>NW_025422176.1:1200000-2400000 GCF_011764305.1 Mustela putorius furo | reverse complement strand
TTGTTTTACTCCATGAAAAAGTTTTGCCTGGTAGCACGCACAACACCAAGCTTCCGTACTGGTTACCGAGGGGGCAGAGCTGGCCTGACGGGACCTCACGGCACCATCACTGCTGGGCACTGACCTATTCCGGACAAGGCCTCGTTAGTTCAGCGATTCCGGCCCTTCTCTTCCTTGGCTTCCTTATCTAGTTGCTTTTATCTGAGTAAACTGTGTATCTTTTTTGTAAAGTGAATTAAAATCACTTGGGAGGGGTGCCTGGGTGGCTCAGTGGGTTAAACCTTTTCCTTTGGCTCAGGTCATGGTCTCAGGGTCCTGCGAACGAGTCCTGCATCTCACTCTCTGCTCGGTGGGGAGCCTGCTTCCCCCGCCCCCTCTCTGCCTGCCTCTCTGCCTACTTGTGATCTCTGTCAAATAAATAAGATCTAAAAAAAAAAAAAAAAGATAAAATCACTTGGGCGCTCAGCAGGGGTATGAGTAAAGTAGCAGCTGCATGTAAGACAGTAAACAAGCACGGACGCCACATTTTAAATGATCAATTTTTCTGCAAGAACCTGAGCGGATAAAAGTACTCCCCCCCTTTCATTACAGAAAATTCATTTCTACTTATTAAAACTTCATTTTATTAAAAAGGAAAATAGGCTTGACAGAGAGGCAGCTAGAGTCCAATTATATTCTATTAACCGCTGCATGGGAGAAGGTGTGGAAAATGGAAGGTATGGATGTCCAGGTGGCAGGTGTAGTGGAACACAAGCAGGCTGGATCTGCACTGGAGACATACCGTTGTCTTAGAGGCAGGCATGTGGGGAGCCAACAATGAAGTGTCCACCCGCAGGCCACTTAGTGTCTTACCCCGTCCTAGTGCATCAGTGCTTCACAGGTGTTGCCTCATCCATTCTCAAAACATCACAGGAGGTACCATTTTATATTCCCATTCAGGGACTATAACAACCATAAAGGTTGTTATTTGACCGTACATAGCTAATAAGCAGCAAAGCTCGCTCTCAAATCCAGGGTCTGTATTTATTTCGCATTCTGCCACCTGAGTCAACCACCATTTCCACTTTTTTTTTTTTTTAAGATTTTATTTGTCAGAGAGAGAGTAAGCACAAGCAGGGGAATTGGGAGAGGGAGAAGCAGACTCCCCACGGAGCGGAAAGCCCAATGCTGGGATCAATCCCAAGATGCTGAGATCACAACCTGAGCCAAAGGCAGATGCCCAACCAACTGAACCACTGAGGCGTCCCTATCAGTCCCTTTTTTTAAAAAAATATTTTATTTATTTGACAGAGAGAGATCACAAGTACGCAGAGAGGCAGGCAGAGGGGGAGGGAGAAGCAGGCTCCCCGCCGAGCAGAGAGCCCGATGCAGGGCTCAATCCCAGGACCCTGAGACCATGACCTGAGCCAAAGGAAAAGGTTTAACCCACTAAGCCACCCAAGTGCCTCTAATTACTGCATTTTCTTAAAACTTCTTTTCTTTGCATTTTTCTCCTCAGTAACAAGCTGAAGACAGAGGCCTAACCCACGGAGTCACCCAGGCACCCCCCTACCATTCCCATTCTTAAGAAAAATTCCAAATGTGATATGCCACCGAGTGGCAAATTCAACTTAGAATTCAGGTCTGTTTTAGGGTCCAAGGTTCTTTCTACCACATGACAATTTCACCTTCAGTATCTGATAATCATCAGTCCAAGGTTCACAAACCAGCAAGCTGACCTTTAAGCCAAGTTTAGTCAAAGTTTCAAGATAAAATCCAACAGAAAGGAACAAATGTCACAAAAATGTACTTTTGGTATTAATCAGAGGAACAAATGTGATGTCACTTAAGTTAGAAAGCAGAGAGGCTCTCCTGCCTCTCCTTCCATTATTTTAAATCACCAAGTCCTATCAATTCTGCTTCCCTACAGCTGTTTTTTTGCACAACTGCAAAGATTTCTGAATTATTTTGTTTTGGGTCCTTTGTACACAGCAAAGAGTTGGATTCTGCTTTATGAGTCAATGCAAATTAGTTTGATCCATTTATATTTATCAATTTGACATATACTTGGTCTCAGTGTTTCATTATTTCTATGATGCCTTCGATTTCTTTGTAGATTCTTTCTCAACTCTGAAAATGTGGTATCTGTTTCTATCTTTTCTGAAAATGTGGAGAGCTTCTATTTTTGATTTAGTGGGTAACTTTATAACTTGTTTAATCTTGCCTTAAAAAATTTTTATTGAAATATAGTTAATACAGAACAAGCGTAGTTTCAAGCGTACAGCACAATGATTCGGTATTTGTATATACTGCAAACTGATGGTGCGGCTCTTGATGGCAGAGCACAGTGACACTGGGTCAGGCGACAGTCATCTCCTGTCTGGCTAAGCTCTGGAAGTTCCCTAGATGATCTGCCCGGCTACCTCCACTCCCCAGGCGGCCACACTGTAGTCAGAGTGATAATCACCAAACACACATCTCACCATTTCCCGGCTTAATTCTCTGCAATAGTGAGCCCTCCAGGACAGGGGGGCTAACACTCAAACTCTTTAATTATCTATAAGGCCTCCACACCACCCCTGGGGTCCACTCCCATCACCTCTGCTTGGTTAACTGTTATCTTTCATGTCGCAGCTTAAGAGATCACAGGCCTTCTGGAATCCGTTCCCTCCTGCCCTCTACCCTAAGACTGAAATGTTCTTCTACATATGCCTTGCCCCCGGCCCCAGAACACTGTGCTGGGTGCTTGGCTGACAAGGGAACAATTTTATAAACAACCTTCTAGCCAAAGGATCTTAGGACCAAAAAGCATAGCAAGTAACTTAGTCCAACCCTTCTGTGACACACAGTTTCCTGGTCGGACGTCCCTGTCTCCATTCCACCCTACTTCTCTTAACAAAGCTGGCTTTTCTTACTCTGGAGCGGGTGCAGTAAACGGTTAGCAGAGTAGGCCCAGCATACACACTGTAAAGCGCTTCAGGCCTGGCCCTCAACCACTCCTGCGCTCCTCCAAGTACACAGAATATCCTGCAGGTTCAGAGTACCTTTGCAGACCCCGGGCCTCAGCCAGGCCAGATCCTTTACGGCAACATGACTTCCAGTCATCACCTGTTTGTGTCTGCCTGAGGCCTGGGCCATACTGCGACCTTGTCTGACTTCTGAGAGAGCTGTGGGGGCTTGGAGACTGAGTCATGCATGTGTCTGATGCCTACGTGACTGACCCCCAGTAAAAACCCTGGACACTAAGGCTTGGGGGAGCTTCTCTGGTTGGCAATACTTTATACGAGGTTTCACAACATTGTTTCTGGAGAAATTAGGTCCGTGAAACTCCACTGGGAGAGGACTATAGGAAACTTCTCCTGGACTGTGCCCTGTGTGCCTTTTTACTCTGCTGATTTTCATCTGATTCTTTTGCTGTAATAAATCATAATCATAAGTACTACAGCTTTTCTGAGTTCTGTCAATTCCTCTGGCAAATCACTGAACTTGAAAGTGGTCTTGCACCGTATCTGCCAGGACGCCGAACACTGGAGAACATACAAGGGACGGTACATCTACCACAGCAGTGCAAGGAAGGAAAGAGGCAGGTCATTTTTACAAAGAAACTGAGGCTCAGAGAAGCGAGGCAGACATGGAAATATCCATTTTAACCCCAAAAGACAGAAAAACACATGGCAGAAGCATTTTCTTGGCTCTCCACATCTGACCCCTCCACACACTCCTTTTGCCACTAGTGGCTCCAGGATGCTGACCTTATTCTTTTCTAGGCTCTGTCCCTCTGAGGCAACCTTATCCACGTCCATGACCTCAACACTGTGATGAATACCAAACATTACTCTAGCTCAGATTTTTCTTCCAATTGCTGGTCTCTATTCCTAATATCTTACTGGGCTTTTCCGTATTGTGCACTACCCAAAATACTACACTTGACAAGCCTAAAATTAACTCAGTATCTGTCCACCATGCCTGCTCTGACTCCTGCATTTCTGCCACCATCACCTACATTACACTCCCGCGCTCCCATGCTCCCGCCCAGCAGGAGTTCACGGTCCCGCAGAGCGCTCAACCGAGTGCCCACGCAGCTACGTCCCGGATGATCCCATGTTTGCCCGAGGAGTTGGGCTACTTACCCAGCCCTCCTATCCTTAATTCTAAGGCTCTTTCTCATGCATCCCCTCCGTGTCCACTGCTTTCTGTCTTGCACTGCTTTGAGTCTTCTGTGCTTCGGAAAGCCACCACTTTCAAGTTCTAAATGACTGACGGCATCACGTTGTCTGGGACTTGCTCCCTCCCACTACCCTGGCTTTGCCTTCCTCCTCCTCCTTCCCTGGCCCTTCACCCCTGTGACAGGCCCACACAACAGAACCTACCAGGCTCTCCTGTTTTTGCTTTACAAATGCCAGTTACTCTTTGGTATTCTGTCTTTACTCCTTCGCATGGTCAAGCCAAAGACTCGGCTCAGCAGTCTCTCTGTGAAGCCCTTCCACACCCACTACACCCACAGTTCCTCATTCCTGACTCAACCTTCCAATGGACTTCACATTATCATACTATTTTTACCACCATATGGATTCGCATGTATAGCACCTATCACAGCGTACTAAAGTTGTTCACAAGCCTTATTTTTGTGACCAAACAATGAGTTTCTTCAGGGTATTTTTCCTGGCTTACATATGCTCAACTGTATACATCCATGTCCATAAGTATCTACGTGCTCCAAGTGGCCTAGCACAGTCCTTGGAAAGCAGAAGATACTCCATTAACATCTGCTAGATGAATTGATAATATTAAATAAGATGAAAATGATGTTTCTAAAAAAAAAAATGTAATTAACAGATGAAAAAACAAGAATACTGAATCTATATGATTTACACATAGCAATAAAATGTATCGAGAAAACATGCCATTATACAAAAAACTGGCAGAAGTCAAACTATGCTGGGAGTTTTTAATATTCTCCCCATCATACTAAATTGAGTATATGCTAAGTAGAATATTAGAACAATAAAACCAACTGCAGAAACCTAAATGACCATCAAAGGGGGAATAATTTTTAAAACACAAACGTATACTCAATCTCTATTTTATACAATCTGTAATAAAAGTTAATTTTGCTTTTTGATTTTAACTAAGATTTAATAATAAAGCATTTTTCAGTAAAGAGGAAAGGTTATAAGAGAATTTGGCTAGAAAAGCCATTTAAAATAAAATAAAGGCCTAGAAGCGCCTGGGTGGTTCAGTCGGTTAAGGATCTGGCTCTCAGTTTCAGGGTCGTGAGACTGAGCTGGGCTCCACACTGATGTGGAACCTGCTTAAGATTCTCTCTCCTCCCTCATCCCAGCCCTCCCTCTAAAAAATAAATGAATAAATAATAAATAAAATAAAACAAAGACCTAAATTTAGTAGTCTACAACCTTATATTTAAAGTACAAAATTTAAGAATGTTATTTCCTACCATGTTTGCTGGAGTTTTGATCCAAAGATGTGTTCACAGAAATGCTGTCCACTGTAGTCCACTTCCTTAGTCTTGACTGTGGCTCTTTAATACTGTTCATATCCATATTTACATTCAAGTTTGAGTTCAAGCCTAAAAATAAAATAATAGAAAACCACTTTATTTATTTTAAAGATTTTTTTTTTAAGATTATTTATTTATTTATTTGACAGAGAGAGAGAGAGAGAGATCACAAGTAGATGGAGAGGCAGGCAGAGAGAGAGATAGAGGGAAGCAGGCCCCCTGTTGAGCAGGGAGCCCGATGCGGGACTCGATCCCAGGACCCTGAGATCATGACCTGAGCCGAAGGCAGCGGTTTAACCCACTGAGCCACCCAGGCACCCTATTTTAAAATTTTATTTATTCATTTGAAAGGAAGTGAGACAGAGAGAGCACAAGCAGGGGGAGGTATACAGAGAGAGGGGAAGCAGACTCCCCACTGAGCTGGGAGCCTGACGTGGGGCTCAATCCCAAGACCTGGAGATCATGACCTAAGGCAGACGCTTAACCATCTGAGCCACCCAGGTGCCCAGAAAAACCCCTTTATAAAATACAGCACATTTTCCTTCTGATACCATAACTTCCATTTTCTGGAAAAGCACATGTAACTAATCTGTTTTCAATCCTGTGAATGTTCCTTAATAAATATCACCCTGCAAATGTGGCACAGCCAAATGATTACAGACAAAGGCAAGGCAGGCAGAACAGACAGTCTGGGCCGCCAGCCAAGGCTGTGCAGAAATAACACAGAGAGAAGAGCCGTGGCTACATTATCAGAGAGCAACAAATAAAAATCCTTAACAGCTAGTCTACTATTCAATAACCCAATGTTTTCAAACCATCAAACTGTTAAAACCACAACTGTGTCAACTGTGGAAAACCATTTCTTCATATAATTTTGGTAATTTAAAAATTCCTTGATAAAAGAAGAGATAATTTAAAGGAAGCCAATTATTAAAGCTTATCTCCAATAAAAGATTTTTTTTAAAAAGAGTTATTTATGTATTAGAGCAAGACAGTACATGCACAGAGGAGGCCGGGGCAGGGAGGCAGGAGGAGAGAGAATCTCAAGCAGCCTCCATGCCTAGCACGGAGCCCAACACCGGGCTCTATCTCACAATCCTGAGAACCTGACCTGAGCCAAAACCAAGAGTCAGACACTCGACCAACCACCCAGGCGCCCCTAAAATAGATCTCTTTAGCTATCCCCCAAGAGCACCATGCATGAAGAAATATTAATAAACACTTTCAGTTGTTATCTTTTGCTTGTAAACAACAATTTTCGACTGGCCAGACAAAAGACACTGTCACTTGAAAGTAAAAATGTCTTGCTCTAGCAACTGTACTTAAGGGTGAGACTCTCGTATCTCAAAGCACAATTTCCTTGAACTTTGCTGATGACACACATCAGATTCAGATACCCTCTTGGAACAAGGATGGAATTTCCATCTTAGATATTCTGGTCAGAAAACTGACCTTATTAAGCCAGGGTTTCTTAAGTTTAATCCAAGGACCGTCAATATCAGAATCATCTGAGATGCCTGTTACAAAAAGACTCCAGTGGGAACCAGAATCTTTGTTTAACACACAGCCACGCTGTTCCTATTCTAAATTTCAAAACAAATAGTTTTTAATACTTGGGTTTCATGACAGTCCATGTGATTGATAACAGGTCATTCAATCTTAAAAACTTTAACAGTGTGAATTCTCTAATATCATCCCTTATTTTTGGAGAGAACAATTATATTTGCTGCTCTCTGGACTCCTTAGCTAAACCCAAGACTTGGCAAATTTTTCTGTGAACCTGTGAAGGTTCAGACAGTAACGATTTCAGGCTCTGTGGGGCACAAGGTCTCAGTGTCTCTACGTAACTCTGTTGTAGCAAAAAAGCTGCCACAAAATAACACATTAACAAAAGAGCAAGGCTGTGTTCCAATAAAACTTTATTTACAGAACCAGCCAGCTGGCCAAATTTGGTCAACAGGCTCTAGTTTGCCAATACCTGATTTAGACAACCATACTGTGTTTGTACAGGTTCAGCAGACTTCTTAACCAAGAAGTAGGTTTTTTTTTTTTTTTTTAAAGATTTGTATTTATTTATGGGGGGGGGGGCACGTGTTCACCCAGGCACCCCAGGAGAAGTATCTCTATAAAGCCAGTCAGAACAGGAAATCCCATATTTAGAAACTTACCTCCTCAATGGCCCAATCTGTATGTCTAGTATGCAACAGCAAGAGTTACTTCCCTTCACTGGTAAGATCACAATGTCTCAGTGTACTTGAGTATTCTTTCACCACACTACTATTGTCTCTGGGATCACAATCTAGATAAATTCTAAGGTATTTATCTACATTGGTAACTGGCAAGGGAACTGCTTCCAGAAACCTAATGAGATTGCTAACCACTCCAAGGACTCAAAGTGCAACCCACATCCTAGCTGAGAGTCCACAGCAATACCAGGGAGAGCCAAAATGTGTACTGTCCAGCCAGAGTGAATTAATAGCAGGCTCCAGGCCCTGCCCACAGCCCGGAACATGCAAACCAACTGTCTTGGACCCAGTTGGGCCAGCAACCAACCAAGCTGGTTTACAAGAAAACACAGTTATAGGAAAAGACAGAAAGAAAAAGCAAAATGAAGAGGGTATGATCAAGGCTCAAAATAGAATCAAAGGGGGGCGCCTGGGTGGCTCAGTGGGTTAAGCCGCTGCCTTCGGCTCAGGTCATGATCTCAGAGTCCTGGGATCGAGTCCCGCATCAGGCTCTCTGCTCAGCAGAGAGCCTGCTTCCCTCTCTCTCTCTCTGCCTGCCTCTCCATCTACTTGTGATTTCTCTCTGTCAAATAAATAAATAAAATCTTTAAAAAAAAAAAAAAAAAAAAAAATAGAATCAAAGGCACAAAGGAGAAAAGAGACTCAAAGAAGAAGAAAACATTCAGGCCTGATATTTCCAGAGGGAATAATGCCTGGGGACAGAGCGAAGAAAGGAAAGAGGGAGCAACTGCAGGGGCGACCAAGGCAATCCTCCTCTAGCCGTGATTTTCTCCACGCAGACCAGAGACCATCCCACACTATGTAGGTGAGAATCGCAATTCCAGGTTCTGAAAGCAGAGATGTAACTGTTCCCAGCTGTCCCTGCAGAGCAGCGCGGCTCAGTGCATCTCTGGCACGTGGTTACTGCTAACCTTCCCTCTTCTACCCTACGATGAAGCTACCTGGGGCTTCAGAGCAACTTCATGTTTATTCTAACCCACTGTGAAAGAGCAGGGGGTTTGGAATCAGTGTCGTTTTTTTACATGGAAAGAGGCCTTCCGTGAAACAAGACTACTGAACCGGCAAGAGGCAAAGCAGCTCTTGGAGAGGAATGGGTCCCAGGGCCGGCATGGTTTTCCCGAGGGGACAAAACTGTGCCTCTCAAGGAGCAGAGACAGTAAGCCAGGGGCCCCGAGCATCACCTGAATGTTCAGGGCAACGAGAAACCTACCTATCGGGAAGTTGCTGAAAGCATTTATTGGTGATGGCCCTTTTTGCAGCTCGGGTGTAGTGTGGGGCATGACATTCTCGAGGAAAGATTTCATGGCTGGCTGATGGAGTGGCTGCTGCTGAGATGGCGGGGTCTGCTGCTTTGCCAACAGGCTGGGATCGAGTTGCCGGGACTGCTGCATCATCTGCTGCTGCACGCTAAGAGGTCGACCCTAGAAACAAAGAGATGATTGGGAAACACGGTGGACAGAAAGGCTTCCCAGACAGCCACATATTCCTCCTCACTGCCAAATTCACTCCTCCTCCTAGGCAGGAAGTTGAACAATCAGCTGCATATCAGTTAAGAGGACTTTTAGGCAAACAGGAGACTTAACCAACCACGTATTCCACTCTATTTTAATAAAGGCATTTCGCATCTCGTTACAATTCTACTGCAATGAGTTCAGATTACAGATGTCATCTACCTGCTGGTCTTGCTGCTGCCGGTTCCCAGAAGGCACGCTTCTCTGACTCTGGGCCCTTTGCTGCTGCGCTAACAATCGCTGGAGGAAGAAGGTGAAAAGGCTGTCAGCGTCTCGGCGTCAGAGAGCTGCGAGCTTCAGGTGACTGCCGCGGATGCACACACCTACAGTGTAGCCTCATCTGGCGTCACCTCTCCCTGGGACTCCTGGCCTCAAGCCACCGTAGAATCCGGTCTCTTGTTCAATATAAACTTGTACTTCATCAGGGACATTTTCCCCAGTCACCCTACCCCTGCCTCCCCTTCAGACCTGGCTGGGGGTCCTCACAGAGCATCCGTCCTTCGAGGTCATGGTCTGTCCTCACCCACAGACCATAAGCTCCCTGAGGGCCATAGCGCCGACTCTGTTTGCTGCAACACTTCCTATACATGGCTGACACCCAATAAACGTACAGGACTAAGGCTGTTCCTCTACTTACCTGTAATTGGGAGATCTGAGAAAGCTGGTTTAGTTGGGATAGCTGGTTCAGCATGGCTACCTGTTGAGGGCCAAAGAGCGGATTCAGGCCACCGTTGTTTGGTGCATACTTCAGCAATGAAACTGGAACCTTAGGATCACAACGACAAGTTAATAATCTTGATCAAATAGGTCAAAACTAACTAAATGTACGGTGTATTCTGAACTGTCAATAGAATAATTAAATCTGTGGACTATTTACTTGGAGGGCTGGTAATGTTCTGTCTTCTTTTGCTTTACTGTTCATATATACTTCCCTGGGTTAACTAAAAGATGATCTTAAACCAACCCATTGACTTTGCTATTGTCCTGCTCTCCTTAAGGTGTTTTACGGAAGGGAATGGTAAACTTTAGGTTTCATTTAACTTGGACTCATTTTCTTTACCCTGCCCACATCCTTCTGTAAGGACAGCTGGTGCTGAATTAGCTGCACCTCAAAGACACAAGGACGAGCCATTAGCCGCCTCATTCAAATATGAAGTTTCTGCAGGTCAAGAGAAGAGAGGAGGGCCCGAGTGACTACCTGAGGGGAGAGTAATGGAGGAGGCACTTGAGCACGGAGATTAGGCTGAGATGAACTAAGAGGTTGTGCTGGAGGCTGCTGCATGCCCCGGGGTTGTGCTGCTGTGTTTCCAACACCGAACATACTGGGATTGCCATTCTACAAAAGGAAGCAACAGTGAAAGAATACCAGTGGGATTCTTCAGGGGCAGACATCCCAACACTACACTGTATTATTGATTTAAACACAGTAACTACATGTGAGAGAGATCTCATTACTTATATAAATCATTCAACAGAGAGCCTAAAATATACACGTGGACTTACCTGTCTAACAGAATTCAAGTTTTGCATACCCAGCCCTGCTATGGAGCCAAGGGCCTGGTTAGGTAGTGCACTATTTGAAGGGGGAAGCTTCATGCTTTGACTGGACATAAACTGCATGTTTTGGGATTCATCTGCTACAATGCCATCCTGAGTGGACAGACAGAAAGATGTGCAACACCAGCCAAGCAAACAAGCAGAAGGGAGAAATCATTGCAGGAACAGAAGAGAAGTCACGTGACATTGCAGCACCAACAGGAAACGGGTAGAAAACAGAAGAGATTAGTGTTAATTCTAGAGTACATGAAAAGAACCAGACATATTTTACGGGATTAAGAAGAAAATACAAATGCAATCCCTATGCTAAACTGAAACATAAAGAGGAGAATGAACTAAGAATCCAGTAATAGCACCAGATTACAGTACTTTATATTAAATGCCCTAAACCACTGATGAGAAAATTATGCTATTAAGTGTACTGGTTTATCAGCCACAGGGGTAAAACAAAACAAAACAAAACAAAACGAACAACTTACCTTATCAAAGTAAGGGCTGCGCTCCATGGAAGACTCTTTGGAAATCTGAGGCCGAGAACCAGGGCCTTTCCCGACCGTTCGATTGTAATCACCAATATTTAGGCTATGTTTATCTATCTCCATTCGTTTGTCCTGTAACATTCCTAAGAAATACAGGAAACTATGTTACTATGTGGGAAAACAATCTCATGGGTTTCAGATAAATTTATAGCAGAAAGCAAAATATTCACTCCCTGACATGACTTCTGCCTTGACAAGAACATGTAAAAAATGCATTCAATAAATTTGGCATGCCCAGAAGTAAAGTTGGGTTTAGCAGATACTGTTATTTTACTGAATCAATTAACTTGAAAACAGACCAGTACTAAGATGGTTAAGACTTCTTCGGTCATCTTTAATCTGCTTAATTTAGTAATAAAAACATAGTTCCCAGATACAAATAACAAAAACAGCCAAGACAAAGCACCACTGGATAGATGCCCACTATGTGCCAGGCACTGTTTAAAATGCGTGTTCGAATTTAATGCTGGTAACACTACTATTGTCACCTCCATTTAGCAGACAAAGAAACTGAAGACAGACTGGTACCCATTTTCCCCTCTCTGTTTTCCTGTCCATTACTCTCCTCATTTTGACTTCTCTGAAATTTTAAACTCAATTTCTTGTCAACCGAACCTGTTATTCCTACAGATTTCCTATCTCTAATAATGGCCACTTATTGATTGCTTTAATGGCTCTCAGCTCCAAAGTCACCCTTTTTGACTGCTGAGTGAAAAGCACATCTGGGCTCTTTACATTTTTCTTTTGCCAGGCTTTGTCAGTAGAGGGCGCTGGAGAGCCACTGAGGGAGGAAGTTCAATGTTCACCTGGCTGCTTCTCCACTGCCCCATTCCTGCAGTGCAGGGTGCTCAGCCACAACCCCTGGCCAGCGTCTCCCAGCATTTCCACATACCTCAAAACCTTGAGACACCTCTCTATGAACAGCTTTGCTCAGCACCCTAGAGGGCAGATTTCCAGCAAGTCCCACCAGCACAGCAGCACAGCAACTTCTCTGCCATTCGGTGAGCCAAGGAGAAGGCAGAGCACTGGCCTCACAGAAACACACCCATATTCTGGGTATGAATTTGCTTTTCCCGGCTGTAATGCTTCTGCCACCCGTGGTCTTGCAGAAGGCTTAATTCTCACAGCACTGCGCCTAATCAAGCAACTCACTCCCCAGCAAAAGGAGGACAGTGAAGGGATCGTGTCCACAGGATCAACTGGTCTGACTGCACACATCATCACCCAAAAGTAGCTAGCCAAACTGATGGGCAGAACTGATTACAAAGCAAGTCAGGGGACAGCATCCTCAAAGGACAGGCACCTGGGTGGTACAGTTGGTTAGGCGTCTGACCTTTGAGTTTAGTTCAGGTCACGATCTCAGGTTTGTGAGATCGAGCCCCATGCCAGGTTATGTGCTTATCTTGGAGTCTGCTTGAGTTTTTCTCTCCCTCTATCCTTCCTGCTCGTGTTCTCTCTCTCAAATAAACAAATCTTAAAAAGAGAGAGAAGGGGAATAGGCTTCTGCCTCACAGGACACAGTGTCTTCCTCATTGCCAGAATATAGAGGTCTGGAAATCAAAAGGTGAGAATGAGAGTGGCTTCTCTCACTATTATACCTCATAAACCACTCAGAGAATTCTTGCTTCCTGGTCTGGCAACTCTGCAGGTTTGGAGATCTCAAGAGACAAAATGGTTCTACCAGGACACACATCAGGCAGCTGAATTATAAGATGAACACTACACCTGGACATTTTGCCTTCCTGTGCCACAGAACCACAGGCAAAAAAGAGCTTGTGTATTGGCTGGCATGATTGATTCTGATCACCAAGGGGAAATGGGTTTTCTAATATAAAATGAAGGCCACAAGGATTCGAATCCAGGGGTTTTCGGGGGGGGGGGCGCTCTTCAGTATTTCCAGGCCCACTAGTAAAGGTTAACTAAAAACTACAGCAATCAAGAAAAGGCACATAAATAAGGGCTCAGACCCTCTGGGAACAGAGGTTTGGGTCACTGGACCAGCAGAACACAGGGTGCTGAGGCAGCAGGAATGGGTGCCGCAAGAAAGAAGCCATGCACACCAACCACCACTTGGACCATGACAGAAACGTGGGCAGGACTCGCTCTGCATGCTTTCTATGGCTCGTTACACGAGTGTGCTCGTAGAGGCTGACCAGTTCTTCTCTTTCCCATTTATATTTTATTCACAAGACACTGAAAGTTAACTTTACAACGGAGTCCTTCAGTCTCAATTGTGACTGACTTTGAGCAGCCAATAATAAATGCAACAACTCTTGGGACTATGTCTATCTCAACCTGAAGGGAAGGGCAGACTTCCTCACCTGTAGGAAAGAAAGCTGTGCCTCGCTAAGAAGAGAGACAGTCGCTTTGCCACTACACTGGAACGGAAGTGTGTGCACAAGGATGTGTACAGAAGATGGGTGGACACAGGGTGGGGTGAACTGTACCAATCATCAACCCACTGCCTCTCAGCTCTCACTTCTCCCCAGAAATAAAGGGATCTAGACCCTTTACCTGTTTTTCCCTTTGCCAGCTGACACTGCAGCTCTGTCGGCAGAGGCCGCAGGAGACACCACCAGAAGACCGATGGTGCCTCCCAGGCCCCAATGCTCTCTACTGCAGCACAGGCAGCTGCCCCAGACACATGCCCCTGCCAGGCTTACTGCTCCCACCAGCATCCACTGTGGCAGTTCTGTAGCAGAGCTCAAGTGAGACACCTCCCCAGAAGACAGATATCCTGTGGTTCTAGTGTGGCACCACAGTGACATCTCTGCCATGTGGTGAGCAGAGGGCCAGGTCCCAGGGTCTGGATCTCAGCCCTGGCTCAGATGCACACTCTCTCTGTCCTAAAGTTAGTGATCTCTCCTTACCTCTGCTACTCTATCTTCTTTTGTGGTCCCTTTACTTCTTACTAGTCGAAACTTTACTATGAGAGTAATTCTTCATATTTATATTAATAAACCTTCCTGCTCAAATCGCTGTGTAATTCTCTCTCCTGTCTAGAACTGGACTGACAGAGTAACACTACCACCTACTAAAGGGTCCAGTCAAGGAAGCTGGAAATCTCTCCCTCCCCCTGCTCCTTCTGTTTCTTTCTCTCTCTCTCAAATAAATAAAATCTTGAAAGTAAGCAAGAAAGCAAGCTGGAAATCAGCTTTCACCACACCCACTCCCCCAACTCCCACAATGAATTGGTTCAGATTGGTTCTCAACTTTGTTGATCCTAATTCCTTCATCTTCACTGAATAAAGAGCCTTCCCACCTACTATCTTATTTAGAGCTTTGAAATCATCACTGGCTACTGCAACAAATCTCGAACCACTTTTGATACTTTTAGTATCTTTTTCTCAGTCTTCTGCCACCAATCTCTTCTGTCCTAGGATCTTTTCAACCTGTAGCCACATTTTTTTAAAAACATAAATCCCAATCATGTCATTGTCCTATTATTTAAAATTACTTAATTCCATACCTCCAGAATGAAGTTCAAAGCCCCCACCTCCTCATGATTTAGCACCGTCCTCATATTCTAACACCCTCCCCTAGTCGAAGCTTCTCTCATCGACCACACTCCCACCACCACGATTAATTTATATTTCTTCTTCTATTACATGGAACTACTTCCATTTCTCCAGCCTGGTTCAACTTGTCTCTGTCATATGATCTGGGCCTTTGCACCTACGGTTTGATAAATTACTAAGAGTCTATCACACAACCTGGATAACACCTTTTTGATCAGACTAGATCTGAGATCATCACAGACTACAATCATGATGACCTTAGACCTGCACAGTGGCTTGTACTTTGAAGGCAGTCCACTCATACACCACCGCACTCTAGTGTGCTAAGAGCACAGGAATGCTGCGACAAGAACTCAGATCTCCACTCTCTTGGTCCAGGTCAGTGCTTACTTAGAACCATGACATCACAGAAACATTTGTCCCTCTACGATAAATACGAACCCCAATGGATTTAACTTTTTCCTACCTCCGGAAAGATCCATCTTATTGCTCTGTACATTTTCTTCTGGTGAGTCTCTCTGAAGTGAGAAAACACAGTGTGTTAGCAGGTCTTAATTTATCAATGAAAATAAATTAAAGATGAAATTTTGTACTTTACTTCACTATTTGTCAAAAATCAAGGACTGAAAGTCTTTTCACTGCGTAATAAGAAAAAATTTTCAAAATAAGATGTGATCAATATTTTTAGCTAAAATTATAAAAATAAAGGCGGCTTCAAGGCCAATTCTACTCTAACCTCCAGCACATGCATACAACTGAAAGACAGTAGTAACTTGTTAAGAAAACCAAAAAACCGTACTTAGAGTAAATTTACAGACCACCATTAAAAGGGGAGGGGGCTGCTAGGAAAATACACTTACCGAAAAACTGATATTTGAAAACTGTTTAACGAATGGATTTATCCAAGCTTCTTCTTGTTTGTTTCCACCTTTCATGGTTCCCTTTGGAAAACAAAAGAGTAGAAAGCTACCATGGCCACCTCTATTGATCTGAGCACAGTGATGGATTAATAAAAACTTCAAGACAATTCCCAACTCTCATTTTTAGCCAATTAAATTCTCCTCCAACAAACTCTTAGCAGAGTTGTTAACAATTACAAATCAACTTATTTGATTTTCAACTTCCTTTGCTGCAGTCCTCTGGTAGAGCTGTAATGTACAGAGAAATCTCTAAAGGCAAGTAGTCAGAAGGAAAAGACGGAAGCAAAGGGCCTTGATGACCCACAAAAAGAAAAAAGATCCTCAGAATAATGAGAATGGCTCATCACAGTTTCCAGTTTACAACTGGATTGTGCTCTAAGTACTTCAACAATCTGGATTTGTGGAGTTCTGACACCACACTAAAGTCAAAGTAGTTGTTAGGTTCCATAGGTTAGTCCAAAGAAGCCAATGTAACCAGTCATTTAATTATGCTATGAGCACTGTACTGGAAAAGCATCCCATGTTTCCAAATGAAAAGCTATTTTAAAATTTTAATTTGTGTTGCTGAGGAACATAGTACCCCAGCGGCAGCTGAGGCTGGGGATCCCCCCACCGCCAGCCCTGGTGCTGGCTGCCAAGGCTGGCTGGGCATGGGCAGTACAGAAATGATTTTGAGACATGTTTTGAGGGAATATGGTCCTTGATGATGAGCCTGGCTGACAGGAGGCTAGATGCCACAGGGATCACGGGGCCAGCCACTCTCGGTGTGTCACCTTAATTCCCCTCTCCCATTGCTACCGCCTGTTCCTTCCGACCATGGGACAGAACACAGCTTCTTCCCCCTCCCAAGCGCAGGTCTCTGAAGCAAGCACCTAACCCTCGCCCCGGTTTCTGAAGTCATCCTTGATTCCTCTGTCCCCTACCCCCGCCCCCGCGCCTCAACGGCTGCTGAGGCCTTCTGTCCCTTCGATTCTGAAATGCCTCTCCAATCAGTCCCTTGCACTACACATCCACTCTGGCTTCCCAATGCAGGCCCTCACTTTTCACCTGAATGAATGCAGAAGCTTCCTGACTGAGATCCCCCAACTCTGGTCTCTCCTCTGTGCCAATTGTCTTTCATAGAATCACTGGTCAGCTTTCTTTAAAGAAAGTAATTAAAACAAAAACAAAAACAAAAAACCAACTCATGTTGCCTTCTATGCAATTTCACTGGCTCTATATTTTATACAGAATAAAGTTCAAATTCTTTGGCATGATAAGGAAAAGACTTTACTATCTGCCCTTAATCTTTTTTTTTTTTTTTTAAGATTTTATTTTTATTTATTTACTTGACAGAGTGAGATCACAAGTAGGCAGAGAGGCAGGCAGAGAGACAGGGGGAAGCAGGCTCCCTGCTGAGCAGAGAGCCCGATGTGGGGCTCGATTCCAGGACCCTGAGATCATGACCTGAGCTGAAGGCAGAGGCTTAACCCACTGAGCCATCCAGCAGTCCCATACTGCCTTAACCCACTGAGCCATCCAGCAGTCCCATATCTGCCCTTAATCTAACTACAGAGCCAGATCTCTTGCTACCTCTTTCCAGAAGTTCTACAGGCTACTAGTCAGGCTACTATTTCCCTGGCACACCCCACCCACAGGCATGTTCCAAACTCAAGCGGTCACTCCTCGGCCCTCTCCTACAGCCCCACACTAGACTCTGAGCTCCTCGAGGGTGCAGCTCATTTCCTAGTGTTTTTGAATCCCCAGCACCAAGCACAGTACCTGGCACACAGCAGAGGCTAAATAAGTGTTTGCAGTTGCTTTCTAAAAGATTTTTACTAGCAGAAACAAAGGAGAAAGAGTAAAAAGGCTACACACCCTTTCCCTTCTCCTTTTTTTGCCACTCAGACCCTGTAAGGAAAGACAAAGTCACAAAACAGCATGGTCCAGTGGGAAGAACACAGGGTTTGGAATCGGAAGACCTAAACTGAAGTCCTTGCTCTGTCACTTACTAGTTAAGCATCTCTGGGCAAGTCACCACCTTTTCCGGTCTCAAATTCCTCATTGGTATTCTACCTCGGAAGGTCATGAGGATCAAATGGCTTATGTAAAATATGGGAAAGCAATTCAAAAGCTATATGGAGAGGCAATGGGCAAATTCAGCCACATGAAACATATTTTTAAATGAAAATGGTAGGCCCTAGACTGAGAATCCCAGGATTAAAAGGGAGGGACCCTGGTAGGCAGCTAGTGGAACTACTGGATATTTGACCTCTAAGGTCAGGGGGTGGGGGAGAAGGGGGCGAGCGGTTCTCAAACAGGGTGGGGTAGGGAGAACCGCCTGGGGGCCTGGGCACATATTCTGAAAATGGTTCCCAAAAGAAGCTGACACCAGCATCCAACAGCACGTGTTAAGAACCAGTGTTCTACGTCAGTGCTTCTCAGCTCTGGCTCTGCATCAGAGACATCTGGGGTCCGATTTCCAGAACTGTAGGAGGCCTGGGGTACAGGAAGCCGTACTTGTAAAGAACGCCATAGGGCTCTGATGCACCAGCAGGTCTGGGAATAAGATCTGTCCGCATATCAGAGAAAAATCAAACTCTGCTCATTCCTAGGGATATTTGTCACAGGACCTTCCGGGGGAGGGGGAGGGCTACGGATGGGGGATGAAAAAGATGGTTATTCTGGATAAAGGGGAGGTCAGGACTGCAGGTGAGGTGGAATGGGAGATGAACTGGCAGCGCCAACGGAGAGTCAACTCGGAGATCTGCCCTTCTCTTCACCCCCACCACTGCAGGCACCACCCTGGAGTGGGGGGTTGTCCCAGGCAGCACTGATGGAAGGGGAGGAGGAGAGAAATCCCAAGCTATAGCAGTGGGGAGAAAGGAAGTTCCTGCGGTCTTCCGTTTCCTAGGTGGCTGCCCATACAAGAGGCTATAACTAAGTTGGGGACTGCCTACACTGTACTGATTGCCATAAATGGGCAGGAAGAACACTAATTTTCTGAGGGTACACTACCTGTGGAATTTAAAGTTTCAAGAGCTTTGCCCTTGAAATGTTTACCTTCGATGACATTTTCTTTGTATATGGTGGCCAATTTAAAGATGAGTTAAGCTCTTGAGATGAATTACTATTCCACATTCCAATCTCTACATCCTCTTCCTCTTCCCAGCCAGTGGGGCGATTTCCAGGCAATGGCATATCATCACCACACCAGCCATCTTGCATAGATTTTGGCCCTGATTGTGGATTTTTGATATAAAGAAAAACATGCTTTAATCAAACAATTCTTTCTGGAGGATGAGCACTCATTAAGGGGGCTGGGGAATTAAAAAAAAAAAAAAAAAAAAAGAACAAAAAAACCACTTTTATTTCCCTTCCCAAATCTACATGGTAGAATGCATGTTTTATACTGAGTTGAAGGTTCCACTAAACAATGTTTTTTGTTTAAAGTAATCTCTACACCCAATAAGGGCCCCAAATCCACAATCGTGAGATCAAGAGTCATATGGTCTACCAACTAAACTGGCCAGGCGTGCCTAACAAAGAAAGAAAAAAAAATTTTGAGAAGTTTTTTTGAATCAAAAATTTCAGGGGTGCCTGGGTGGCTTGGCTTGGTCACTTAAGTGTCCGACCCTTGATCTTAGCTCAGTTCTTAATCTTAGGGTCGTGAGTTCAAGCCCAACACTGGCTCCACGCTGAGTGCGGAGCCTACTTTAAAAAAAAAAAAAGAAAAGAAAAAGAAAGCAATGAAACATCTCCTTCACTTTTTACAAACAGAAGACTCCTAATGTGGAACAATGGTGGCCTTCTTGTTCATACTCATTTAACAATCTGGATGGCAACACACAGGGCAGAGAGGATCGAGGAAATTTCAAAGAATTCACTTTGATAGATATTTTCAAAGACAACAGCCACAGAGTGTTACAAGTCATAAGCAGAAAAGTATCTCAACTCTACACTCAGCCTTGGAATTCCTATGGAGTACCCCACACACAACTTAAAGGACAGTGACAATGTTCATCCGAATGTTGCATCAGGTCACTCCTGAACTTTGTTCACTTTCTCTGTAATACTCAGGGAGTAATCTGGAACCTGAGCCAGACAGTTTGGATATGTGTTCACATGATTATATATCCAGTCTCTCAAGTTGGATAACATGAAAGTTGGTTGACTAGGTAATCTTATTTGATAAAATATAACTTAGATTTAGTGAATACATGCGAATCCTTATCAATTAACACAGTTCTAAGGAAAGATAAGGAAATTCAGAAAGCTGAAAAGAGCAAACCAAGTTATAAATTCAAAGAGGCAAACAGTGAATCATCTAGTATAATGAGACACAGGTACATTTATCAATGATATAAAAATTATCTGATTATTTAATTACAGACAATAAGAGACCACCACTGCGACAAAATAGCTACCGAGAATTATCAAGAACTTACCAGATTTGCTTAATGCTTGAGGACCAACAGAGCTGGAGCCCCACGTGGATGTGCTGGATGCCGCAGCAATGGGCTCCCCCCAGCTGGGACCACTGTCTATGGGTTTACCCCATGCTGAAGTACCATTATCCACAGTTGTGGCTGGAGTAGAAGGCTCCCCCCAGGGCTCACCCCAGCCTTTAGAAAGTATGGGAAAAGAAGTCATCAGCACATGGTAGGGTGGTGCGGTGGAATAAGGGGCAGTAAGGAATACTTAGGGAACAAAAGATGAAGACCTTCACATTCACAGATCAAATAATGATGCTGTGATGGGCAAAAAAAAAAAAGGGGGGGGGGATCTGTTTTATGCAAAGATGACAAATCATTTCCCATTATCATAATTTAACTACACGGTGTGAATTTTTTTTCCCATCTCTTCTTTCATAATTGCCCTCTGGGTATAGACCAGATTGTTTAGAATGACCTTAATAATAGCAAGCCTCCTCCTTTGAAGATAAATTTAATTTCTGGAAAAGTCAAGTCATTCTGAGCCAAACCTACTGAATCCAAGCAGGTAATCAAGCTGGGTAAGTGCATGCAGCCTTTCAACATCACTGTTCTGAGGCATAAATAAATAAATAAATAAATATCTACAAGACTGACTGACATACCTAGGCATCTTATTTTTATAGGTGTTAGACAATCCTCCTTAAAAATTCTGAGGTATCAGGTTGTGCAAAGCAAAGCCATAAACATTGTTCAACAGAACCAAAACAGGATTTCCCTTAGACACATACCAGTTTCTTCTAAGAATTAAATCTAAATTAATACGATAAACTATACCTGCGGGGGGGGGGGGGGACTGGATGCTGAAAGGTTTGCTCATGAAAACACTCCTATCACTACCTCTGAAAAGGGACTATTACTCAATAAAACATCATTAACAAACAATGCATTCCAATGACACTTAATGAAAATGCCATTGTCAAGATAATCTATAGATAGGAATTAGCTTCTGGTTATGAGAGTGGGAATATGTGGGAATAGGCCAGAAAGGTATTACCAAAAGTTTTAAGTACACAAACATACACGCTGTCTAACTAACAGTTAGACGTGGATTTCATGCCTACTTCAATAAATCCCTTCCAAGGCCAAACATAGCACTTGGTATTTAGAGAGTATTCTATCTGGATGCTTATTTATTTTGTTATTTGTAATCAAATAACAAAACCAAAAAGTAATGGCTTGACTCAGAAGAACTAGGAAGTGGAGGGCCCTCCCACTGGATAGCACTTTCCAGACTCCACCTTCTGAAGCCTTCCTAGCAGAGAAGGGAGACTCACAACCAACAGGGACCGCAGGCAGAGCTCGGATCCCTGTTGTTAAATGCTCGGTCTACTATTTTCTTCCCTAGAAGTTTCTCCTGGATTAGAGGGGGAAAGCTCTTGGTGTGCATATTCAAATACTCTGTTCAACAAATCCAATGTAGCCACAGTACGTTGAAATGAGGCTTACAATAGTGTGAACTATCTTCTAACACGGTCAGACTCCATCACACGGAAACTTACCGGAGCCACTGCCTGCCTCTTTGTTTGAGATGGCACTTGCAGACGGCAGCAGCTGGTGTACCTGTGCTTGCTGGTCTGAGCGGCTGCTGCCATTTGGGACGTTTTTATTCCACATGTTCACATTTTTGTAGTTGTATTTGCTCGGATCTCCCCAAGCTGAAGTTCCGTCGTCAATCTCCATTTTGCGACGTATGGATTCGGGGGATGGTTCCTCCCAGCCTGTGGGCTCTTCTTCTTTTGTTGGGGCTGGTATAGGTCCTCCCAGCCAGCCGGTACCAGGAGGTTTGCCTGTAGCTGGGGGGATTCCCCAAGACCCGACAATGTCTTGTTGCTTGTTCCAGTCTGGAGAACTGACTGGCTTTGACGAATCTCCCCAACCTAGAGACTGATTAGACTTTGGAGGATCTCCCCATCCCTGGGAAGGATTAGGGTTAGAAGATTCATCCCATCCTGATGAATTATTTGGATTTATGTTATTTCCCCAAGTAAAGGAACTAGTTTTACCAAGTTCGTTCCAACCAGAAACGGACCTGTCACTGTCACTACCTCCTGAGCTAGATTTCTTATTAGCCTCACCCCAATGGTTACTCCTTGAAGTTTCCCCCCAGTTTTCACCAGCAGAAACGGACCACCCTTGGTTTGATTTTTGTCCATCACCCCATCCCTGTTTGCTCTTTTGCGAATCATTGCATGCGGACTTCCCTTCTTTGCTGTTCCCCCACGGATGGCTCTTGGCCGTTCCTGTAGCAGCAGAGTCATCTTCCCATCCCCCCTGGCAGCTTGAGCCTTTGGAATCTCCCCACCTCAGAGCAGGTTTGGGATCTCCCCACCCCGATACAGATGAGGTATCATTACTAGTAGGGCTAGTCTTCTCTATACATGCCCCTGAGTTAAAAGTCTGTGTTGCAGAGCTTCCCCAGGCCTCTGTCCCATTGTCAGTCTTTCTTTCCCCTCTAGGTGATGTTTCTGTATCCCAGGCAGTATTCTGCTTAATAGGAGTCTGTCCCCAACCAGAGTTGGAGAGGACACGTGGATCCAAGTCAGTTCTGTTTACGATGCTTTGGAGTAATGTGTGCTGATCAATTTTTCTCCTATCTCTACTCTGACTTTCCCCAGTTGCTTTCTCCTCGAGGCGTCCAGTGCTTTCTGTACTACCTTCACTCTCCACTGTACCTCCTGTTTTGGCCCACACACTGTTCTGCTCATTTGTCTGAGATGTGGCAGAACCCTGATCCTCTTCCTCAGTAGATTTCCATCCGTTTGTAAACTTCTTACCGTGGCCATTTGCACTGTCATTGGAATGCTGATTGCTAGGCGGTTTGCTCCACTCCACGCTGGGTATATTAGTGCCAGTGTTTTGTGCGGGAGTTCCCCATCCTCGTCGACTTCCTCCAGAATTTGCGCCATTTCCACTTCCCCACGACGCACTCTGGGAATTCGCTGCCCCAGACTCCCACACGCCTCCTCCTTTATTTGTGTTCACTTGAAAGTTAGTGCCCATAGGCCCATTTATGCCAGGCTGCATTAGAGTTGCATTCACAGTGTCACCATTAGCTTGGCCGTTAGGGCTGGAACATTTGTCTCCAGAGTAATTAGAACCATAGGCACCCCACGTAGTACCGTAAGAGCCTCCGCTTTTTGGCTCTCCATTGCTAAGGTGAGAAAGGGAAGTGCCATTCATAACCGACGGAGCCTGTATCTGAGGATGATTCATTGTGCTCACACGCCAGGCCCCTGTATTACTAGGCAGTTCATTATTCTGTACTGAACCGGAGTTTGGTAAACTAGAGGTCATAAAGTTAGTAGTGTTATTTGGTCCAGTCATCTCAGTGGTAATATTCTGAGGTTGACCACTGAATGAAACCTGCTGTGTACCACTTACTTCAGATTCACAAGTTTCCTGAAGGCTTCCCCAAGTACCATGGGTGGAAGAACCACCCACTTTAGAGTTAATACTCTGATTGTTAGGCATCTGGCCTATGGTACTGCACTGAATATTGATGCCAGAACTACTGCTCCCTACAGGCCCTTTGAGGGCAAGTCCGCTGTTGTCTAATACTGGCCAGGCACCATGGTTGCTAGCTGAATTCAAAGTGCTTGGATTTAACCCTCCATTTGATGAAGAACTTACAGTGCCCCAAGCATTCATTCTATTGTTGCTACTTTCTGATTTGCTTTCAGGAGCATCCACAGAGACCTGACATGTGCTTATTATGGCTCCATGGGAAAAACCCCATGGCCCAGTACTACTTCCATGGCCCACATTATTGCTGCTGCTACCAACCACAAACTTGTTTTGGGAACCAAGTCCAGTGCTATTCCGAAGGCCATCTTTTTCACCGCCGGAGCTCCCTGAAGCCATGATAGTGATGTTTCTCTCTGATTCAGAACTGGAGGCAGAATCAGCATCCATACATTCTGAAGCCAAGTCTGGATCACTGCCAGGGACTGAGGGCCATGCTTCTTTTTCAAGGGAGTCGTTTACAACAGCATTCTTACAATTTGTGCTAGAGTCACTCGGAGAAGACCCAGGTCCCCGCTGCGAATTTTCATAATGGGATCCTGAAGTATTGTGGTTTATATCTAGAATAAAGGAGAAGTACAAAAGTTTATGCAGTATTTGAAAAGATGATAAATATGTTATGAATGTATGTGGTCCCTCGACATTAACTTGGCCGTATGGTTACAAGGGCACTACTTATATCCCAGCTACCAACTTTTCTTTTCCAATCAGTAATTCCACACGGGCAGGGTATTTTGCTCTTTTGTTCACTGCTGCTATCCTAGGAGCCTAGGGCAGTCCCTGGAACGTAAGAGCCCCTCTCAACAGATACCTGCTGAATGAACAAACTGCTATTTATCAGCAAGTGAAAGAATTTTGGTATGAGCAAGAACTAGGTGGTAGTACCGTATTAGGATAACGAAGCAACCCAAGCCTAGCGGCCTGACATGGGAATAGAAGGGGCTGGGAAGGCCGTGCGTGAGGATAAGTGAACAGGTCGAATGTGACTACATGGATTAGAAATATATCAGAAATCCCTTCCTGTCTTGCCATTCTTAGAGGAGCTTTTTCATGCCAACTGTTTTGAGTATTAGAACAAGTTTTTATAAAAACTACAAAGCCTCTTCCATTTTATTTCCTTTTCATTAGTGTTTTTATTCAACATGAAATACTGCAACACAAGTACAAATTTTTTTAGCTGCATTCTCCTTCCTAAAAATTCTTAATTTACCTTCATAGCCATGTTTTAAAGATCACAGAATTATGATGATTAAAAAATCAAGTCCTGACACTAAACACCATTAATGACAGTCAGAGAATCCTATAATCTTGGGCTCACTGCTATATATTATCATCTAGTAGTTTTCCTGCAGGTAGGGGGCAGGCAGTTCTCATGCTTCTAACACTTCCCCAGATTCATTTCTCTCATTCGGTTTAAGGATCTGGTTCAAAAGTTCTTCAGAGATATTAACCTGCATAAGATGTCTGCATTTAAACTGTCTTTAGGGAGTTGCTTATATTGTAGTTCCTGACTAGAGCAGTACTCAGAATCCCACATAGTGATTTTAAATAACACATATGCTCAAGTCACATCCCAGACCTAAGGAACCAACCACCAGGGATTAAAGGCCCAGAAAACAAATAGAACTCACTACCGGTATACTGCTAATATGGAAAATCAGGTTCATCTAGCAACATTTTCTCTCAAAGCACAACTGTCAAGCAGCAAAACACTATGAGCTAGAAAGAAGAGCAGAAAAAAGGACTAGAGAGAGACCAAAAGTGTATACATAATTCACCAAATACATGAATCTTAAAGTTCCATAAGAGACTCTGATCTCCACTCCCTGTTTGGGAATCACTGTTTCAGGCTGCCAAATGAAGTCTGTCATCTTTCAGTGCCCGTGTGAGAAGGTTTTTCTCAAGAAACACAGGATACCTAACAGTCTGTCTCACAGGGTAAAAACAAACCAATACGCCAGCACCTGCACCACCAGCAACACCATTCAGCACAGATCACGGATCACATGTTTTCTGAGCATTTCTGTCACTGACTCCTTGGAACAACCCTAGAGCGCAGATACACCCTTCACTTTGTAGATGGGGAAATCAAGGCCCAGAGGTTAAGTTACAGCAAATCACAGGAGGAAGGCAGAATTCAGCAATGGGTAATCAAGCAAGGTGGCTGCGAAGGCTGGAACTCTCACAGACACCATGACTCAAGCTCTGCGGAACAGGGCTACCAACAGTACCTCTTTACTCAGCTGTTAACTGTACTGTCCTACGTGAAGTATTTAATTCAGTGCGAGCTTCAAAGAAGGGCTCCACAAGGGGCAGTTTATGCTATAGTGATTAAGAGCAAAACTCTGCAGCCTGACTGCTTACATTTAAAGGCTGCTCTACTGTTTCCTTGTGATCACAGACAAGATCTTCAATCTTTTTGTTCCTTAGTTTCCACATCTGTAAAGTGATAATAGTAAGAGCACCTGTCTCAACAATTGCTGGAAAACTAAGTGGTTAATAATTAAAAATGCTTTGAATATCTGATTCTAATTAGGTACTTAATAAATGAGGGCTGTTACCTTCACTAATTAATATATATTGATGACTCTCATGATTTCTTCAGTCCTGTCTCCAAATCACATTTTTCACTCTACCACGTCTACCTCATGAAGAACAAATGTAGAAATCACACAGCCTGCTTACTTTAAATCTCTACTTATGGATCTCAAACCGGTTGAATGCTAACTCCTGGATAATTCCCCCACAGATGCCTCTTCTCAAATTGGGGGGGGGGGGATCCTGTTTCTTTATGGTTTTCTTCATCTCAGTAAGTTTCCTAAAACCTAAGATTTATTCTTGCTCACTTACTGTATATGGTCATATGCTCACTTACTGTATACACCACCAAGTCCCAAATCCATCCACATTTCTCCAGATCTAACAATCAAGCCACCATCACCATCATCATCACCTCAAAGATGTGAGCAAAAGTACCTGTTGCCACTTTTTGTTTTTTCACACATACCAGTGTTTCTCGCCACATCCACCCAGCAGGAGTAAGAAAGTGTGATTGGGAATGTCAGACAAAACGACCTAGACTGCACACAAAAGGAAAGTCCCAGAATTTAACAGTGAAACAACAGAAGCATTCTCATACCAACAGGGAAAAAGCGGTGTACTTGCCCTCTACACTAGTACTCAGGCTTGTGCTAGAAGTACTGGCTGATGAAAGAGGACCCAGAAAAAAGGTAAGGATAGTGGCAAAGAAACAAAATGATTCACATGTAAAATGCAATAGTTTTCCTGTATACCAGAAGTAGTCGATGAGAAAATATAACTGAGAAAAGATCCTAACTCTAACAGCCACAAAAACTAGAAAGCAACTTGGAGTAAAGCTAACAGAAATACTTGAAGTCGTCTATGATTAAGTTTTATTGCAGGCCACAGAAGACAACTTGATTAAGTACAGAAACTTAATTAAGTTGATTAAGTACAGAAACCTGAATAGGAAGATAGAATAATATTCTTTCTTAAAGTTTAATTCAATTATAAGAAACTGCTAACAAGACTCTGTAACTTGGTTAAAGTGATTTAAAAATTCACATAAAACATGAAAGAACAAGAGAAAATCTCAGTAGTGGGATTGGGGGTGGGGGTGAGGTGCTGGAGCGTCAGGCGACAGCTAACCAGGGCCGCACTGCCCCAGCAGCTAAGCTTCAGCGCAACCGCAACAGGAAGGCAGGCACAGACCCAGGTGTATGTCAAATTTTAGTATTTTACATCAGTAGGAGAAAAGGAATATTTGATATTTTAAAAAGATTTCTTAAAATCAGACAGTTTATCAAAAATCTAATTAATGTGTTAAAAGATGAAACTATGAAGTTAGCAGTGATTGAGAATTTTTTATGCATGAAAGGAGATACACCACAAAAGAGATGACAAAGATTTGACTACTTACCCAAATTGCGAAGTGATTTTATGTCAGAATACGTCAGAAGCAAGCAAGAAAAAAACCCCAGCAAAGAGCAGCATCCGTTCTGCAAACCAAACTCTATCACCTTTAAAGTTAGTAAAAATTTCTTTCAGAATCTGGTCATGACCTGGTTTGGAGGGAACGGGAACGGTTGTCTTTTGCTAAAGATTCCTACATATTTTGGGAAAATGAGAGACACCGTCAGCATTTATTAGCTAAAATTCTATTTTCAATCTAAAAATTACTCGATACTTTCAAAAACACAAAAATTAAAAGGCTATACCCAGAACTATGTCTACCAAGAATCTTTTGGTTATGAAAAACGTGTAGCTCACACAGAGGTCGGGGGAGACCCCAGTCTAACTAAAGCTGTGAAAAGAAGACGACTCCTCAGCGATCGCAACTAAAATGCTTCAGAGAGAGAGATTCTTTCAGAATTGGGAGAGGTAAAAATTTCGGTGTTTCCCTTACAGACAGGAAGCCAAAACCCATCATCACAAGTGATCCAAAGGATAAACATAGAGGAACATAATTAACAATCCTGTTAAGTTTTTCCAGGGAACAGTAAGACTGAGAAGCCCCAGGCTGGTGGGAGGAAAGGGGGCAGTTGGGTTTTACTGAGCATGGTACAAAATACAAATTTTTACACACTGCACTGATGTAGGCAAATGAAGAGCTGGAAGACTGTGCCTTACCAAAGAACACTGGAAATCCGTCAGCTCCACTCTCACACAAAATTATTTAAGGAGAACTGGGGGCAGCTGTAGCACCACACCTCAGAAAGAATAGTGCATTTCATAGTGCCTATTCACAAAGATCAAAGGGGATATGTGGGTAAAGAGCAAAGACTGGCAATCATTCAAGTGATTTGTAAAGAAACAGTATAATCTGCTCAGGAAGAATTTAGGTCCAGGAAGATTCATTTATTTTTATTAAATATATAGCAGGTAACAAACAAAATAAACATGAGCCTTCTGCCTTAACAACTTTTCATTCTCACCAGAAGGGCGAAGTCTTCAGAAGTATATGTACTCTGGTTTTGGAGTATTTCTGGGAAGTATGACATAGTATCACTTGGGAACATGAGAGAACCTGATGTGCACAATTTCAAATAGCACTCAGTGACAAAGGTCAAAATGTTTCTTTCAGTGATTCTGGCCTCTAAGTCCAGGGCTGGCCAACTTTTTCTGTAAAGGCCCAATTAGTGAATATTTTCAGCTTTGCCAGCCAGATGGTCTCTGTGGCAACCGCTGCCATTGTCGCCTGAAAGCGGCTGAAGACAACATGTAAAAGAGGGGGCGTGGCAGTCTTCCAATAAAACTGGACTGAAATGGGCTGCAAGCCATCCTCTGTTCTAGATTAAATACGACAAAAGCAATATTACCAACCAAATGCAATGCATGGATCATAACAGATGAAGTGAGGTTGGTGGGGAGACAGCCATAAAAGACAATCTAGGGGCTGCTGCTCTAGACCAGATGGTGAGGGCCCTCACTGGGTGTGTGGTGATGGCTGTGCACACAAGCGAGGAGAGCTGAGAGACATTGTGGAGTTGAAATCAGCAGATCATGAGAAACCGGAGGCCTATGAGATATGGAGATGGCCAGCCACTCAAACATGATTTTAAGATTTCTAGATGGGTGGTGACTAGGTGTGCCAACCTTCTGAGCAAGAGAGCTCAGGAAATGACACCGGTATGTGGTAAGAGGAGGAGCTCAATTTTGGATGTGTGGAGTTTGAGGGGCCTGACATCAGCTGAAGATATCCAGAAGGCATGAACCTAAACCTGGGGAGAGAGATGAAGCAAAGTCATGGGAGGGAATAAAATGTGAAAACAACTCAAAGAAAAGAACAAGAATGAAAGACCTTTAAGGAAGAAGAAGTGATCCAGTAAGAAAAAAAAGTAGGTGTCTACTAACATGAAAACGGAAAAGGCTGGTTTTTTACCAAAGCTACAACTGAAAATCACAAGCCTGGATTTGACATTCACAAGACCAATGACCTTAGTAAGATCTAGTTTTGTCAAGTGAGCAGGAGCAAGATGACAGAGGGCTGAAGTCATGTATTAGAGACTGCAAAACATAAACTATTCTGTAAGGAGGAAGAGGAGAGAAATTCTATAATGTCTTCAAGAGACTGGAGGTTTGTTTGTTTTTTTTAAGATGATACAAATGTTAACTATGCTTATAGACACAGTAAGATCCAGGACAGGAAGGATGGATACAACACTGAAAAGACAGTAAAGAACATAGGTGAATGGACAATATTTTCATCTTTAAATGTCTCTGAGAACTTTAACTTTTTCCTCCCCATTAAAACAGCCCCATTTCTTGGTCATTCACCATTAGAGCTCAAATGTCCTTGAGGCTCTTTCAAAAAAAAAAAGCAAAGCAAAATTCAAATGCAGTAAAGGCTATAAAGAGTAAGACAGACAATACCCACATATTCCTCCCCTTAAGAAATACACTAATAGAGAAAACTCCTCTGATCACATCTCCTTCCTTCCCCAGTGGGTCACTGAGTGGTAACCAATCAAAATCTGAACTTATCCCTAAGCAATACAGAAGCTTTATATTTTATATAAATGGTATCATACTATAAACAATGATATTCTTGGGACAACCAATGGAAATGTGAACACAATCTATCTATTACAGGATTTACTGAATGTGTCTGCCCTTTTGCTTAAGGGTGGATCATGGTATCGTGGTTGTATAGGAGACTTTCCTTATTCTTAGGGAATTTCCTGTGGAAGTATTAAAAATGAATTCTAATGAATGTGCATATGTGGGCATATATAATGTGCATATGATGGGGAAGGTGTACATGTCCAGTCAAGGAGGAAGGTGAACGAAGGACTGGGAAGTGTGAGTGTGAAGTCAAGATGGGAAAACATTAACTATTGGATCTGGTTGCGGGGTATATGGGTATTTGCTTCTCTCTATTCTTTTAGCTTTAGGGTACATGTCAGTTGGATGATAAAATGTGGATTGGAACACTCTGGACTATAAGAATAATACTGCTGCCAGCCCTGTTAGGTGTATGAGTGCCCTGTCCCCCAGATCCTCTACTACATGAAGCCCTGTAAGCCCCTCAGCTTCAAGAGTTATTTGGGCAGTAACAGAGCCCAACACCCTAAGGCTCTAAGAAATCAACTGACCAAGAGAATTCTTGATGTTGATCAAAAGCATCACTAAGTATCTGAGGTAGAGCCACAAACTGGCAGCTAAGCCCACAGAGTTGTCTGGGTTGACCAGAGCAGGGTTCTAATGGCTTATAAAGGTATTCAGATGGGGTACAATATATTTACCCCAGTTCCCATCACTCCTTTTCATCTTCTATGTCACTTACATGCTAGCCTGGGAAGGTGCTTAGCTTATGACCTATGATTTATAAAGTACTAGTTCTCATCTAGGGACCACCCCTGCTCCCTGACTGGACTGAATGAGTAAGAACCGAATTATGTGAGGACAAGGAGGTGCATCCAGCACTGCACCCCCTCACTTTCATCATGAAAATTTTAAGTAAATATCTATGTATGTATGTATTACATGTATTGACCTACATGTCAAATCTACTTGTATTTGCTCAGGAAACAAAAAAGTGGAACACAAATACAAAAATAAAACGTTACAATTATGTTGGCACAGCTAGGAACTACCTGTGATTCACAACACAGAACTCTGGTGTTTGTGGACTATCGCTCATGCTCTCTACAATGTACATGACACTGCTCTTCACTGATCTCTACTATTAAGGCAAGGACTGAATGTGTTAGTCTGTGTGCTGCAGCAAGCACCCCAACAGTGTTAGTTACCGGATCACTATGATTATTACTGTTGTAAATAACCTCAGAGGTCAGGGCAGACCAAATGGTCTGAGGCGGCTTCCCTTGTTCAAAAACACCTAATGGTCTCTTATTGGCTCAAGCTGCTACTATGCCTCATAGCACCTACACAGGTATTTTAATGTAAATATGTGACATATGCTGGCAAGTGAAGATTTACAAATGTTTTTAAAAAAGACAAAAGCACAAATGTGGTTTTCCTGCAGAGGGCTCTGCCTTCATTAGCCACATCAATTCCAGACCTCAGCCAGAGACTGCTGCGCCCTCCTGGCTTCTATCCCCACCTCCACATGAACGCAGGCAGTGCCCCCTTGTAAACTCCTCTGCAGAACAGGCAGGGTATTTGTCCTTCTCAGCCTTTGTGGAAGACTTCTTCCTATGCTCACACAGGCCTTCTCTTCCTCTGAATGCACATCAATAATACTTCCGGGATTTCGGACCTACACCCATTTGTGAGAAACATTCTTACACTCCTATTGTTTGCATTTCAAAAACAGCTTTCTTCTTTCACTTCCACAATTTTTGAAAATGGTACTCAACATATCATTTTCTAAATGTACAAGCCCGCTTCCCTGTTCATTTTATTTATGGACCAATGGTGGTATGATACCACCACTGTTTAGTTTGTAATAGGTACTCAAGCATTCACTGTGCAAGTAACCTCTCCTAAGGCTTTGATCACATTTTTTAAAAACATATCAATGACTCATTGTAACTGCTCCAACCTCATTTCTCAGATGAACTTCAAGCCAAATTAACTGCTTGGTGTTACATGTAATATGTCTAACCCAGACTCTTTTTCCTGAAGAGGACGGGCCGGTCTATAAATGTTTGACGAAAGAGAATTCATTCAGTACCTAAATATCAGGGGCTAAGCTATGTGCTTAAAAACATCACATTAATTTAATACTCAAAGCAACCATATGGTTCGGCACTAATAGTCATACTTTACAGCTTAGGAGAGGGACGAGGGAAGTTAAGGGATCTGGCCAACCCACGTGGCTGGGGGAGGGAGTAGTATTAACTCACCGTCATGATTTAAGTCTGTATCATTTCCAATACTAATGTGCTGCTCTAGTCACCTGTGCTAGAAAAATCGCGTTTGCAGGCTCTTCCTCCTTACCTACAGCATCCGATACGCTGCCGAAGTACAGCAAGGCTGTCACTACAACACAGCTTTGCAGCCAGACAGATCTGGATGTGATTATAAGCCAGGGCTGCTACTGAAGAGCTGTGGAGTACCATTAACAGAATGGACAGGGAAAGTCCTGATATCTATAAGAGAGCACAGAGCTAGAGAGTAACTCTTGCTGGGACGGTTAGCATCGGCTGCTCAAATGAGATGTAGACCTATGGAGCAATTACGTAATGTGCCCAAGGTCACAGAAACTGCTGTATGTGGAGCTAGGACTTAAAAACCTGGTCCATTGGACTCTAGAGACTTTGTTCATAACCAGTATATGTTAGCGTTTTCATGCACGGGAACCTTAATTCTCCTCAATTCTCTATCTGGCCTGTAGTAAATGCTTCAAAACAGTTTGAGCAATGACTGGACAAACAAGCTGTCAGAGCCTATCAGAACATATTGAAACAAAGTGGCCTTTGAGAAAACTAATCACTGACATTTTCTGCCTCCCCGTCATTACAGGGCTCAGAAAGGCCCTTCTGTGGCCGCCACTGAATGCACGAGTTGTCTGAATACCACTTCCACATGCGGTGGTCTTTCTCGGGCGCAGGGAAACTAAGTCACCATCATCAAGTGACTGAAAGTCTTGCTGCCTCAGTTTCCTCTACTGAAGAGGGAGGATAAGATCACCTGGGCCTCACCGGACTGTTGAGGATTCAATAATATGTGCAACTGCTTAGCACAAAGGCTCGGGGGTGTGTGTGTGTGTGTGTGTGTGCGCGCGCGCGTGCGCGCACGCGCTCAATTTTAGCTGTAGTCTTATCAATTTAAGCTATAAACTGCTTATAAAAATGGGTAGAACATGGAGGGAGGGTGATTAAAATAATCATATTAAAAAGTAGGATGGGCAGTCAGCTTACAGGCAACATGTCAGGATTCCCCACTCATAACTCCCTGCACGGAACTCTTCTTTTGCAATGCAGATACTGACGGACACAAATACATCCCCACCAAGCCATGAATGCATCAACTTGCTGCACTGCTAATGAAGATGGTGGGAGTCTCATAAGAAATGCCTTCTCTCACCTGACTGGTTTTTGCTGTTCTGCACCTCTCCGTTATTTTGTGGCTGTTGATTTGTTAAAGCACTGCTTTCTGACTGGCTGCTTAACACTTTAACAGCAGATCCCAGGTTTGCTGCTATGACAGGAAAATGCTGACCCCTCTTTAGAAGCTGTTTGTGTTCCTGGTGGCGAAATCGTGGCGGTACTTCTCGAGGATACCGAGGCAAGGCCTGTGCTGGCTGCGGCGGCTGCTGCGGCGGCTGCGGGGACTGCGGGGGCTGCTGGGGCGGCTGCTGTGGCGGCTGTGGCGGCTGTGGCTGCTGCTGCTGCTGCGGATTGTTGGCTGTGGCTCGCTTGGCATTATTATTAGTGCTGGTTGCTGTGGAAGTGCCGTTATTAGAGTTGGCAGGCTGAGGCTGGCTTACACTGGGCTTTATCTGTTCTGGCACTAATCCCAACAAAAGAAAAGGGGTGGAAAAGATTAGCCAGTAAAGTGTACCTCCACAGTAAGCCATCTAAGTAAAAAGGCACTAAAAAAAACAACCCTAAAGGAACAGAAAGTTCAAGCGTGCGAGGATATCCTCATTCACAGGCTCAGGTTTTCTTAGGAGAGAGTCCGGTTTTACTTCTCTGACTACCCCTCCAACAAGGAAGGGCACGGATGCCACTGGCATCCTCTGACCTCGACGACAGCTCCGACTCATCAGCTCTGGCCCATATTATTCTGATCAGAGAGCAAGCATTGATTACACAACTATGGAGCTCACAACAGCTCAAAGAGCAAAACTGGCAAATCGAGTTTTGGTTACCCTAAAAGAATCCTCAATTCCCTGGAAACTATTCTTAATCTGCCTCATTTTTAATGTGTTTGGTCCCTATTCTTCATCTTTGAAAGAACACAAGAACAAATAGAAAGGGTAAAAAACAATCTGATCATTTCTTTACAAAAAGGCCCAGTTAACAGCATTTTTTGTTGTTAAAACGTAAAGTCTGGACCAAACAGGACAAACTAAGAAAGGGGAGGCAAATACAAATATTACAGAATGACAACTATGAACTAATTAAATTGGAGAAGTAACTTATACCCTGTCTTAAGCAAATCTGAGAAATACCACTTGTCCACTGTACGAACAATGTAAAATTACAAACAGTAGATTTCTACACTCTAGAAGAGATTCAATAAGAAAACAGATGGAAATGCCTTAAAGTGATGAAGATACACCCGATCTCTGAAACTACAGAGAGGCAGCATGGTATATGAACTTTTGGTGCCAGATGGACCCAGGTATTAATCCCAGTGCTGCCTTTACTAAGCTTTGTGTCTTTGGGCAAGGTGTGTATAGCTTACTGAGCCTATGGTCTCCTCTGTAAGATAGGGATAAAACCCATACCTTGCAGGACTAGCCTAAAGTTAAATATGGTACCACTTTATAGAGCACTAAACACTAGTAGTAGGCATTTTTTTAATGATTGACACAATACCACCTTATCCTTCTGTAACAGCTGAACGTTTCTGTGAGAGCGTGATGCATCTTTACAGATGCCACTGTCAGAAACATAAAGTGAAACATCTCCATGTGACCAATGAGGACACTTGGGAGAAAAAGCTGTTTAAGAACTGAGAGCTCCAGGCCTGAAATTCGAATAGCCTGCCACCAGAACTGGGTTATTTCGGCGTCTTCCTCCTTGTCTGTACGGTACAGGTCATCTTGGTCTAGTACCCAGCATAATGGAAAAACCCAGTAAAAAGAGGTTATTCCATGGGCCAAATAAAGGCAGTATTTGTCCAATGTCTACAATGTGCACGATGCTGAAATAAAGAGGTCATCAGTATTGTTTCCAGTAGCCACCCAAACCCATTTCACTTCCCTCTACCCTCTCCCCGCAGCTTTAGAGTCTCCTTCATTTAGCAGTCTGGCCTCACTACTGCCTTCTTTCTCTGAGCCACTGGTGGACTTAGCCTACCTCATTAACACTAATACATCTTTTAATACATGATCTCACCTTTCTCAAATGTAACTGATTTTTCTAAAGTAATACAAGCAAACTGTCATTCGGGAGGACCCGCACTGAAAAATCACAAACATTCTATCTATGGCTTGGAGTCTTTTCCATTTCTCTTGAAGGCAAGTGAAAAGCCTCACGTTAAGAATTTGAGCGAAGTACATTCTAGGTCTAATTACTCTACGTGTGAAACTTTCGTCTCCCAGACAACTTAATGCTTCCAGAAAGTACCAATAATGTATATTCCTTTGCCACAAGGAAAATATGGCACTAGACTATTCTAAAGTACCTCCGAAACAAACAAACAAAAAAGATAAAGTATGTGTAATTATGAAATCACAGAGAACACAAAAACTCTAACTCAGCCTTCACATGTTTAGTACCAGGCTCAACGTGGTATCTGGCAACTGAATGCGACCTTACACCATTTACACTACTACCCAGTGTCACTTTATCACTAACAGGAAAAGAAAAGATTGTAATAATTTAAAACCCAAATAAGATACTGTTAAAAGAGATGCAACAGGAACATGTTCTTTAATACAATCAAGGAACTAGAAGATAACCTACAGGCAAACACTGTGAATGGCCTCCATGAACAATGTACAAGAACCTCAACACTCCATTAAAAGTGACCAGGAGGGTGCCTGGGTGGCTCAGTGGGTTAAGCCGCTGCCTTCGGCTCAGGTCATGATCCCAGGGTCCTGGGATCGAGTCCCGCATCGGGCTCTCTGCTCAGCAGGGAGCCTGCTTCCTCCTCTCTCTCTCTGCCTGCCTCTCTGCCTACTTGTGATCTCTCTCTGTCAAATAAATAAATAAATTCTTTAAAAAAAAAAAAAAAAAATAAAAGTGACCAGGAATTCCAAAGCAGGATTTATTTTTTTAAAAGGTTTATTTATTTATTTATTTGACAGAGATCACAAGGAGGCAGAGAGGCAGGCAGAGAGAGAGAGAGAGAGAGGGAAGCAGGCTCCCTGCTGAGCTGAGAGCCCGATGTGGGACTCGATCCCAGGACCCTGAGCCAAAGGCAGTGGCTTAACCCACTGAGCCACCCAGGCGCCCCCAAAGCAGGATTTATGTCTGTGACATAGCAGCCCCATCCCTACCGCATATTCAGAGAGCTGCTGTACTTATGGATGAAGTGTCCTGGGGACAATAAGGCTGACACAGGGGCTCATTTCTGGAGCCAGAAAATTTCACCAAAACCAGTAAAAACGTTAAGACAATGTAACTATTGATTGTAAAACTGAACTATATAACCTGAAATGAAATATCAGCTATTAACGTGAAATGTACTAGAAGAATAAAGGAGAAGTTAACAGTGTGTGTAAGTAGGGAGGTAAGGATGGGGTTGCTGGATAACAGATATAATTACTGAGTAATTTTGGCTACTGTATATACACAGTTAAAATTTAGGTTAATTATGTCAGTATATATCCAAACCGTTGGAAGGAGGGAGAAAAAATGAGAAAACAAGAAAACCCGATCCTTTCAACAGATAGAGAAAAGGCAATAAAAGAATTATTTCAGAACTGCAGTTAATATGAAATACAAAAGAATATGCCAAGCATAAGCCCCCAATGATCTGTAATCAAAATAAATGTGAATGACTTAAATTCACTTATTAATAAAGGACCTTTAGTTTGTTAAAAAAATAAAAACTTAACGAATACTTTGCAAAATCAGTCCTGAAATAATACAGGAAGTTGAAGAGCAGAAAGTACAAAGACAGATGCAGGATGAAAAATGCTAACAAAATTTAAATAAAAGCAACATTAAAATCAGGTTTAAAAAAGTCAATCAGAAAAGTATCATAAAGAATGAGATATCTCATGCTGTTAAAAGAAACCAAATAAAAAGATATAAACAGCAAAGACTCCTATGTACCGAACTTTAGTATCAAAACATGCAAATCAAATGGAGACAGTAAAACTGAAAGAAACAAACAACCTTTTTTGACAAATACCCATGGAACAGTCATAGAAAGTACACACACACACACACACACACACCCCTACGGCACTAAAGAAAACATCACATTGCAAAAAGTACAAGTAATACAGATGGTATTTCTGAATTACATGCAATCACATTAGAAACAACAAAACTGGGACGCCTGGGTGGCTCAGCAGGTTAAGCAGCTGCCTTCGGCTCAGGTCATGATCCCAGCGTCCTGGGATCCCAGCGTCCCACATCCGGCTCCTTGCTCAGCAGGGAGCCTGCTTCTCCCTCTGCCTCTGCCTGCCTGTACTTGCGTTCTTGCTCTCCCTCTGACAAATAAATAAATAAAATCTTTAAAAAAAAAAAAAAAGAAAGAAAGAAACAACAAAACTAGCAAATAAAATTGCCTTAAATATAGAGCTGAAGAAGAAATACCAGAACTGCAGGGTTATCAATAAAATGCTACTGAAAACTACACATAATAAATTTTAAAATATGGCTAAACCAGCACTCAGGGGAAATTTGTAGCCTTAATTATTTTCAATAAACATGAATGAATATAAAGCATCTTACTCAAGTTAAAAATGAACTAAAGGAAGCAGAAGAAGGAAGTAGCAATCAATGACCTTAGAAGTGAACTAGTAACTCCAAGTAAAAGTAAAAGTAGCAATCAATGACCTTAGAAGTGAACTAGTAACTACAAGGCATGACTTTAAGAAAAAAATTAACAAGTTAACTTAATTTTTAAAAAACGAAAATGGAAAAAAATGAGATGATTTTCTAAAATTAAGATATTTCTGGGGTGCCTGGGTGGCTCAGTTGTTAAGCATTTGCCTTCAGCTCAGGTCATGATCTCAGGGTCCTGGGACTGAGCCCCACATCTGGCTCCCTGCTCAGAGGGAAGGCTGCTTCTCCCTCTCCTACTCCCCCTGCTTGTGTTCCTTCTCTCACGGTGTCTCTGTCAAATAAATAAATAAAATTTTTTAAATTAAATTAAATTATTTCTTTAGGCTTAACTCTAGAAATAATTTGAAAAGATGGGGGAAGGATTTAACACTGACCCCACAAAAGGCAAGAAAATAAAGATTATTAGCACAGAAGAAATGGAGGAACTGATTAAATCTTCCATCAGGATCAGACAGTTTGATCAATATTACCATATGTTCTTTTTAGCATACTTTTAAGAAACATGTAATCTAAGTCTAAAGTTATTTAAATTGTTGAAGAGCACAGCATAAGACAGAACACCAACATTGTTACCAGTAAGTCTGACAAAATTTTAGTAATCCTATAGAATGGGGAGAAAAAAAAAAGTATAAATCGTTCCAGGAATTTAAAAAAATAAAAAAAGACATTCACTCCAAATGTAGAGATTCTGGAAATACAAGAAAATACTATGTATAATCTATACTTATAAAACAAAAAAAAAAAAAACAGTTAAAAGGAACAATGTTCTGTAACATGGTTTGGCAAATCTTTCCTGTAAAGGGCCAGAGAGTCAACATTTCAGGCTTTGCAGGCCATCCAGTCTCTCTTGCAACTACTCAGCTGTTGTAGCACAAAAACCAGCCACAGACAACACATAGATGAATGGATGTGGCTGTGTTCCAGTAAAACCTGATATACAAAAATAGGCAATGGGCCAAATTTGCAAGCTATAGTTGCCCAGCGTCTGCTCTATAAAATATAATTTACCAAAATCAGCTCAGAAGAGAAGATCCTATAATAATGACGAAGACACTGTAAAACTCCTCCAAGATTTACTTCTCCAAAAACCACGTGGCCCAGATGACTTTATAGGGATTGTGCATATAAAATCCTCATGAAACATATCCTATCAACTTCCATCAACTGTTCCAGAACAAAGAAGTGCAGATTGAAAAGACTGACTAGATTCAAACCTTGGCTCTGCAACTTACTAGATGTATAACCATGGCCCAGGTACTTAACCACCCGGTACCTCTGCTCCCTCATCTGTAAAACAGGGGTAAGTATTAATACCTCTACCAAGTAGGGTTGTTGTGAGGTTTTAACAAGATAATGGATGTAAAGAACTGAGAACAGGACCTGGGACCTGGCACCTGGCTACCACTCAATAAATGTTAGTGACCACTACTGCCATCTAGATTAAAAAAGAGGAGTAAGGATGACCCTCAGGTTACTGGTTTGGAATGTGGGTAGACAGTGGTACCATTTACCAAACAGGAAACAGAAGACAAAAACTAAGTTTGGGAAACACGTCAGAATGAGTGTAGTGAGTTTAGTTTTTAATGTGTTAGGTTTGTTGTTACTACAGGACAGCAATTCTCAAACATTTTGGTCTCAAGACCCCTTGGCATTTTTAAAAGTTAGAATACCAAAAAAGCTTCTGTTTATGTGGGCTACAATTATATTTACCATATTAGATATCTAAACAGGGAAATTAAAATTATATTAATTGGTTAAAAAATAACTCTTACATGAATGACTATATATTTTCTGAAATAACTACTTTCCAAAACAAAAAACCAGTGAAAAGTATACAATGTTTCACATTCTTCTCAATTTCTTTAATATCTGGCTTAACAGAAAAGTACATTTTCACATCTGCCTCTGCATCCAATTTGTTTTAACATCCACATTATGGAACTTCTAGAAACCACTACGTACTCATGAGAAAAAGAGTGAATAAGACAAAGTCTTCCAATCATTACAAAAATAGCCTGACCTTGTTGATCTCATGACAGCTTCAGGCAGCCTCTTAAGAGTCTTCAGATAAACTCTGAAAACCACTGATATGGGATATCCATGCATAGAATGCAACTGAATGTACGGTTCTAAAGTTCAGTAGAAGTATAAACTAAAAATATAAATTTAGGATTTATCATACAGGTGGAAAAAAGTCAGGAGAGTAGAATGAGAAAAAATGTCAAGACCAAAAGGATGGGTTCCCATGTAGAGAGCAGAGAAGGAAAGGCGAGTATAAGTTAGGACTGCCAGGGAGGCACGAGAGAAGGGGTCATTTATTTTAGAAAATGGTCTAACTACTCAAGCAGGGATTTCTTCCTCAAATTCTCCCTGTCCCCAATAGATTATCTCCTTCATACAATTCAAACGCATCCTAATCATCTACAATGTCCCTCCTGTGATTTCGGCCCTCCATCAATACACTCTTGCAAAAGCCTGCCGATGGTCTCCTTGGCTTACATCTTCACATTCCCTTCCCCCAATTTTCACCTCTTCCGCAAAACCTATCATCTCTCTGCCCAAGTTATCTATATCACTAAAGTAACATCAGAAATCATCTAAAATTCTTGGCATGGGGCGCCTGGGTGGCTCTGTTGGGTAAGCCACCGTCTTTGGCTCAGGTCATGATCCTGGAGTCCTAGAATAGAGCCCCATTATCAGGCTTCCCCTGCTCTGCAGGGAGCCTGCTTCTCCCTCTCCTTCTACCTCCAAACTCCCCCTGCTTGTGCTCTCTCTCTCTTCTGTTCTCACCCTCTGTCAAATAAATATTTTAAAAACAAATAAATAAATAAAGTCCTTGGCATGGCCAGATTCATATCCTGTTACGTCCACACACATTTCCTTCTCTCCCACACCAAGTGTCTGCAACACTCCAAAAGATACCATTCTTTTTTGTGATGCTCTTTGTGCCTAAAATGCCTTGATGTCTTTCTTGCACATCTTTCTATCCAGCTTTCCCAGGATACAACTAATCATCACCCACCCCCAACCTAGGTTCTGCTAATCTTAAAAGCATTTTATGACAAGCAATTTCCCCTCCTCTATTCCCATAAAACCCTTCTTAATGCATGCCTTCCACTGCACCTGCTTACTTTAAGTGCTGGCTTTTCCCTTCTCCTTCTCTTTATCACTGGCATTCCCAGCACCAAATACAGCAAATGGCCAGGAACTGCTAGCTGAATGAACAACTGAAGAACTATCAGCATATGATAGGGTGAAACATTGTGCAACACTGACATTTAAGAAGTGGACTAATTAAGAACCAGTAAAAAAGAAAGAGAAAAATCAAGAGATGTAGAAAGAATAAGGAAGATGATGGTAGCTGGTCAGTATGTTGCTGAATAACTCAGTGGTTACAGATCTCTGCTCAGGAGGAAAAAAAAAAAAAAAAATCCAGAGCCAGCATCTGGAGAACAAGTTCATTCAATATGGTTGTTAATCTGGGAAGATACCCTTATCAGCCATAACATGATACATATCGTCCATAACACCAGAGAAGTATTTTGAAGGAATTTCATTCAGTCAGTACAAAACATGCATAGGCACTAATAACTTTTTTATGTTACTTTTTTTGCCAGACTGTGACCCAACTGGTCTTTCGCAATTTAAAGCTGATGGGCAAAACTTGCATAGGCCCAGGAATAAACAATTAAAAAAATTATTTAGAATAGAGAAATTACTTGTGCAAAGAATTTAAACCAACATTTTCCTAAATCATGCTCCAAATCAAGACTTCCCACTTTGCAAAACAATAGAAGAACCAATATTACAATTAGATTATTAACTTTTGCTACTTTCATGTATTTGATATTCCTTATGTATAAACATTCTATTATTCTGTAAACCTGAAGCTGTTAAAAAAAAAATAGTCTATTCATTGCGGGGTAGGGGGGGAGCAACTGTCTTATGTTAAGGTAAAAAAATCAAGCTTAGATTTAATATCTCAAATCCTAAATATACCAAATTCTCGATTTGTAAATTTTTAAATTTACTGTTATTAAAATTTAATACTTACTTATTTTAATCTTTAATATAACATTTAAAAATGCCATTTAAATAAGTTTATCTCAGAAAACAGTAAATGAGTAAACTCTATTATCTAAAAGTTCAATAGAAACAACAGTTTAAATATAAAGTAGCCATTAACATCCTGAATTACACTACTTAATACCTCAAGCCTTTCCTTTTTTTTTGTATCTTTCCACCAGAGTCTGTAACTTAGCTTTGTGTAAGAGTTTTCATATTGGCTACATTACAAATCTCCTAGAAATATTGGCTTAAGTATCAGTATAGTATACAAAAATATCATTTTAAGACATGATTTCATTTTAAGAGAATGAAACATTAAACTGCCCTCCAAAAAAATAAAAACCGTATACAGATTTGTGTTTAAATTCTTAAAAGAAATGAAACAGTTGAAATTACCAGTTCAAAATAATACAATACGCATCCATGAATACACTTTTTAAGTGCTTTTTAAGACTGCTTTAGGCAAACTTTAAATTTACCTAAAGTATTTGTAATCTCAGTATGTATACAGGAAAAACAAAACCATCATGTTAAGCTCTTTGAAGGCAAATGTTGAGTACCTGGCGAAAGCTCCTCAGTTGGAAAATGTTACTCTCACATAAAAGCAAAAGTACAGGATTTTTCTAAGTATTTATTTTTTTAAGATTTTATTTATTTCACAGAGAGAGACACAGCAAGAGAGGGAACACAAGCAGGGAGAGTAGGAGAGGGAGAAGCAGGCTCCCGCTGAGCAGGGAGCCTGTTGAGGGGCTAGCTCCAAGGACCCTGGGATCAAGACCTGAGCCAAAGGCAGATGCTTAACAACTAAGCCACCCAGGCGCCCCAGTATTTATTTTTACTAAGAGAAAATTTCCTACCTTCTCAAACAAACATGAGTAGGTGTAATCAACAAGATAAAAATGTACTAAAGCAATTTAGTAACAAGCCAGAGTTTCCAGAAAATAAAAGGCAACATTTCTAGCTGTCAATAATTAGTTTAAACTCCAAATGCTTGCTTGGTACTTCAGAAAATCCTTACCATTGCTCAAATGGTATTTTAAAAAATAAAAAGTCATCTATAAACATTCTTTAAAATCTTCATCACAGAGAATGATTTTATGCTCTTAAAAGCCACAACTTAACTTCTGGAAGAAAAGCTAATATCCTACAAACTAGTATATTTAAACTGTAACTGCATTTTAGGCCAACACCACATAAAAGATTTGTCGTTCCTACCTACAGTTAAGGTTTCCAGTAAGTAATTATAATCTCTTTAAGCCTAAACTCTCAAATCAATCATTCTAGCTGCCCTGCTCAAACAATAAGGTAGTTTTCAATAGTCTTCACTTTAAAGAATCTGCTTCATGATCAGAGTTAGAGCAAACAAGTATGGGTGAAATCAGTTCTTCCAGCCTTCCTGATTAATAGCAGCCGAGTCACACCAGGGCAGTTTCAAAAAGCACAAAGCTGATGAAAACTTCAAGCAGATTAGAAAATTCTCTATACCAAGAAATTCCAAAGAAGGGGGCTTCCAACTTCTGTTGCTTTCCAACTCCACAGCTTTCCGCAGAAAATGGAGGAAAGGTACAATGTCACTTCACTGCTATGGAAGTACTGCTCGCCAACTTCCCCTGTATTTGAGGCCCATTAACTCAAATTCCATCGCCTTATATTTTAAGAGGGACAGGAGGGGAAAGAAGAAGCCAGAATAATGGTTAAACAATGCAAAGACCATTGTATTCAATTAAAATTGAGCCTACAAATCAAATTTATTTAAAACTTGGCCAAACATTGTACTACTATAAAAATCCTCTTCTTACTCATTAATAAGCATCCTGGATGATTTATAATATAATTCCCCTTTATGATATACATTCCCTGTCCTATACTGACTTAATTCATTCTGGAATGCTGAAGGGCATTGAAGGGCACAGAAGGGGCAAGTCTGGCTTTTAAGGTGATACACATAGAGGCAATGCTAGAATTTTCACTGTGGACAAACAGCTGCGGTTTTAAGTGCCACTAGTCAACCTGGAAAATACTCAAATGCTTGTCAATCCATTAACTTCTGCTAATCCTTAGCAAGTTGAACTAAATCGGTATTTGATAATGTGAAAAACAACACTTAAAAGCTAATATGAAATATAACACACCATATTTATACTTTTAACAGGTACAAAAAAATCTTAATATTTTGGTTAAAACATTCCTAAAGTAAGGAAAAGTAACACATACCAAGGTATCATAAACAACTGATTCAAAATTAAATACTGAACTTTAAATATTACACTGAATTCATTTAATATTATTTTTACATTTTTTTTCAATTCATTTAATTTTAATTCACTTCACAAATCATCCAGAAATGGGAAGCATACTTTTTCCTGGGTCTTAGGGAAGCATCTACACACCCAATCCCTCAGGGAACTCAACTTCCTACTCAAACATTCCCAAATCAAATTACTAACACAAAGAGATACACAGCTGATTTACCTCCATACAATCTTCTACTCTCTAGCAAAATGCCTGAGCAATCTGTTCTAAAGTACAGACCTTCTCAAACGGCTGGAGGATATCCACACAATATTCACAGCATGGTATTTCCAAGATGTGTAGTTAATCTACCCATCAAATCTTGTCCAAATATGTGAGACTAAGAACATTATGATGATAAAAGATACAGTTTTCAAGCAGAGGTACATGCTTTATAAGAAAATAAGTCAGGGGGCGCCTGAGTGGCTCAGTGGGTTAAGCCGCTGCCTTCGGCTCAGGTCATGATCTCAGGGTCCTGGGATCAAGCCCCGCATCGGGCTCTCTGCTCTGCAGGGAGCCTGCTTCCCTCTCTCTCTGCCTGCTTCTCTGCCTACTTGTGATCTCTGTCTGTCAAATAAATAAATAAAATCTTAAAAAAAAAAAGAAAAGAAAAGAAAATAAGTCAGACTACCCTGCCATCTCTTTCAGAACTTAGCATTTTAGAGGTGATTCTTAAATTTGTTTTATTATAATTGCTATGGGGATATTTGTTAAGAAAAAAAAAAAAGACTCTTTAGCCTCATAGATTTACTAAATCAGAATCTGTATTTCTTCAAACAAGGGTCATACGTGGTTGTCACATCTAAGTAAATTTGGAAAACTGTTCTGACCGATACTGCCGCTACATGTAGAGAGCTTTGGACTTCCATTAGTGACTTTAAAAAAAAAAAAAAGACCTTAAAAGTTATGCAATAAAGGAAATGTCCTCACTCACTGAAGATAATAAATTATTTAGGAAATACAGGACAGTTAATTTTTTTAATTAGAAAAAATATAAAGTTCAGGGCGCCTGGGTGGCTCAGTTGGTTAAGTGTCCAACTCTTGATTTAGGCTCAGTTCATGATCTCAGGGTCATGAGGTCAAGCCTCAGTCAGGTGGATTCTCTCTCTGCCCCCACTTATGTGCTCTCTCTCTCTCTTAGAAAGAAAGAAAGAAAGAAAGAAAGAAAAGAAAGTTCAGATAAATCAAACAGTTAATAAAAAGCTTTTAGAAAAGATGGGCAAAAATTTTTCTAAATCTGGATAAATGGTAGATTTTCCCAGCGTAACTCAGTCAAGTAATCAGTGAGTAAAAAATTGTTAAGTTTGACCAAATAAAATTATACAATACTGCTTATTTTTGCAAGGGTGTGTGTGTGTGTGTGTTTATTCCAAACTAAAAGGCAAACTAGAAAAATATCTGTCCTTTAGAACAAATTAAAGGGATCCATTCTCTCTCCTCTCCCACTGTCTACCCCAATTTTCCCTAAATGAAGGACAAGAGGTACTGTTTTGGGATAAGGCCCTTAAAGCTAATTCAGGGAAACATTCCACAGAGTCACTAGAGTTTAGGGTCAGAGTTTAACCTAAGAGTACAACGGTTATTTAATTTTGCTTTTCTTGCTCTGAAATATATATTTGCATCCTCTGCATATATACCCCTTTGCGGAGTCTACTATTGGGCAAAATTTAGGTATTTCTGCCTGATACCTCAACTTCAGAACAAGTTCAAACGTATGATATAATCCATAATTTTGGAAATATTTGCATCAAATATATGAGACAGAATGCTAATAAGTTTATTATACAAAAAGCTCATGTAGGTGCTCCTGGGTGGCTCAGTGTTAACCCGCACTCTGCCTTCGGCTCAGGTCATGATCCCAGGGTTCTGGGATCAAGCCCAGCACTAGGCTCTCTGCTTGGCAGGGAGCCTGCTTTCCCCTCTTTCTCTCTCTCTGCCTGCCTCTCTGCCTACTTGTGATGTCTCTCTGTCTGTCAAATAAATGAATAAAATATTTAAAAAGAAGAAGAAGAAAAAAAAAAGCTCATGTAAACTGGTAACAAAAGGCCCAGGAAATAAATGGGTTAAGAACAAGAATGGGAAATTCATAAAATTAAAAAGGCACAAGTAATTAAACATATGATATTCCATTTTACCAATAAATATAGATCAAAGCACTAAAATACCAATTTGGGCCTGCCAAATTTATAAAGATAATAGACCCCATTCACATGCTGCAAGACCTATTCCTTGCACTACGGCAGATGCTGCACTGTGATTCACCCATGGTGGGTTGGGCTCTACTTTAATGAGAGGAAAAACCAAATCACCGTCTGGGTGAAGAGGAACTCTGAAGTGACTAGGGACACTGCTGGTATGTCCAGTTGAGGCTGAAAGGTTGCTAGGATACTGCACAACCACAAGGTTGGAAATTCAAATTCACTAAATATTAGCTAGATGCCAGGCACTCTGATACCACTTTAGCCTCATGATTCTATAAATTTAAAATATTATTTCCATTTTACAGATGAGGCGGTTAAGGCTTAGAAGAAGGCTGCCCATGATCAAACATCTAGTAAATGGCAGAGCTTGAGTTTAAAACCAAACTAGGCCCCCAAACCAATGTTCCTCCTAGTATAAATTAAGTTTCCCCTTACTTATAAGAGCAAAATCAAACTCTCCAAAAATAGGGAAGTCACTAATTATAGTATCGTCACTCTGAAAGCTGCAAATTAAAACTTTCTATAATAAGATGTCTATACTCAGCATTTACTAGTCTCCGGTTCTGAGATTTATGTTCTATATTATTTCATTCCCACAACATCAAGTAGCCTGAATTATCTCCTTTCCACAGCATCGAACTGAGGTGTGGAGGTTAAAGAACTTGCCCAAGGTCACAGAAACAAGAGCTGTAAAGGCACTATTCAAATCCAATGCTATCTGACTCAGAAGCCTGGACTTTTAACACTATGCTGTGTTTATGCTAGAATTCCATGATTATCATCTTCAGTAGAAGATTCAATACTTTTCGCTTCAGGCCAAATGCTTTCTTTCCAGCTGCTTTTATCCAGTGCATTTTCAATGAGGCTGTAGCAGAGAGAGCGCTCTCAGTACTGTTCTGAAGCACAGATAGTACTCTTACTAGAACTGAAGAACATAAAAGTGCAAAGCAGAATATACACTGGGTTATTTCCTAGTCTGGAGTTTTCTCTTACCTGGTTATAGCTGATGAAGCTATTCTTGCTAATCTCTCCTGACTTCTCCAAAATTTAAACCAGAGGACTCCTGATTTGGTTTTCTTTTGTTTTTTTGAAGGTGTGTTTGTTCCTCAGTAGATTTTTTTTTTATTTTTTTTTTAAAGACTTTATTTATTTGACAGAGAGATAGACAGCACAAGTAGGCAGAGCGGCAGGCAGAGGGAAAGGGAGAAGCAGGCTCACTGCTGAACAGGGAGCCAGTGTGGGGCTCGATGCCACAGCCCTAGGATCATTGCTGGAGCTGAAGGCAGACACTTAACTGACTGAACCACTTTGGATGCCCGATTTGTTTTCTTTGAAACTGAAGACCTAACTGCTACCAAGGCAGAATCTCAGGGCTTAGGACACAACCCTAGGATACTTCCACAAGTCTCCAACAACTATGGAGTCAATCATCCCTGAATCTACTTTCCAACAATAGTTTGCTTTGCTGACTGCACTGATGTCTGCTTTTCTATTTCACCGTCTCTGCCCCACCAGAGCTGCATCAAAAACATATGAAGTTACAAAATCTTTCACTGTTGGTATTAAGAAGCAAACACAATAATTTGTTGGTATTTAGACGCAAACACAACTACATATGCTAGAAATAAAATGGCCCTGATTTTACAAGCATAAAGGAGTCCTCAGCATCCTTCACTGCCTCACTGAGTATATAAATTTAGATTTATATATAAATCAACACAAATTGTTTTCCTTTCTCAATAGAAGGAAAGGAAAAATAGTGACTTTGATATACCTAAACCTCTACTATTTCCCTTGGAAGCAGAAGGCCATTTCTCCCCCTACTGTTAGTGCTGAGCTACAAAGAGAGTTACAAAGCTCAAAGACACCTTCCATAGGAAGAAAGATGTTTGCCATTAGTAAATTCTACATCAGCAAGAAACTCTGCTTCTCCTTCCAAGAGGTCAGCACACATCTGCCCTCACAATTTCTCATAAAGTGAACGTACTATGATGGCACATTTGGTATCAGAACCTAGGCTGCCCAGTTATTACTTAATACCTGCCCATAACACAGAAGTCATGACTCTATTCTATATTATGGAGAAAAACACTGCCTAGAAGGCCCAGTTCTAACAGAACTTCCCTACCTGTGTGACAGAGTCACAGGCGGGCTATGAGGCGGACAGCCTCAGAAGCTGATGCTCAGCCTCAGCCACAGTAGCCCCTTCTCTTTCCCTAACAGCCCCGAAAAAGGCCGGTTCCTACATGAGCCATTATGTGAACAGTGTCAGGCAACACACTTCCAGTCACATCTGTTTAGGCCTCAGTTTCTCCTCTGAAAATTTATGCAGCACAGGAATTCTTTGTCAAGCTACCAACATTCCTGAATTTCATTATTACAGGATTGTGACTGAGAGACTTAAGACTTTATGAAGTAAAAAGCTGAGACCACAGGTAAATATATTTACTGCTCCTAAAGTAAAACGAAAAGATGAAGCATAGTTGGGACATGGACTTGGGAGTTGGTTTCGTTCATGCACTGCTGTGCATGGGTCGGCAAACAATAAATATTTCATGAATGTTAAACAAACAAACGAAAAACAAGGACACTTTATGGATCCCAACTTTGGAAGAAAGGATTGCCTGACAATTACTTTTTATTTATCTCTGTTTCCCAAGATGACCCCATGAGCCTGCACAACACAGCGGATACTGGCAGTGACGATGAAAAGAAAGCGGAAGACTGCTTCCTTACTAATACGAAGGGAACAAACTAAATGCTTTCTTCCTTTGACTCTAACAGTCATTTCAGTCCCATCCCCACAGCTGAACTGTGTCCTCTGCCTTTCCCAGCTTTCTCCGTCAGCAAGCTTGCTGAAGGGAGGGCCTCACATATTTGCCCGTGCTCCTCAGAAGGTACTTCTTCCCTCCTTCTGAAGATGGCACGAAACGGAGGCGATGTGGGTTTGGTCGGTCGCTTTACATCTCCCTGAAAGAGGTGGAGCAAGGTATTTCAAACTTCATTAGTTTTGCTCCAAAAAGGGATGGGTTGTAACTGCGTACAGGTCTGATGCCAGGAGGAAGCTTTTAGAAAATCACCTTCTTGCTTGGTCCTCAAAATTCCTATTATTCTTTTTCATCAACAAAGATGAAGCAAACAGTTTCAGAGCTTTCTCTAATGATTCCTGAAAAGCCAACCACTTTACACATTGCAGTTGTCAGATGCTCCCTGATTCACAAAATTATGCTGGTGATACAACTTTTTATTTCTCTGTGCTTGGGGAAGTACCATAAAACCTGTTAAAAGATCTTTCTGGGCATCTTTTTAAAACATGCATTGTTTTAGTTCACTCACTGAGTATTATTAAAGCACTAGCGCAGCCTTCCGACTTTGTTTTGCATGTAAATACAGCGCTGTTTTCAAGAAGAAAGTAGCAGTAGAGCCCACTAGAGTTAGTCATCAAATCCTGGCTCAGCCACTCACCAGCTGCATAACCAAAAGGCAAATGATTTTTCTTAGCCTCAATTTCACTTCTAAATGTGAGGATACTATCTCCTTTCATAAGGATGCTGAAGGGATTAGATGCAGACTTATATTGTTCTAGTACACACTGATGAAGGCCTACTCCCATATTAGTTTTTAAATATCCTACATTTCACGAAGCCTCAGAGTTCCCAGTCTGCCACCCTGGTCCTTCTAAGTCCCACACATTTCCCAAAATTCAAGAGCTAAAAGATTACTCTTAGCATATGAAACTTCTAGGACCCTGCTCCAGTATGTGTTCTGAACCACTGGTAACCATTCATTATTAGTGATTAAATATTTAGAATATTCCCCTTGATTAGATTAAGTATATATAAAGCAGCGCCTGATACACAGTAGGTGCTCAAAGTTAGTCATCAGGATGTCTCCAATAGGATTTCACATGCCCTGACCTAACAGCTTTTGAATATTTTGATCACCCCCCAGGAGCAATGGAGCTAAGCAATAAAATCATGTTCGACAAAAAAAAATTGTGGGGACCTGGGTGGCGCGGTCAGTCGGATGTCTGACTCTTGATTTCAGCTCAGGTCACGATCTCAGGGTCATGGTATCGAATCCCGTGTCTGGCTCCACACTCAGCGCAGAGTCTGCTTGGGATTCTCTCTCCCTCTCCCTCTGCCCTCTCCCACTGGTTGCTGTTCTCTCTCTCTCTCAAATAAATAAAATAAATCTTTGAAAAAAAATTGTGAGGCTAGAACGGAGAAAGAATTTAAAAAAAAAAAAGAAAAGAACTGAGCAAGAATAATGGCTTCCAAATGTGGCAAGGAACAAAAATGTGTTTTAAATGCTGACTCAATTTTCATTAAGAATTTTTAATTAGTCCAGAAAGAGAATAGCAGCAATAAGCTATGCTACCCCATGGGATTACCAGGAAATAAATAAAATCTTTATCCACTATTCTCTATTCCTGTTTCCAGCTCAGCCTCCTTCCACCTGTCCTCAGAGCTCCGGGGTCTGTTATTCTGTGGGATATAACCTGCTTATAAAATCACCTGAAGAGGGGCGTCTGGGTGGCTCAGTGGGTTAAAGCCTCTGCCTTCAGCTCAAGTCATGACCCCAGGGTTCTGGGATCAAGCCCCTCATCGGGCTCTCTGCTCAGCAGGGAGCCTGCTTCCTCCCGTCTCTCTCTCTCTACCTGCCTCTCTGCCTACCTGTGATCTCTGTCTGTTGAATAAATAAATAAAATCTCAAATAAATAAATAAATAAATAAAATCGCCTGAAGAAAGCACTAGCATGAGAAAGAAGAAATGGGGGGAAGGGGAAGGGAGTGAAATGGTGGTGAGAGAGAGAGAGAGAGGCATTAGCTGTCAAAAATTAACAGTGCTTCACAAAACAAACTGAGGGTTGCTGGGGGGAGGGGTTTTGGGAGAAGGGGGTGGGATTATGGACATTGGGGAGCATATGTGCTTTGGTGAGTGCTGTGAAGTGTGTAAACCTGGTGATTCACAGACCTGTACCCCTGGGGATAAAAATATATGTTTACAAAAAATAAAAAATTTAAAAAAAAATTAACAGTGCTTATTCTTTTGCAAGGAATGTATAATGAGAATGTTTCCAAAACAAATCAGTGTCAGAGCTGAAAAGCAGTTTTTGAAAAATTACTTTACTTTTTATTTATTTATTTTTAAAGATTTTATTTACTTATTTCACAGAGATACAGCAAGAGTGAAAACACAAGCAGGGAGAGTGGGAGAGTTAGCAGGCTTCCCACTGAGCAGGGAGCCCTATTTGGGGCTCGATCCCAGGACCCTAGGATCATGACCTGAGCCGAAGGCAGATGCTTAACGACTGAGCCACCCAGGTGCCCTGAAAAATTACTTTTCTTTTTTTTTTTTTTTAAGATTTTATTTATTCGACAGAGAGATCACAAGTAGGTAGAGAGGCAGGCAGAGAGAGAGAGAGAGAGGAGGAAGCAGGCTCCCCAACAAGGAGAGAGCCCGATGCGGGGCTCGATCCCAGGACACTGGGATCATGACCTGAGCCGAAGGCAGAGGCTTTAACCCTCTGAGCCACCCAGGCGCCCCAAAAATTACTTTTCTTAATCAAGTTCCCAAAGGCATTCTGAAGAGAGAATATTAACTCCTTCTCTTCCTTTACATTATATAAGGCCACAGGACATCTTAAAATGTATCCATCTATTCCTATACCTCACCATAAATTTTTCAGCATTTCACTCCCCTGCTGTTTCAAGGAGATATTCATACACATTTTAAAGCATTTCAAATATTCAAACATTCAAATATGCATGCTCCTTAACAGTTTTTCAAAGTTCAAGTCACAAGGTAAGAATAAAACTTTCAAGAATTGCATTCTGTCTCGCATTATGTTGCTCCACATTTTCATTAGATGAGTTATGAATCCACTGTACCAGGAAATAAACATCAACTTGTCTCCATGTATGAAAGTTGGTCAAGAATTTAATTTATAAGGGGCGCCCGAGTGGCGCAGTGGGTTGAGCCTCCTCTGCCTTCAGCTCAGGTCATGATCTCAGGGTCCTGGGATCAAGCCCCGCCATCAGGCTCTCTGCTCAGCAGGGAGCCTGCTTCCTCCTCTCTCTCTGACTGCCTCTCTGCCTGCTTGTGATCTCTGTCAAATAAATAAATAAAATCTTAAAAAAAAAAAGAATTTAATTTATGATACTTTACAAGACCCCAACTTTTACACAAACTGTCTTACCACTGGGCGGAAGCAACATTAGTGTTATTTAACCAGAAATGGCAGTAGCCTTAGAAAGAATGGCTCATTTACGCAGAATTCATAGAGGGTGCTGCAGCCTAACTAGTCACGCTCAGTCTGAACCCTAAGATGGAGACTCCTGACAATCACAAAGACTCTAATAAAAATTCAAAATTCAGTCCCCCAGTCACAGCAGCCCTGTTTCCTTCAAGTACTTGACAGCCAGAAGTTACCAGATCCGGGCCTGATAGAGACTCTACTACACAAGGACAAAAAGTGATGTGGACCGTGAAAACTGCAGGAGAAACTGCAATTCTTGGTTACGCAGAATCTCCTGATTGGTAAATGCTGCCAATGGGAAGCGTAAAGGGTAACCAACACACTGTGTGGAGACCAGAGGAGACCGAGGAGAAGGACAACTAGATGCATCTGCGTATCTGGTGCTGGATTTTAGAAATGAGTTAACAGAAGACAGGGAAATCTCAATAAAGTCTGGAGTTCCATTAATACCAATATCAGCTTCTTAGTTTTGACAAAGGTGCCACAGAAATGCAAGATGTCAATCATGGGAAAACTGAGTGAGGTGTATGTGGGAAAACTCCCTACTACCTTTTCAACTTTTCTGTAAGTCATAAATTATTCCAAAACCAAACATTCAGTAAATGTAATGACTGTGTGTGCCAAACCTGTCCCACAAATTTCCAGTTTGTAATCTCTAATCACCATGAACCCCAAATCACAGATAACACAGACATTATACACGGCACAAAAATAAATACATTTTCATACACCAGAATAATGTGGCCAATCACGGAACTGCCATCGAAAAGGGTGAAGTAAAACAGTTGTCAGAGCAACAATACATTTTGAAGTGACTTTCAAACATTTAAGTAACCTAACATTCTCAGAACTCTGTCAAGTTTAAAATTAAGAAGATTCAAATACATTCATATTTTATGTACGGATGTAAAAGGATGATTTACATTTGGAAAGGATATAAACAGCAGGCATTCAAAGATCATGCTGGAGAAACAAACACCCACGAGCCAGTCGAAACTCTAAGATGGACTATAATCAAGTGGCCCAAATTTAAGATACATCATAACATCCTAAGAAATCGGGAAGGGAGAATCCATGGCCATTGGAGTGATCCATCAGAAGATGAGCTCTGTGAGGTCTGGAAAGCCTAAAAGGCCTCCCTGGCTAAGAAAAAGAGACAGAAATAGGGATGAACACGAAACAGATGAGAATGCTCTGAAAAGTATAAAGGAGTGAGGGACAACAGGCTGGTTAGATCACAGGAGGTCAGATTAAAGAGGGCCTTGGAAGCCAAGCACAGGAGTTTGGTCTTGAAGCAGAGCAAAGGGACAACTTAACATCCCTGTAGAGGGGAGTGGTGTGTGAAAACTGAGCTTGAAGAAGATGAAATTTGGTCATGTTCCAACAAATTAATTTGGCAATGTTGCCCCCTACATCATTCCACTCCCCTATAAACTTTCTTACGCGTCCAGATTCAAAGCCACATTTGAACTCTGATTCCCCCTCTGATCTCACCAGTTGCAATCCTGTGAATTCTAGACCTCCTACATCTTCCATCTGTCTCCTACCCCTGCTGCCAAGACCTCAGTTCAAATTGTCTTTACCCTTTCTATTCCCCCACTCCCTCTCTGGTGCTGCACTCTGTTGGTGAACGCTAGACGGTACTGACAAAGAAGCTCCTAAGGCACAGCTTATACCTGTGACCTTTGCTGGCTCACCACTCTTTTTCTACAACTCAAACTGGTAGTTTATTTATTTTGATTCCAGTATAGTTCACGCACAGTGTTACACGAGTTTCAAGTGTATAATATAGTGATTCACCAATTTCATACATTACCCAGGCTGGCTCCCTTCTCTAACCAGTATGAAGCCCAATGATATCCCCCCACCTCCAAGCCTACATTCTGTCCCTTCCCCCCAACATCTCTGCACTTATTCTCTGAATATTCCCTCTTCTTGTCCACCTGCTTCCTCTGCCCAGAGAGTGCCTTTCCTCTCTTTGCTCCATCTTTCAGCCAACACTTTCATCCACAGTGTCTGACAGCTTTTAAAAAAGAACAAAAAACCAACCCATGTCACTCTTCTGCTTAAACTCTTCAGTGGCTTCTAACTACCTAAAACACAGAAGTCGAAGTTCCTTAGTACACAGAGCATATAAGGCCTTCTCTTGACCTAACCCCTTCTTATCTCTTCAGAAAAACCCTTCTACCCCATCCATTCATTGCTGGATATTTAAAGCTCTAGGACTGTCCACCACATTATTTCTTGTCTCTGTACCTTCAATCGTGCTGACTGATCCCTCTGCCATTTCCTCTCTTATTGGATTGGCTGTTTCATCTTTTAAGATTCATAATCTCAAGGAGATTTTCCTTAACCCCCTGTGTCAAATAAGCTACTCGTTACTCCTCTGTGTTCCAGGACAACAACGGCATTTCTACCTGAAGCAAATCATATTATACTATACTGTGTTTAGGTGTTTCCCTCTACTGCCACTTTCTCCAGTAAAATATAAGCTAAGACTGTTCTTGTTCACTCTTAGACACTTGCAGCTAATAAATGTTACTTTAACAAACGCTGACCTCAAATAAAATCAGGCAGTACTGAGCTGCATTTCTCAACCAAATGCAGAGGTCGTACTTCTGATATAGCTACACGTGAAAATTCATGATCTTCAAGCCTAACAAGTTTAGCATCTGAGAGCCCTACACCTTTCATTACCAGGTAGTCAACTCTTGAGAGGGTGAAGAATTCCTGATTCAGGATCTGAGAGGAATGATGTTCCTGGTTCCTTAGCAACCTGAAGGCTCCTGCTTGATGGGTACTGGGAGCTGCTCAGCCTGGCAAAATGACCATCAGGTTAGCAATCTACTATTCTCAGGAATTAAATATAGAGTGGGTATCACGGTATGCCTCCAGGAAGGAGTGGGGGACAACTGTTTACAGAGACCAAGGAATAAAGCAAGGGATGAGGTAACAGTCCCAGAGATAACCCCAGATAAGAAGACTTTTTTACACAGAAGACTAAGGGAAGGTGCATGCGTTCAAAGACTCAAATCAAGGGAGTATGTCAAGAAGTGGTGTGCATCCTAGGAGACAGTGTAAGGTAGGTCTCAAGGTGGCATATTTTGAAAGCAGTAATATAGTAAACCATTAACCCCAAGAGATGACTCCAAGATGTGTCACCGAAGAATTCTGTCCCCACCCCTCTGTTCTTTCACGCTCTTGGCTCTCCCAATCCTGGAGGTGAATAAAAATGCATATCAACAACCTTACTTTAATGAAAAAAAAAAAAAAAAAGATAAAAATAGCTTTAAACAACGTACCTTTGATTTTTTGTTCAGTGGCCTAAAATAAAAACAAACAAACAAAAAACAATGTAAATATGAAACTGAAAGAAATGGATTGTTATGATAAAATGTTAATATATTACTATTATATAAGACATATACACTTTTATTAAATAAGGAATTTGTCATTTAGGTGAACTGCACAGGAAAAGATATGCAAAGAAAGCATGCTTTTCCCACAGATGTGCCCCATTGTCCCTGATACAATGTTTATTAATAAAGAATGTTTGAAATGTTTCTTTAGATACAGATCAGAGAAGACATCATTGAATGACATTTAATAATAAAAAAATGGCACTGCACATTTCTCATTATTTGATTTTTAAATGAATTTCCTATAACTGTCACCGCTAACATTTAATGGATCCATTGAGTTTTGCATAAGTTTAAATGGTTTCAAAAATTCTTATTTCAAATGATAAAAAAAATTAAGTTTTCTGGAAGAAAAGCTGAATATAACCACTTGGCCAAATCAGTAATAAATTTAACTCCTGGAGGTTAGGCTGCTCTTTCAGTTAAACGTAGTTAACTTTTAAGTATTTTTGAGTGGGGAAAAAATTTCAAACATATGTCACTTCTGACACATCTGATAATTCATTAAAATTACTGTGTTCAGAAGCCGAACTGACGCCAACCCTGCTTTGCCATATTTGCCCCATTGTCCACCGTCTCTGACATAGTAAGAGCAGAGCTGCCTCAAGATACCTCACTCAAACTTTGAGGGCCCCACAAAGAAAGAACAGATTAAAGACAGAGGCCACAAGCATAAATCAACTTTTTAGTTAAGGCCAATTGCATGGGAGTCCTAAAAATAAAAGATAAAGGGACAGGCAGGGAGGTGAGGAAAGACTGAATAATTCGTAGCCAATAACCAGGAATTGTTCCTAAGTAAAGATAAAGCTTTCCTTAAGTGCCATGGGGCACAATAATTTTTCTTACTCATATTAAATTATTGTTACCTAAAATAGCATTTATTGAATTTGACCATTATAGAACTAGATGGTGAAGGACTCTATGGCAATTACCCTAATCCTCAAGCCCTACCAAACAGTCTTTCCCTAGTGAGCCAGAGTCAGTCCAGACAGTGAGCAACTTTACCAAGTTTTAGAGCACTAGTGTTATGCTAAATAATGGAGGCCCATCTTTTACTTCATATGGATCAAAAATTAAAAAAACAAAAACAAAAACAAAAAAAAACTGATGGAAGGACAATGGCAAAAGACCAGATAACCAGCTAGAACACTTATTTTACTTCTGGAGAAATTGTTTTTAAAATCTGATGGTAGATGATCAGTTTTATTAGAGAGACCTTGGTATATGAATACATTATGAGAAGTACCATGGCAAACAATAAAATACATAATTTTCTGAAGCCAAAACATTACAGTACAAAAATTATTTTATATGCTGAAAATCTTTTTTTTTTTTTTTAACTCTTTCCTAGTCTCTTCCACAGTTTACTTCCAACGGAAACTAAGTTACAATACACAGAAGCCTTGATCACAGTATCCCCAAGATAGACAGTACTGCTCTCACTGGCCTTAACACAGAGGATATGTAGTCTCCAACTCCAAAACAAGTCCACATTGCTTCAGAACAAGTCTACTCATTCAGTACTCTGTCATCCACAGAGAATGACACAGAGAAGACATCTAAAGGTGTCTGCCCGTCCGAATACTGACGAATATACTGAAGGAATTTAACAGAACCCAAGAGCTTCTGACTGATTAAGAGGAAACAGAACTCAGCAAGTGCCACTTCTTTAAAATAAGGCTTTGTGGGTTGGTCCAGGAACCTAGCATACTACTCAAAACTGTTCAAAAGATAATTTTCCTAACAGGATCAATGATTTTATGAGTGTCTGTCTGTCTACACTGTTCAAAATGGCAGCCCTGTCCACATGTGGCTACTGACCCCTGAAGTAAACCGAGTCTAAACTGCTTTGTGTAAAATAGCAGTTTTGTACTTTTTGTTACTTAAAAAAGGTAAACTATCATTAATAATATTTGATACTGATTACTTGTTAGAATAGTAATGTTTTATATATATTTGCTTATATAAAATATGTTAAAACTAAGTTCAAATTTCCTTTTTACTTTTACATGACCTTGTCATTCAAACCCTCTGGGTCTCGGTTTCCCAATTCCTCAAATGGGAGTTTTGGGAGATGACTACTTATCATTCAGGGCTATTATGGGGCTCAAGTACAACACAGGAAGATTTTTTCTTTACAGTATTACTCAAATGTGAGATTCTCACTGTAGACCCTCTTGTGTAACAGAATTAAAGGATTCTGTCACATCTATAAAAAATTTTTCCATATTGAGTATCCTTTTCTTAAAAACAAAAACAAAAAACAGAGGCGCCTGGGTGGCTCAGTCGGTGGAGCATCCACCTCTTGATTTCGGGGTCATGAGTCTGAGCCCCATGTTGGGCACAGAGCCTGCTTACTATCAAAAAAAAAAAAAGAAAGAAAAAGAAAAAAAAAGCCTGAGCTGTGATTCCACAAGCAACTACTACAACCGCCTCACTTCATGAAGGAAGCTATTAGACAAGCGGCAAACACACAATATGCCAACTTTTCTGTCCGACTCCACACCATTTTCCCCTAAGCTCCCTACTAAACCTGACTGCCTAAGAGCTCAGTGTCTGAAGTCGGACTCTGAATCCTGGCTCCACCATTTAACACCTGATGTGACCTTGACTAAAATTAACTTCTCTAAACCGAAGTTTCCTCATCTGTAGGACAGGAACAAAAACACCTCCCCCAGAGCTGTTGTGAGCCTAGAAGGATCTAAATCATGAAGAGCTGGGGGGAGAGTGGCCCTTAAGGACCCGCCGGGCACACAGGAAGCACGCAAGAGGTCTTAGCCACTGCGGCTGTCACCAACCGCGATGGCCAGTACCCTGGCTCAGTCCTTTCACTCTAGGAAATGGCCCAACTCAAACACACTCCAGGTTCCCAAGTCCAGTTTTTTTTTTCTCTTTTCCTAATCATCTACCGTATCTTCACAGTGCCAGGTATTACAAACTAACATCAGGAAAAAAGAATTGATGGCCTACTTTAAATGAGATAAATAGGGGTCAGATAGCTTTTCTAGGATTTCTTCACAAGCAGCACTCAGCCTAAACCTCAGGCCCGCTATATACAGTGTTGAGTTTTTTGTTGTTTTTTTTTTTTTAAAAAAAGGGAACCGAGACCAAGTGGAGACTAGTCAACTGAAATCCTGTGAACACTTGACTGCCCTGCTCTAGGCCTGACTATGTTAACCACCCAGGCTACTGAGAAACTTTCACTCATTGCGCTGCTGAATAGGATCCTCACGACAACATGGACTTTGGGAGACATGATGACTGACAGTAAAATTTCTGAGAAGGGGACTGAAAGTTGGAGGTTTTCTATAACGTAGTCTCACTTAAACCCAAACTGAGTACATTTAAACCCACAAAGCCTGTAACAATCCCCTCCGCTCCTAACACAGTAACAAAAATAGTCATGAACACTGACTTCAAACATTCTGAACCCTAAACGATCCCTGTTTGTACTGTTGCTTCCCTCCGGCCCCTCAACCATTATATGCTTTCCAGGAACTACAATTACATGCTTAAAGTAAAGGTTATACTAAATTATCCCTCTATAATTAACCCATTTCTCAACCTCCTTTTCCCTTCATTACATTTCTCTCAAGATTCCTTCTACAAATTTCTTCTAAAAACAGAACCTGGAGATTAACAAGCTACTGGTACCTCTGTTGCCCTTTTTCTTTTTTTTTTTTTAAAGATTTTATCTATTTATTTGACAGAGAGAAATCACAAGTAGATGGAGAGGCAGGCAGAGAGAGAGAGAGGGAAGCAGGCTCTCTGCTGAGCAGGGAGCCCGATGTGGGACTCGATCCCAGGACTCTGAGATCATGACCTGAGCCGAAGGCAGCGGCCTAACCCACTGAGCCACCCAGGCGCCCCCTCTGTTGCCCTTTTTAAGTGCAGAAACTACATTCCCATACTGTAACAAATTATTTCGTAAGCCCTGGAATTAGGAGATAAGTAAACAGACGTCTTAGATATGAAATAGAAAGCTTTTCAAAACACAGAACTAAAAATAAAGCCGTCCAGTCACTGATCTCATTGTGAGAGATGTGCCCCGGCTGAAATATAATGAAAAGCCTGTAATTTTCATGTAAAATTTCTTCAAAGAGGAATTTAGATACTTGAAATTTATATTTGAGACAAAAAACTACCAGAGTAAAAACATTACAATGAGCCTCACTGGTGTCTCATCATTTATAGAAGGAGCTGTGCTACCTGGTTTTTATTTAAAACAGAAAATAACCTGTGATCTGAATATGAATTCCTTAAAAAAATACAAAGTGGCTACTAGGGACCACGCTTCTGTACACACAGAAAAAAGACTTGTTAAATGCCTTACAGAAATTACCACAGTAATATTATTTGTGGCTTTAAAGTTCACCTTTAGGGGACGCCTGGGTGGCTCAGTTGGTTAAGCGGCTGCCTTCGGCTCAGGTCATGATCCCAGCGTCCGGGGATCGAGTCCCACATCGGGCTCCTTGCTCGGCAGGGAGCCTGCTTCTCCCTCTGCCTCTGCCTGCCATTCTGTCTGCCTGTGCTCGCTCGCTCTCCCTCTCTCTCTCTCTGACAAATAAATAAAATCTTTAAAAAAAAAAAAGTTCACCTTTAGGTTGTGAAAACTAAAGCAGAAAGTATAAAGAATAGACAGGGGCACCCAGCTGGCTCAGTTGGTGGAATGTGCGACTCTGAATCTTGGTGCGACTCTGAATCAATCCCTAGATGCAGTGTAGAGATTACTCAAAAACAAAATCTTAAAAAAAAAAAAAGTACAAAGGACAACACCATGGCATGGCACCTAATTTTGGAAAAGTGCCGGGCAGGGTGGGTGGTTGGGGTCTAATCAGCTTCCCATCCTATTCCTAGTTCTGTCATCCTGACAAAACCAAACCATGGTTTGGTTGGCCTCTTCAACTTATGTTAATGCTTGACTTCTTTCTATCTAAAATGAATAGATCAGAACAGATAGTTACCTGAAATATTTTTCAGGAATAAAAATATATAGGTTTTTAACATGTGCATACATTACATGAAACCTGCAGATTGTTTTTACTGTAGTGAGTTTATGTTCCAACATTCGTATAAATGGGCCTGCCTACCTGTCTTATGTAGATGTCTGCCACCTACCCGCATACACCTGCTGGCTCCTACTACAGACAAAAAACAAGCTTGAGGAAACTTGTCTTAAAACTCTTGTGACTCACAATCTTTCATATGGGCTGTAAGTGTGCCACCTTGGGATTCTTTCTTGTTTTGTTTTTTTAATAGCTATTTGGTAACAACCTATAGAAATACCAGCTGTCCTTGCTACACCAAAGTGTGTTACTCAAATTCAGTTGTAAGCTGATTATTTGCAATTTGAAGAACACTCTTATTTACAGTAGCAGTCTACTCTACTACACTTAATATTTATCAGAGGCATTAAACTTCCTTTATATTGTGTTCAGTGGCCAGGGTGCCTGGGTGGCTCTGTCAGTTAAGCCTCTGCCTATAGCTCAGGTCATGATCTCAGGGTCAGGGGATGGAGCCCCACAGGCAGCTCCCTGCTCAGCTGAGAGTCTGCTTCTCCTTCTGTCCCTCCCCACCCCAATTTGTGCTTGCTCTCTCTCAAACAAGTAAATAAAATCTTTAAAAAATAAAAAAAATATATATTGTGTTCAGTGGTTAAATATTCCTGTGTCTAAAGGATACACAGGATCTAGCAAAAGAAGAAAACACTCCCCGTTATCCCTAAGCCTCTGTGATGATTCCAGTAGGACATGGTTAAGGTGAGAGACTGGAACCGGGTGAGGCAGAGTTGGAGTGGGAGAGTATAAAAAGCTGTCATTTCAGATCTGGTGCGAGGCTAAATGGCACAAAGTCATCATTCACATGTTAAAGACACTGACTTGGTGAGTCAGAGATTTAGTTATCAGAAAATATAAAGACAAACCTTGGCAATTACAGCCATTATTGGTGTATGTTACAACCTTAAAAAATTTACTCACATCACACATTTTAAAAATGTAACTTTTAAAGAAATCATTTGAGCAATGACCTCCCTTTCTCAAAACTTTCTCAGTAAATAGGGTAAATCCTAAATAAACAGACTTCATTATATAGTACCTTAGGCTTCTTCTCTAGCCTTTCGCAGACATCCTAACTTTCAAGCTACATACGGAATTCCTTAGAAGCAAGGATCAACCGGCTAACACAACACTCAGATGCTTGCCAAACCACCCACCGTTTCTACATAAAGTACACCTAAGCATCTTCTTCAACAAGTCTCTGAAGTTTCTTAGAAGCTCTCTTCAGTCAGTAAATCGCCTTCACAGCACAGACCAAGAGTTTCATAAGCCTCCCCCAACCTTAACTTACAGAGGATACAATTTTTTCTGCACCACAAATCCCAGCTAAAGACTGATCACACTGCAAAGACCAGCCTGTACCAACATGCCTCTGACAAAGGTCTATGGCATCATCAGTGCCAAAACTCTATACTAGAAACCTATTCTAGACCCTGACTATGACAATGCATCCCTCCCAGTCACTCCTGAGAGCAAGCAAAAGGCTAAAGGCTAGGGCCACCTATCACCTCTACCCTTACGATCGTCCAGTGCCCCCCACCTCCCACGCTGTAAGTACTTGCTGGTCACGCTGTCAGCTCAGCACTCCAGGAGGAAATTTTCTTTATCCCTTTCTATTCCCTTACCTGGTTAACTCCTCCCAAGATGTACTCCTGTCACTCAATCTGAAATGGAAGCATCAACGGAAGTCACTCCCCCTTCACACTCTCCCAACAAACTCTGTGGGTTCTTGCCGGTCCCTGCACCAGCATCTGAGCCTCTAATTTCTACCTCTTCCAATTCAAGCCCACGTCTTGCTAAGACATACATTCCCAAGCACAAACTTTTACACCAGTCTACTGAAATGTCTTTGGTGTTTTCCCCAACACTCAATGGCTGAAACCAGGAGAAGAGTCCACGGCCAACACCAATCCTCTGCAGTCTCATCCTGACACTTCTGCCCTCGGCGTCCCACTCCCACCAATCAAAACCCATACTCCTGTAAGGCTGTGGCGCCGGCTGCGGAGGCTGCGGATTTTACTCTGCGTGGAATCCCTTTCTATTCCACTCCTTGTTCACTTGGCTAATTTCTACTCTAAGAAAATTTTCCCTTCCGATGGTCCCACTCCAGGCTGAGTCAAGCAGTTCCCTGTCTTCAACAGCTCCCCACCTACCACAGATTTGGACGCTGTGTTTTTCCCTATTAAATAATGTGAAGAAAAGTGTACAGCTGTAATACAGCGCCTGGCACATAAGAAGTGTAGGTCAGAAATTAAAGTCAGAACTGCCATTGATACAGAAGTGGAACAGTGAATTCACTGGGTCATTTAGAACATTTTTAAGGTCCTTGAAATGTTGATACAGTAGGAGATGAGTGCCCAGCACTGTCATCAGGATTGTTAATTTATAAAAAAACAAAAACAAAAAAACTTTATAATTATGAACATAATCTTTCCTTTTCTATGATTTGTACTGTTTTGGTTAACAGTTTCTGACAGTGGATGGGGCTAGAGATCTTCCGCAGCAAATTATGTCTTAGGCTTATTTTCAAATATCTTACTGTAAGCAGCAAATTCTTGAAATCAGCCCAGGTACTAAACAGAAAGTAGAAGGGAAACGGACACTTTATTTCCTATTACGTGCATTATGTGTATTACGTTATCTCGTTTAATTAAATTCTCCTCTGACAAAACATAAGGAAACTAAGGCCCAGAAAGGCTAAACAAAGCTGAAGGACACACCATGTAGCACGCCCTGTGGGAGAGCCAGGTTTCAATGCAGCTGCAAATTGCTCGCTCTTCTCACATATAGAGAGATGCATATATTATGAAAACCTAGGAAGAGCTGATTGAAAGATAAAGACCTGTATAAACCACTTACCTTTGAAAAAACTACCGGCAAGATTAAATAACTATGCATTAAATTGTATATACTTGGCAAAAGTTACTATATACGCATAATCAAAAACATTAAATATTAAACTGAATCTCCACTGAAATTAAAACATTCAATCAAATGCTTTTAAAAACTCCAATTAGAGTAGTTTTCTTTTTAAATCTGTTTAGACCGCTTAACATAGATAGTTGATACATATATACTACCTTCTTTTGAGCAGCTTCCTTCTTTTTCTTGTCGTCTTTTTTCTTTTTCTTTTCTTCCATCAACTGTTCTTCTTCTTGCACTAAATCCCTGAACCACACAGTTGCAATTAACGTTCCCAAAATGTATTAAGAAATAAAAATAATGTTGCATACAGATTCATTTTCACTCTTATTAGAAGACATGGCAAATTACTCTATCATTCATCAAAATAAAACCCAGCTTGCAACCTCCATCTAACTCTGGAGACACTACTTAGTACTCTGCTTTAGGAAGTCAAAGTAGCAGAGCTTTGAGCTTCATGTTATGTCATGGAAGACAACCTAAAATTAGCAAATTTTACTCTGGGAAACAAGCTATACTCTCTGATTCTAGAATGTAAACACTGTGTGAGCCAGAGTTACCTTGCTTCTGGCCCCAACTATCAATCAGCAGCTAGTAGCAATGCCTCAGACCTCCCCACCATCCTCTCTGCCCAGGTATCTGGGGTACTGTTGGCTTTCCTTGCCCTAAAAAGCTTAACTATTTTTTAAACACAAGTTATTCATAAAAAGATCATGTAGTTCAGCTTTACTGTAATTTCATAGCCCATAAATATTCCAAACTATTCTTTCAGTACATGGGAATCAATAATACACTCATTATATAAGTTTGTTTCAATTCTTAAAATAACAAATGCTGAAAGTTGTCAACAGAACCCCTGGTTCAGGATTTCAAAATGATAGACAGGCTGAGTAAATGGGTCTGCCTCTTCTTTTCCACTCCACCTCACTGAAATGAAAGGAAACAAGGTAATATACATCTCTTCCCAGCTGAGGCATAATCAAGAGCAAAGAAAGCTACAACCCAAGAATAAACACAAGAAAAGTCTTGAATGGATGTATGTGCCACCCTCTGGCAGAGCTCTAGAGAGGCTCCAACAGAGCTAGGAGAGCAGAAATAGACACGGAGCAAAAAGACTGCCGAAGGAATAGAAAGGCCACAGCTATTCAACTCCTCCTAGCCACTTTCCATCCCCAAGACTACATGGCTACACACAGCAGCTACACTTGAATCCTGCCTAAAACCAAAGAAACACTCTCTAAAGAAACAAAACCTAGGCAGGAGGCAGGCAGGGCTCCTGCAAGAGGTCTGGTGCCCCAGATCAAGTCCTCTTTATTGGAAACTACCACCATTCTCCTCCATCACACCCTAGACTAAAGCCTGCCAATCACCATACTTCTCAGACACAGAACTCAGTCCCAGCCTTTCTGGTCAAGGTAGAGCCTCTAAGGAATGAGGAAACTTCGAAGAAAAGTTAAGAGGAGACTCACTTCAGTTACCTACATTAATAACCCTAGATTCAAGAACCTAAACCTTCATCCACAATATCAACAGACAACCAAAAATCAGATACTTGATGAAAATCAACAGACAAAGAGAAAATTTCTAACTGCCCTGAGGAAGCAAGGCAGCTTCCCAGAGGGAACATTATAAATAACAGACAGACAAGGCAAGGTTCAAGGAACATGAACCAGACATTTGGGGAACTGCAAATAATTTACCAAGGCTGAAAAGCAGATGGCATTGGGGATGCAGAAGAGAAAATGGGAAAGACAAGCAAACACAGGGGAAACTGCAAGGGATGCCACAAGGTGGAGCTCAATGAGATCCCACTCGAAGCTGGCTTGCTGACGGAGAGGCACACAGGTAGGCAGTGAAAAACAAACCGAGTGACATCATGGATGACTGCCGGTGATCCTGCAAGGTTGAGTATGTGACTGCTGAAGTCAGTGAGAAGCTGGAAGGAGATAATTGTTGCTATACTCCCTTGTCATTTTGTTCCAAGTAGGACTGCCATGTGGCTAACAGAGTAGCAAAACAGACTCACGCCAACCACAACCATGACTCATTCTCCCCTCTTCTGTGTGAGGGAGGCAAGGAGAGTGAGCAAGCTCGCTCACACTGTAATCCTGGGTAAGTCCGGGACCGAGCTAGCCACACATATGATTAAGAGTAAAATTAGTAAACAAATGAACTTGTATCATTGTCATGTCATCCATCAAAAGCAGATTACTAGCTCTAACTACTTAACCTTCTACAGCCTCAGTGCCCTCCTTAAAACTGGAGATTAATTTCTGTACTTCTACTTTGCACCACTTTTGTTAGGATTAAATGAAGGTGCTTAGTTAACAGAGTCTCTAGTAAGCACTCAATGCCTAGTTAAAAACTCCTCTCACCAGTTCTCAGTGGGATCCATGACTGCCTTTACTTTGGTCAAGATTTATGGGCACTTATGATACAGAAACATCAGGAATCTTCAGCGTTTGTTCTCCGTGTCCTCCTGTGATTAGACACAGGTCCTTGATCGGATCTTATTTTCTGTCTCTATAATTCTACCCTATGGCATGCTCCCTTACTATTTACCTGGAATTTTTCTCTCTCCTCAAATTTCATTCTGAAGGCTTTTTGATGAGGTTAGCAAGTATTTTCCTAGCCCAAAATGGTGGCTTTAGTAGTTAAAAGATGTAATACATTAGCTCTCAAGGAACTATTACAGTATCAGCTGATACTCTAAGCACAGCAGCAAGTTTGGTTCTTTAGCACTGTCACCACCGCCAACTGACCATACCTGACCCACATCTTCTCCTTCAGAAAGTTAAGTGGAAAAATATATAAATATACCACCTGTGCCCAAACGCTGGCTTTCAGGATTTATATGCTAGTAGATTCATTTAAGACATCTGACTCTATCATTTACATATCTATGAAAAAGAAAGGGCTGATGGATCTGATAGGTCTAAATGGTCCATCATATTTGCCATACGCTCCACAAAGACAACATTCCAGTCAGCAATCATTCATTCCTTGAATTGGGTACCCAATTCTGCAAGTCCTGGACCTAGGAACGAGAACAAACTTTAAAGTGATTAAAATGTCAGTGATTAAGAATGTGTGGGTGGCTCAGTCAGTTAAGCGTCCAACTCCTGATTTCAGCCCAGGTCATGATCTCAGGGTTGTGAGATCAAGGCCTGGGTTTCAGGCTCTGTGCTGAACGTAGAGCCTGCTTAAGGCTCTCTCTGCAGGAGCGCCTGGGTGGCTCAGACGCTAAGTGTGTGCCTTCGGCTAAGGTCATGATCCTAGAGTTCTGAGATCGAGCCCCACATCAGGCTCCCTGCTCCAGGGGAAGCCTGTTTCTCCACCTCCCACTCCCCCTGCTGTGTTCCCTCTCTTGCTGTGTCTCTCTCTGTCAAATAAAAAAATAAAAATCTTAAAAAATAAAAAATAAGGGGCGCCTGGGTGGCTCAGTGGGTTAAGCCTCTGCCTTCGGCTCAGGTCATGATCTCAGGGTCCTGGGATCGAGTCCCGCATCGGGCTCTCTGCTCGGCAGGGAGCCTGCTTACCTCTCTCTCTCTCTCTCTCTCCCTGCCTATCCATCTACTTGTGATTTCTCTCTGTCAAATAAATAAATAAAATCTTTTAAAAAAATGAAAAATAAGATTCTCTCTACTCCTCCCCACCCTCACCCCTTTCTCTCCCTCTATAAATAAATAAATGAATGAATGAATAAATAAATAAATGCCAGTGACTATGTTGGGCACTTTATGTATATTTTCCCATTTTACTATCACTTTTTAAAAAGCGATAAAGATGTGGGACGCCTGGGTGACTTAGTCAGTTGGGCAGCTGCCTTCGGTTCAGCTCATGATCCCGGTGTTCTGGGATCGAGTCCCACATTGGGCTCCTTTCTTGGCGGGGAGCCTGCTTCTCCCTCTGCCTCTGCCTGCCACTCTGATTGCCTGAACTCACGAGCTCTCTCTCTCTCTCTGACAAATAAATAAATTAAAAAAAAAAAAGTGATAAAGATGTTACCCGTTTACTGATGAAGAGACTGAACCACAGGAAAGCGAAATCAATTGTCCAAGGTCATACAGCTAGTACAGGGTAGAGATAAAATTCAAATCAAGGCTCTCAATGTCCTGGTCTTTCCTCTAGAGCATGAAACCTCCCACAGTAAAGTACTAGCTCCTTTTAGGAGACACAGAGAATAAATCCTTTGGCCTTAGACAGATTAACTGCTTTATCTTCTTCCTTACAATGTACCTTTTCCCCAGACTGTATGCCTCCACAATCCTTTCCTTATATCCTTCTACCTTTTATAAGAACACTTGAAATGTACAGCAGGAAAGACAAAGTATTAGATTTTCAAGAATCATGGCTGTGTGACAGGAGCAAGAACCGGAAAAAAAAAAAAAATCAAAGGCAAAGACTGAACCCGACTGGTCTGAAGAGGGAATCAGGTACTAGTGATCTTTAAAAGAGCAACTGCAGGGGCGCCTGGGTAGCTCAGTGGGTTAAAGCCTCTGCCTTCGGCTCTGGTCATGACCCCAGGGTCCTGGGATCGAGCCCCACATCGGGCTCTTTGCTCAGAGTAGAGCCTGCTTCTCTCTCTCTCTCTCTGCCTGCCTCTCTGCCTACTTGTGTTCTCTGTCTGTCAAATAAATAAATAAAATCTTTAAAAGAGCAACTGGCTCAGTCATTAAGTGTCTGCCTTTGGCTCAGGTCATGATCCCAGGATTCTGGGATAGAGCCCTGCGTCGGGCTCCCTGCTCAGTGGGAGGCCTGCTTCTCCCTCTTCAACTCCCCCTGCTTGTGTTCCCTCTCTTGCTGTGTCTCTGTCAAATAAATAAATAAAATCTTAAAAAAACAAAGAGAGAGAGAGTGCACTTAACTACAACATTTATTTCGTGAATGTCTGTGGGAGATACAACTAGCAAATGGCTGTAAGGTCCCACATCTGAGGAGTTCAACAGCTTAAAAAAAGAGAGAAATAGGAAAGCTCGAATGGTACCAGAAACGAGCAAAAATGTGTCCTCGAGGGAAAACTCATCATGGAAATGCCAGGTGCATGACAGAGTACACAGTATGCTATGGCCTACACAGTATGCTATGGTCTGTGTAAAAAGCGAGAGAGAGGATATGCACCCTCGTTTCCCTGTATGTGTACAAAATGACTGTGAAGGAACACCTAAGAACAAACAGTAAATGTGGGGAGGAGAAGGGAGGAACTAGGCCGGTGGCGGATGGGAGGAAGGCTCTCACTGTACAAACCTTTTCACATACTTTCATTTCTGATTCATCTGTGAATGATAGCATTGAAAAATGAAATATTCGGGGAGCCTGCGGGGCTCAGTAGTTTAAGTACCTGCCTTCAGCTCAGGTCATGATCTCAGGGTCCTGTGATCAAGTCCCAGTGTCAGGGTCCTCACCGGGTGGGTAGTCTGCTTCTCCCTCTACCCCCACCCCCGGCTTGTGCTCGCGCGCGCTCTCTCTCAAATAAATAAGTAAAATCTTTAAAAATAATTAAATATTTAAAAATTTTTCAAGCATTAATATTAAATAAGTAGGTTTTAATATTTAAAAAGTAAAAGACTATTCTCAGTTTCTCGTTTGCTGGGAGATTTGGTCATGGGTGCATGCTATATTTTGTTAGATTTCTTGCCTGTGGCAACTGAAATGGTTAAATGATTTCCATCTTTTGATGGCTAATGTGATTAACTGTATTGATGGATTTTCTAGTAGTGAACCAAGCTTACATTTGTTAGTATAAACCAAATTCTAAATACTACTTGTGGGGCGCCTGGTTGGCTCAGTCGGTTAAGCGACTGCCCTCGGTTCAGGTCATGATCCCAGGGTCCTGGAATGGAGCCCCCCATGGGGCTCTCTGCTCAGCAAGGATTTAGTAAAATAGTAAAGATTTTCTTTTGGCTTCTCCCTCTCCCTGCCTGCTACTCCCCCTACTTGTGCTCTGTCAAATAAATAAAACCTTTAGAAAATTAATAATTTAAAAAAAATACTATTTTTTAAAGACACTGCTAGTTTTTCTTTTTGATAAATGCAGATTAAAAGATGAAACTATAGGGCACCTGGGTGGCTCAGTGGGTTAAGCCTCTGCCTTTGGCTCAGGTCATGATTTCAGGGTCCTGGGATCAAGCCCCGCATCAGACTCTCTGCTCAGCGGGGAGCCTGTTCCCCCTCTCTCTCTGCCTACTTGTGATCTCTGCGTCAGACAAATAAAATCTTAAAAAAAAAAAAAGGTGAAACTATAATGTTATACCCTTTTTCTTTTTTCTTCTTTTTTTTTTTTTTTTAACTAATTTTACTGGTAAAATGTTCAAGAGTAATAATATCTGGCAACAATGAGAGTTAAAAGGTTCTTTCTCACATTTTACACTGCCAGTGGAAAACTACTACAATTTGTTGGGAAGTACTGTGGCAAGAATTTTAACAACTGAATTTATACACATTCTAGCCAGCCACCCCATTCTGCAGAATGTTATCTGACAGCAATAAATCCCTAGAACGCAAGGCCATGTGCCCATCATACTTCACGGCAATGTCCACAAGGGCTGGAAAGCAGAAAAACAGAATGTCCATCAATAAAGAAATGATTCTTCTATGGCATAGCATAGCATGTTGTATTGAAAAGGAACTGATTTGTTTATTGATAAGAAAACAAGTTCCTTTTTATAAATTTTTTTAAAAAATTTTACTATTTTACTAAATCTTTAAAAATTTTTTAAAGATTTTACTATTAAGTTACCACTACACTCAGCATGGGGCTCAAACCCACAACCCCAAGATCAAGAGTCACATACTCCACCGACTCAGCCAACCAGGAGCCCCAGGAATATTCCTTATTTAAAATAAGAAAAGCATATTGCAAAAATGTGAACGTGTTATCCCATAGTTTTTTCAAGCTTTCTGTATATGTATGTGAACTTTATACAAATTTAGATAAAGACACGAGGAAACACTCACCTAAACTAGGAATAGCAGAGTAACCTCACAACTGGACCAACTACTTAAAGAAATTATTATGTTTTTTAAAAAGTGCAAGTCAGGGGCTCCTGGCTGGCTAAGTCAGAAGAACATACAACTCCTGATCTCAGGGTAGTGAGTTTGCATCCCATGCTGGGTGTAGGGATTACTTAAATAAATTAAAAAAAAAAAAAAAAAAAGTATATCTTAATTTGAAATGTTGTGTTACGTGTATGTTACTTTTGTAAATTAGTACTAAAGCAATGTTTATGAAAACACCATAATATCCAGGATTTGCTTTCACTATCCAGGCCCCACCCCATGGCTCCAAAAAACAGAAAGAGAAAAATGCAACATGATTAACAAAATGTTGGCAATTGCTGAAACTGGGTAATGGGTCCATTTATCTTCCTGATTCTGTTCTCTTCTAATGCATATGTTTGAAATTTTCCACACTAAAAGATAAAAAATTACAAGCCTCCACACAAGTAATTAAAGGCAACAAGATGGGAGATTAGAGACAGAGGAAGAAACAAAAGTGTGTCAGAACCAGAGTCCTGGGAGCTGGAAAAGAAATGGGGAAGGCAAGGGCCCATGATGGCAGCAGGACACATCTGGGATCTAGAATGCCCATCCTTGTCTTGCTCTTCCTGATGCTTGATGGGTCAGTTTTTCTATATCCCCAACATGACTATCGTTAAAAGTAATCACTTCCAAAGAGTACTCTTGTAAAATGCTGAAGTATGGACTAATGAAGCTCACTGTTGAAGAATTTGGAAGTATCTAATAGCAGATTCTCAAATGTGACTATGTTATGATCCATTAATTCCAATCAAAGCCCATAAAAAAGAAATTGTACAAAAATAGATACTGCAAAATAGCCTAAAAGCCAGTCAGTAGAGAAAAGTTATCAGAGCATAATGCACTCATACCATGGAATCCTACAGTAGTTTAAGAAATGGAAGGGATTTTGTAGATGTCCATGGTGTGCAGAAGAGTTAACAGCAGGTCTAAGACTGCGATCCTTAGAAAGGCTGGCCCTCGACTGGTATGAAGGAAGCTGGACTTCAGAGAGGTTCCCACCATTCCCTAACTGGTAAGGGTAAACTGTACGAACAATACAGTTTATGTTGAAAACCTTTCCTTTTGGGAATCTGGAATTTTAGTACCTGTTAGACAGAGGGTGCACACGTGACTGGCCCCTAATAGAAACCTTGGGCACTGAATTTCTAATGAGCTTTCCTGGTAGACATTTTACACATGTTGTCATAATTTGACACTAGACCAATTAAGCATGTCCTGTGCGACATGACAGGGAGAGAACTCTTGGCAACTTGCACCTACTTTCCTCTGGAATTTGTCCAATGTGCCCTTTCCCTTTGCTGATACTTTTGATGAAATACATCATGGTCATGAGTATAACTGTATGCTGAATCCCGGGGAATCATCAAACCTGAGGGTGGTCTTGGGGACCACCTGACAAACATGAGTTTACAGGGAAAGATCTCTAGGACATATTTCTGAGTCAAAAGAAAGTCAATATTCAGATCAGTGTATCATTTGTTAGAAAAACAAGAAGAAAATCCCATTAAAAAGTACCCATTTTCCACAGTACAGTAGGGAAGCAGACCCTCAAGGTACCTGGATGAGGTGACTCTGTATCCAAAATTATTTAGTGATAACCTCCACAGTGTTTAGCCAATAAAATAATAATACTGGCTTAGGAATTCCTATAAGGCGGGGCACCTGGGTGGCTCAGTCATTAAGGAATTCCTGCAAGCCAAGCAGTCTCTGCGGACTGGGAGAACCTAAGCAGAAAACACAATTTTATTTTATTATTTTTTTCTTAGGAAACATAATTTTAAGCTATAATTTTATAGAAACAACTTAAACACACCTGAAATAAGGAAACAAGTAATCATTTGGTGGAGGCTGTAAAGCAAGTTTAGGAAAATAAAACATGCACATGAGCTGTTAGAGCTATGGAAGGCTTCAAGGAGCAGTAAAAGAAGCTGATCTTGAAGGATCTTAAAGAAGAATCTTCTACAGTGAGGTGGGCCTTTTCAGGCAAGGGAGCACAGAAGGGCACGGACACCACCAAAGCAGGGAGACTTGTCAGCATGGTGATTTCAGGGAGCAGGACTGATGAAGAGCTCCGTGAAGTTGGACATACGTTGCTAAACACGGTAAGAAAGCTGCTGCAATAATTCGAGTAAAGGTGCGATGCTCTACGCCAAAATGGCAGACTGAAGCGGAAATGAAAATCAAGAGTAACACCAAGGTAATCATGAGAAACTGGAAAAGCTGACAGTAGTAAGAAGAATGATAGGAGAGGTAGATTAATGGCAATTCCAGATTTTAGAAAGTAAACATTTTAAAATGGAGGTTCTCCTGTTAAAACTGATTATACAGTAATGCGACAAGGAGTTATTGCTTGTTTTATGAAACAGAAGACCTAGGACAGCGTTCCAGAGGGCCCAACTAGTCTATCAGTCAGCAACTTACCATAAGGCTGCTCATCACAGGCAGGAGCCAGCTGTATGCAACAAGCGGGTTATGAAAATACATTTCACATCTTCTGCCAAAAATGCTCTTCTCCTACTTTCCCCTTACACTCTTTCTCCCAGCCTTCCTGCTTCCTCTTTTTGAGCCGCTTGCCAACCCTCCCTTCTCTTTTCGTCCTTCTCATCCTCCTACACGTAAATTAATCACCAAAGCCAGTCTAGCACCCCACAGCACAAAGCCACCGGTAACCGTCAAAACTATGATCTCGCCACATGGTAGAGATGGAAACCTGGCTGCAGCAAAAATAGGCAAGAATGAAATCAGGGGTTTGGAGAAGTTTTTCAAAACCTCTGGCAGTGATATGAAGAAAACAGAGTAAAAATGAAGTCTTACATATAAAGACGACTAGTACTTATTTGCAGGTAGAAAAGGGGTCAGGGAATAAAAGTACTGGAGAAAGTGGCAGGGCGGGTGGCACAAGAGAGGCCAGTTTCCAATCACGGCCAGTGTAATTTCCACAAATGCTGAAGGAGTTCAGTAAGTGATGCGTGGAATAGTATGCAACTATAAAACAGAGACGACCGTCCGTGTTCTGGTAGGAAACGATCTGAAGGCCTGCAGTTAATTGGAAGAAAACTAAGGTTCATATACTATGTTTTGTGTTAAGAGGAAGCAAGAGAGAAAAATATGTATCCCCACGTTTTGTGTTTGCATAATGCTGGAAACACACATAAATAACAACACCTGTTCGTGACAGGAATGTGGGGCGCAAGAACGGCAGCAACACTGTGTATTTACAGATACTACTGGATTTTGAACCATAAAGCACAGACCAAAAGCTTAGCTGTGGGGGCATGGGTGGTAGCGAAGAGTCAGCATACCTTCCTCTTAAGAATGAAGGGAAAACAGGGACCCCTGGGTGATTTAGTGGGTTAAGGCCTCTGTCTTTGGCTCAGGTTGTGATCCTGGGGTCCTGGGATTGAGCTCCAAGTCAGGCTCTCTGCTCAGTGGGGAGCCGGTTTCCCTTCCTCTCTCTGCCTGTCTCTCTGCCTACTTGTGATCTCTGTCTGTCAAATAAATAAATTAAATCTTTAAAAAAAAGAATGAAGGGAAAAATAGGACAGAGACAGCAGTGACTTATCAGATGTAGAGTCTGGATCTCTTCAAAAAGAAGAGGTTTGTGTAAAGGAGGCTTCCACTGGCCCCATTATCTAAGCAACAAAATAAGGCAAATAAACGATTACAACCCATTGAATAGAATAATATAAGACTCTATGAGTCCTTCCTGATATTAACAAATGGACGGATGGATGAACAAACAGGGTAAAGGGAAAGATCTTGAGGCAGAACATCAACTAATGTAGAAAGAATGACAGCCCTGAAAAGTCACTATTTGGTGATCCATTGATTCAGGCAAAAATCCTGACGAAAAGCAAGGTATTTTACACAGTCTCTAAGTTCCCCCAACAATAATTATTAATTACAAAAGCAAAAATCTGAATTTTATGGTTACAAACCTGACTTATTACGGCCTTAACCAAGTAACTGCAGTTATCATCATCGGTAATGTGACAAATGAACACCACGCACCTCCTGATAGGACACGTGAGCTAACACACACATGTTCTGCGCTACTCCTGCCAAAAATGCATAACCTGAACCCAGTTGAGAGGGAACATCACAACAGCTTCCGGCCTCCAGAGCTGGGGGAGGGTCCGTTTCTGCAGCTTTAAGCTGCCATGTCCGTGGTGGGGTTTCGGTCATGGATGCACCGGAAAGCCAAGAACAAAGGTGTTGGTCCTAATGTGTGCTGCTGACTTGCCATCTCAGTAAGAAAGGACTATCTGTCCTGGGGGGCATGTTCTGTTCCCAGCTCACTCTGAAACAGAGCAGCTGCGCAGTCCAGGGAGCAGGCCTTGGGTTGGAATCTGTGTGTGGGTTTTCCTGACAGCCCCACAAGAGGCACATTGTACCCCAAAGCCCCCTGGACATTCACAGTACCCCATCCTTGTCTCCTTGCTTTGGTTCCTTCTTGCCCCATCTGGCAGGAGGTTCATAAAGGCATATTCTGTGAACAAGGACTAAAGCCCCAAACAGCAACCTGTGGAAAGTGTCATTGGCCCTTTGAAGTCAAGTGAGATCGGCCAGCATCATCCCTTTGGGCCTTGACTTGTAACAAATATCTAGGGCTGGGTGTCTGGCCCATGTGAATAATAGAGAGGAAGTTTTAGAAGGATCACTGGATTTGGGACTGGTTCTTACAAAGCAACAATATTAAAAATCATTTTGTTTAAAAAAAAAAGAGAGAGAGAGGAAACATCACACAAATATGAACTGAGAGACATCCTACAGAATGACTAGCCTGGACTCTAAATAATACCAAGATCTTCAAAAACAGAGAAATTTCCAGAATGCAGGTGACTAAACGAACGTGAAAACCACAAGCAACCTGTATTCCTGAACTGAATCTCTAACAAGAAAAAGTTTTCTGATTTACTCTAAAAGGCATTATTGAAATAACTGGCAAAATTTGAGTAAGATCTATAGCTTTACTATTAAGACTGTACCAATATTACTTTGCCAATTTTGATAATGGTACTGTAGTTACTAAGGAAATGTCTTTGGGGTGCCTGGGTGGGTGGCTCAGCCAGTTAAATATCTGACTTCAGCCCAGGTCTTCATCTCAGGATCGTGAGTTCAAGCCCTGTGTTGGCAACCTACTTTAAAAAAAAAAAGTCTTTGATTTTAGGAAATAACTATTTAAAAGTTTTTAGGGCTAAAGGAACATCATGCTTTCAGGTCATTCTAAAAGGATCCAGAAAAAAAATTACTGGTTTTTTCTTGTATGTAACAAGAGAGAATGATAAAGCAAACGTGTTTGAATGCAAGCATCTGAGCAATACAGGTGAAGGCTATTCAGGAATTCTTTGCTCTGTTCTTGCAAAATTTCTCTAAATCTTAATTATTTTAAAATTAAAAGCTTACCGGGCACCTGGGAGGCTCAGTGGGTTAAGCCTCTGCCTTCGGCCCAGGTCATCATCCTGGGATCGAGCCCCACATCAGGCTTTCTACTCAGCGGGGAGCCTGCTTTCTCCTCTCTCTCTGCCTGCCTCTCTGCCTACTTGTGATCTCTCTCTCTCTGTCAAATAAATAAAATATTTTTAAAAATGAATAAATAAAATCTTTAAAAAAATTAAAAAGCTTAGAGGGGCAATGGGTGGCTCAATCGTAAAATGTCTGCCCTCAGCTCAGGTCATGTTCCCAGGGTCCAGGGAACAAGACCCGCACCGGGCTCCCTGCTCAGCAAGAAGCCTGCTTCTCCCTCTCCCTCTGCCCCTTGTGTCCCCTCTCACTGTCTCTCTCTGTCAAATAAAGAAAATCTTAAAATAAAATAAAATAAAATGCTTAGGTTGAGGACAGTTGGGTGAGATTAGAAACAGAACAGATACCGTCCACAGTGACAGAAGCACTCTGTAGTTTGCAAGTGCTCTGAGAGATTATCCATTGGAAGCTGAAGGATGACACACAGAACTGATGTTACTGCTATTTGACGCTTAGAAGCCAAAGATCAGAAGGTCTAAATGACTTGTACGGTAGGTACAAGGTAATGGTAAGGCTGACCCAAAACCTGGTTTGCTAACCTACCCTCCTAAATTCTACTCTTCTTTTGAGGCTTAAGTTAATTACCAGCTCCTTCATGATTCTTTCCAACTCCCACAAGCTTCACCCTTCACCTCTCATTAAACAATGTTCATTTTCTAATTATTTCAGATGTTAATCTCACTCTTCCAAATAGGACTAATTGCTGCTCTGAGGGCGAAAACCAGTTCTACTTGTATTGTACACCCCAGCATTGCGCACTGCAATCAAATTCCTGCTTCTATGCTTTTACTAGCACTCTAATAACTCTATCACCAACCACCAAAGAGGCATTCTTTTCACTCTTACTTTTACCCACATTCTGGTTAAGGACCATGCTACTTCAGTCTCCAATACCTACTTGTGTAAGCACCTTATTTCTCTTAAGCCTCCATCTCCTCGTTTATAATAAGTCTCAAACTGTACCTCCTCCCCAGGGCTGTTGTGAAAATTAAATTAAGTAATGCAGAGAAAGTGCTTAACAGATGTATATAAGGTATACACTCATTGTTAGCTACAAGACTTTGTTAGTACAAAACACTGCTCCAAAGCTAAGGTTAGGGCACAAAGGTTCCAAATGAAGGGAGAACCTACAGTAGAAAACAGAACTGATGCAGTTCTTTGAGTGGCTATCATCAAGAAGACAAAAGATAACAAGTGCTGGTGAGGACACAGAAAAGGAACCCAGTGTGCACTGCTGGGAATGTACACTGGTGAACCAATTACAGAAAACAGTTTGAAGGTTCCTCAAAAAAATTAAAGATACAACTACCAGTGAGCCAGTAATTCCACTTCTGGGTATACAACCAAAGGAAATAAAACCAAGGTATCAAAAAGGTTATCTGCACTTCCATGCTGACTGCCCCATGATTCACAATAGCCAAGATATGGAAACAGCGCAAGTGTCCACCAGTGAATGATGTAGATGTGGCACAATGTGTCTATGTTGTGTGTCTCTACACATGATGGAGTATTATTCAACCACAAGAAAGAAGGAAATTCTGCCATTTCCGACAACCTGGATGGGCCTTTAGGGCACTGTGCTAAGTGAAGTCAGTCAGACAGAGAAAGACAAATACTGTGTATCACTTATACATGGAATATAAAAAAAGATGAACTTGTAGAAACAAAGTAGAACAGTGGTTACCAGGGGTATGGAATGGGAGAACTGGGGAGATGCTGTCACAGTATACAAACTTGCAACTAGAATAGGAGTAAGTTCTAGAAATCTAATGAATAGAATAGTGATCACAGCCAACAAAACTATTATATACTTCAAAGTTGCTAAAAGACTAGATCTCAAATGTTCTCACCAAAAAGGAATGCTAATTATGTGACATGACAGAGGTGTTAGCTAACACTATAGCGGTAATCACACCGCAATACATAAACATATCGTATCAGCACACTCTACACCTTCAACTTACACACAGATTCCAGTATCTTTAAAAAACAAAACAAAACAAAAAAACAGCACACAAGGGCAATGCATGGACCACTGGGGGGCAAGGGGGGGGTGAGTTGTCAATTATATACATATAAAGCTGGAAAAAATTAACATTAAAAAGCAAAAATGAAAACAGAACTCAATACATAAGAACAATTATTATAACATAACAAAGAATAAGGTAGATGCCAGAACAATTCAAGACCCCAGATTCCAAACCAGACAAAACCAAGTACCAGGTACCAAAAAAAGACAAAGATATCAAAACTCCTGACCAAACTCTTATGAATCAGACACCAAAATCTTCAACAGAAGACTAATAAATTGAACTAGCAACATATAAACAGAACTAATGACCATGCTCAAAGGAGATTTACTCCAGGAATTCAAGGTTGGTTTAACATATGAAAATCAATATACTACAACATATTAACAGAACAAAGGACTGAAACTACATGATCTCACTAGATACAGAAAAAGCATTTGACAAAATCCACCCTTTCATGACAAGACAAAAACACTCAAACTAGAAATAGTAGGAAACTTCCTTAACCTGATAAAGGCCATCGACAAAAGCCCACAGATCACAACACACGTAACAGCTGAAATTGAAAGCTTTTCCTCCAAGATGAGAATTGAGACAAGAATGTCTGCTCTTGCCATTTCTAGTCAACACTGTACAGTAGGTTCCATTCAGAAAAACTGAGCAAGAAAAACACAAAAAAAGGCATCAAGATTGGAAAGGAAATTGTAAAACCATCTCTATTTGCTGATGATACAGTGTTATAGAGGGAGAGTACTAAAGAATACACACACACACTGACTACAAGAAATAATAAACAAGTTTGGCACAGCTGCAGGATACAGGACCAAGATCAACTGATTGGGGCACGTGGGTGGCTCAGTCAGTTAAGCATCCAACTCTTGATTTCAGCCCAGGTCATGATCTCTTAGCCATGAGATCAAGCCCTGCACTGGGCTCCACGCTGAGTGTGGAAGTCTGCTTAGGATTCTCTCTCCCTCTGCCTATCCCCTACGCCCCCCAACCCACCATGTGAGAGCGCACACACACTCTCTTAAAAAAAAAAAAAAATCAATTGTCTGATGCACTACAACATAGATGAACCTTGGGGACATTATACTAAGGGAAGTAAGTTAGTCACAAAAGGACAAAAATTGCACAATCCCACTCATATAAGGCACCTAGAACAGTTAAATTCACAGAGAAAGAAAGCGGTATACTGGTTGCCAGGAGTTGAGAGGATGGAAGAATGGGGAGTTGTTTTTTAACAGGTACCGAGTTTCAATTTTGTAAGATGAGAAGAGTTGTGGAGACCAATGGTGGTGACATTTGCACAACACTATGAAAATGTAGTTAATGTCACTGAAATATACACTCAGAATTGGTTAAGATGGTAAATTGGATATCACAAAATTTTAAACTTTTGTGCTTCAAGGGACAACATCAAGAAAAAAGGCAACCCATTGAGTGGGAGAAAATATTTGTAAATCATGTATCTAATAAAGGACTTGTATCTAGAATATATAAAGAACCCTTATATGGCACTGGCTAGCTAGTTTATAGGGCATGAGACTTCTGATCTCCTTTGATCTCGGGGTTGTAAATTTAAGTCCCATGCTGGGTGTAGAGATTAAAGATTTTTTTTTTTTAATTAATTTGATGGGGTCAGGGGGCGGGGGGTGGTCACTGGGAGAAGGCGAAACAGGCTCCTTGCTGAGCAGTGAGCTCAACATGGGGCTCAATCCCAGGACCCCAAGATCATGATCTGAATCGAATGGAGACGTTTAACCAACTGAGCCACCCAGGAGTCCCTTGAAATTACTTAAAAATAAAATTGTAAAAAAAAAAAATTCTTATAACTCAACAATAGAAAAATGACCATCTGTTAAAATGGACACAGGATCTGAATAGACATTTCCCCAAATCAGACACATAAATGGCCAATAAGCATGCAAAAAGATGTTCACATCATTAGTTATTAGGGAAATGCAAATCAGAACCACAATGACATACCACTTCACACGAAGATAATAAAAACAAACAGTAACAAGTGTTGGTAAGGAGAAACCAAAGCCCTCATACATCACAGTAGAATGGCTCAGATACTTTGAAAACAGTCTGGCAGTTCCTCACAAAGTTAAACACAGAATTACCATATGCCCCAGCAATTCTGCTTCTAGGTACGTGCCCAGGTGAATTGAAAGCATTATGGTCACTCATCCAGGAATGTTCGTATCATTGTTTTTCATGACAGCCCTAAAGTGAAAACCCTAATAGTGCTCATCAACTGATGAATAGAGAAAGAAAATGTGGTATATCACAGTGCCTGGCTGACTCCATCAGAGAAGCATTTGACTCTTGATCTTGGTTGGGGTTATTGAGTTCAAGCCCCACATCGAGCATAGAGATTAAGTAAATAAACAAAGAAAAAAAAATTTTTTAATGTGGTATGGGGTGCCTGGGTGGCTTAGTTGGTTAAGCATCTACCTTCAGCCCAGGTCGTGGTCCCAGTGTCCTGGGAATGAGTCCCACATCGGGCTCCTGGATCAGCAGGGAGCCTGCTTCTCCCTCTCTCTCTGCTGCTCACCCTGCTTGTAGTCTCTTGCTCTGCCACTCCCCCCTGCTTGTACTCTCTCACTCTAACAAATAAAATCTTTTTTTAAAAACATGGCATAAGGGCGCCTGGGGGGTGGTTCAGTAGATTAAAGCCTCTGCCTTCGGCTCAGGTCATGATCCCAGGGTCCTGGGATTGAGCCCCACATCGGGCTCTCTGCTCAGCAGGGAGTCTGCTTCCTCCTCTCTTTTTCTCTCTCTGCCTACTTGTGATCTCTGTCAAATAAATAAATAAATAAATAAATATCTTAAAAAAAAAAAAAAAGATTGTATTTATTTATTTGACAGAGAGACACAGAGAGAGGGAATACAAGCAGGGGGAGTGGGAAAGGGAGAAGCAGGCTTCCCGCTGAGCAGGGACCTGACGTGGGGCTTGATCCCAGGATCCCAGGATAATGACCTGAGCAGAAGGCAGATGCTTAAGGACTGAGCCACCCAGGCACCTCATAAATAAACTAAAAAAAAAAAAAAAAAAAAAAAAAAAAAAAAAAAAAAAAAAAGTTGCAGCAGTGTAGAAGATGCACTTGATGCCCCTTCCTATCTTTACATGGTAAGAGTCTCGGGTACACATATGTCTCACGACACCTGGAGCGTCACAAGTAGAACACTATGTAAAACCTATCTCTCTGACATCCTTTGTATGGTCAATTATCAAACAGTGAAGTAATGCTTAAAAAGACATTTAAAAGCACTGCATATCTGAGCACCACAGAGTACTATTTCCTTGTACTATTTAGAGGGCTACCTCAAAAGAATAAGAAAAAAACAAAGTCAACAAAACACAGATGTCAAAATTATAAAAATATTTAATTATCACTGCGGCAAGCTGCTCAGTAAATGCTAGCTGACTCAAATCCCTTATTAAGAACAGCGAAACAAGTGACTCGGTTTAATCTTGTTGGTTATTATACCAAATCCAATCAATCGCTATTTGCAGAAATTATCTTTTAAGGTTCAAAGTATAAAATTCCTTAACCGAGTTTCAATCGGTTGTTAACATTCCATCTGAAGCGGGAAGTCAGCTGAGTCATCCACATATAACAGACTGCTGCAGATTCAAAATGCTCTTCCCTAGTTACAAGAGTAGAAAGGCTAGGATTTCTGCTTCATAGCCAACTCACACACCCAGAGTATGCAAATCATTTTAAAAATAAGACCACCTTCATAGGAAATTTAAGCTATATTTATTTCCATAGGTCTTGTTTTTTTTTTTTTTAAGAGAGAAACTACGCCTTTGTCAAACATTACTTTCTCTCTTTGAATCTTAAAATCTTTTAATTGCCATTATGCAGCTCCTCTGATATCCTCCCTGTAACATGTTGTTTCTTACTCTTTGGGGAGCCATGACCCTTTGAAACCAGATAAATGCTAAGAACCATCTTTTTTTTTTTTTAAAGCACATATTCAATTTTTCAAAGTACTTCATACCATCTGTATCCCTGTATAGAATCCAGGATGAGAGTCTCTGTTCAGTGGGACATCCTTTTTCAGGATGCAGATCACAAGCCCTGTTTTATTTTCTGACCCAGGCTATCAGTTTATCAGTGGTGAAAGCTGAAAACAAGCAGCTTTCATGTCTAACAATTAGGGAGCTACCTCCAGAATGACCCTTCAAAAAACTGCCCTTGTCACAAGCAATCAGTTTAAACATGAAGACGTGTAATTACTGTAACCTCAACTATTTAAAATTATATCTCAGTTTGACCTAATTGTTGGCATGTCTGAAAATGAAACAGAGTGAGCAGGAAGGTAAAAGTACTGGGTCCACTTTCAGCTAATTTGCTTAAAAATGGTGGGGGAAGGAGCCCAATGTGCTGTCCTGAGGGCATATAACCTATACATTATTCCTGCCAAAAAGCATCCGGGTGGCTCAGCGGGTTAAGCCTCTGCCTTCAGCTCAGGTCATGGTCTCAGGGTCCTGGGATGGAGCCCCACATCGGGCTCTCTGCTCAGCAGGGAGCCTGCTTCCTCCTCTCTCTCGTCTGCCTACTTGTGATCTCTATCTGTCAAATAAACAAATAAAATCTTAAAAAAAAAAAAAAAAGAAGAAAAAGAAAAAAAAGGTTTCACAGTATCTAATCCTACAGGAACCATCAGAAAAATCCAAACCAAAGCCTGCAAAAACTAGTGTGGACGACTCCAAATGTCAGTGTCATGAAGGGGAAAGAAGAGGTGAAGAAGCTGCCTCGGATGTAGGGAAATTACTGACGCTGAAAGCAACTCTGGGTTAGGGAATGAAAGGCCAAAAACCCAACAAATGCTTAAAAAGTCACTAGGATGGCTGGGAAAATCTGAGTAAGAACAGAAGGGCATTGTGACAAAGTTAAACTTACCTGTGAGTGATCATGTGATTGTAATACAGAATGCTCTTATTCTCAGGAGATGTGTGTTGTGTTACTTAAGGATGAACTGGCCACGATAAAACTATATGGCAAAATATTAATAATAGGGAGAGATAGAGATGTTCGCCGCACTATTCTTGCTATTTTGCTGAAGGTTAGAATGATTTTTTTTTAATTTTAAATGGGAGGACATTTTGACTTTGAGTGAGACTGTCATAAGTCATTCTGAGCAGAAAACATACAGCACATTCTATTTTTGTCTCTTCAATCATGGTCAATACTTCTGAGGTTGCCAGAAAACAGAACTGTAAGGGACTTTAATTTATACTTGCAGACTTACTTCAGAAGCCAAAAACACAAGAGGTTACAGAGTGGTACTCAGACTTTTTAATGATGTTCATATTTAAATTTTCCAGAGGGTTGTTACGCATTTTTAAATTAAGCTTCCAGTTTATGATTCATTTATTCTATCAATTGACTACCACACAGCTGCCAAATTAAGAGAGGAAGAAACCTACCAATATGAATTTGTTGGCCCACAAACTGTATCACAGGAAAGCAACAGAAAAACTTAACAAAACTGGAAGTAATTTTTTTTTCCTCAGGTAAAGGTGGATGAATTGCAAGTGTAGGATCCACCTTATCTAGAGAGACCTAATGCTCTGGTTTATTCCTGCTGTCCCTAATCTTTTCTTATTTAGCACCTGTCCCGGGAAAAGGTGCCTCAGATAACAATGTCCCAGTTTAGATGCTACATTATATGGCACTACAGCATCTTTAACAATTTTTCCTAAATGATGGTGTTTAATAGTTGGTTTAGGGAGGAAAAATCAGCTAACATGAAGTGTTTAACTTTTTCGTAAGACAATATACTCTACATTATAGTAATAAATCAATTACTAAAATGGGCACAAAATGCATTAAGTGTTCTTACATTTTCAGAAAGAAATGAGAAACCAAAGTTATTTTTCTATATGCATTATAAAATAAAACATTGCACATTTGCAAGACCTCAGTAGTTAAGAGTCAAAGACCTGTTGGAATCCCAGCTCCGTCACTTGAGAGAATATAACCTTGACTGAGTTACTGGATCTGTCTTAAACCATAGCTTTCTGACTTGTAAAATGGAAGAGATCAGAATCCTGGCAGGTCTCTCTAATCTCACGGTCCAGCTCTAAATACTGAATGATTCTATGCCTTTGGCCTCCAAAATATTTTTTAAAATTAGATCAGTTGCCTCAGATTTTTTTTACAACTAGCAAACGTAGCTTACCATCTTCTCTCACCAAACTCCTATTTCTGCTCTGATCTCTCTTCTGTTCAGAGGCTGGGTCAATCTCTCATTCACCCACGACGGCGTTTAGACCCCTCTCACAACTAATCCCAGCTTAGTTGGCTGCCAAATCCCAGATTCCACTTTCTCAGTATCTCCCACTCCCAGCTCTTTTCTCCCAACACTTTAATTCAGGTCTTCATCAATGATGAGGGAGCAGGAGGCTGGCTGTGTCTGGGACTTCATCATCAACACCTGCCTTACTCTATCATACCACACCACCTTACCCAAGAGCATGTAATAGCTCCATACTACCAACAAGATCTATGCCACAAGATCTAAGTCCTCAACCTAATACTCCAGAACCTCTGCATCTGGCCCTGCTCTTGCGCACCAATCCAAACTACCCACTGCTATTTCAAAACTCCCTGTACTTCCGGGGATTTTGTACCACTAGCTCTGTTGTTCTTACTCTGCCCTTTTCTCAGCCTTTCCAAATTGAGCTCATCCTTTAAACTTCAGTTCTAGGGGCGCCTGCGTGGCTCAGTCGGGTAACCATCTGCCTTCGGTTTAGTCCTGATCTCAAGGTCCTGGGATGGAGCCCCTCAGCAGGCTCTCCCTCTCCTTCTGCCCACCCCCATGGTTTTGTACACTCTCAGATAAATAAAATCTTTCCAAAAAAATTTTAAAAAATAAAGTTCAGTTCCAGTGGTGACCAACCCCACCCCATCACAGTTCCCTTTTTTGAATGTCCAGGATAATGACATAAAGTGACACATTTTAACGGCCAACAGTGTATTTAAAAATATAGTTTACCCCAGGTAGTAAACTAAATTTCTCTTCTGCCAATTCTGTTTAACTGGTACTGGCTACCTGGCACACTGTCTTGAGGATTTGCCACTCAGCAGAGGGAAAGGAGAATGACAACCCAACACCAACATTCAGAAACTAGAAGGTTCAATCTAGGGGCCCACACAATAGGATCTGTACTTCCAATGTATTAAAAGATGTAAAAATTAACATTTAAATGTTTAACATTAAAATTTCATATGTTTGGTTATCTGCAGGGAATATGAAGACCTAGAATGACAGTTCTCAACTGGGGGTAATTTTGCCCCCCCAGAGAACATTTAGCAGTATCTAAAGACATTTCTGAATGTTACAACTGGGAGGGAGTGCTACAGGCAGATGCTGCTGACCATCCCACAAGGCACAGGGCAAACCTCACAATAATAAATTATCTGGCCCAAAATGTCAACAGAGCCCAAGTTAAGAAACTCTGATCTAGAAGTATCAAATGTACCTGTGGGTTCTGCCTCCTCAAAGATATTTTCAAATTTTTCAAGATGAAGAACCATGCCTCTAAAAAGAGACGATACAATATGATCCGAAGCCTGACAGCTCCTCCAAAACCAGTGATGTAGCCTCCTGAAAGTTACTTAACCTCTTTGTGCCTCAAAGTCTTCATCTGTAAAACAGGAATAATAGTACCTACCTCACACAGTAATCCAGGGATCAGATGAGTCCATGTAAAGTCTTCAGAAAATGTGCCAGGCAGATAGTAAGCATTCAGTACACTTACTACTTCTGTTCTTCCCCTCCCAAGTGCCTAGCCTTCCATTTGGAACATAGAAGATGCTCAAGAAATGTTTGCTAAAGGAATATAGAATACTGCCTTGATTTCCTGGGGAAAACATAAATGCTTCAAGACATACACACTCTCCTTATGTGGGAAAAAGGAAGCACAGACCTAGAGATGGAGCTGAAGGAAAGCATTTGCCCACCCAATCACACCTCTCCCTCTTTGGAACCTTTTAACCTTTAGGCAATGCTACCCTCCCACAGTCCTCATATACTGCCTTGAAACCTCCTTAAAAATTGTTCCTCCTCCTTGTGCCTGATTACCAACTGCAGTGTAGAGCTATCCTTAAATATGGAATGAGATGGTAACTTAACCCCTACACCATCTACTTTGTATTAGTTATTTATGTACATATGACAGTCTTCCTACCAGATTGTACATGCTCCCTGTGGCCAGGGACGACACTGAATTTCTTTTCATACAACCCAGGGGGCCTCACACACCTTAGGAACTGACTAGCCCAAATCTCTCATTTTATAGATTACATACAGAGACTAAGTGATTTGCCAAGAATCAAGGTCATATTCTAAGTGGCAGGGCTGGGATTCAAACTCTAATACATAACTTACATAGAGACTCTATGTTCTCTCCAACTGTAATGTCCTATTGCACATGAAAATTATACCTAGTAAAGGCAATGTTTAATTAAGCCCCAGAAAACCTCCATAGAAATTATACTGATATAGTTACCTAACAAAGCAAAAATGGAAGGAAAAATAGACCCCAAGCTCCCTTCTGCTGCTGAAAATTCAATCTGTTTTCTTTAATGGTCTCATATCTTAACATTTTTTTTAAGCTTTTGACAACAAAAATTACTAAATGTCTAAAGAACAGTTGTTTTATCAGTCATGTCAGGCTTAATTTCCTTGAACCAGTCCCCATAATTTTAAGAAATGATAATTATAAGAAAATCTCTTATTTGGTAAGCCAGTGATGCCCACCCTTCACCCACTGAGAAGATTTTTTTAAACTATCTCGTTACCAGATTAGTATCTATAAAACTCAAAAGACCAGCAATTTGGTATGATTTTATATGGTGAAAAATATTCACATGATTTGAACTGAGTGTTATTAACCTCACCTTAAACGTAAAACTTACAATCATGAAGGACAAACTACATTTAAGACTTAAGATAGGAGAGATTTTATTTTATCCTGTCCAAGTGAAAAAGAAAGCTGCTCACTGATAAAAGGTTCATCCAGAAGTTTCTCTGAGTTTCCCCATATGATTCGAAAGAAAACGGCCAATAAAGACAAGACCGTAGGAAAATGAATTTGAAAAAGAGTTAAATATAATGCAATGCTCTGATGCTTTAAGCAGTTACAGCTAGCTAAAGCTAATCCTTTCCACAAAGGCTACGTTTAAAAATCAAAAAACTCCCTTTGTGGTGGAGATTTAAGTTACCAGTGCAAAAACACTCAGGCCCAGCAGAAACGATAAGCATTTAATGGGAACAGATTTTTTAATTATTTTACCAGTTGATAAAAAGAGCACACACCGAACACAGACACAAATGTAGTTTCAAAAGAAAACAAAACGCAGTTTATGCTCGGTAAAGTTCAAGGGCAAAACTGTTTCCAGTGCAACAGAATCTGCCTGACTACAATGTGTTGGGGGGGAAAAAATGCGAACATAGTATCTTCTTATAAAGGCAACAATTTGAGTTACAAAGTAATAACGGGGAAGCCAAAACAGTTTGACAGCCCGCCATAAGGGCCGCCTCAATCATGAGTCACACAATGCCTGCAACCATTTACAATAGTAATTAATGCACAAGTCCCCTAATTAAATTCTAAAAGGTTGAGAATGCTTTAACTAAGTTTACAAGAATTGCTTTTCGCTGTTTTTTCTTCCCCCAAAGAAAAGAACACACGCGTAATTACGCATCTCCCCGCAATCCCTCCATACAATATTCCCTCCGGCCTCTTCTCCCGAATGCCTATTCCCTGCGTGCGAAAAGAAAATGACACGGGGGAACTTCTACACCCAGAAAGGACGAACCCGAGGGGAAATACACGATTAATGGGGCGACAGACGGAAGCTCGCCCATCTTACCTGCTAAGATTCCTTTCTACGTCTTTGGTAGCTTTAGCTTCCAATTCTCTGCAAGAGAAAAGAAAAAAGAGAGAGAGAGGAGAGAGAGATGCGCGTGAAAACGGAGCCGCTGCGGCAGAGGCTCGCGCCGGGGCGGATGGGGGAGGGGAGGGGAGCCCGGGGGTGCTCACAAAGCTGCGGGGCTGCAGCCCGGACTGCGGGCAGGAGGCGCGGGCGAGCCGCAGCCCCCGGCCCGGCCCCAGCGGCGCAGCGCGGCCCCTCCGGGCCTCCCGCCCGGCCTCCGCAGCGGCGCCCCTACACCGCCCCCCCCCCCCCGCCGCCGCCGGGGCCCGAAGTCTCGGGGACGCCCGCCGCCGCCGCTGCCGCCGCCGCCGCCCGCAGTCGCGGGCCCTGCGGCAGCGCCCCAGGCTCCTCCCGCCTGGAGGGAGGCCCCCGCCCCACTCACCTCATGTGTGTAAAGTGCACGAGCAAGTGGGGCGCGGCGAGTGAGGCTCGCGAGCCTCAAGCCCTCCGCAGCGCCGCGGGGAGAGGCCCGAGCCGCTGCACCAGCGCCATTTTCTACACCGACCCGCTGCCGCCGCCGCCGCCACCGCCGCCGCCGCAGGCCCCAGACCGGAAGTGAATGCCCTGTTCGGCAACCCCTTCCGGGGCCGCCGCGGCCACCGGCCTCAAGATGGAGGCCCTAGCAACTAACCCCGCAGCCGGGGCAGGCCCTTGGCAACCACCCGGGTGCGGCTAGCGGTCGGCCGCCGGACCTCCCTGAGGTGACCGTCACCGCCTCCGAGGCGCCTTGCACAGCGGCTGGGGGCCCGCCGAGCCCCGGGCCCAGCCTCCGTCGCCGCGGCCGGCTGCGATCCGACTGGAGTCCCGCCCCTCCTCCTTCTCCTTCTTTGCTGCGACACAAGTTTCCTTCCCTGCCGCCCGGCCCCTCCCCCACCGAAACACACCAAAAAAGAAAAAAAAAAAAAAAAAAAAAGGGCTAAACCGCAAATTCTACCCCTGCCGCAGCAAGATGAGCTCGCGCGGCTTTTGAAATCCGGCCCTTGTAATTATTTTTGACCTTGGGCCAATTATTTAACCTCTCTGCTCCTCTGCTTCCTCCTCAGGTAAAGAATGCATACCTGAGGCGGACTGTGAGGCTTAAAAGCGATTTTTATCCACCGAATTTTGCAGACCGTTTGACTCAGCAATTCCCCTGGCATGAATTTCTGTTCCGAAAACAATCCCGGACATCGACAAATATTTCACCGTCAACATGTTAAGTCCCGGGGATGAGGACGGTGAAAAATTTGTAAACGTCCAAAATGTCCAACACTCCGAGGTGGCTTTAAAAACTGAGTTACTGCAAAAAATGATGGGGAAGAAGAGGAACGGCGTGGGGGAAAGTGGTTACAATAGAATAAGTGAAAAAGCGGTTCCAAACTCGCTTCCACGGTAGGAAACATGTAGCTACCATACGATACAGACGTGCAGTAAAGGAAAAATATCGAAGTGTCCATGGGGGAGTCATACATACCTACAGGTAGATACAGCAATATACTTGCACGTAGATACAATAAGATACATGTGTTCGTGTGTATATGTGGATCTTCTTTCCGTCCTCTCCAAAAGCCTTTTTTTTTTTTTTCCCCTCCTAATCAAAAGATGATCCCGCCTTTGGATGCTTAAAATCCATTCCTTCTCCGAGACCTCACTCTAAGTAAGGATCATCCTGTTTTCCTCTATCTAAACTAAGTCTTTCTTTCCATGGGATTTCAAACATGCCCAAATCTCCCGCATTAAAAAAACAAAACCTCCCTTCACTGCCCGGTTTTTATCCTCTCTGAGGGAGATGGGTAATAAATAGGTTAATGAATAAATGAAAGAATGCACAGAAAGTCCTAAAGCACATGCACCAAAATGTTAACTGATAGTATTCGGCGGATTTTAATTTTATCTGGCTTTTTTATTTTGTTTCATTTTTGTACAATGAGCATGTTAAAACACCCCCCCTCCCCCCACGCACACACACAAAATTTTTAAAAACCAGGTTTATAGGAGTGCCTGGCTTGTTCACTTGGTGGAGCATGTGACTCTTGATCTTGGGGTTGTAAATTGGTGTCCCACATTGAGTGTAGAGATTAAAAAATAAAATTTCTTTTAACAGAGGGCCAGAGGGAGGAGGGAAGGACAGGGGGAGACAGAAAATCTTAGGTAGGCTCCAAGCCCAGCACTGCGCCTGAGATCATGACCCCTGCCGAAATCAAGAAAACAACACTTAACCGACTGAGCCATCTAGGCACCCCAAAAATAAAATCTTAAAAAAAAAGTCATGTGGGGCGCCCAGGTGGCTTAGTCAGTTAAGCATCAGATTCTTGATTTTGGCTCAGGTCATGATCTCCAGGTCCTGATCTTGGGGGCCTGGAATTAAGTCTTTGTGGGACCTCCTCCTCAGTGGGGAGCCTGCTTCTCCCTCTCCCTCTGGCTCTCCCCCTGCTTGTGCACTTTCTGTCTGTCAAATAAAGTGTTAAAAAAAAAAAAAAAACATTTACACAACGTGAAATGAAAGGGCACCAAATAAATGCTAAATGACTTCTTTCTGGCCATCATCGCTAAGGTCCATACATAGATATATTTGGTTTGGTTTAGTTTTTTTTTTTTTTTAATGGTTCTTTCTACTTGAAATGTTAAAAATTATATCATTTTTTTAGAAGTTAGAAGATATGAACATGTGTGTATAGCCCAGCGTGCTTTCATGCCAGGTTTATGAGTAATTTTCCATGACAGCATAACAGCATAAAAACTATTTATCAGTATTTACAGAGCTGTTAAGATTAGCTGATTTTTTTAAAAGATTTTATTTATTTATTTGACAGACAGAGATCACAAGTAGGCAGAGAGGCAGGCAGAGAGAGAGAGGAGGAAGCAGGCTCCCAGCCTAGCAGAGAGCCCTATGCAGGGCTTGATCCCAGGACCCTGAGATCATGACCTGAGCCAAAGGCAGAGGTTTAACCCATTGTTCCCCCCAGGCGCCCCATGATTTTTTTTTTTTTTTAATTAAACTTCCTTAGGTTTGAATAACCCACTGGTTGTCCATTGGGACATATAGCTATGCCTGGTTTTTGGTTGTCATAACTGGATACTACTGGTATCTACTGGTAGAAGTCAGGGGTTCTGCTAAACATCCTACAATGCAAAGCACAGCCCCACAATACAAGAGTATCTGAACCAAAATGCCATTAGCACCTAAGATTGGGAAACCGTAGAACTAATTCCCAGCCCCAGGGAAGTTGAGAAGGTAAGATTTCTTGGAGATCTTTCCAGTGTGATTTGACATAACCCCTCCAGGGCTGCCTTATGAAGCCATGCTAATCACTTTTTAATGAGCTCTTATGCATAGAGGTAGATCAAAGAAGAATGACCTTGTAAGACCAGCAGGGATTCCTTATCAGTAACCTTCTAAGGAATGTTGTCTTCTTATTATCATTTCCCTTTACTGAAAAAGTAGTCTCTCTTTCTATTTCGCATTATCATACATATTCTGGTAACTTCCATTAAAAAAAAATAGGGGCGCCTGGGTGGCTCAGTGGGTTAAGCCGCTGCCTTCGGCTCAGGTCATGATCTCAGAGTCCTGGGATCGAGTCCCGCATCGGGCTCTCTGCTCAGCGGAGAGCCTGCTTCCCTCTCTCTCTCTCTGCCTGCCTCTCCATCTACTTGTGATTTCTCTCTGTCAAATAAATAAATAAAATATTTAAAAAAAAAATATTTAACACAATGAGCACTGACTAACATATAGAATTGTTGAATCAGGGGTGCCTGGGTGGCTCACTCGGTTGAGCATCTGCCTTCCGCTTCCCCCTGCTTGTGTTCTCTCTCTCTTTCTATCTCTCTCTCTCTTTCTCTCTCGATATGTCTCTCTCTATCCAATAAATAAAATCTTAAAAAAAAAAAGAATTGTTGAATCATTACATTGTATATGTATATTAACTATACGGGAATTAAAATTTAAAAGAAGAAAACACAAAACAGGGCAAAGGGATAGATGAAATGGGTGAAGGGGATTAAGAGTACATGTATCATGATGAGCACTGAGTAATGTACATTACTCAGAACTGTTGAATCGAATCATATTCTACACCTGATACTGATATAACACTGTATGGTAATAATACTTTATTTCAAAGAAGATATATGTTCAAATGATTTTTTTTAAGATTATTTATTTGACAGAGATCTCAAGTAGGGGGAGAGGCAGGCAAAGGGAGAGAGAGAGAGGAGGAAGCAGGCTCCCTGCTGAGCAGAGAGCCGATGCGGGACCCGATCCCAGGACCCTGAGATCATGACCTGAGCCGAAGGCAGAGGCTTAACCCACTGAGCCACCCAGGTGCCTTCAAATGATTTTCTTAAAAATGTTTCTTGCTCCTCACATGGAGACATGGGTTATTTCTTTGAATGGATTTGCAGACCATTCTGAAATTCATGTAGACAATTTTCTTAAAACAATAAAGATGTTAAAGTAAAGTAAATAAACAAATAAAACAACAACAAAAACCAGCGGATGGAGCCTCACTCCTCCACAGCTCCTTTTTTCTGCTCTCCTTCTTAGAAAAGCTTCTTGGAAAGTGTTAGAAAAAGTGCTCTATGCCAGCTACTTCCAGTTGCTGTCCACTTTCACCTGACATTGCTATTCACCCACCCAAATCGCTCGTATCAATGCCACAAATGACCCTGAAGCTGTCAAACTCAATGGTAATATTCCTAACCTGGTCTTGACTTAGCTCTTAGCTGTATTTCTGCAACGGGTCACTCCTACCTTCTTTTGAGAGTCTCTTCTCTTGGCTGCCTTGGCAGCCCACTCTCCCTGAATTATTATTATTATTTTTTTTAGATTTTATTTATTTATTTGACAGAGTGAGAGAGATCACAAGTAGGCAGAGAGGCAGGCACTTGGGGTGGGGTTGGGGGGAGAGCAGGCTCCCCACTGAGCAGAGAGCTCTGATTCGGGGACTCGATCCCAGGACCCTGAGATCACAACTGGAAAGGAAGGCAGAGGCCCAACCCACTGAGCTACCCAGGTGCCCCTCCCTGAATTTCTTTTTACCTCTCTATCTTTTCCTTTTTTTTTTTTTTTTGTATCCTTTACCAACATCTCCCAATTTATACCAAATAAATGTCGGGATCCCCAAGGCTCCGTTCCAGACGTCTTCCCCATGTCTCTCCACTTTCTCCTTGGGATGGATGATCTCATACATTCTCTTATATCTAAATACTGTTTAAATAGAGATGCTTTTCAGACTCCTAGCCTTAGCCTGTATCTCACATGTATACCCCAGAATGCCAAAATGACAGATCACCCATGCAAGAAATAATTTTTGAGCACCTACTGTATGGACCTTTTACTCTGCCTTTTGTGAGGAACTACTTTGGCGGATTAAATCTAATGGGACAGATATATATATATATATAGATATATATATATATTTAATCAAACTATAAAGTGTATAATTACAAACACAAGTGCAAAGAAGGAATGTTGTTCTAAGCAAGTGTAAAACAAAGGAACATCACATAGATTCCGTAGCCAAAGGAAGTTTCTTTGAAAATGTCAGGCTTTGGGGCACCTGGGTGGCTCAGTGGGTTGGGCCTCTGCCTTTGGCTCAGGTCATGGTCTCAGAGTCCTGGGATTGAACCCAGCATCGGGCTCTCTGCTTGGCGGAGAGCCTATTTCCCCGCTCTCTGCCTGCCTCTCTGCCTCCTTGTGACCTCTCTCTCTCTCTCTTTGTGTCAAATAAATAAATAAATTCTTAAAAAAAAAAAAAGAAAAAGAAAAGAAAAGAAAATGTCAGGCTTCACCTGAGAGCTGAAGGCTGAGAGACAGCCAACCAGGACCCAGGGAATAGGAGAGGAAAGTTCTCAGGCTGGAATTTACATCTGGGCATCTTCCTTATGGATGAACAAACTTTGCACTGCATTTGGCTTTAAATCCTCTGGAGCCACCATTTTTATTTTACTCACATAATCAATTCAGAACAAAACCAGAAACGAGATCTCATATATAGAGTAATGGGTTTCATTACCACTGCTCATTGAAGTAAGCAAATGCCATTTCCTACAACAAGCAGAGTCCCTAGATTCAATGAATATTAGAATATTTTGTATGGCTCACTGTTGAAGTTTACAGTTTGAGAATTTGGATATAACATAAAATGCCTTTCCAACGATAACTTTTTATGAAATAAGCTGTAACTATCTCAGAAAACTTCTCACTTCTTAGCATAATAAGAAGCAGGCTGTACAAATTTAAATTTAAATTTAAATTTAAATTTAAATTTAAATTAGACCCTTTCTCCATTTGTCTTTCTTCTTTAGGTGCTTGTTTCTTTGGTTTCTGAGGTTACCAGAACATAAATGTTCTCCAACCCTCTCTTCTTTATCTCACTGAGAGGTGTAAATGACTAGCTTGACTTAGGAAATTATGTACTTGAAAGAAAATGATTTTTTTTTCCTCCCAAGTCTTTACCAAATGTCATCATGATATATCTATATATGTATTTTTTTTTAGGCAAAGCTCACTCAGAATATTCTTAAATTTAGAAAATTTTTCACAATAATGTGTAGATGGGAGTTGAAGGCATGAACATGAATTAGATTTCCTGGAGAGAGTATTTATTTTGTTAAAATTTATTTGGCACTTCTTATGTGCCAGGCATGCATTGTTCTAAGTGCTTTACAAATATTAACTAAACATTCATTGTTTTCCTCCCATGGTTCCACGAGGTAGGAATGTGATTCCCATTTTACAGATGAGGATAAATAACCTGCTCAAAGTCACATAAATTGTGGTAGTAAAACCAAGCAATTTGGCTCCTGAGCCCATGTCCCTAACCCCTACATTGTAAACTGGTTTATCTCAACCATAGTAGACTCTGCAGGACTTTTTTAAAAGATTTTATTTATTTATTTATTTGACAGAGAGATCACAAATAGGCAGAGAGGCAGGCAGAGAGAGAGGAGGAAGCAGGCTCCCCGCTGAGCAGAGAGCCCGATGCGGGACTCGATCCCAGGACCCTGGGATCATGACCTGAGCCAAAGGCAGAGGCTTTAACCCACTGAGCCACCCAGGCACCCCTATTTTATATTTTTTAATACCACCCCTTACTATCCGCAAATGATCATCATAGATAATATAATCCACCTAACACATAATTTCAAAACATGTATATAATGAATTATCTCTGATTTAAAAGGGAAATAAGAAAGGGCATCTGGGTGGTTAAGCATCTGTCTTCGGCTCAGGTCATGATCCCAAGATCGGGCAATCAAGCCCCATATAGGGCTCCCTGCTTGGAGGGAAGCCTGCTTCTCCCTCTCCCCCTACTGTTCCCCCTGCTTGTGTTTCCTCTCTCCCTGTGTCTCTCTCTGTCAAATAAATAAATAAAATCTTTAAAAAGAGAGAGAGAGAAATAAGGGAAACGTAAGTATAAAATAAAATGTCTTTCACCAGACACTGGGAAATGTCTGGGAATGGTCTCCACTGGAAACCTCAGTAAAACAGGCAGATGCTAGCAGCTCTGTGTAGAATCCCTACTACAAACGCAGACTGATATGGTGGTGAGAACTGAGGTGATACTGGAGGCAAAATTTTCCTAGACTACAAAACAACTCGCAAGTTCTGAATCAACTAGACGGTAATTCTCCTTCAGTCGACGTGGTAATTGCATTAATGTTAGGGTCTATTAAAACTGAAAACGTAAGGAGTTAGGTCTTTGGATAATTATAAACACACCTTCTGCCTGTGTGAGTGTCCAGGGCAAGAGAGGGAATTTCCGTTTTGTGGGACTCTCCAGCATCCACAGCTCCTATCCACTGAATCTTAGCACACCACCACCACCACTTTGTGACAACTGAAACCACTTTTAATGGTTTCCCCAAACCCTCTGAGGAATGGAGGTGAGGTATTATTTTATTGAGAACCACTGCTATGGAATGAGAATATTCTTTTTTTTTTTAAGATTTTATTTATTTATTCGACAGAGAGAGATCCCAAGTAGGCAGAGAGGCAGGCAGAGAGAGAGGAGGAAGCAGGCTCCCCGCTGAGCAGAGAGCCGGATGTGGGGCTCGATCCCAGGACCCTGGGATCATGACCTGAGCCGAAAGCAGAGGCTTTAACCCACTGAGCCACCCAGGCGCCCCTGGAATGAGAATATTCTTGAGGAAGTTTGGTACTCCAGGGAAGAAACCAGTGAGGGAGGAGGAAAAATGGGATAACTGTAGCATAATGGGGCCAAGTGATGCCTCCTCAGACTGACATGTCAAAGCTGAGCCTCCTTCCCCCTGCTCCGTTCCCTTCCCCCACTACACACAAACATATCCCCAAGGGGACAGTTTTCCTCAGCTCAGTAATAACACTACTAGTCACTGAGAGGCCCAGAAACCTAGGAGTCAGTTTTGACTTTTCCGTCTCCCTCACCCAATGCATCAATAAATTATTCCGTCTCCAAACCTCTATATTTCCCGTCTTCTGTTTCTTCACTGCAATCTCACTAAAAACTCCACAAATTCTTTCCTTTCTCCCTCTTTTATTTTTTGGTCATGGTATAGTTTATGTAAAATAAAATGTACCCATGTGAAGTGAAAAATTCAATGAGTTTTGGCAAATAAATACACACATGTAACCATTACCACAGTCAATACATAGGACATGTGAATCACCGCAGAATATTCCCTCAGGACCCTTTTCAGTCGCTCATCTGCTACTGGCCACACACGCATACACAGGACACCAGAAAACTGTGCTTCTGACTTATATCCCCATAAATGAGTATTGTCAGTTCTAGAACTTACATAAATGGAGTCATACAATGTATCTATCCTCTGTGCCTGGCTTCTCTTGCTCAATATCTGGGAGAGACATTGATGTTGAAAGTATCAGAAGTGTGTTTCTTTTTATTACTGACAAGTATTCCATTGTTCACCATCTTCCATTGATTGACATTTGGGTTATTTCCAGTTTGGGGTTATCATGAATCCAGCTGCTAAGAACACTCTTGTAAACATCTCTTTTTGGGGACATTCGACGTATGTTTTTATTTCTCTTGGATAAATAGCTAGGAACACAACTACTGAATCACAGGAGAAGTGTATAGGAGAGCTTAACTCTACGAGAAACTCTAGAACGTTTCCAAAGTGGTTATACCAGGTTACCATTGCAGTCCTGGGAAGAGTTCTGTTGCTCCACACCCTTGGCCAGGACTGCACATGTTCCCTCTTTACCTCTTGAAATAATTCTCCATGTAGCATCCTTTACGACTTTTTCTTCAAATGAAAACTTAATCATCTTACTCTGCAGCTTAAAATAATTCAAAGACTTTCTAAGGCTCTTGATTCAAAGCCTAACCTCTTTAACATGGTCTGTGGTGCCTCCTCAATGGCCTCTCTTTTCATTCCCCCTGCTCTTAAGTCCAGGTAATCCAAGGGCCCGTCTTTCACTTTCTAAAAGATGCCCAGCTCCTTGATCCAGCCCACTGCTAACCTCCCACTGGCTCTCCAACACCTGTATACCACACCCAGGAAGGACTTTCTGACCACCACCTGTTAGGTGTCCCAATGACATATTCTAAAGGCATTCTCTACTCCTTTAATAGCACAAGCACATTTGTGATATAGTATTTCTGTCATTATTTGTTTAAGCTTTGATTCTCTGGATTCTTTGTAAGCTCCAGGAGAGCAAGGACCATGTTTGCCTTCTTCTCACTGTATCTTTAGCATCTATCACAATGCCTCCATTCCTCAGGTATTTTGGCTGCTTAAAATTCCTGAATGGCTCATTATATTCTATAGGATACTATCGGAAATCCCTTGCCTAGCACAAAAGGCCCTTCAAGACTTCTTACTAACCAAGCCTGCCCAATTTCTTAGAACTCTTATTTTGTGTTCCAGTGATACTGAGTCATTCCTACTCTCTCATGTTTTTCAATGCCTCTATGACTTGAACATGTTATTTCTTCTGAGTGGAACACCTCCCTTATTGTCTACCTAACAAACTCCGACCTCAAAGCCTGGTTCAAATGTTTTGATGAGCCTTCCTGGGATTCTCTGGACCTCATAACAACATAGATGGGATTCAAGTGCCAGTACTAACTTAGACTTCTCTGACTTTGTCCCCTCCTATTCCGGTGGAAACTCAGCCCTCTGGAAAGAACCCTGTGAGCATTTATGGCTGGAATTGCACATGTTCTCATGAGATAATTCATTTTATTCAGACCTTGCTGGCATGGAGGGCCCCAGAGAGTGGGGACCTGTCTGTTGGGTTCAGCGTTGTATTCCCTAGGACGTACAGCTGTGCCCCGGAGGTATTAAACATTGAATTAATACTTGTTGAATGATGAAGAATGAATGTCTTTGTTCCAAGCAATTCCATAACGAGTGTCAAGGAGCATCATTGTTCTCCCAGGTATTTCCTTGTTACCATCTTGACTGTCAGCATGAATTAGATTCATCTAAACATCTGCTTGGCTTCTTAGATCTGCTGGGTTTTGCTTTATCTTACAGCTGCAAACAACGTTCTTTCTTTAAGGCACTTGTTTTCTGTCAGACCTACCAGGTACCTTCACTGTTTTGTTGAGAAGAAAGTGGGCATTTCTGCCCCTTACCAGGTTGCTCAGAAATTCACTGTTAAAATAATCAGTTATTGGGGTGCCTGGCTGGCTCAGTTGGTAGAGCACGCAACTCTTGATCTCGGGGTTGTATGCTCCAGTCCCATGTTGGATATAGAAATTACTTAAAAATAGAATCTTTCACCAAAAAATCAATTACTGTTTCCTGATTTTTTTTCTATAAATGGACCAAATGATAATGGCATCCTGCTTTTTCCTTGAGGGCCAATCTTCTTCACTCTCAGTCCATTCATTTGGATAGAGAAATGTCGCATTGAAAGCATTTTTATATTTTAAAACAATTCTGCTGGATGTCCATATGGATGAAATAGTACCTCAACTCATACCTTGAATCATATACAAAAATAAACTCAAAACATTTCCTATGCCTACATATGAAAACAAAAACTACAGAATTTCTAGAAGAACATATAGGAGAAATTTTTGTGACCTTGATTTGGGCAATGATTTCCTAGTTAGCAGAAACACGATCTATAACACATAAAAATTAAGAAATTCTGTGCTTCAAAAGACACTGTTCGGAGAACGAAAAAACAGGCCACTGACTGGGACACAAGTTTTGACCTATGCATGCAGCCAATCACGTATCCAATAAAGAATTTGCATCCAGAATATACAAAGGAGATACAATACTCAATAAGAAGAAAACCTCTTTTTCAAACAGGCCAAAAATTTGAACAGACACTTCAATACATAAGATACCCAAATGCTCAACATTTTTAGTTTATCTAGGGAAATGCAAATTAAAACCACCATAAGATAATACCACACACCTGTAAGAGTGTTCAAAATTAAATGGATTGGCCTTCCTATTGCTGGTGAAGATGAGAAACATCTATAGCTCCCACACACTGCTGGGGGGGGAGCGTAAAATCATTCAATTAATATGGAAAGCCATTTTGATTCTTTTTTTTTTTTTAAGGTTTTATTTATTTATTTATTTGACAGACAGAGATCACAAGTAGGCAGAGAGGCAGGCGGGGGGGGGGGGGGGGAAGCAGGCTCCCTGCTGAGCAGAGAGTCCCATGTGAGGCTCCATCCCACGACCCTGGGATCATGACCTGAGCCAAAGGCAGAGGCTTAACCCACTGAGCCACCCAGGTGCCCCCATTTTGATTGTTTCTTAAGAAAATAAGCACACACCTAACATATGATCTAGCCACGTACCCAAGAGACAAGAAAACATGTTTTCATACAAAGATTTGTGTATGAACACTTATGGAAGTTTTATTTATAATACCCCCAAACTAGGAATAACGTGATTATCCATAAACAGCGGAAACAAATTGGTGTATATCCATAAAATGGAATATTCTTTGGCACTTAAAAGGAATGAACTATTGTTGTACACAACATGGATGAATTTTAAATAATTATGCTGGGGCACCTGGGTGGCTCAGTGGGTTAAAGCCTCTGCCTTCGGCTCAGGTCATGATCCCACGGTCCTGGGATCGAGCCCCACATCAGGCTCTCTGCTCAGCCGGGAGCCTACTTCCCTCTCTCTCTCTGCCTGTCTCTCTGTCTACTTGTGATCTCCGTTTGTCAAATAAAAAAAAATAATAATTAAAAAATAAAATAAAATAAAATAATTATGCTGATAGAACTCAGACCCCAAGAAAGAAGAAACTATCACGCAATTTAAATAAAATTCTAGATAATGTAACTTATTCTATAGCAATCGAAAGTAGATCAGTGCTTGGTTGGGGATGGGGAAGATGCAGGAAAGGAGAGAGAGAAAGATTACAAAAAGGCAGGAGGAAACTTCTGGGGGTGATGGGGGTTTATTACCTTGATTGTGGTGATGGATTCCCAGCTGTATACATTTGTCAAAACTTACCAGATGACACATTTTTAAACATGCAATAGGCCATGTCTACAAACAAAAAGTCTGAGGAGAAATGGGACATTTATATAATATCAAAACACCTCCCACAAGACGCTTAAAGAGAAAATAATAACTTTACGACAGAGAAGCCTGAGAGACACCACCTTAACAGAGTCATCAAAGGGAATGTCGTCAGGAATGGGACACCTCAAAATCCAGCAGCACTTGGACGGATGCAGTGAGAAGAAGCGGCAGCTCTGTTCCTCTCAAAGATGCATAACCTTTCGTGAGGAAAGCTCAGATCAGCAAGACTGTGGCACGTTCTTCAGAATAACTGGCTTGTGATTCTTTCAAGTGTCAATGTTAATGAACGTCAAGGAAAGACTGAAGAGCTGTTTGTGCTTGAAAGAGATGAAAGATAAAGCAACTAAAAGCAATATTGGAGGGGTGCCTTGGCTCGGCAGACTGAGCAGCTGACTCTTGACTTCAGCACAGGCCATGATGTCAGGGTTCTGAGATGGAATAGCACATAGGGCTCCCTGCTCATCGTGGAGTCTGCTTCTCCCTCTCCCTGTCCCTCCCCTTGCTCACTCTCATGCTCACTCTCTCTCTCAAATACATAAATAAAATCTTAAAAAAAAAAAAGCAATGTTGGGATTCTCAGCTGCATCCCTTTGCTAAAAAGGCATTATTAAGATAATCATGCGCTTAGGGGAGCCTGGGTGTCTCAGTTGTTAATCATCTGCCTTTGGCTCAGGTCATGATCCCAGGGTTCTAGGATTGAGCCCTGCTTGGGGGGGAAAAAAAAAATCCCTGCTCAGCGGGGAGGCTGTTTCTCCATCTCTCACTCCCCTGCCTGTGTTCTCTCTCTGTCTCTGTCCAATAAATAAATAAAATCTTCAAAAAAAAAAAAAGATAATTATAAGCGTAAAAGGGTCTCCGGATTAGATAACATCAATGTTAATTTCCTAATTTCAGCGGTTGTGTTTGAGGAGAATTTCCTAGCTTGTAGGAAATATGACTTATTCCAGGGTGATGAGGCATGTATTGGGGTCTATTTCCAGATTGTGTCAGCAGTTAGTTCCAGAAAAAAGTTCTTTTTCTGTACTTCCAGCTTTTCTGTTAGGTTGTGATGGTTAAAGAAAATTATTCTATTTACACCTTTGTTTACATAACTGAGATCTCTGGGACATAGATTCATAGAAGTAGACTAGTTGGGTCAAAGGATATGAACATTTAAGAATATAATAAATATTACCAAAATGCCTTTCAGAAAGATTGTGCCAATTTATACTCTTGTCAGCAATTTATGAAAGCACCTATTTCGTTACTCATTTGGGGCACTATGAAACACCTATGTCTCTGCCAATCTGTTATCTCATTTAAATTGATATTTATTGAGTCACAAGTGAGGCTGAGAAAGAGTCTATGTGTTTATAAGCAATTTGTGGTTTTTTTGAGCTATATCTTTATAATCTTTGTCCAATTTTAAAGCTATTCCTATCTCCCTTTTTATTTCTAAAAGTTCTTTGTATATTGAGGAACTTGGCTTCTTTAATCTGTTGTCTGGATTTTAAAACTGGATTTTAAAACTATTCTAGCTTGGTACCTACCTTTTAAACTTAGTCTGTGTTATTTTTTAAAAGATTTTATTTATTTATTTGAGAGAGAGTGAGAGAGACAGAGGGAGCAAGAGAAAGAGAGAGCAGGAGCAGGGGGAAGCGGCTGAGGAAAAGGGAGAGGTAGAAGCAGACTGAGCAGGAAGCCTGGCACAGGGCTTGATCCCAGGACCCTGAGATCATGACCTGAGCTGAAGGCAGGCACTTAATGACTAAGCCATCCAGGCGCCCCTAGTCTGTGCTATTTTTGTACTGTGCAGCTATTTAAAAAAATTGTTTTAGAGAGAGAGTGTGTGTATGCATGTGTGTATGTGCAAGGGGATAGAGAGGCAGAGAGAGAGAACCTTAAGCAGGCTCCATGTCCAGCATGAAGCCCTATGTGGGGCTCAATCGCACAACCCTGAGGTCATGACCTGAGCCAAAATCAAGAGTTGGACAACTGACCGAGCCACCACGCGTCCTTCTCCCTGATTCGTAAACAGCTTTACCATATACCAGCTTCTCAAATACATCTGGGTTGATTTCTAGATTCTAATCTGTTTTGTTAATGTGCCTTTCTCTTCATGTACAAGTACCAAACTTTTTTCATAAACGCAGCTTTTATAGTATGCTTGATACCTACTAGGGTTACTCCTTCTTTATTACTTTCCGTTTTCAGAATTTTCCTGGCTAGTCTCACTTGTTTATTTTTCCATTTGAACTTTAGACTCAGTGAGTCAACTTCCCAAAAAACCCTCATAACGTACTTTTTTGATACAAAACTAATGTAAAGTTTAGTGTTGTGAAATTGCACAACTTTACACCATCAAATCTTAATCGTGAACAGGGTATGTTTTTCATTTGTTTCTTCTTTCATTTTCCTTAATTTTTGTTGTTGCTGATGTGGTAATGGTTGGTGTTGGCCCTTTCTTAAGTACAATATTTTCTTTCTTTCTTTTTTTCTTTTTTCCTAGCTTTTCTCTGAAACATAGTAATGCCTTTGATTTGGGGGTATTTTTAACCAACTACCTTTCTAACTAAATTCACTGTTTATGAGAGACTTTCAATTAGTACTCTTGGATTATCTAGATATACAATTCTGCTACTTAAAAATAATTATCAGATTATCTTTACATTGGAATTATTAAACTTATTTTTAAATCTTCTTACATCTAGAATAGTGTTAAATAATAGTGGCAGTATATTCCTCTTATCTCGTTGCCAGCTTTAATGGAAAATGCTTCTAGCATCCATTCTAAACATGATGCATTTTATAACTGAAATGTTTTTTTATCATGTCAGTGATGATGGAGGTTGAAATTTATTAAACTCTCTTCAAGTCTCTAAAAAGGGTCATGTGGTCATTCTCCTGTAGACAGTATTAAGGGTTCCTATAATATCAATAAAGAGTCAGTGTGACAGGGACACCTGGGTGGCTCAGTCCTTTAAGTGTCTGCCTTCAGCTCAGGCCATGATCTCAGGGTCCTGGGATCAAGTCCCACATCAGGCTTCCTTCTTAGCAAGAGTCTGCTTCTCCCTCTGTCTCTGCCTGCCACTCCTCCTGCTTGTGCTCTCTCTCTCTCTGCAAATAAATAAAATCTCAAAAAAAAAAAAAAAAAAAAAGAGGCACTTGGGCGGCTCAGTCGTTGGGCATCTGCCTTTAGCTCATGTCGCCATTGCAGGGTCCTGGGATCGGGCCGCGTTGGGCTCCCTGCTCCATGGGAAGCCTGCTTCTCCCTCTCCCACTCCCTGTGCTTGTGTTCCCTCCCTCACTGTGTCTCTCTGTCAAATAAATAAATAAAATCTTAAACAACAACAACAAAAAAACCGAGTCTGTATGACAAAGAATTTGAGAGTCACACTGTCTGGTTCAAGTTCTAGATCTCCCGATTGCCCACTTGGCAACTTTCTTAGCTTATTTCTGTCTTTGTCCCCTCCTTTAGAAACGATCAACCATGGATACCCGGCTGGCTTAGTCGGGTTAAAGCCTCTGCCTTTGGCTCAGGTCATGATCTCAGGGTCCTGGGATTGAGCCCTGTGTCAGGCTCCCTGCTCAGTAGGGAGTCTGCTTCTCCCTCTGCTCCTCCCCCTTGCTTGTGAGCACACAAAAATGAATAAAATCTTACACAAACAAACAAACATGTATTTATGGAGCAAAAAGTGCAAAGCTGGATGAACTGCTATAAAAGTTTATAACACACATGCAACTCCACCCCCAGAAGATCCCCACACCCTCCTGCCTGCTTCAACCCTACACCCCTCCCCACAGGAAACCACCACCCTCTTTGCTAACAGGTTGTGGTACACTATGGTTTGAAGGTGCTATTCATTTTGATTTGTGTATCAACATTATGCTGGCTTTGTGGAAAAGTTTGAAAGATTTTCTTTTCACTGTATGTGAAGTTGAACCATACCAAACTGCAAATATTCAACTGTTTTGGAATTACAAAAATAGCAATTACATCAGAAAAGATTTAAATAATGGAAAGACATCCAAAAGACTCAATATTTTTAAGGTGGCAACACTCCTCAACTTGATCAAGAGATATAACACAGTCTGTATTGGAATCTCAGCTATATTCTTTATAGAAATTGACAAGCCAATCCTGAAATTTATATGGAAATGCAAGGGACCCAGAATAGCTATAAGCATCTCGAAAAAGAACAAAGTTGGAAGACTTTTTTCTCGATTTTAAAAGTTACCACAAAACATAGTAATTTAAACAATTTGACACTAATGCAAGGATAGACACGTAGATCAATGGAATAACATTGAGAATACAGATGTAAACTCTCACATTTATGATCAATTGATTTTCAACAAGGGTGTTAAAACAGTTTAATAGGGAAAAGAGTAGTCTTTTCAACAAATGGTGTGAGGACAACAGGATATTCTGCTTGTTTTTTTTTTTTTCTAAAGATTTTATTTATTTATTTGACAGACAGAGATCACAAGTAGGCGGAGAGGCAGGCAGAGAGAGAGGAGGAAGCAGGTTCCCTGCCGAGCAGAGAGGCGCAATGTGGGGGTCGATCCCAGGACCCTGGGATCATGACCTGAGCGGAAGGCAGAGGCTTTAACCCACTGAGCCACCCAGGCGCCCCACAACAGGATATTCTTATGTGAAAGAATGGGGGCACCTGGGTTGCTCAGTCATTAAAGGTCAGCTATTGGGCTCCCTGCTGGGTGGGAAGGCTGTTTCTCCCTCTCCCACTCCCCCTGCTTCTGCTCTCTCTCTCCTTCTCTTGCTGTCGAAAAATCTTAAAACACACACACACACACACACACAAATGTGAAAGAATGAAACTTGATCCATATCTCATGCTACATACAAACCTTAACTCCATATGAATCAAAGGCCTCAGTGTAAGGGCTAAAAACTATAAACCTCTTAGAAGAAAATATAGGGTAAATCTTTATGATCTCAGATTTGGCAATGGTTTCTTAGATATGACACCAAAAGCACAAGCAACACAACAAAATAGATTAATTAAATCAGCTGGACTTCATCAAAATTAGAAAGTTTGGTGCATCTAAGGACACTATCAAGAAACTGAAAAGACAACCATATAATTTAAGAAAACCTTTGCAACACCTGTGTTTGATGAGGGACTTGTCTCTAGAAATTAAATATAAGGAACTCTTATAACTCAAGCATAAAAAGACACATAACCCAAATAAGAAATGTGCAAAGGATCAGTATGAACAATCCACCAAGAAAATATATGAATGGCCAATAGCACATGAAAATTTGTTCAACGTCATTAGTCACTAAGGAAGTGTAAATCAAAGCCACAATGAGATATCACTCATCACACTAGAATTGTAATCAAAAAGATAATAACAAGGACTGGTAAGAATGTGGAGAAGTTGGAAACTTACATACTGTTGATGGAAACATAAAATGGTTTGGCCACTTTGGAAAACAGTGTAGCAGTTCCTCAAAAAGTTAAACATGGTTACCATATGGATTTATCAACTCCTTGTCTAAGTATCTACCCAAGAGAAATGAAAACATTTATCCACACAAGAACTTTGAATAAATGTATTCAGGGGTTCTGTTCGTAATTGTCAAGAAGTAGAAATATCCCAAATGTCTATCAACTGATGAGTGCATAAACAAATGGAGTATATCCATTCAATGGAACATTATTTGGCCATAAAAAGGGTTGATGTACTGGGGATGCTTGGGTTGGTTAAACGGCTGCCTTCAGCCCAGGTCATGATCTCAGGTCATGACTGAGCTCCCTGTCCGGTTTCCTGCTCAGTGAGGAATCTGCTTCTCTATCTCTCCCTCTGTTTCCCCTTTCCCCTGTTGTGTGTGCACTTTCTCTCTCTCTCAAATAAATGAAGAAATAAATCTTTAAAAAGGGAGGAGGGATGAATTACTGACACACACTACAACATGAATGAATCTTGAAAACATTACGCTAAGGGAAAGAAGCCAGGCAGGAAAAAAAAAAGTCACATGATTATATGACTCCATTTATATGAAATGTTCAGAATAGGCAAATCCATAGAGATATGTAAATTAGTGCTCGCCTACAGTAGGGATAGGGAGTTGGGGGCCTGGGAGATGACAGTTAAAGGATATTGGGGTTTCTTTTTGGGGTGATAAAAATGTTCTAAAATTGATTGTGATGCTTACACAACTCTGTATACTAGAAACCACTGAATAGTAGGCTTTTTTTTTAATTGCAATATAGTGGACACACATAATATTCTATTAGTTACAGGTGTCCATGAGTTGTATACTTTCGGTGTGTGAATTGTAGGGTATGTGAATCATATCTCAATAAAGTTATTGCCGGGAAAAGGCAATTTCATATGGTTCAACCTATTATGTGACAGTGTCTTCAATAGCACCGACAGACTATGGTATGGCCTGAGGTTTTTTGTTTTTGATTTTAAGATTTACTTATTTATTTGAGAGAGAGAGCAAGCATGAACGGGAGGGGCAGAGGGAGAAACTCTCCAGCAGACTTCCCACTGAGCACAGAGTCCCAACATGGGGCTCAGTCTCACAACCCTGAGATCACAACCTGAGCTGAAACCAAGAATGGTGTGCTCAACTGACTGTGTCTCCTGGGTACCCCGGTAAGGAATGAAGATTTGGTTGAGCTTATGTCTGAGGCCTGGCCTTCGGTATAGGAGAAGGAAAAAGAGCCAGCAGAGTGGGAGATGAAGGAATAAGCACGAGGTTGATGGACTGACCCCAGAGTCTGGGTGGAAGAAATCATCTTGGAGGGAGTCCAGTCCCTTTTCCGTAAGACCAGAAGGAGGAGAAACAGATAAGGTCAAATACTAATTAGTTGGTGGAGTAGAGAATTTTTTTCCCTCCTGGCCTTGATTTTCCTAGGAAAAGAGGAACAATCATTTGCAAAAACGAAAAGAGAGCAGGATGGTAGGTTTGAGAAGAGGGGAAAGTTGCTGAGAGTTTAGTAAGGGGAGGGGGAGGGGGAGGGGGTAGAGAACTCAGAAGGAAGTCAGGGAGTATCAGAGGCCCTGTCCTGTGGACAGCAGAAAAAGGAATTCTGGAGTGCAAGAGACCCAGCTCCTGAACGATCCCCCCTCCAGGACCCTGCAGCCATGTTTGGGAGCCACCTCCTCCTGAGTCATCTCTGCTTCAGCCAGACAACCTCAATTCTTTGAATGTTACTCATACATCTTGGCTTTCGGCCTCTCGCTCTGGACAATCTCCTGCGAACTGGCTGCCTTTGGCAACCTTCCTCCCAGAACTGAATGTTCTTACCCGATGAGGACTGATCCAAGTCCACCTCCCAGGTTCTGGGTCCTATGCCTTCATTAATTCAGCCTGGGATGGCCAGATTCCATTTGGCAGCCTCCTGGCATTGGGTCAGTAACAAAGAAATCCAAAAAGCTGAGGGAGTTCTGTGTGATAATGTGTCAGTCCTGCTTGTTAGCCACAGGAGAAGGTGGAATGGGAGGGAACCAGAACTTTGCTAAAGACACTGGAAAAGATGATTAATGTGTTGAGACGTGGAGAATGTCTAGTGGTGTGAGATCAGGGATAAGGGATGGAAACATCGAAATGGGATGTTCCCTGGGGCCAGGATCTCATTTGGGAAGGCCTGCCGGATAGGCGCAGTGCCCATCACCTTGAACCTAGTTACGGAGTACAGCCAACCAAGCACCTCCACCCTGGAGATCCAGAGCCGGTGAGAAATCAGGAATGCAGCAAGAGAATGGGAAGAGTGTGAGGGAAATCTCTAGGTTAATTTTTTTTTTATAGATTTTATTTTTTTTAAAGATTTTATTTGTTTATTTTAAAGATTTTATTTATTTATTTGAGAGACTGACAGAGACAGAGAGAGCACGAGCAGGGGAAGAGCAGAAGGAGAGGGAGAAGCAGACTCCTGGATGAACAGGAAGCCCAAGGTGGATCCCAAGTCCCAGGACTCTGGGATCAGGACCTGGAAGGCAGCCGCTTAACTAAGCCACCCAGGAACCACCCCCCATTTTTTTTTTTTTTAAGTAATCTCTACACCCAATGTGAGGCTTGAATTCATGACCCAAGACCAAGAGTTGCACACTCCACCAAATGACCCAGCCAGGTGTCCCTTGGGGACACCTTTTTTTTTTTTTTTTTTTTTAAAGGGTGGAGGGGCAGGGAAGAGAGAATCTCAAGCTTGCTCCCCACCCAGCGTGGAGCCCAAACGGGGCTCAGCCTCACAACCCTGTGATCATGACCTGAGCTGAAATGAAGAGTTGGATGCTCAACTGACTGAGTCACCCAGGTGCCCCCCTCAGGGACACCTTTTGATGTCTATTACTGGATACTGGGGTTACTGCCAGTCAAAGTCTCTGGACACCAGGAGGTACAGGGTCGCTAGTTCTAGAGGGGGCTGGATAAAATGTAATGGAAGGAATATAGGGTTTGGTGTCAGGTCTAGATTTAAAAGCCTGTCTCGGGACGTGTGGGTGGCTCAGTCCATTAAACATCTGCCATCAGCTCGGGTTGGGATTCGTAAAATACCTCCCTGTCTCCAAGGCTCAAGGCTCTGTCTAAGCAGGAGTGGAGGGGGAGATGGTGGGAAGATAATATAGGGCTGGTCTCAGAGGTCTCACCTCCAACCCATTATCTCTGAGCCCAAACACACACTTTTAGCATGAATTCTTCCCCAGGAAGCTTCTCAAACTCTCAGATACATGAAGAGAGCAGTGGAATCCCCTCCACACTCCTCCACACCCCCACGTTCCCCCTCCCCACAGTCAGCCATTCCCTTTCTTGAGGCAATAGTGCAGTGACACTGTCTAAGGGAGTTACACAACACCCACATCCCCATCCTCATGGCACCCTTCTATGCTTTGGAAACTAACCAACCTCAGGCTCAAGGGGTGGAGCCTATAACTGAGGCCAGATCAGTGGGCCCCACATCACTAAACTGCTAGTGATTGGTTCAGGGCCAAATCAATCATCAGACTGAAAACTGGACCAATCTTGCGCTTTAGCACAAGGAACCAGTGTCAAGGCTCGGAACGCTTCTGAACCGTGCCACGTCCTTTGGAAATAAGATACTCCGAGATGTGAGTTCCTTTGCCCATATCTACCCCTTATTTTTATTCAGCGGTGCATATTATTAGTCTCTTTAGTATTTTTTGGTGCTCTGATAAATGAGCCAAAGTCAGCAGAACTGGAGTCCCCAGAGGTCGGAGCTGCCACGCACCCCTTCCCCCACCCCTGCACAAAATGTCTGACATTGCCAGTTGATAGACAGTCAACCTGATGAGCCAAGCTACATGCTAAAGGGGCTACCCTCCTTGGGAACATCTGGGCATGTTAACAGGGGTGTTCTCATGGAGTGACCTCAATGGCAGCCTCTTGGGCATCATGGCTAGAGGATCAGAAGAGGGCATGTGAGGGTCAAGGAGAAATGTTCATCTTGACCACCAACCTCATCAGTGAAGCCAATCACCAAAGCTAAAAAGACTCAATCCTGTGCTTTGGGTTGAAATGCTGGAGAAGCAAACTTGCTTTTCCATGTTGCATGTCAACAAAGATGGCCATAGCTTCAGAAGCTCTAGGGAGCCCTCTTGAAATCCCAAGGAGGTGACCATTACTAAAAATCCAGCCAACTCTGAGGCAATGGAATGGAGACTCAGAGAAAAAGAAGAGTCCCATGCCGTACGTATACACATGCTTGGACCATCTCATTTGGTGACACAGTACAGCTGAAAGCACCCTAGCTAATAGAGGGAGACATCGTACTCTGGGGTGATTATACACATGTTTCCAGCACCAGAAAAACTGGAGGGTGACTTGTCCCCCCACTACTTGCTAACTGTTTGACCTCACTCCCAAGAATCTCAGTTTCTTCAACTGCAAAAGGAGAAAGAAAGTTTGGTGGGACAGGCCCAGCAAGCTCAGATGCCAGGAAAGTCCCAGTACTTTGTGGGTTTTTCTACATCACATGAAAGGCCTGGGAGCCCTAACAGCTCAGTGGACCTGTTGGAAGTGTCAGCTCAGCCATTAGTGGATGCTGGGCCTGTGAAAGCTCTCAGGTCTGGCCCTTGGATCACTGTGGCTAGCCCCACCATCTGAGTCCATGTGTTGGGTTTTTAAAGATAAATGGCTTTAAGTGGCTCGGCTGCTCTAGTGCTGAGCAGTGGAGCGTTGACTAAGCTAGAACCCCAGACCACAGCCCAAATAGCCCATGAGGTCATTTCCCCTGGGGAGCACTGCCACCTACCCAGGTGTTGGAAGAGGTGGGATGGTGGGCCAGTGAGGGGGAGGAGGACCTCCCAGGTTCCCGCCCACCTCTGGTCCTGGAGCCTCTTGCTTCCCCTCCATCTGAGATACTTTTCTTTATCTCCTCAACCTCAGAGATGACCCAACCAATGTCGCACGGCAAATAATATTTTGGAGAACAAAGCCAGAAATGGCGGTTGTTTCGAAGTTACTTCTGCTTTTTTCCATACCAGCCAAGCCCCTTCAAGTGAGAGAACACAAAGTCTGATTTTCTCCTCAGAGCAAGGGAGGGAAAAATCCCCAGGAACAAACTATGAATCCATAGCTCACTAAATTACCTTGCTATAATACGAGTATGTTTATAATTTTTCGATAGTACTATTATTATTAAATTATTACTTTAAAGGGGCGCCTGGGTGGCTCAGTGGGTTAAGCCACTGCCTTCGGCTCAGGTCATGATCCCAGGGTCCTGGGATCGAGTCCCGCATCGGGCTCTCTGCTCAGCAGGGAGCCTGCTTCCTCCTCTCTCTCTCTGCCTGCCTCTCTGCCTACTTGTGATCTCTCTCTGTCAAATAAATATATAAATTCTTTAAAAAAAAAAATTATTACTTTAAATATACAGTGGTTGGGAATACATTTGCCAATTTATCCTCAGGTAAATACAGCTTTAACTCAAACCTGAAGCCTTTAGGATTTACGATAAATAGCTCAGTGCAGTGTATGGCGCCCATTGAAACTGTGATAAATATTAGTTTCCTTCCCTGGGTCTTCATGAAGAAAAACACCTCCCGTTGAGGTGTTAGATATCTAGGATTGACCAAAACTTTTAAAATATATATATATTTATTTATTTATTTGAGAGAGGGAGAAATTGTGGGGGTGGGCAGGGGCAGATGGAGAGGGAGAGAGAGAATCTCAAGCAGACTCCCCACTGAGTGTAGAGTTGGACAGACTCGGGCCATGACCTGAGCCAAAATCAAGAGTCAGAGGCTTAACCAAATGAGCCACCCAGGTGCCCCTAGGGTTGACTACTTTTTTTTTTTTTTAAGATTTTTATTTATTTATCTGACAGACAGAGATCACAAGTAGGCAGAGAGACAGGCAGAGAGAGAGGAGGAAGCAGGCTGCCTGCTGAGCAGAGAGGCCGATGTGGGGCTTGACCCCAGGACCCTGGGATCATGACCTGAGCCAAAGGCAGAGGCTTTAACCCACTGAGCCATCAAGGCGCCCCTAAGGTTGACTACTTCTTAAATAAAGAGTGGAAATTTTAGGATTACATGTATAGTATGACGCTATTTGTGTACTTGGGGGAAAAAAGCACATAACAACAGTATATAGATTCTATACAAAAGCATTTGTTTAGAGAAATATCTGGAAGGATACACTCCAAACACACTGAGAACAAGGGCAGGGAAAAGAAGCTCAGGGTTGGTGATGGAGACCAAAGGGGACTTTAGCCTTACCTATCACATTTTTTTTTGAAGATTTTATTTATTTATTTGACAGACAGAGATCAAAAGTAGGCAGAGAGGCAGGCAGAGAGAGAGAGGAGGAAGCAGGCTCCCCACGGAGAAGAGAGCCCAATGTGGGGCTCAATCCCAGGACCCTGGGATCATGACCTGAGCTGAAGGCAGAGGCTTTAACCCACTGAGCCACCCAGGCGCCCCACATTTTAGTTTTTTAAAAAGATTTTATTCAGGGGCGCCTGGGTGGCTCAGTGGATTAAGCCGCTGCCTTCGGCTCAGGTCATGATCTCAGTGTCTTGGGATCGAGCCCCGCATCGGACTCTTTGCTCAGCGGGAGCCTGCTTCTCTCTCTCTCTCTCTGCCTGACTCTCCGCCGACTTGTGATCTCTCTGTCAAATAAATAAAGAAAATCTTAAAAAAAAAAAAAGATTTTATTCATTTTTGCAAGATAGAGAGAGAACACTAGTGGGTGGGGGTGGGGAGGGGCAGAAGGAGAAGCAGACTCCCGGCTGAGCTGGAGACTCCATCCCAGGACCCTGGGATCTAACCTGAGCTAAGGGCAGCTGCTAAATGGACCCTGGGTGGCTCAAGCCTGATTCTTTTTAATTCTTTATAAAATTCTTTATAAAAAGAAGAATCAATTTAAGCATTACATATACAATTAAAACAACATTCCAACAACTTAACTCACAATAAAAAAAAAAAAATGTTGATGAGAGAAGAGTCAAGTGGCCCCAAGCAAGGGTATCCACAAAGCACACTTTGCTCTGCTTTTTGACCTTGAGTCTTTTGCCTTCAGGGGGTTTCCAGAACAATATTTGTTTGAGAAAGGAACAAGGGATTCTTTCTCTGAAATCTGGTTGACACAGTGCTCCAAGTTCCAAAGATCTTCACCTTCTGGGTCTGTTCCTGCCCTCCAACAAACCCCAGGTAGCCCCTGGGGGTGATGACTATAGGAGCTCAATGGGGAAATGAGGGGGCCACAGAGATAGAGATAATCAAGAATTGTGGTGAAAAGCCTAGCTGCATCTTGAGGTCAGACTTAACTGTCTTTGATGAAGGAGAGTTGAAAGAAAGGAGGGAAAGACAAGCCTCCCCCATACCACCCTAAGAGGAAACCACCCTTAAAAGAATTTACACCACCCTGGAAGGCACCCTCCACCCATTCCTTCATGATAGATGACCAAAAACCGACCAGATGATAGGCATATGGAGGGTTAATCAGATTAAAACAGCCCACCAAGCCCATAAAAGCCCCTAGACTTAAAAACTCCTGTGGCCACCTCCTTGGGTCTCCTCCCTCTTTGGTAGCTTTGTACTATTACCCACTAAACTTTACTTTGTTTCCCACCACTCTTCACCTGGTCTACCTCTTCATCCTTTGAAGTGGTGTGACCAAGAGCTGTGGGCTCTGAAGGAAAAAACATCCTATAACACCTTTACCCTTTATTTTTATTTTTTATTTATTTATTTTTTAAGTTTTTAAAAAATTTTATTTATTTCACAGACAGAGATCCCAAGTAGGCAGAGAGGCAGGCAGAGAGAGAGGAGGAAGCAGGCTCCCTGCTGAGCAGAGAGCCCGATGTGGGGCTCGATCCCAAGACCCTGTGATCACGACCTGTGCCGAAGGTAGAGGCTTTAACCTACTGAGCCAGGAGCCAGGGGCCCCTCTACTCTTTATTTAAAAAAAAAAAAAAAAACTCATATTTTATTTTGAGAGAGAGAGAGAAGGAGGCAAGGCAAGAGTAAATGGAGTGAGGGGCAGAGAAAGAAGGAGAGAGAGAATTTCAAGCAGACTCCATGCTCAGCGCAGAGCCCCACGCTGGGGCTCGATCTCACAACCCTGAGATCATGACCTCAGCTGAAATCAAGAGTCTGACACTTAACTGACTGAGCCACCCAGGTGCCCCTAGCTTCACTCTTTAAAAACCTTTATAGTTCCTCTCATGGATACCTTTGAAAGATTTCACTCATTTAATCACGTATGTGTGATTCATAACGAATTCATTTTCTCTTTCTTTGTCTTTTCAGCTGGTAGCTGCTGAGAAACGTGACTTTGGACCCTACTAAGTTAGCGTCATAAAATCAAAAAGGAAAACAGGGTGTTGTTGAATGGACCCAGGTCCAGACCTAATGCCACTATGCCATCTTGGGTGGCTTACTTTTCATCATTGGCTTTTGGTTCCTTATCTATAAAATAGAGACTAAGTAAAATAATGTTCATGAACAGACTGGAATAATGCTTTGGGTTTTCATGTAGTAGGCATCCAATAAATACTCAGGTTGTTTTATCATAATAGTAATTACTTTTGTGATCCTAGTCAGCCACAGAATATAGAAAGGTACCGTTCCTCAAAGCTTTTGGTTGATAAAAACCTCTGCTTTTGAGGGGCATGGATTGGGAACCTCTGGCTAAGTAGTTTCCCTTCCAACTCCTTATTCCTCTCTCCTTTTTAAAATTTTTCTTCGCAGGATGGATCACCCTATCACAATTTTTTTTTTAATTTTTAAAAAGATTTATTTATTGGAGAGAGAACATGCACGCATAGAGGGAGAGGGAGAAGCAGACTCCCTGCTGCACCATATAACCAATTTTATGTGTGTACTTACTCATTTTCTTTACTGTCTTTTCCTCCACTAAGATGTTGGCTCTACAAGGGCAGCGATTTGTGTCTGTCTCATTCACGGCTGTATCTCCAGCAGCTAGTACAGTGCTGGCACAGAAGAGCTCAAAAAAACGTGCTGGATGAATGAAGAAATATTCCTAAATTTTCTCCTGGCCTGTCATAATGGTCCCACAGTCTCAGAGCATTTGGAGTCTGAGGAATAATCCTTGTCAACATGTCTATTTTAACTTCGAGTCCTAGTGTCACCTTCACTGTCCTTCACTACCTCCACCAGACACCCTATAGCATGAGCCTGCCTCTGTTCTTAAATCCCCTTCACTGTCCTCACTGCCACCAGAGGGCTCTTTTTAAAGCATTGGATCTGGTCACGTTACTCTTCTCTGGAAGATCCTATGTTGTCTCTTGATGACTAGTTTAGTCTCCAGGCTACATGTTTATACCAGTTAGGATGCTCCTGGATTTTTGGTTTTTTATTATTTATTTACTTATTTATTTTTTTAACCAGAAAATATACCTCCAACTGGTTTAAACAATAAAACTAATCAAGTCCAATAAGAAGCCCTCACCCAACAATGTCCAGAAGAGGGGTGACCAATGTATCTTGTGCATCGTGAGCCCTTGTCTAACTCACTGGACCTCAGTAGACTGAGTTGGCTCATTGCCTGTCCTTAAACCAATTCTTTTCTCTGAGAAAATGCCACACGTGGATTCCAGATTTCTGAATCACTGATATAATAGAAGAAATATCCAAATTGGTTTTTATCAGTCAGGATTCTCTCTTTTCCTGCTCCCTTGGAGCTGAGGGTCAATGCCCCAAGGTACTTCAGAATGTCTGAGAGAAAGTAGAGAGTGTGCTGAATGGACAGCACAACTTCCTTTAATAGTTTACTTCATAGTACCCCGTACACCATTGTTTTGATCATCACAGATGTTAGTTTGAATAAATGTGTGTAAATGAGTAAATGAATCAGTAGGGTTCCCCTTGCTAGGAAAGGAAAGAAGGATGTCCAAGAAAGTTGGGAAAGCCTATAAATCCATGGCATCTTAAGGTTTGTCACCACCAGAGCCCAGGGCGGTGGTCTAGAAAGAATTTCTAGAAATTGATTAAGTGAATGATGAATGTATTAGTCAGTGTTCTTCAGAGAAACAGAACTAATAGGATGTATAGATTAAGAGATTTATGATAAAGAATTGACTCACATGATTATGGCGAATGAGAAATCCAAACCCGGGAGAGCCGACGTTATTGTTCTAGTCCGAGTCTGAAGGCCTGAGAACCAGGAGAGCCAGTGGTATAAATCCCAGCCTGAGTCTGAGTCTGAAGGCAGAAGACTTATGTTCCAGCTTAAAGACAGTCAGGCAGAGAAAGAAAATTCTTTCTTATTCAGCCTGTTATTCTGTTTAGGCCTTCAACAGATGAGATGATGCCCACCACGCCAGGTAGAGCAATCTGCTTTACTCAGTGTACCAGTTCCAATGGTAATCACATCCAAAAACACTCTCACAGACATATCCAGAACTAATGTTTAACCAAGTATCTGGACACCCTGTGGCCCAGTCAAGGTGACATGTAAAAATTAACCATCACAGTGGGTTTTAGTCAAATTGTATGCATGACAAGGAGGTCAGACTCATCCTTTGGCCATTCAATTGTTCACATTTTCACTGATCTCCTACTCCACAGACTGTGTTTGGAGGTGGGAATAAGATGGGGAAGTGATGCAGATATGCTCCCCGATCTCAGGGAAGTAGGGGGTGGTGTAGATGTTAAGTAGCTAATTAGCTACCCTCCGCTGGTAGGGCCTCTCTCACTGCTCAACCTCCAACTCTCCACAGAGACTGAGCATCAACCTCCTCTGGGTCCGGGGTCCTTTGAGGTCGTGGCAATAATAAAACCGATCTAAGAGTACTGCCCTAGATGCCTGCACTCAATCATTTAAACCTCAAGCAGCTCTGTGCAGCAGGTGCTAGGACACTCCCCACTGATCAGAGAGGTTAGCTAATTTGCCTAAGGACACAGAGCTGGTAAGTGGTAGAGTGGAGACCTGAACCAGTCAATGCCATGTCAGAAGGCAGACTCCTAGCCACCCTGCTATGTCATGCCCTCAAGTGGCTATTTCTATTTTACAGATAAGAAGACTGAGGCTCAGGCTCAGGCTCAGGGTTTGCCCAAGGCCATGGAGTTTAGGAGCTGACTCTGAATGCAGGCAGGCAGCAGAAGCCGAGCTTCCCATCGCGGTTCCACACCACCCTGCAGAGCCCTCTGTCTAGGCACCAGGCATTCTGCATAGTGCGTAGCCGTCCACATGCCTGTCCCCACTCTCCAGTGGACAGGTTCCTCAAGACTAAAGATCCAACCCATTTGGCACCTTTTTTCAGTTCCAGCACAGTTTTGTCATTTAATCCAATACCCAAGTGTTTGTTGAATGAATAAAACTACTAAAAAAAAAAAGAAAGAAAGAAAAGAAAAAGAAAGAAAGAAAGGATGAATGAATGTATGACGGTTAGTGAAATTTCCAGACTTGGGGTACGACCTGTGATAAGGGGGGACTTAGAAATATTCTTTGGAAACTGGGGATGCGTGTGAGCCTCTGTGTCCTCAGCCGCAGGAAGAAACAAAACCCTGGACAAGGAAGACAGAGAGAAAATGGGGCGTAGCAAGGAATCTGGGTTGGATTCCATGACGTCACCCTCAAGCTGGATGTCTGGGCTGGTAAACAAAGGTTCTTGTGACATGGGCCCGGGCTGCGCGGCCCACCCAGCCAGCGTGGGGGAGTGAGTTAAAGTGGCCTGCCTCAACCCTGGCCTCCACCCCAAGCTTTAGCCCAGACGCCTCTGCATTCAGCAGGTATCTCGTCCAAGGGAAAACCAGGACAGGAAATCATGTTGCCATGGAGACCAGAGAGGCCCTTCCAGACACAGGGGAAAATAAACACGTTCTGGTTGGACTTAACCCCAGCAAAGCCAGGGTAGCCTCACCTCCTAGGCTGAGAGATCTTGCTTTTCTCTACAAATGCCCAGGAGCCTCTCCTCCAAGGGCTTTCGGCACCATGGGCTCTGTGAGCCTGTGCCCCCTTAAAGTTCTCTGCGGGCAGGGTCACCCTGGGGCTGAGGGAGGAAGCCATTGCTTTTGCCCAGACCTAAGATCTCCTCAGTCTCCTTCACAGCCGAGAGCTTCATGCTGACAAGGACTAATGCCGGGCACATTTCTACACACCGCTGGTCTACGAACTCCTTCGATCCCCATGACAACCGAGTGAGAAAGACCTTGTTGTTATTATTATCATGCCTATTTTACTGACCAAGAAACTGAGACACAGAGAGACTAAGTGACCTGATCAAGATCTTCAGATAGTTGACGGCAGCACTAGAATATGAGGCACTTTGAGATTCCCCGGGTCAACAGAGAGCATTGCATGCTGAAACCTCCGAAGCTAGCTGTGTGACCCTGCACTGGTTAAGTCCCCTCTCTGAGCTGCAGTTTTCCCCTCGGTATGTGGGCATCTACCTCTGGTATGGGGTTAAGTCTGAGGCACATTTATTGAGCACTCCCTGTATGCTAGGCCCTATGTTGGGCCTCGAAAGTACAGTGGGAAGGAAGACAGATGTAATCGCACAATCGCACTGGGGGCAGGTGCCTTCAGCACCGGGGGGGGGGGTGCCCTTCTGGAAGCCCTGAGGCAGGAAAAGGGTTGGCCCTGAAGAACTGGGAAAAGGCCAGAGGGACTGTAGTTCCCAGCACCGTGGAGCTGAGTGCCAGAAGCTGCATCACACAGGCTCACGGCAGATTTATCTTAACCAGGGACAGTGGCGTTTGTTCCCAGGCCTGATTCTGAGGGGTGAACATAGAAGCAAGTCAGGTTTCATGTGTGCTGCTAGGGGGTCTGTTGCGCCTGAAGGGGCCACCACTAAGGGTTGGCTAATTACAGACTAAGGGCTAAACCTGGCTTGCCGCTTGTTTGTTGTTGTTGTTCATTGTTTTTTAAGGTTTTATTTGAGAGAGAGAAAGAGCACGAGAGACAGTGAGCACAAATGGAGTGGGGAGGCTCGGCTCCATCTCCAGATCCCCGGATCATGACCTGAACCGAAGGCACAGTCCTCATCCACTGAGCCACCCAGGCGCCCTGCCACTGGTCTTCGTATGGCCTGTGGACTGAGAGTTATCTTAGAAATTTTAAGTCATTGAAAAAGAATCCAAAGAAATACTATTTTCTGACATGAAATTCAGATATCAGTGTCCATACATAAAGGTTTACTGGAAACCAGCCACACCCACATTTACAGATGGTCTCTGGCTGCTTTTGCTCTGGGAAGACAGCGGTGGGTAGTGGTGACAGAGGTGAATGGCGCACAAAGCCCAAAGTATTGATGCTTGGCCCTTTATAGCCCTGGACAAGATGCCTCTGGCTTTGGGTGAGCAGAGTCTCACTAAGGAGAGATGGTACCTCAGGAGTTCTTCAGGGGAGCGAGGCCAGGAGGCAGCAGCCCTCGGTGAGTCAGAATAGACACGATAAAAAATGAGCTGGGCACTCTACGTTGTCACGCATAAAGCCCTCCCAACAGTCCTTCTGAGGTAAAAACCAGGATTACCCTAACTTTCCAGAGGGAGAAACAGGACCAGGAGGAGCTAAGGAGCCTGCCCAAGGTTACAGAGCTGGTAGGGGACAGAGCGGGGACCTGAGCGGGAGCAGCCGTGTCCAGAACTGGACTTTCAGCCTGTGTTCTGCCCTCTCCTCCAGGTGTGCCCCCGTGGTGGCATGGCTGGCGTGGAGGCGCGGCTGGCGCGGCTGGGGACTTGTCCGCCGCACCCCACCTGAGCTACCACCTCACACGTCACAGAGGCTGCGCAGAGTCTGATCCACAGCTTCGCCCTGTGTTGCGGAATTTTGACATTTGACAACAGGTTTGTGCTGACTGTTGCCTTCTTGCCATCGGATCCAAACTCTGTAGCCTTGAAGAGTACAGAGCTCAGGAGCCCTCAAGACCTACTGTGACCTTAGGCAAGGGAGTTCATCTCTCTGAGCCTCAGTTTCCCCCACTGAAATGTAAGTGCCTGCCTTGAAAAATTGCTGTGAGGTTTACATCCAATGACACGTTTATTGAGCATTTACTATATGCTCTATGCGTCATGCTCCAGAAGGCCAAGTATACAGGCGATTCAAAGGGCTCCCTTACCCTCTGGCTTCCCACTGGTTTTGACTCCAGAGGGAGTCCCAGAAGATGACTGGGGAGGAGGGAAGGAGGAGTGGGAAGTTGGGATATTACGTTGGCAGCTTCCAGGCATTTGGGTGGCTCAGAGGGGTAAGCATCTGCCTTCAGCTCAGGTCACGATCCCAGGGTCCTGGGATTGAGCCCCACAATGGGCTCCCTATTCAGCAGGGACACTACTTCTTCCTCTCTCTCTGCCTCTCCCCCTGCTTGTTGTGCTCTCTAATAAATAAGGTTTCTAAAAATCTTAAAAAAAATTTGCCAGCTTCCTCCCTCTCTGATCTCTAGGTGGCCTAGAAGGACAGCTCCTGCGAGGCAACCTTCTCCACCTGTGCCCCTCTGTGTCCTGGTTATGGTCCTTCGCCTCTCTTCTGTTGGCCTCTGCAGGCCTAGGGTGATAACAGAGCCTGCTGTACTTAGTCCTTGAGGATGCCTGTGGCATTGCAATACCCTACTCTCCTTCAGGAAGTGTCCCTTTATTAAATGCTCCTTGAATCACCTCATTTGAGTGTGTCTTCTCTCTCCTGCTGGGACCCTGACTATTGTTTTCTTCATTTATATTGATCTCTCAAGGGCACGGGTAAGCTCAGTGCACTGTGCCTGGTCTCCAGCTCCCCAATACAACATTGATAGTTAAAGAGCCAATGCCACCTAATGTCAGAGATTAATTATATCCCACACTGCTGGGGGCATGAGGGGACACAGGCACTTGTGCATACTGACGGGTAGGAATGTAATACAGTAGACTCTAAATGCAGAGGTATTTGGCAACATGTTGCAAGATTTAAAGACAGCCCTTTTGAATCTGTGACTTCATTTTTTAGGAATCCATCTCAGGGAAATAATCATATTAGTATGAAAAGATGTCCTACTGCAGAATCAAACCAACTGTCCATCAGTAGTGACAGACAAATGAATGCACTTGATGGATATTTTTTGAGTAACTACTAAGCTTCAAGCATTGTGCTTGAAGTAGTCAAAAAAATTAATAGTTCTCTACATATGAGCATAGAGAGATGCGCACAATATATGGGTAGTAGAAAAAAATCAGGCTACAGAACAGTAAGTAAAATAGGATCCCATTTTTATTCATTAGGTTTAGAAAAAAGTATGGAAGAATCTAGAACAAACTGTTCATAATGGTTAACTGGGGAGAAGGAGTTACCACGACTTTGATCTTTTATAGTCTGTATTACTAGAGTAATACTTACCCTTTTCATCAAGTTAAACTTTCTTCAAGTTAAAATTTCAAAAACTAGAGAAAGACAGAGTTTAAGTCCTTCTTAACCACCCCGAGGTAATCATTACTATCTGTGGATATGTTTACCTCCAGAATTATTTTGCATTTTACATGCATTTACATAAACTTACATGTAACTATAGACCATATATTGTGTGTTCTGTTGGACTTTTTTTTCTTTTACATGAATGATACCCTACAATAAGTATTGCTCCACACTTTGCTTTTTTAAAATCCAGTGTCTTGAAAGCCTTTCCACGATAGCATAGATGGACTTAGCTTCTCTTAACTACTCCAGAGTATTCATAGTATGAAAATACCACAGTTAACATAATCTATTAGAGGGTTTAGAGCTTGCAATTTGAAATTGAGCCTTAGGTCAAGTAATAGTTATCTATATTTACAGAACAAATTACTGTGGAATTTAGCAGCTTAAGACAATCAGTATTTATTATCTTACAGTTTCTGTGGATCAGGGTCTCCCGCAAGGTGGCAGGCAAGGTGTTGGTTGGGACTACAGTTTCATCTGATGGCTCAAGTGAGGAAGAATCCAGTTCCCAGCTCACTCACACAGTCGTTGGCAGGTCTCCTTGCTGGCTGTTGGCTGGAAGGTCTTCCTCAGTTCCTTTCCATGAGGGTCTTTCCACTGGATAGCTCACAACATAGTAGCAAGAAAAGGCAGAGAGAGCAAGAAAAGGCATGCAAAATGGAAGCTGGAGTCTCTTTGTCACCTAATCTTAGAAGTGATATTCTGTCACTTCTTTGGCAGATTCAGTTCACTAGGCCCAGCCCAAGTGGAAGGCAAGGAAATTATATAAGGGCATAAACATTAGAAGTCAAGAATCATTGGGAACCATCTTGGAAGTTATCTACCATTGGAAAGGTAATCCAGTGATCACATGAACCATGGATATAAAGAGAGAGAGAAGAGAGGAAGTGTAACCTATTCAAGGAAGGGGCTGTCCATCGATTCAACAAATACATTCTGACCACCAACTTTGTGCCTAGGCACTATCCTAGGTCCTGGGAATAAAATGGTGGACAAGACAGACCAAGCTGAAGACAGACCTCAGGGAGTTTACAGTATAGAAGAAGCAAGACAAAGCAACTAGAGAGATTATGAGCATGAGGAACAAGAAACAGTGGTCATGCAACTTGCAAGGGATTTCACAGGTAGACTCACCGCAGCTGTGACTGGTTGGATGTGGCGAGTGAACAAAGAGGAGGAGTTCAGGATGACTCCCATGTTTCAAGGTTGGGTAACTTATGGACTCTGGTGCCTCTGCTTGAGGGGAAGAAAACTGGAGGGACCATAGAGTTAGGGGAAGATAGTAAGCCCAACGTCAGACACGTTGAGTTTAAGGAATGTATGGGACGACCAGGGGATATTTGAGAGTCAATTAGACATGAACCTAGGAGCTCAGAAGTGATGCCTGAACTGGAGACGGAAGATAAGGCATCAGTGGCATGGTGGTTGTATTGAAAGCTCCATCAATGACTGTAGAGAGAATAGAAGGCTGGTGGGATTCTGACAAGAGGGAACATCTAAGGGGTTGTGGAAAGGAAAGGGAAGGGCAAGAGGAAGGAGGAAAAAGGAAAGAGCAGTCAGAGGGGCTAGCAGGGGATGCCAAGGATTCTGCTAGAGAGAAGAATCAGAAAATAAAGGAGTGATCAGCTATGTCAGACAGAGTCAAGAAAGCAAGATGTGTCCCCTGGTGCAAAAAGGAGGTCATCAGTGACCATGATGAGAAGAGTTTCAGGGGCAGACTGTGCATACTGTGAGAACAGTTTCAGAAGTGGTGAGTGAGAAGAGGAGAAGGTTGAGGAGCAGAGATAGTGGGTGCAAATCACCCTGGACTGTTTTCACCCCGCTGGCACATATGTGAATTCTGAGGCATTATCTGAATTAAATGTCCATCCTTGAAGTTATTTTAGCATCTGGGAGGCAGCCAGAAATTCCTTTTTCATTCAGTCCTGTTGCTGTGGTTGGGAATCATTCCATTAAGCAAGAAGAATAGGATTGCTTTTGACAGGTGGGGAAAGAGAAGGAAGAAAAGCCAGGGTGGCACATCCTTCTTGGGCTGTCATTGTGAGGTTGTGTGACCTCCAGTAAACAGAGAAGGAAGGTGTCCAGGAGTACCATGGTGGGTGTGGTGCGAATTCCTGGATCCTATGAGGGTACTCAACATCCCGTATCTAATGTGAATCTTCTTCCAAAGCTGAAATACATTCGTATTTCTTTAGCAACCTAGAACCTTAGGAAATTCTGGCATTTGTTATTTAAGTAGGAAGAATCATAGCTTTCCTTGTGCGAAATATCCTCGCGTACGTCTCTTGCAATTTCCAGTTGTTCTCTCTGTCCACCAGAGGCCTTGTTTCTTTGATCTCCCCTACCCCCTTGGGATCAGAAAACTGCATGAAATTGGTGATGTTGGTTGGAGAATTGGAGTGGGTTCACCAAAATTGTAGTTGGTAGACCTTTCCATAACCTTTTGGTGATCCTTTCTAAAAAAGTTTATGAACATGATTGCTCAGATTTAGACCAACATGTACGTGTTGTGTTGGGGGAGGGATGCTTTCAGAGAACATTCGTGCTTAAAAAGGTTAGCCTTCAGGGTGTTAGCTTCTGTCAGAACACACTGACAAGTGTACCTGCTTTTGTGTGCCACTGTGTTGCAATGGAGAGGACAGGATGCTACACCTATCCCCACTATGAGGCTCTATTAATTGCAAAATCCCTTTCTAGTTAGTCTCAGATTATTAATTCCACCCAGGAAAAATGGTACCTCCCTGTTTGTGGGCCCACCAAGTTATTTACTACCATTCTACTTTCAAATCACCTACCAGTTGGAAATAAAAAATAAACCATTGGTAAACCTTAGCATTCTACCTGAATGGCTTTCTGCTGGGAAGTAGCATTTAGAAAGAGGTACCTAGGACTGGAAAATCTCAAAACTCACTTGCCAGGGGCATTTTCATTTTTACCTGTCTTCCAAATAATCATACCCCCATAGCTGTTTTGTTTTTATTTTCAACCATCCTTCCCAACCTCCATCTCGTTTTATTAATCCATGTTCAGATGCTGACCTGCATTTAGGACCCGAAAAGAGTTAGATTTTGTGTAATGTTATTGTCAATAAAAATGATTTGCAATATGTCGATTTTGCTCCTGGGGAGAGACTCATGATGCTTCAAAGTCTGGTGTGATATCCCCTCAACCAGGCTTTGATCATCTCCAGGAGAGTTTGTGTAGCTCCTCCCTTCCATCAGTTCTGGAAAGTGAACCTTTGTTGTGTTCTATCATTAATTTTAGCCTTGAGACTCATTGCCAGTTCTTTCCCACCATAGGGAAGTCAGAAGCTCCATGATCTGGTTCTTTTACTTTTTTCCCTCTCTTGATTAATTTCCTCTGCATTTCCTAAGTTCTTCTTTTGTTGTATTGATACAACTTTCTCCTGTGCATTTCTGCTTTTCCTGCCTTCAGCTGCAATTTTGACGAAGTCGATACTTTTTTGTATCCGTTTCTTCTTTTCACCCTTGGTTTAATATCCGCCCTTTTACCTCCTTGAGTATAGACCGTTTTTCAAACATGCTATCTGCTTGGCAGTAAATCTTTGTTATCTCGAGAAACATTTTCCTCTGAGCTCTTTGGTCTTTGTAATTCGTCTCAGCCTGCTAAATATTTTCACAAATCCCAAGGTTTTATTTTTTATTCATTGATAATCTATTAGTTTACTTTTTTTTGATCCACATATGCATTGCTGGAATGTCTTCAAGATTGAGTAGACACTTCAACCAATACAGATGGCCCCTGATTTTTACGATGGTTCGACTTGGATTTTTTGACTTTACGCTGGTGTGAAAGCCATATGCATTCAGTAGAAACCGTACTTCAGATTTTGAATTTGGATCTTTTCCCGGGCTAGGGAGATGCAGTATGAGCCTCCGTTATGACTCTCGGCGGCGGCAAGCCACAGTTCCTGCTTGGCCACAGGATTACTTTAATACTGTCAGACTTGTTAAGTCTAGTGTTGAAAGTAAATTTTGGACTTGTGCTTTTAAGAAATACTCTCAATAATTTTGCTAATGTTGATGTTGTTATTGATACTGCAGACATTTTGATGCTACAAAAATTACAGACGATAGCTCTCAACTCCCCTTCCTAGGCTACACCCAGAAACATGTTTCAAGGGGTATCAGATGCCAGACCCTGCTGCTAAGAATGTAGTCTAAAGTGGTTGCAATGTAAGCTGCACAGAGGCGGGAACTTTCATCTGTTTTCATTCATAACGGCATTTCTTTAGCCACTGACAGTCCCATAGCTACCTCAGAAAAATAGCTCTTGAATAGGTGAAGGGCTGTTTCACAGCTTGGATGGTGGGATTCTCCCATCACACCAATACCTGCTTCTTTACTATCGCCAAGTACATGGCCCTCTGCAAAGGGAACCCGCGGGTAACTCTAAGGTGAGCAACAGAACAGTGTTCTGGAACACAGGCTTTGAAGCCAGGTGGCTCAGATCAGAGTTCACTTCTGATGCCTAATAGCTATGTGACCTTGGGCCTTGGACAAGTTACTCAACCTTTCTTTACTTTTATTCACACCTACAATGAAAAAATTTCACGCACAGAGAAAAGTTGAAAGAACAGTACTATGATGACTCATGTGATATACTACTGATAACCTAATGATGAACCACCAGGGTTCAACAGTTGTTGACATTTTGCTATATTTGCTATATATGTGTGTGTGTGCGTAAGTGTGATACTATAACAAAAATCAATATTTGGTCTTTGTCCCAGGTTCCTGGCACATGGCTCCTAAAACATGTGGATCCCTGGGCAACATAAGTGTGCCTTTTGTATGCGAATGAATTACTGGTGGCTGGGGGGGGGGGGTCCCTAGATAGCTCCAGGACTGGGGATTGGTCACCAGAAAGACCCAGGTATAATGAGATGGTTGGAACTTTCAGCCCCATCCCCAGAGGGGCTGGAGATTTTCGCTCACTGCCAGTGATTTCAGCAATCCTGCCTACGTGATGAAACCTCCATAAGGACCTCCAAATGACAGGGTTCAGAGAGTTTTGGAGTTGGCAAACAACCTGAGAGGCAGGGAGGGTGGTGTGCCCCGAGAGGACACGGAAGCTCCGTGCCCTTCTCCCCTACCCTACCCTGTGTGTGTCTTCCATTTAGCTGTTCCTGAGTTGCACCCTTTGTCATACACTAGTACATATAAGTCCAATGCTTTCCTGACTTCTGTGAGTCATTCTAGCAAACAATCAAAACTGAGGAGGGGACTGTGGGGACAACCTTGAATTTATAGCCTGGCAGTCAGAAGTAGAGGTGACAACCTTGGACTTGTGATTGGTATCTTAATGGGGCAGTCTTGTGCGACAAACCCCTTAACCTGTGGGGTCTGTGCTGACTCTGGGTAGTTAATGTCACAACTGAATTGAATTGTAGGATCCCCCCCCCGCCCCACCGTTAGAGTCCAGAGAAATCAGAGAATAGGCTATTAGGAAATGTCACGGAGTAAGTATATGCACGAGTAAATTATAAGCATCACGACACTTTTTCCGTAAATATTACAGCCCGTGTCACCCAAAAATAAGTACATTGTCCTACATAAGCACAATATTAGTATCAACTTAGTAAAAATTAACAATGATTCCTAATGTCATCTAATATGCAATCCGTATTTAAACTTCACCATGTGTGCCTCAAACATGTTTTATCCTGTTTTTATTCTCCATATCAGGGGGGAAGGTAAGGATCACAAATTGCATTTGGTTACTAATCTCTTTACTCCTCTTTTTTTTTCTAGGAAAGATCCTTACCCTTTTGTAAATGACATCAGTATTTTTGAGGAGTCCAGGCCAACTGTCTTGCAGAATGGCCCATGTTCTGGATTTGTTCTAGGTTGTTCTTCCCTAGGGTGAGACACTTAACCTGTCTATGTCTTAGAATCCCACCTATGAACTGGATATAGGAACAGAGGTTGCCACCTGGCTAGTACAGGCGACCGTAGAGCTGATACGAGGTTCATGTGCGATAACACTTGCAAAGGGCTGCGCGTGGTGTCTAGCACATAGTAAGTACTCAATAAATGGTCAGTTGTCATCATCGGGATCAGCACCTTTATTCTCATCTGCATCATCTCCACTATCATCCTTGGTGCCTAGGCTCCAAGCTGCTTTGACACGGGAACTGTTTTGATTCTTTCCTCACTTTTCTGGGGTATTTTGTACTCATCTTAACCCCTCCAAGGATTGGTGTTTCCCCTTACTTGTTCTCCTAGGGACAGCATCTTTTTTTTTTTTTTTTTAAAGATTTATTTTTATTTTTGGGATGGGGGAGGGCAGAGGGAGAGAGAAAAGTCCCAAGCAGACTCAGTGCTGAGCACAGAGCCCAACGTGGGGCTCCATCTCACGGCCCTGAGACCATGACCTGAGCTGAAACCAAGAGTTGGACACTTAACTGACTGAGCGACCCCATCGTCCCAAGGGACACCATCTTTCTGCAGAACCACAATCTTATTACCCCCAATGGCTCAGACAATAGGGAGGCGCCAGCCAGTGCAATGCCCACCCAAAAAGGAAGGGGGTGCTTTGTCACTGTTGGCCCCTGTGGTGACCTTGATGTTGAGGTGGCTGGTGCAGCTGCTGCAGTGCTGATGGAGGCAGGCTGGGGACAGGAGATTGGCTGGCACGGAAGGTGAGGAATGTGCTGCCAGAACGCTGGGCTCAGAGCCAAATGCTAATGATGGTGGGGGGTTGCTGGTACCCGCTGTCAGGTCATCTAAGGAAGTGCGGGGGCTGGTGGGAGTGGGGGAGGTGAGAGAAACAGGAAAGGTGAGAGGGACTGACAGGTCGGAGAAATCCACTTGTTCCCCTAGGGTCCACCCTCTCTTCAGACCCAAGCTGTCTGGGAGAAATCGTGGCTGTCACCATGGCAACAGCCAGCAGCCGATGCGTGATGCACAGTGTCTTTATTACAGAACCTTGGTCAAGCTTGTGCCAGTATTTTTCCACCTGAATCTCATTTCTTCAGAGGAACGAGAGACCAGAAGCTGGAGATGGCATGGGTGGGGCCGGGGGTATTTGGAGATGGAGTAGAGATGGGGGAGTTCTCAGATATTCTCCTGAAATTCTGGGAATTGTAGTAGATTGAAGAGAAGCAGCTTTTTTTTTTTTGCCTTGATAAGACATAATTTAAATATTCAAATTGCTTCAGAATTCCCTTAAATTATACATGAATTGCTGAAGCAGAGTTCTCGTTGCCTTTGGAAAGGTACAAGTCGCTGCACTCTGGAAACCCTTGTGGGAGGAGCTGTCTCTGGTCGTGAAGAGCACAAACCTGGGAGTCAGACTGGCCTCAGACTCACAGTTCTGCTACTTCCCAGCCAATTATCTGAGCTCATTAAGCTTCAACATCTCATCTGTAAAGTGAAGGTAGTAAGAGTAGCTTGTAGGGTTGCGATGAGAAAAATGAGCAGATGCATAGGGAATTAAGTCCAATACTTAACCCACATCAGGTGTACAGTAAATGGTTGCGACCATTACTACCACCTCTACTGCTCCTACGACAACCACGCGTCACATTACCATGACCGCTCCTGGTACCATTACTGTTTCTGCTCTTACTATTACTACAGTTGCTACTGTTAGTACTCTGTCTTCCCTCCTTCTCCTACTATCATTGGGAGGATAATGCAATCTGGCTGAGTAAAGGATTATGAATCACTGACAACTCCCTCGTCTCCCACGAATGGTACTGGAGTGCTGAATTTGCCAGCCCCTTTGTGAGGAGCTGGTGTCAAAGACTGGGAAGACCTGGTCGCTGCCCTCACAGACTGTGGGATCCAGTGCCAGACAAAAGCTTGACTCCACCACCACCAAGGGAACCCTATAAGCATAGGAGGATTTTTATTAGAAGAGCTTGTACAGATGATCCGAGTCAGGATTTTCCCAAACTTGTCACTCTACTACCCCTTCTCTATTTTTGTCCTCTCTGAGAACCACCCACATGGATATTTATTTAAGGTTTTCTCCTTCAAACTGGTTCCTTTTTTTATTGGCCAAATAAAGGCGGGTTTGAAGGCAACTTTATAGCGCCATGAAAAATGTAGAACTCGTATCTCTTGCCACGAAAGAAAGTGACTGTAAAAATAAAAATGATGGAAACAATTCAGGGCTAATACTTTTTTTCCTCCTGTAAGGTTCAAGACCTAGGTTCACTTTGTGTCATACAAAAAGGAGGCTGGCAAAGATTCCAGGGGTGTTAAAGACACACCAACATCAAAAGGAAATTTCCCTGTGTGATCAGAAATATTGAAAAACTGAAGGGAGATTGATGATTTGATGATACCCAGTATTCCCTGCGTGTCGCACCTGAAGTCACTGCTGACCTTGGTGAAGAGCAAATAATGAGCTCTTTTCAGAAGGGGAGGACTGGGGCAAGAAGCAGGCCCGAGAGCAGACCGCGTCTCAGCGGCATCTAAGTGTTCAGGGGCCAAGAAGACAGGTGGGTGCTCCAGGAGGAAGGCAGAGCATCCCGCAACTTGAATAGCTCAGACGCTGACATGTCTGTCAGGAAGGCAGAGAGGGGGTAGACTGACAAGGTCCAAATCATGCAGGCTTTCACAGTGGCACTAAGGGATTCAGATTCCATTCCCCAAGGGAACTATATTAAAGAGCAGAATGACAAGACAGTCACCTGGGCACTAGGCACGGAATCTTCGCGACTCTGAGGTAGACAATACGCCCCGCCCCGTTGTGCAGCTGAGAAAATGGAGGCTGGCCCAGGTTAAGCAGCTTGCCCAAGTGTGGTAGATTGCAGAAATGACCACAGTGCTCCCTCCCTCCCTGTGGCTGTCACCTTGCAAATGACTTTGCAGCCCTTGCCATCAAGAGAGGAATCTGTTTTCCTGCCCGCTGGCCTTGTGATATTCTGGGCTCAAAGGAATGCAGGGGAAGGGATAAGGGGCCGAGGCCATGCATGGTTCCAGCTGTGCTCCTGGAACCCTGACGTCACCTTGTGGGCAAGGCCTCGCTGGCCTTTTGCGGAGTGAGAGGGACCAGGTGGGGTGGAGCCCAGTTTTTCTGGCTAAGACCCAGGCATGTGACGGAGCCCAGCGAATATCAACAAAGCCACTTCTCCAACGTCCAGCTGACCACAGGCACGTGAGTGAGCCCAGACAAGCCCAGCACAGCCATCCAGCTGACCATAGACCCATGAACAATAGTGTGGTGTTATTTTCAGCCATTTTTTTTTTCTTTTAGACTGGCTTTGGTTAGTAAAAACTACCAAAAATCCCCCAAGATATCTTGATGAATAAATGTTGCAGTTAGGATGTGTTCCTGGGCTGGGCTCTTTTTCCTTTTTCTCAGCCTGTGCTTTAAACACCATTTCTCAGAAACACTCAGAAAGTTTCCAATTTACATGGGTGTGTGTCATTTCTGCAGGACGACTGCTCGCAACTTTCCACTGATTGGGGACCACACATCAGCTGCCTTGTACAGAGGCACTTCACACGGATTTGACTGATACACCAGCAGAGTGTTGGCGGAGGAGGGGCAAAGAAATATCTGTACCCCCTAGAAAATTTCCTGCAAGTCGCACCGCCAGTAGTTCTTTTAAGGCTGCAGTTCTCAGCTAGAAGTGATTTTTGACCCACTAGGGGACATTGGCAGTGTCGGAGACATTTTTTATTGTTACAACTGGGGAATAGGGTGCTACTGGCATTTAGGGGGTAGAAGCCAAAGGGTGCCGCTAAACACATCCTACAATGCACAAGACAACCCCCCAAAACAGAATGACTGGGCCAAAATATCAGCAGTGGTGAGGTTGAGAAACCCTGTCTGAAGGTAACCTGGAAAAAAAGACCATCATGAGGGCTGTGACAGACGCTTCCGAGAACTGGCTCTCCACCCGGTCTATGCATTAGATTCATCCACGGAATTTAAAACAAACAAACAACAACAGCAACAAAAAAAACCCAAACCAAAAACGATGCCCAGCCCCGATTTCCAGAGACTCTGATTCATTTGGGGTTAGGTCATTTAAAAAATTCTTTCCAGGTGATTGGAATGTATGGCTAGGGCGGAAAGCCACTACTTGAGAAAATGTACTATGATAATGAGTCATACAAAGAAGACAGAAAAATGATGCTTAGAAAACGCATTTGCCCCTTCCCCTCGTCAAAATAGCTTGTTCACCCTCGTCGGGGCTCCCCTGGCCATGGATGCCGCTGGCAACCCACCTGTAGGATTCCCTCTGGTCCTGTGGCTTACCCCCCCCCCCAATCCCTGTTTCTGTCTGTCTTCATGTTTGTTCCCTGCCACCCTTGCCCCAAACGAATACTTTTTCTCTGATGCAAATCTATGTGCTCACAGCAAGCGCTTACAGAAAGTATTTCAGGACTTCTCCTAGGCTTTTCTTGGAGATTTGGGGATTACAGGGAGGACACTCTGTCCACAAGACTTTTCTGACATCTCTGTGTTTTCATTCGTCCCTCCCTTCTGTGCCCTGTTCACTCTGCAGGCTGGGGATGGTCAAATGCTGCACATTTCACAAAGAAGACTGGCTTCGGAGCTGCCCCTGGAAGAGGACCTGTAAGCCCTTGGAACCACCTGCGTGAGAAGAGTGTCTTTGGATACTTGTAGCCTTGGGCCCTGTTGGACAGTTTATGCAAACTGTGATTTGTGGTGGGGATTCTGGGCCCTCCTCAGTCCGTGGGACTTCTGGACAGGCTGGAGACGGGGTTATGAGGGGCAGTCACAAAGTCCTGACGTGACTGACCCCCAGTAAAAGCTACAGACACCAAGGCTTCGTGGAGCCTCTCTGGCTGAGAGTAGTCTGTGTGAGTTGTCACACGTCGCTGCCAGGAGAATTAAGTGTCGTCTCCATGATCCCACTGGGAGGTATGACTGAAAGCCAGTGCCTGGGCTCTGCCTGGGCAGGTTTTCCCCTTTGCTGGTTTAATCTGTATCTTTTCACATAACAAACATTAACTGTGACGATACCAGCTTTTCTGAGTTCTGGGAGCCCTTCTAGAAAATCATCAGACCTGAGAGTGGTCTTGGGAATCCCTGACACATCTTCCCAATCCTTGACTTCTGCTTCTTCCAGAATGAACCAGAAGACTCTTCTGTCTGTCTCTTGCAAATTCAGAGCATTTGTATTTCATACTCTCAGTAGTTTATCAAGAAATTTCTTTCAAGTAAATCCAGTGTTCCCTATGGAAGTGATGTTGGTAAAAACAATTTTCTCTAGCTTATCTCCTTTTGCAAACATGCCTAAGAAGTATGTGTGTGTGTGTGTGTGTGTGCATGTATGTGTGTCTGCATACACAGACACATACACACATACTCATACACCAGAACCAGGACTAGGAATCACTTTACTGCCAGTATCTAGGGACTATTTCCAATTACTGTAAGGCCAGTGAAAGAAAGAAAAAAAAAACACACACACACAGTGGGCAGGGCACCTCGGATTACCTCTCTGCAAACAGTGTGAGGTCTCTTTATCCCCCTCACGGTAACTAATGGCTGCATTGGTCTCATCACACACTTGTATCATAATTTTCTAACCAGTCCTCTCTTGCTGAATAATTGCATTTCCAACATTTTTCCTTTTCTATATAAAGCACCATTGAATATTCTTGTACTAGTAATCATTAGGCTCTGCTATAATTATTTCCTTAGCATCAATTTCTACACATGGGATTTCTGAATTAGAGAGCACAGACGTTTTTTAAGATCTCTGATAGAGTACACCTTTTGGGGATTTGTATCAGTTAAAAATTCCACCAGTTTTATGTAAACATGATCATTTCCCTGCTTCCGGATCACACTGGGCATAAATTGCTTGTTCCATTAATTAGTTAACCACTCTATCAGTAAAAGGATGGTTAATTAAATTACGGTAATTTTATATTTCAGAATATTATGCTGTAAAGAGCAAGGGGAGTTTCTGGAATATAAAGGTGGAGAGAAACAAAAAGACAGACTTTTCCTATCCCAATGTGACAAAATGAACAAAAAATTGACAAAATCTAGAATTTAAAAAAACCCCACCAGGAATATTTAGAAGACTACAGGGAGGTTTATGACCCCATCTTCAGGCTTTAAAGTGCCAATGGCGGAAATAGAGAAGTTTCGGGGTATCTACAAGCAGCTTCTCCCCCTGGATTCCAAGAAGAAGGGTTGAAGAGTGGGTAGAAGGTCCAGGTGAAAATACTGAGTAATAGCCCCAGTTTGGAGAGAAGCCAACGGAGGGGAGGAGCCCCAGCCCAGAGAGCAAGTTCCCCCATCCCCTAGAGGGGAAGTTGCTTGCCTTCATCTCGCTGTTCTAACAGAGGGAGGGGTAAACCAGGAGGGGCTGGCGGTGTTTCTCCCAGCTGGCAGGAAAGCTCAGGGGGTTGGAGCCTCTGCCTGCGGCTCAGGTCATGATCCCAGGGTCCTGGGGTCAAGCCCTGCATCGGGCTCTCGGCTCGGCGGGGAGCCTGCTTCCTTCTCTCTCTCTCTCTGCCTGCCTTTCTGCCTGCTTGTGATCTCTGTCTGTCAAATAAATAAATAAAGTATTTTAAAATAAAATAAAATTATAAAGAGGAGCTAAAATTATAAAGCTAAAAATGACCAGAAACACATAGATACAAAGTAATGTGAAGCAACGCAAACATAATGCTTGTATCAGATTGGAACAAACAGAGGAAAGGTTAAAAACAGAAAATAGAACATGTGAGAATTACAACAAAGGGTCTCTTATTGCAGTACCTGTATGCCTTCAGCTCAGGTCCCGGGAGGGAGCCCTGCGTCGGGCTCCCAGCTGAGTAGGGAGTCTGCTTCGCGCTCTCTCTCCTTCTGACCCTCCCCACTGTTCGTTCTCTTTCTCTCTCAAATAAATAAATTTAAAAAATGATGCACAGACCTGTACCCCTGAAGCAAATAATACATTCTATGTTAATAAAAAAAAGAAATAAACAAGCAATTTAAAGAGAAATCCTTTCAGACTGGGTCAGAAAAACAAAACCCAACTTTGGGTTCGAAACAACTATGACCAAGTTTCTCAGGAAGTTTGAAAGGCGGGAACAAAGACATACCAGGTGAAGTGAACAAAAAGAAAGCTAGGTTCATGACATTAATATCGAACAAAATCGAATCCAAGTTTCAATGTGGTGATGACGACCCTGGGAGGGATTTTATAATGACAAAGGACTCATGCCCTCCACAATTAGGCTAAAACTTCCAGGATTGAGAAAATAACCAAAAACAACATCAAAATAATCGGAGCATCAACTTCCAGCACACACCAAAGACCAGCAGACTTCATTGCACCTCCTCTCCCATGATAGATAAGGAAACTGAAAATAAAGACTTTGAGGACCTGAATGTATATTTAATAAAGCTAATTTTGTCATTTGGTATCAAATGCTATACACTGATAATACAGAATAAGCCTTTTCCTGAGCCTGTGGAATTTTTCATGAGCCTGTGGACTATGTATCAGCGACAAAGAAAATCCCGACAAAATTTTTAAAAATACAAATAGTACAGACCACTTTCAAATTACAATACAAGAAAACTAGAAGACTCACAACAAAAGAAGGATTAGAAAATAATTAGAAGGCGGGGGGGGCGCCTGGATGGCTCAGTCCGTGTTGGCATTTGGCTCAGATCATGATCCCAGGGTCCTGGGATTGAGCCCCGCATTGGGCCCCCTGCTCAGTGGGGAGCCTGCTTCTCCCTCTCCCCCTGCTTGTGCTCTCTCTCCCTCTCAGTAAATAAATAAATAAAATCTTTAAGAAAAAAGGAAAGAACTATTAGGGTGGGGGAAGAATTTAGGGAGAGATCAAAGAATATTGTAAACCAGAATTTCCCCAGTATCTCGAATAATGAAATAGAGTTTAATAGATGTCAAAAAACTGTCCTATGGCTAAACTTGGGTTAAGAGGAAAATGCCTAGCCTTTAACACGTTAATAAAGAAGGCAGTGAAAATTAACAAATTCAGTATGCCATTAAAGAAGTTAGAAAAAGAACAACAAACTATCCTAAGAAGTCAGAAACAAGGAAATAATTTTAAAAATTCATGAATTTGAAAGCAAAACAAATTAAGAAAAAGGAATTGATTAATCCTAACAGTGAGCCTTTGGGATGGAGTCAGTTAGAGGAAAATGGATAAAATCTGAGTTGGCTAATTTAAAAAAAAAAAAAGGAGGAAACCACCCAAACCAAGATTAAACATGATGCACAAAGAACATCACACAAGGAAAATGAAAAGTCTTCGCACCTTGCAAGACTTTGTGCAATTAAATTGGAAAATCTGGGGGTTCCTGGGTGGCTCCGTCAGTTAAATGTGCAACTCTTGGTTTCAGCTCAGGTCATGATCTCCCCATCGTGAGATCAAGCCCCATGTCTGGCTCTGTGTTCAGTGCAGAATCCGCTTTGGATTCTTTCTCTTTTTGCCCCTCCCCACTTGTGCTCTCTCTCTCAAATAAATAAATAAATAAAATCTTTAGAACAAATTGAAAATCTGAATGAAACAGATGTTTTTCTAAAAAAAAAAAAAAAAGTAACTGTACCAAAATAAATACTATGTTAGAAATTTCTAGACAATAAGCAGGAACAAAACTGAGAATGTTATCAACAAGCTCCCTGAGGATTTCTCAGAGGAATTCTTCCAATCAGCCAATAAATAGATAATTCTACTCTGTTTAAATTATATCAGAGCACAGAGAAGGAAAAGATGCTCAGATTTTCTGTGAAAACCACAGCAAAACCTGAAAATCATGTCACAAAAACTACATACTAAGCTCATTTATAAATATCATATCTTAAATAAGATATTATTTAAAGAAAACCTAACATATTTCAGGAATGTAGGACATGCTGAGTATTTGGAATTCTGTTAATAAGCATTGGCCCTGGGGCGCCTGGATGACTCAGTGGGTTAAAGCCTCTGCCTTCGGCTCAGGTCATGATCTCAGAGTCCTGGGATCGAGTCCCGCATGGGGCTCTCTGCTCAGCAGGGAGCCTGCTTCCCCCTCTCTCTGCCTGCCTCTCTGCCTACTTGTGAGCTCTGTCTTATAAATAAATAAAAATCTTAAAAAAAATAAAAAAATAAGCATTGGTCCTCATATATCTTGGTTAAAAATCATAAAATACTTTTTAAAACTTAATTTAATCTAAAAAAACTAACATAGAATTGACAAGATATTCTCATATCTTTCTAAGTCTCAACTGGATCTCTAAGACTCCTTTTTTAATTCCAAATTTTGAAACATGTACTCTATTTTCCTTGATAAACCTCTCTAGAGTTTTACTGATTTTTAAAAAAATTCTATTTATTTATTCGACAGAGAGAGAGAGAACACAAGCAGGAGGAGAAGGAGAGGGAAAAGCAGGCTTCCTGCTGAGCAGGGAGCCTGCCAGGGTGCTCGATCCCAGGATGAGGGGCTTGATTAGGATCATGGCCCAAGCTGAAGGCAGACACTTAACAACTGAGCCCCCCAGGTACCCTGAGTTTTATTGATTTCATCAAAGATCTGGATCACATTTAAGTTTAAATCTGGATTTATTTAACACTTATTTCTTTCTATTGCTTAACTTTGTCATGTCTGCTTTTATCAGGCTTAATTCCATCCACCTGCTATTTTACTCCTTTTATTTATTTATTTTTTAAAGATTTTATTTATTTACTTGAGAGAGAGAAACAGTGAGAGAGAGCATGAACGAGGAGAAGGTCAGAGAGAGAAGCAGACTCCCCATGGAGCTGGGAGTCCGATGCGGGACTCGATCCCGGGACTCCAGGATCATGACCTGAGCCGAAGGCAGTCGTCCAACCAACTGAGCCACCCAGGCGTCCCTATTTTACTCCTTTTAATTGTCTTCCATAACCCCCCTTTAAGCTTTTATTTCTAAGTAACCTCACCACCCAACATGGGGCTCAAACTCATGACCCTGAGATGAAGAGTCGTATACTCACCGACTGAGCCAGACAGGCACTCCTCGTAGCCCCTTTTTACCAGAAACATTCAAGGAGTGCCTGGGTGGCTCCGTCAGTTAAGGACCTCAGCTCAGGTCTCGATCTCAGGGTTCTGGGTTCGAGTCCCACATCGGCTTCCTTGCTCAGCAGGGGGCCTGCTTCTCCCTCTGCCTGCTGCTCCCCGCTGCTTGTGGGCTCTCTCTTTCTCTGACAAATAAAACCTAAGAAAGAAAGAAAGATCTCATTTCTTTTCATCCTCCTCCCCCCCACCCCTCCCCCTCCTTTTTTTAAGAGAGGGAGAGAAAGAATCTTAAGCAGACTCCATGCCCAGCACGGAACCCAACATGGGGCTCAGTCTCACACCCTTGAAGTCATGACCTGAGCCAAAATCAAGAGTTAGACGCTTAACTGACTGAGCCACCCAGTCACCCCTATTGTCCTGGAATCAGGAAAAGCTCTGGTTAAGACTTTCCTCCTTACTTTAGTCATGGCATAGGAACAAATGACAATTACAATAGGAATGGTTTAAAAACACAAAGCAGAATCTCGCTTTCTTTGACAATTTCTATCACTTTTTTTCAGTCAGTGCTTCGCTTTTTATTTCAGATGTTCATAAAAGTTATTATCCTTCAGGGAGATTGTACTTTCTACCATAAAATAATACTCTGCCTAAAATGCTTCGGTTATGTGTCCTCTTTCCTCTAGAACTGCTATTACTGTCTTGTTTCTTTTATGTTTGTATTCCTGATGTACTCTGGAGCATCCTTACCTTTTACCCCCTTAAGGATTTTTTCCCCCCCTTAACACTTTTTTTTTTTTTTTTGCCTATTGAGAGATGTTTATGCATTTTATTTTTTGTTATATTTTTATTAACATATAATGTATTATTAGCCCCAGGGCTGCAGGTCTGTGAATCGCCAGGTTTACACACTTCACAGCACTCACCATAACACATACCCTCCCCAGTGTCCATAACCCAGCCACCCTCTCCCTAGCCCCCTCCTGGAAAACAGCATGGAGTTTCCTCAGAAAGTTGAAAATAGAGCTACCCTATGACCCAGCAATTGCACTACTGGGTATTTACCCTAAACATACAAATGTAGCGATCCGAAGGGGCACGTGCACCTGAATGTTTGTAGCAGCAATGTCCACAATAGGCAAACTATGGAAAGAGCCCCCTAAACACTTTTGATTCGCTTTTCATGACGCTGGTCTTTTGGAAACATGACCCGTTTCGATTTTTAAAATCTAGAGTGTTTTGTTTTTAATTGGGTTGCTTAAGTCTTTTTTATTTCTGTTATATTAGGTCTTATCATTGTTCTTCTGTTTTGTATTTTCTGAAGGTAGTGCTCTCTTGTTGACTTTTTCTTCTTAAATTTGCAGTATGAGTCATGTTGTCTTTGCTGGTGTTATGGTTTTACTTTTTATAGATTAATTCATTTGGGTTTTATTCAGAGACACACGTCCTCTACTTAGATAGTTTCCACAATGCAGTCTTAGGCTGAATTTCTAAGGCTGTGATCTTACAGAAGTGGAATGCAATTTCAATTTAGGGAATGATTTAAACCAAATGCTCCCAAGAAGCTCCAATTTCAGGACACGTTTGTACAGAGTTTGAGAAGATTCTCTGGTCTCTCTGCTGATTTTGTTGTCTTTCTGGAGTAATCTATTTACTCAATCAATGTCAGGTGGAGAAAGGGTAATTTGAGATACAGATTAAATTTATCAACCCATGTCCTATAGGGCCTGGGGTAAAATGGATCTATTGGGAAGGGAGAAAACTGGCACTGGAAACCTATTCATTTGAAACTGGGTTTTTCAAAGGTAAAAAAGTGTTTGGGGACCCCAAACACTTAGATTCCCCAGCCCCTTCTTTCCTGAGAAATCTTATGTTGTGTAGATCCTAATTACCACGTAATCAAAATCTATATTGAAGAAACAAAGAAAGCAGAAGAAAAGAACAGTGGTTGTGAAAATGGGAAGTACAGGAACAACTGGAAAATGTTGTCAGTGGGTTGGATGCCAACCAGGACCGTGGTCTGGAGGCTTTTAATGCAACAGCAGCCTGTGATGGGTAACCTGGATGCTAGCCAAAACCCTGGTGGAAGCAAGCCTCATAAATTAGTTTTGATCACTGTTTGGCATTTCCCATTTTCAGTTTAGAGAAAGGCCACCATATAATTTGTGCATCTTCTTTTTGAAGAATTACTTTTGACATATGCACTAAATATTATAACCATGTGATAACACTTATTTAGAACCATATAATCTGTATTGCAGTTAATTCTATGTAATTGGTGTCTTTGCTCATCTTTCCACTTACCAAGACTTCCCCTTAAGTTTTTTTTCCTCCCAAGTTAATTTTAATTATATGAGTAATACATTAATGGATTCTTCTTATTAAATCCCAGTTAGTCTAAACTTTCTCTCTCCCTTTAGAGACACAGGGGTAACCACTCTGGTGTGTATCTGTCTATCTATCTACCCAATTTTAAAATATGTTTGTTTTGGTTTTGTTTTATTTGGAAGAGAGAGAGGACAAGAGGGAGAAGCAGAGGGAGAGGAAAAGCAGACTCCCCACTGAGCAGGGAGCGCGATGCAGAACCCTGAGATCATGACCTGGGCCAAAATCAAGAGTTGGAGGCTTAACCGACTGAGCCACCCAGGTGCCCCCAAAATGTGGTATTTTAAAAATAATTACATCACATTGTATAATTTGCTACCCCCCACACCTGTGATATGTCTTAGAGATCTAAGTAAATATCTATTTCATTTTTTTAAAGTTCTATTTTATTTGAGAGACAGAGAGAGAGAGAGAGAGAGAGCACTGTCTCTGTCTCTGGATGAGGAGAGAGGGAAGAGAGAGAATCTCAAACACAGTCCCCACTGAGAGCGGATCCTGACACAGGGCTCGATCTCACGACCCTGAGATGATGACCTGAGTCAAAATCAGGAGTTTGATGCTTAAGTGACTGGGCCCACCAGACATCCCAGTAAATATCTATTTTAAACTGTGGCGTAAAATTCCTTAGAATAGATACATGGTGATTTTGTGGGGTCGTCATCCTATTGATCGATATCAGGGTTGTTCCGGTTGGTGACCACGGTAAACAATGTTGCAAGGAACATCCTCCTGCCTGCCCTCTGGTGTACATGGGGAGGCAGAGGGAGGGGGAGAAGTTTCTTTAGGGAAGAAACTAAGCAGAAGAATCGCTTAGGCCATTTATTGTTGTGGTTTTGTATTTCTACTGTGCTATGCAATATAGTAGCCACTAGCCACATGTAACCACTAAGCACTTTCACTGTGGCCAATGTGAGTGGAGAATTAACTCTTAGTTTTACTTAATTTTTAGAATGTCAAAATTTAATCAGTGTAAGACATTTTTCTGTCAAATTCCATTTTATCGAGATGACAAACATAATTGCATTCTAGCAATTGCATCACATGAAATACTGCCACACTGTAGGGTGTGTGCTGGGTACATATAGTGTTATATTTCTGGGATTACATGTGAACACACCGCCAATCTACTAGGTATCAATGCACTGATTCAGTTTGAATGATCTTTTCTGTGCACAGACATAACACCATCATGTGTTTACTTGAATATTTTATGCAAACAGTATAGGCTGCCTGATAACACTCGTCAACCACAACTGGTAATTAAGTCAAAATCCATATTATTTTAATTATCATAAAATCCAGTCATTTTTCTATGTAGGAACGCAATTTGAAATTTAAAATTAGGCATACAGTGAACGCCGAACCAAATGGAGATGTAGAAGCTAGTACTGTGACCAGAGGAGAGAGAGAGAGAGAGAAAGAAATGAAAATACAGAGACTAAAAGAAGATGAACTACAAATTTCATGATGAATGGCAACTGTAATTTGCTGGGCAAAGCAAAACAAAAATGCTGTGTTTGTTGTAGAACAAACACTTAAAAAGATAATAAAGTAGAAAATATGGAGGCATTTTCAGCAAACACAGAGTGAATTTGATAAGCGGTTTTCTTTCAACATTCAAAAAAGAATTGATGGCAAGGGAAACAAAAGCAAAAATAAACTACTGGAACTACATCAAAATCAAAAGCTTCTGCACAGCAAAGGAAACCATCAACAAAATGAAAAGGCATCCTATGGAATGGGAGAAGATATTTGTAAGTGATGTATCTGATAAGGGGTTGATTTCCAAAATATATAAAGAACTTATACAACTCAACACCGAAAAAACAAACAAACTGATTAAAAATTGGCCAGACGACCTGAATAGGCATTTTTTCAGAGAAGACATCCAGATGGCCAACAGATACATGAAATGATGCTCCACATCACTCATCCTCAGGGAAATGTAAATCAAAACCACAGTGAGGTATCACCTCACACCTGTCAAAATGGCTGGCATCAAAAAGGTAAGAAATAAATGTTGAGGAGGATGTAGAAGAAAAATGATCCCTCATGCACTGTTGGTGAGAATGTAAATTGGTGCAGCCACTAGAGAAAATAGTACGGAAGTTCCTCCGAAAAAAAATTAAAAATAGAAATACCATACGATCCAATAATTCCACTACTGGGTGTTGGCCCAAAGAAAAGTAAAAACACTAATTTGAAAAGATATAAGCACCCCCCGTGTTTATTACAGTATTACTCACCATAGGCAAGATATGGAATATTACGCAGCCTTAAAAAAGGATGCGATTGTGCCATTTTCCACAACATGGGTGCATGGGTGGACCTAGAGGGTATTATGCTAAAATGAAATAAATCAGACTTAGAAAGACGAATACTAAATGATTTCATTCCTATGTGGAATCTAAGAACAATGAAAAAACAAACAGAAACCAGAATCATACCTGTAAATTCAGAGACCTGATGGCTGATGGGGAAAAAGGGAGAGAATGGGGGGGTTGGACAAATTGGGTGAAGGGGGGGAGGTACAGGCTTCTGTTATGGAATGAATATGTAACAGGAATAAAAGGCACAACATAAGGAATATAGCCAATGATACTGTCAGAGCACTGTGTGGTGACAGAGGGTAGCTACACTTGTGAGCACAGCATAAAGTATAGACTTATTGAAACACTGGGTTATACACCTGAAACGAATGAAACACTGTGTATCAATCGTACTCAGATAAAGAATTCTTTTTAAGGAGGAATTGATGACACACATGACAAGATGGCCATTGTCACCTCCCTGTCACGAAGGAAATGCAAATCAAAACCACACAAGATCCCGCTTCACACCCACTCGGTTGGCTGTTACCAAACATTAACACATGTTGATGAGGAACTGGAACTCTTGTACACAGCCACTGAGAATGCAAAATGGTGCTTTCATGATGAAACACAGTATGGCATTTCCTCAAAAACTTAAGCCTAGAAATACCATATGACTTAGAAATTCTCCATCTCTGAATACACCCAAGAGAAGAGAGAGCAGGGGCTCCCATAGGAATTTGTGCACCCACATGAAGAGCAACATTATTCACAATAGCCAAGAGTTGGAAGCAACTCAAGAGTCCACTGGTGGATGGAAGGATAAACACGATACGGCAGAAGATTACGAGGGAATATTAGACAGCCTTAAAAAGGAAGGAAATTCTGACACATACTGTAACATGAATGAAATTTAAAGACATTATAGTAAGTGACACAAGCCAGTCACAAAAGTTCAAACACTGTATCATTCAAGTTACATGAGGGGCCTAGAGCAGTCAAACTCACAGGGACTAAAAGTTAGAATGGCGGTTGCCAGAGGCTGGGGAGAAGGGGGAGTTAGTGTTTAAGGAGAGACTCAGTTGCGGAAAATAAACCAAGTTCTGGAGATGGATGGTGGTGACGGTTGCACAATGTGAATGCACTCAATGCCACAGAACTGTACACTTAAAAATGGTATATTTTATATGTCTGTTTTGCAATAGAAAAAAAGAATGGATGAGATTAGTTTCCTGAAAGCAAAATAAAATGTTGAGCAAAAAAAGTGTTTTAAATAGGTTTTAACAAGATCAGAGAGTATAATTTTGGCCAGGTAGAAAATGATCTGGATTTTTATACACCCATGCATCCCACAATTTTTAGTGAAAAGATGGTAAACTATTATTTCAGTTGTGAGAAATATTTTATAAAATCACGAGAAAAAGACTAAAAAGATATTCTTATAAAAAGGGAACAATTTTCAGTTAAGCCACCAAACAACTGCCCACAGAATAAAAATTTATTAAAGATAAATTCAAATTTTGAAAAAATAGTGAATTGTAGACAAGCTATGCCATGAGATACTTCCCAATTAATACTGAGTATGATTTGTTTCATTTTTTTTTATTTATTTTTAAGAGTTTATTTAAATCATCTTGCCACCCACTGTGGGGCTCGAACTCGTGACCCTGAGATCAGAAGTCACATGCTCTCTGACTGAGCCAGCCAGGCACTGTGAGTATATTTAATTTTAAAGGTCTTCCAAATTTATGAAGAAATATTGTCAATTCATTGTGTAAAAATATAAACTGTAAAAGAGATTTAAAAAAAATTTTTTACATCTGACAAAGAAGATACTCAGTTAGATATGAAATAAATTAGTTTCTATCACGCCAGATGGTGCTCCAGCTATGTTCAGTTAAAAAAAAAATCTGGATTTATTGTAATTTCAAAACAGGAGACTGATGTTTCCCTTATTGCTTCATTCCACCGTATGATATATATTGAAAATATTTGTGTTCGTTTTCAGAAGTAGACTCTGTGGAAAGTGTCATGGATATAGCTGTTAAAATTGTTCAGTGTATACACTCAAATGCTGTGAATCACCAGCTTTTGGAAAGGAACAGAAAGCAATAAATGCGATGATCTTGTCTCTTTATCTCTGTTCATTGGTTGGGTCATGGAAGTTTTGTGGGGTTAAAGATTTTATTTATTTATTTGAGAGAGAGAGAGAGTGAAAGAGAACATGAGAGGGGAGAAGGTCAGAGGGAGTAGCAGACTCCCCAGGGAGCTGGGAGCCTGATGCGGGACTCAATCCTGGGACTCCGGGATCATGACCTGAGCTGAAGGCAGTTGCTTCACCAACTCAGCCAGCCAGGCACCCACATGGAAGGGTTTTACAAAGATTTACTGTGCTGTGAATTCTAATCAAGATTTGCTTGGAACAAAAGGAATTCTTGCCAAATATTTAATAATCAAAGACAAAAGATGGTGATCTACTGATTTCACACTGATATCATAGTATATGTGAATGAGATAAATTTGAAGCTCTAAGGACACAGAAATCTTCCTTGTGACCTAGCTAGAAAGCTACAAGAATTTACATCGAAATGGAAGTTTCTCATAATAAATACATGATTCATTGAATGATTTAACATATTTTCTAATATGAATATATAGGCAAAAGATTTTTAATTATAATAACCAGCACTATGTAAACTATCTATAAAACCTACAAGAACAATGTGGAGAATGTTGTGTTGGCATTGATGAACTTAGAGTTACTTTTCAATTTATGCAATACCCCTTTACATTCCGTGTTAACAATACTGAGTTACTATGAATCAGTCAATTGACATAACTTGGACAAACAATAGTTCTAATAAAGACAAATTTGTTTTGTCAATGTGAAAGTGAACATTAAGGGAAGATTATTTTTTGGTGCTTCATCCTGCAAATGAAAAACTTTTAAGTATGCTTGGAAGACCTTGGGTATGTGACTTGACTTTTTCAACCATAAATACAAATACAGATTCAATATTTCTAACAAAAATTCAGCATCTAGATTGAATTGTGCTCAGTATAAAATAGCCCTGGGCTCCAAAGGCTTAAAACAACCACACAAAAGAACATATCTCATTAATGATTTGTTTATATTGAATATATATTGATGTGATGAAATTTTAGAAATACTGGATTGAATAAAATGTAACATTAAAATTAATTTCACCTCATGAAGAGCAGCATTATTCACAATAGCCAAGAGTTGGAAGCAACTCAAGAGTCCACTGGTGGATGGAAGGATAAACACGATACGGCAGAAGATTACGAGGGAATATTAGACAGCCTTAAAAAGGAAGGAAATTCTGACACATACTGTAACATGAATGAAATTTAAAGACATTATAGTAAGTGACACAAGCCAGTCACAAAAGTTCAAACACTGTATCATTCAAGTTACATGAGGGGCCTAGAGCAGTCAAACTCACAGGGACTAAAAGTTAGAATGGCGGTTGCCAGAGGCTGGGGAGAAGGGGGAGTTAGTGTTTAAGGAGAGACTCAGTTGCGGAAAATAAACCAAGTTCTGGAGATGGATGGTGGTGACGGTTGCACAATGTGAATGCACTCAATGCCACAGAACTGTACACTTAAAAATGGTATATTTTATATGTCTGTTTTGCAATAGAAAAAAAGAATGGATGAGATTAGTTTCCTGAAAGCAAAATAAAATGTTGAGCAAAAAAAGTGTTTTAAATAGGTTTTAACAAGATCAGAGAGTATAATTTTGGCCAGGTAGAAAATGATCTGGATTTTTATACACCCATGCATCCCACAATTTTTAGTGAAAAGATGGTAAACTATTATTTCAGTTGTGAGAAATATTTTATAAAATCACGAGAAAAAGACTAAAAAGATATTCTTATAAAAAGGGAACAATTTTCAGTTAAGCCACCAAACTGCCCACAGAATAAAAATTTATTAAAGATAAATTCAAATTTTGAAAAAATAGTGAATTGTAGACAAGCTATGCCATGAGATACTTCCCAATTAATACTGAGTATGATTTGTTTCATTTTTTTTTATTTATTTTTAAGAGTTTATTTAAATCATCTTGCCACCCACTGTGGGGCTCGAACTCGTGACCCTGAGATCAGAAGTCACATGCTCTCTGACTGAGCCAGCCAGGCACTGTGAGTATATTTAATTTTAAAGGTCTTCCAAATTTATGAAGAAATATTGTCAATTCATTGTGTAAAAATATAAACTGTAAAAGAGATTTAAAAAAAATTTTTTACATCTGACAAAGAAGATACTCAGTTAGATATGAAATAAATTAGTTTCTATCACGCCAGATGGTGCTCCAGCTATGTTCAGTTAAAAAAAAAATCTGGATTTATTGTAATTTCAAAACAGGAGACTGATGTTTCCCTTATTGCTTCATTCCACCGTATGATATATATTGAAAATATTTGTGTTCGTTTTCAGAAGTAGACTCTGTGGAAAGTGTCATGGATATAGCTGTTAAAATTGTTCAGTGTATACACTCAAATGCTGTGAATCACCAGCTTTTGGAAAGGAACAGAAAGCAATAAATGCGATGATCTTGTCTCTTTATCTCTGTTCATTGGTTGGGTCATGGAAGTTTTGTGGGGTTTTTTAAAGATTTTATTTATTTATTTGAGAGAGAGAGAGAGTGAAAGAGAACATGAGAGGGGAGAAGGTCAGAGGGAGTAGCAGACTCCCCAGGGAGCTGGGAGCCTGATGCGGGACTCAATCCTGGGACTCCGGGATCATGACCTGAGCTGAAGGCAGTTGCTTCACCAACTCAGCCAGCCAGGCACCCACATGGAAGGGTTTTACAAAGATTTACTGTGCTGTGAATTCTAATCAAGATTTGCTTGGAACAAAAGGAATTCTTGCCAAATATTTAATAATCAAAGACAAAAGATGGTGATCTACTGATTTCACACTGATATCATAGTATATGTGAATGAGATAAATTTGAAGCTCTAAGGACACAGAAATCTTCCTTGTGACCTAGCTAGAAAGCTACAAGAATTTACATCGAAATGGAAGTTTCTCATAATAAATACATGATTCATTGAATGATTTAACATATTTTCTAATATGAATATATAGGCAAAAGATTTTTAATTATAATAACCAGCACTATGTAAACTATCTATAAAACCTACAAGAACAATGTGGAGAATGTTGTGTTGGCATTGATGAACTTAGAGTTACTTTTCAATTTATGCAATACCCCTTTACATTCCGTGTTAACAATACTGAGTTACTATGAATCAGTCAATTGACATAACTTGGACAAACAATAGTTCTAATAAAGACAAATTTGTTTTGTCAATGTGAAAGTGAACATTAAGGGAAGATTATTTTTTGGTGCTTCATCCTGCAAATGAAAAACTTTTAAGTATGCTTGGAAGACCTTGGGTATGTGACTTGACTTTTTCAACCATAAATACAAATACAGATTCAATATTTCTAACAAAAATTCAGCATCTAGATTGAATTGTGCTCAGTATAAAATAGCCCTGGGCTCCAAAGGCTTAAAACAACCACACAAAAGAACATATCTCATTAATGATTTGTTTATATTGAATATATATTGATGTGATGAAATTTTAGAAATACTGGATTGAATAAAATGTAACATTAAAATTAATTTCACCTCATGAAGAGCAGCATTATTCACAATAGCCAAGAGTTGGAAGCAACTCAAGAGTCTGCTGGTGGATTAAGGATAAACACGTTCCTACCTTTTTAAATGGGGTTACTAGAAGATTTAGTATTTTAGTATTCTATCAAACAGCACTCATCTAGAGTCCCTCCCTTTTTATTAGTGCCAGATCTCCTCTGGGAGAATTACCCAATGGGATTCACTCTGACATGAGGGTAATGAAGGCACTTGCCTCCTCTTGCAATTCCCACTGCGGAGGCAGGAGGAGCCCCGTCCAAGGAGGGTGCCATGGACCAGAATGATATGGCGCTTACACCTGGGACATCGATTCTGGAGTAAGTGGTGCAGAGACAAGGATTGTCTGGAAGTGGAACTCCGTATGATGTCAGTGGCAGTGTGTGGACCCAGCTCTTTGAATTTCCCAAACTGTATTTCTGCCGCGACGGGGATGGGGTGGGTGGGTGTTGGAGAAGCAAACACGATGTCCGCTAGAGAAGCAAACACAATGTTCACCAGAGTGAGGGGCTGAGTCAGGTGAAGACAGGGTCACACATCAGGTTTGAAGGGTTAGGGAAGCTTCCACATAGGGACTAAGCAACAAGGGGTTGCAGTGTGGAGTGCAGCGTAAGCTGTCCCTAAGAATGAACGGTGGGTAGGGGTGGTGGCTGACAGAAACCACAGCGAGACTAAGTAAGATGGAGAGAAGGCCTCCGTATCTGTCCTAATCAACAGTCCTGCTGACCAAACCACCCTCTGCATTATGGAGTGAACAGCTGAGTTAATTCAAGAAAAAGACTCTCTGGAACCACAATGTCATGGCAACCGTGAAGGAATTCTACTTTCTCTATAGACCAGAGCTCAGTCAGTCCCTCTATTATTTCAGTTCTGGGGAACGGTCCAGGTCGTAACTGGGCTTCTGCAACCGATGCCGGAGTTCTGGGGGCATCTCCCTTCTTCACTCCTGCACCTGAGTCCCTGTCCTAATGCATTGCTTGGGGTGTAACTTATTTGTCCCAGAGGCAGGAAATCTTCCTTGAATCTCAACTCAGCGCCCACAGCCCTGCTCTGGCTTCCTTAGTTGGAAGCTCAGGCAGCTCTGGGCTGAACGGACCGACCCATGGCCCCCAGGATGAGTGATACTACCTGTTCCATTCCTCGGGCAGCGGAATGTCTTGAGAGCCAGGACACTTGGCTTCTAGGCCTGGCTCTGCCACTAGTTGCATGACTTTAGGCAAATCACATCACCTCTCTGGGCCTCAGTTTTCACACCTGAGAAACGAAGGGGTTGCATCATATTAGTGATTCTCTACTTTTAATTACTTTTCCCTCCCAAACATAACCAGTGATGTATATTTTACCTAAGAGACACACACCCATTTGCAACTGCTGGGTGCTCACTGATTACACCCGTTCCTTCCCCACTTAAGAAAGCCTATCGGAATGCAGGGAAGAATGTAGATAATCTGACTGCATTTTTTTAATATTAAAAATAATCATGTGCCATCTTTTGACTGCAACAGAGTTATACTTATTGAGGGTTTAATTATCCACCTTCCAAATAAAAAGGGAGAGAGAAAGAGAAAGAGCCCAAGAAGGAAAAGCTCATCACTCAGTGAGGAATGAACACGAGATGGGAAACATGGACCCCACATTCTTCCATTGGCTCCAGTAGTTGCGAATCTCCCATCCTGTGTCTTCCTTGCGTCCAGTGAGGTTCTCATTAAGCATAGGATCTCTGGTATGACCTCTTCCTTAGAGGGTTTTGTTTTTAAGATTTTATTTATTTATTTGTCAGGGATAGAGGGAGAGAGAGCGAGCGAGCATAGGCAGACAGAGAGGCAGGCAGAGGCAGAGGCAGAGGGAGAAGCAGGCTCCCCGCCAAGCAAGGAGCCCGATGTGGGACTCGATCCCAGGACACTGGGATCATGACCCGAGCCGAAGGCAGCCGCCCAACCAACTGAGCCACCGAGGCGTCCCAGGGTTTTGTTTTAAGATCTGTTTATTTATTTGAGAAAAAGAGAGAGCACGAGTGGTGGGGGCAGAGGGAGAGGGGGAGAAGAATCTCCAGCAGACTCCGCACTGAGTGTGAGCTCTACGTGGGGCTCAATCTCACGACCGCGAGATCAAGACCTGAGCAGAAACCAAAAGCTGCTCACTTAACCAACGATGCCACCCAGAGGGCTCTTCCCTGGAGGTTTTCAAGGGACAATGACTCTCCAGTTTTCATCTTCTACACTGGCTTACTGACCCATGGGCAGATGCTACAGAATTCTCCATAGTCTTATTTACAGATCTCACAAGGCGCCCTTGACAACCTCTGAGTTTGTGCACCAAGGCTGCTGGCTGCTGAGCTAGTGTCTCTGAGGTCTCTCCCTGCATCAAATTGCTGGGAAACAACGGCCTTCAGTTGTTTCCCAGCCGCTGCCCACTTGCTACCTGGCTTCCCCTACCTGGTACTCCTCTTCCACATTCCTGCCTAGGACAAGCGCTAGCCAGTCTTTCTTTCCTTTATTTTTTTTTTCTTTTTAAGATTTTATTTATTTGGGGGTGCCTGGGTGGCTCAGTGGGTTAAACCTCTGCTTTCTGCTCAGGTTATGATCTCAGGGTTCTGGGATTAAGCCCCACATCGGGCTCTTTGCTCAGGGGGGAGCCTGCTTCCTTCTCTCTCTGCCTGCCTCTCTGCCTACTTGTGATCAATCTCTCTCTCTCTCTCCCTGTGTCAAATAAATAAATAAAAAGAAAAAAAATCTTTTAAAAAAAGGATTTTATTTATTTGTCAGAGAGAGAGCATAAGCAGGGGGAGCAGGAGAGGCAGAAGCAGGCTCCCCACTGGGCAGAGAGCTTGATGTGAGACTCAACCCCAGGACCCCGGGATCATGACCTGAGTTGAAGGCAGAGGCTTAAGTGACTGAGCCACCCAGGCATCCCTGCCACAGTCTTTCTTGTCAACATTTGTATCCACTTTACAGTTGTTACCCTTTGTAAGCGGCACAAGGGCAAAGATTGTGTCTAGTTAATTCCCTGCTCTGTTGCTGCCTGCGTGGCAGTTACTTAGTGAAATAGTTACAGAACACAGGAGGGACTAAAAGATTGAAAGCAGAAATAAATGAAGGAAGGATTCCTGTCAACTGATTTACTCCCTTTTAGCACATAAATACGTGCTGGTCTTTCTCATCTTTTATGATAAACACTCACACAAACACTAAAGAGAAATTGTCAGCCCCACATAATTCTCTCCTAACGTTCAGAGCCAAGGAATTTGAAGTATTTGTCTGCGTGCTCCATTTCCCCTTCTTTGTATCCTATCTCTCTTCGAACCTCCACAGTCTGGCATCTGCTGCCTCCACACGAGTAGAACTGCTTCTACCATCAAGAATCTACATGTTGCGGTGCCTGGGTGGCTCAATCGTTAAGCGTCTGTCTTCGGCTCAGGTCGTGATCCCAGCGTCCTGGGATCAGGCTCCACATCAGGCTCCCTGCTCAGCGGGAAGCCTGCTTCTCTCTCTCCCACTCCCCCTGCTTGTGTCCCCTCACTCACTGCATCTATCTCTCTGTCAAATAAATAAGTAAAATCTTAAAAAAAAAAAATTTCCATGTTGCCAAATCCAATGGACAAATTCTTTGGTCCTTGTTTTACTTGCTTTCCTGACTCTAAGACCTAAAATTAAGCTGAATGTCCATGGAATGCATTTATTATTTTCATGTAAGTAGAGGGAAGGCAGAAGTGATTTTTAAAAATGGGAATGACAGTAAAAGTAGATGCTGTTTCTGTATTCCTAATATGATCAGTTTAAGGGGAGACTAAAGACAAAAACCTTTTAGAGATTATAGAGATGCATTGTTGTTATACACACACACACACACACACTGAATCCCTTCAATATGCCTGGCATTGGGGAAATAAGACAAAGCATCAGATTTCAAGGAGTGTCCCTCTGGTGGCTGTGCCCTCTATAATATAGACAAAATATAACAAGACAGTTAATTTTGAATTTAAAAAATAATAATGAAACTGCTGACATGTAGCATTCATATAGGAAATGCACCCATTTCAAAAGTTCAGCTGGATGAATTTTCACTAACTGAACACACGCGTGTCAACAGCACCTCCGTCAAGAAACAGAATGTCACCAGAACACCCACTCTTTTCCTCTGGACCCTCTCTGCTCCACCACCACTGCCTTCCTGACTTGGAAAGGGTAGATCCGGGTCGCCGGAACCCATGTTTCATTCCCTGCACGAATGGAGTCATGCAGGAATTCACTCTCCTATGCCTTGCTTCTTTCATTCAGCATGGTATTTGCAAGATTTATTGAGACTGTGCAAGGAATTGTACATCATTCATTCTCCCTGCTGTCTGGATTCTCTGGTAGCAATACTGGCTACGTCCCCACATGGGATCTTCCTTCCCATAATAACTGTGGTTCCTTCTCTCTCAGTAATGTCTCCCATCCTCCTTCCCGTCTTTTTCTCCAAACCGCCTATCACCATCTAACATAGTACACATTTTACTTATTTCTTTATTATTTGCCCCTCTCCCAGACCGGAAGTTCCAGAGAGTCAGGTAAGTGCTGGATGAATTCTCTCTGAATAAATGAACCTCAGCTACTTCCGCATGGTACCCAGCATGCTCATAGCTGGAGGGAATGTCATGTTGCCCAGACAGAACAGATGGGTCAAGAACTGCAACAAAGTGTCATTTAGCAAGGGGCCAACCTGATGTGGAGCCACGTGTGGCTCTCCTACTGTGACATCTGTACCTTAACCGTGAATATTGATGTGCAAATCCTTACATAAAATGCTTGCCAATAAATTTCAGAAGTTTATTAAAATGGAAAAAGAAAACAGTCCAGGCGTATTTGTCAACTGGGAATATCCCTTAGGGGTATTGGGAAATTGGATGTGGACTTCCCAGTTTTACATCCTTTTGTATTTTTGGAATTCATAATAATAACATCCACTGATTTAGGAGTTAAAAATTAAAGAATAACATGCCACACTTAAGTGTAGTCTGCCTTAGTATTGTAAAAACTATTTAATATTTACAAATGGATATTAGAGATACCACCAAGCCCTACAACATTTTATAAAAATCACAATAATAGAAGAATGCCTGGCTTATAGTAGGCACCCAGATATTTCTTGAATGCATGAAAATATATCAAGATGTTAAATCATGCCAACAGGTCAAATAAGGAGAAAAAACTCACCATTTAACTAATAAATACCAAAAAAGCATTTAGAAAGAATTCGGCATCCATTCCTGATGAAAAACCCTTGGCACGCATTAAAGAAAACGGTTTCCACCCTATGCCTCTCTGCAAACCACTGCAATCTGGCTGTTGCTGGCACCACGCCATGGAAACTGCTTTCCCCAAGGCGATCAGTACCCTACATATTGCTAAATCCAATGCACTTGGATGGAGACCAATAAATATGTAATGAATTAAGGAATAGATGATAAAAGAATCTCAGATCAACAGTCAACATGACACTTAAAACACCAGAGTTGAAAAAACAAAATACAAAAAACCACCAGAGTTGTCTGTTCAAAGTCGGAAACTAAACCAAGATGTGAGCCTCTATTATCATTTGACATTTTTCTGGAAGCTCAAGCAAAAACAATAAAAATGGAGACAAAACAGGGGCGCCTGGGTGGCTCAGTGGGTTAAGCCGCTGCCTTCGGCTCAGGTCATGATCTCAGAGTCCTGGGATCGAGTCCCGCATCGGGCTCTCTGCTCAGCAGGGAGCCTGCTTCCCTCTCTCTCTCTCTCTGCCTGCCTCTCCATCTACTTGTGATTTCGCTCTGTCAAATAAATAAAATCTTTTAAAAAAAAAAAAATGGAGACAAAACAAAGTGCAGCTATTGGAAATAAGGAAATAATAATTCTCTTTCTTTGCATGAGATCTAGGAGAATAATTTAAAAAACTATCAGAAATAATGAGAGGTCTAGAAGTTTACAAAGTCAATACCCAAGGAGCAATAGTTTTCCCCAAACGTCAGCAAAGGGAATGTCTATAATTGATGAGGTCATTGAGAAAGTAAGATATAAAGAAAGCACAGAATCCCACAAATGAGAAAGAACACAATCTTCCGTAAAAGTTCTGTAAAAGTTGTAGAATTTCAGCATTGCAAATTTATTTTTTAAAGATTTATGTATTCAAGAGAGAGAAAATAAGAGAGAGTGAGCATGGGCAAGGGAGGAGCAGAGGGAGAAGCAGACTCCCTGCTAATTAGGGAGCCCAACTTGGGGCTCAATCCCAGGACCCTGAGATCATGACCTGAGCCGAAGGCAGACGCTTAACCTACTGAGCTACCCAGGTGTCCTCAGCATGACAGTTTTAAAAAGGAAACATTGTACAGAGGATAATATTTTTTTCATTGGCTAAAGGTGAAAAATAAATGATACTTAGGTTGCAAATTTTATATTGAATTTTAAGTGAGAGAGATGGGCTTGATATCTAGCATCAGGTACAGCTTAATTATGAGACAGGGTCAAGATTGTTAAAATGGGGACTGAAGCCCTCTGATTGCCCTCTGTAATGTCTGATGGGAATTCCTGAATTTGCAAGGTCAGCTGACCTGAGATGGTTAATTCTGCTGTCTTGTAGGGAAGTAACTTGACGAATGCAGGAAAGTCTGTGAACAAGTATATAGACGATGAGCAAATAAATCAAAGCTCTGGGATTAGTACTTCTGTTAGCTTTAGCAGGAAGTGAAATCCTTGTGATCAGTGGTGGGTTCTACATAATTTTTAGGGGGTGTGAAACACTTGAAAGAATTTGATGTATCTGATGTGCATTTGGTTCGAAATGTATCACTCGAATTGTCACAGTATTCTAGGTACTGGGCATATAGTGCTGAAAAGACAGATGAGGTCCCTGCCTTAAAAGGGCTTATGAGAAGGGCACAGAGAACAAACAAAGAGACAAACAAATGCTTAACCAATATGATTTTTTTAAAGTCACTGATGCTGTGAAGAAAATAAATCTGGTTAGAGATAGACATGAAAGGAGGGGTGTGCTGTAGATCAAAGGCTTCTCTGAGAAGGTATTTGAGCTGAAATCAAAAAACATATGAAGGAGCAAACCATGCAGAAGCAGAGCAGTCCATGCACAGGAAACAGAGAGGCAGAAATGAGCTTAGTATGTTCCAGACTCTGCAAGGCAACCACTATAGCTGGAACACAGTGAGTGAGGGGTAGTGGGGAAGGAAGGCAAAGCAGGTGCTGACAACCATGGGGAAGGGTCTAGATTTTATTGGTATTTATTTGTATTTATTTTTTATTTTTATTTTTATTTGTTTTTTTAAGATTTTATTTATTTATTCGACAGAGAGACATCACAAGTAGGCAGAGAGAAAGGCAGAGAGAGAGAGGAGGAAGCAGCCTCCCTGCCAAGCAGAGAGAGCCCAATGTAGGACTCGATCCCAGGACCCTGAGATCATGACCTGAGCCGAAGGCAGAGGCTTAACCCACTGAGCCACCCAGGTGCCCCGTATTTATTTTTTTTTTAAAGATTTTATTTCTTTATTTGACAGAGAGGGAGAGTACACAAGCAGGGGGAGCAGCAGAGGGAAAGGGAGAAGCAGGTTCCCCGTGGAGCAGGGACCCCTATGTGGGACTTAATCCCAGGACCCTGAGATCATAACCTGAGCTGAAGGCAGATGTTTAACTGACAGCCACCCAGGTGTCCCTATTATTATTATTATTATTGTTTTTTAGAGAGGGAGAGAGAATCTTAAGCAGGCTCCATATCCAGTGTGGAGCCCCATGAGGGGCTTGATCTCATGACCCTGTGACCTGAGCAGAAAGGAAGAGTTGGACACTTAACTGAGCTACCTAGGGGCCCCTCTGGATTTTATTTTTGATGTGAAGGGAAGTCATTGGAAGGTTTTAAGCATGGGCCCAAGTGACCTGTTTTATGATTTCAAAAGCCCATGGGGGCTGCTGTGAGACTGATCATCTACAGTGAGGAGGGGGACACAGGAAGCAGGCAGACCAGTTCAGATGCTCCTTATGCAGTCCAGGTGGAGGGTGATATTGGCTTAGAAGATGATGATATGGTGTAAATGGACAGAAGTCAATAGCTGGGAAATGTATTTTGAAGGTGGGGCCAAAGAACTGGACTAGGGATTGACTGGGTGCAGGATATAAGGCAATGGGAAATCAAGAACTTCTAGGATTTGGAACGACACAGCTGGATGGACGGTGGGAAGATACTGGAGGTGGGGTGGGTTCAAGGGCATGCATGTTGAGGGGAAATCGAGAATTTTAGCTTGGACCTATAAAATGTGGGGCTGCCTCTTGTCTACCCAAGTGGACATAGTGAATGGCCGCTGGATGTGAGGAAGCAAGGGCGATCCGTCAATGTAGATGGTATTTCCAGACAAGGGACCTAAGATGCCAGAAAGAAAGGATTCAAGCAGAGTGATGCTGAGGTTTGAGGCCTGAACCCCAGGGGGCATCCCAACATTTAGGGCAAGTGGGAAGAGGAGGAGGGGGAAAAAATGAACCGAGAGGGAGCAGGGCAGACCCAGAACTCAAAAGAAAGTAATTAATTGTGTGGAATCCTGCTAAGATGCTGAGAAAGGTGAGGAGAGATACTGGGCCACTGGACTGGCAAACTGAAGGTCATCAGTGGCCTTCACCAGAGAGGTTTTGTGGGACTTGTAAAAACGTGATTGGAAAAAAATTAATAATAATAATAATAATAATAATAATAAACACATGATTAGAATGGGTAGTTGTGGGGCCAAAAGTACCAGTGAAGATCTATATATCGTATGTCTAAATATTTAAATGTTAACAATTGAGCAAACTACTGAGTAAAATATTCTGCTGTCAGCTCTGGTCATGATCACAGGGTCCTAAGGCGAATCTTCTTTTCCCTCTGCTTCTCTCCCTGCTCATGCTCTCATGCTCTCTCTTTCTCTCTCTCAAATAAATTTTTAAGAATCTTTAAAAAAGAAAGAAAGAAAGGCCAGGAACAATTCTTCTAATTCTTCCACTGTAAGAGGAGGGGAGTAGCTTAAATGTGCAGCAGATCCAGCAGGCTGGTAACTCCAGCCGTAGGAAGGAAAAAAAGACCATTCTTTTCTAATTGCTCTTGTATTTATAATAACATAATAAGTGAGATTATCCGCTGAGTGTAGGAAGAGACAAGTTGTGAAAAGTGATCTGGGAGCACTTAAAAATGGTTAAGATGGTAAATTTCATGTCATGTGCATTTTACCACACTTAGAAATAATTTAAAGAGGGGTGCCTGGGTGGCTCAGTTGGTTAGGCATCTGCCTTTGGCTCGGGTTGTGATAGCAGGGTCCTGGGATCGAGCCCCACCTCCGGTTCCCTAACCTTTGGGCGGGGGGGTTCTGCTTCTCCCTCTCCCTCTTGTGCATGTCTCTCTCTATCTCAAATAAGTAAATATCAAAAAAAATTTTTTAATTATAAAAAGGCTAATAAATGACCACCCTCCTCCAAAAAAAATCTATCTGTGAAAATAGAAGAGTAAATACTATTCAGGAAATGAAATATTAGAGGGGCAATATTAGAAGCTTACTGGAAATTTATGGGCATAAATTTGAAAGCAAAACCAATAAACATAATTATGCCTGTTTTTTCTCCTGCTGCTTTCCATTGCCAGGTGAAGTACATAAAAAGTTGGGCTAGGGGAGTTTGATTGATATAAGATTTGTGTCTTTAATTAAAAATACTTAGGAGAATTTGATTGATTTAGATGGCAATGGAATGTGTAGAAACCTCTGGATCAGTAAATAATTTCAGACGTAAGATGTTTTGTCAACAGTGTTTCCATGTTTAGCAATTCTGTTTGTTACATTTAGAAGTCTGCCTTGTCAGACATGTGGAGCACTGGAGAGAATCAAATTTGCAATTGTGGTTAAAAATGCCAACGCTAAGGGAATGTTATTAATCAAGTTTGTAAATGATGGTTAAATATTTAAGAGAATTTACTGTGTCAAATTTATAAGCTAAATTAGCATTGATCTAAGAACAAATAAAAATCTGTCAGTCATTAACTTTACATAAGAGATAGCAAGACATATAAACAATAATACGATCTGTGGGTTGCATGTTAAAGGCTTGGGGAAAACTAGGTTTAGAATCTATAACTTTAATACTCTGAGCATTAGTTAAAATACAAGTAATTGTAAGTATACTCCCGTTTACACTAAGGCCTAAATTTAGGTGCTAAAAATAAGACTGTTCTCTGTGAGATGCCGTCTTAGGCCAGTATCACTGTTTTATTTTCTCAGCACAGGTATCTACCACCCATGTTCCCAAACCCTACTAAAATAACACAAAAAAATATGGTAGTCTCTCATTACCAGTGTTTTCTTTTGCCACCGTTTAAGTTACCCAGGGTCAACCTCAGTCCAGAAGCCGATGATCCTCCTGATTTATTGTCAGAAGGTCAGTAGTAGTAGCCTAATGCTAGGTTAGGCTAGGCTAGTAGGCTAGTGCCTACGTCATTCACCTCACTTTATCTCATCATGTGGGCATTTTATCATCTTGCATCATCACCAGAAGAGGAAGGGTGAGAACAGGACAGTAAGATACTTTGAGAGAGAGACTACATTCATATACTTTTATACAGTATATTGTTATAATTTGTTCTATTATTTATTATTATTATTAATCTCTTACTAGGCCTAATTTAAATTTTTTAAAAAATAAACTGTTACAGGGGTGCCTGGGTGGTTCAGTGGGTTAAAGCCTCTGCCTTTGGCTCAGGTCATGATCCCAGGATCCTGGGATCGGGCCCTGCATCAGGCTGTCTGCTCAGTGGGGAGCCTGCTTCCTTCTCTCTCTCTGCCTGCCTCTCTGCCTGCTTGTGCTCTCTATCTGTCAATAAATAAATAAAATCTTTTAAAAAATTTAAAAAAACTGTTATAAGCAGATTTTTATTTTTTTTTAAAGATTTTATTTATTTATTTAACAGAGAGGGAGGGAGAGAGAGAGAGAGAGACTGTGCACAAGAGCAGGGGCAGAGGGAGAGGGAGAGGCAGGCTCCCTGCTGAGCAAGGAGCCCCATGTGGGACTCGATCCCAGGACCCTAACCTGGGATCATGACCTGAGCCAAAGGCAGCCACTTAACCGACTGAGCCACCCAGGCATCCAGCCTAATTTACTTTTTTTTAAAGGATGTATTTATTTGAAAGAGAGAGTGTGAGTGAGTGTGGTGGGGAGGAGCAGAGGGAGAGAGAAAGAATCTTAAGCAGACTCCATGCTTCGGATAGAGGCTGCTGCAGGGCTTGATCTCCTGATACTGAGATCACAACCTGAGCCAAAACCAAGGGCCAACACTTAACCGACTCTACCACCAAGGTGCCCCTTGTGCCTAATTTATAAACTAAACTGTACCATAGGTATATATGTGTAGGAAAAAACATAGTATATAACAGGGTTTGGTACTATCCATGGTTTGGGACATTCACTGGGGATGTTGGAAGATATAAGCTGTGGTTAAGGGGGGATAATATATATATATATATATATATATATATATATACATATATATATGTATATATACATATAAGTATATATAATATGTATATAATATATATTAGTATATATAGTATGTGTGTATATATACACTTTTATATATGTATGTATTATATATGTATATATAAGGTACATATTATATACACACACACACACACATATATATGTATATAAAATATACATGCAAATTTAGCCTATAGATCCATAATTGCCAAAACCAAGTAAGAATCCTAATCAGTAAATCAGAAATGGTGACAAATTGTTGTAAGATGGACTATATAAGGGTTTGAATCAATGGCAAAATCAGGGTAGAGAAACTTGAGGCTAAACCCTCCGGAGGGAAAGCCGTTCTTCCCAAGGAAGCCTGGGGGAAATCCAAGATTAGAGGAAACAAACACAAAGAATGAAAGAGGTCCCCCAGGGCAGTCCTTGAGGTAATTAAATACAGGGTTGCATTTGGCCTGGCCGGATCAGACATCCCCTTTTGGCTGGCAGCTCCAGGAGGATAAAGTTTCTGGAGTAAAGACCTTAAGACTATTTTTGAACAAGAGAATAAATACCTCTCCTGGGGAAGGTTCTGAATTTGAAGGTTGGCCTGGATGGGGAAGCAGAGCCCTTTTTAAGAAGTCTCCATAATAACAGGGGCTGAGGCTGGCGACAAACAGGAAAGTCGTTCCCAGTGCTACCCCCACAACAGCCACGTGGGTAGGTCTCCAAGGTAGGACACACCAGAGTCACAACAGGGGCTGCAGAAGAAGGGGAGCAGTTGCCTGGAGAATATTTATAAGCAACTTTGTCTGACAGTATGTTTACCCCCTATCTCTTAGAATCTCAGGAACTGGGGTGCCTGGGTGGCTCAGTTGGTTAAGAGTCTGCCTTCAGGGGCGCCTGGGTGGCTCAGTGGGTTAAAGCCTCTGCCTTCAGCTCAGGTCATGATCTCAGGGTCCTGGGATGGAGTACTGCATCAGGCTCCCTTCTCAGCAGGGAGCCCGCTTCTCTCTCTCTCTCTCTCTCTCTCTCTGCCTGCCTCCTTGCCTACTTGTGATCTCTCTCTCTGTTAAATAAATAAATAAATAAAATCTTTAAAAAAAAAAAAAAGAGTCTGCCTTCAGCTCAGGTTATGATCCTGGAGTCCCAGGATAGAGGGCACCACCCCCACCCAATCAAGTTCCCTGCTCAGTGGGGAGTCTGCTTCTCCCTCTGACCCTCCCCTGTCTTCTGCTCTCTTTCTTTCTCTCAAATAAATAAATAAATAAATAAATAAAATCTTATTTAAAAAAAAAAAAAGACTCTCAGGAATTGACTTCTGAAATAAGAACAGCGATTCTTATTTAGACTGAAGCTCCAGCTTCCAACACTGCAAAGTCTAGAGAAAGGAAGTGGTGGATATAAGAAACATAGTATCTAAAAATAACTAGTAAAACTTACGACTCTATCTAAGTAAATAAATCTAATAGAATTTCCTAAGACTTCACTTTTGGAGTTGGGACAGGAAAAAGCTTGAAAGTATGTTATGGCTTGAATTGTCCCAGGGGAGGTATAGTTGCAAGTATGTCGAGATCCTGCCAGGAAGATATCTGTTTAAGAAGATTTAAGATAAATTGGGTTGGGTCATGCAGCACATTTCTGGGGTATTGGTAATATTTCATTTCTCGATGTAAAAAATTAAAGCTTGCTTTATGTTCTTTTTTCCAATGTGTGTTATGTCTCTGTACTTGTGGCATTTTATAATAAAACATTAAAAACAAAAACAAAATCAAGAACAACTACTAGATTTTGGGTTCTCAGACCTGGCTTAGCTTTAAAAGAAATGGGGGAGGGTTTAAAAAAATATTGATGTACAGAACACACACCAGACCAAAAAATTAGAACTTCTGGGATGGACTCTCACATATGTATCTACAAACTACTGTACTAGAAGAATAAAAATAAAAATAAATAAATTCAGCAGGAGGAAACATTAATCACAATATTATTAATGGGTTAAATTCCCTAATTAAAGGGCAGAACCCAAACAAGATCACCAAGATCCACATTTTCTCTGTTTCTCAGGTTTCCTATCAGTATTGGCTCTGTTCTCAAATTCCTTGTGGTTATAAGGTTGCTGTAGAAATACTGTCCCTATGTTCTTTTACATTCGCATTAAGAGGGAAAACTTTTGAGCTTGTGCCAGAATTCTCAGCAAAAGTGTCATGGCATCTCTCTTTCTAAGATTTATCTATTTTATAGAGAGAGAAAGTGAGAGAAATCAAAAGAGAGTACAAGCAGGGGGAGGGGCAGAGGGAGAGAGAGAGAGAGAGAGAAAGGATACCAAGATGACTCCCCACCGAATATGGAGCCCAATGTAGGGCTTCATCCCAGGACCCTGAGACCATGATCTGAGCCAAAACCAAGAGTCCAATGATTAAGCAACTAAACCACCCAGGTGCCTCAGAATCTCTCTTTTTTTCTATTGTGACCATGTGCCAGTCATTTATCCTTGAACCAATCACTATGACCAGGAGACTTTGATTGGTTAGACCTACTGTATAGGCATGGAGTGGAGTCAATACCACTGGAATTAGTGGGATGACAGTGTGGGGGGAGAGTTTCAGTTTGGGAATCAAGTTCATACAGCAAGGGATGCGGTATGATTTGCACTTACTTGGTATCTGAATTTTGAATAACAAGTAGCAAGAGTTTGGACCAGCCCTACTAACAAGAAGAATTTGAATATACTCATATCCTGAATTTGGGAATTAAGAGTGGAAATTGCAAGAGCAGTATGGTGTGAAATATCAGGTTAGTAAAAGAGATACTGTTGTTTGCAGTCAATTGTTGAAATATATAATACATTTCAGATAAATAAATATAAATTATCTGGTTTAATGACAGATTCAACTTATTTTTGTTCTACTAAATTACGAAGCACTAACTAAGAATTATGGGCTATTAGATAAAGCAGCAAATGTTTAGTGGTCCTGACAAAGGTTTTATATGAGTGGATTGGACATACACCTAGAAACAGTGATGAGGTTTCTCATCAAAGACCACTTTTTTTTTTTTTTTAAGATTTCATTCATTTCTTTGACAGATTGAGAGAGCACACAAGCAGGGAGAGTGGCAGGCAGAGGGTGAGGGAGAAGCAGGATCCCCACTGAGCAAGGAGCCTGATGTGGGGTTCGATCCCAGAACTTTGGGATCATGATCAGAGCTGACAGCAGAGGCTCACCCTTGGGCCACCCAGATGCCCCATCAAAGACCACTTTCATGAACAGCTAAGTCAAAGAACAGATCTTATTCAAAGGTTGGATGGTTTCACTTGGGTGCTAGTTGCAAATTAATTTTTTTAAGACTTTATTTATTTATTCATGAGAAACACACACACACACACAGAGGCAGAGGAAGAAGCAGGCTCCCAGCCACGCAGGGAGCCTGACTCAGGACTTGAATCCAGGGCCCTGGGATTGTGATCTGAGCCAAAGGCGGACACTTAACTGACACTTAACTGAGCAACCCTGGGGTCCCTGCAAATGAACTTCTAATGTTTTTTGTTTGGCTTCAGCTCTGAAAAGAATTTCTCCATGTTTCCTGGCATTGCGTATGGTTATTAAATAGTAATATGTCATTGATTTTTTTCAGAGAACAAAGAAAATCAAGTGTTAGCAAAGAGTCAATGCCTGCCAATGAAGCCTCCTGCATCCAAGTTCAATTTCCTGATATCTTATCCTCAGTACTGCATATCCTCAGCACATAATATCCTATTATGTTAGACCTAAAAGGAGAAGTTCAAGGTTTTCAAACTCCTGACCACAGTGTGTTGACATATCACTTGAAATCAGAGATAACATTTCTCCACAACGCTGCTGATGACCACAAGGACCAAATTTATGATTTCTGGTCTTTCACAGAATCATTAGTGTTATAAACTTTATCTCCTCTCTCATTTGGATTATTCACAGGAGAACCATCCCCTGTGAATAGTAAATTACTTCCCCTGTGTAAAGCCTGCTTTAGCGTGGAGAAGAAGCTCTGGTACCTGTCACCCATTTCTTCACAAAACACAGAGGAAAGACATATGCTCAGGGACTGAGATGTAATTGTGCTAACCACTTTTATGACTTCTTCAACTCTTCGTTAAGACCAGGATACATAACTGTTCTTAGGAAGTCAAGTGGTGAGCAATTTAGTACTCAAACGTAACTATGGGTGAGTGGTCAAGAGAGATTGATGGTAAAAAAATGGCACAACCCCCCACCCAACCAGATCTCGTCCCGTCATGTGGTAGCATCCTCCCTATCTGTGAGTTCGCCATGTGACTGTGCTGTGACCCAGTGGGATGGCAGTGCATGTGACAAAGCAGAGACTTTATGGAGTGCTTGCATTCTTGGGCTGGCTTGTTCTTGCTCCTGGCCTTTGCTGTGTGAACATACTTGTGCTAGCTTGCTGCAGGATGTGATGTGTGGTGTAGAGTTACCCCAGTTGTCCCAGATAAGCCTGTCCCAGGCTGGCCAGCTGATGCCAGGACATACAAAAGAAGCCAGCCAAAAGCAGCACGGCTGCCCACAGGACCCACAGCCCAGGCTGGCTTCATGGTCATGTGACCTTTGTAGTCACACAGGGGCTCTGTGTTAAGAAGACCCCATGCTTGGTTTAATGTTCTACTGTCATTGTCTTTAAGTTCTTAATCATTTTTTCAATGAGAGGCCCTGCATTTTTATTTTGCACTGAGTTCCACAAATTTTGTAGCTGACCCTGCCTACACTTTATCACTGACATTGGGGTAAGCCTTGCTGAGATGGGAAGAACCACCCCGTTGGCCCACAGACTTGTGATATATATATATATATATATATTTATATTTATATATTTTAGTATTTATATATGTTATAAATACTAAGTAATGTATTATATTATATATTATATTATATTATTATATAAATATATAGTATGTATTTATATATAATATAAATATATTTATTTATTCATTTATTTATATAAATTTATTTATATAAATATATTATATTTATATTATATTTATAATTTATATTATATATAAATATATTATATTTATATTTATATTTATATTTATATTATATATTATAATTTATATGATATATAAATTATATTATATTTATATTTATATTATATATAAATACATACTATATATTTATATAATCAATTAATTAAATATAAATTATATTTATATAATTATATAAATATATAGTATATATAATATATTATATATAAATACATACTATATATAATTTGTAATAATAATTATAAATATTATAATATAATTATAATATAATTATATTATATATATACTATAAATTCTTAGTATTTAAATGACTGGATTGTGAAGTTGTTTTGCATCATTGTAGCAACAGATACTGATACGCCAAACCTTTCTTTGTGGGACACACGTCTGGTCCTCCATCAGCATTATCTCAAATATGCTCCTGTCTCACAAAAAAAATACTAGATTAAATGAAAAACAGAACTCAGAATTACCAAGTGTGTCTTTCTCATTCGTATATATACCACAGGGGTGCAAAGAGCCGGTTCATACTTTCCCCACTAGTGCTTTCACTCAGCTGTAAAACAAAATATTGGCAGGGCGCCTGGGTGGCTCAGTGGGTTAAAGCCTCTGCCTTTGGCTCAGGTCATGATCCCAGGGTCCTGGGATCAAGCCCTGCATCGGGTTCTCTGCTCAGCGGGGAGCCTGCTTCCTTCTCTTGCTGCCTACTTGTAATCTCTGCCTGTCAAATAAATAAATAAAATAATTAAAAAAATCTTTAATTAAAAAAAAACAAAATAAAAAACAAAATATTGGCTGTCATCATGACAATAATAGTCCCACCGTCATCAGTATGCACCTTGTGTCCTCAGGCTTGCTTATGGCTACTTTTGCTTTCTCTCCCGGCCTTTTATTTGCCTTGAATTTGAGGCTGACTTTATAAGCATGTTGACTACAGAATGACTTTCATCTGTTGTTGCTGTTGTTTAGCTTCTTTGCATTTAGAAATAAAATTAATCAATTTCATACCACGAAATATTTTGCACGTAGTCCAGCAAAGTCTACTCATTGACCAGGGAGGTTATTCTATTTTGAAAATGATGTGACATCTCTGAAAGCATCATGAAACTCTCTGACAGAGTTTTCTAATAGAGTGTACATTGGAGACAAGAGAGGGATAAATCCCTTGCTAAAAAAAAAAAAAATCCAGTTTTTAGATATTCATAGCCACACTTCCCATTCACACTTTGCCTTTCAGCTGCTTGGGTGAAATCATCACATTCACATTCACAGATGCTCTTGTCCCAACAGATCCTGGAGTCCTGTTTGCTAATTACGCTTCTGATTTGCAGTGTTTGTACTACTATTTTTATCTTTGCTTTTACACTTCAATGAACCACTCTTTAGTCATTAATCTATTTTTGTTCATCAGAACCATAACAAAACATAATAGTAGCAACAAGAAATGCAAATTTTACACACATAAACAATAAAATGCAAATGATATAGCTAAAATAAACTATATCCTAGTAACTGAATTTTAACGATACCTTGCTAAGAGTCTGACCATTTTGAGCCATCTGCGCCCTTGCGCCATTATTAGGAACAAAATGGTCCTTGATAATTCTTCTTCCTTTTCAAAATTAAAACATTCTGAAGCATCTATTTTCCCACTGCTTATGTCACAGAAACTGCCAAACAACTTGGAGACGATTTGTTTTACAGACACATTGATCCCATTTTAGAAACAGTGACCCAAAAGATAAAGCCTGAACTCTTTGACGTGAGGTATAAGCCATCTACTAGTTACTAGCATAGGTGTGTGTGTGTGTGTGTGTGTGTGTGTGTGGAGTATAACAATGACAATAACAGCACCACTTTCTCTTTACTGAGGACTTAAATGATACCATGTGATCAGTGCTAATCTAAGCATTTCAAATGGATTCTCTTACTTCAAACTCACAATAACAATAACCCTAGAAGGGAGGAGCTAGTGTTGTTATTATACATGAACAGAGAGTACAAAGGTACTCGCTCAGGAGCACAGAGCCAGTAGGAAGCTAAGCAAGAATCTGATTCCAAGCTTGTCTAACTCTCAATGACCCCGTTGTTTGACAACCTTCTTTGACCTCCCCTTCCTGCACTCTCTCACAAACACGCGCGGCCTCCGAATGCTCCAGCCATACTACACTCCTTCCCCTTCCTCAGGGATCTTCCCTCTGTGTCTGTGCACACTTGGCTCCCCGTGTCTGGGATGCTGTCTTCCATTTCTTACCTTGTCACCTCGGTGAACTCTCATTCACCCATCAGCACCCCACTGAAGAGCCTTCTTCATAAAGTTTTTCCTTCCACCCACATCCCAAGATTTTTACCTTTTCTATAATAGCCTACATTTTATTTCTTCCCGTTCTCCAGATAAAGACGCAAATATGTCTGGAGTGACAGCTGCGTTATTAAGAATTACAGTATGACAGAACATAATTTACTACATTGTATCTGATTGTTCCCTCGTCTATCATTAGTCGACTCCACTTATTGACTTACGTCTCAATGAATAGGCAATTCCTTACCTTAAAAATGTTATTCTCAGGTGGTCCGAGAGCAGAATTAATTCTCACTGTGTCTATAACAGCAACTAGTTAACTTCATGAGGCACAGAAAATACATTCTGTTTTACCCTCTCCAATTTACTGAGACTGAGACTCATGATAATAAGTAAGGTTTCTAAAATCACTATCTCTAGTAGATAATACTGCTTTATAGATATTCAGAAAATACAGTTCTATCAAGGTGGCAAGAATGTGTCTTCAGGTCTGCTAGTAATTAAGAAAGCTGTAAGTTAATCAGTAAGAAGAGAATGTAGAAGGTAGTGGCTTGGAGTAATGGTTCCTAAACTCGTTTGAAGACTCACTTCAACAGTATACATTTTGGGCCTACACCCCCACAAATGTGTGTATTTATTTATAAATAAATGCATATATATTATTGTATGGAACATTCAGTATATTAAAAAAAATCATGGGCCCCTGGGTGGCTCAGTGGGTTAAGCCTCTGCCTTCGGCTCAAGTCATGATCTCAGGGTCCTGGGATCGAGTCCCGCATTGGGCTCTCTGCTTGGCAGGGAGCCTGCTTCCTCCTCTCTCTCTGCCTGCCTCTCTACCTACTTATGGTCTCGCTCTGTCAAATAAATAAATAAAATCTTTAAAAAAAATCATGAAAAGGAAACTAAAAGAAATAAGGTAAGTAATAAATAGGATTAGAAGTTCCACTATTTTCCTTCCTTACCCAATGGAGCATCTGGTGTACCCGCTGGGGTATGTTTGCACTACACTACTGAAGATCAAAAGTTTGCAAATCATTCTCTGGGCAAGTACGACTAGCCCACTTGGATCTAGATGTTGGACTCACTCTAGTGATACCCAGCACCTGAATGGCCCCTGTGGACTCAGGATCCAGGTCCACCACCATGTTCCCAAGCATGGCCTGCCCACCAAAGGACTCCAATAATAAGTCCACATATGGTTACCACCAGATTGCCCACCCAGAATCTCTGGTGAAAGGTTTTGCTGTTGAAGCTAGCATGTAAAGACTAGAAGAGGTGCCTACTTCCTTAATCGTGCGGACACCAAAGCAAGACCACAAGGAACATGAATAATCAAGGAAATACAACATCACCAAAAGAAAATAGTAAAACTTCAACAAATGACCCTAAAGAAATGGAGGTCTATGAACTGTCTGACAAAGAATTCAGAATAATTCTCTTAAATAAATTCTGTGAACTGCAAGAAACACAGAAAAACAACTAAATGAAATTAGGAAAATAATGCATGAACAAAATGAGAAGTTCAATAAGAAATAGAAACCATTAAAAACACACACACACACACACACAGGGGCACGTGGGTGGCTCAGTGGGTTAAAGCCTCTGCCTTCAGCTCAGGTCATGATCCCAGGGTCCTGGGATCGAGCCCCTCATCGGGCTCTCTGCTCAGCAAGGAGCCTGCATCCTCCTCTCTCTCTGTCTGCCTCTCTGCCTACTTGTGATCTCTGTCTGTCAAATGAATAAATAAATCTTAAAAAAAAAGAAAAAAACACACAGAAATCCTAGAATTGAGGGACGCCTGGGTGGCTCAGTCAGTTAAGCCAATGCCTTCAGCTCAAGTCATGACCCCAGAGTCCTGGGATCGAGTCCTGCATCAGACTCCTTGCTCAGCAGGGAGCCTGCTTCTCCCTCTGCCTCTGCCTGCCACTCTGCCTGCTTGTGCGCTCTCTCTCCCTCTCTCTCTCTCTGACAAATAAATAAATAAATAAAATCTTAAAAAAAAAAGAAATCCTAGAATTGACAAATACAATAACTAAAATGAAGAGATCAATAGAAAGCTCAACAGCAGACTCGACCAAGCAGAAAGAATTTATGAGCTAGATGGCAGATCACTGAAATCACCCAGTCAGAGGAGCAAAAAGAATAAAGAATAAAAAAGAATAAAGAAAGCCTATATGAATTACATGATCCATTCAAAGAAACCATGCATTACTGGATCACCAGAAGGAGAAGAGTGGGAAAAGGAGGCACAAGTCTTATTTAAAGAAATAAACGCTGAGAACTTCCAAATCTGAACGGAGATTTGGACATCCAAACTCATAAAATTAATAAGTCGTCCTAAAATTTCAGCCCCAGCTGATCTTATCTAAGACATTTTATAATAAAACTGTCCAAAATAAAAGAAAAAGAGAGAAATTTTAAAGCAGCAAGATTAAAAAACAATTCTCATATATATGGGAACTCCCATGAGGCTATAGAAGATTTTTTTTTTTTAAAGATTTTATTTATTTACTTGACAAAGATCACAAGTAGGCAGAAAGGCAGAGAAAGAGGAGGCAGGCTCGTCGCTGAGCAGAGAGCCCGATGCGGGGCTCGATTCCAGGACCCTGAGATCATGACCCGAGCCGAAGGCAGAGGCTTAACCCACTGAGCCACCCAGGCGCCCCAGGCTATAGAAGATTTTTTAGCAGAGAGTGGAATGATATATTCAAATTACTGAAAGGAAAAAAACTCTATCAACCAAGAATAATTTACCTGGCAAAATTGTTTTGAGAAATGAAGGAGAGATAAAAATTTTTCCAAACAAACAGAAGCTGAGGGGGTCTGTCATCACTAGAACTACCTTACAAGACATGCTGAAAGGAATTCTTGAAGCAGAAATGAAAGGAAACTAATTAGCAACATGAAAATATATACAAATATAATACATACTGGTAAGGTAAGTATATAATCAAATTCAGAATACTAATACTATAATATGTTTGTGTGTTAATCACTTAATTGTAATATAAAGGTTTAAAGGAAAAGTATCAAAAGTAACAATTGCTACAATAATATGTTAGTGGATCTGCAATATAAATGAGATTACTTGTGACATCAAAAACATAAAATATAGGAGGGCTGTAAGAGGGTTGAATTTTTGTATATGATTGAAGTTAAATTATCATTCTTAAAATAGACTGTTAAGTTTATGAGATGTTTTATACAATTCACAGAATAACCACAAAACAAAGACCTATGGTAGACACACAAAAGATAAAGATGATCAAAGCTTGCTACTATGGAAAATCATCAACTCACAATGAAAGATAACCAAAGAGGAAGAAAGAAAGAAGGGAAATACAAAGCAACCAGAAAACAGTAAGATGGCATTAATAAGTACTTACCTATTAATAATTACTGCTAATGTAAAGAGATTAAATTCTCCAATCAAAAAGCATAGAGTGTCTGAATGGATTAAAAAACAACCCTGGTGTGTCTGGGTGGCTCAGTAGGTTAAGCCTCTGCCTTCTGCTCAGATCATGATCTCAGGGTCCTGGGATCAAGCCCTGCATCAGGCTCTCTGCTCAGCAGAGAACCTGCTTCCCCCTTTCTCTCTGCCTGCCTCTCTGCCTACTTGAGATCTCTCTCTCTCTCTCTCTCTCTGTCAAATAAATAAATAAAATATAAAAGAAAAAACAAACACAACCCAATCATATGTTGCCTACAAGAGACTCACTTTAACCTTAAGTACACATATAGTCTCAAAGCGAAGGGTAGAAAAATATATTTCATGCAAATGGAAACCAAAAGTGAGTAGAAACAGCTATCCTTATAGCAGCAAAACAGACTTCAAGTCAAAAATTATAGCAAGAGACAACAAGGGTCATTTTACAATGATAAAGAGGTTAATTCATCAAGAGAATATAACAATTGCAAATATATATGCACTCAATATCCGAGCAACAAAATATATTAAGCAAATACTAAGAGATCTGAAGAGAGAAATAAACAGCACTGCAATAACAGGAGGGGACTTACAACAATGGACTTGTTTATCCAGACAGAAAATCTGGACAGAAAATTCATAAGGAAACATTGGACTTGAACTATACCTTAGCATAAGTTTATGCAGAACATTCCACCCAATGGCAGTAGAATACACATGCATCTAAAGGACACATGGAACATTCTCTAGGATAAATAGGTGAGGTTACAGAGCAATTCTTAGCAAGTAAGATGACAGAAATCATACCAAATATTTTTTCTGACCCCAATGGTGTGAAACTAGAAATGAATTACAAGAGGAAAACTGGAAAATTCACAAATATGTGGAAACATACTCTTGAACAACCACTGGGCCAAAGAAGAAATGAAAAGTGAAATCAAAAATTATCTTTAAAAAAAAGATTTTATTTATTTGACACGGAGAGAGAGAGAGGGAGAGCAAGAGCGCATGCAGGGGAAGAGGCAGAGGGATTGGGAGAAGCAGGCTTCCTGATGAGCAGGGAGCCCAATGTGGGCTCGATCCCATGACCCTAGGATCATGACTTGAGCCTAAGGCAGATGCTTAACCAACTGAGCCCCCCGGGTTCCCCAGAAAATATCTTGATACAAAGGAAAATGGAAGCACACACTAAACTTACGGGATGCAACAAAAGCAGTTCAGAGAGAGAAGTTTAAAGCAATAAATGCCTTCATTGAGGAAAAAAAAAAAAAGCATGCTTCCTAAAGCAAAGGAACCCAACCAGTGTCTCTTGCAAAGGAGAGGGTCAATTCTTAGGATAGCTTCCAGCCCTGGAAAATGAGCATCATCAAGGGACCCCAGAATCCAATCACAGCATGTACACTTCTTTTATGAGGTCTCATCACAGCTCTGACCTGATTCCCACAAACTTTAATATGTTTATATTTAATATTTCCCTGTAGATGAAGAAAGCTTTTTTTTTTTCCTCACCCCCTTTGGTAACCAATGGTCTGTAAGCTGCCCCTTTGTGGGAAGGTAAGAGGCAAAGTTTTGTGGGCATGCCGGCCATCAAGGATTTCATCAGTATCCTGCACTGCTGCTGATAAACCAGTCTTGGTATAGATCTATAGGCCGGGGCAATGCGAGATAGAAACCTGGAGGGAAGTGTACCCACAGGAGTTCTTTAATCCCTTGTCTGTATTGCTTCTAAGTCCAGCTTGTTTGATGCTATCTCTTCATTGATTCAGAATAAGACCCACAGGGTGCCAGTTACTGACCCGGAATAAGGCAACACCTTGCACATCGTCACCTATAAGCGCATCCTCAAGTTCTTCAAATTGTTTGTCACTGTGTTTCCCAAGCCAGAGTTCACGTCTAAGTCTCTGGAAGGACTGCAGATCGGCATGTAGGCCAACAGTCCCATCCCTGTCTACACGGCTCTAGGCATTCTGAATGCACTGATTCTCAGCCCTGCCAGTGGTGGATGAGAAAGCGAGTGTGGTGGACATCTACTCAGGGTTTTATGTTATCAAATTGGCAGCAGAAAAGACCTACCATAACCTAGATGTGTCAGCAACCAAAGCTCTACAATGTTGATCACATTACTTTAAATGTGTCCTTGGGTGTGTGTCTGGGTAGTTCCGTCATCTAAGGGTCTGACTCTTGGCTTTGGCTCATGTCATGATCTCGGGGTTGTGAGATTGAGCCCTGCAACAGGCTCCATACTGAGCATGGACTCTGCTGGAGATTCTCTCCCCTTTTCCTCTCCCTCTTCCTCTGCTCCTGCCACTCACATGTTTGCTCTCTCTCAAATAAATAGATAAATAAAATATTAAAATACATCCTCAAGTGTTATTTGCATGAGACTCTGGAGACCATTCTCAACAGGCTCGCGGAACCAGAGACTTGCCTATCTGTAGTGGTGGATAAGAATGATGCAGCCAATGCAAGGTTGGTTCAACATCCGCAAATCAGTCAATGTAATACAACACATCAATAAAAGAAAGAACAAGAACCATATGATACTCTCAATAGATGCTGAAAAAGCATTTGACAAAGTACAGCATCCCTTCCTGATCAAAACTCTTCAAAGTGTAGGGATAGAGGGCGCATACCTCAATATCATCAAAGCCATCTATGAAAAACCCACTGCAAATATCATTCTCAATGGAGAAAAACTGAAAGCTTTTCTGCTAAGGTCAGGAACACGGCAGGGATGTCCATTATCACCACTGCTATTCAACATAGTACTAGAGGTCCTAGCCTCAGCAATCAGACAACAAAAGGAAATTAAAGGCATCCAAATCGGCAAAGAAGTCAAATTATCACTCTTCGCAGATGATATGATACTATATGTGGAAAACCCAAAAGAGTCCACTCCAAAACTGCTAGAACTTGTACAGGAATTCAGTAAAGTGTCAGGATATAAAATCAATGCACAGAAATCAGTTGCATTTCTCTACACCAACAACAAGACAGAAGAAAGAGAAATTAAGGAGTCCATCCCATTTACAATTGCACCCAAAACCTTAAGATACCTAGGAATAAACCTAACCAAAGAGGCACAGAATCTATACTCAGAAAACTATAAAGTACTCATGAAAGAAATTGAGGAAGACACAAAGAAATGGAAAAATGTTCCATGCTCCTGGATTGGAAGAATAAATATTGTGAAAATGTCTATGCTACCTAAAGCAATCTACACATTTAATGCAATTCCTATCAAAGTACCATCCATCTTTTTCAAAGAAATGGAACAAATAATTCTAAAATTTATATGGAACCAGAAGAGACTTCGAATAGCCAAAGGGATATTGAAAAAGAAAGCCAAGGTTGGTGGCATCACAATTCCGGACTTCAAGCTCTATTACAAAGCTGTCATCATCAAGACAGCATGGTACTGGCACAAAAACAGACACATAGATCAATGGAACAGAATAGAAAGCCCAGAAATAGACCCTCAACTCTATGGTCAACTCATCTTCGACAAAGCAGGAAAGAATGTCCAATGGAAAAAAGATAGCCTCTTCAATAAATGGTGCTGGGAAAATTGGACAGCCACATATAGAAAAATGAAATTGGACCATTTCCTTACACCACACACAAAAATAGACTCAAAGTGGATGAAGGACCTCAATGTGAGAAAGGAATCCATCAAAATCCTTGAGGAGAACACAGGCAGCAACCTCTTCGACCTCAGCCGCAGCAACATCTTCCTAGGAACATCGCCAAAGGCAAGGGAAGCAAGGGCAAAAATGAACTATTGGGATTTTATCAAGATCAAAAGCTTTTGCACAGCAAAAGAAACAGTTAACAAAACCAAAAGACAACTGACAGAATGGGAGAAGATATTTGCAAACGACATATCAGATAAAGGACTAGTGTCCAGAATCTATAAAGAACTTATCAAACTCAACACCCAAAGAACAAATAATCCAATCAAGAAATGGGCAGAGGACATGAACAGACATTTCTGCAAAGAAGACATCCAGATGGCCAACAGACACATGAAAAAGTGCTCCATATCACTCGGCATCAGGAAAATACAAATCAAAACCACAATGAGGTATCACCTCACACCAGTCAGAATGGCTAAAATCAACAAGTCAGGAAATGACAGATGCTGGCGAGGATGCAGAGAAAGGGGAACCCTCCTACACTGTTGGTGGGAATGCAAGCTGGTGCAACCACTCTGGAAAACAGCATGGAGGTTCCTCAAAATGTTGAAAACAGAACTGCCCTATGACCCAGCAATTGCACTACTGGGTATTTACCCTAAAGATACAAACGTAGTGATCCGAAGGGGCACGTGCACCCGAATGTTTATAGCAGCAATGTCCACAATAGCCCAACTATGGAAAGAACCTAGATGTCCATCAACAGATGAATGGATCAAGAAGATGTGGTATATATGCACAATGGAATACTATGCAGCCATCAAAAGAAATGAAATCTTGCCATTTGCGACAACGTGGATGGAATTAGAGCGTATCATGCTTAGCGAAATAAGTCAAGCGGAGAAAGACAACTATCATATGATCTCCCTGATATGAGGAAGTGCTGATGCAACATGGGGGCTTAAGGGGGTAGGAGAAGAACAAATGAAACAAGATTGGATTGGGAGGGAGACAAACCATAAGTGACTCTTAATCTCACAAAACAAACTGAGGGTTGCTGGGGGGAGGGGGGTTGGGAGAAGGGGGTGGGATAATGGACATTGGGGAGGGTATGTGCTTTGGTGAGTGCTGTGAAGTGTGTAAACCTGGTGATTCACAGACCTGTACCCCTGGGGATAAAAATATATGTTTATAAAAAATTAAAAATTAAAAAAAAAAAAAGAATGATGCAGCCAAGGAAATTTTTATCACCATCTGACCTCCTTTCAGAACTTGGTGCTCACAGGCAAAGACAAAAAAATCTTGACATGGGGAAAGAGGTCAGGCAGCACCAGGAATCAGCCCTACTCCCTGGCAGCCCTGGGAATCACAGATGAACTCTTGAAATAACTGTGACTATTCCCTGTCCAGAAGACCCCTATCTTCTACCTGGAAACTGGGGAAGGTATGGGAAGAGGAAGGAGAATGGATTTTAAGGTGCCCGTATCCTCACAATACTCTTGAGAAAAATTTTCAGCCTAGACCAGTCTAGCCCCTGTCCTCTCAACACAGTCCCTTTCCCAAGCAAACTATGGGTTCTGAGCCCCTGAAAAAAATTCTGGTCTCTTAGAGATTCCAGAACTTTACCCAGCCTTTAAGTCTGCCTTGGGCTCTACCCTAAAGTAATAACACAACAAAACTCTTCATAAAGATATTTTTATTCACCCCGTTTCAAGCTGTATGGAAGAAGGTGAACCCGTTTAGTGACATTTCTTCCCCTAATAGGAATGGGGAGGAAGGTGGGAAGGGGAGAGGTCTTTGGGTTCCCATGCTGTATGCATATGTAGGGGATTGGGGGGTTAGGTGGAGAAGGAGGGTGAAGTGGCTAGGATATTGCTTTTCATGGCATTCCTGACTAAAATGAAAGGGACCTAAAACAACAACAAAAAAGAAAAATCACAAGTAAAAAACCTAAATTTATCCCTTAAGGAACTAGAAAAAGTAAGCCCAAGATCAGCAGAAAAAAGGAAATAACAAAAATCAGAGCAGAAACAAATGAAATAGAGTAAAAACAATAGAAAAGATCAACCAAATTAACAATTTTTTAAAAAGATAAACAAATTAGGGGCGCCTGGGTGGCTCAGTGGGTTGGGCCTCTGCCTTTGGCTCAGGTCATGATCTCAGGATCCTGGGATCAAGCCCCGCATCGGGCTCTCTGCTCAGCAGGGAGCCTGCTTCCCTTCCTCTCTCTTTGCCTGCCTCTCTGCCTACCTGTGATCTCTGTCTGTCAAATAAATAAATAAAATCTTAAAAAAAAATAAACAAATGAACAAACCTTTATCTGGACAAAGAAAAGAAGAAAGGACTCAAATAACTGAAATCAGGAATGAAAGAGGAGACATTAGAACTGACACCACAGTAATACAAATGATCATAAGAGACTACAATGAACAATTACATGCCGACAAATTGGATAATCTAGAAAAAACGGATAAATTCCTAGAAACGTACAACCTATCAAGACTGAATCACGAAGAAATAGAAAATCAGAACAGACCAAAAACAAGTAAGGAGAATGAATCGATAATTTAAAATCTCCCAAGAGAGAAAAGCCCAGCACCAGAGGGCTTTACTGGTGAAGTGTAACAAATATTTATTTTTTTAAAAGATTTTATTTATTTGCCAGAGATAGAGAGTGAGAGTACACACAAGGAGGCAGAGAGGCAGGCAGAGGCAGCAAGAGAAGGAGGCTCCCTGCCGAGCAAGGAGCCTGATGTGGGATTCCATCCTAGGACCTTGGGATCATGACCTGAGCCGAAGGCAACAGCTTAACCAACTGAGCCACCCAGGCATCCCTGTAACAAATATTTAAAGAGGAATTAACATCAATCCTTTTCAAACTCTTCCCAAAATTTGAAGAGGAGGGGATACTCCCAAACTCGTTCTATGAGCAGCATTACTTTGATACCAAAGCCAGATACGGACAACACAAGGAAAGTAAACTACAGGCCAATATTCCTAATGAATATAGATTCAGATATCCTCATCAAAATGCTTGCAAGATGAATTCAATAGCATATTAAAAATGATCGTATAACATGCTCAAGTGAGATTCATTCCAGGGTTGCAAATCGATAAATGTGATATACCATATTAATAGGATAAAAGGTAAAAATCATATGATCACCTCAATACAAGAAGAATAGTATTTGACAAAACTCATCCTTTCATGATAAAAACTCTTGGGGGGAGGAGTCAAGATGGCGGAGAAGTAGCAGGCTGAAACTACTTCAGCTAGCAGGAGATCAGCTAGATAGCTTATCTAAAGATTGCAACCACCTGCAAATCCATCGGCAGATCGAAGAGAAGAAGAACAGCAATTCTAGAAACAGAAAAACCACCACTTTCTGAAAGGTAGGACTGGCGGAGAAGTGAATCCAAAGCGACGGGAAGATAGACCCCGGGGGGGGGGAGGGGCCGGATCCCGGCCAGCAGCGGAGCAACGGAGCACAAAATCAGGACTTTAAAAAGTCTGTTCCGCTGAGGGATATCGCTCCAGAGGCTAAACCGGGGTGAAGCCCACACGGGGTCAGCGTGGCCTCAGGTCCCACAGGGTCACAGGAGGATCGGGGGTGTCTGAGTGTCTCAGAGCTTGCAGGTATTAGAACGGGGAAGCCGGCTACAGAGACAGAGCTGAGGAGTGAGCTCTCAGCTCGGCGTTACCTTGAACTGGTCACAGGCTCGGGGAGCTCAGAGTGCGGCTGGAGGCCAGGCAGACGGGAGTAAATGGGCACTGTTCTCTGAGAGCGCACTGAGGAGTGGGGCCCCGAGCTCTCGGCTCCTCCGAGCCAGAGACCAGGAGGCCGCCATTTGTATTCCCGTCCTCCGGAACTCTACGGAAAGCGCTCAGGGAACAAAAGCTCCCGAAAGCGAACCCAAGCGGATCACTCAGCCCAACCCCTGGTAAGAGCAGTGCAATTAAGCCTGGGGCAAAGACACTTGAGAATCACTACAACAGGCCCCTCCCCCAGAAGATCAACAAGAAATCCAGCCAAGACCAAGTTAACCTACCAAGGAGTGCAGTTTCAATACCAAGAAGAGCAGCAGAATTCCAGAGGAGGAGAAAGCAAAGCACGGAATTCATGGCTTTCTCCCTATGATTTTTTAGTCTTGCAATTAATTTAATTTTTTTTCATTTTTTTTCTCTTCTTCTGCTAAATTTTTTTTAACTTTTACCCTTTTCTTTTTTAACGTTTTTAAACTAGTTTATCTAATATATATATATATACATTGTTTTCTTTTTTAAATTTTTTTCTTTGTTTTTTTTTTCTTTTTTCTTTCTGAACCTCTTTTTATCCCCTTTCTCCCCCCTCACGATTTGGGATCTCTTCTGATTTGGTTAAAGTATATTTTCCTAGGGTTGTTGCCACCCTTTTAGTATTTTACTTGCTCCTTCATATACTCTTATCTGGACAAAATGACAAGGTGGAAAAATTCACCACAAAAAAAAAGAACAAGAGGCAGTACCGAAGGCTAGGGACCGGATCAATACAGACATTGGTAATATGTCAGATCTAGAGTTCAGAATGACAATTCTCAAGGTTCTAGCCGGGCTCAAAAAGGCATGGAAGATATTAGAGAAACCCTCTCAGGAGATATAAAAGCCCTTTCTGGAGAAATAAAAGAACTAAAATCTAACCAAGTTGAAATAAAAAAAGCTATTAATGAGGTGCAATAAAAAATGGAGGCTCTCACTGCTAGGATAAATGAGGCAGAAGAAAGAATTAGCGATATAGAAGACTAAATGACAGAGAATAAAGAAGCTGAGCAAAAGAGGGACAAACAGCTACTGGACCACGAGGGGAGAATTCGAGAGATAAGTGACACCATAAGATGAAACAACATTAGAATAATTGGGATTCCAGAAGAAGAAGAAAGAGAGAGGGGAGCAGAAGGTATACTAGAGAGAATTATTGGGGAGAATTTCCCCAATATGGCAAAGGGAACAAGCATCAAAATTCAGGAGGTGCAGAGAATGCCCCTCAAAATCAATAAGAATAGGCCCACACCCCGTCACCTAATAGTAAAATTTACAAGTCTTAGTGACAAAGAGAAAATCCTGAAAGCAGCCCAGGAAAACAAGTCTGTAACATACAATGGTGAAAATATTAGATTGGCAGCAGACTTATCCACAGAGATCTGGCAGGCCAGAAAGAGCTGGCATGATACATTCAGAGCACTAAACGAGAAAAGCATGCAGCCAAGAATACTATATCCAGCTAGGCTATCATTGAAAATAGAAGGAGAGGGCACCTGGGTGGCTCAGTGGGTTAAACTGCTGCCTTTGGTTCAGGTCATGATCTCAGAGTCCTGGGATCGAGTCCCGCATCGGGCTCTCTGCTCAGCGGGGAGCCTGCTTCCCTCTCTCTCTCTCTCTGCCTGCCTCTCTGTCTATTTGTGATCTCTCTCTGTCAAATAAATAAATAAAATCTTTAAAAAAAAAAAGAAAGAAAAAAAATAGCAGGAGAGATTAAAAGCTTCCAGGAAAAACAAAAACTGAAAGAATTTGCAAACACCAAACCAGCTCTACAGGAAATATTGAAAGGGGTCCTCTAAGCAAAGAGAGAGCCTACAAGTGGTAGATCAGAAAGGAACAGAGACAATATACAGAAACAGTCACCTTACAGGCAATACAATGGCACTAAATTCATATCTCTCAATACTTACCCTGAATGTTAATGGGCTAAATGTCCCAATCAAAAGACACAGGGTATCGGAATGGATTAAAAAAAACAAAACCCATCTATATGTTGCCTACAAGAAACTCATTTTAAGCTCGAAGATACCTTCAGATTTAACGTGAGGGGGTGGAAAAGAATTTACCATGCTAATGGACATCAGAAGAAAGCAGGAGTGGCAATCCTTATATCAGATCAATTAGATTTTAAGCCAAAGACTATAATAAGAGATGAAGAAGGACACTATATTATACTCAAAGGGTCTGTCCAACAAGAAGATCTAACAATTTTAAATGTCTATGCCCCCAACGTGAGAGCAGCCAACTTTATAAACCAATTAATAACAAAATTAAAGAAACACATCAACATAATACAATAATAGTAGGGGACTTTAACACTCCCCTCCCTGAAATGGACAGATCATCCAAGCAAAAGATAAACAAGGAAATAAAGGCCTCAAATGACACACTGGACCAGATGGACATCACAGATATATTTAGAACATTTCATCCCACAGCAACAGAATACACATTCTTCTCTAGTGCACATGGAACATTCTCCAGAATAGATCACATCCTTGGTCCTACATCAGGACTCAACCGGTATCAAAAGATTGGGATCATTCCCTGCATATTTTCAGACCACAATGCTCTGAAGCTAGAACTCAACCACAAGAGGAAGTTTGGAAAGAACCCAAATACATGGAGACTAAACAGCATCCTTCTAAAGAATGAATGCGTCATCCAGAAAATTAAAGAAGACTTGAAAAAAATCATGGAAACAAATGATAATGAAAACACAACAGTTCAAAATCTGTGGGACACAACAAAGGCAGTCCTGAGAGGAAAATATATAGTGGTAGCCTTTCTCAAGAAACAAGAAAGGTCTCAGGTACACAACCTAACCCTACACCTAAAGGAGCTGGAGAAAGGACAAGAAAGAAACCCTAAGCCCAGCAGGAGAAGAGAAATCATAAAGATCAGAGCAGAAATCAATGAAATAGAAACAAACAAAAAAAATAGAACAAATCAACGAAACTAGGAGCTGGTTCTTTGAAAGAATTAATAAAACTGATAAACCCCTGGCCAGACTTATCAAAAAGAAAAGAGAAAGGACCCAAATAAATAAAACCAAGAATGAAAGAGGAGAGATCACAATGAACGCCAAAGAAATACAGACAATTATAAGAACATACTATGAGCAACTCTATGCCAACAAATTTGACAATCTGGAAGAAATGGATGTATTCCTAGAAACATATAAACTACCACAACTGAACCAGGAAGAAATAGAAAGCCTGAACAGACCCATAACCAGTAAGGAGATTGAAACAGTCATTAAAAATCTCCAAACAAACAAAAGGGCCAGATGGCTTCCCCGGGGGAATTCTACCAAACATTTAAAGACGAACTAATTCCTATTCTCCTGAAACTGTTCCAAAAAATCGAAATGGAAGGAAAACTTCCAAACTCATTTTATGAGGCCAGCATCCCAAAACCAGCCAAGGATCCCATCAAAAAAGAGAGCTATAGACCAATATCCTTGTCGAACACAGATACGAAAATTCTCACCAAAATACTAGCCAATAGGATCCAACAGTACATTAAAAGGATTATTCACCATGGCCCAGTGGGATTTATTCCAGGGCTGCAAGGTTGGTTCAACATCCGCAAATCAATCAATGTGATACAACACATCAATAAAAGAAAGAACAAGAACCATATGATACTCTCAATAGATGCTGAGAAAGCATTTGACAAAGTACAGCATCCCTTCCTGATCAAAACTCTTCAAAGTGTAGGGATAGAGGGCACATACCTCAATATTATCTAAGCTATTTATGAAAAACCCACTGCAAATATCATTCTCAATGGAGAAAAACTGAAAGCTTTTCCGCTAAGGTCAGGAACACAGCAGGGGTGTCCATAATCACCACTGCTATTCAACATAGTACTAGAAGTCCTAGCCTCAGCAATCAGACAACAAAAGGAAATTAAAGGCATCCAAATCGCCAAAGAAGAAGTCAAACTATCACTCTTTGCAGATGATATGATACTATATGTGGAAAACCCAAAAGACTCCACTCCAAAACTGCTACAACTTGTATAGGAATTCAGTAAAGTGTCAGGATATAAAACCAATGCACAGAAATCAGCTGCATTTCTCTACACCAACAACAAGACAGAAGAAAGAGAAATTAAGGAGTCAATCCCATTTACAATTGCACCCAAAACCATAAGATACCTAAGAATAAGCCTAACCAAAGAGGCACAGAATCTATACTCAGAAAACTATAAAGTACTCATGAAAGAAATTGAGGAAGACACAAAGAAATGGAAAAATGTTCCATGCTCCTGGATTGGAAGAATAAATATTGTGAAAATGTCTATGCTACCTAAAGCAATCTACACATTTAATGCAATTCCTATCAAAGTACCATCCATCTTTTTCAAAGAAATGGAACAAATAATCCTAAAATTTATATGGAACCAGAAAAGACCTCGAATAGCCAAAGGAATATTGAAAAGGAAAGCCAAACTTGGTGGCATCACAATTCCGGACTTCAAGCTCTATTACAAAGCTGTCATCATCAAGACAGCATGGTACTGGCACAAAAACAGACACATAGATCAATGGAACAGAATAGAAAGCCCAGAAATAGACCCTCAACTCTATGGTCAACTCATCTTCGAAAAGCAGGAAAGAATGTCCAATGGAAAAAAGACAGCCTCTTCAATAAATGGTGTTGGGAAAATTGGACAGCCACATGCAGAAAAATGAAATTGGACCGTTTCCTTACACCACACATGAAAATAGACTCAAAATGGATGAAGGACCTCAATGTGAGAAAGGAATCCATCAAAATCCTTGAGGAGAACACAGGCAGCAACCTCTTCGACCTCAGCTGCAGCAACATCTTCCTAGGAACATCGCCAAAGGCAAGGGAAGCAAGGGCAAAAAATGAACTATTGGGATTTTATCAAGATCAAAAGCTTTTGCACAGCAAAGGAAACAGTTAACAAAACCAAAAGACAACTGACAGAATGGGAGAAGATATTTGCAAACGACATATCAGATAAAGGACTAGTGTCCAGAATCTATAAAGAACTTATCAAACTCAACACCCAAAGAACAAATAATCCAATCAAGAAATGGGCAGAGGACATGAACAGACATTTCTGCAAAGAAGACATCCAGATGGCCAACAGACACATGAAAAAGTGCTCCATATCACTCGGCATCAGGAAAATACAAATCAAAACCACAATGAGGTATCACCTCACACCAGTCAGAATGGCTAAAATCAACAAGTCAGGAAATGACAGATGCTGGCGAGGATGCAGAGAAAGGGGAACCCTCCTACACTGTTGGTGGGAATGCAAGCTGGTGCAACCACTCTGGAAAACAGCATGGAGGTTCCTCAAAATGTTGAAAACAGAACTGCCCTATGACCCAGCAATTGCACTACTGGGTATTTACCCTAAAGATACAAACGTAGTGATCCGAAGGGGCACGTGCACCCGAATGTTTATAGCAGCAATGTCCACAATAGCCCAACTATGGAAAGAACCTAGATGTCCATCAACAGATGAATGGATCAAGAAGATGTGGTATATATGCACAATGGAATACTATGCAGCCATCAAAAGAAATGAAATCTTGCCATTTGCAACAACGTGGATGGAATTAGAGCGTATCATGCTTAGCGAAATAAGTCAAGCGGAGAAAGACAACTATCATATGATCTCCCTGATATGAGGAAGTGCTGATGCAACATGGGGGCTTAAGGGGGTAGGAGAAGAACAAATGAAACAAGATTGGATTGGGAGGGAGACAAACCATAAGTGACTCTTAATCTCACAAAACAAACTGAGGGTTGCTGGGGGGAGGGGGGTTGGGAGAAGGGTGGTGAGGTTATGGACATTGGGGAAGGTATGTGCTTTGGTGAGTGCTGTGAAGTGTGTAAACCTGGTGATTCACATACCTGTACCCCTGGGGATAAAAATATATGTTTATAAAAAATTAAAAATTAAAAAAAAACTCTTAACAAAATTGGGTATAAACGAAACACACCTCAATATAATAGAGGTCCTATATGACAAATCCACACTAGAGTCAACAATGAAAGGTTGATTTCTCACTAAGATCAGGAACAAATGAAAGGTGCCCACTCTCAATACTCCTGTTCAACATAGTACTGGAAGTCCTAGCCAGGGCAATCAGGCAAGAAAAAGAAATAAAAGGGATCCATTTCAGGGAGAAAGAAGTAAAATCATCTTTGCAGATGTTATGATCTTATATATGGAAAGTCCTAAACACTTCACAAAAAAACCCCATTAGAACTAATAAATGAGGGGCGCCTGGGTGGCTCAGTGGTTAAGCTGCTGCCTTCGGCTCAGGTCATGATCTCAGGGTCCTGGGATCGAGTCCCGCATCGGGCTCTCTGCTCAGCAGGGAGCCTGCTTCCTCCTCTCTCTCTCTGCCTGCCTCTCTGCCTACTTGTGATTTCTCTCTGTCAAATAAATAAATAAAATCTTTAAAAAAAAAAAAGAACTAATAAATGAATTTTGTAAGGTTGCAGGATACAAAACCAACTTATAAAAAGCGGCTGCATTTCTTTTTTTTTTTTAAGATTTTATTTATTTATTTGACAGACAGAGGTCACAAGTAGGCAGAGAGGCAGGCAGAGAGAGAGGGGAAAGCAGGCTCCCTGCCGAGCAGAGAGCCCGACGCGGGGCTCGATCCCAGAACCCTGTGACCATGACCTGAGCCGAAGGCAGAGGCTTTAACCCACTGAGCCACCCAGGCACTCCAAACCAGCTGCATTTCAAAAAGTAGCAGCAAACTATCTGGAAAAAAAAAATCCCATTTAAAATGGCATCAAAAGGAATGTCTGGGTGGCTTAGTTGGTTAAGCATCTGCCTTTGGCTCTGGTCATGATCCCATGGTCCTGGGGCTGAGGTCTTCATTGGGCTCCCTGCTCAGTGGGGAGTCTGCTTCTCCCTCTACCTGCCTCTCCCCCTGCTTGTGCGCACTCTCTCTCTCTGACAAATAAGTAAATTCCTTTAAAAAATAAACAAAAATAAAACTGCATCAAAAATAATAAATTACTTGGGAATAAATTTTAAGCAAGGAGATGAAACATCTATTTGCTGCAAATTACAAGATACTGATTAAAAAAATGGAAGAGGACACAAACAAGTGAAATATAGTCGTGTACATGGATTGGAAGAACTAATGTTATTAATTTGTCCATACTATTCATCTGCAGATGCAGTACAATCCCTATCAAAATCTCAGTGGCCATTTTTTACAGAAATAGAAAAAACAATCCTAAAATGTATACAGAACCGCAAAAGAGCCTGAACAGCCAAAGAAATCCTGGGAAAGAACAAAGCTGGAAGAACAAAACATACTTCTTGATGTGAAGATTTATAATAAAGCTATAGAATTCAAAACAGTATGGTACTGGGATAAAAGCACACATAAACCAGTGCAAGAGCCCTGAGAGCCCAGAAATAAGCCCACACATACACAGGCAACTAATACATGAGAAGGGAGCCAGGGGTATTTACTAGGGAAGGGATAGCCTCTTCAATAAATGGTACTGGGAAAACGGGGTATTTACATGCAAAAGAATGAAAATGGACCCCAGTCTTACACGACTCACAAGTTTTCCGGAAGTGGGTTAAAGATTTTTTTTTAAATGTTTTATTTATTTGCCAGAGAGAGAGAGAGAGAGCACAAGCCGGGGGAGTAGTAGGTGGAAAGAGAAGCAGGCTCCCTGCTGAGCAAGGAGCCCAAAGTGGGACTTGATCCCAGGACCGTGGATCATGACCTGAGCCGAAGGTAGATGCTTAACTGACTGAGCCACCCAAGAATCTCCAGAAACGGATTAAAGGCTTAAATGGAAGGCCCCAAACTATAAAATGTACCAGAAGAAAACACAGGGGAAATTCTCCTTGATGTCAGTCTTCGCGATGATTTTTAGGATATGACAACAAAGGTTAGGTAACAAAAGCAAAAATCAACAAGTGGGACTACATCAAACTAAAACTACTTTTGCCTCTGAACCGCAAAAGCAACAATCAGCAAAGTGCAAAGGCAACCTATAGCATGGGAGAAAATATTTACAGATAATTTATCTGTTAGGGGTTAATACCCCCCAATACATGAGGACCTCCCACAGTCCAATACAATAAAAAAAAAAAACAAAAAAAACTGATGAAAGGATTTGAATAGACATTTTTCCCAAAGAAGACATACCGATGATCAACAGATACATGAAAAGATGCTCAACATCAGTCATCATCAAGGGAATGTAAACCAAAACCACAACAAAAATATCACCTTGTACCTGTTAGAATGGCTATTTCCAAAAAGGCAGGAGACAACCAATGTTGGGATGGTGTGGAGAAAAGGGAGCCCTGGTGTACTGTTGGTGGGAATGTAAACTGGTGCAGCCACTATGGAAAACGCTATATATGGAGGTTGCTCAAAAAAAAGAATGCCACATGACCCAGGAATCCTGCTTCTGGGTATATATTTGATGGAAATGTAATCAATAGTGAAGAGACATTTGTACCCTCATGTTCATTGAAGCATTATCCACAATAGCCAAGACATGGAAACAACATAAGTGCCCACTGATAGATGAATGGCTAAATCAACTGTGATATGTACACACACACACACACACACACACGGATATTATTCAGCTACAAAAAAAGAAGGAAATCCTGCATTTGGTGACAATGTCGATGGGCCCCGAGGGCCAAGTGAAGTAAGTCAGACAGAGAAACAAAAATATTTGTATCCTCACTTACATGTGGGATCTCAAAAGTCTGAACTCACAGAAACAGTAAGATCGTGGTTGCCAAGAGCGGGGGGGTTGGGAGCGTGCAGGGAAAAAGAGGGAGATGTTGGTCAAAAAGCATACACTGGGGCGCCTGGGTGGCTCAGTGAGTTGAGCCGCTGCCTTCGGCTCAGGTCATGATCCCAGGGTCCTGGTATCGAGCCCCGCATCGGGCTCTCTGCTCAGCAGGGAGCCTGCTTCCTCCCCTCTCTCTGCCTGCCTCTCTGCCTGCTTGTCATCTCTCTCTGTCAAATAGATAAATAAAAAATCTTTAAAAAAAAAAAAAAGAGCATACACTTCCAGCTATAAGTTCTGGGAACCTAGTGTACAGCCTGATGACTATAATTGACTATACTATATTACTGTAAGTTGTTAAGAGAGTAGATATTAAATGTTATCACCACAAACACAAGAAAAAAATTATGAGAGAAAATGGGGGGTGTTTACTAACTTTATTGTGGCAACCATTTCACAATACATGTGTACATCAAATCATTACACTGTACACCCCACGCCAGCATCGCTTACGTTAATAATATGTCAATAAAGCTGGGAAAAAAGAAAACCCATATAATTCACAATACTAAAAGAATAAAAATAGGGAAATCATTTTATCATCTCAAAAGACAGGAAATGCGTTTGATAAAGTTAAAAAGCCATTAATGGTTCAACAAAACTGAGCAAAGGAGAAATAAGAATTTTCTTAATCTGATTTAAAAAAAACCCAGCACACACAAAACTCTAAAAAACCCCTTCAGCAAACATGTTACCTAACTGTGTAATGTGGGATGCTTTCCCTTTGAGATCGAAATGAGACAAGAATTGCTTCCTATTATATTGTATTAGAGGATTATATTGTATTAGACGTACAATGAGGGAGCAAAAAGAAATTAAAAGATGTAAGGATTGGAGAGGAACAAAATCAGCTTGCAGAAAACAGTTTAGCAGTTTCTTGTAAAGTTGAACTGAGGCATACTCTATGATCCAGTATTTTCTTTTAAGATTTTATTTATTTATTTGAGAGAGAGAGAGAGAGAGTAAAAGAACACAAGCAGGGGGAGTGGCAGAGGGAGAAGGAGTGGGAGAAGCAGGCTCCCCACTGAGGAGGGAGCCTGATGGGATGCGGGGCTCCATCCCAGGACCCGAGGATCATGACCTGAGCTGAAGGCAGAGAGTTAACCTACTTAGCCACCCAGGCGCCTCTATGATTTAGCATTTTCACTTCTAAGTATATACCTAGGGGAGTCCTTGCACAAGGACACAAGACATGTACAAGAATGTTCATAGCAGCATCATTCATAATACCCCCAAGTTGGGCAGGAGGTCCCAGATGCCCACCAAGAATAGAAAGGATAGATTGTTAAAACATTCACGTGGTTGATCACTGTAGGCCAATGAACATGAATGAACCATAGCTACAAATATAGACATGAATAAAAACAAAAATAAGGATATCAAGCAAGGGATGCCTGGGTGGCTCAGCTGGTTGAGCGGCTGCCTTTGGCTTGGGTCATGATCCCAGAGTTCTGTGATCGAGTCCCACATCGGGCTCCTTGTTCAGCAGGGAGTCTGCTTCTCTCTCTGTCTCTGCATACCACTCTGCCTGCTTGTGCATGTGTGCTCTCTCTCTCCCTCTCTCTCTCTCTGACAAATAAATAAATAAATAAAATCTTAAAAAAATATATCAAGAAAAATACATGCCACAGAAGAATGTCTGTAGTGTGATTACATTTACATACAACTCATGAAGTTGGAAAAACTAAGTAATATATTGCTTAGGGATGCACAGATACGTGGGGGAAAAATAGGAGAAAAATTATTACAAAAGCCAAGATAAAAGTTACCTCTAGGGAAGATGAAGAGGGCTATTTTTAGAAAGTTTCTAAGACAGGAGGTAGTTGTTATGAGGGCATTTTTAAAAAAGATTTTATTTATTTATTTGACACAGAAAGAGTGAGATCACAAATAGGCAGAGGCAGACAGAGAGAGAAGGGGAAGCGGGCTCTCTGCCTAGCAGAGAGCCCAATGCGGGGCTCGAGCCCAGACCCTGGGATCATGACCTGAGCCGAAGGCAGAGGCTTAACCCACTGAGCCACCTAGGTGCCCCCTATGAGGACATTTTTATTCTTTAAGCTGTACATATATATTTTTACATGATTTATATGGGATATATTTCACTATAATTTTTTTTTTCAAAAGCAATTCCCTTTAGGTCTAATTACCAGTTTATAGAGAATATACAGGATAGTGGAACATACTAAGTGATACCATGAGTAAACCATCAGCAGAGTCTAGACTTTGGGAAAATCTAGAGAACCAATCCTCGGGTTTCTTCAAAACAATACATCTTGTTTCTTCTCTCTCTCTCTCAAATAAATAAATAAACCTTCAAAATGTCAAGGGGAAAAAAAAAAAGAGAGAAGAAAAAGGAACCTATAACTCACAAAAGACTAAGGGGACATAATCACCAGCTGCCATGTGTGGACCTTATTTGGATACTCATTGAACACAAAGTTACAAATTAAATAATATGGCTACTGCAGTTAATGTGAGCATTAACTGGCTATCTGATGATAATAAGGATTTATTCTTGATTTTATTGGGATGTGGTCATGGTACAGCGGTTGTGGTTAAAAAGGCAGTCCTTGTCTTTTAGGGGTCAGTAATGAAATATTTACAGGTGAAATGACATTAGTCTATGATTTGACTCAAAACAATCCTGGGTGGGAGGGGTAGTATGAAGAAAAGATTGGCCATGAGGTGAAAATTATTGAAACTTATGCAGGTATGTGAGGTCTCACTCAATGTTAACATGTTTGAAATTCTGTATACTAAAAATAAGATAGGGCGCCTGGGTGGCTCAGTGGGTTGGGCCTCTGCCTCCAGGTTAGGTCATGATCTCAGAGTCGTGGGATCGAGTCCCACACCGGGCTCTCTGCTCCACGGGGAGCCTGCTTCCGCCCCCCTGCCTGTCTCTCTGCCTACTTGTGATCTCTCTCTCTGTCAGATAAAGAAATAAAATCTTTCTAAAAATAAATAAATAAAAATAAAAATAAAATAAAACCAGAGGGGTGAAAAAAAGAGAAAAAGAAAAAGAAATTTGCTCAATAAAGATCTATTTTGAAAGGGACATTTTTAAAAAAGATTTTATTTATTTGACAGAGAGAAATCACAAGTAGGCAGAGAGGCAGGCAGAAAGAGAGGGGAAGCAGGCTCCCCACGAAGCAAGAGAGCCAGATGCGGGTCTTGATCCCAGGGCCCTGAGATCAAGACCTGAGCCAAAGGCAGAGGCCCTACCCACTGAGCCACCTAGGCACCCTTGAAAGAGACATTTTGAGGTTCGTTACCTTCTCACCTTGCGCAGAACAGCCACATTTTTCTTCCACAGGACAATCTAGATCTGGGCTTCTCAATCTTTTTTTTTTTTTTAAAGTCGACTCCACACCCAGCATGGAGCCCAATGCAGGGCTTGAACTTGGGACCCTAACATCAAGACCTGAGCTGAGATCAAAAGTCAGATGCCTAACCAACTGAGCCACCCAGGCATCCCTGTGCTTCTCAATCTTTAATGTGGAGACAAATCAAAAAGATCTTGCTAAAAATGCAGATTTGAATTCAGAAGATCTGAAGTGAGGCCTGATAATCTGCATTTCCAACAACCTCGCAGTTGATGCCAATGCAGGACTCCATTCAAGAACACAGTCTTTGGGGCGCCTGGTGGCTCAGTGGGTTTAACCTCTGCCTTCGGCTCAGGTTATGATCTCAGGGTCCTAGGATCGAGCCCCACATCGGGCTCTCTGCTGGGCGGGGAGCCCGTTTCCTCCTCTCTCTCTCTCTCTGCCTGCCTCTCTGCCTACTTGTGATCTCTCTCTGCCAAATAAATAAATAAAATATTTTAAAAAAATAAAAAGAACACAGTCTTTTACCTCTTCATAAGCTCTGTTCCACTGGTCTTCGACTACTGACTCATTCTTCATCATTCCTTCCTGGCCCCATTCCCCTCCTGGCTCAGGTTAGATTCCTGGTTCTCCTTGACACTCACTCCCCGGTACCCCCTTCCACACCCTTGCCCTCTCCTCGTCTGTGCAGTTTGCCCAGCAAAACTTCAGTGTGTCGGTGCACCGCCATTAAGTGCTTGAACCCAAGCGCTTAAATGACCCCAGAGAAAAACGCCTCAATACATGTTCTTCTTTTTTTTTTTTCTTTAAAGATTTTATTTATTTATTTGACAGAATGAGAAAGAGGGAGAGCATGAGAGGGGAGAGGGTCAGGGGGAGAAGCAGATACCCTGCTGAGCAGGGATCCTGATGCGGGGCTCGATCCTGGGACTCCAGGATCATGACCTGAGCTGAAGGCAGTCCCTTAACTGACTGAGCCACCCAGGCGCCCTTCAATCCGTGTTCTTAAGAGGCACTCTGCTTTATCCAACTTCCCTGCTCCTTTCTTTACAATGCTAATTCCTCTGTCTCCAAGAGGACTCTGTCCTCTTTTCCTCTTCCGTCTCCTTTTCTCTCTGCTAATGACCTGGCCTTCTACTTCACTGGGAAAATAAAAGTTGACAGATAGCAAGTGCTTCGTCTTCCCAACATCACATCTACAAGCTTACCTGTATCTGCTGCATCTCGTCTCATTATCCCCCTCCTATAAAAAATAAAAATCTGGGGGGGCGCCTGGGTGGCTCAGTGGGTTAAAGCCTCTGCCTTCGGCTCAGGTCATGATCCCAGGGTCCTGAGATAGAGCCCCGCATCGGGCTCTCTGCCCAGCAGGGAGCCTGCTTCCCCCTCTCTCTCTCTGCCTGCCTCTCTGCCTCCTTGTGATCTATCAAATAAATAAATAAAATCTTTAAAAAAAAATCTGTCATCACCTATTCATTCATACACACTTTGGATCCCTTTGCCTCACTCTCTTCCAGCTGGACTACTCTGATAGTTTACATAATCTAGAGGCTTTTTTTTTTTTTAAGCAAATGTAAAATCAAGAGAGTTCCTTGACTCTGACCCATAGCTAAATACCGCCTGATTCCTATTGTCCTTTTCATAGTTTACCTTCATTCACTCCTTACTCCCTCCAATTTTGCCTCCATCCTCGCCACTCCACCAAAATTGCTCGTTGAAGTCTTCAGCTACCTCCTCCATGTTCCTAAGTCAAACAGAAGCTTTTCTGTCCTTTAATTGAATCAGTGCCTCAGCAACCTTTGGCCCAGCTGATAGCATGTGTGACTTTCTTCAGCCTTTCCTACTCCTGTTGCCGCTGCAAACATCCTGATCCAAACCTACTTTTTCCACTTCAGGATATAGTATCACCAACCTGGGAGGCTTCTTTAATCTGTACCTTTTCTTCAACCCCTATTAGATCATCAGCAAGACTTGCTTTTTATCCCCCCTACCTCCTTAAGCATCTTTTCAATCTGTCCACTCCGGTTCCATTCCCACTGCAATTACATGAAACTAAATTGTCTCCTATTTCCCAAACGAGCCACCTACTTCCTTGCCTCAGGGCCTTTGTACATGCTGTTGCCTTGCATGGAACACTTAAACACATTCTGAGTTCCATATGGCCAAATTTCATTCTAGGGTAACAACCTTAAAAGTATTCCTAGACTCCAAGCTATTCCCAGATAATCCTGTGAGAAAAGGAGAAGACATTTCCATACCACATTCTAGATACACTCCTGATCCGTGGCCAAAACAGATGCTCAGACTCCTACTTGTTCTAATCAGAACACAAAGTTTGATATACAACCAAGTTTAAGTTCATTTCCAACCATAGCAAAAATTGGCTCTGAATTTCCTCCTGGCTTTCAGTTCCTCCCATAGTAGAGGAAGAGAGTATCCAGCTTATTATTTTGAATTCAGGCTATACACTGGAAACAAACAGAACCCAGTATTTTCCAGCTCCTCTAGCTCAGAGATCTATTTCTCTATCCCTTGAATCTGGTCTTGACCACGTAATTTGTCTAGGCCAATGGAACATTAGCAAATGTGAAACAAGTAGGTGCTCGTAAAGTGCTTGTGCGTTGGGGGGTCCCCTTCCCTTGTTGCTTTTGGAACCCAGCCATCATATGAAGGAGACTGGGCTAGCTCGCTAGATAGGGAGACACATGGCCCAGTCAATTTCAGCTGCCCCTGCCAATCAGCTGACACGTGCATGAGATCCTCTAGGATCAGCCGCTGGCAGCCAGTGTGCCAGCTGCCCAGTTACATGAGGGAACCCAGGCAAGAAGTATACCAACCAGATGATCCCACCTTCAACTGCCAACTCATGGCATTAGGAGCTATAAACGAGGGTTGTTTCAAGCCGCTGCATCTCAGTGGGGTTTGGAATGCAGTGAAAACAAACAGATACACCTCTTGAAGAAGTCTTTTCGTACTGCAGATCCAGTTAGGCTACTTCCCTACTTAAAATGCTTTAATGGTTTTTCATTGATCCTGAAATACAACCCAAGTCACTTTAGCAAGGCCCACAAGAGGTCCACATAGTCTGGAGGGCTCATCTCCTGCTCTGGTTCAACTCACAATGGGCTCAGCCTATCAACCTCCTGCTGCTCCTTGCGTGGTCCCAGCTCTTTCCCACCTCAAGGCTCTCGTACATACTGTTCCCTCTGTCTGGAATGTTCTTCCTGGCTCTTCACCTGCTTGACTCCCTGCTCCTCTCTCAGGTTACATCTTGAGTATTACACGCGCAGAGGGGACTCCTCTGACCAACTATTCTTCTCTGTCCTCCAACTGAAGTATGACTGCAGGTGAACATTCTCACGTCCCCCTACTATTCTTTTTAGCAAATGCCCTGATTTGAAATAATATATTGTCTTATGTGATGATGTTTAATAGCTGCCTTCTCCAATGAGCTGTCAAGTCCATGAGAACAGGATGTCTCTGTTTTGTTCGCAAAAATAACCCTGAACCTTGCATATTACCTGTCACATAGTAATGTGGATGGATTTTTTTTTTTTTAAGATTCTACTTATTTGTTTGAGAGAGAGAGAGATGGAGAGAACATAAGCAGAGGGAGAGAGAGAGGGAGAGGGAGAAGCAAAATCCCCGCTGAGCTGGGAGCCTGATGCAGGGTTTGGTCCCAGGACATGGATATCATGACCTGAGCCAAAGACAGATGCCCATCCAACTGAGCCACCCAGCTGCCCCTGGATTTTGTTTTTTTTCTTTTTGAGGGAGTTTATCCTAGTAATTAACTGTGTGGGTTCTGGAGAAAAGCTGCCTGGGCTTGAATCCTACCTCTATCTCTTACTGGTGGAATGTCTAACTGCTTTGTGCCTCAGCTTGCCCATCTCTAAGTTGGGGATAAAAATAGCACCTGCTCATTGAGTTGTTAGATGGATTGTGTGCAATAATTATTATTTCTTGCTGAACAGGTATCAGCACTGGATAACGGTGAACCAGAAGCTTCTGACATAGCCAACATCTCCTTCCTATGTAGTAAGTATGAACATGGCCATGATTAAATTTACATGTGCCTTCCCCATGGCTAGTTCCTCAGCCAGCGATCTGCCTCATTCTGCAAACATTCGGCCTCAAACTCTGAGTCACCTCTCCAAGATGCGTAGAGCCCCTAATCCTTGAGCACTGACTGGATCTTGGCTCCTGCTTTAAGACTTGATTTCTCCCATAGAGCCAGACATTTGGGGTCAGAGATCAATGTCTCCTGACTGCTGTAAGTGCCCCCTCTTTATCACTTGATGATCCCTACGCGAGCGGGGATCAGGAGCCAACAAAGGTCCACCCAAGAAACAGCTCTAATGGCCCCAAGAAACCGATCGGTCACCCTTCAACACAGACGCGCACACGCACCCACATATATGACAGGAACCAGGCCATCTACCTTGTATTAGAGAGAAAAATATTTCAGAAGGGATAGTTAGTACATTTCCAATCACCAAGTCCTCAAAGGTTTGTCTTTCGGGTTCTGGACCGAAAGAAGATCTAGGTGTCCAAAAAAAATTTTTTTAAGGCGAGGGGAGCAGACCCCCTAAGAAAAGCACTGAGGGGGGATGGTTGGGGGGAAAGGGATGGAGGTGCTCCTTCCACCCCAGCGCCTGCGGAACCAGCACAGCTCCGCTTCCCAAGAAGGCAGCGGAGGACTGGCGCACAGACCACAGACCCGAGAGCTGCAGCTCTCCAGAGCCGGCAGGTACTTTCCTCCCAATGTGCCCAGTGCCCAATGAGGGTGCCCTGTGCATGCTAATGAGGTAGTCTAGGACAGTTCACAAATAATTGCTCAAAGTGTTCAGTAACTTACCAGGCTGGGAGTCAGTGGGCTGCAGAATGGTGGGGCACAGCTCCTGGGGGACCCCCAGCAGAGGGGGCCTGGTCTCCAGGTATCCGGTGCTCACAGGTTAGTGCCTGCAAGATGACGGATTTTCCATTCAGTCGGGCACCAACCCAAAGACAGGGAGAGCCGGACCAAAAGGCAAAAGAGAGGAGGGGAACCTGCTTGTGTTTTTGTATTTAAATTGTTTTTGAGCCCACGTAGCCCTGGGAGTCACATGCCGCCTCCAACATCACCGGAGTCATCACATGATACAGGTCCCCCATCATGTGATAAGACAATTCTGCCTAACTTCAGCCCCCCGCCCCCGCCCCCACCTTACAGACTGACAGATAAAGTGCTTCTGGAGGAGCCCCCCTGAACGCAAAAACCCGCGGTTGAGGGAGGGAGGGATGCAGATGGAGCGCGCTCAGAGCCCACGCAACGCTAAGATCTTGATGAATACTTAATACGCCTTTCTCTTTCTCGCTCCTCCTAAGCTACTGCGACTTGGAGCCGTGCCAACCTCATTTGAATTCCAGCCTTTGTGAATAACTCAAGTGTCGCCACCGTTGTTCCAGCAATTGCAGGGCGTTTGAGCTCACACCATCCTGCCTCGTTCTGGAAAGCCCAGCTCGGCTGCCTCCCCGCCCCGCAGCTTCCATGCCGCCTCGCTGAGCAGCGGGAGTGGGGCGGAGGTGGGGAGACTGCGCCCGCTGAACCTTCTAGGCTTTTTTTTTTTTTTCCCTTCTTCCCAGCTGCAGTAAGAGTCAGGTGGGGCCCGTCTGGCCCTCTGATTAGGCTGTCTCCTCTTTACTTGGTGATCGGAGCTCAGCTCTGTCTGCAGGAGCTCTCTCTCTCTCTGTGTCTGCCTGTATGCATACATGTGTTTCTCTCCTTAATCAGGATACAGTTGACACATTTGGCTTCAAGATCTATTGGGCTCATTTCCTCCCATTACAGTAACCTCCTTTTCTCATTTATTCATTCATTCTATCAACATTTTATTAAACAAGCATTTTTTTGGAGCACCTACTACGTTGAAGGTCTTGTGCTGGGCGGTGAGGAGGAGAAGGGGAGGGAATAGAGGTTGAGAAGATGCCTAAAGGGAGGGATCTCTGTTCTTGAGGTGATGCTGTCTCTGAGGGGCAGCAGAAACACACAGGGAGGTAAGCAGATGCACATTTCAGAGCCCCCCACAGTCAGGCACCAGTCTGTCTACACCTGAACTTCACCTCTACCTCCAGCCTCCCTGCCCTCCATTCTGCCCAGCAGAGGAAATGGACTCTAGTCACTTCCAAGTGAACACCTCTGGGCCATTTCTCTCTGCTTCTCATTTAAAGCAAATGAAATTAAAGATTTTTCTCTTGTTGTTCTTCACCCTGGGGTTGGTACTAAGCTCTGATCCTCACTCCAATGAACTAGTAAACTGTGTGGACCACTTTCCTTAGGAGGTAGAGAGTGCTTCGACATCACTTTGCAATGTGGGGGCAAGGTCCAGGAAAGGAGGCTTATGTTTTAAAGCCAGACGGGCAGCATTGTAAAATACCTCTGAGAGGAAAGAGCCTGCTCCAAATACAGAAAACGTCTGTGCTGTCCTATACAGGAAAGCAGAGAAGGCGTCTATGGCACACACAGATGACTGCCCACCCCCTGATGGCGTTGACAGTATGTGATACTTTGTTTCCTGCATGTGGAAGAATAGGGGTTTAGGGTGGAAATTAGATTTGGGGGTAGACTAATAGAGAATTTACATTACTGTACACCCAAGTTTGTGTGACCATGAATTTTGCATTCGCTATATCGGTGCTTCTGTTGTCTCCCCCAAACAACACAGACCTCAAGGGCAGAGATCTTGCCTTGCGCATTTCTACAACTCCTATTCCTTGTCAACAAAATCCCTTTATTGTTCCAACAGCAATGTTGGCAACCCCAGGAATGACTTGAGTGATTGTTCCAGGGGTGGGTATGTGACAGTTCTTGCCGGAGGGGTTAAAGGGTCTACTGCTTGGACCTTCTGGAAAGATTTTTCCTACTTGATAAGAGAGAAAAGCTCGTGAGGAAAAAAGTCCTTTTCTTGCTTGCTATATTTTGCTACCTGGATGTGGTCATAGGAGGCAGCCACCATGTGAAAATGAGATAAAGCATGTTACTGACACGTTAAAGATGACAAAGAAGGACAGAAAAAACATAGGTCCTTAATGGAATTGAGCTGCCAAACTGACCAGCTGTTTTAGGAAAACTGAGAACCTTTATGGTTTAAGCTCCTTCTAGCCAGATATTTTGTCACTTGTGGTTGGAATACATCCTAACTGAAACAGCATCCAGGGAATTTGGCAGCTGCTTCCTGGTCATCAGTGGCCTTTGAAGAAGAGCATCAGTGAGGTTGTGGAGGTGGGAGCTCAGTGAGGGTGGGTTAAGAAGCAAATTGAGACATTCTGTTCCTGACAAGACAAAGGACCCAATAGTCATAGAAGAAGTTCTGGATAAAATACCGCAGACATTCCTTTAAGTCAGAGCTGAGCTCTCTAAATGGGAAAAGGAAACAGAAAACCAGAGAGTGAAGCGTATCAGCTGAAACCATGCCATCCCTGAAGAAATGGAGCTTGGTGAGGACATGGTAGCTATAGAAGATTAGGTTGTGACTCCAAGCAGCTGTTGGTGACAAATTGTTGTGCCTAAGAGGTAGAACTGAAATTTCCACATCAACGTAGGGACCTTAAAGCATTGTATTCTCAAGAACAAAGTTTACCTTTATGTAGAACTAAACATGGAATCTTATGGGATTTGACCTGAATTCTAGGTCAGGGGAAAAAAAATCGACTTCCCCGATAAGGAAAAACCATGGCCTGTCCTCACTTGTCTTTGATGTTTGAGTATACAATTGACTCTTGAACAACACAGGAGTGAGTGGCACTGACCCCTGATGCAGTCAAAAATCCACACACAACCTTCAACTTTTCAAAAACTTAACTACAGGAGTGCCTGGGTGGCTCAGGAATTAAGGGTCTGCCTTTGATTCAGGTCATGATCCCAGGGTGCTGGGATCGAGCCCTGCATCGGGTTTCCTGCTTGGCTGGAAGCCTGCTTCTCCCTCTCCCACTCCCCCTGCTTGTGTTCCCTCTCTTGCTGTCGCTCTCTCTGTCAAATGAATAAATAAAATCTTTAAAAAAATTTAACTACTAATATCTTACTGTTGACCAGAAGTCTTACTGATAACATAAATAGTTGATTAATACATATTGGTAAAGGTAATATATACTGTATTCCTATAATATAAAGTAAGCTGGAGAAATCAAAATGTTAGTAAGAAAATTGTAACAAAGAGAAAATACATTCACAGAATGTTAAAAAAAAAATCCATGTATAAGAGGACCCACACAGTTCACTGTGTTGTTCAAAGGTCAACTGTAAACTACTTTTATGACCCAAGAATATCAAAATAAAAAACAACACACAAGGAGGGGAGCTTTGGACAGGGAAATATAAAACTGACCTAGAGGCAGATTTCTTAAGCCCCGGCCTCACAGAATTCCCACAGATTAAATTCCCATTGCATATGAGTTCATAATCCAAAATTATAAAACACCAGTTCTTTCAACACATAAAGCACTAATAGACAGAAAAAAGAGCAGGACAGACCCTGTAAATTTCATATAATAAAACAGTTGAGGGGTGCCTGACTGGCTCAGTCGGTTAAATGTCTAACTCTTGATTTCAGCTCAGGTCACGATCTCAGGATCCTGAGATGGCACCCCATACCCCTGCTCATGTTCCTTGCTCAGTGGAGAGTCTGCTTGTCTCTCTTTCCCTTTGCCCCTCCCCTTGCTCAAACACACACTCTCTCTCTCTTTAAATAAATCCTTAAACAGTTTAATGAAGTCTTTTTAAAAAAAAACTTTATGCTTAACTTTTTAAAAAAGATTTTATTTATTTATTTGACAGAGAGAGATCACAAGTAGGCAGAGAGGCAGGCAGAGAGAGGAAGGGAAGCAGGGTCCTGCTGAGCAGGGAGCCTGATGCAGGGCTCAATCCCAGGACCCTGGGATCATGACCTGAGCTGAAGGCAGAGGCTTTAACTCACTGAGCCACCCAGGGGCCACTTTATGCTTAACTTTTAAAAAAGAGAGAGTGCTTTTTGATTCCAAATAAGATGGAATAACAGAAATTAGATGTACCTATCTGCCTAAAATTGGGGAAAAAAGAGACAAATATAAGACAACAGTTTTGAAGACATCAAACATCAAATAACAAAGGACAACTAACTGAAGGACAAAGGAAACAAATGAGATCAGCCCTATTATTGTCCCATATCACTGCCTAGAGAGAGGCTGCACTGTGGAGGTGGAACTCCGATTGAGGCTTGGCGGTCTTCCCAAATCAGAGAGAGAGAGCGAGCTGGGAGTCCAGGCAGACCAAGCAGATGGAGTTTTCAGAGCAGGGTACTGGACAGAGCTGCACTGGAAATGATATGCCTGTGAGAAAACTATCCAGAACGATGGGAAAAAACTACCCAAAAGGATTTGAGAGACCAAGTTTTGGGGAAGACACAGGGCCAGGAATCACTCCTGCTCACTAACCTAGGATGGCAAACTTCCTAATTCACCGAGTATCAGGTACAACTGTCAGAAATGTTTTGCCTCAGTGGTGGGACTGAATTATCGCTAGACTAAACACAACTCTGGTTTAGACAGACAGACTTTAAAAGCAAGCCTTGAAAGGATCAACAAGTAACTTAGATGCAACCCATATCAAAGTTCAACAATATTTGAAGAAACACTGAAATAGCAAGCATATGTCAAAGTAAAATTCACTGTCACAATCACAAATATTATCAGGCTTGCAAGGAAACAGAAAAATATAACTCATAGAAAGGAGAAATAATCAATCAAAACTAACTTAGAAGTGGCACAAAAAATAGAATTAGTACATAAGGAAATTCAAGCTATTATGATTATTATGTTCCATAATTATTCCATACAAGAGGCTAGAGGAAAGATGAAATATGTTAAGTAGAAACATGGATGACATAACATAGAACAAAATCAATCTTCTAGATGTGAAAACTATAATGACTGAGAAGAAAATTATACTGCATAAAATTAAAAGCAGATTATACTTGTAAGATAAGATATTAGTGAATCTGAAGATATAGCAATGGAAATAACTCAAAGTGAAACACAACGAGAATAAAAAAAAGATGGAAAGAAATGAACAGAGTATTAGTAGCTAAGGGACAATTTCAAGTGGCCTAATACACACAGAATTAGAGACCCTGAAAGGAGGTAGATAGAAAAAATATTTTAAGAAATCATGACTGAGGGTCGCCTGGGTGGCTCAGTTGGTTGGACGACTGCCTTTGGCTCAGGTCATGATCCTGGAGTCCTGGGTTCGAGTCCCACATTAGGCTCCCAGCTCCACGGGGAGTCTGCTTCTCCCTCTGACCTTCTCCTTGCTCATGCTCTCTCTCACTGTCTCTCTCTCTCTCTCAAATAAATAAATAAAATCTTAAAAAAAAGAAATCATGACTGAAAATTTTCCAAACATTTATAAACATGCAGCTCCCAAAACTAAACAAACACCAATCACAAAAACATAAGGAAATCTATACCAAAGAACACCATAATCAAATTGCTTAAAACCAATTATAAAGGGAAAATATTAAAAGTGGTCAGGAATCACTTTCTGGAATTGCTATAATTTTTTAAAAATTGCTTTTGTGTTGGCAAAGTTGTGGAGAAATTGGAATCCTCATGCATTGCTGGTGAGAATGTAAAATGGTATAGCCACTTTGGAAAACAGTTGAGCAGTTCCTCAAAAAGTTAAACATTCAATTACTATTTGATCCAACAGTTCTGATCCTAGGTATATACCCAAGAAGAATTAAAACATGTTTTCATAAACATAATACATGAGTATTCATAGCAACATTAACCGCACTTGCCAAAACATGGAAACCCAAATGTCTGTCAACTGATGAAAGAGAAGCAAAATGTGGTATGTACTTACAATGTAATATTACTTGGCCATAAAAAGAAATTAAATACGGATACAAGGAACAACATGAATGAACCTTAAAAACATTACGTTAAGTGAAAGATGGCAGCCATCAGGAAAAGCACATATTATGATTCCCTTCATATTGAATATCCTGTATAGGTACATCTGTAAAGAAAAGTGGATCAGGGCTGGGGAGATAAGGATCTGGGGGATGTGGTAACAGCTAAAGCATATGGGTTTTCTTTCAGGGTAATAAAATACTCTCAAGTTGATTGTAGTGATCACTGCACAACTCTGTGAATATACTAAAAACCAGTGAATTGTACACTTTAAATGTACAACATGGGAATTACATTTCAATAAAGTGGTTATAAAAAATAAAAGAACAATCAGAGAGGGGAAAGACATTTTACAGAGAAACAAAGGTAAGGATGACAGCAGATTTTTGCTGGAAAAAATGCATGTGAAAAGATAGTATAACATTTTTAGAGTACTAAAAGGGGGCGGAGTCAACCAGAATTCTATACCTAGCAATAAATCTTTCAAAAATGAAAGCAAAATAGAAATACTTTTAATCATATAAAAGCTGAAAGAATTCATCACCAGCAGACCCTCACCATAGGAAATGTTCAAGGAAGTTCTTCAGGGAGAAGAAAATGATGTCAGATGGAAACCTGGATCTACATAAAGGAATAAAGAGCAGCACAATGAAGGTAACTGTGTGAGTAAATAGAAATACTTTGTTTCTTATTATTTAAATCCCTATAAAAATAAGAACAATGTTTTATAGATATTCAAAATAAATAGAAGTAAAGTATATGACAAAAACAGCATGAGGGGCGCCTGGGTGGCTCAGTGGCTTAAGCCGCTGCCTTCGGCTCGGGTCATGATCTCAGGGATCTGGGATCGAGCCCTGCATCGGGCTCTCTGCTCCGCAGGGAGCCTGCTTCCCTCTCTCTTTCTCTCTGCCTGCCTCTCTGCCTACTTGTGATCTCTGTCTGTCAAATAAATAAATAAAAAATCTTAAAAAAAAAAAAAAACAGCATGAAACCCAAGGGCAGAAATAAAGGTACAATGTTCTAGGATTCTTTTTAATAAATATTTTATTTATTTATTTGACAGAGAGAGAGAGATCACAAGTAGGCAGAGAGGCAGGCAGAGAGAGAGGAGGAAGCAAGTCAAGACCCTGGGATCATGACCTGAGCCAAAGGCAGAAGCTTTAACCCTCTGAGCCACCCAGGTGCCCCTGTTCTAAGATTCTTATACTAGCTACTTGTGAAGTAGAATATCACTTGAAAGTGGGCTGTGATAAGTTTAAGAAGTATACTATAAACCCTAGAGCAAGCACTAAAACAACATAATTAAAAGTCAGAGCTAATAAGCCAACAGAGGAGATGAAATGGAATAACAAAAATATTCATTTCATCTAAAAGCAGAAAAAAAGGAAAAGGGAAACAAAGAACAGATGACCTCAACCCAATCATATCAACAGTCACATTAAATGAAAATGCTCTAAATACCCACTCAAAAGCAGAGAGATTGTCAGATCGAATAAAAAAGCAAGAACCAACTAAAGGCTAAAAGAAACCCGTTTTAAATATAAAATACAAATAGGTTAAAAAAAATACATGGACAGAAAAGATTATACCGTGCCAAATTTAACCCAAAAAATGTTGGAGTGGTTCCACCAATGTTGAACACAGAAGGATGTCTACTACAAGAGATAAAGAGGGTAATTTCATAATGACATTGGGGTTAATTCATCAAGAGGATATAACAAACTTAACATTTGTTCACCAAGTAAGAGAACTTCATAATAAATAAAGCACAACAGAACAGTCAGGAAAAACAGGCAAATCCATAATTATAGGCAGATATTTCAACATCTGTCTTTCAATAATTAATAGAACCAGACAAAAAACAAGCATAGAAGACTTGAACATTTTGACAAACTCGCTCTAACTGACATTTATAGGACACTCCGAGCAAACAAGAGCAGAATACACATTCCTTTCAAGTACACATAGAATGTTTACCAGGTTAAACCACAGCCTTAGGGATGCCTGGGTGGCTCAGTTGGTTGGATGACTGCCTTCGGCTCAGGTCATGATCCCGGAATCGCAGGATCAAATCCCACATCAGGCTCCCAGCTCCATGGGGAGTCTGCTTCTCCCTCTGACCTTCTCCTAGCTCATGCTCTCTCTCACTGTCTCTCTCTCTCAAATAAATAAATAAAATCTTAAAAAAAAAAAACCACAGCCTTAGTCATAAGACAAATTTCAATAAACTCAAATAGACAAAAAACATACAAAGTATCTTCTACCCAAATGGAATTAGAAATCAGTAACATAAATATATTTGAAAAATCTCTTAAATATTTGGAAACTAACATACTTCTACATAACCCACGGGTGAAAGGAGAAATCAAAAAGGAAACTAAAATTCTGAACTGAATAAAAATAAAAATAGAACATACAAAAATGTGTTGGATGCACCTAACATAGTATATAAATGGAAATCTCTGACGCTAAAATGCCTATACTAGAAAAGAAAGTCCTCAACTTAGTAACTTCAGCTACTGCCTTAAGAAATTAGGAGGGGACAAAGAAGCAAGTAAAACATACAGTAAGCAGAAGAAAGGAAATAAAAAATTAGACTCAATATTAACAAAACAGAAAACTCAAAGATAATACAGAAAAATCCATGAAACCAAAAGATGACATTTTCATATTAGTGAAATTATAAACTTCCAACTACACTGATCAAGGAGAAAAAAGGAGAAGACACAATTACCAATATCAGGAATGAGAAAGAAGGCATTGTTCCAGATTTATGAATATTAAAAAGGATAATAAGAAGATACTATGAGTAACTGTGTGTCCATGAATTTGATGACTCTGATGAAATAGGCAAATGCCTGGAAAGACACAAACTGTCAAAGCTCACTCAAGAATAGATAGATAACTTGGATATGTGTTATACCTATTAAAGAAATTGAAATTGTAGTTAAAATCTTTTCAACAAGGAAAACTCCAGAGCCAGATCACTCCACTGAGTAATTCTACCAAATTCCTAAGGAAGAAAAAATTCTGGGTCATCTGGGTGGCTCAATCATTAAAGCATCTGCCTTTGGCTCAGGTCATGATCATGGGGCCCCGGGATCCAGCCCCGCGTTGGGCTCCCTGCTCAGTGGGAAGTCTGTTTTTCCCTCTCCCACTCCCCCTGCTCGTGTTCCCTCTCTCACTGTCTCTCTCTGTCAAATAAATGAAATCTTTAAAAGGAAAAAAAAAAAAAAGGAAGAAACATTCCAATTCTACACTAGCTCTTCAAGAAAACTGAAGGAGGAGGAGTATTTCTCAATGAATTCTGCAAAGCCAGCAGTACTCAGAAAATTCAGACAAACACAGTACAAGGAACATAACTAAAAACTAATATCTCTCTCAAACATAAATAAAAAAATTCTTGGGGTGCCTGGGTGCCTTGTTAAGCATCGGTCTTCAGCTCAGGTCATGATCTCGGGGTCCTGGGATAGAGCCTCACATCAGGTCCTTGCTCGGCGGGAAACCTGCTTCTCCCTCTCCCCCTCCCCCTGCTTGTGTTCCCTCTCTCGCGGTGTCTCTCTCTGTCAAATAAGTAAATGAAATCTTAAAAAAAGAGAAAAAATTCTTAACAAAATTCTATTAAACTGAATTTAATATCACATGAAAAGGCTACTACATCATGATCTAGTGGGGTTTATTCCAACAATATGAGGTTAATTTAACATTTAATCAATGTAATTCACATAATAACTAGAAAAGAAAACCCACATAATTATTTCAATATATGTACCCCCCAAATATTTGGCAAAACACAACACCCATTTCTAATAACTCTCAACAAACTGGCAATAGAAGGGAACTCCCCAACCTGATAAAAGGCATCTATGAAAACAATCTACAGCTAACATCACACATAGTAGTGAAAGACCAAAAGCTTTACCCCCTACGATCAGAAACAAAACAAAGAGGTCTGTTCTCACTATCACGATCCAACACCTTATTACAGGTCTTGGCTAGGGCACTTGGGCAAGAAAACACATAAATAAATCAGAGTCACCCAGATTGGGAAAAAGAATTAAAACTGTCTTTATTTAAGGCAATAGGATAATTTAAATAGAAAATGGTATGAAAACCTAGAATTAATATGTAACTTTAGTGAGAGTTCAGGATATAAGACCAAGTTCTGAAATTGTTGCTAGACACTAGCAACTATCAGAATGGGAATTTTAAGAAATACCATGAAAATATGAAAAGCATGGGGACAAATCTGACCAAATATGTATAGGACCTGTATATCAAAAATTACAAAACCCTTAGAGAAATGAAGGAATATTTAAATAAATATAAAGGTACATGGGTTTATGGATTGGGAGACTCGGTATTGTTAAAATGTCAGTCCTCAGGATGCCTGGGTGGCTTAGTCAGTTAAGGTGTTGCCTTCAGCTCAGGTCATGATCCTAGGGTCCTGGGATCGAGTCCCACATTGGGCTCCTTGCTCAGCCAGGAGCCTGCTTCTCTCTCTCTGCCTCTGCCTGCCACTCTGCCTGCTTGTATGCTCTCCCTCTCTCTGACAAATAAATAAAATCTTAAAAAAAAAATAAAATGTCAATTCTCCCCAAATTGATCTATTGGCTCAATGCAATCTTAATCAAAATTCCAAAAGGAGGGGCTCCTGGCTAGCTCTACTTGTGGAGTGTGCAACTCTTGATCTTGGCATTGTTCAAGGCCCATGCTGGGTGTAGAGATTACTTAAAAATAAAATCTTAAGAAAAAATGCCAGATGGCTTTTTAAAAATAAAAACTGATAAGTTGAGTACATTAATTAGTGTTCATAGTAGCACTATTCATAAAGGCCAAAAGGTGAAACTATTCCAAATTTCCAAACAGAAGAATAGATGAACAAAAATGTGGCATATACATACAATTATTCAGCCTTAAAAAGAAAGGAAAATCTGACATGTGCTATAACATGGATGGAAGCTGAAGGAATTACACTAAGTGAAATAAATCAGACACAAAAGGACAAATGTAATATAATTCCACTATATGAGGTTAAATTCACAAAGACAAGGGGCACCTGGGTGGCTCAGGTGGTTAGGCATCTGTCTTCAGTTCAGGTCATATCTCAGGGTCCTGGGATCCAGCCCTCAGAGTCCTGGGGTCAAGCCGGGAGCCAGCTTCTTCCTCTCTCTCTGCCTCTCCCACTGCTTGTGCTCTCTCTCACTCTCTCCCTCTCAAATGGGTAAATAAAATCTTTAAAAAATGAAAATAATTTTATAAAGACAGAAAATAGAATGGTTGTTGCCAGAGGCTGGGTGGGGAGGGGAAAAGGAAAGGAGGCGTTATCGTTTAATGGACGCAGACTTTCACCTTGGGATGATGGAAAAGATGGATGGACGCAGACTTTCACCTTGGGATGATGGAAAAGATGGATGGACGCAGACTTTCACCTTGGGATGATGGAAAAGATGGATGGTGATGTTGACTGTACAACAGCATGAAGGTACTTAATGCCACTGAGCAGTACATCCAAACAGGGCTAAAATGCTAAGTCGTGTTATGTATATTTTACCACAACAAAAATGTTGTTGATTCCGAAATTCATGGTAATATGGAAGGTCTCCGAGAACAGTGGGGGGAAAACTTTGAATCCGACCAAAACAGGAGTAGAGTGCTATAGTAATGGTATTGGTGTAAAGACAGATGCAAAAACCAGTGGAACAGAACAGGAATTATAGAAGTAGACCCACACAAATCGGGCCAATTAATTTTTCACAAACTTGCAAAGGCAACTTGGTTGAGAAAGTTAGTCTTTTTTTTTTTTAAGATTTTATTTATTTATTTGAGAGAGAGAGAGACAGTGAGAGAGAGCATGAGCGAGGAGAAGGTCAGAGGGAGAAGCAGATTCCCCATGGAGCTGGGAGCCCGATGCAGGACTCGATCCCGGGACTCCGGGATCATGACCTGAGCTGAAGGCAGTTGTCCAACCAACTGAGCCACCCAGGCGTCCCAAGAAAGTTAGTCTTTTCAGCAAATTGTATCAACAAAGTTCATATATATGCTAACAAACAATGAATACTTCAACCCCTACCTTGTACTATACAAAAATTAGCTCAAAATGGATCATAGGGACACCTCCCAATTCATTTTATGAGACCAGTATTACCCTGATCCTAAAACCAAACAGATATCAGAATAAAAAAAAAAATTATACCCAATATCCCTTTTAGAAGAAAAATTCCTAACTAAAATACTAGCGAACAGAATTCAGTATCATATAAGAGTAATTATACACCATGACTAATTTGGATCTCAAGAATGCAAAGTTGGTTTAACCTATGAAAATAAATCAATATGATACACTGTATTAAACACAAAACCAAACCATAGGATCGTCTCAATAGACACAGATAAAGCATTCGATCAAGTCTAACACCCTCGGACTCAGTGAACTAGGGACACTCAGTAAAGTAGCAATAGAAGGAAGCTCCCTCGACCTGATGAAAGTTATTTATGAAAAACTTGGTGCTACTTAATCAGGAGAACCTGAATGTTCTTCCCCTAAGAGCGGAATGTTTGACAAGAATGTTTCTTTTTGCCACTTCTATTTAACATCCCCAGAAAAATTAGGCATAGAAAAAAAAAAAAAGAAAAGAAAAAGCTATCCAAATTGGAAAGGAAGAACCACTCTTTCCAGAGGAAAATATACAGAAAATCCCAAAGAATTCCACAAAAAGCTGTTAGAGCTAACTGACAAGTTTAGCAAGGTTGCAGAATACGAGATCTATATGTAATAATCTATTGTTCTTTTTTTTTTTTAAGATTTTTTTATTTATTTGACAGAGAGAAATGGGGAGAGAGCACAAGCAGGGGGAGCTGCAGGCAGAGGGAGAAGGAGAAGCAGGGCTCCTGCAGGCAGGGAGCCTGATGCAGGGCTTGATCCCCCGACCCTGGGATCATGACCTGAAACAAAGGCAGATGCTTAGCTGACAGCCACCCAGGCGTCCCTAAAAATCGATTGTAGTTCTCTACACTACTAATGAACAAGAAATCAAATAAGAAAGCAATTCAATGTATAATAGCGTTGCTAAGAACAAATTACCAAGAATAAAGTACAAAACTTGTACACCGAAAACTACAAACGTAAATAAGGGGAAATATTTCTTGTGTTTATGGACTAGAAGACTTAATATTAACATGGCAATACCACCGAAAGAGATCATTGTAATCCCTGTCAAAATCCCAGATGGCTTTTATTTTTTATTTTTAGAAATGGACAATCTAACCCTAAAATTCACATGGAAATGCAAATGACCCAGAAGAGCAAAAAAAAAAATTTTTTTTAAAGAAGAAGTTGTAAGACTCATAATTTCCAACTTCAAAACTTAGATGCAGTGTGGTACTGGCTTAAGGATAGGCATATGTATCAATGGAACAGAATTAAGAATCTAGATATAAACCCTTACCATCACTGTCAACTGATTTTGGAGAATGTACTAAGATTCAGCGGGGAAATAGCAGTCTTCTGACAAACAGTGCTGGGACAAGTGAATATCCATATATGTAAGAGAATAAAGGTGGACCACTATCTCCTACCATACGCAAAAATGTACTCATATTATATTAAAGACCTAAATGTAAGAGATAAGATAATAAAATTCTTGAAATGTAGATCTTCATGAAATTAGACTAGGCAATGTTTTCTTAGATGTGACACCAAAGCATAAGTGACGAAAGAAAAAAATAAGGTAAACTCGACATCGACAAGATTAAAAACTTGTGCTTCAAAGGACAACCACAGAAGAAGTGAAAAGACAATCCACAGAATGGGAGAAGATATTCGCAAATATGTATCTGATAAGGGACTTCTATCCAGACTATATAAGAACTTGTGCAACTCAACAATAAAAAGACAAACAGCCCTGGGGCAGGGGAAAAATAAAACGAGCAGAGGATCTGAATCGACATTTCTGGAAAAATAAAAAGATATGCAAATGACCATTTAGCTCATGGAAAGACGCTTAACATCATCAGTCATTAGAGAAACACAAATCCCAAACCACTGAATCGTATACATGAGAGGGGTGACTTTTATCTCAGTAAATAGATCTTAGTAAAGCTGGTATTAAAACCAGATCATCGGTCTACGCATAGAACTACAAATATAAAGTTTTTAGAAAAAGAACATGGGAAAGGCGCCTGGGTGGCTCAGGTCATGATCTCAGGGTCCTGAGATCGAGCCCCGCATCCGGCTCTCTGCTCAGCAGGGAGGCTGCTTCCTCCCTCTCTCTCTGCTTGCCTCTCTGCCTACTTATGATCTCTCTCTGTCAAATAAATAAATAAAATCTTTTTAAAAAAAAGAAAGAAAGAAAGAAAGAACACGGGCGTAAGCTTTTTGAATTGGGGTTAGGCGAAGATTGCTTAGAAACGCCACCAGCATACATTGACAGCAAGTACTACTGATAGCAAGTTGGAGGGTTGCAACTCCAGCAGTGGTTCCCAGCTTTGGCTATGTGTTGGAATCACCTGGGAGATTCTAAGCAGCCTGATGTTCAGGTTATACCTGATGTATTAAATCAGAAACTCGGGGGTGGCATCCACCCAATCTTTGGTATTCGCTAAAGCTCCCCAGGTAATTCCAATACGCAGCCCTTAGGAGAACCGCTAAACGGCACAGCCTCTGCATTCGAGGACATCAGGCATAGCTCTAGGCAGGGCCGCTGTAATCAAATCAGGGAGATCAAATGCTAAGCCTTTATACTTAGCAGAGCCTCCTTATCTCCAAAAAAGCTCCTGGTAGTCAGGTTGGTAATTATACTCCTCCTCCTCTAGCCCACTCTGAAGAGTGGAGAATTCCTTCCTGGGGAAACTAGTCCGAGAAAAATGCTTGAGGGTACACCTATCATGATGGGCACGGAGTAATGTAGGGACCTGCTGAACCCACTGTATTGTACACCTGAAACTAAGAGAATGCTGTATGTTAACTGTACTGGAATCAAGATTTTTTTTAAAGATCTTTTTTTTTTTTTTTAAAGATTATTTATTTATTTATTTGACAGAGAGATTGAGAGAGAGAGATCACAAGTAGGCAGAGAGGCAGGCGAAGGGGAGGGGGAAGCAGGCTCCCTGCTGAGCAGAGGGCCCAACTTGGGGCTCAATCCCAGGACCCTGAGATTATGACCTGAGCTGAAGGCAGACAGTTAACCAACTAAACCCCTCAGGAGCCCCAAACTGGAATATGTTGAGGAAACTTCACAAAAACAGGTATGGAAAATAGGAGAAAAGAGGTAAGAAAATCAGAGAATCAGTTCAGGAAAACTAACATCTGAATAATTTGTCCCAGGTGTGCCTGGGTGGCTCAGTTAAGCCTCTCTCTCTCTCTCTCTGTCTCTGTATGTATGTATATATATATTTATATGAAATGTCCCAGAAAAACATTGGGAATGTTATCCCACAAGTAATAAAAGATGGTTTCTAGAACTGAAAGACCTGAGTCTCCAGATTGAAGGGGCTCAGAGAATACTCAGGAAGATAAATTTTATTTTTTTAAAAAAGATTTTATTTATTTATTTGAGGGAGAATGAGTGAGAGAGAAAATGAGTAAGAAGGCCAGAGGGAGAAGCCGACTCCCCAAGGAGCTGGGAGCCCGATGCAGGACTCGATCCTGGAAGTCCAGGATCATGACCTGAGCCGAAGGCAGTCGCTCAACCAACTGAGCCACCCCGGAACCCAGGAAGATAAATTTTAAAAGGCTCTTATCATGGTGTCCCTGGGAGGCTCAGTGGGTTAAAGCCTCTGCCTTTCGGCTCGGGTCATGATCCCAGAGTCCTGGGATTGAGCCCTGCATTGGGCTCTCTGCTCAGCAGGCAGCCTGCTTCCTCCCTCTCTCTCTGCCTGCCTCTCTGCCTACTTGTGATCTCTGTCTGTCAAATAAAAATTTAAAAAATTTTTAAAAGGCTCACATCAACACACATCGTCAGATTTTTAACGTACTCAATATCAAAGAAGTTCCCAGGGGAACCTGGGTGGCTCAGTCATTAAGCATCTGCCTTCAGCTCAGGTCATGATCCCAGGGTCCTAGGATTGAGCCCCACATCCGGCTCCCTGCTCAGCAGGGAAACCTGCGTCTCCCACTCCCACTCCCCCTGCTTGTAATGCCTCTCTCACTGTCTTTCTCTCTGTGTCAAAGAAATAAAGAAAATTAAAAAAAAAAAAAAAGGAAGTTCCCAAAAGTATCCTGGAGGAGAAAAAAAGTCACAAAAATGGATTAGGAGTCACATTGCCTTTGAAGTCCTTACCAGCTATGCTGGAAGCTGTATGACGAGCAATGTCTCCAAGTGTGAGTGAAAATAATTTCCAACCCAAGATTCTGTACCCAAAACGTAAATCAAGTGTGGAGTGGAGTGAGAACATTCTCGATATTGTAGGCTCTCAAAAAATTGTACCTCTTCATGCAGCCCTTCCCAATAATCTGCTAAAGCATGAGCCCTTCACTCCGAGTGAGGCAGCCCACCTGGAAAGAGAAAGATACAGGATGGAAGACACGACGAGCCGCTGCAGCGAGAGGGTGAGGAAAACCCCCAGGATGGCAGTGAAGAAGCTTGCAGGGTGAGAGCTGTGTGGCTGGCCTAGTGGACAACCAATTTTTACAGGAGACTTATCAGAAGAAAAAAAGACAAAACTGAAAGACCACTTGATTCATTTGAATAGACTGAGGAGAGATTTATATTTTTTGGTACTCGATAGGACCTGAAACACTTTTTTTTTTTTTTAAAGATTTTATTTCTTTATCAGAGAGAGAGAGGGGGAGAGAGTGAGCACAGGCAGACAGAATGGCAGGCAGAGGCAAAGGGAGAAGCAGGCTCCCTGCCAAGCAAGGAGCCCGATGTGGGACTCGATCCCAGGATGCTGGGATCATGACCTGAGCCGAAGGCAGCTGCTTAACCAACTGAGCCACCCAGGCGTCCCTGAAACACTTTTACAAATAAGTCAGTCATCAATTCCAGGGAAACCAAAATTTTACAGGAAAAAGAATCCTATTATACCGAATGACTTGATTTTGAACTACAGATGTAAAGACATAATGTTTCCCAACATCTTTTTTTTTTTTTTTAAAGTAAGCTTTACACCCACCATGGGACTTGAACTCATAACTCTGAGACCCTGAGATCAAGAGTCACATGCCCTACCTACTGAGCCAGCCAGGAGCCCCAAGACACACTGCCCACACCATTTCAATGTAGCCCGAGGGGGAACTTCTATTTGGAGGATGGGAGAACATACATGTGTGGGGGTGGGGGTGGGGAGAGAGAAGAGGAGCTGAAGCTAATACTTTTTTTTTTTTTTAAGATTTTATTTATTTATCAGAGAGGTGGGGGGGAGAGCGAGCACAGGCAGACAGAATGGCAGGCAGAGGCAGAGGGAGAAGCAGGCTCCCTGCTGAGCAAGGAGCCCGATATGGGACTCGATCCCAGGACGCTGGGATCATGACCTGACCTTCTTGAGTTAAATACTCATATCCCTATATTATTTTGAGAAGTCTTTTTTTTTTTTTTTAAAGATTTTATTTATTTGACAGACAGAGATCACAAGTAGGCAGAGAGGCAGGCAGATAGAGAGTGAGAGAAGGAAGCAGGCTCCCTGCTGAGCAGAGAGCCCGATGTGGGACTCGATCCCAGGAGCCGAAGGCAGCTGCTTAACCAACTGAGCCACCCAGGCGTCCCTAAAGCTAATACTTGACATGGAAAACTCAAAAGTAAGAGTTCACTATTTTTTTTTGTCTTTTAAAATTTTTTTAAAAAATATAAAATTTATTTATTTTTTTCTTTTTTAATCAATTTTTTAAATTTTTAAATAAACATATAATGTGTTTTTATCTCCAGGGGTACAGGTCTGTGAATCGCCAGGTTTACACGCTTCACAGCACTCACCATAGTTCACTTTTTATATTCCACAAGTTTTTTGTTTTGTTTCTAAAGAAAGAACTAGGAGAGTTGGAACTGATAGCATTGGAAGTCGTTGGAGTCGGGGTGCAGTGGGGTTGGGGCAGGAGGCTCAAGCATTTTATGTCGAGAAGAACTTTATGACTTTTTAAGCGATGTAGGGCTTTGTTAGAAATAAAAGCAGAACCATTTAAAAAGCCTTCAAACTAAGGATGCATATTATGATCTGAGAGACGGAGTGAGAAGCTAACCCCCACCAATGCTGACGGAAATGCCCAGGTGGTGGGAGGAGAGAGAACTGGGCGGGTTGTACACTTGCCGGTAACGCTAAATGCCTGAAGGCAATGGAACTCTGTTTTACTGGCATTTTTATTGCCAGTGACATTTAACCTTTTCAAATGTCAATTGGCCATTTGTATTCTGTGTAATAGTTGAGTTTGTAATTTTTAAAAATTGTAGAGGGGAGAAAAGAGTTGCTATTTTAAAGAACTCCCTGCAGCTTCTTTTGCTCTCTAATGGTGTAATTCATCACAGGGGGGTTGTTTCTTGGCTCAGAAAAGTACCGTAAAAGATGGGAGTGCCTATGGCATAGGACAGAAAAGAAGTAAAGACATTGGACACAGGTGAGAGGATGTGATGTATTCTGAGGGAAATGTCATAAAACCTAATGAAGACCGAGACTCGCGTGAGATCCAAAGAGAAAAATCAGCACCAGAAATAAATGTCAGGAAATCAGAAAGGAGCAGACCAAGATAAACCACATCTCACAAGCATTCTCAGAAATATTGGGGAAGATCTTGGGTTGCCAGTTGACTGGCCAGCGTGAAAAAAATAAAGACCTAATCTGTTAAAGAGAAGTTGATCCTAGGAAAAGGAAAACTGACCAAACAAACACTTGGGTTATGTAAAATAAAACTGTGGGTAAAAAGATTGACTCCATCTAGAATTTTGAGGTGTGAAAAAGTTTTTCTTTAAATGGTAATCCAGTTTTCTCAAAACTACTTACTGAAAAATGGGCCTTTTTTGTGTTTATTTATGCTGAAACTATCATCAAACATTTTTATTTGGGCCAATTTCTTTTTTTTTTTTTTAAAGATGTTATTTATTTGACAGAGAAAGAGAGAGGTCACAAGCAGGCAGAGAGGCTTGATCCCAGGACCCTAGAATCACGACTCAAGCCGAAGGCAGAGGCTTTAACCCACTGAGCCACCCAGGTGCCCCTATTTGGGCCAATTTCTGGAGTTTCATTTAAATTCCACAATTTGTCTACCTGTTCTAGTAGAGACACTATCATGATTTGAAAATTGTGTATCTTCCCCACGCCCCCCTACCCCCACCAAACTGTAATAGCCAGGGGAACGAGGCTTCTTGTTGTTTGACCTCCTTCCTGGCATGAGACCACATACAGCAAATCTATTTTTGGATGGAAGCTTCCACTATCCCCATCAACTTTGTAGCTTATGCTTCAGGTGTCCTTTGTGCAATATCCATCATGTTGACCACAAAGGGAGTATTCCTTGCGTGCTTCATAACCTACCATTGTCCCTCCAGAGTATGAGGCGTTCATATTGCCCAAGATCTTCTACTTGCATTTCCCAAGAGGCCAGTTCCTTTCTCAAGGAAGAGAATTCTGGGCATCTGTCTTTAGTTCTTAAAAACAAACACAAAAACAAAAACACAACTTTTAAGAGGTGGCATTGTGGCAAAATTCCACATTTCTGGCTGTCTCCCCCTCTCAGCCTTTCCCTGGACTCTAGCACTGATACAGTTTCCTCCCATGTTCACTTTTCCTCTAACTTGTTTTGATTAGTTTTAAGTTTCAGGACATGAAAAGGAATCAGTCTACCAGATCTACTTACAGGTCATTAAGCCAAGGTTAAAACAGATTTATAAATATTTACCAAAAATTTAAGGTATCAGTGTTTCTACAAAAACTATTTCGAATTCTAAAGGTATGTCCATTCTTTTGCTAGTGCCTCTTACTACTCTAGACTTTAAAAATAAAGAATTAAATTATAAAAGATCCACACTGGCCAAGCCAGCTTTGTAGCAAATTACTAAGTAGCCACATTTCTGGGTGGAAAAGCAAGATTCATTCTGGTGTGGATTTTCAAATGGGATCACTGTTCAGCAACCAGTAGTTTTTTGGTTTTGTTTTGTTTCTGAACTATATAAATTAGCAATAGCTATTCTTTAAAAGTCCTTTTAACATGATCTTAAGAAATATCAGAAACCTGTAACAAAGGGAAGCCTTGATGGAGTGTTTAGACTACATTACTGAAAGGAATTCTCAAGAAATCTCTGAACATTCCTGTTAACCTCATTTTTCATATTAGTGTGCTGAACCATTAGTCACACACAGCAAAGCCACATTACCCTTTAAGGATTTAAGTGGTTTATTCAACTTTTTCATGATCATTTGCAATTCTTAAAACTAATGAAAAACGTTAATGCCAAAAGGACCTGTTTGTGATATATATAAAGAAAAAGCAGAGCACACTATATATACACGTACCTACATTTTAGTGAGACTTTGTTAAGAGACCAGCTGAAGGGGCGCCTGGGTGGCTCAGTGGGTAAAGCCGCTGCCTTCGGCTCAGGTCATGATCTCAGGGTCCTGGGATCGAGTCCCGCATCGGGCTCTCTGCTCGGCAGGGAGCCTGCTTCCTCCTCTCTCTCTCTCTGCCTGCCTCTCTGCCTACTTGTGATCTCTCTGTCAAATAAATAAATAAATAAATCTTAAAAAAAAAAAAAAAGACCAGCTGAAATTGGCTTACATAATAAATAGCAGTAGTATAAAAGGGCTCAGAGAAGAAAGAGCTTGCTTCAAACCAGAGGTTTTGTTCCATGTAGTTTTATACAACAGAACAGCATTCATTAAAGGAGTTAAAGACAGGAAAAAGTGGACAAAACAGATGGGGACACTTGCACAAATCGGGATGAATAAACCATTAACTAGCTTTCTAACTCTGAAATCCCAGGCTTACAAAGTTTGGAGGGGATTTAGCGCTCTTCATTTGGCATGCTGAGACTAGCAAAGGAGTTATTCTTAGGTCCCTGATTGTAAGGCATTGCAATATCCTTGGCACACTGAAGCATCTGGTTACTGGAAGGATACTATCTTCCAAGTCTATAGTAGCTCAAAAATTATTTTCCTCCCTTAAAAATGTTGACATACTGCTGGTTTCCAGGAAGTTTGCAAAATTTAACTTCAGGCTAAAAGAAGTTCCTTCATCTTATCAATTCAAACATTATATGCAAGGCATGGTTTGGCTTCTGGAATATAAACCCCACATTGGTTTTGAGGCTCTCAGTCCATTGAACAAGAAAACCAGAGCCCACAGAAAACAACTGGAGTGTCCTCACAGCACACTCAGTGATGCTCTTGCATCCCGGGTATGTTTGGATGGGGATGGGCTGGCAGGCACTGTGAGGGAGTAGTTAAAAAAAAAAAAAAAAAAAAAAAAAAGGCAAGCTAATTCTTGAACAGTGGGTAGGAAACTGAGACAGGCAGAGGAGGAAGACAGACAAAAACAGCCAAGTGTAGAAAACATGTAGATAGAACAGCATTTCTGGGGTCCAGCAAAAGTGTGTGAGTCTTAACGTGTTATGTCCCACTCCTCTCTACGTGGCAGGGGTGAGGTGGACTAGACAGACACCCAAGGCTGGACTGAACCTTTATAGGCAGTGGGATTTCCTGCTCAAAGTAGTATCAGATATCAAAACCAGAGTTTTTGAGGATCAAATAAATACAAGCACCTAGCACAGTGTGTGGCCGTTACGTCTTAAAATTTCTTTCAAGCCTTTAATTTCACTAAGCAGCCCATTCAGCCCCCTTATTGAGGTTTGGGAGTTACGCTTCAGGAAGATAGAGAAGGGGGAGCAGGTCTGAGGTGTTGTGTGGTGGGAATGATGGGGTTCAGGCAATCACAGAAAGGAAAAGGCAGTAGGAAGAGTAAGGGAGGAGTTAAAACCTCAGGCCAGTAGAGGACGGGCTGGAAGACCAGGCTGTAGATGAAAGATTGATTTTAAACTTAAGAGCCAAATGGCCACAGATGAGCAGCTCTGGAAAACTGTCATAGGAGTGGACTGCTGTTAAAGAGAAGTCCGTTGAGATTAAGATTATAGAGGCCAGGAGCCTACCTAGGTAAGGAAACTGACTTCAACTGATGAAATTAATGCTACAGAGTCCTGGGTGCTAAAATCCTCAGTGAATGTGGGAGATACAATCTAAATCTGGGGTCCTGATTAGTACGAATGAAGAGGGTAGCCTAGCTGGAGTACCTCGGAGTAGTAGTCCTGTGTGGGGTGGGGTGGGGCCGCGAGGGGGAACAACAGACGCCTTCATCCCCAGTGACAGAGCCCTCTAAAGGACAGTTGGTTTCATTTAACTTTAACACACTTATTTTGACAAACATATAATAAACTTAACTCGGTCCTGGATGGCTTTCATGAGGCCAACATTTATGACACCCACATTCATCGCTTTAAATCATTTCTTTCTTTTAAATATTAAAAGTTGCATTAAAAACACTCAGTATTTTTGTACACTGTCTACATGGCATAGTCTGGAAATCCTGACAAGGCATGGACACAGAGGTTCGTAGAGGCAAGTTGCTAATGTAGACCTTTCCTCTCCCACCAACAGTTCAGGGGTACCTAGGACCACCCTCAGACTGGACCTGGTCTCTTTTCCTCCTCCCAGCTGCTGTCATCTTGATCGCTGTTTATACAGCTGTTTCTGAGATACCATTCTTACCCTAACTCCCCAAACCCTTCCAATAGCTTTTCAATGCCATGATAACTTCTGAACCCCAGCCACAAAGGAGGAGCCCATCAGTCTGAACCTGGTGCTCCTAGACCTGCTGCTGCTTGCTCTTGTCAATGCGGCTGACCAGATGCTCAAGGCTGTTTGTTTTAGCTGGCACTTTATCAAGGAATTGAACACTCATTTATCAGGATTTCAAGAAGACAGAACCATAAACCACAATTCCTCATTGCTAAAATTGAAGTCCAAACTTCGAATTACTATATAAATTTATGACCCTTGATTTTTTCCAACCAATTCTCCAACTAATCCTGATTTCTTATTTCTGGCCACCTACCACCAGCCCACTGATGAAGTTCATCTACCATGTTTACTTCCCAATTTTGTTTATTTGGTGCAACATATACTATAGGCTCAAAGGCTATTTTAAATGAGGAAATGGAAGGGGGAAGAGACATGACACACTTCCTTCAAAAAAACCCACAAATATTCGACATTTGAAAAGTTTACTGAAAACTTTTATTGTAATCAAAAAGTGACATAACAGGGTTGTAATGAATTCAGCAAATCATTCTGCTGATATTTTAGAACTGATACCAGCTTTTGCCAGGCAATTAAAAAAATTCAAATGTGAAAATTTCACAGTACAGTAAACTCCACCCCAACTAATTAATGGTGGTTAAAAATAATAGGCCCTAGCAAAACCTCTCATGTTACATGGTCACAACTCACAATTCTGTACAAAAGTTCGTGTTATAAAGCTCTGATGTAAAAATCAAATAATCAAGCAGCAATATTTTAAGTGCAGCACAGGGTCTTCCATATCATTATTTACAAGGCTTGAATCTCTTTACATTATAACAAAATTTAATACAGATGACTTAGTAATTAAGTCAATTTTTAAAATCTGTCCTTTTATACAGGGACAGATTTCACTTTTTGGTCATCTTTCTCCTTCTCCTTTTCTTTATCTTTGCTCTTCTTGGACTTCTTTTTCTTGTGTTTGTGTTTTTGGCTTTTTTCCAATTCTACTTCAGTGCCTGCATGCTTCTTATGCTTCTTATGTTTTTTGTGTTTCTTGTGCTTTTTCTTTTCCTTTTTCTTCTTCTTCTTCTTGCTGTCCTGACTCTCTGCAGAGCTGGCACTACTGCTGTGGCTTCGGGTCTGGCTTCCAGAAGGGCTATGACTTCGACTTGGACTAACACTAGGGCTGCTTTGGCTCTGGCTCCTGGCTGTGCCTATCTGGCCGCCTGCTGCCGGGTCCAGGCTGTCTTTTGCTTTCTCCACGATTTTCTCTTTCACTTCCTTAGAAACTTTTCCCGAAGTTTCCTCCTCTTTCACAGACACATTGCTTTCACTGTCACTTTCATTATAGTCTGGTTCAAAAGCAGCTTCATCAGTCTCTCTAGTTAAGTCGGAGGAAAGTCGGGAGGAGTGACTTAACTGCGGTTTCGGCTTCACCGCATTCTTGTCAGTCTGCCCAGGAACTTGCTCTTTTTCAGTCTGTGGGTCTGGTGGGTTAAGCACATACGGTAATTTATTGCCACTTGACTCTTTATTGTTCCTTGCTTCTAATGTGTGCTTCTCACGATCTTTACAAGGATTTTTATCTACAGGTTTTGCCTCTTCACTTGGGCGTTTTGTATCGTAAGTGGCTTTGTGATCATGAGGTTTTTTCTCTCTTGAAGGACTGGAATTGCTCTTTTTGGAATCTCCTGTTCCTTTTTTGGGCAAATCTCTCTCCTCCCTTGGCTTAGTTTTCTGTCCAGATGAAGAATCTTTACTTCGAGAAGGAGAGTCTTTCCTTCTTGTTAATTCATTTCTTTCCTCTCTACGTTTGGAACTTGAGTATTCTCTGTTGTCATAGTCGGTTTTTTTGTCTCTGTTGGGGGTAAAGTCTTTAGTTGAAGAACCTCGAACGGAATCATGCTTATCTGAAGTTCTTGTCTCTTTGGAAGATTGAGACAGACTTTTAAAATTCCCTTGTTCATTCAGACGGTCCACGTTACTATCTTTTTCTGGCTGAGCGCTGTTCTTCCTCTTCTCAGGGTTTTCCTTCTCCAACACTGAATGATCTCGATCTTTGGTCTTCCCCTTTTCACTGGATGCAGAGTTTTTTGAACTTTTGATCTCATGCTGTATAAGTTCATGGCTCACTTCCTTGGTGAGTTTCTGAATTTTCTCTGATGACTCACTTTCTTTTTCAGTGTACTTGACTGTATTTAAGGGTTTAGTGCTGACATTTTTAATAACACTGGCAGGTTTTCCTACACTTGACACAGGCTGGGTGGTCTTAACATCTTCTTCTTCAGATTCAAAGTCATCTTTATCCCATTTGGACTGGGGAACCTGAATCATAATAATAACATCTTCAGCAGGAGCTGTATTGTCATTATTATATTCTTCCATAGTTTTAATGACAGTTCGTTTTGTATCTGTTTTCTCTTCAGATTTCCGCACAGGACTGCCTCCAGTTGAGCTCGTACTAAAACAAAAAAATTAAAATGCTGTTAATCTGTGATGAATTTAATTAAGAATTTACCTACTACTGAACACTACTAAGTGTAAAAAGGCTACCTTAACCATAAATGTCCTTTTAATGCTCAAAAGCCAATGCCCTTATTCTGATAAAAGATTAAATGATTTAAATGTAGGACTGTGTTAAAAAAAAAAAAAAAAAAAAGTGGCTCATCCACAAAATTTAACCACCTTCAACTCCTTTCTTTAAAGATAGAAATTAACCAGCCTAACCCCTTCTTAATTAACATATTATACTTTAGAAGTACAAGCACTGATAAAATTAAATTCTTTCCCAAAACAAGCATCCACACCCAACCACCCACAATCAGTTACCTGGTATAATCCACAAGCGTTGAGCTGGATCCCTCGGCTCCAGCTACTTTTCGTCTGACCTTCCCTTTGACTTTTTCTTGTTTAACTTTGCTAGATGTTGACTCCAATTTTTCAGAGGGTTCTTTTGTATTAGATACATTTTCTGTACTTCCAATTTTCTTACCAGTTTCTCTGTTGAGCTTGATTTTTTTGGCTGGGGCAGTTGATGATGAAATTTTGTCTTTCTCAGGGGTCCTATCCATTTTTTCAATATCAGGTTCCATTTTACGCTTTGGTGATGGTTTCACTATTTCGGTCACTTCTAGTTTAGAGATTTTCGTTGAAGAGGATTCAAAATCTTTATCCGCACCCTTTTCTTCAGTTTTTCTTTTTCTTTTGTCTCCCTTGCCGTCAGGTGGCTTACTTTTTTCACTAGGCTTCTTGGCCTTTTCTTCCTTATTAGTGGGCTTTTCTGATTTGACATCTTTGGAGTACTCCTTCTTTGCTTTTTCCTCTTTGACTGGTTTTGTCTCTTGGTGTTCTTTTGCGGACTTAGAGTGAGCTTTCCTGGGGGTACCAATGATCTTTTCGTCTTTTTGGGAGGAAGAGGATGCTTTAGCATTGTCAGTCTTTGGAGTCTCCTCTTTGGCTTTTTTAAGCGGAGGTTCAGATCGAGGAGATTTTTCACGCTCTCCGTCTAGTTTTTCTTGAGGTCCCTTGGCAGGTTTTGCAACATTTTCCTTTTTTGACACAGTGGAACCATCATTTTTTCGTTTGGTCTTATCACCTTTTGCTTTTGGTTTGTCTTTCTCCCTCTTGTCTTTTTCAGACACCGATTTAAAAGTGATAGATTCGGCATCCATTGGTTCATCTCTAACAGGTGTAGCATCATCCCGACTTGGGAGAACAAATAATGAGTCTGTTTTATTTTCTTCACCAGTTGTGGGTTCTCTCGATTTTCTAGAAGTTTCTAATAACTCGGGGTTTAGAAAGCCTTCACTTTCCTCCCCCTTTCTTCTTTTCCTATGTTTCTTATGTTTGTTTCCTTTACCATCTCCCGGAGCATTTTCACTCTCTTTCTCTTTCGACTTTGTGTTGTCCTTCTGATTGTGACTGTCTCTTGTTGAAAGCTTTTCTGGATAGTTGCCACCTAAATTTCGACTTCTATGACTTTGTCCACCAGCATAATCTTCCCTGCGGCCTCTTGTGAAGGGAGAATTCCTGATATTAAGAGGCAAAAACCTCTCTGGAGAAAAGTTCTCTCTATTTGCTGATGGTCTAGGCTGTGCTCCAGTAGCATAACCTATTTTATAATACTTTTCATACCACTCTCTGTATTTTCTCTCCCATTCTCGGTAACGCTCTTTTTCAAATGGGTCTCTAAAGTCAACACTCCTCCCATAATAAGCTTTCATGTCATAAGGTGGCGGAACTTCTCTGTATCTATTAAAATATTCACGTTCTGTTTCCCCTTGAGGCACATTACGTTTATTGGGAGATTGTCCCCTAAAGGCTTGAGGAGATCTTGACCGTGAATGATATCGTCTATATGGGGGTGACCTTGATCTAGACCGATGATATCCATGAGATCTAGACCGTGAACGGTAATTTCGGCTCTTGCCTCTGCCTCTTCTGGGGTATGGAGGTGATCGTGAATAGGAACGAGAGTGTGAGCGGCTAAATGATCGCGAATAAGAACGTGAACGTGTTGAACCAGATCTTGACTTAGAATAAGTATATGAACTTCTTGAGTATGATGAACCACTATAGGGAGATTTAGACCTAAAAACAAAAACAAAACAATAGTTGATAGTTGAGAAATATATACAAAATAAAATACAGACTCAGATTCTAGCATGCTATCCTCACGGTTCCATCTTTCTTTATATCAAATTTCATCTTAGATGATTAAAGAGGCACAGTGACCTCTACTGGAATGGAATAAAGTACACGAAGATCTGAGCAATCACTTGTTACAAAACAAAAGTGAAATCTTGACAATTAGAGAGTGAAGCGCATTAATGTACCGTGAGTTATATGAGCCAATTAACTTAACATTAAACAAAATGCCAATTAAGTTTAAATTTTACTTCCTATCTGATTATTTAAGTAGGAGTACTTTCTTTGTCCTATGTTGGCCAGTAGTCTAGCTTTGAAAGGAACCACATTTCAAATGTAAGCTTAAAAAATAAGTCTTTTAAAAACAAACTTCCAGGGAATTTTTATAATTCAGTTTTTCTATCGGCAAATCAATTTGTATTCTACCACTACTTCATTAATTACACAGGTTAATGTTCCAGCAAGAAGCTGTCGCCTCAGGTAAAAGGGTCCTCAGAAATATCCTTCGGCTATTTCTCTCTTTCCTTCCACAAACATTTCCCAATTATTTCATGCTACGAATAACTTTGAGGGACAAGGGCAATTTAATCCCCATAACTGCTAGTTCTACACAATAGAATTTACATTGAGACATTTCAATAAACAGATATTGGGAAATAAGCTACATGTCCATTCCTATAAACCTAGACCGAATCAGAAAAATTCCGTAAGTGCAATGCTATTTATATCCATAGCTAATCCCTGGATATTCAAAGTCCCATTTGTAATTCTGTTGTGAAGGCTTGCAAAACACTAACCTGGAAAATGAGCGCCTACGCTCCTTTTGAATCTTTTTGTATTCCATCAATTCCTTAGCAAAATCATTTGTAAACTCATCTAGCTTGGACTTTTTCTTTTCCCTAGTAAAATAAAGTTAAAGAGTGAAAGTTAACAAAAACCATTTAAGAAAACTAACAAGACAAATGTAATTAGATCATGAATGAAATGAATGAAATTGCCATTAGTTTTCCATTTTAAAACTATAAATAACTAAGAATCCCTGAGGAAGTTGCTTGTATGGCTTTGGTTTAATTTGTAGGTGATTTTTCTTACACTAACTGGAAACACTAGAAAATGTTTCCAAAGATACCTGGTTTAATGTTACATCAGAAAATGAAAGTGTATGAGAATTGCAAATTAAAACACTCACTCTTCTTTTAGCCGCCGTTGCTCTCTATAGAATTCTTCCCTGGACAACGGGGGTGCTTGTGTTGTTGGGATGGTATTTGAGTGAGCTGTCTGCACTCCTGACGATACCCAAGTTGTCGATAAATTGGCCGGAGCTGGAGGAAAGCCTGGAGGAGGGACACTATAGCCAGCAGGTGGCGGCTGGCCGGGAGGAAACTGAGGAGAGAACTGTGGAGGAGGCACACCTGGAGGGAGAGGAAGTGTATGGGGTGGGGGCGGATACAGAGGAGGGGGTGGCACAGGCACAAAAACTGGAGTTGCTGGTAGCGACGGGCCTTGAGTTCTCTGTGATCTTTCGCTGTGGTGTCGTCCACGGTTTATACTTCTGGAGAAACAAATTCCAAGATATTATTCCTTCAAACTAAAATCACCTGAGACGGACAAGTAAGCCTGTCTTTTCTGTCCATAATTACCTTCAAACTTACAACTATTCAAAATAAGCATAGGAACTTATTTATATGAAAACATAATTTTTAAGGCCACTTGGGGACCCAGATGATACAAGTTTACAGGGCCGTCTCCCTATGGAGACACTATATTTAGAAGTTCTCTTATGAAGTTCACATTCTTTATCACTCCACAATGATCTTTTGTGACTTCCTAATCTGTCATTTCAAGGAACGGACAAGGTTAATGCCTCTCTGACCTAGACCATCCCAGAATACCCTTCAGACCAAAACTTTCAATGAAGAAAAACCACTTCCTATAATCCTTTGAGATAGGAACTGTGAAAAGGATCCTTCTAAGTAGTACTTCAAAAATACCTTTGATATTTATAATTTTGTATTTCACCTGACATTATATATACCATGAACGTTTCTCGATGTCATTAAAATGTCTTTAGAAACACAGTTTTAAATGGTTTCATTTTTTTTGTTTGTTTGTTTTGTTTTTGGATTTAAAGTACTTTGTATTAACTGGTTATGTTTTTTAAAAACTGGAAGTAGAGGTGACACCCTAGGTTTCTTTAGTTTCAGGTGTGCAACACAGTGATTCATTAAGTCTACACCTTATGTGAGGCTAACAGTGTAACCTACTATCTGTCACTATAACACACCATCACAATACCATTGATTACATTCCCTATGCTCTACCTTTCATCCTCAAGAATATAAGTATGACTCCTGACATTTGTAATTAACAACTAGAAATCTCAATGTTTTATTTCTAAGGGTTGGGTGAAAATAACAGTGCAAGCCAATGTTTCTGAATTGTCCCTCATTGAGGAAATAGTGGCTTCTTTAAAAGGTGGGCTTCTGTCAAGTTAAAGGTTTTTTAAAATTATAAATAACAGCAGCAGCAGGGGTTCAGATTTTTTTTTTTTTTTTTAAAGATTTTATTTATTTATTTGACAGACAGATCAGAATTAGGCAGAGAGGCAGGCAGAGAGAGAGAGAGGAGGAAGCAGGCTCCCTGCTGAGCAGAGAGCCTGATGTGGGACTCGATCCCAGAACTCTGGGATCATGACCTGAGCCGAAGGCAGCGGCTTAACCCACTGAGCCACCCAGGCGCCCCAGGGGTTCAGATTTTAAGCCTCTTTTCAGAGTCTGAATTAGTAAATATTATCTTCCATTAACAAGTGATCTAGTAACAAAGTTATTACTTAGCAATTCTCAACAGAGCACTAAAGATACCCTTAATATATTCTTGTTATAGAGTTAATTTAGAGGCCCTTTACCCTGGTGGCGGGTGTGACCTAGATATTAAGACCTAGGGCTTACTTCCACAGAATAACATTGCTTTGGTCTGTCCCGGGAAAGAGCCCTGAACAATCTCTTTGTCCTTTCTTTTAGAAAAGAGAAGGTGGGAGAAGATTCAAACAATGGAGTCTAGAAGAGAAATAAATGCAAGTCTTCTTCACGCTTGGGAGGTGAACTAGTTAACTTTCATGTTAATATTGTCTGGGCCTTAATGACTCCCTTCTACCCTCAAAAGAGTAAATGTAAGCTAATACTCTGCTGTGTACTGGGAGAAAATAGTCACTGGGAAGGAGTATTAAAGATGTAGCCTAAAACCATCATTTATAAGACTAAATATAATCTATTCTTCTCTAGGCCTCAAGGGCAACTCCTGAGGACTTAAGTGAGATAAGCATAAACCAAATGACCTCCCTCCCCTGCCACTGCTGTGGCTTTAATTTCTTTGTGTTATATTTTTGAGCAGGTCATCAGATTACAGTTTTTCAAGATGTTTAACAAGCCTACCTGTAGCAGCTTCTCTCCCCTCTTCTAATTTGCTGCGGTGGAGAAACCAGATATCCAAGCTTATTGGAACTGTGTGGAAAGACAAAATGGCCTTGAGTATAACACATGATCTCTTAATGTGTAGACTTTAAGACACACATTTTAAAAACTTTCTCCTCTCCCTGATCCTCATTCTGAAATTTGTTCCACATAGAGGAGATATGGGCAAGTATAACATCTATTTAAATTATTTTTTTGATTAACTATTGTGACAATAATTAAACGTCAATGTGCAGTATTTTTCACAATATGGTATTCCATTTAGCATTCTACAAGTGACTGTGAACTTGTTACAGAAGAGAAGTAGAGCCCTTTTATCTGCTGCACACTGCACAACTGAGGAGTGAAACCGCATGGCCCAAGGTCATGTAGCTGTTAAGTGCAGGGGCTGGGATTCCAACCCAAGCCTACGTGTCTCCAAATTCTGTATTCCTTCTGACACAATCTGCTAAGTCTCTCACTTAGCAGACTTTTGAAAATGAAAAATCTAACTTACCTTTCAAACAAATAGATCAAACTTTTAGATTATAAGCCAGTTTACATATAAATATATCAGTCTGTTTATATAGATTTTAGAAACAGAAATGATTATATAAAGACCATTCATAAATAAATATACTAATTTTTAATGCCACAGACCATCAAATACAAAGATCAAAATCCTACAGATTTTAATATGCAATAAAATTTCACGAACACAGACCATTCAAAATGAGAAATTCTGTGTTTGGTAGCCTTACTATGTTCACTCAAATCAAATTTCAAAAATCCATATTAAGACTAGGAAAAAGTTTAATCTATTAGCACAACAGTGATTTACTATTTAAAATATTCTTTCAAAAGAAATACTTTCAATTACTTCTTATCTATTCATTAACTGAGATTCTGTCAAGATCACCATTTGTTAAGACATGAAAGTAACAAGAATTGATAAGATTTTATGTTTTACCATTTTAAGAGGAGAATTACTCACTCTTTTAGAAAATAGTTTACCTAATCTTGAATTTGTGACACTTTACATAAAAACTATGTTAATATGACATACAAAAGAGGAGTTTACAATAAAAAATATTAGCAACACGCTAGACTCTAATTCCCATTACCTAGTTCAAAAGCAATCATCTGGAGATTTTTAAACATATACTTACTGTTCCCAACCTGGTCGACCACCACCCGGACGAGCAGTATTTATTCTTACTGGACCTTGGAAACAAAAACAATAGGTAAATATGAAACCGCATGTTAAGTTACAACTGTTTTGAAAGAAAAAAATATTCAAACCAGAATTTTACTTACCAGTTGTGGGGATCAACTGTCCATGCAATAGTGACTGTCCAAGCAAAGACGGGGTTCCAAGTACAGGCACCTGGTAACCCTGTATGAAAAAAACATGAATAGAAAGAAACAGTTAAAAAAAGACCCAACAACAGACCCAGAAGAACAACATTAAGACAAATCTCCAAATTTAAAAGCCAGTCAAACTTACCTTTTCCTCCATAAGAGCAGTAATTGCAATTGAAGAGGCCCCCTTTGAGTGCTCGGGTGCAAGGGCTGCAGCTGGCAGTATTTTACTATCAGAGTCCCTAGAAAACAATGTAGTTTACAATGCATTAAGAAGTCATCAGAAATGGAGGATTAAGAGCAAAAAATTACATATTACTAAGTCTGTTTGCCCACCACCTGCATTAAGGTGAGTTAAATCAAAGTTGATGAAAGCTTTTGAGGAAAGTGAGAGGACTGGACCTTTACAGAGTTCCGTGAACACAGGGTGCTAAGTAAAAAAATGGAAATCTCCAGGGGCGCCTGGGTGGCTCAGTGGGTTAAAGCCTCTGCCTTCGGCTCAGGTCGGGATCCCAGGGTGCTGGGACGGAGCCCCACATCAGGCTCTCTGCTCAGCAGGGAGCCTACTTCCCTTCCTCTCTCTTTGCCTGCCTCTCTGCCTAATTGTGATCTCTGTCTGTCAAATAAATAAAATCTTTAAAAAAAAAAAAAAGGAAATCTCCATAAGCAGTCTCATCTATGATAGCTATGATAGAAACCGGTATGGTTGTAAGAATAATAAAAGCTTAAAAAAAAACCCCAAACAAACAGAAAGTCAAAGTGTGGGACCTAAAGAGACAGGATTAAGAGTAAATTCTACTTCCAGCTCCACTAGTGAATCAAAGGGGTGGTCTAGAAATGCCAATGAACCCGAGACTCATTCCCACCGTTAATCACAGAGAATCAGTGAGAAGTCTTCCATGTACATGTCAAGGACCCAATCCTCAAGATTTTTACTTCAGTAGGTCTGTACAGACCCCTGATATCTTTTTTTTGTTTTTTTTTTTAATTTGGTTGCTTCTTTAAGAATTTATAAAAGCCATCAGACTACATGATCAAAGGTCCTTTTCGTGTCTGAAGTGGTAGGATTTAAGTGAGTTTTCATTGGTCTTCTACCTAATTTTGCTCCAAAACAATTCTACCGCCACCAGTGGTTTATCCCCTCTACCGATCCAAACTGTGCTTAGTTCTGCTCGAATCGACTCTTTCTAATACCACCATTATGACCACAAGTGAAATCTCTTTATGATTCGACATTTAATAAGGGTTGTTGGCAACCTGTATAGCCCTTCACCTTGGGATGCTTAATCATTTACCGAGTGAATCTCCTTCATTTGCCTGTTCCTCCAATAAGAGTAGGTCATCTGTTACAAGGAAACCTTTAGAAGAGGGTTACTTTTTTGAGTCCCCCACCTTACTGAGCACAGTGATTCACAAGGATGATACATACTGCAGGCCACTACAACTGCTAGAGCAACATACAATAAAAAAACTGTACTACTGATCTCACTTGTTTCTAAATCACAAGAGCTGCACACAGACTTACCGGAAAGGTCCATCTGATTTTTCTGAGTGGACTGATATGGACACCGTTGCAGTTATATCAGGTACAGGAGCTGGGGTAGAAGATGAATTTCCAGGCACAGGAGGGGCCAAGGAAGACGGGTTAGAAGTTAATGAAGACAAAGAAGGAGCTGGGTGAGTTGATGAAGATGTCACTGGAATCATAAGAGGATCCTGTTGTCTTGATATTGGAGATCTCATCAGAGGTTGTAGGTTCCGCTGGATGAGTGGTCTCGGCGTTGGTACGGGGGTCGATGGTGGAGGTAACTGTTTTCGTAGTCTTTTCGTATAACCAGTTTCATTTTTGAAGTTATTAACAGCCTACAGATACCAAACAGAAAAATGCAGGAAAATGTAAGGCTGTATTTGCTCAAGTACAGTTTAAACAATCAAAAATTCTTAAAAAATTTTCAGAAAAGGGATATGAAAATAGTTACCTGTCTTAAGAATTTATTGGCAATTAAAGCATCAGGAGAGACATCATTCTGATGGCAGGTCGGACATGTATGATCATCTGATTCCAAGAGTGCTGTTCTTATACCTATGTCAAATATTTTAAGTATTAATAAAAGCAGAGTACAAACTCCGTGTTTAGAGAATGAATTACAAAAACTCAGGGTTTAGAGAATGAATTACAAAGACTTATACCTAAGTGGTTACATTTCTGTTTCCAGGCACATATCACTAATCATTTCTGAGATTAAGAAACTTAGAAGTAAAATCTCTTGCCTAATAGCACTCCTTTGCTCTAACTTCTACCTTAAAAACAGAAGCCATGAATATAATTCCAACAAACATTTAAAGTGAGAGAAGAAGCACTCTTTCCTTAATACCATTCGGTTTGTTTAGCTAGTAGTTGGAATATTATAGGGGAAAATCACAGAAATAAGGTATAGCCTAGAAAGAGAAAAAGTTTACATGGCTAAGAGGCCTTTTAAAAAAGCCTCACGAGGAAAGTAGAGGATAAAAACCAGAAGTGTTATACAGTCAAGGTCAGCAATACCTCCAGCACAGTACATAGAAATAATGCTAAATTACAGATTCACCAATTATGCTTTAGTATAGTAAAAAAAAAAAGTGGTTTGTTAAGCTAAGACATACCCTGAAACAAATTGTAAGTGACCTCTTCTTTACCTTGGTCTTCACTAAAGAGGACCCCAAATAAAGATTTATATTCCAAAGCTATGTTTAGAAATGAAAAAGGCCAGAGGAGAGCACGCCACAGAGAAGCAGTGAAATTTTCAGAGGATGCCATTTTCATCTCGGTTAAGAAGGGGCAAATTTAGAGTAAGTGGCAGAAAAAAAAAAAACAAATGCTAATATAAATGATCAGGAAAAAAAAAAGTCAGGGATGCCTGGGTGGCTCACTCCGTTAAGGCGCTGCCTTCAGCCCAGGATCCCAGGGTCCTGGGATAGAGTCTTGCATCAGGCTCCTTGCTCAGTGGGGAGCCTGCTTCTCTCTCTGCCTCTGCCTGCTTGTGTTCTCTCTCTCTGACAAATAAATAAATAAAATCTTTAGGAAAAGAAAAAAAAGTCACAAGTCACCACATGGCAGATGCAGGTGAGAAAGAAGATCTCAATCACACTTAGGAATTTTAGAATAAGGAATAAGCTATTTTCCACAATCCTCCAGGGAAGGGATTTAAGTACCTTAAAAGTACTTCCAGAATATCTAAGGCCCAAAAAGCATTCAAAATTTTGCATACCATTTAAAATGTACAGGCAACAAAAATCCTACATTTCATAAAACCCCAGTAGAGTTACCTGATGAAGGTGCAAGAGGTGGTCCACTCTATTAATTAATAGGACAAAGAGACTGTTGTTTAAAAAAAATGCAGCAACAAAAACAGTTCTTGCTATTAAATGCTCACTTAGGAACTGACCAATTACTGACATTTCATACTTCATTATTAAAACCTATAGCGTTGCTTAGAGCCTCTCCAGGTAAATACACATATTTTAAGATCTACGTCTTTCCAAGTTCAACATTTCTTACATTCATCGCAGTAACTGTTTCCGCAGCAGGGAATGACAACGGCGTCAGTCATAATATCTTTGCAGATGAGACACAACAGTTCATCTGGGATTGGATCATCTTCTTCTGAAGAAGAGGATGGCTCCTCCGGTAAGAAAGGCGGTTTTTCTTTCTTCCCAATTGCATATGCTTCTCTGTAAAAGAAGGTTTCTCTGTTTTAACACTGTTAAGAAGGCAAAGTATTTCCAAGAGATGAACATGTTCTACTATACCATAATGGGAACTTATAATTCAGTTCGATGCTACATTTGTTTACACAAGTATAATACCTTCCAAAATAATGGAGTATTACGAACATCCTCCCTCTAAACAACAATAAGACATAAAACGAAGTCCTAAACAAGCATAACAAAAAGAAACAAACACTGTAAAACTGGCTAACAGAATCTTAAAAATCCACAACTCTAGAACTGAGGACTGGAAAATAAAGGGACATATTCAGTGCCACAAAATTATGTTTAAGTGGCAGAGACAGGATTTGAACTTAGACATGACAACATCCTAACCACAGTTTTCTCTATCCTACCACATTACTTGAAAAACAAACAAACGAAATTCCCCCTCCTCGGTCCAACAGTACCCAGAACATGTGACGGTATTAGAGCGAATGCCATACCACAGGAAATAGAAATTGGTGCTGACATTACAAAATTAAGGGGGATACCTCTAGGAAAACAGGATGCTACCAACCACACCAGTATCTAGAAGTAGACTGTAAAACCAGTGATCTACTTATAATCGGCATTTTAAAAGAGAGACTTACTATTTATAGCCAACTAAGAAATATTAATGACTTAAGTGATCAAAGTATGTGTTACAAAAACAAAGTAACACTTCCATCATTTGGGGTCCATTTTTTGGTAGAAGTGCATTCTGCAGAAATGTTGTATATTTAATATATCAAAAAGAAAAAAAAAAACAATACACTATTCTCTAACTTGTCACAACTATTCCGAACACCCCCATCTTCTCTGTAATCAGGCAGATTTATAAAACACAGGAATGCCTACATAAATTCTTTCTACCTCATTTAGGAACAGAGTGTGTCAATCTCAACGCTGGAAATGAAAGAATCTCAGCTGTACGGAGTAGGGTACCTTAGGTGTGTTATTTGTGTTGCAGTTGCTCCATAGACATCACCACGATTCCAGAAATAAGTATCAATTTGCTTATGCCCCATTGTTCCCAATTTGTGAAAGAGGAGTCTCCCACTGCCCAAAAGAGAGAAAAGAAAGAAAAAAAAAAAAAAAGAGGAGAACAGAGGATAGAAAAAGAAACAGAAGAAGAGTCTGAGTTGCTTATCAGTGGTGTTAGTGGAGAGGGTGAAAGCTTCATTTAAAATATTTGGGCTCCCATTTTCCCCAGTATTTGCTGTGTGTTTGGCACAAATGGGCTTTTGTATTTCAGCATTCAAAAAGCAATGAAGTTAATTACTAGTTAGGGTTCACAAGGGTGGTGTTATTCCAACACAAATTTCTATTTAAATACTTTTACTTGTATATATTATATTAAGATGAAGCGGTCTGCTCTTAAATTGTGTCTGTAAAAATCATCCATTTCAACCTAAGTTGTTTGGAAATATGTATGAAATGTCTGAATTAGAAACAGAACAACAGACTGCTCAAAGATGAACCACAAACACAGGATGGTGACGGAGAAAAAATAGATGGGGGTGAAACTGAGAAAGTGAACAGGGTTGGGAGTTGAGGAGAACACTCATTCCTATCCGTGAACGAAAATGAGGCACTTATTACTCGAGCGCATACTCGAAACCACTCTGCCCCACACCATTCCCACAGCACAGCCGTCTTTCTCCCATCACCCTCACCTGCTCACTCCACTGCATTTCAACAGGACAGCATGAAGCTGAAGCAAACTGTTCTGTACATTTTCCCTGTGTCCCTATGAACATTGCCAGCTGTTCTCTAAATTGATGTTTCTCAAGATATGTCCTGAGGACACGCTCACTTCATAACCCACTGGAGGAGTGGTTAGAGAATGCAGTCCAAAGGAACAATTAATACCGTGTTCTATATTATGTGATTTCACAGCTGCCCAGGGCAGCCAAAAATTAACGATCAGTAAGAGCAGGTAAACTGAGAAGTTGTCTGGTTGAACCACAACGCCAGGTTTCCACAGCTATCCATTTCATTAAAATCGACCCATTAAGCAAAATCTGAAAACCCATTCAAAATAAGCAGGAAGCTGTAGCATACAGTGCTGTAGCTCTTCTAATGGAGTATAAACAAACCATATTTTAAAATCTTAACACTCCCATGGTTTGTCCAAACTTGTTCAAGAGGACTCAGTTTTTTATTTATTCTTGGCACTTATATTTGCCTTGACATCTTGTAGAACGCTTATGCTTAAGCCTTTTGCTTCTCAAAAGGATTAAGGTATTTGTCTTCTTCACTTAAAAAATGTAGACAGCATATAAGATTATGTGGGAGTATGTATGTGAATGAGGAAGAAAGCAGGGTATGACAGAAAAAGAAAAAAATCAGAAGACTACAAGGGAAGTGGCACTCAGTGATAACAAAAACCCCCAAATCCATTTTAAATTTGCATTTAATGGAGCAGACTGCAGCCTTTCATTCTTCACACAGAAATGCAACACATGGAGACTAACAGTATTGCTATATAATGCTCACAAGTAATCCAAATAGCCACGTTACGAGCCTGAGACTACATAGAGGACTGGCGCCTGGCCGGATGGCGGCCTCACAATCGCACCTAACTCGCATACTTACGCATCTATAGTTGGTATTGCGTATTTTCCAGTGTTGGTAAGCATTGCACCTTTCATGTTAGGATCTTTCACCTCCATCATAAAACTTCTGGGAATACCAGTGCTCTTTTTAATCCTAGGACCAGATTCAAAGTTTTTATCCTATTTGGAGGAGAAAGGAGAAAGGAGGAAGAAAGCAAGCAGTTAACATTTATTTAATATTAACATGCAGTACTCATTAATTGCTTCTATTATTTGTAGTGCTTTACACACATGACCTCACTTAATCTTCACAATAGCCACGTGAGGGAAATACTGCTATGAGCACCTCAGTCATCCGGAGGAGAAACCACAGGCCTGAAGCATCAAGTAGCTTGCCCAGGCTTACGCAGTTATTAAATGGCAGAGCCAGGTTCTGAAGCCTGGCAGTTGGGCTCCAGAGCCTGTGCTCATTTGCCATTGTAATAGAGAAGGCAGTATTCACAAGAAAACTATAATGGCTAAGAAATAACTGAGAAAAATAAGGTGCACCAGGGTTTCTACTTTGGACTTACCCCATTTGTTGGACAATTCTTAATATAATGGCCAGGTTTACCACAGCGAAAACAGGTATAAGATGGAGGTGGTGGACCTAGAGGTTTCTTCATGTAACTGAAAGGGAAAAAAAGTTACATGTACACAAAAACTTGAAAAAACGCTTTTGATTGGGGGGGAGAACCCACCCCAAAATACCTATTAATACGAAGCATTTATGGACTTACTTGATTGGGTCGTATTCATGGCCAGATTGCGACATCATTGCTTTAATTTTATCTTCTTCAGAAGCATTGGCTTCAGCCAGATTGGCAGTCTGTTTAACAGGTAATTATTTGACACACACATTAGAAACACATTTAAGACCACACAGCCAAAGACAACACCACTCATCCTGTAAAGAGCAGTATCTAATCTTGCATAAAACCTAAAACTATTTAAATGTATAACCTAGAAGAGGCACCGGGAGTTCCTTAGGTCATTACATGATGTTTGGGTGTCTGCAGCGCTGAGGAAGGCCATTCTGGGGGCACTCAAACCTTAGACCCTGTTTGTACCTTACATTAAGATTTGCATATGACTCCTCTAAGAGTTAAAAACAGATTACGGAAACACTTGATATTTTAAATCTTAAAAATAATTCAAGTGTCACAATACAAAGACTTAATACTTAAAACTTGGAGACAGGGTTGTGGGTAGAACTACTGAACCTATTATGCAGCTGTTACTAAGCCAGAAGGCTCTTTAAGTAGTAGCAACAGTTTCAAATTAAGTGCAAGGCACATGCAACTGAGCACTCGAAATTTTAAATCCAACTCTCCAAAGTTTTATGAACTTCATTATATACAGAAGAGTCTAGATATAAGCAGGGTCTAAGAGAGTGAGTCCTAGTAACTTTAATCTTCAAGCATCTAGCACTCACATCAGCCATTCATTGGGTTTTATCTTTACATTCATCCACAAAACAAGCAACCAGTTTTAACATTTTATTGTAATTTTATATACAAAGAATGCTTAACATTAACAGAGCTTAGAACAACAGCAACATTTACAGAAAACTGGATTACAGATGTTGAACAACTAATTTGTTTGAACCCAAACATTAATTTACAAATAGTTAAAAAAAAAAATCCCCCAAACCTCCAAAATTCCCCAACTGCTTCCCACAAAGAAACAATAGTAGGAACAGACCAAAATTCAAATATGGTCCTTACAGCACATAAGAATTAAAACCATGAACTATAAACTGCTTAAGAGGTTAACTCTATGCTAGACCACTTTGCTTTAGAAAACTGTGAGAGAGGATGGGTTTCAGCCCACTTTGTGTCTCAGAATCATCAATTTTAATGTTTAGTTTTCCCGGAACAAGAGCTTAAAAGCTTATTTGTTATTAGGACATTTTGGGGGGATACATTCTAGGGGAAAAGGACACAACCTCTAACAAAGCCAAGGATAAGATAGGGACAGCACTAATGGAAAATCCAGCCAACTCATTAGATAAATCTTGGTTACTTAAGTTTGGTTTTACATTTCTGACAGTAGGGAAAAAAGATTTTTGAAAAACTGGAAGACTTCCTTCCTTCTTGGTCCTAAAAAATCTGTCTATTCTGTAATATATGTCTTCTTCCCTTTTTTCTTTTTTTTAAAGGCATAATTTGCAAGCTACATCTATTATTTTAAAAAGTAATCCATCACTAGTGCTTTCCCAAACAAAAGTACACATTGTTGAGCAGAAAATGCAAGCAATTTTATCGCAAAACACGGCATATACAATTATTTCAGGAGGTAACAATTTGCCCCTCTGCCAAACATACACATTGGTATATTCCTGCAAACAGCTTCATACATTTACACAATCCATGTAGTCTGTGTTCAAACAAATTAGGTTGTTTAAAACTTTTTCTAATGCAGACAGACTACAAGTCTATAGCATAAAGAAACAATTGTAACACATTTAAAATGTTGACCTTCATGGGATCATTTCGAATATTCAAGAAATAACTGTGCAATTGTCCATGTAAAGGAAAGCTTCTATTTTGGCTGCTTAAAGAAAGTCCACATAATTTACAGCCAAAACCAGGAAATTCCTCCAGAACTCTGTTAGTTTCCAATGTATAATTAAACAAAATGTATGAGGGAAAAAAAAAAAAAGGTAAGGGTAGCTTCATGTGTTTCTTCGGTCTTGAAGATGAACAACACTCCAACATTATGGTGAGGCTGCCAAAATACTCCCCCTATCTTCTCAAAACGGCAACTACTCTTTACAGGATAGTAATAATGTGTACAATGTTTTCACAAAATACATCCTCCCCCAACCCCTCTTCAAACAACTGTTCCACATTAAAAAAGAATACGATGTTAGAAAAAGATTTATATTTTCAAGAATATATATATATATATATATACCTTTGTAAGCTGGGCCAGAGAAATAGACGCAGAAGAGTCATCAATCTGTTCACAAAAAATTAAACACACATTCAAGTTCCACACTGAAAACATCTGAAAGTGATCATTTAGTCCCTACTGCCACTTAATGTTCAAATACTGGGCATTTTCTTAGAAGTTTTCTAAAGAATGTTATTATTTCCAGTTTTAAAGCTGAAACTGTACCTCACCCCCGCTTTACCCTTCTCTATGTATTTCACACACAGTAAAAGGCTAAAGTTGAGGGAGACTCAATTACAAAGAATAAAAGAAGAACAACAGGGTAAAGAAAAATGTATCACAGAAAATGTGTTCAGAGCAGTGACTAAATATTAAAAAAGAGTCCCATGTCTATCAGTGGTCTCTAAATCGGAAAATGCTAAGACAATGTGCATTAGATGAGAGAAGAATAAGAAATCTAACTTTTCTGGAATGCCATTATAGAACACTGTAAAAACAAGCAGCTCTTTAAAGGCTCAGATAATTGTTTAATAAAACAGCTCCCACATAATTGCTACTTTTTTCTCTATTTTTGAGCATGTACTGCTCATTCTGAGTAAATCTGGTTATTCTCCCAAAGAGTAAGAAAGAATGGCTTCTTGCCAAAGAAACCATAGCTTTATCAAGGAAAGGTGTTAAGCCAAAAAAAAAAAAAAAAAATGGAGCAAGCATTAAATGCTGAAGGATAGAAGGATTTTAAAAATGTATTTTCAAATAGGATATTAAATTTTTTTTTCACTTATTTGATCTTTGTAGTGATTTTATTATCAGTTTTTTTATATAAGTGTTTATGTGTGTATATGTGTACACATGTATACACACACACACACACGTTTAGCATATGACTCTTAAGATACTATTCCCCTGTAAGTGTGCCAAAATGAAAACATTATTAGCTTCCTATGTAGTAATCAGGTTGCTCATTCAACAGGTTATAAATTTCTCATGCATTTTGGTCAGAACTCTTGTTTAAAATGGAGAGGATGTAACAGGATGTCTGGATCAGAGAAAAACAACAACAAAGTGAGTCTCTGTTAAGTATTTTTCAAACATTCCAGAGAGCTAAGAGTATTAAAATAAAAGCAGCATGACTGAGAGCCCCAAATAGAAATGTTACAAGTTTCAATGAAGTAAGTTCTTAGCACAATGCCCACCATAGAAGGAGTTCAATAAATAAAAGTAATGTTGGCTAAATTTAAAATATATCTTATAAATATCTTAGAGTTTTAAGAGTTAGTTCAATGGATATTACTACTGGGATGCTTATTTAAACAAAAGGTTCTTAGCTCCCCACTGAGGGGTGGCAGAGTTCATAATGCACGAACTCCACATTCCTAATACACAACCATATAATCCACCAACGTGTTCTTATTCTCATCTAGTTTTTAAGTGCTCTTTCGTTACAGAACTAATCTCAAAGGGAAACTTAAAGAGAAAAAAAGAATACACAAATATCCTATTTTTATCGAGAATAAATCCTGATATCTATTTTGAAGAGGGTTACATTTTACATCAGCTAGGAATTATTTGAATCTAAGTAACAAGAACTGAACAAATTACTGTCAAGCATCATCTATGTTTCTAACCAAAGAAACAAATTAATAGCCTTTCAAAATAAATCCATTACTATCTAGAATATGAACACTGATCATTTCTTAAAAAAAAAAAAGCAGCTATATTAACTTTATTATAGCTGGAACTAAAATACTAACACTAACACTTTTTGTTCTTTCCATTCCTAAAATATAGCAGTCTTTTGGTTCTTACACTGGGCTTTCTTGCCATGTTAGTTTTCTGCCAACTTGTTTTAGTATCCTATAAAGTGGTTTCAGATACTCAATGGCATCTACATCACTTTTTTCCCCCACCAATCACTCTAGCACCTTAAATACCTTAAAATCCACAAGGAAGTAAAATTTACCAGAAATTGAGAAAGGAATCCAATTGTTTCCTGGATATAGTAAGGTACTAGAAATTAAGTGAAAATTGCTGACAAGAAATGGTTTAAACATGACCAGAAATTTGCATGTCCTAAGCATCAATAAATGTATTAACTAATGATTTAAAAACTGCACCATGTTAAAAAAAAAATCTAGTCTTAAAAAATACTGATGAGTGCATACTGTGGACATTATTAAAATTAACCCACTTCCCCACATCTAATTTATGGTCTTGCTTCTGGGAGAAAGAATCTGAAATTTTTTTATGCCACCCATACTTGCTTGAAATTAAAGGATCCAACAAAATGCAACTCTGATATTTAATAAGCAAGAAGAACATCCAGCTTTGCAGTACCAACGTGGAAGGATGACTAAATAAAACAAAGCTAAGGGATATGGACAGAAACAGCCATCCTTGATCGCAATTGGCTTAGGTTACCAAAAATGTACACACATTTACTTCTATTAACTAGAATTAGAAACCTCATTTGGTGGCTCTATCTTGGCTTTTGTGAAGTGTACAGTAACAGGTGATTTGTAAAATGGGCATTAATTATGCTTCATGAATATATTCTCATCCTAAATGCCAGCAAATGTACCCCAAGCAAATAAATGATGGGGATATTAAATTATTAAATCATCTAATGTCTTCATTTCAGACATTCTACCTAAAAATTAAAGCCACTTTTAAAGTATCCAAAAAAAAAAGAAAAAAAAAGAAAAGAAAAAAGAAAAGAGAAACCTAAATAAGCATAAAATAAACTGCTTCTTGTATAAGTGTAATACAGACATGCCAGGGAAACACACAAGGCTAAAAGAATGTTAACTTTATTTATGAACATGTGATTTGTGTTTATACACATGCTAATAAACAAAAAGGAAATAACTGTTTTCAAGAAATAAAACTTCATCTGAATTAATTTAAATACTATATAAAAGTACTTTATACAAAATGTGTTACATTAACTACTACAGTCACCAGGATAGTCACTCTAATTTGTGCTAGCATTTGGATACATAAAATCAGTTTTAAACCAATCACCAGCAAAACAGAAACTTGGACAGTTTTTTACAGCATTATGCTTTAAAAACCAAAAAACCAAACCAAAACAACAAAAAAAAACAAAAACAAAAAACAAAAAAACCCAAAAACAAAAAACAAAAAACAACAAAAACCAAAAAACCCCATATACCCCAGGGGCGGGGGGGACCCCAAAACACTAAGTTTTGATCTTTGAATCACCATATTTAGTTCCATGAGAACTAAAGGCCATATACTTTAAAGAACAAGTCCAAAGTTAAGATATTCTATATTATCATGTTTAAGATGCAATGATCCAAGGTTAGTGAAATGCCTGATACACAAAGATCAGTACTATTTAAAAAGGATAAAGTGAAACAGCAAGCAATACCCTTGAATTCTAAATCAAGATTTCAGACATCTTGTATTGTGTACAGATCAAGCCTCAGCAGTAAAATGTTTCGAGCACCATCAAGTTTACAGAACCCAATTACTACAGCCCTATACTCTGAAACAAATGTGTCACCCCACAACTTAGGAACACTGCTGCCTCTTACTTAAGACCTCCAAGTCAACAGGGTGTCATATTTAAGCTATGATCGTAAAAATTAAGATGTTATCCTGGTTAAGGGGAGTTACCTCTGATGAGCTACAGCTTTCAATCAGCTTACAATTAATGCAGCATTTAGTATTTTTATGAGAAAGAGGGAAATATTTCAATTTGGAGAACTAAGCAGGCTGGAAGTGGAAGACCTTGTAGTAAAATTTTAAAACAATGTACTCAATTATATAAATCATCAATGAGACATTTATATACTCATGGGGGCCCAATTTCAGGTCTTACTTTATAGTGGAGATATAAACAAAGAATAAAAGCTTGAAATTGCCAAATAAGATAAAACTAAGTAATATAGCTGCATCAACTCTGGAAAGCTCTTTTCTATATGTGTCTGAACTTGGAGAAAGCATCAAACTTTAACATTAGCTTTGCATATTGCTAATGCATTTTTTAAAAGCCATCGTCAGGCAGGAAAAAAACTAACAAAAACTAAGTGATACAACGTGAAAATGGCAAAATATACACTCCAAACATTTTTTTTTATTGCAAGAAACAAAAAGCACACAACAGCCTGTACATACATACAAAATACTAACTATAGACAGACAGATGTAGAACATGTTATCATGTTCATTAGTGTAAAACCTACAAGAGCTAAAAAGAATCATACATTAACTGTACAACACGGTGTCATACAGGGAGGATGCTATATTTAATATGAAACAGTGTTTTGGGGGGCACAAATTACCCATTTCTACAGAGTGTGCAAATTATGCCACATATATCCATATTCAACTGAGCTGTCATCGAAATACATTTTATTTACAATATGTACTATGATCAGTTGGATGTTAAGTTCTAAATGATTTACTTCACTGCTACATTATAAAGGTAAAAGCAATGTGTAGAAAAAGTGTGAGATTGTGTTTTTACATACTGCTTTTGAAGTTCCCATCACTGGTTCAGTTCGACTTCTAAAAAATAAACAAAAATGAAAATAATATTAATTATGAGGAGGTATTTATGGATTTTTGTGCTAAAACAACTTAATATATATCTCTCATCACATACCTTTATTAACACAAATTTCCTTTGGTACAAAGATTTAAAAACAACCAATTTCCTAGTATGTACACTACTAATAGTTTAAGACCTATTTGTGGGATATAAAATAAAATAAAACAAAATTCTATACTAAGAAATTCTAGAATAGGTGTAACCTGCCATTTACAACAGGTGTTTTCCCACAGGTAGTATGAAGGTCTTTTGTTAAGAAACATTGTAGCTATTTCTTACAGACTGAGCAACCAAGTTACATTATCCCCCCCACCTTTTCTTAAGATTTTTATTTATTTGACAGAGAGAGAGACAGAGAAAGAGGGAACACAAGCAGGGGGAGTGGGAAAGGGAGAAGCAGGCTCCCTGCAGAGCAGGGAGCCTGATGTGGGGCTGGAGCCCAGGACCTGGGGATCATGACCTGAGCTGAAGGCAGCCACTTAAGGACTAAGCCACCCAGGAGCTCCTCCCTGGTTTTTTAATAGGTAACAAATAAAAATTTTCATGTATCAGATCTTCTTAAATGAAGACCACTCACTGTTAGCATTTATAATTGGGACCCCTGAGAAATTGCTGTGCTCCAAAAACTAAATTTCAAATCCAGAAAGACAGGTTGATAGTAACTTTAACTTCTTATAAGTCTCAAAACAATGACTGAGGATTAGATAAGAACTTCCAGAAATACGCAATATAGTCTTGACAGTTTATTAGTTCAAAGAACAAGCTTGATGGTTGTGAAGAACTGAAAATGTTGATTTTTTAAAGTACATACGAATAAAGTCTGAGAAGAAATTCTTTTGAAAGTTCTCACAGGAAAGGGAACAGGAGTTGAGTTGTTAAATACATCACTTAAAAGCTTAATTGAAATTTATGCTATCCTGACTACAGAGAAATGTTAGTGTGCATCTGAAAGGAGTTTCTAAGTTTACATGCGATTTGCAAGTCCTAGGATAAAAATGAAGCATTCATTTTCTAGTATTTGCTCAATAAACTCAAGAGGCATTTTATGAGGAAAAAAGATTACAAAGGAAATCTCACACATAGTCAGTTAACATACAATTTTAAGAGGCAACTTATTTTCCCATGTACTTCGAATAATTCTCTCCCTAAAAGTTTCTTAGTATCAAAAAACAAACAAAAACCAAAAAACTTAATGTTTACTGTTTTTAAAAAGCATTTAAAGTGTAATTTCACACGAAATACTAGGAATTATTCCCTCATTTCTTACAATTACACAAAGTTAAAAGCACATAATTCACTTGGTTTTTGTAAGAAAAAGAAAGTATGCAAGTTTTTAAGCTATTGTTATACAGAAGATATTACACAAAACGATCCCCAAGGGCTAGGACATGGAATATAACTTTATAGCAAACCAATGACAGTAAGTTTAGAATGAACACTTGCCCATATGAAGTAAAGCTCCAAGAAATGACTATTTTACCTCACTTCCAAGAAGACATTCCATTTCCTACGACTGGCAAATTCCAGAATTTTTCACTGGCCAAAAGCAGAATTTGCCAAAATTTCAATTAAGGCAACCTAACTTGTAAGTGGAAATCACTACTCTTTTCACATTATTATAATTCTAACACCATTAAAATTGCAAGGAGGCAGGGAACGTTAAAAGATGTTTTAATCCTGTGTCTTTTGTGAATTCCTTAAGCTCTAGACTGGTGCTAAAATACTGCTGTGTTCGTACTCCATTAATGGAGTCTACCATGGGTCAGGCACTGTTTAATTCTTCCAACTCTCTTCTTGAGTTAAATACTCATATCCCTATATTATTTTGAGAAGTCTTTTTTTTTTTTTTTTAAAGATTTTATTTATTTGACAGACAGAGATCACAAGTAGGCAGAGAGGCAGGCAGATAGAGAGTGAGAGAAGGAAGCAGGCTCCCTGCTGAGCAGAGAGCCCGATGTGGGACTCAATCCCAGGACCCTGAGATCATGACCTGAGCCGAAGGCAGCGGCTTAACCCACTGAGCCACCCAGGCGCCCGAGAAGTCTATTTTGAGGCTTTAGATAACTTACTCAAAGTCACAACTGGTGTAAAGCAGCTACTGGAGTCAAACCTAAGCCTGATTCCATAAATCCTATAAACTCTATAGCTTCCCAACAAAAGCCCCTTATTGAGAAACAAATGTTAGCATTACTGAACACTCTGGATGCCGTCAAAATATTTAGAACAAGGCTTTTAATATACTTATATAGCAAAAACTTCTTCCTGACAGTTTGTACTATTAACTACAGATTAAGTTATCTGGGGGAAGAAACCAGGAAGAAACAAACCCATCCCCACAGTTTCGAGGATTAAGAAGATATACTTATTAAGGTAATGACTTCTATTCTAAAATACTTCTTTCTCACAAGATAAAGTCTATTCTGAGGACTTAAATACATGAGATCCGATAAATACTTACATAACATACGTCTTGCTTGTAGATTTAACACCTCCAATAGGAATTCTTCTAACAATTACAGATGAATTCTTAGGAATTAGAGCATTATCATCAGTATATTCTGTAAAAAAGATAGAGAGTTGAATTTCTATTTGGCGATTTGGAGATGTCAGTCCTCAAGAATTAGAAAACTTCAGCCAAACATAAATTTTATGGGAAATGAACTTAAATTTAAAAGAACATTAATCACTGCATGTTCCTTGCATCTGGATTACTGATACTGTCAGAACAAATAGAAATTCTCTTCAAAGGACACCAAAGACTGTCAGCAGGTTCTCGGCTCTCGCGCTCCTACTTTTGTTGAACCCCAAATCTCAGTAATACTAAGTTATTCTTTAGTTTATTTAGCTAGTAATGCTAATTATCTAAACTATGAGAAAAAGGTGTTATTTAAATTATTTAACAATTATTAAGTTGTTATTTAAAATATGTCCCTCCTAGCCCCTCGCTCAACCTGAGTTATCACTAAAAACAACAGACTAAAGAAATTAAGACATGTTCTAAATAGAGGAAAAAGAGTTTCATAAAAATAATTAGTAGCAGGATGCAACTGTGGATAGAATATTGATTTAAGGCCTTTCTAAGGAACATTTGAGACTTAAAGAATGAAAAGCTAGAAAGATATGCAAAAAAGCTGGACAAAAACTGTTTCAGACAGAAAGAAAAGCATGTGAAAAAAATAAAGTCCAGGGCGCCTGGGTGGCTCAGTGGGTTAAGCCGCTGCCTTCGGCTCAGGTCATAATCTCGGGGTTCTGGGATCGAGTCCCGCATCGGGCTCTCTGCTCAGCAGGGAGCCTGCTTCCCCCTCTCTCTCTGCCTGCCTCTCCATCTACTTGTGATTTCTGTCAAATAAATAAATAAAACTTAAAAAAAAAATAAAAATAAAAATAAAGTCCAGTACAGCTAGAAGATAATGAAAGGGAAGAATGATGGATAGAAAAGTACAGATCACAAATGGATTTATATTTTATTTATACATACAAGAAGTCACTGAAGATATTCAACAAAAATGATGACAATTTGATTTACATTAATAACGAACAAACAAGAGAACTCTGGTATCTACGTGGACAATGAACCCACAGGGGAACAAGAGTAGAAAGAGGATGACCAATAAGGAGGCTGCTGCAAAGGCCCAGTAAGAAGCGATGATCCTTGCTGGTATGTGACAGATGCAGAAAGGGAGAGAATCAGAATGTTTTGAGGTAGAAGTGGTAAGGCTACCAATGGATTAAAGGAGGGTAGGGAGATGAAGGAAAAGGAGCAGTCAGTCATAAGAAACTGGGTTCCGGGCTTAAGCCAACTGGAAGAACAGTGATGTCACTGAGAACAAAAGAGGAAGTATGAATGGATCCTATTTTTCTACTTTTTAAACTCCCTATTACTTGCAATACTTCTGGAAGAATGAAATTAAGAGAGAACCTGGACCAATTAACTTTAAGTATGGGTAAAAAGCTTTCCTGAGGAAGGAATCTATAAAATTACAGATTTGATAGATACGAGAATATCTATGAGATAGATAGGAGAACGTACTCATCTCTCCCAATCACATAATCAGGTTATCAGGGTTCACTCTTCTAGGATTATGGAGTTTACTTGCTTCACTTAAGTCACTCAGCACCAAGTGGCTGACTACCTCTGTTCTTCCAGTTATTTCAATTTATCACACAATGTGAGCATTTTAAGTCTAATACTCTATTAATTTTAATCATAACATCATTAGTTACTTCCTGTTACAAATTGTTCAAAAATGGGTTCTTATCGGTATATTTCAAGTAGCAGACTGTATCTCACAGGTATCCAATCAGAGCAATTCAATTTCCTAGACCTGTTAGAGACTATCATCATTACCTTGATAGTTCATGATAGTTCCAAATTTCAATCAAGATCTGAGTAAGAAAAACTGAAAGATGGGAGATGTTCACAAAATAAATTCTAAAACAAAACTTGGCGTCAAACATTTGACAAGGACTTTCTGAATATGTAACAACTCTTAAAAACATTGAGGGTAGCTTTCCAAGACAACTTATTAATTTGGTCAGACCAGTACTGTGTCAGACTAAAAGTCACCTGCCCCCACACCAGATGCTCTGACCTTTAAGTACCTGAATTACACTGGTTACTTCCTACCCTTAAACTACTTTACTAAGCAGGCTGTTAACTTCAAAAGACCCTTTCCAGGCGCCAGTGTGATTTCCGATTAAAAAATATGAAGACCATGGATTCCGGAATGAAAAACAAGATGAATCTGATAGATGGAAAAAGAGAAGACTCTTCAAAAATACTTCATTCTCAGCTTTCAAATCTTTCACTCTTAAGTTCAGAATGAAGGTTTGTTTTGTTGTTGTTGCGGGTTTTATTTTGTTTTGCTTTGTTTTTTTTGGAGGTGGGAGAGAAGGTGAAAGGTAGGGAAACAAGTTTATATGGGAAATCTGTATTAAAAAATATAGGAAGATCATTCAGGATTTGTTTTGAAAGGAGCAAGATTCTTAAATCTAAAACATAAAATTCTGACCCATGCATTTTGATGTAATTAAGATTTAAGGGTCCTAAACATAGATTCCCAAAACTCTAAGTAATGTTTTTACAGACATGCGATATACTGGGTAATCTAAACATTAATTCAAACAAATTAAGTGATCCAGTTCAGCATCCTTCTAGGCAATCGCCTAACTATGAGGCTATAAATATTTTGTATTCTCTAATTCACTGGATGGTGCTAAAACCCAGCCCATTCTTACTCAGCTGCCTGTGACACTGGATGTTATTTCCTGTAAAACTCATTAAGTGACTATCCTCAGACTACCAGTATTTTCTCCTCTCTTAATTTGAGGATTGCACAAAATGCACATTCTCTCCCCAGAAACCCCTTCTCTTAATCTAACATCAAAGCTTTCTTCAATATAGACGGTTCACACAAACATGTTAAAAAAAGATATGCTGCTGGACAAAACACCTCCCTAACTTTCAGGGTTTGTAAAAAATAATACATAACATAAATTTCCTGGCTTAGAAAAAAAAAATAACTCAATGTCACAAAACTCTTAGATTTTTGGGCAAGATGTCCATCAACTGTAACTTACTGCAATCTAACAAAGTTGTATTCAATTATCAGGTGGAGAAAATGAACCAAGTCCATGATAAAATCATTTAATACTCCAGAAAATGTAAATCCTGCCCAAGTATAGGACTAAAATTGCCTTAATATTCTTTACTTTCATATACATCTTCTTCCTCTCATTTATAAGTGTCATAAACATACCAGTATGTCCTGAAATTCTTATAAACCCATCTATCCTGTAACTATGGCTGCAATATTTCAGGGACACTTTTGGTGACCTTAAAAAAAAGAGTATTTTCTTGAACACTTTTAAAAAGCTATTTGACTCTTCATGATGACCAGCAATTTTTCCTCTCCTTAAGTAGAGGATTCTACACATAATTATAATCACAAAAGCTTCCTGTGGAGTATCCCTTAGGTATGACATTTTAAAAGGAGGTGGGGGCAGTGGAGAATATTCCATCATGTGTTACCATGTAAGCAAATAAAGTTTGTATTCAATATTTTTGAATCATGCCAGGAATGCCAGTCCTTAATGTAATACAATTAAACTTATATCTGGATATAAATGGGAAACAACTCTTTTACATGACAAGATTCACTCTATTAAAAACTATAAACTAGGGGCACTGGCTGGCTCAATTGGTAGAGCGTCCGACTCTTGGTCTCTAGGTTGTGAGTTCGAGCCCCACGCTGGGTGTAGAGATTACTTAAAATTAAAATATTTAAAAAACGAAACAAAATCCAAAACCCCATGTAGGCTAGAAGTGAGGGACACCCCCCCAATTTCAACTAAAAGAACGCAAGTCACACCTTAAGAAAAATTTAGTGATCGATAAAATACCCTAAGCTAGTTTGAACTTTATTTCTTCCCATCCCAGACTGATCTACTGAAAACTACACATCAGCATTACAGTACTAAGAAAAAGAAACCAAAACAAATGCAGAACCAGAATCTGCAGATACTACTTCTCACACTGTCATATCTAATGTTAAATTCTCAACATTATTAAATGCTTTTAAAAAGGAGAAAGAACTTAAATATTCCCATCAGTGGCTTGTTTGAAACTCACTTGGTAGCAGCCTACTATTCTCCACATCCAAGTAACATAATCACGTAAATAAAGCCTAGCAATTACTACTTTAAAAAAAAAAAAAGAAGACCCTTTACTAAATTGCTACTAAATTTTAAGAGTAATGTGATGAACTCAGAGCTCAGCCACTTAATTACTGTATTACTAATTCTGGAATTTACACACAAAAGTGGTGACATCAGAACACATCAGGTTCCAAAAGCAATTCCAACATTAAAGACTGGCTGGATTAAATCCTCAAAAATATTTAAGTGAGGATCCCTGCGCGGCAACACAGGCAACTCCAAAATAAAAATAAATTAAGTACCAAAGGACTGGAAGAAAAAGGGAGTACATAAAACCTGCCACTGAACCCCCAAACCACTGTCAGGTTAGCAAGTTAGGGCACTATCTCTACCGCTGCTTTAACAAGTAAGACGCCTCCATATGCTCTCCTGCCCTCTGATGAAAAACAAGCTCGAAAACGCCACAGGGCAAGCACCCCCAAGAACCTGGAGGGCACCCCTCACCCTCTCCCACGGACATCCTCATTTTAAATAACATTTGAGAAGACTAAACCGACTTGCACGTTTTCAGATTAGCCGGTTACCGATGATCCCACCTACGCAGACACCATACAAGCCAGTTAAACCCCCAGGCCGACCGCTGCAACCCCTGGGTCTCCAGGAAAGGTGCATCCAAAGTCTTAGAACGAACAGGCCCCCAGGAGACGTAATGGCGGTTAGCCTCCTGCCAGGCAACCAGTATTTAGCACAACCACTACCTATCTCCGGCCAGCCGAGCTGGAGCCCGTGTGGCTCTTACCTTCTTTCGTCTGCGCGTTGGTGATCTGCAGGTCGCAGTCGGCAGCTTTCAACTTCTCTCTCCCCATAATCTGCTTCTTTAAATCGCAGAGGGAGATGTGGAGCCCATCAAAGGTGACGGTATCATAGTTGAGTTTAGAGGAAAATTTATAATGCACACAGGACATGGTGCCAAAGGATTCCTAAGGTTCAGCGAGGAGACGTGGACACGCTCAATATATGTGTATTTATAAACTTAAGAGCAAAATATGTACACACACAAAACACTCAAAAAGACACCGAAGGACCCTAAGGCCTCAGATTAAATACCCCCCCAACCACAAGCAGGGGTTCGTAAAAACAATAATCCAGAGCCCCCCCCGCCCCCCTCCCCCCGATACTCAGAAGCACTTCATACGGGAGGAAGCGGACGAGGACGGGGAAAGGGGAAATCGAGAATCCGCCAACGGGCACAATGTCACCCGGCTGGGTCCCCCTCGCTCATGCTAAGGGGCCGGCAGGAGACGGGGGGGCAGGCGGTGCAGTCAGTAGCGGTCAGTCCACACGTTAGAGTCCGAATGACCCCGCGGGGTCAGGGGTCCATAGCGAGGCCGCACCTCCCGGTTGGTCTCTCTTTCCGTGGATTGGGGTGACCCAGGCCCCGGGAGAAGGTTGGGGGAAGAGGGCCTAGGCCCGGAGTCCACGAGCGGCCTCTCGCCTCCTCCTGGCTTCCGGACGACCGGCGTCAGCTTCCCCAGGCCCAGGCCCCCCCACACGCAAACCCCTGTCGCCTGCTCCCCGGAGGCCACGAGCGGCCCGCGGCCTAGGCCAGAAACGCGCGGTCGGCGGAGGAGAGGCCTTCCCGCAGGCCGCCCCCGGCTCCGCCTCCCCCCCGCCGCCGCCGCCGCCTCGGACACAAAGCCGGTACTAGGCCTCAACGAGGCCTCGAAGCACTTCCTCACCACCCCGGGCCCCAGCCAGCGGCCGGGTGGCTTTGGCGGACCCTGGGGACGCCGCCGAGGCTCCCCGACGCTTCCTCTCGCCGTGTGCTCCGCGCTTCTCTCGCCTTTCGCTCCCGTCGCCTCTCGGCCCCGAATCGCGAGAGGAGGCCCGGAAACCGCCGGGCAACGCCAAAGGCTTCGGGGCTCGCTTTTTGTTTCGCCCCCCTGCCGCTCTCGGGCCCTCACCCAGCGCCGGCGACACCTCCAAGCCAGGCACTATGGCGGACGCGGCCTGGCTCCGGGCGAGCGCCCCACTCCGGGGTCTCTTAAGCAGGGATTGCACGGGCGGCGCGCGCGAGGCGGGGCCGGCGTGCGCGGATAGGCGGGCCGGGAGGCGGGGCCCGCGGCGTCACAAAGCGCACCGGCCCGCCCACGTGACCCCGCGCTTTGTGACTCGGAGCGCGGAACCTGAACCAGCCGGAGAACGGAAGGAACCATCTGCCTCCAGACAGGGGGGGGGGGCGCCGCGCGGAGGGCCGGCTCACCGGGCGGCTCCGGGGCGGGGTGGTGGTGGGGGGGAGCTCGGATTTGAGCTGCTCCGGGGCTTGTTAGTCTCCGCCGCAAATGGGGTGTCCAGGGGTGGCCGGCTCACTCCGCTTCCCCGCGATCCCCACCGACTCCCCCAGTTCCAGTAAACATTATGGTTGCTATGCATTGAACTACGGTTGCTACGCAAGCGCCCCCTAGCCTCCCCTTCCGACAAACCAGCCCCCTTCAGCTCTTCCTAAGTGGAAAGTCTGGAGCAGCCCCGCGCTGGAACGGACAAAACCACCCCTATAAAGATTTCCCGAGCTCTAACTGTGGGCTAGGCCCAGGGCTGAGCCCTGTGTAACACTGCCAGGCTCTGGAGCCCAGTTGTCGTGGCTGCAACCCTAGCTCTGGAGGTCAAGACTTAACGCCTCCGTGCCTCAGTTTCCTTGGCTGTAAAGGGCAGTTTAAAATTGTACTCGGTCTACGGGTGTGTCGTGGATTAAATGAATGACTATGTTTCCATTGTTTAGGAACATGCCTGGCGTATGGTTCAATGTGTCTCACATGTAGCTCAGTGTCATTTTAACAACATCAGTAAAAACCCTAAAGTGGTCAGCCCTACCATTATCTCCGATTCATGGACGAGGGAACGGAAGCTAGCAATGGAGAATTTTCCGAATTCTCAGAATCAGGGGAATGCCTGCTTTGTAGCAGGGTCCGAAATCCCAGTTCTAATTGTAAAAGAAGGGAAGGGGGTGCCTGGGTGGCTCAGTGGGTTAAGCCGCTGCCTTCGGCTCAGGTCATGATCCCAGGGTCCTGGGATTGAGCTCTCTGCTCAGCAGGGAGCCTGCTTCCTCCCCTCTCTCTGCCTGCCTCTCTGCCTGCTTGTCATTTCTCTCTCTGTCAAATAAATAAATAAATAAATCTTTAAAAAATAAATAAAATAAAAGAAGGGAAGTATGGCAAGACCCCCCTCAGGGGACTGGAGATTATTTTTTCCTTGGGGCATAAAGAAGTTATTATAGCATCCATAAAATTCATACTATAACAAAATTGCATTCATAAACTGTAATAATCACTATAATTTACAGTGCATTTTCCTCATCCTCTCGATTTTTACTGGCTTGGGCTCAGAGAAGTTAGTCACTGAGAACAAGACCACACAGCCATGATGGGGCCAAGTTTGCCTGGGACTTCCTAAATACATACACCCAATCCTTCTAGAAGGTGGTTTAAATCAACCATCACCTTGTCAGGAAAGTCTTCCTAAGACGACTTTATTCAAATAGGATGGCCTACTTCTATCTCTCCCTCTTCCTAATTTTCTTTGAAGCATTTGTTACTACCTGACGTGGTATGTATTTATTTTTTAGTTTTCGCCCCCCCCCCCAGCTGAGAACAGGGATTTTTCTCTTTTGGTCATGCCATATACCCAGCTCTTAGAACCCCAGCCTGAATAGAGTAAGCACTCAATTAAAGGTGTTGAATAACTACATTTTTTATGTGATCTATAGAAATACCATGGCAGTAAGATTTTGGCAGTGAAGGCAGCCCCGGAGACACAAATACAATTTAACTCAATCACATCATCAGCATCAGTGCTTTCCACATAAAACACATTTCTCCCACCTTTCTCTTTGGTAACTAACCCAAACGTTCCTGTCTTGGGTCCACTTCAGAATGGCTGCTTTTCTTGAAAAACCTGTGTGAACCAAGGTGGGGAAATCACATCTACCGAAATAAAAGGGGGCCAGGAAAATGGGGGTATTGCATTGGTATTCACGCCTCTAAAGTGGCAAATCTTTATTCTTTGATTGGTCTTTGGCTAATCCCTTCACACTTAATTCAATGATCATTTAGTCAGTCTGCTGGGACTCAAAGGAGGCCGCATCCTCAGGATCGAGTGAATTAGAGTCCTGCCAGTTATGAGTGTGTATCCTTGGAAAGAATACAGTCAGTGTTATGATTTGGTCCAGTGGTTCTCCTCAGCCAAGAGTCCTTTACGGAGTCCTTTTTGGAGCCGTCACACTGTATCACATCCAACAGGTCAAAATTCACCCATAACCTGCATTAAATGAGGTTGTGATGGGATTTCATTCAGTCGCTTGCTTCCTGGAAAAATGTTACGTTTGGTTCCTTTCGTGAAATTCCTAACTGAATCTAAACTTTGTAAACTGTTGGCGGTACAGAGTTGCCCTGCCTGCCGCTGGTCCCCTTACTCCCACGCCAATATTCGTGTAAGCCCTGGAAAAGCCTTCGGTACTGCACCTGCTTTTCCAAACTTCTTTTTGTAGCAACCCCTGAGCTCCCACCTCCTAGAATTTTAAACCTTTGTCACTCCCAAGTCCACTGTATCCTCACATCCCCAGCAAACACATTCATAGTAGATCTCCTACCTTATTTTAGTGTGCCTAAAATCTTGCCCAAGATAGCCTGCCAGTCCCCTGCAAGGCCCTGGTGTTAGTCTCCAGGTTCTGGAAGTTAGAAGGAGATCTACCCAACCCAGGTGTCTTATGCTCTTATAATCTAATCCCACCAAGTGTCCCAACAGCAGGCAAGTCACCAGATTGTGAGTCTGGCCTCCATGTTCTCAGCCCAAATTAACAAAGATAGATGGATCCTTTATAACACTGATGTATCTTCCCCAGATGGTTGATTGCCTTTATATATTTTTTTTTATTTAAGAGTGAAACCTGGGGCGCCTGGGTGGCTCAGTGGGTTAAAGCCTCTGCTTTCGGCTCAGGTCATGATCCCAGGGTCCTGGGATCGAGTCCCGCATCGGGATCTCTGCTCAGCAGGGAGCCTGCTTCCTCCTCTCTCTGCCTGCCTCTGCCTACTTGTGATCTCTGTCTGTCAAATAAATAAAAATCTTTAAAAAAAAAAAAAAAAAAGAGTGAAACCTACAGGGCGCCTGGGTGGCTCAGTGGGTTAAGCCACTGCCTTCGGCTCAGGTCATGATCTCAGGATCCTGGGATCGAGTCCCGCATCGGGATCTCTGCTCAGCAGGGAGCCTGCTTCTCTCTCTCTCTCTTTAAAAAAAAAAAAAAAAAAGAGTGAAACCTACAAAAAATTTCGCATTTTTATGTGATAAAATCCATCAGTCTTTTTTCCTCATGGTTTTTACCTTTACTTGTATGTTGTAAAAAGTAGTTCCTAGGTACTCAGCAATCACCTTAGATTTTTATTTTCTTATGTTTCCTTCCAGTTATGTATGGGCATCATGATTCTACTTTATTTTATGTTTTTAAACATTTTTTTAAAAAATTTTTATTTATTTGACAGACAGAGATCACAAGTAGGCAGAGGCAGGCAGAGAGAGAGGAAGGGAAGCAGGCTCCCTGCCCAGCAGAGAGCCTGATGTGGGGCTGGATCCCAGGACCCTGGGATCATGACCTGAGCAGAAGGCAGAGGCTTTAACCCATTGAGCCACCCAGGCGCCCCTACTTTTATTTTTTTTAAAGATTTATTTTTTTATCTGAAAGAGCGAGCATGAACAAGCAGGGGGAGGGGCAGAGAGAGAGAGAGAATCCTGAAGCAGGCCCCCCACTGGTGGCTTGATCCCAGGACCTTGAGATCATAACCTGAACTGAAATCAAGAGTCAGCGGCTTCACCATCTGAAACATCCAGGAATCCCACTGACAACATTTGAAAGCACATTTGATTTGTTTAAAGCTAAAGGTTACAGATTGATCATATGAACTGATTTTTTGTGAGCAACCTGGTTTCCCCATTATTCAGTCATCCACTCATTCAATACTCATTCAACTTGACGAATGAAGAAGGTTGACCATACCATATGTGGGAGATGGGGACCGATGGGATCCCCTGTGATCACTGGGGGGTTTGGAACAGTAATTTTGGAAACGACTTGGCATCCTCTTGCAAATTTGAGCATTCGTGTACCCTATGAATCAGGCATCGCACCCCTTGTTATATATACCCAAGGCAAAATTTAACCCACGGCCTTGCATGAGAATTTCAGCAAAAAGCTGAAACAGCCCAAATGCCCTTGAGAGAAGAATGATGGTCTATTAGACGGTGGAGTATTATGCAATAGTGAAAAGAAAAAAAAATAACAGTAGGTGTGACAACATGGCAATGGCATCTTTTTAGCTGTTCTGGAGTCAGTAAAGCAAGTCTCAGAAGCTGACATACCACACCCTTCCTATGAATTTCAAAAATAACTCAAAGCAAACAATGCATTATTTAGTGAAGCAGACAAATGTAATGCATCTGAAACTGGCGACAGGGACACACAACATTCGAGACAGGGGTTACCTCTGAGATGGCAGAATGAGACAGGTGAGGAACCCCAAGGGGCTAGGAGTTAACCGGCAGTGAGCTCGCTCTTGTGTGGGATCACAAGTAGTCACTGGTGTACTGAAAATGGACAGATAAAGAATACTTAAACTCAAAGGGAATCATGTACAGCACAATAAGAAGTCATGAGATTAGGAGTATGATTAATCCATTGGTGTGTTCCTGAGGTTTCATCTCTCCTTTCTTCCCACTGTCAGCAAAGACTCTCACAGTCAGACAGGAAAAATGAAGTCATTTTCAGAGCGACAAAACATAGGCTACTCGCTAGACTCTTTGGCAGCCCTGCATGCCGTAACTGTAAATAAAACTCGAGTTTGGTTCTAGTTTTCCTGTGTTGAGATCCGGGAGCGGGGGAAGCTAGCCATCAGACTCCTGGGCCCAGGGGACCTGGGGCCATAGCATGCTACCAGTGATCTCTCTTCATCCAGTGACTTCTTTTTTAAGACTTTATTTATTTATTTGAGAGAGAGAGAGAGAGAGAGCACCAGAAGGGAGGAGAGAATAGAAGTAGGTTCCCTGCTGAACAGGGAGCTCGATGCTATTATTGGAGGGGGTGGTCGATCCCAGGACCCTCAGGGCTTGATCCCAAGATCTTAGCATCAAGACCTGAGCGTAAGGCAGATGCTTAACAGACTGAGCCACCCAGGCGCCCCTATCCAGTGACTTTTAATTCCACCGCACTGCAGAAAGGTAGGACTTGAAACCAGGAATGTTTTGAAGGGGCAGGGCCTCATAAAAGTGCCACGGGACATTGTATATAGAAAGACACGCATCACACTTGCTTCTCCTAGAAATTCAAGGGCTCTAGGTAAATACAAAGGAGGAGCCTTAATTGTGTGAGAGAGCCAAGGCAAAGCACTGATCTCTGGTCAAAGCAGGTGAATGTGACCAATTTATTCATTCCCCCAGATATGAATTATATGACGAATGACCGGGGATACCAGGCACGGTGCTGGATTCTGGGCACTCTGTGGTGAACAAATCAAAGCCCCTGCCTGCAGGGAGTTTACGGGAAGTAAAGGATTTTAGCGGCTCCTAAAGCTGCAGTGTGATTTTGGGAAAATAACTTAACTTCTCCCGCCCTTGGTCTCCGCCAAGGTCCTGTGTGATTGTGCTTGATGTAGTTAGTACTCTGCTGTGATTGTCTTGACCATTCCTCATAACTTACATTTCATTTTGCACTGAGTCCCATGAACTATGTAGCTGATCTTGGTTTCTTGACTTGTGAAACAGAGTTAAAATAGTACCTTCCTAGAAACAGAAACCCAGGGTTACGGGAAGGGGAAGTGAGGAGATGATGCTCAAGGGGTAGAGAGTTTCATTTTCGCAAAAACAAAAAAAGAACAAAAATGTTCTCGAGATCCGTTGCCTATCAGTGTGATTATACTTAACACTACGGAACTGTACATTAAAAAACGGTTAAGATGGTAAATTTTCTGTTATGTGTAAAAAGAAAAGGACTAAAATATAATATCTTCCTTATATAGTTGTTAAGAGAGTCTGGCACAGAAGCACCAGGTAAATGTTGTTTGGAAAATAAATTTAAGGAACACTTGGGTGGCTCGGTCAGTTAAGCCTTTGGCTCAGGTCATGATCTCAGGGTCCTAGGATCAAGCCCCACATCGGGCTCCCTGCTCAGAGGGGAGTCTGCTTTTTCCTCCCTGTCTGTGGCTGCCTTTGCTTGTTTTCACGCTCACTTGCTCATGCTCTCTCACTCTCTGTGTCAAATAAATAAATAAAATCATTTTTAAAAAGTAAAAAAAAAAAAAAAGAAAAAAAACTTAAGTGGCAAATGCTAGAGAGGTTTCTTTGCAGTTGAAATGCTTCCATCTTGGGTAAACAGAACAAAACAAAACCTATGGCTAGCATTTGCCACACATTTCTTGTTCACCACCCTTGTCAAGTACTTTTACAGTAGGGGCGCCTGGATGGCTCAGTGGGTTAAAGCCTCTGCCTTTGGCTCAGGGCATGATCCCAGGGCCCCGGGATCGAGTCCCACATTGGGCTCTCTGCTCAGTGGAGAGCCTGCTTCCTCCTCTCTCTGCCTACTTGTGATCTCTGTCTGTCAAATAAATAAATAAAATCTTAAAAAAAAAAAGTACTTTTAAAGTAGACTTTAAATCCCCTCAAGAACCTGTGAATAGATCCCAATATTATTTTTATTTCATAAACGAGGCAGTGAGGTTCAGAGAGGTGAGATCATGTGCTTGAGGTCACAGAGGAGCCTCAATTTAAAAAGGGGTGTGTCTGAATGGGAAGGGCATCCTCTTAACCACTGACTCTGTTTTCCTGCCAAGGCATCCTTTGGAGGGGCCCCAGGGAGGGGTGCCCTCCCTTCAGTTACTGGGAGCAAAGCTGGCCTGCTGCCAACAGACTGCCTCCTCCCTCTATCTTCCACTTAACCTCCTCTGTCTCTGGGCCTGTGTTTTTATCTGTCTCTGCTTCCAGATTAAGTTTCCCAGCCCTTATGGCCTTCCTCCTCTACGTCTTTCCTAAGGCACCTGGCAGGTGCTTGGTAATTATTCGGGGAGCCCCAAACCAACTCTTGATAAGTGGTTCTGCTTGGCTTCTCCAGCAGTAACAAGCTTGGTAGATCAAAGCAGGACAGTGGCCTTGAATGTCCCCCCATCCTCTCCAACCTCCCTCGAGGAAGTGCACATGGGGACGCCTTTCAGGCTTCGCGGGTGCCCCTCCCCTGCTCTGCCTGCAGGGTCGCTGGTCTGTTAGACTGGGCTACATGCTTCACGTGTACTGTCTCATTTCACCTTACCATGACCCTGTGAAGTAGGTCTGATTCCTTCCCTGATTTTACACAGGAAGGGAAAAAAAAAAAAAAAAACAGGCTCACAGCGGGGAGCCCAAGGTCACTCAGCCTAGAGGTGAGGTCAGGGTCAACAGTGGGGAGGGATGGAGGGAGCCAGCATTTGAGCCCAGCTGGTGAGTTTGCTCTCCCTGCCAGGTGTTGCCGGTGGCCTCTGTGACACCTGTGACCATCTCAGGCGCACCCTTTGCCTTTGGTTTGCTGGCTTTGCTCCTGGAGGACACTGGTGGAGGGTGTGTGGGGGTTGGGAGGAAGCACTGATGGCAGAGGCTCTCATTCATCTCCTAGATACTTTCGGCACTTTCTAGACATGGATCCTGATAGGCTTCTGCACTCGGGACACAGCCGTGACCATGGCAGGCAAAGTTTTGCTTTCCTGGAGTTTTCCATTCTAGAGTTGGATACAGAAAGCACCTAGACAAGCAGAGGGAAATAGCTATGAAATGTCATAAGTATTGTTTTATACAAATGGAATTATTTTGTTTTATTATTATTATTTATTTGTCAGAGAGAGAGAGAGAGAGCGAGCGCATAAGCAGGGGGAGTGGTAGGCAGAGGGAAAAGTAGACTCCCCACTGAACAGGGAGCCCAATGCGGGACTCAACCCCAAGACCCTGGGATCATGACCTGAGCCCAAGGCAGATGCTTAACTGGTTGCACCGCCCAGGCATCCTGGGTTTATATCCTGCCAGTATTATGAAGAAAATAAAACAAGGTTAGCAAGATGGAGAGTGATGGGGAGGGTGGGGGAGGGGGGCTGTGAATCAGATGGCCTCTGTGAGGAGGTGACATCGGAGTTGGTATTATGAATGATAAGAACGAGCTAGCCGGGTGAGCTTCTAGGGGAAGAATGTTCTAGGTGGGGTGGATGGGAAGTGTGAGTCTTCAGGCGTGAGCCACCAGAGTCGAAAGGCTGGTGTTGCTCACTGTAGATCACGGCAGTGACTGGGCTCAGGCCAGAGAGATTAGCAGAGGCCAGATCTTGTAAGACCGTAAAACCCATTTAAACAAATTTTAATTTGAGAGAGGAATGTCCCGAGGGGTAGGAGAACTCAGAGCCATCTTGTTTTTAACGTTCAGGGCAACGCGACTATGGTTGCTCCCATGAGTTCCTACGACCCAGGTTACAGCTGAACTATGCCTTCCGACACAGCCCAGGAGTATTCTAGTATCCTGAAGGGGCGCGGGATAACATGGTGTTTTCAGGTGGTTTATTACAAAGACAGAGGTTGGGTGACGCATCCTCCATGGCTCAAGGCCTCTTTCCCAGTGGTCCCATGACTGCGGTTGTGGCTTCAAACTGGAGGAGAAGGATGATCCCAGGGGCAGCCGTCTCTTCCTGCAGCTCCTGGAACCTGTTCCTCCTGTCACACAGGCTGGTGGCATGGCTCTGTCAGGAATGGGTCAAAGGTAACCCTAATTATCTAGTCCTATGACTTGGGAGAGAGCCAGTGAGTCAGGAAATGGAAGACAGGGAGGGGAAGGGAAGGTCTGCATCCCGGCACTGACGGGGCCAGAGCACAGAGCTTGCTCCCAGTGCAGAGGCTGCAGAGTCTCACTCGACAGGTCTTCGCAGGTTGTGCTGGTGAGTCTGAGGCACGGCCAGGATGAAAGAGCCACCGCATTCTAGGGTGCATGTGGCCGAGGGCACGGATGTAGGCGCCACACAGCCTCTGCGCAAAGCCCGGCTCTGCCACATGCTGCTGCCAGGAGGGGCACGGAACAAGCGGCGTCTGCCCCCTGTGCCCCGGTTTGCTCACCGTCGAATGGAGCTGATGGTCAGAGCACCTCATTCCTAGGCTGTTGCAAGGAATAAAACACCCAAGGACAGTTCCTGCTTAGAGTAAGACCCATGTAAACATCAGCTTCCGCGGTGCCACTTCATTGCCCTTCAGAACCACCTTGTAAGGAAAGTATCATGATTATTCAGATTGACAAATGAGAACTGAATGAAGTGACCTTTCCAAGGTCACAGCGGAAGTGTTTTACTTCCAAAAAAAAAAAAAAGAGAGAGAGAAAAGAAAGAAAAAAAAAAAACAACAACAGGGAGCCTGGGTGGCTCAGTAGGTTAAGGGTCTAGCTCTTGATTTCAGCTTAGATTGTGATCTCAGGGTCGTGAGATCGAGCCCAGTGCCAGGCTTCATGCTGGGTGTGGTGCCTGCTTGAGATTCTCTCTCTTCCTCTCCCTCTGCCCGCACCCTGCTGTCTGCGGGCTCTCTCTCTCAAATAAGTAAATCTTAAAACAAAACACCAAAATAAACTTCATTCCCAAATGTTCAAATGATCTGTGAGTCAAAGGATCCCATTGGTAGGCACCCATTGCAAGGCAGGCAGGATGGACAATAAGACCTTCCTTGCGGGGTTGTCTGGAAGGTGAAATGTGGTAATTCAAGAGCAAGGCAAAATTCCACTCCCAGTCATGGCTTGGTAACTCCTCACAGTTGGGTCTTGCACAAATAACAAGGATAAACTCTGGATGAAAGACCAAAAAAAAAAAAAACCAAACCAAAACCAAAACAAACAAAACCCACAAAAAACCCTCCACAAAGTCAAACTACCTGTAGATACTGGGGAATGATCGAAAAATAAGCTGGTGCTAGAGAGGTGTCGTCACTTGGAAGACAGGGACAGTACAGGTTGAATGTCCTGTTTTCAAAGATAGAGCAAATCTGTGCCAAAAGAGGTGGCCAGAACTTCCAGGATACCTGGTTTTACCAGCCTGGGGAACTGGAGGACAGGGTACGTGCAAGCACAGCCTCTGGACGCTGAGTTGCGAATCCTGGAGAGGGAAGATCCAGGAAAGGGGAGCCCCAAATTCTATGTAGGAACTCTGCCCCCATCTCTAGCAGAGCACTTGAATACAGGGCTAACGCTAGGCAAAGTGAGCCGATGATCTCAGCGGCCGCTCACCCCTAGGGAGGCAGTCTGCAGTTCAAGTTTAGCCACATTACTGCCCACTTTAAAAAAAGAAGAAAAAAAAAAAAAAGAATGAGACAGGTTGTTATATGTGGATACATGGTGGGAGGGTATTTAAAATTCATAGTTAGGTGCAAAGCAAAGACTGGTGTATAATATGCTTCCAAACTATGTGTGGTATACATATGTATACACACGTTTGTATATGCAAAGGTATATACACACAGATGTATACACCAGCAATGTATATACAGGTAAATGTTTAAGCACGTAAATGTATGTATATATATATACATGTATCCATACATATTTATGTATCTAGAATATTTCTGAGAAGCAGAAAGAATCTACAAAGTAGCAACAATGATTGTTTTCTGGGAAGGGAAAATAGAATGGAGCGGTTGACCCAGTGATGTACAGAAAGCACCACTTCCCCCTGCCTTTTTTTTTTTTTTCAAGTCAAATTCATTGAAGTATAATTTACATACAGAAAAAGAAAAATTCACTCCTTTTTAGTTTACACCTGTCTGATTTTTGGCAAACATATCCTATCACAAAGCAAGCACCGCCGTCAAGGTATGGAATGTTTCCATCAGCCTCCAAAAGTCCTGTGTACTCCTTTGAGACCATCGCTCTCTGCCCTCAACCCCTGACACTCACTGACCTGTTTTCTGTTCCTACAAATGGGCCTTTTCCAGCTTATTGTGTAAAATAGAATTATATAGTATGTTGCCTTTGAGGCTGGCTACTTTCACTGAGCATATAGCATCTGAAATGCTTCCATCTTGCTGTATTACCAGCGGTTCATTCCCTTCTGTTGCGGACTCATTTTCCATTGTATGGATGTACCATGGTAAGTTGACTCATCCTCGAGTATTTGGGTTATCCCTTGTTCTGGCAATTACCAATACCACTGCTACGAAATTAATGTGTAGGGTTTTTCCACGAACATAAGTTTTCTTTTTTAAATTTAAATTCAATTAATTAACATAGAGTGTATTATTAATTGCAGAGGTAGACTTTTATGATTCATCAGTTGCATATAACACCCAGAGCTTGTTACGTCAAGTGCCCTCCTTAATGTGCATCACCCAGTTACATCATCCCACTACCCACCACCCCCTTCCAGCCATCCTCACTTTGTTTCCTAGAGTTGAGTCTCTTGTGGTTTGTCTCCTTCTCTTATTTTGTCTTATTTCCCCCTCCCTTCTCCTGTGTTCATCTGCTTTGTTTCTTAAATTCCACATAGGAGTGAAATCATATGATCAGATGATCACGTCTATCTATTTCATTTAGCATAATACCCTCCAGTTCCATCCATGTCATAGCAAATGGTAAGATTTCATTTTTTTTTTTTAAAGATTTTATTTATTTATTTGACAGACAGAGATCACAAGTAGGCAGAGAGGCAGGCAGAGAGAGAGGAGGAAGCAGGCTCCCTGCTGAGCAGAGAGCCCAATGCGGGGCTCGATCCCAGGACCCTGGGATCATGACCCGAGCCGAAGGCAGAGGCTTTAACCCACTGAACCACCCAGGCGCCCCAAGATTTCATTTTTGATGGCTGAGTAATATTCATTGTATATGTATACACCACATCTTCTTTATTTATTCATCTGTCAATGGACATCTGGGCTCTTTCCATAGATCGGTTATTGCTGACATCAGTGCTATAAACATTGCCCCTTCAGATCACCATATTTGTATCCTTTGGATAAATACCTTGAAATGCAATTTCTGGGTCATAGGGTAGCTCTATTTTTAACTTTTTGATGAACTTCCATACTCCATGAACCTTAAGTTTTCTTTGGTATTTTGGTATTTGGTATTTTTTGGTATTTCTCTTTGGTAAATACCTAAGAATGGGTTATCAGACCAGATGGTAAGTGTATGTTTAACTTAACAACAATAACAACAACAACAACAACAAAAGCCCAACTGTTTTCCAAAGTGGCTTCATTTTGCATTCCCACCGGCAATGGAGGACTCCATTGAGTCCACAGCTTTGTCAGCACACGGCATTGTCAGTCCTTTGCCCTTTTTAAAGCCATTCTAACAGATATGTAGAAGTATCTCTCAGTGGTTTTTTTAAAAAAAATTATTTAATTTTTTTTTAAAAGTAAACTCTAGCCCTTGGGGGGGGCTTGAACTCATGACCTGGAGATCAAGAGTCACATGCTCGCCGACTGAGCCAGTCAGGCGTCCCTTCTTGTGATTTTTTTTTCCTTCTTGTGATTTTTAAAAAAGATTTTATTTATTTATTTGATAGACAGAGATCACAAGTAGGCAGAGAAGCGGGAGGGGTGGGGGGTTGGGGAAGCAGGCTTCCCACTGAGCAGAGAGCCCGATGTGGAGCTCTATCCCAGGACTCTGGGATCATGACCTGAGCCAGAGGCAGAGGCTTTAACCCACTGAGCCATCCAGGTGCCCTGTCCCTTCTTGTGATTTTAATATAAATTTCTCTAGAAGTCAGTGCTGTGAAGCAACTTTTCATGTGTTTATCTGCCATCTATGTATCTTCTTTCTTTTATAGCATTATTGAGATATAATTCCTGTACCATAAAAGTTACCTTTGAAGCTTATACAATTCAGTGGTTATGCAGTCATTACCACCATCAATTTCAGAACATTTTTTTCGCCCTCCAAAGTAACCCTGAACGCTTAGCTGTCATTCCCTTTTCGTACGGGCCTGTCTTCTCTCTCTGCCCCAGCCACACCCCAACCAATAATTTACTTTTCTCTATTGATTTGCCTATTCTGAACCTTTCGTACAGATGTACCATATGTGGTTTTTAGCGTCTAACGTTCTTCATTTGTTTTATCTTTTGATTGAATGTTCAGTCCCCTTTGGGAGAGGATGCTGCTGATGGCTGCCCCCTCGTGGACTCCTGCAGGACTGCGTCTACCGGATTGTGAGAAACCCCCTCCGCACGCTGAGCTCTTTTCTTTCCTGCGGGAGGGCGAGGCCTCCGCTCAGTCTTAGCGCCTGCTTTCCGCAGACAACACACACACACGGATAATCCTGAGTAAAGAAATGACATGCCTACCTTGACAGCATAAGTATACTCTTGGGGACTGATCGAGGTCAGCCTGTACCATCCCAGCTTTGGTTACTCGTTGGGGTTGGCTATCAGATTGAAAAGGCACGGCAGGCTTTAACCCAGTGCAGTTTCTCAACCTCAGCGCTACTGACATTTTGGGCTGGAGAGTCTTTTGTGTTGGCAGGGGCGGGGGCGGGGGCGTGGCGCGGCTGTTCTGTACGCGGTAGGATGTTTAACAGCATTGTTGGCCTCTACTCCTTAGACATCCTTCCCCTAGTGAAAGCCCCAGGACCCGTGTACGTAGCTCGTCTTGTCCCCTCACGCACACAGCTGCAGGGACAAGCGCCAAAGCGAGCATAAACCCACCCTTAGACACAGGAGCCTCTGCCTTGATTTCCTCCCCCATCTTTGATGCCGTGTTTATCCTGTGGGCTGAAGCCTTGCCAGCAGACTCAGAGAGCCTCTGGCACATGGGGCATTCCCACAGAGCAGGAGAAACCGTCCCAGCACTCCCTGTTTATCTTAAATCTTTGTTTTCCAAAGAAACTGCGCTGGGAGAGCTCAGACACTGGCATCATGGTTCGGGGCAGGGGTGGGGGGGTGGTGGGGGCGCAGGGGGGGAATGCCTTAGCCTAGGCCTGAAGCTAACCAACACTTTACTTCTCTACATAAACCATCCCTGGCAAATTAGAGTTCGTGTATTAAGTGCTTCCCCTCCCTGCAGAGATGACCCCCACGGAAACAATGCAAAACAAAACCAGGCCTAGGTCTGCCAGGACCTGCCCAGCCTCAGGGGAGCCTGCTTTGAACTCCCCACTCCCTGATCCCTATGTCTCAGATGAATTTCACGGGGGTCATTGAAAATCTAGGCTTCTGGGATGCTGGCAATGTCTTGCTTTGCCCCTCTGCTGTATATTACGTATATTGTCCTGGTTATGAGGTTATGGTACATTGACTATATCTAGAAACATTCGTCAGCATGCTAGAGACATCCTGAAATGTTCCCCTAAAAGAAGAGTCTGGGGGAAATTTTCACAGGCCACGATTCCCCTCCAAAGACACCAAGATTCTTTCAAGACTTGCGTGGCTTCTTACATGGCAAAGTCGTCTAGAACATTGGCAGCTGCTGGAAATGTACTGGGGCCAAGGAAATTCTGGAAATCTCCAAGAGTTGCCTTTTCTGCTTGAAAAAATCCCTCAGAGATCCTTACTTTACCTCCTTCCCAGGACCCTGAAGTAATTCAGAAGAAACAAGCTGTCTCTTCCCCCACAGTTTAGGTTGCTTAAAAGGTAAGTCGTAAACTTGAATTTACTGATGGCCCCTGGGGAGACTGTACCTGGAGTGGAGTTGTCTCCAGCAGGATACCTCCAGAAGCCGATCCCGCAACAAGGTTGGGAGTACAACTAATTTATTTGTCAACTGATCCCGGGAAGCTCCAGTTGGGGATTAGGGTCATGAGACAGGGAGGGAAGGAAGCCAGCCAATTAGGAGTGTTTTATGGAACAGGTTATTGCTGGGGGCAGCTGGGCTGTGAACCCTGCCGGGGACGCTGGGAGATTGTGTAGAACATCCATCACACAGTCATCCTGACCACAAATATGGATCCATCCATATTTTAAAAAACAGATTTGGGACGCCTGGGTGGCTCAGTTGGTTGAGCAGCTACCTTTGGCTCAGGTCATGATCCCAGCGTCCTGGGATCGAGTCCCACATCGGGCTCCTTGCTCCGCAGGGAGCCTGCTTCTTCCTCTGACTCTGCCTTCCACTATGTATTCCTGTGCTCGCTCTCGCTTGCTCTCTCTCTGACAAATAAATAAATAAAATCTTTAAAAAAAAAAAACAGATTTATTTATTTATTTATTGGGGGGAAGGGAGAGACAGAGGGAGAGAGACTCTCAAGCACACTTCTGCCTGAGCACAGAGCCCTACTTGGGGCTCGATCCCACAACCCTGAGATCAGGACCAGAGCCCAGCTCAAGAGTCCAGTGCTTCACCAGCTGAGCCACCCAGGAGCCCAGTCCACCCAATTTTATCAGTAGTCCACCCAATTTTATCAGGAGGGCATGCCCAGCCTTTCCTGCCAGCGGACCAGGCAGCCTCGGTGGCCAGAGTCCCAGGCAAAGAATTGTAGCTGCTGGCACTGGAGGAGACTAATGTGACATCTGGTCACCTAGATTCTCTCATGCTTCATATTAATTCACTCTCCGCTCTGTCTTGTCACCTGTCTCTCTGGGTAGTGGCCCATTATCACCGTTTCTTTAAAAAAAAAAAAAAAAAGACACCAAAACGAGTGTAGGTGGGATGAACTCCCTCTCCACTGTTTCAGTGGTCCTGAGGTCATAATTTATCTTCATGATCCATTCTCAAGTCTCCTCAACTTTTGGCCAGCAATTCTCTTCTCATAAACTTCCTTTAATTGAGATTTAAGTCACAAACTACAAAATTCATTCATTCACAGTGTACAGTGTCATGGTTTTTAGCGTACTCACAAAGTTGGGCGACCATTACACTTGCATCACCCCCAAAAGATACCACTAGCTGCCCCTCCCCCACTTACTTCCCCCGTTGCCCCCACCCAACCCTGGCATCTACCCACCTACTTTCTTGTCTCTGTGGCCTTGCCTTTTCTGGAATTTTCCTATCCACAGAATCAGGTGATGTGTGGTCTTCGGTGTCTGGCTTCCTTCGACTGAAACAATATTTCCAAGGTTCATCCGTGGGGTACCATGGATCTGTACCTCCTTCCTTCATGGCTGGATGATTCTATTGCATGAATATACTATTTTATTTGCCCATCTAAGATGGACATTTGGGTTGTTTCCATCTTTTGGCTATGATGACCCATGCTGCCGGGAATATTTGTGTATGAGTTTTCATGCAGACAGGTGTTGTCATGTCTCTCGGGTCTGTACCTAGGAGTGGAATTGCTTCGTTACATGGTAACTCATCGTTGAACTTTTTGAGAACCTGCCAAACTGCTTTCCAAGGCAGCTGTACTATTTTGCATTCCCACCGGCGATGTCTGAGGGTTCCGATTTTTTTCACTTTTCTCACCAACACATGTTCTCCTTTTTGATTATGGCCATCCTGGTGGGGGGTGGGAAGTGCTATCTCATTTTGGCTTTGATTTGCATTTCCCCGAAGACTGAAGATGCGAAGCATCTTTTTTTATTTTGGCCACCAATTTTGCTTATCTCGTGGCTTAGCCCCCAGTTTCCATGCCTGGAGGAGGCTGGGGTTGCTGTCATTGCTTCCTCACAGTGAAAATTGGGCATGGGAACCCCAAAGGGCACCCCAGCAAATCCTCTGAGTTTCAGAATCCTCCTCTCTGTCCTCATTATGTAGCAGTCGTCCTATGTCCCGGTGATAATGGAAGTCAATTAGCTCAGCTAATACAGTAACCGCTTTTTCTGTCTGCTGGGCTACTGGCTTAAGGAGCCCAAAATGACCGAGTAACAGCTTAGCTTTAGGTAAGTGGAATGGTTAGTGTGACACCTGGTGGGAACAGCCCTCCCCCTAGGAATGGGGGGACTTTAGTTCAGCAGAGCTTAAAGTTGCAGGGAGAGGAAACACAGATTCCCTAAGTGGGTCACTGGGAGTGACGGTGGAGGGGTAGTGATGCTATTCTTGGTTCTCAGACCCATGCATTATAACGTAATGATTAGGGACACACTACCCTATAAATGGCTACTGGGGCAAAGTACGTACTGCATCTGGAGGGACAGCACCTAACCACCGTCCCTCCTCAGAGGGACATCCCCAAGCTGCTATCTTTGCTGTGCTTTCAAGAAGCCATTTCAGGGGCACCTGGGTGGCTCTGTCAGTTAGGTGTCTGTCTTCGGCTCAGGTCATGATCCCAGGGTCCTGGGATCGAGCCCCGCATCAGGCTCTCTGGTCAGCAGAGAGCCTGCTTCTCTCTCTCCCTCTGCCTGCCACTCTGCCTACTTGTGCTCTCTCTGTCAAGTAAATAAATTTTAAAAAAATCTTAAAAAAAAAGACAACAAACAAACTCCTAAAAAAAAAAAAAAAAAGAGGCCTTTTAAATCTATTAGATAGGCAGCTTCTGAGTGAAATGGAATATCATGTCCATGGTCACCTCTCTGTCATCATAAAGTGGGAGTCCCTTGACTTAAGAGTTTGTTACCCAAGATCCCATGAGAGAAAACCAGACACTCTGGGAACCTTTAGTTACCAGTGCCGGCCAGCAGGGGGAATGGAAGGTAGACTAACCCATGCTTGGAATCCACACGAATCCTGGTAGGGAGACATCACTGCCCACTGCAGGATAGAAGTGGTCCAGTGCAGTCAACTTGCCACCCACTGACTGACTGGGTTCTTCAGGGACACCATGGTACCGAGGGTTTAGTGTCAACAGATGGATAGGACAAAGGTCCAGCAGCAGCAGTGGGCAGATCAGCCCTGGTGGGAAAGAGTGTGTGTTGTTGAATCCTTGCTGAGTCTCCAACTCTGCCACTTTGTCATTCAGTACAAAGGCTCACTGAGATGACACAGTCATCGCTGAATAAAGAGGCCGGCCCATGTCCAGGACGAGTTGCTCTGTCCACTCCATTGTCCGGTTGCTTTCTTTTGATGGTAGCTCTGGGATGGTTATGGACCTGAGGCACAAGGATCCACATACTTGGGGTCTCTTCCACAGACCCATCTCGATCATTCTGCCTCAATATTTGCCTGATATTATGATTTTGCTCCTTCAGGGTGGCTGACCCATTATTTAAGCCATTCACCACCTCCAAGAAGTCAGCGTATGTCCTTAACACGGGCTGCTTCTTAACTTCTCACAAAGTTGATGACTGGGTCTGCTGCCTGGAGCTCTGCCCTGTCTTTCCAAGCAGGGATGTAGTGCAGGAAAAACACATTTTCAGATCACACCAATATACGGAGCCAACCTATCCATGAGCTTGGCTGAGATTTTCTCTTTCTCTAGCAGGTATGTAGGAAACCCTTCCTCAGGACCGGGCATGAGCTGAGGAAGAGTGTCAGAGCAATAGAGGTGGATACAGGGAGATCTGGGCCACATGTTTGTAAAACCTAACTGAGTCCCCTGGACCTGCTCAGAACTGATCCCAAAGGTGTCATTCCCACTGTATCATGAATTTCTGCCTCGCTTGCCCAATTTTATAACCCGGTGGGCCCAACTAGCCAGCTCCTGACGGGGGTCCCATGGTGAGTCAGTCGGTCTCTGCTAGAGCCCCATAGCATGCTAGGAGCTGCTTTTTCAAATGCTTAACAGTCCTCTGCTGCACATGGCATGGACTTGGTCCAGAACCTTACGGGTCTGTGCTGCAAGTCTCCTACTGAGGCTTGCTGGAAATTCTGCACGGTCTCCCTTTCTATCACGGACACCTCTAGGCCACGGGATCTGCCGTGTTCTAGGGATCAAATTGCAAATCCACTTGTACTGTGCCAACTCTAACACAAAGCTCTATTTTCCTCTGGGCCTAGGTCTTCTTAGTGATATGAAGTGCAAGGTGCAGTGTCCTTTCCTTGACCTTGGAGGGGACGCCTTGCTATGCCCCAGACCAGCGGCTGGAAGGAACACCTCGCCAATGCAGCAGCTCCTGAGTCTTTGCAGGGTTCGTCTCCTGTCTGGTGGCATGGCAAAAGGTCCAGAGATTTCGCACTTCCTGCTCCCCAGGCCTGAGGAACATGGCATCCTTAGTATAGCGGACCACAGTGATACTCTGCAGGATGTGCAGAAGATCAAGGTCCCTTGGGACGACATGGTGACAAAGATTAAGGGAGTTGGTATAGCTCTGGACCAGGGGAATTGAATGACTGCTAGGATCCTGCTTTCTGATGGGAATGGAAAACAACTCGTCTGCTGGGACAACAGATGAACTCTTTGGAGAGGGGGTGTTTGTCCTGATGAAGGTTTCCAAAGAGCAAGGGGCAGCCACTGAGGGTTATTTTTTTTTTTAAGAGAATCTTTTTTTTTTTTTTTTAAAGATTTTATTTATTTATTTGATAGACAGAGATCACAAGTAGGCAGAGAAGCAGGCAGAGAGAGAGGAGGAAGCAGGTTCCCTGCAGAGCAGAGAGCCCGATGTGAGGCTCGATCCCAGGACCCTGGGATCATGACCTGAGCCGAAGACAGAGGCTTTAACCCACTGAGCCACCCAGGTGCCCCTACTGAGGGGTTTTGATCAGGGGAGTAATATCATTATATTTGCACTGTAAAAGGTCACTTGGGATTCTGTGTGGGGGGATAGACTGGAGGAGAGGTCAATCCTAGACACCTTAAAAGCTCATCTGTTGGGGTGCCTGGGTGGCTCAGTCGGTTAAGCGTTCGCCTTCAGCTCAGGTCATGGTTCTGGGACCCTGGGATGAAGTCCTTGCTTTGGGTTCCTTGCTCAGTGAGGAATCTTATTCTCCTTCCCCCTCTGGCCCTCCCCCTGCTCATGCTCTGGCTCTCTCCCAAATAAATAAATATTCAAGGAACAGCTAAGAGACATAACGAAAGTCTAGCCCAGCCCTGGACTCTAGGTGCTGTGCTTGTTGACCCCATTTTTCTCTTACCAGCCACGCAAAGCATCCTCACGAGTATGGGCACTCCTAGGAGATGTAGATGGGGAGGTGCTTGGGGTCACCTGTGTCACGACATAGAGAGCGCCCATCTTCAGAAGAAGCTGACACTGGAAAACTGAGCCATGAGGTTTGGAAAGACCAATTCCCGAGACTATTTGTTGAACACCCACAGCCGCCGTGCTGGCGTATCCAGTGATGGGAGCCTCCAGCACCCCCCCTCCACCCACCCTTTATTTTTAAGCCGGTTTGAACTGAGGTTCCGCCACTTGCAACCAGAGCCCTGCCTCTTACAAGGTTGCACCAGAAGGTGTGGGAGGGGAATTGCTCCTGGATGGGAAGAGCAGCAAACCCAGGAAACGGAGCAGGCTCTGAGGGACGTGCTCTGACTTGACTTTGCCACTTGTTAACATATGCATATGTAGGAAGATCGCTTTAGGATCAGCTGTTGAAACTAACGAGGGGTTGAGTCAAAGCCAGGTGCTCTAACGTAAGAATCCAAGGGCTCAGGAGCAGATGGGGGAGGCACAGCAGACACCCCGATGCCCTTGGCTTTCACCGTTCCATTCCACGACTGCGCCCTTCTCCAAGCGGCAGCATCTCAGCCCCGCTGCTTCCTCCGGAACTGGGAGGGCTGGGGTGGGAATGCCCTGAGGCAGCCACTAGTTTGCTAGCTGGGTGGGGTAACTTTGAGAGGGTTTTACACCAGCTCCCACGTGTCCTCAGTGGGGCCAGAGCCCCACTTGCCCAGAGCAGTAACGTAATCAGGAAAGCACCCATCATTTGCTTCTTTCCTTCTCCCCTGTCTTACTTCCTGTGATGGATCGAAGTGTCTCCTCCTGAGACATAATGTCTGTGTTGACATCATGTCTAACCCCTAGACCTCAGAATGTGACTGTTTGGGGGAGGGGAGGTACAGAGTCTTTTGAGATGTGATTAAGTTACAATGAGGCTATCAGGGTGAGCCCGCATCCAGGCGGACTGGTGTCCTTAACGAAGAGGAGATTAGGACACAGAGAGACACCAGGGGTGGGGAGGGGTGTGCACACCGTCGAAAGACCAGGTGAGGACATGCCAAAAGGTGGCCATTTGCAAGCGGAGGAGAAACACCTTAGAGAAACCGACCCTGCTGGCCCCTTGATCTTCGACTTACGGCCTCCAAGACTGTGAAAAAGTAAATAGTGTGTAAGCCCATTCCACGTGCGGTATTCTGTTCTGGCCACTCTAGCTGACTAATACACTTCCCCATTCCTCTCCCAGTGCCTTCTGAGATTGTAAGGGCCTGCTTAGCCAGAGCGAGCCATTTTAGTGTTTATGCAATAGACTTAGATTGAGCGCCCCCCCCCCCCGCCCCCAAGGAACTTACTTAGAAACAAGTCTGGGAAACCAGTAAAATATGATGACCAGCCCGTGATAAACAGAGCCCATATACCAGGACGTGTCAGGTCCGGGGGAGGTAACAGAGCCCAGAATACAAGGATGATTCAAGCCAGGTGGAGACATCCAATCAGGAAAGCACCTCCCTAACCACCCAAGAATGTGGTTTTGGGCACCAGTTCTGACCAGAGTGATAGGCTAGTTCAAATAGGGTGAGTTGTAATTCAGTTGGTCACCTGTGTGTGGCCAGGCTCGATCACATGGCCTTTGCTCTATAAAAGTTATTCTGTGAGGCTGGGAAGGGTCGCCTCTTTGCAAGAGATGGCCCTGGCCGTTCAGTGTGATTCTCGATGCCTGGCGTGAAATAAAGCTTTGCTTGACCTTCGCTTTGTATCAGTCTCGCTCCTTTGACAATGGACCCAACAGAGATGACTCCCCAAATAAACTATCTGCACTCACATCCCATCTCTGGCCACCCGTGAGCAGACTACGGGGTATAGGGAGCTCTACAGATCGAGCTCCGACACCCACAAGTCAGGCAGGAGGTGGCAGAGGACACCGTTCAAAGTGTGGGGTTCAGAGTCAGCCAGAACTAGCTTCAAGTCCTGGCTCTACCATCTCTTGCGTGAGCTGCTTAACTGCTTTGAAGCCTCAGTTTTGTCTTCTGTAGAATGGCAATACAATGGTACCCGCCGAGCGGACTGCTTCCTGCCAGGCAGGTCCTATTCAACAAACAGTGGCTGACCCCAGGGGTGCTAACATGCAGCAAACCCAAGCCCTCCCACGCCCGGTAACGGGTAACCGAAGAGGCAGCCCAAGCTCCCAGCTGACTGCAAGCAAGCCCCCAGAGGAGGGTCCGTGGATGGAGTATGGGGACAGAATCGTGACATCCCTGTCTTTGCTGAGTTTCTAGTCCAGGTGGGAAAGTCCAGCGCCCTGAAATGAGCTGTTTCCATGGCAGTGGTTCTCACGTCCTAGAGAGAAGAGCATTTGAGTGGAGAGCAGGGGACCTCCATTCTGGAAATAACTCCTTAGTCTCTAGGTTCCTGTGGGCAGGGATCTCATGTTTTGCTTTCCACCGATTGCCAGAGTCTAGGGTAGTGCCCAACGCAGATTGATATGCATTGAATGGAGGACCAAGTATGACTTTGGGGGCGGGCCCTTAAGGCATAAAAACCTCTGTCAGGGTGTTTGGGTAGTTGCAGTGTTGTAAGCAATGGTCTTTGTAGGCAGGATTATCTGTCTGAATACAAATGATGGTTCTCTCCAGCCAGGCACTGTGCTTTGTGGGCAAAGAAGGTTCTGGAGCCAGACAAGTTTGGAGGCAGATCCAGCCCTGCAACATTTCAATGAATGGACTTCGCCATGGGATGTAACTTTGCCGTACGTTAGCACAATTCAGCATTTAGTGAGCTCTCCACAAAGGCTGCCCAGTAAAGCCCCTTGCTGGGTCTCAGTCTTAGCCTTTCTGCGTTCGAGCGGCCACAACCAACGTTGTGTTGTTTTCTATTTGACCACTAGAGGTCAGGCTAACCCCAAAGTTCAAGGCCCCTCAACCCAGCGCCTAGAGGCAAAAGCAGATGTGCACTGGGAAACGGGTCGGATGCCTTCCAAGGTGTGTCTCTGTCCCTGTTAACCAGCACCTGGATTTTATCACTTAGACTGAGAGGATGGGGAGTTCCCTCTTAGGGCCAATACAGGTGAGTTACTTCTGAGAACTCAGGACAGGCACACCTCTCCTTCTTTTCTGTCTGTGGCTCTTTAGGGGTCATACAGGCATAGGTTCAAATCCTGGCACGGCAGCTTGCCAGGGGTATTATGGTCTGGGCAAGTGGCCCCTTGCTGAGCCTCAGTTTCCCCCTATGAAAGACCTAGATCTGTGTTCACAGGTCAGTTTCCATCCTCTCTGACTCCTCTTCTGTCTCCTCTGGAATGTGAATTTCTAGAGGAAGAGTCCTTCTTGTTCAGTACATTCTCTCTGATGACTAGGGCAGGGCCTGGCACATAGTAGATGCTCAGGAAATAGTTATGGGTGGTTGCTTGAGTCTCCCCACTGAATGTCCCTTAAAGTGGAAGTGTCTCTCCTTCTATATTCTCATGGAGAGTGCATGATTTCAGTCATTTCCTAAGGACTGTTAGATCATTCATTCATTCATTCCAAAACACTGCTGTACTTCTATTCTGATAGGTTCTGGGTCCATGAAGAGGTATAAGATGCTTGCTCTTGAGAACTTCAAGTCTACAGTGAGACCCGCTGGTAACAATAAGTTCAGATCTCTGTGGTCTCCCTGCTGCTTTACATGTCTATGGATGTTTCCTGGGTACTTGACCCTTTCCCCTTAGAAGCAGAACTCTCTGTGGCCTCATCTGCTATGGGAAGAGTCCCCAGGGCTAGACAGCCTCAGCAGGTGCCTCACAAGTGGCAAGAACTGTGAGATGATCCTCTGGAGAGATAGCCCTGCAGAGACTGGCTGGAGTCCGGGCTCCTGTTTGAATGGAGAGGCAAAGCAGAGCCAGACTTTCCCGGTCCAAGTAACCTGCTAATGCTCCTAAAATCAATGGCTCCAAAGCCAATCACAATCAGATATTTTTTATATAGCCTTAGATCCTAAAATACAAATGCATGCATTATAGCTAGTCACACCGGTTTATTTTAAGGTCTGCAGGCTTCTGTAAATTAGGGGGAGCCTGGGGACTGCAGGGGAAAATTCTCATTACAAAAGGGTGTAGCTAGCACAGATCCCAGAGGAAATAGCCCCAGGGGACCCCCTACCACTAGGAATCTGGAGCTGACCATTCTTCCAGAGCCCTCTGAATGTTCTGGTTCATTGAAAGGTGGGAAGTTTGACATCACCAGGTTGATCAGAAGGACCTCTAGCATTGACTGAGGCTCGTATGGGCATTGCTTCTGGCAATAATCAATCAGCACCATGGCATCTACCGCTGTCCTTACCAGACCAGGTACGTGGCCTTTCAGCCACGATGCTGGGCAAGAGCTCACTTGCAGGTAAGAGCAAACACTTTGGCCACCCTTGCTAGGGGTCAGGCATTGCTCCAAGTCCTCGCATAAATTAACCCCCACGACAGGCCTGGCAAGGTGGGCGCTGTTATCAGCCCCATTTCCAGAAGAAGAAAGCGAGTTGCACAGATCTAAGTCATTGGTTGCAGGTCACCACCCCTCCCTCTTGGATGTTGCAAAGAGATGAAGGCAATGGTGCCTGTATTTAGTCTGGAGTATGACTTTCTTTGGCCTTTGATCCTACAATCTCAGCCATTGTTTCCATTGTTCTCTGGTTTGCTGCTGACAACTTGCTCCCTAAAGGCACCGGGTGGGTGACTCATGTTCAGTTGCTTGGGGGCTGGGGTGAGGAACTGCCTCAGAGTAACAAGAAACTGAATCTATCACTTCTGTCTCTGCGCACCCTGCTCCTTCACTCATTCTAGTTTCCCATCAGCCTCAATCCTTGGCGATGGGGTTTAAGACTCTAGGGCCTTCCCAGAACTACCCTTTTGGGTGGGACGCTCTCTCCCTCCACAGCTAATGGAAATACAATGTGAGCCACACATGTCATTCGAAACTTTCTAGTACCCACCTTAAAAAGGCAAAAAGACACCAGTGACCTTTATTTTAATAATGTTTTATTTAAGCCATTGTGCCCAAACTATCGTGGCTTCCACATGTTCTCAGGCGACAGATTTCATTACATTCTTTTCTTCATACTAGATCGTGGAAAACACTGGTGTGTATTTTATACTTACAGTCGTATCTTCATTTGGACGTAACTACATTTCAAGGGTTCGATAGCCACAGGCGCCCTGTGGCTGCTTATTGGATGTAGCAGCTCTAGAGTCCAAGGAATGTCCATTCTGGAGGGACCATGCTAGGGTGGCTGGGGTCGTGGATGTCAGCAGGTGGCTCTCAGTCCCTCCTGGAGTCTCTCCTGGAGAAATGAGTTTGCTCTCTTTTAGTGGAGAACATGACTGTGGTTTACAGGTTGCAGGATATTTTCTGGAAGGCAATGCTAGGCCCTGACCCAAGTTCACTTAACACATGGGGAGCAGGGCAATATTTACCTATGGAAGAACTACTTCTAGAAAACTTCATTGGTTCAAGATCCCATTTAAGTGCTGTTCAAGGTCCTAGGGGAATGGGAGCAGATTCTCTCTATGGAGAGAAGACTCAGCTGGTCTTCCCTTCAAATCTTCAGCTGAGGGATGATCACGTATGCCTATGAGGCCACTACCAGAGGCCAAGGAAAGACACCCCCCCCCATTAGAATCAGGTGGAGCTGACACTGGGTCAGGCATTATTTGTCTCCTTATCAACCAGAAGGTGAAGAACACCAAACATGTAGGATATCGAGCAGAATCCTGACAAAGATACTGCCTCAGTAGTCACCAAATTAGCCCTAGACTAAAGACTGTTCTGGACCAGCTCAGCAATCTTAAAAGCAGGCCTCAGAAGATTCAAATTGTTTGCAGTAAGTAACGGCACTGTCCTAAAACAAAACCCCCAAATATTTAAAGGAAAACAAAAAATTTCAGCGCTCGGCAATGTGGAAGTCACAATGTCTGGCATCCAGTAAAAAATTACCTGGCACGCAAAGCAGGAAACTCTGAGCTATAATGAGGAGAAAAATCGATCAATAGAAACAGATCCAGAAATGTCACAGATGATGGAATAGACAAGGACATTAAAGCAGCCATTAGAAATACACTCCATATGCTCAAGAAGGGACAGGGAAGCATGAGCATGTTAACAGGAGGCGTGGGAGATATAAAACAGACCCACATCAAACTTCAAGATCCGAGAATCGCAAGGAAACCCAAGCAAATCTTGGCTCCCACACTTGCTGTGTAACCATGGGCAAGTTAATACATCTGTCTGAGCCAGATTTCCTCATCCGATGCATAGAAACTAATGTATATCGAGCATGTGTTCTGTATCAGGCACTGTTCTAAGACCTTTCCATGACAAAACTATGTAGGTGCTGTTATTACGGCCTCCGTTTTACGGATGGGGATAACGGAAGGATGAGGCACAGAAAACTTACGTAACTTGCTGAAGCTGGCAGAGCTCAGAACTGGTCGATCCAGGATTCCAACCAGAGCCCAGGCTCTTGGCATACACATGCTTCTGCCTCTCTCAATGCCTTAAGACTGGGCGAAATGATTGCATTTGCTGCCTAGGCTTTAAAAACTTTTAATTTCATGTTTTTTTTTTTTTCAGATTTTATTTTTAAGGGGCGCCTGGGTGGCTCAGTGGGTTAAAGCCTCTGCCTTTGGCTCAGGTTATGATCTCAGGGCCCTAGGATCGAGCCCCTCATTGGGCTCTTTGCTCAGCAGGGAGCCTGCTTCCCTTCTTTTCTCTCTGTCTGCCTCTCTGCCTACTTGCGATCTCTGCCTGTCTGTCAAATAAATAAATAAAATCTTTAAAACCATTTTATTTTTAAGCAATATCTACACCCAGTGTGGGGCTCAAACTCACAACCCCAAGATCGAGAGTCACATGCTCTACCAACTGAGCCAGCCGGGTGCCCCTAAATTTTCAGTTTTATTGAAATATAGTTGACAAATAAAAACTGTAAAGGTGTACGTGATGATCTGGTATTTGTACACGCTGTGAACGGATTTCCCCCACCAACTTCCTGAACTCATCCATCACCTCACAGATTTTTTCTTTTTTTTTTTTTAATATTTTATTTATTTATTTGTCAGAGAGAGAGGGAGAGAGAGTGAGCACAGGTGGACAGAATGGCAGACAGAGGCAGAGGGAGAAGCAGGCTCCCTGCCAAGCAAGGAGCCCGATGTGGGACTCGATCCCAGGACGCTGGGATCATGACCCGAGCCGAAAGCAGCGGCTTAACCCACTGAGCGTCCCATCACCTCACAGATTTATCCTTTGGGGAGCAGTGGTGAGAACATCGAAGATACACTCTGTTAGCAAATTTCGGTTATGCAAGAATACAGTGCTATCAACTATGGTCACCACGTTTTACATTAGATCCTCAGACCTGCCGCATCTTACAGTTGAAAATTCGTGGGCCCCTTGTGATGGTCAAACCAGACAGTGCATGTGAATGGGTTCACTTAGCACAGTTTGTTCAGAGCAAAAAATAAATGAAAGCCTCAGGTAGATTCAGAATGGCTGGGGTAGGGAGAGGTCAGATCTGTCAGGCATGATTGAATGAGCATTAACACCGCTACCCACCAGCCATGGGACGGAAGGTTCAGGAGGTCACAGCCTACTCTGGCCCCTGTCGCCACTTTGCTTCCATCAGCTCCCTTCGATATCTTGCCACATCTCTTGCTCTTCCCTTGGACGGGAGGAAGTGCATGAGGAGGTACAGGTTCCTTCTTTTTTTCTGTTTTACATGGGATGGTCAAGGAAACTGACCAAAGAAAAGTTGGTACTGAAGGTTCTTCATAGTCTTTGCTCTTTTTTTGAGTCACCAAAATGGTATATTTTTGTTTTGTTTAAGGATATTTTCAAATCTCAAAAGAAGCACACACAGGCATGTGGAGTAATAGATGGCCCAGGGTGACTGAGCTTCCAAAGCGTTCTTTGTGGCATTCTGAGAGACTGACTTGGTTCTGGATTAGGTTGATGGAGCTTTAGTTTAAGCTCTGATAGGATATGATATTTCCTGTCCAGGCTGATCTCTGGGACAAGTATTAGGGAAAAAAGCAGATCTCCAGTTCACTAAGGCTGTAGACATCAATTAGTGGGCTGGGATTATCTTTTTTATGTGCCTATTTGTCTAAGTAGCTTTTTCTTTTTTTTTTCAAAATTAGGTTACTATCAAAATGTTACATTTATTCCTTCCAAGTTCCTTTTATTATCTCTTATGGCAAAAATAATACGTTCTTTGTAGAACATTTAGAAAATATAGGAAGATAGAAAGAAGGAACCTCATCACAGGGAATCCAGCATGCTTTAGATTTGATGTCTATTTTTTCAGCATTTAAAAAATGTTCATTGGGGACGCCTGGGTGGCTCAGTTGGTTGGGCTGCTGCCTTCGGCTCAGGTCATGATCCCAGCGTCCTGGGATCAAGTCCCATGATCCCTTGCTCAGCGGGAGCCTGCTTCTTCGTCTGCCTCTGCCTGCCACTCTGTCTGCCTGTGCTCACTCTGACAAATAAATAAATAAATAAAATCTTTTTTAAAAAAAGTGCTTTAAAAAATGTTTCTTGGAAGAAAATGAGGTCATAGTCTTGAAAACGGATGGATCGTGGGTATCTTCCTCAGCCATGGTTTATTCTTCTGTAACATAAATTTTTTTCAGTGGATCTATAATAAACATACAGTCAGGTTGCAATTTAATGCAAATTTGAATTACACAGTTTGAAACAGTAAGATATAAAATATTAATTAAACTTGGTTTTATGGGCAAAATCTGAAATAGTGTGAGATCTGCTTTGCCTTTCATTTTTGTGGGAAATTTAATCTTGCATAATGTGAGTTTTGCATTCTGTGAGATCTTCAGCAATACAATCCCTTGCATAAAATATGACTGTCCTCTACTGCCACTGATTTAGCCCAGAGCCCTGCTGATCATCACTTATTACCACAATGAGCTTCTCTGAAGATAAATCTTTGCACACATCCATAACGATCTCTTTAGGAAAAATTCTTAGACATAGAATTGCTCGCTCAGGGCTTCGATGCACATTATTAAAATCCTGTCCTGAAAGATGGTATCCACATTTCACTAACAGGTACTTACATCATGCTTATTATATGCCTGGTGCTACTCCGAGACCTAGGAATCCTCATCGTGGTGATGTACAGTAGCTACTATTATTATCATCCCCATTTTACAGATGAGGAAGCTGAGTCACACACATGGGTCCAGACCACAGTGCTAGTAAGGGGTAGAGCTGGCTTCTGACTCCTAGGCCCTGACCTCTGGGCTTCTCCGACATTCAGAGCAGCAGAGGACAACAGGGTCATTTCTCTGTGTGCTTTTCCAGAACAGGTAATATGTCTCTGCTCAAAGGGATTTTGAATCTACTGTTTGACTAGGGAAACTGATTCCGCAGAAGATGGTTTCTGAGCAGTGCTACTATGAGAGAGAGACAGAGGGACAAAAGTAGTTATAGTTCTTGGTTACTGATGAATTGTTGGCCTGTTTCATTTCTTTTCTACGAAACCCCATCCCAGTAATGTTTTGGAAGTTTCCCCTAAGTGGAAGAGACCTCTCATCTTTGGTCTTTGGTTTTCATGTAACAAATGTTTCTGGAGTCCACCTGATGTGTCCAAGGCTCTGCTCACATCACCAGCATTCTGGGAACTGCTCTTAAGCCACGTGGCCCTCTTCAGCCACCATCTGCTGTGGATGCTGGCCCCATGCTTTTAGGACTCTGTGGCCTGTCACCATTCCTGCCCAATGCTTGCCTTATTCACACAATGCGGTGTGTGTTCATGCTGAGAAACTAAGAAAGAGGCATAAAACTCTAGATATGAACCTGAGATAGACAGTAAGCTTATTTACTTCACCCTGAGCTCACCTGTGGGATGACTAAGTCTTTTCCAAGACCTCTAGACCCTTGTCTTAGGGTACAAATGCTAAGCTGCTAAAACAAAAACATCCAACCAAAAAACATGGCTTAGAAACTAGTAAATTCTCTCTCATGTTAACAGCTCCAAGGTAAGCAGTTCTGCTCGCTGGGGTGACCCTAATCTGCACAGTCTTTCAGGGACCCAGTTTCCTTCCATCATGTTGCCTTGCCATGCTAAGGGCATTAACTGTGTAAGCATGGTCAGGGCTGTCAGCCCAAAAGGGAAAGGACATGGAGGAGCCATGCCCGCTGCTTACGGCCTAGGCACACAGTACCTCCTCTGGAATTCCATTGGCAGGAAGGAATCATGTGATAACACCCAACTGCAAGGGAAGCTGGGAAATGTAGTTCAGTTGCATACCAGAAAGAAAGAGAGGGTGCATTTATGGGAGAGTTCCATAGGAGTGGCTCCTATGGACCTCCAAGCAGGAGACAAACCAGTTGGGTGTCTGTCACTGCACAGTGAAGTTATCATGATACTTAGCTTTCTTGTTGCTTTTCCTATATTAGTGGGTGAATGCAAGAATAAAATATGAAGGGCACCTGGGTGGCTCAGTGGGTTAAGCCTCTGCCTTCAACTCAGGTCATGATCTCAGGGTCCTGGGATCAAGCCTCACACCCCGCTCTCTGCTCAGTAGAGAGCCTGCTTCCCCTCTCTCTCTGCCTGCTTCTCTGCCTACTTGTGATCTGTCAAATAAATAAATAAAAAATCTTAAAAAAAAAAAGAATAAAATATGAGATGCCTGTGTGGCTCAGTCAGTTGAGTGTCTGGCTCTTAGTGTCTGCTCAGGTCATGATCTCATGGATCCTGGGGTCAAGCCCTGCCTGGGGCTCCGTGCTCAGCAGGGGGTCTACTTGAGGCCTCTCTCCCTCTACTCCTAGCCCCATGCATGCATATGCCTCTCTCTCTCAAATAAATAAATCTTTTAAAAAAAGAATAAAATATAAGGCATCTGGAATTTATTTAGACTCAGTACACCAGCCTTATGGGATCTGGAGACTTACTCCAAAAAGCATGTGTTAATTAAAAAAATAAAATAAAATAAAAAGCATGTGTTAAACTTCTTGTTTACTGTGACTCAAAAACTAGCTCGTGGTTTAAAGTTAGAGCTAAGGGGGTACGTGGATGGCTCAGTTGTTAAGTGTCTGCCTTCGGTTCAGGTCATGATCCAGGGGTCCTGGGATGGAGCCCCGTAGCAGGCTCCCTGCTCTTCGGGGAGCCTGCTTCTCCCTCCCCAACTCTCCCTGCTTCTGTTCCCTCTCTGGCTATCTCTCTTTGTCTGTCAAATAAATAAAATCTTAAAAAAATAGTTAGATCTATATACAGGCTTTGGAGACAAAAAATTTTAAAGGAGCAACCCAGTCCATTTACCTACTTTCTGTGTCACTTTGGGAGTGTTACTTAAACTCTTGAACTTTAGTTTGTTGTGAGGATTATAGAAGCATGCAGACAGAACTGGGTAGAAATCCTGGCTTCTCTGCCCTTGGCTCAGGTCGTGATCTCAGGGTCCTGGGATCGAGCCCTGCATTGGGCTGTCTACTCAACAGGGAGCCTGCTCCCTCACCCCTCTGTGCCTACTTGTGATCTCTCTCTCTCTGTCAAATAAATAAATAAAATCTTTAATGAAAAAAAAAAAAAAAGAAAGAAATCCTGGCTTCTGGGACACTAGACAGTTCTAATTGATCTGAATCCTGACTTTCCTGGAGAAGAGGGTAGTACCGTCTCTCTCACTGGGTTGTGTAAATAGTGTATGTCCTAAGCATGTAAATGCACAGTGGCTCACAGTATTGAGAAGTTTGAGATGCGCTCTACATCCGGGCTCAAGCAAGTGGGACCATCCCGACTCTCTTTCTCTGGAGGTCAGCTCCAGTCTCAGGCCACCACTACCTGGAGGCAAGACAGTGGGGACAGATTCAGAGGAAGCGTGAAATTCGCTGTTCCCCCAGACTCTACTTCAAGTTCATGGGCTCTGATAGGGTATGTGCCTCCGAACTTCAGTTTGGGGGACAAGGTTAGCTGACTGGCTTCAGCCAGTTGGGACCCACTCCTGGAGCTAGGGACGGGGTCACCCCCAAATAACTCTAGGGCAGTCATATAGTTCCTCCGACGGGAAACTGGGTTGTAGCTACCAGAAAGGCAGCCAAAACAACAGATGTCCACCACAAAGAATGTGTTTGAAGGATGAGTTAATTGGGCCTAATTATGGCCCAATTTTGATTTGTTTTTTGAAATTACGAACTGACTTTTTCCGATGATAGATGAACTAATCATGGGTCTGGCCGTTTTCCTTTGTCGTCTCCAAAGCTGACTTCTCAAGCTTCCTTTTCTTGTGTTGCCTGTGCTAGCGAATGTTTTGCTCCCCCATGGCATCGTTGGTGTCTTTCTGACCCACAGGATCATCAGACACCCCCAAACCAATGGGCTGAAGAGCAACCAATAGCAACTCATGTAATTTTGAACTTGTAGTATTTTCCTTTTTTGAAAAAAAATTTTAAAAAGATTTTATTTATTTATTTGAGAGATTTTATTTATTTATTAATTTATTATATTATTTAATATATATATTGAATAAATAATTTTATTTGTTTATTTGAGAGAGTGAGCAAGAAAGCACAAGCCGGGAAAACGGGGCAGGGAAGAGGCAGAGGGAAAAGCAGGCTCCCTGCTGAGCACAGATTCCCAGCCTGGGGCTTGATCCCAGGACCCCAGGATCACAACCTGAGCCGAAGGCAGATGCTTAACCAACTGAGCCACCCAGACGCCCTGTAGTATTTGTCTTTGAAACAATAAACTTTCTGTCTTTAAAGCCTAAAGATACATACATATATATCACAGACTTTGAAGACAAAAATTGTATATACCTAAAATTACGTATATATGTACCTATATATATATTGTGGGGTCTTCTTGTTTGTAAAATTTTGCAGTAAGAATAGATGCTTTCTAAGTTCTTTTCAGCACGAAGACCCTTTGGAGATCCAGTATGATGGTATAACAACCTCAATCATAACCAAACATAATTATCAAGTAATCACTAGACACTGCCCTAACGTCTAATGTATACAGTATTTTATCTCATTCAATCTTCACAACAACTATACGAGGTATGAACTAGTATCAACCAATTTTAGCGATAAGAAAATAGGAAGTTAAGGAAGTCACACAGTTCAAGGTCACATCATGGGTTGTGGCCAGGAACTGGAATTCAGGTTGGTAAGATTCCAGGGTCTGGGCTTCCTGTCACAATGTAGTATCACTGGACTTCTGCTGGGGAAGAAAAGACTCAGATTGGGGATTTTGGATTTGGCACTGTGTGACTTTGGGAAAATTACTCAACCTCTCTGAGCTTTAGTAAGATAGGGAGGAAATTCTAAAAACTACCTTATGGGTCAAGGGTTAGAATTAAGGTAGTTGAATGAATGAAAGTAAAATTTTTGGCACATTGTAGGTACTCAGCAGGGATATCTATTGTAATGAACCACTAAACTAAGCCAGTTAATAGAATATAATGGTACCAGCCGTACAAGAACCCTGGGACTGAGTCCCTGGCTTCTTAGTCACTTCTCTGAGTCCCCACCATAAAGAAGTATGTTTGTGGAAGCAATCTTCTTTGACAAAACTTTGTTTCAAACTGCAAAGCATGCATTTGACACAGACGATTGATAGGGCATAGAGTATGGGTAACATTTTGAAAATACCCCATACCAGCGAATGCTGTTTTGGAAACAGACATGTTCTTTCTCTTCAAGTCATCTGGGCCATTTCCCTATTGAAGGAAACCGTCGTCTACCGAGACTAGCTCAGGAGATTTGTTTTCCCAGGCAGGAGGAGGGGTAAAAAACACACTGGCAGCGTAGGATAGGGAAGAAGACGGATAGGATGCCTGGGGGCGTTCTGGACCCCCACGAGAGGGGAGCATTTGCCTTTTGGTCTCGGTGGGAGGTGGGGGTGGGTTGGATGTAAGAGGTAGAGAGGGAGGCTCAGGGGCCAGAAAAGTGTGTTCCTTTTCCTCCCTCTGGACGCAAACTGTTAGGTCAGTGGAGGTTGTGGATTGCAAATAGCCAGAGGCGTCTGGAGGCAATGCTAGGGCAGTGGCTTTGGGGCCCTAGTCCCCATTCAGGACTGTGGGATGACTGTGAGTCATACAGAGCTCTGCACCGAACTGGAGAGGCTGCATTACCATTGGTGGTGTCCTGAGCTCACGCAGAGAGGGTCTGGCCCATGTCTTGAGTGTCAGTCAATTCCCCAGTGCCCGGGAACACTCCAGCATCGCTGCCCCCCCTCCCGCCCCCCGTCATCCAAGGGACAAAAAAAGCAATTCAGTGTGTTAGCTGTCCTTTTATTACAAGGTCAAAATGACCCCATAGCCAGGAGTGGCAGGGAGACAGCACTGAAGTCCCAGGGGGACCCACAGAGGCAGCAGGAAACGAAGGTGGATCATGCTTAGGTCTCCAGGCGTAGGACCGACTGTGAGTTCTACTAAGTTGGTCATCAATAGTAGAGGCTCTAAGAAGTGTCAGTGATGATGCAGGACAAGGGACATCTCTGTGGAGGGCAGTGATGATCCCAGAGACACTATTACTGTCCCAGAGACAGTATTAGGAGTATCTAATACTCTATCTATCTATCTATCTATCTATCTATTTATCTATCTATCTGGATATGTAGATAGGAGACTTCTTATCTCCCCAAACCCCTTCATCAGAAGGAAGTGTAAGAATTTCCATGCCCCTAGATGATGTCTCAACAGGGAGAATGAGTGGAGAAGAGAGACATAGGCCCAGGAGCCAATCTGACCCTTAAACGGAATTACATTTTTATCCAAAAGAAATTAAGCCTAGAGAGAGACTGCCCTGAAAAGTGACCGAGATACCGGAATCAGGAGTTAAGATTTCCCCACCTTTGCCATGGGTGGGATGAGCACTCACCTGCGAGACATTTACAGACAAACCAGAAAGCTCCTGCTTTGCACACAGAGTTGTGGTGTAGCACATGCCGTTGGCCATCTGGATTTTAGGGGTCCTTTTTCTTTCTCTAACAGTCATTTGTTCAGAGAAAAGTGGGCATCTCCAGCAGGACTCAGGAGCAAACACGGTTTGGTCCAAACTGGTCGCTGTGCCCCATTCCCTTGCCAGTGCTGGGTTTAAACAGGGCGTGTGCAACTCTTCTGGCCATTAAACATGGGACCGTCCACTGCAGGGTGGGGGGGTGGAATCTGGGAAGATCTTCCTCATTGAAAATGAGAGACACACGGGAGAGAAAGTCTCCATTCTGGTGTAGGTAACGAGTATAACTATGACAGGTAACTTGGGACCGGGGTGGAGGGTGAGGGGTGAGGGGCCAGGGGGTAGGGGTGGGGAGAGACGGTTGGCTGAGGACCAGCAGACACACTGTGGGGGGAGGGATAAGAAGCAATTTTCTTATTTCTGGATCTGATGCGATTTCATGGGTATTCATTACACAATTTGTTAAATTGTACATTGTGTGTTACGCACAAAGAGTGTTCCTATTTCTCAATAAAATGTTGAATAAAAAGGAATATTAGATGATTCTGTCGGGCTCCTGAAATGATCCCCCTACCTCCATTCTCGGTGCGTGAGACAGTAAGTCCCCCAAGCTAAAGCTATTTGGGATAGGTATGTTTTTTGCAGCCAAACGCATCCTAAATGAGGCAGAGTGTAGGTAGATCTTCGACTTTGCTCCTCTTGCTTCATAAATGTGTCCATGTGATTCTGAAAAGGGAAATGGTGCCAACAGTTATTAACTAACATGGAGAACCACTCGGATGGCTTCCTTCGGGCAAGCCTTATTACCAGACTCTCGAACCCTCTGGAAATAACAGCAGCCACGATGTCACGTGGTAGCATCTCCCCTTCAATGTCTTTCCTCAAGGAACAGATGAAGCCACACTTGTTAATTCTTCTTGAACATGAACAAAGGAGTCCTCTCTGCCCTTTTAAAATGTATTATTAAAATGTAAAAAAATATGTTCCTCCTAGAGTTGCCTGGAAAGTGAACTGGGAGCAGTTAAAACATCAAACTCACTGCTGATTTTTGGCTCTAACTGGAATCACCTTTGCCCTTTTCTATGGAATAAAGGAAGTCGAAGTCTTAGAACATAAAAGCCTTTCCAGAAGAACTGGATTTTAACCGTTGAGCTGACCAGAGAGGGGAGGCTCACACCGACTCAAGCTGTGTAATTTGGCTCTGTTTTGAACATTCCGACTTCTCTCTGACTTTGCAAAATTGTATCTACTTTGGTTGAGCTTATTTTTTCCCCTAATCAAGTAACATTTCTTGGAGTTCAGCATCAACCATGCCTGGTGACTTGGGGCAAATTAATTTCAGAGTAATTTACTAGCTGGAAACAAAGAGGAGGTGGAGGAGAGAGAGAGACTCATCCTTCCAAGGTCTGTTTCCATTACAAAATGTCCCAGAATTTCATATTCAATGGATCTGGGATCCTCCAGCCACGTCTTTCCTTTTGGAAGCTCTGTGATGTTCTACGGGAACTTCAAGGGGAGGAGGTGGAGGCTGGGAAGGATACAAACAAAACTGCCACTACTTCAGCCCTGCTTCCAGTGCAAGTTATTATTGGTTTTCGACTGGAGGCTTTGAAAAAACAGCTTTTTGGAAAAAAAATATTTCCATTACGAAAAAAAAAAATTGAGAACAACAGTGTTATGTAAGAACAAGCAGGCACACACAACTCAAATATTATTATGTCCTGACCGTTAGTGTGACGTGGGTCTCTCGTAGAAAGTGCTTTGCAAAACAGGTGGTGGATAGGATTTGGCTTAAGGGCTGGGAGTTTTCGGAGCCTTGCTCTGCGTCATGGACAGAAAGGGCCAGACCCGAGCAACGATATCGATATACCCTTTTTTTTTTAAATTAGTATTTATTTATTTTAGAGAGAGAGCATGAGCAGGAGGGGCAGCAGGAGAGGGAGAGAGAGAATCCTCCGTCAGACCTCTTGCTGAGCAAAGAACCTGGCCACGGGCTCGTTTTCACAACCCCAAGATCATGACCTGAGCTGAAACCAAAAGGTGGATACTTAACCGACTGAGACATCCAGATGCCCCTGAATTAATCATTTATTTATTTATTGGCAAAGACCAATAACTTTATTACAGTAGCATAGCAATGACACTGAATTGATCATTTAAAAGGCCAGGATTGTGGGGGCCACCTGGGTGGCTCAGTCGGCTAAACATCTGCCTTTGGCTCAGATCGTGATCTCCAGGTTCTGGAACTGAGCCCCGTGTGGGTCTCCCGGCTCAGTGGGGAGCCCATTTCTCCCTCTCCCTCCCCCTGCTTCTGCTGTCTCAAATGAATAAATAAAATCTTTTAAAAAACAAAATAAAATAAAAGGCCAGGATTGATGTTGCCTCTGGAATGTAGGGAGGGGGGATAGAATTCAGAGGGGGCACACAAGGGACTCTGGGGTGTGGGCAATTTTCTTATTTCTGGATCTGATGTGATTTCATGGGTATTCATTACACAATTTGTTAAATTGTACATATGTGTGTTACACACAAAGAGGCTCCTATTTCTCAATAAAATGTTGAATAAAAAGGAATATTAAGAACCACGCACTATGCTATTATGCTCCATTAACTGATTGCAAACCCTTTTCTTTGGTTGACAAACATTAACCTTTATTTCTAGATCATTCTTATTAGTCAGCTCATTGGTATTCAGCCCCGGTTGTGCACCAGAATCTCCGGTGGAGTATCTGTTTCCCCAAAACGTGGATGCCTGAGCCCACCCTCTTTAAGATTTTGATTGAGCAGATCCAGGTCCCTGGGTGGGGTGGGGGCAGGGGGGCAGCAGGCCACACCCCAAGCCATGGCAACTCGCTGCTCGCATTGAGAACCTCTCATTCAAACCACGAGATTGTGGGCGCCTGGGTGGCTCAGTGGGTTAGGCCTCTGCCTTTGCCTCAGGTCATGATCTCAGGGTCCTGGAATCAAGCCCTGCATTGGACTCTCTGCTCAGCAGGGAGCCTGCTTCCCTTCCTCTCTCTGCCTGCCTCTCTGCCTTCTTGTGATGATCTCTGTCAAATAAATAAAATCTTAAAAAACCAAGCCAAACCAAACCACGAGATCCTGCTGCAATTTCTGCAGCGCTCCCCTCGGTCGCACACTCAGCCCCAAATATTCATCCAGACTGACAGGCTGAACATTTTATTCTTAATTGCTCTTGCCTGGAAGTGAGTTGCCCTTTGAGTAAAAAAAAAGTCCAGTCCTATTCGAGATGGTATCTTAGCTGGCGTTTATTCTAGCTTCCTCTCCACCCAACTTCCGAACTGCAGCACCTTGAAACTGCCTTTTTTAATACACTCGTTTCCTTATTTTAAAGCCAAGTGCACATTCTTGGCTCCTTCCAGCCAATCCCGTCCATCCTTTCTCCGCTGCTCTGGGGCGGCCTGGCACCCACCCCCTACCCCGGAGGAGATAAGTGCCTGTTTATCCTTAGCCTTTGTTTCTGGGCTCTAAGTCAGTTTCCTATCACAGGGAAACATTCCTTCCACCCCTCTGCTGACTCATCTTTATCAGCGTTTCCTGGAGAATCTTATCAATAGCCTTTTGAACAACTACATAAATTAAATTTATCCCTCTTATTCTCCCTCGTTTTATTTACCCTAACGAACATCTCCGGCAACTGTAAAACGGATTGACTTCCTCTGGGACTGCACTTCCCCATAGGTTTGGAATAAACATCTAATTGTTTGTTCATTGGAAGGCAATCTCCACTTCTGCTAAATTCTGGGTACCCGTTAAGTCCCTATTCGCCTTGGACCGTCCTGCTTTATGCCTGGTGATTGTTAAAAAAAAAAAAAAAAAAAAAAATCCCGGTTTGGATGATAAATGTTATGGTTACCTTATTAAAATCCATGCCGTATTGTTGAAAGAGGACCAGAGGAAGAGTCAGGAGGCCTTCCTCCTCGTCACTGGAAGGCCACAAACTAGCTGTTGTGGGTGTGATCATTATAAAGCCTGACTCTTAAAGTGTGGTCCCCAGACCAGGGCCATCAGCCTCAAACTGGGAGCCTGTTAGATGTGTGCAGTCTTTGGTCCCATCTCATTCTGAACCAGAATTTGCATTTTATTTTTTAAATATTTTAAACATTTATTTGACCGACAGAGATCACAAGTTGGCAGAGAGGCAGGCAGAGAGAGGAAGGGAAGCAGGCTCCCTGCTGAGCAGAGAGCCAGGTGGGACTCAATCCCAGGGCCCTGGGATCATGACTTGAGCTGAAAGCAGAGGCTTTAACTCACTGAGCCACCCAGGCACCCCCCCAAATTTGCATTTTAATGACTCCCTGGTGATTTGGACACAGGTTCTGGTTTTTGAAGCATCGTCCCAAATCTCACCGGGTTTCAGCTTATTAGTAAAATAAAAATTATCTAGCTTCCACATGGCATTAAAAATAATATCTATGTGTTCAATTCACGGCATTTTAATAACAAACCCACGGGAACAACAGAGAAGTACATTAGAAACATGTATTTACATGTAGCATGGCTTGCTTTAAAAATGTAAGTGAGTGAATGGTATCTACTGTACAAAGTGCTAGAAACATCATTTGGCTGTCATCAATGAGAAACATACCTGGTTAAGATGGCTCTCCCTGGGAGGAAAAAAAAAAAAAAAGATGGCTCTCCCCTGAGCAGGGCGGTTGTCCCAATAGGGGGCAGCTGTGGGCAGCTAGTGCTTATAGGAGCTGGGTATAGTGTTCCTTGTCCAAGTAAAAAGTACTCGAGTGGGCCACGAGAAGCAGCTAATATATATCTTAGTAAATTTGATGCATTGTTTTTAAACAATTACTCTTGATAATGGTAACTTTTATAAAATCTGTGAGCACAGAGACTGATGCGGGGCTCGATCTCACGACCCTGAGATCACGACCTGAGTTGAAACCAAGAGGCAGATGCTTAACCGAATGAGCCACCCAGGTGCCGCTAAAATCCCATAGGAATGCTTTTTAGACATTTTCATGGCTGCGTCTCTAATATTTCGAGAGTGGGAGTGGATACTGTGAAGCTGGCCAACTGCTCTCTGAAAATCTGGCATTTCTTTTGAAATTACAGGTTTATCTTTAAACTCCAAATAAATTCCACCCTTCTTCTGTGAAAGAAAGAGAGATTGAGAGAAGAAAGATAGAAAGGTAACGGTCTTACAAATCCAAATGCTTGCCTGAACTAGAGAATACTTAACTGGTTTATTTACAATTATAATAGAATTATCCTCTAAACATTTTGACCTTGCGTGAATGCTTTCTGTTCCTGTTTTGCATTAACAATTTCCACACAGATGAAAATGGAAAGAGAAGGAAAAAAAAGTCAATTATCTGTTTTTTGTCTCTCTCTCTCTCTCTCTCTCTTTTTTTTTTTTTTTTTTTTTTATTCTCCGTCTAAGGCTAAGATGGCTTTTAGGCACTCAGAAAAAAAATTGTATCATATTCAGATTTCCAGGAACGGCCGAAAAGGAAGAGGTATTTGTACTGACTCGAGAAGGAAATGTTTCTCATCCTACTGGAACTTGAGGAACACGTACAACGCATTGCTGGATGTTTTGGGGCGTGATGGTTACTGCTAGAGTCTGCATGATCTGTGTCCCTTCAAAATTGGTACTAACGAGGAGGTGGGGCTTTGCGGGGTGATGAGGTCCTTAGGGGGGGCCCCCCATGGAAGGGATTGGTGTCCTGATGAAAGAGGTCTGGGAGAGGTCCCCTTCCGTCCTTTGAGGACACAGCGGAAGACAGCTGTCTCTACATCAGGGAGCAAGCCCTCACCAGACAATGAACGTGCAGGTACCTCGACCTTGGACTTCTCAGCTTCCAGAACCGTTGAGAGATAAATAAGAACTCACCCAGTCTACGGCAGGGTGCTGTAGCAGCCCAAAGCAACTCTGCCAGCTGCTCATTTAGTGTGGGTCGCAGGATGTCAGGATCGTCACACAGGTAAGCCAGGGAGGCCTCCCTGGCCTCCTGCAAAGTATCCATGCTAACGATCTAGAAGCCCAGATCTGGGGTGAAAGTCCCAGGCGAGGGCTTGCACAGGCAGTGGGAAGGAGAGTTGATGAGTTCTGTGGTTTTTTGATGGTGTCTATTTTCGTGGAATACCACCCAGGCAAGCCTGTGGCAACAAGGTTTCATTGACGTTTTTATTTTTAAAGATTTTATTTATTTATTTGTCAGAGAGAGAATGAGAGAGAGCACATGCAGAGGCAGAGGCAGAGGGAGAAGCAGGCTGCCAGGCCAGCAGGAATCTGGAAGCAGGGCTCCCTCCCAGGACCCCGGGGATCATAACCTGAGCCGAAGGCAGGCGCTTAATGAACGCCTCCCAGCATCCCTTCATTAACATTTTAAAAAAGCATGTGCTCCTATCACGAGTGATTTCTGTAGGGAGTTACTCTCTGGGCATTGCTTTCCCCACTGGCTGACCAACTGGCAATCTCTTTATTGTCACCCAAGGTGGAGGGAAAGCCTCGCTATACGATGCTTAGGGTGGGAGCTGAGTGAGCTCGGGGTGGCTGGACGCTGTTTATAGATTCCGCCCAGAGTGTCTTCATGGAGATGAAGGTTTAACTGTGTGGCCCTGAGGCTGGCTGGTCAACATACCCATCCTGCTGGGCGTCGAAACTTCTACTATTCTATTGCCTGTCACCCATGTCCCGACAGATGACATTTCCTAATGGGCTGTAATAGGACAGGGTTTTTGCATATATTCTACAAACACTCATTGTCCACCGTGCTTGGGGGGTACAGGCGCTCGGGGTGGGGGCTCACAGTCCCTGGAGGGAGACAATCTTCAAGATCACAGAACGGGTTAGTACGTGAGGGAGAGGAAAGAGAGGGGTCATGCCTTGTTCGTGGGAGTGTGGCCTCTCTTGCTCATCTGGGAAGGTCAGAGAACAATGTCAGGCAGAGGGAAGGCTTGACCCGAGCCTCAGAGGATGAGTAGGATCCTGTCCTTAGGGGGACGGGCCACTGGAGGGCAACGGATCTCGGTGTGGGGCTACCACCCCCTTTTCCATAAGGCAATGTCTGGAGACGTTTTTTAGGTTTTGCAATTTGATGAGGTGTGAGAGGCACGCGGGGGTGGGGGTAGGTTTGCTAATGGCATGGGTAGGCAGAGGCCAGGGGTGCCGCGAACATCCAACAAGGCCCAGGACGGCCCATATAATAGCTATGTGGCCCCTCATGTTGGTAGTGCCAAGGTCGAGAAGTCCTGTAGTAGGGGAAGAACAGGCTTCTTGAAAGGACTTGAAGCATCAGGAAGCCTAAATAGGGCAGAAGACAGATGCGGAGGTTATCTGGTACTGAGTAGCAGGGAACCTCCAGTGTGGCTTATCTCCCAACACCGCCAAGCGATTCTCCAGTCCTCAGTGGACACTGATGGAGTGCCCTACAGATTCAATCCAATTCAATTCTGACACTATCTACCTGGAGACAGCATTAGATCTTCCGAGTTAAGGGCTCAGCCCTGTAAGACCGCCCTTCCCTTTACATACCAATCACAAGTTCATGTAGTTAACTGTGCTTCTAAACTGACTGGCTCTAAACTGGAGATTCCTGGTCCCCTTCTTTAGGCTTGATTAATTTTCTTTTTCTTTTTTTTTTTTAAGATTTTATTTGTTTATTTGACACAGACAGAGATCACAAGTGGGCAGAGGCAGGTAGAGTGGGAAGGGAGGAAGCAGACTCCCCGCCGAGCAGAGAGCCCAATGCGGGGCTTGATCCCAGGACCCTGAGATCATGACCTGAGCTGAAGGCAGAGGCTTTAACCCACTAAGCCAACCAGGCACCCCTTGATTAGTTTTCTAATGCAGCTTACAGAACTCAGGAGACGTTGATGTACATTTGCCTATTTATGAGAAAGGATATTGTAAATGATATAGATGAATGTAGGGCGTTGTCTCAAAGTCCTGAGCTCAGGAGCTCCTGTCCCCGAGGAACTGGGTTGTGCCATGTGTCTGTGGAGAGATGCGTGTGTTCACCCACCTAGGAAGCCCTTTTGATTTCATTGGTGAAGAGTTTTTAATTGAGCTGATTCTGCAGAATCTCCACTTCTTCCTTTTCCCAGGAGTGGGTGGGTGGGACTGAAAGTTTTTTTATTTTTTTATTTGATAGCCAGAGAGAGAGAGCGAGAGCGTGCGAGCACGGGCAGGGGTGCAGGAGAAGCAGACTCCTCACTGAGCGAGAAGCCCCATGTGGGGCTCGATCCCATGACTCTGGGATCCTGACCTGTGCCAAAGGCTGCCACTTAACCAACCAACCAGGTGCCTGGGAGCCAAAGTTCTCATCCTCTAACCTCTTGGTCTTTCTGGTGACCAGCCCCACCCTGAGGCTATCCAGGGGTCCTATCCCATCACCTCATTAGGATAAATCCAGGTGTGTTCAAAAGGTTTTTTCTGAGTAATAAAAGGTACTCCGGCACTTGGGAAATTAGGGTTTTAGGAGTTATGGGCCAGGAATTGGGGACAAAGGAATTAGGACAAAATTTAAGAAGGACTTTGCATATCAAGATAAAAAATATTAAACATTAGCCTGGGGGCATTAAGAAGCCCCAAAAGAATCATTAAAAAAAAATCATATATGCTCTTTAATAGACAATGTTAAAGGCACGTTTAAATCTTATTATTGAGATCATATATCACTTAAATTCTTTTTTTTTTTTAATTTTATTTATTTGACAGAGAGAGATCACAAGTAGGCAGAGAGGCAGGCAGAGAGAGAGAGAGGAGGAAGCAGGCTCCCTGCTGAGCAGAGAGCCCGATGCGGGACTCGATCCCAGGACCCTGAGATCATGACCTGAGCCGAAGGCAGCAGCTTAACCCACTGCGCCAGCCAGGCGCCCTATCACATAAATTCTTTATTTACTAAAATATCTTTCCTAAATATCACATAACACATACATATTTTGTCACAAATGTCATTTTCTTTTTATTTATTATTTATTTTATTATTTTTTAAATAAACATATAATATATTATTGGCCCCAGGGGTACAGGTCTGTGAATTGCCAGGTTTACACACTTCACAGCACTCACCATAGCACATACCTTCCGCAGTGTCCATAACCCCACCACCCTCTCCCTACCCCCCTCCCCACGGCCACCCTCAGTTTGTTTTGTGACAAATGTCATTTTCTTAATGAAACATGATTATTTCTAATTCATTCAAGAAAAGTTCATCATAAACATGAAACCCTAAAAGGACCGTGAGAAAATTATTTTGTGAGACCCTAGGGAAAAGGAAAGGCTTTTTTTTTTTTTTTTTTTTTTTTGGTGCTTAACAGCAAAAACAAACAAAACAAAAACCCACAAAGAGGAATACCCTTGGGTTTTATTCCACAACCTCAAAACAGTGCTTAGAAAAATTACAAGAAAACAAGAACCCTGCTAACATAAAAATAATGGAGGAAGTCATGAAGTCAATGATTGATTTTACTACATTAATCTTCAAGTGTCTGTGAACCAAATCTGTGTTAAACAAAACGGAAAAGGCAAAAGGAACTGTAGGAAATAGTCTAATATAAAAAATAGTCTTGAAGTTCAATAAGAAAGCCCCAATAATATCCAAGTATGAAAAATCAGCAAAGGACATAGATTCTTGGTGTACCCATAAATAGGTAATGATAGTTTAACCTCACTAGCAAGAAAATAAATGGGTAACAAAACAATAAGAAATAATGTTTCCTATCAAATAAGCAAAGATAAAGAGAAACTAACCATGTAAAGCTCAATTTGGGAGAAGTTCTTGAAGAAGGTGAAGAAAGATACATTCTTCCACATTCTTGGTGAAGGTATAAGCTTGGAAAAACTTGTGGAAAGCAATCTGGCAATATGTACCTGGAAAAATTTGGCAGTATGTGCCTAGAAAAAGTTTATACCCTTTGGCTTAAGGATTCTATTTCTAAGAATCTATCCGGAGGAGAGAAACAGACATATTAAAAGAGATTATGTATGACTGTCAATGATGCTCTAGTAAGATCAAAAATAAGGCACAACCTACATGCCCAACAATAGGGAAGAAAAATACCTTAAAATACCTTATGGTACATTATTAAGGAAATAAAATAAGGCACAAACATTTAAAAATTTTTATTCAGCCCCAAGCATCATGTAAATATCTAAATAGGGGTGTGTGTGTGTGTGTGTGTGTGTGTGTGTAGTGGGGGTACTTCTGATTATTTCTGATGCAGGCAAGCCAGTCCAAGGACCCAGAGGGGTCCTGCAGGACCAGTCAAGAGGGTCCTGGGCTTTATGAAGGATGGAAATCAAATGCCAGCCAGCAGGAAGTGAGAGAGGAGTTTATTGAAGATGTAGAGAGAGCAGAGAGCAAATTACAAAACAGGTTTTTTTTCTTGGGGTCCCTTTATCCCTGTATCACTTTGACTATGCTGTTCAGTGCAGTTAGATAATACTGCCTTGGAGGTCCTTCTGTAAATTTAGGGCAACAGAGATGTCTTGACTATGCAAAATGCTTGTGGACACCTAAGAAGTCTGATTCATTCTCTCAAGCCAGAAGCTTACCTGCTGAGGGCCCAGGAGGAAAGAAAAGGTTGCAGTGTGGGTCCAGACACAGTCAGACATGTCTAAGGAACTTGGAGTGTATCTGATGGAAACCTGCTTGGGAGGGAGGCAACAGAGACCGCTAAACAATGAAGAGGTTCAAGACAAGTCTCTCTAAAATGTGCCACTTTGGCATGTGGACTGTTTGGATCTGAAAGCAATCGAGACTCTGCCGGCTCAAGAGAAACTTTCGCCCTTCCCTTAACTGCCTAGGGAAGGGCGAAAGAATCCAAATTGGAGTCTTTCCCAGAGTAAGAGTTATTACCAGAGATAAATTTTATTTGAGTGACCCATCTGTATGGCAGGGCAAACATCTAATTACCAGCCATCAGCTCTTCTTACTGCCCTGTGAAATACCCTCCCCTCCTTTGAAGTTCCAGGCTCAGGCTACCTGTCTTTGAACTTGTTATGGGTATGAGGTTCCTGTATGTACAAAATTAAATTTGATTTTCTCCTGTTAATGTACTTTCATGTCCCTTTAATCTGTAGGCCAGCCAGAAGAGTTTTTGAAGGGTAGAAAAAAATGTTTCCTCCCCAGAATTCATCCCCAGATCGAGAGGAACAGTTTCTTGGAGTCTGGGCTCCGTGGAAGGGGCAGGAAGTGGAGGGAGCAGGGATTCTGGGTCTAGGTCAGGCTTGAGGCTGGTGTCCCCCCAGCCCCCGAAAAGGAAAAGGCTGGTGGAGTTAGAGGAACTGCCTCATCTGGAGCCTGAGTCACCATGTTGGAGGACCTCCCAGAGGCATTGGGCAGGAAAATGGAATAAGGACACCATCAAGGACCTGAACCTCTTAGTGAAGATGACCCATCTTGGGAAAGTCTGGATGTCGGAGGGACAGGCATTTTCCTACAAGGCAGAGAGAGATACGGGTAGTGGAGAACCACCAAAGCCATGGGAAGTAGCAAGACACTTAAGTGGTCAGGCACCAAGGAGAGTGGCATGGTGGTGAAGAGTGGGCAGGCCACTGCTCTGTCAATGGCACTGGCCAAGCAATGGTAACAAAGTCAGGGGGAACAAAGAGGGTACAAAGTGACTCCCAGGCTGTATGGGGAAGCCTGTCTTCCATGAGAGACCTGTCTCACTTGGAGAACTCTTAGAGACACACAAGAAGGAAGTGTCTTGTCATATGATAGGTGGTGCTACCCCTAACCGTCTGCTGGTTGAGGGACAACCTATGAAGGTGGACTCCTGCCCGGCCAATTATATCTTATTATATTGTTATATTTTAGAGACTTTGCCTACCCATATTCAAGTTCCAATGCAATGACTAACCACTACCCCTAGAACAGAGCCTGGAATCCTTTTCTCATTGTGGTTGGTAAATCAATAGCCGAATGGTACCATGATGACCTGATGACCTTGCTGGCCTTTGGGATACCCCCAAAGAAAGAGACAATGTTGGAAACCACTGCCCCATTTATCTCCAAGATGAGACAATGGGTATGGGGGAGAACATTTGAGGGCGGGTAAATTTATAAGGCCTTTCCTATTGCAATAGGCAGAAACCAAGCAAACTGGCTTCGAAGAAGATCCAGACTCACGGAATGGAAGCGTTCCGGAGTGTCCGGCTCTGGTGACTCAGATGGGGGGCGTCATCAAGTTTCCATCTCACACTCTCCATCTCTTGGCTCTGCTTTCTTCCATGTTAATTCCATTCTTGGCTGTGAGCCCAGGCCTGAAGAGGGTTTCTAGCGGGCGTGGGTAGGCAGGTGGCCGTTCCTGACTGCTTAATGGCTACTTGGTCCATTTTTGGCATCCCAAATGTGCCAAAAATATCATTTCAATTCATTTTACAAAAAGACAGCTCTATTACATTGTCCTTCAAAGCTTTGAGTCTGTCTTCCAATAAGGGAAGAGGGATGACAGCAAAACGAAAGGCTAGGTGCTCTCCCCACCCCAACCCCAGGGGAGGACACAGGAGTCTTCCTCTCCTTAATGTTGCAAAAGCCCTTTGAGTGAAAGCTGAACTTCTAGCCCAGCCTCAAAGGACTCAGCTGATACTACTATATACTTTTGGGGTGCAAGTGACACTCTCCCTGAAAAGCTTTGCTCTTGGGAAACTTTAAAGGTGTCAACGAAAAATATCCCATGAGGACAGTGAACAAACACCAAATGTAATCCTCAAACCAAGCCTAGCAAAGTGAAAAAAAAAAAAATCCTTGGAGAGAGAGGACATTGAGTTCAGTAGAAACCCTCTGCATTTTTGCTGTGTGCTGTTGGAGAAATCTTCAAGCCATCTTCTACTCCTTGATAGAAGGAGAGCATTCGTCTTGTGTGAGTGGTTCCTAATGCTCTTTGTGTGTTCAGTTCTAATTATTTTCTGAGGTAGGTTCTTACTTCCCCCACTTTACAAAACTGGAAGTGCAGAGAGGTCATTTGCTTGGGATTTCAACCCACTCTGCTTTGCCCCAGGGAGAGTGAGTGTGGGTTCTCTTTGAGAGCTAAGACTGCATAGGACAGACCTGCATCTCTGGCTCAGGGTCTACCAGCTCAGCTTCCTTTTTGTTGTTGTTGTTGTTTTGCATTTTTACTGATTTAAGGAGTCACATCTGATGCTCACAAGCAGATGCTCAACAAGTCAATACTGGACAGAATTTGAAGCCACAGGGAGTGTGAGGTGGAGGTCGAAGGGGCGGACAGTGTTTTAGACTAAGTAATTCTGGCAGAAGACAGGTCATGAGGGAAGCCAGACAAGACTCACGTCAACAAAGCTTCAACTCTTAGCTGCTTCTAATAGTTTCTTCTTTGGCCTTCTTCTATACTTCTCACCTTTGGTCTTCGTGTGGCTTTTTTTTTTTTTTTAATTTTCTCCTACACATTGTTTTTCAATATAGACTATACTGCCTTCCTCATTGTTACATCTTTTAACTTTTTATATGGTGTCTCTGTCTCTCTCTCTTTTTAACTGTGTGATTATTAGAGTTTCTTCACATTGATTTTCATTCTTTTATTTCAAACCCCATCTATCTTTGTCTTTAAAAAAAAAGCCTTTGCCTTGTTTTATTGGAATCTTATTTTTTTTTTTAAACTAAACAACAAAGAGACTCTTTATTTTTTTTTTAAGATTTTATTTATTTATTTGACAGACAGAGATCACAAGTAGGCAGAGAGGCAGGCAGAGAGAGAGGAGGAAGCAGGCTCCCTGCTGAGCAGAGAGCCCGATGTGGGACTCGATCCCAGGACCCTGAGATCATGACCTGAGCCGAAGGCAGCGGCTTAATCCACTGAGCCACCCAGGCGCCCCGTTTTATTGGAATCTTAATAAAAGAAGCATTGTATCTTAAGTATGGAGTCTTTTCTTTTCCATTGTCTCTCTCATCCCATTTTAGCCTTCTGTTATTCACTTGCAACTTTTAGTAGGCTTATTTAAATGCAGATGTGTATAAAATAAAAAGTAAAAATCCTCCTTCCCTAATGACATTCCCCAGAGGTACCCACCCTGTTGGGTGTCTGCCCCATTCGGGTTTTTTAGGTTTTTTTGTTTGTTTGTTCGTTTTTCTCCTGTAAACTGATAGATCATTTAAACGTATTAACACTCGCATATTCATTTACTTTGATAAAAATGAGATCACATTATCCTCGATGCTCTGCCGATTGTTGATTGTTTCTGCTTTTACATATCATGCTAATTCTCATTTTAAATTTTTTCTTTATTTTCTCCCTCACATGAGATAAAAATCTTTGCTTGCACTGCTTGTTTCATGTTTTATATTTTGATTATTTATGTAGAGGGGTACTCTTCTGCTCCGATGTGTTCTTTCCCTCCTTGTGATTCTTCCTTACCCCTTTCCACTTGGACAACCAGAAATGAAGCATCTTTGTCTTGAGGGACAAGGTCACAACTTCCTTCTGGCTTTTGAATTTCTTGAGCTGAGATCCCGGTCTATACCATAGTTTAGAAGAGGATTTGCTTAATCAATTTTTGCTGCTGTAAAGAAGAGAAAACTGCCTTGGTCTGGGGCAGTGGTGAGAGGAAGAAAAAGAACAGGAGATTGAGGCAGAGGTGTGGGGTTTTGAGAAGGAACAGGGAGTTAATAGGATTTTGCTAGAGACCGAATGCTTGTGCCCTCCCTGGAATTCACATGTTGGAGCCCTAATCCCAGTGTGGATTAGGATTTGGAAGACGAAGTCATCGAAGTTAAACGAGAAGAAAAAAAGAAAAAGAAAAGAAATCAAAAATGGGGAAAAAAGAAAAAAAAACAAAATAAAATAAGGTGAAATGAGATCATCAGGACGGGGCTCTGGTCCAGTAAGGTTAGTGACACGAGAAGAGACATGGAGAACTCACCTGCTCCATCTCCCTGTGCACAAACCAAGGAAAGGCCACGTGAGGACCCAGCAAGAAGGTGGCTGTCTTCATGCCGGGAAGACCCGACCCCCAGGAACTGAGCCTGCTGGACCTTGATCTTGGGCTTCCTAGTCTCCAAAACTGTGGGAAAAGAAATTTCTATGGTTTGAGCCATGCGATCTGTCATAGTTTGTTACAGCAAGCCAGGGAGGTTAATACAGACTCTAAGACAGGTCTGGGAATTTCTGTGTTTCACCCCGGGGGCCTTGGGGAGGCAGGCGTCATTATCATCCACTCAGCAAATACTGGGGTCAGCCAGACACCAGGCACTGTTGTAGGAGCAGGGATACAGCCATGAACTAGCAGATGTGGTTCCTGCTTGCATTCTCCATCTATCAGGTGCTGGCACGCTTTGACAGCCAGAACGTAGGAATGCTGGCCTGGTGACAGCAATGCAGAAAGGGCACGAGGTTCTCCACGTGCTTCCTGCTGCCCCCGGAGTGGCGTGGGAGAGGGATTCTGTGAGTAGAGTAGAAGGTGGTAGTAAGCAAAAACGGAAGAGAGAGAGGAAAAAAAGAGGGAGACAGAATGATTGGCAACGATGGACCCACCCTTAATTGTCTTTCTTTCTTTTTTTATTTTTATTTTTATTTTTTTTAAAGATTTTATTTATTTATTTGTCAGAGAGAGAGACAGAGCACAAGCAAGGAGAGCAGCAGAGGGAGAAACAGACTCCCTGCTGAGCAGAGAGCCCGATGCGGGACTCGATCCCAGGCCCCCAGGATCTTGACTGGAGCCAAAGGCAGAAGCCCAACGGACTGAGCCACCCAGGCGCCCCTTCTTCTTCTTCTTCTCCTTCTCCTTCTTCTTCTTCTTTTTAAAGTATTTATTTATTTATTTATTTGAGGGAGAGAGAGAAAGAGTGTGTGTGAGCACACAGGGAGGGGCAGAGGCAGAGGGAGAAGCGGACAGGGACAGGAAGCCCCATGTGGGGCTCGATCCTAGGACTTTGGGATCATGACCTAAGGTGAGGGCAGATGCTTAACTGACAGAGCCTCCCATTTCTTACCCTTTTGTCCTTATTCATTTCTCCTAATTTTCTTTCTTTCTTTCTTTTTAAAAGATTTTTTGGTTTATTTATTTGACAGACAGAGATCACAAGTAGGCAGAGAGGCAGGCAGAGAGAGAGGGGGAAGCAGGCTCCCTGCTGAGCAGAGAGCCTTACGCAGAGCTCGATCCCAGGACCCTGGATCATGACCCGAGCTGAAGACAGGGGCTCTAACCCACTGAGCCACCCAGGCACCCCTCTCCTAAGTTTCTTTATAAAGTAGTTGACAAATGTATAGATTCAGAAACTGGCTTGTCCGGTGCTTCCCAAATTTCAGGGAGCATCATACTCTCTTGGCAGATTTGCCAAAGCACAGGATTTCTGTTGCCCTCCCTGAGAAATTCTGGTAGAGAAGGTCTGGGTAGGGCTTCTTCAGACTTTGTCAGACTTCAGGATGATGCTGACACTTGCCCTGGTCGCAGGGTGAGTAGCTCTGATTGAATGTGACATTGAAAAACAGACCTCCACAGAGGTTAGCGTCTCCTAGCAAAGTCATATCAAGTCCGTAAAACAGGTGGCCTCAAGAATCTGTGTGGGCTCTTTTAGGACCATATGGCCATCCTGGGGACCAATCCCACAGATCCCTCTGGGGTTGCGGAAACAGTAGTTTCTGATGGGCCGGGACTGGGTCACTGGCCACCTCTGGAGCTGAAGCTATAGTCAGCTGCATTGAACCAGATGTTCTTCAGGTGAGAGAAGTCTGTTTCCCAGTAAAAGCAAACAGAAGTGAGGTTGATATTGCCATACAGCCCAAAACAACACCTTCTGTAGAACATAACCTCCTGGGGAGAGTAGATGGCTTGCTCAGATAGAACCCCATCTTGCATCAGGGCCGAGGCTCCAGAGGGAGCTAGCCCAGGTTCAGAATCCAACCTGCCATGCAGTGGGTGTGGGGAGAGAAGGGGGTCTAATCCCAGACCTCAGCTCCCACCCACCTAACGTCTTCGTGGTGCCTGCCATGGAGTCTACCTTCAGAATGGAGTGTAAACTTTGTGTTCAAAACCCTTCTGGAATTGAACAGAAAAGACATGGTTTGGGAAACTTGGTGCGGTTCATGGCTCAGTCAGGGATTAATGTTTTTTTTTTGTTTGTTTTTTTCTAAAGTGTCAATCCTGGGGAAGAGGGTCACAGAAAGGGGGAGACCTTCAGGGGATAGGTCTGAAGAGATGTATTTGACTTTCAGCCAAGCCTCACCCTGGGGAAGAGGTGTGGGAGTTGACTGCAGGAACTAGGATGTGAAGATTGGTCACTGACCCTCGGGTCAGGACTCAGGCGCCCTTTTGACAAGGAATGAGCGGGGTCCAAGGCAGTACCCACCTGCCTTCCTCGCTGTTTGGTGGCTGACACCAGAGCCCCCTCCCACTATGTTTTCTGGGCAGCGAGGGCTGGGGTGGGGCCCAGGGAGTCACAAGGACCTTCTGCAGGGATGTTCCCATTTGGGTTGGAAGGGTGGGTGAGACTAAAAATACCACCTACATGACATATTTACTCTGTTCTTGTTAATACCCCAGAGAGATTGCCAAGAGTCACTACCACCAAGCCTGTGATTAAACCATAATAACCACTTTCATGTTTATAAATTTTGTCCTTGATATCAGAGAGGAATATTTTTAGGCTAGAACTTGGAGCTAACAAATCCCAGTGCATGAGTGTGGATTTAAGCAAGTATCTCTCCTTAAGATTTACTTCCCAGGACACAGCCACAAAGCCAGGAGGGATCTGTCTCCAGGAGTCAAATGGGAGACTCTACACACACCCAGGCTATACACCCCTTCATCCCAAGGTACCTCACCAAATGTGAGAGCTTTGGGGATATCTGTGCTCTTCTGTCCTCTCAACCTCATAACTGATTTCACATATATTTACTGAGTGCTTACTATGTGCCAGGCACTGGGGATAAGGCAGTGAATAAATAGACAAGCTGCCTACTTTCATGGGGTTTACGTTCTAGTGGAGATGGTGGCTGTTGATTAGGGAGCCAGGTCATTCATTCATTCATTCATTCAATATTAAGTAATAGGAAGGAAATATACAGGGAGAAATGCTATATAGTACCTGGGGAGGCAAGGCAACTTTAGGGAGCAAGGTCAAGGAAGTCATTCGTGAACTGAGAAGGAGCCACCCATGTGAAAAGCCAGCTCTCTGCTTCAGCTTTACTGACCCAAATTCTCCACTACTCCCTTCTGTCCTAACTCTTCACCCTGTGTTCAGTTCCAAGGAAAACGTCTTCCACCCCTCCCTGAACCTGTTTTAACTTCAAATGGACTCTCTTTCCAGGGCATCACTTCCCCTTTGTGGCTCTTGTAAATAGTGGTTGCTCACTCTGCACACCCCATTAATTGTGGGTCAGAAGGTTGTGAGTGTTAGAGCCCTTTTCCTAGTGCTCTCTCCAAGGTACTTAAATGTCCCCGCTCCTGCCATCTGATTATACCACATCCTCCCTCTCACTGCGGTCACTCACTTGCCTCCTAGACCCTCCACTCTGTTCACGGAAGACTTTGGGATCTGCCCCATCATCTTCATGTTCAACTCAAATACTGACAGTCACCTGCATCGTTCTTCTGGTATTCTAGCTATTCTTAGATCTTAATTCTTTTGATTTTCACCTCCACCCCACTGCAGGCCTTTTCAACAGCTCCAGCCTCAGTTGGAACCCACTTGGGCTCCATGTTAAAAATTTTAGAGCTCTTGATCTCACCCTAAACACAGGAACCATTTTCTCAAGCCTGTTTCTCAGCCTGGTATCACAAATAAAAGAAACACTACTCCTCTCCAAAGGGCCATGAAAAATACTCTGAGTCTTCACTGAAGGCATCTTGAAACAGTGTCAGAGGGCCAGTCTTTACTCATCTCTCTCCCCATAGCCCCAATGTTTGGATAGTTCCTTATCTCTGTTCCTTCTATCCTTCTCAAAACTCCCAGCCTACTTAATTCTATTTCTTTTGCCCCTTCCCCTTTGCCTCTTTCTCTCATCATTTTTTCCTTCTCTATCTCAAGTTGGATATCTGTCCTTCTAAAATGCCCTCTGGACACCATCTTCACCCATTGCCTTATCCCAGCAGATTAGACATTCAAAAAGAATCCTTGGAAAGTGAGGGTGGGAATGGGTGGGAAATTGTAAATATTTATCATATGATTTGTCCTTAGCACATCTCTTAATGTTCCTCAACCCATATTCTTTTAGAGCTTTTGCTCCTGTTCCTCTTACAACACATGTCCTTCAGCCCTGTAGTGACCTCCTCTGCCCCATTCTCTGCTGGTCCACTGGCTCGTCTGATGTCTCTTTGCTCCTTTCTCCACTCATCATGGATGGTCACCTGAAAGCTCATTTCCTTTGTACTTCTTGATTCTATGTTTTTACTGTCCCTGCCAAGCCCAACACAGTCCAGATCCTTCACTCAGTTATTTCTGCATCTACATCTGGATAAAAATCACTCACCTTGAAGAGTGGTACCTTGCAAATCTGTGACCACAAAGTCAGGGTCTGCAGTTTTGCTCACTAATTCTCTCACTTGTCTGAGACCAAGTCTTTCTCCCGTCCCATCTCTAACCAGCATCCAGCATACCTGAAGGTGAATCATGTTTGGACTTTCCAGGTAGAAGAACAAATAATTCCCCAATCTGCCTTTCTTGTGTGTTTACTTCATTTTAATTGGGGTTTTTCCACTTGAAATCAAAAGACTACTGGCAGATAGAATTAATGCTCAGAGAAGGTGCTGGAGGAAAGGGAGGGGGAAGCCTCTTCTGGAAAATAGTAAGTTGGGAGTAACCTTTGGGGGCCAGTCTCTGAAAGTTCCGAGGGCAAGTATGATCACCTGGGAAGCACAGGCAGCGCTCACAGAGAATATTCTGGAAAACAATTGATGAGCACTGCTCTGTCCTCTTCCTGTCTTTGCTCCAAATCCTCCTTAGAAAAGCAGAGCTGCCTGCAGTTTGAAATGGACAATCAGACACTGCTAACAGCTGCAAGCCCCAAAACTTCGATTCTTGGCAGAAGGATCCTGACACAAAAGTATTTCTTTGTGGAAAATTATGCATTCATCGGGCTCATTTGAAACAAAATATGATTTGCATCTTAACTTCCTGTAACAAGCTCCAGTTCTTCTGTGGATTTCATAATGTCTGATTTCGTTGGACCAGATTGGTGGGGCACATGCTTTACCAAACAGTTTAAATTCAAGCCCAGGTTTTTCTTATTTTAAATGGCAACAGCTGCTAAGCATGATAATTATTGTACCATCAAAATAAACTAAGTTGCTTTTGAGTGTTCCACGGAGCTACTCTGCTTGGGGATGCTGGGGGGGCGTTCTCAGGGGTGTCGAAGAAGATGCAAAGTTTGGGTCTGAACAACAGGAGGCGAGGTTCTGGATCTGAAAGGAGAGATAAATGGACAACCCCAAGAACATAGGAAGGAGAAAAACTCATTAACTGGAGGCAGATTCTTCCGTCTCAGGATCTGGTTGGGTTCTCTCTCTCTGCAGTGTTTGGCAATTCCCAATCGGTACAGGACACTGTTGCAGAAGTGTCCTGAATTTAAGTGGCAACCGGAGTATCTTCCATAAAGAAAATTGAGATCATGTCACCTCCTGCATAAAAGCCTCCTGTAGTGGTTACTCAACCTTGGCCTGCCGTTACAGTCGTTGACCCCCATCAGGGTCAGAGGTTAAGTAAATTTTCCAAGGTTACAGATAATATCAGTGTCTGCCACTGAAGAAAGAGTGAGCTGTTGGGGGGAAAAGGGGAGGGCAAAATCCTTTTTTCAGATTCTGGATTTTTGGGGACTCTGCCATCACGAGAAAAGGCAACTCCTTCACTAACTAGCCAGGATATGCAATTAGGTTTTAATTGTGGGCTTCTGAAGGGACTATTTTATTTTATTTTATTTTTAAAGATTTTATTTATTTATTTGACAGAGAGAGATTACAAGTAGGCAGAGAGAGAGAGGAAGAAGCAGGCTCCCTGCTGAGCAGAGAGCCCGATGCGGGACTCGATCCCAGGACCCTGAGATCATGACCTGAGCCGAAGGCAGCGGCTTAACCCACTGAACCACCCAGGCACCCTGAAGGGACTATTTTAAAACCACATCTGTGGCAGCCTTTGGTGGCCTCTAACCTTCTGACCTTCAAAAGGGGCAACTGTGATGATTTACAAACCAAGGGAGAACCTCATTATTTTGGGTGACGTGCTCTCAACCTACCCAGAGGAGCGAGGGACTGGGGAATGAAGCAGGTCTTCGAATCTCAGGGACTCCCCTGCTGTTGACTCAGCACTGTCAGCTGGTCCCTACAGAGATCTGCGCCCTGCACAGACCCCAGAAACCACGTGAGTCACGAGGTGAGGGTCTCTGCAGTGGCTTGGCCAATGTGGCAGGGCTGCAAAGGAATGCGGACATTGGCTTCCCCTGGACAATTGGTTTGGGGGACTCTGTCAGTATGGAAAACCAAGGGCAACGTAGTCCTCAGCTTTGCATCTGGATTAAAATAATAATAATAATAACAATAGGGATGTGTTCATTTGCTAGGGTCGCCATAACAGAACACCACAGGCCAGGGACTTAAAATGATAGAGGCTTATTTTCTGCAGGCTAGGAGTCCAAGGTCAGGGTGTCTCTCCTGAGGCCTCTCTCCTTGACTTGCTGATGGTGGCCTTCTTGTTGTGCTCTTACATGGCCGTTCCTCTGGGTGCACACATCCTGGTGCTGGTGTGGCCAAATTTCCTCTTCTTAGAAGAACACAAGTTAGGTTGGATTTGGGCCCACCCAAGGGGTCCCATTTTAACTTAGTCAACCTTACAGACCCTATCATCCAATATAATCAGTATGTATTTTGAGATACATACTATTCGATTTATGGATTTTTTTTGGGGGGGGGACACAATTCAGCCCATAACAGGTGACACTTACCAAGTGCTTATTACACATGTGCCGCCTACAAAAATTATTTTATTTTATTTTATTTTATTTTATTTTTTTTTAAAGATTTTATTTATTTATTTATTTGACAGAGAGAGATCACAAGCAGGCAGAGAGGCAGGCAGAGAGAGAGGAGGAAGCAGGCTCCCTGCTGAGCAGAGAGCCCGACGTGGGACTCAATCCCAGCACCCTGAGATCATGACCTGAGCCGAAGGCAGCGGCTTAACCCACTGAGCCACCCAGGCGCCCCCAAAAATTATTTTACAAACAGCACTTCATGTGATTTTCCCAACTACCCTAAAAGTCTATTCTATTATTATAACTCATTTTATAAAACCAAAAAACTGAAACAGAGAGGTTAAGGAAATTGTCCAAGTTTACACAGCGATAAGCATCTGCACTCAGTCTCCAGCCTGGGTATCTGATTCCGAAGTCTGTTCTTAGGAAATCTGTGCTAAATTGCTGAGTGTTACACTCTGGCTTTTCTGTTCTCTCTGAAATAATTATTATAGATATTTTTGGATAGCAAATACTATCTTTTATGTCTCTTATCTGTTTTCTAAGAATTTTTATCTCTTTGTTCTTTAAAAAGAAGAAGAAGAAGAAGAAGATCCTGGGAGATTTTCTTGAGATTGGGTTTTTTAAGTCATTTATTTTTTTTCTGTCATCTCCAGCCTGCTCTTTCGAGCTTCTCCTCATAAAAAATTCACAAATGAGGTTTTCTCTTTTCCAAGTCGTTTTCTTTTCTTTTCTTTCTTTCTTTTTTTTTTTTTTTTTAAGATTTCATTTATTTATTTGACAGAGAGAGATCGCAAGTAGGCAGAGAGGCAGGCAGAGAGAGAGGAGGAAGCAGGCTCCCTGCTGAGCAGAGAGCTCGATGCGGGGCTCAATCCCAGGACACTGGAATCATGACCTGAGCCGAAGGCAGAGGCTTTAACCCACTGAGCCACCCAGGCGCCCCGAAATTACCTCATGTAAATAAGCAGGCAGACAAACAAAGAGCTACCCAGGGGAGCTGCTGTCATGCCCAAGGCAACCTTCCCCAGGGTTGGACAAGGACATGTTGGTCAGTGAAGCCATGCTCACTCCACTGTGTTCTCTGACTATGCACCAGTCCCCTTGTTTACTCCAGTCTCTGGTTTCAGTCTCCGGATATAAGACCAGAAAGCCCACCCAACGTGTGACTCTCTAACTCCAGAAAGCCTGAAGGGCAGCGGGCTAGCGACACGAGTCAGAAGCCATAGGGTTTGGCAGCATGAAGTTGCAGAAAAGCTGAACATCAGTCTAAGGTTTATGCCTCAAGGTGGAGAACTTAAAGCTCTGAATTACCTTGAACTTGAAGCCCCGGTTTCAACGGAAGCTGTAGACTACTAACATTTCCCTTCCTCTAAATGATCTCATATCCCGAGTGGTCTGCTGCAAAAGAAGGAGCTCAATCGAGCTTTTTTTTGGCCTTCTCTGGGGGTCCCAGAAAGAAAAAAAAAAAAAAAACCACGAGAGAGAGGTTTGATTTATTTCTCTGCTGGAGAAACAGGCTCGGTGAAGGTCTTTGAGTTAAGCGCTCTGACTCTTGCCAGGACCCAGATGTCCTGTCAACCAAGACGTCCCCTCCCCCCAACCAGATGTCCCCTACCTCCCCCAGCATTTCGCCACCTCTGGCTCTCCCCCATCCCTGTGTACTTGCTTCGATTCTAAAAAGAGATTTATTGCAGCATCCTCTGGGCACACATTCAAAAACACCCAAACTACAAGGAGAAATGTACCCAAACTCCCATTGTAGCCCTGTACGTAGAGCTGCCCTCAGATCTACAGAGGGGGACTTTTTCCAGCAGCCTGAAAGTCAGTGCGGTTGTCCTTTGCTAAGGACAATCTGAGCAGTTTGGGCCTCAGATTGCTTTCAGAATTCTCAGTGAGAATGCTCAGAGGAACATCGCTAACCAGCTCAGAGGGCCATGCATACAGGTGGCGCCAACACCAGGATGAGCCCTCCAGCCGCTGCCTCCCCTCCAGGAGGTGAGCCCAGCCCAGCACTCCGGATATTGCTCACGTTGGCCTTTTGGTTTGCCCCCAGCCCCTCTTCCCTGCAGCCAAAATTTGACAACCCATTCCCAGTCTACATTTGAGAAATCCTCTGTTCTCAGGAAGCTTTCCCTTGTGCTCGGAATTAATATCCTTGTCGTTGGCCGAGCTGTGAGCATTGTGTAAACACCTTTCACTCCTACACTCGGTAAATACTTAACCCACCAGTGGTGGCGTGCTGGTGTTTTGCTAGGCAGAGAAGGCACGGTGACAGTGATGACCGAGCTCTCCTGGGGCTTCCTTTCCAGGAAGACCAAAAACACTCTCACCAGAGTTTTTATCTCCCCCACGAGGCTGTGAGCTGAGTTACCATCACAAGGGTCCTCCTCCACCTCCTCTTCCTTCTTCTCTTCCTCCTCCTCCCCCAACCCCAAACCCATATATGCCACCGCTTGGGCTCTTCACGTGCTTCACGTTAACGCACGTAAGGTGGACACCATGCCTTGTGCGTCCTGGGTTCCGCTCTGCCCGCCCATGGCCCACAGGACTTAGCATCATGCCTGCCTAATATGGCAACCCTCAATTCATCTGTGTGTTGTCATATTGGTTAATTCTTAAAAAAAAAAAAAAAATATTTCTTTGACAGAGAGAGAGGGAAAGCCCAAGGAGGCAGAGAGGCAGGCAGAGGAGGAGGGAGAAACGGGCTCCCCGATGAGCAGGGAGCTGGACACGGGGCTTGATCCCAGGACCCTGAGACCAGGAACCAGAGCCAGGACCCCAGCCGAAAGCAGACGCTTGACCAACTGAGCCATCCAGATGCGCCATATTGGTTAATTCTAAAAGAGCCTGGGCATGTGATATTTATAACAAAGTTTTTAATCCAAAGGGACCCTGTAAGGAACAGATTTTTCCTATTTTCCTTAACCCCAATCTCCCAAACACTCCCAAACACACACACAGCGTCTAACTAGGGAAACAGTCATGACTTTTAGTATTTATCCCAGAGGAAATTTATGCCGGGATTTGGTTATGCAGATGTTGGAGAGGGTCATGGTCAGGAGTGGTTGCAAATTTTTCCTGCATCCAGAAATGGAGTCTGTTTCTTTATCCCTCGGATCCAGGCAGGTCTTGTGACTTTGGAAGGAAGCAAGGCTGTGCAAGTTCCAAACTTGGGCCTCCAAAGGCCTTTCCTCTTTCCTTAGCCTTTCTTGGAACCAGCTGCCATCTGATGAATATGCCTGGCCTAGACTGCCAGATGTTGAGAGACACACGAACCCACCCTCCACCCCCCCACATGACAGCACGCGGGCTCCCAGCCTAGAGCCCCCTGCTGAGTTGGCAGCCAAGTGTAGACGCCTGAGCATGTCCAGCCAAGATCAGCAGAATTGCCCAGCGAATCTCAGTCTAAATTGCTACCTCATGAATTGTGAGCTACACATAAATGGTAGTTGTTTTAAATCATTACATTTGGGGTAGTTTGTTTCACAACAAAAGCCAACTGGAAGTAACCCAGGGATTAGCAACAGCAGGGGGCCACTACTGTCTTAGGCTGTAAAGGCACGAGAGCACACACTCTCTTTCTCTAAATAAATAAATAAATAAGTAAAGTCTTAAAAAAGAAAGGGTCATGATTTCTGCCCTCTCTGTCCTGGAGGTAGCCACAGCTTAGTGATGGAGAGGGTACCTGGACACACACACACCTTCTTCTTAGGCAGGGATGGTTGGTTGGTTGGTTGATTTGATCTGGCTTGGATTGCAAAAACGTTGTAAAAATGGTACCATATTATCGTGGCTCTGCAACTTGCTTCTTTCCCCTTCACAATACGATGGACGCTCAAGTGGTCTGTTTCTAGCAGTTATGAAAATATTGCAGTGGTGTCTCTTTGAGGATGAATCTGGGTATACTGAGACTTTCACTTCAGAAAATAGGTTCCCAACTAGAGGGTATCTGGATCAATGGATGTTTGCTTATTTTGTTTTGTTTTATTTTATTTTATTATTTTTTAGAGTTGGGGGAGAGGCAGAGGGACAGAGGGAATCTCAAGCAGCTTCCACAACTTGGGGCATGATCTAACGATCCTTAGATCATGACCGGAGCCGGAATCAAGAGTCAGGCACTTAACCGACTGAGGCCTCCATGTGCCTCTTTAATTTTTTTTTTTTTCAAAGATTTTATTTCTTTTAAGTAGTCTCTGCACCTGACTTGGAACTAGAACTCACTACCCAGAGATCAAGAGTTGCTTGCTCTACCAACTGAGCCAGCCAGGCACCCCTGCATTTTTAATCTTTTTTTTTTTTTTACTTTGCATTTTTTTTTTTTTTTTTTTTTTTTTTTTTTTAAAGATTTTATTTATTCATTTGACAGAGAGAAATCACAAGTAGATGGAGAGGCAGGCAGAGAGAGAGAGAGAGCGAAGCAGGCTCCCTGTCGAGCAGAGAGCCCGATGCGGGACTCGATCCCAGGACCCTGAGATCATGACCTGAGCCGAAGGCAGCGGCTTAACCCACTGAGCCACCCAGGCGCCCCTTTACTTTGCATTTTTAATCTTAATGGACGTGTCCAGATTGCTAATAGGTTGTAGCAATTCCTCTTCTTCAACATTGTCAGGAAGACCTGCACAGTATCACTCTTCAAGTGGTAGATTTTGCCAAGTACCCTGGGTATAAAAAGGCTGTATTGATTTAATCTGCATTTCCTTGATTTGTACAGACACTAAGCCTTTTACCATATGCTTATTGACAATTTGCCTGTTCCCTTCTATGAATTCCCTACTCATTTTTCCGTTCAGTTGTCTTTTTCTTGTCCATTGTAAGGAGCTCTTTGAATATTAGTGTATTCGGGTATTGATTTATATTAGTCTCTCTCTCTTTTCTTTCTTTTAGAGAGAGCACACAAGAGCACAAGGAAGTGGGCGGAGGTGGGAGAGTAGGGCATGGGGAGGGAGGAGTAGAGAGGCAGAGGGAGAGAGAGAATCTTTTTTTTTTTTTTTAAAGATTTTATTTATCTGTCAGAGAGAGAGAGATCACAAACAGGCAGAGACACAGGCAGAGAGAGAGAGAGAGGGGGAAGCAGGCTCCCCACTGAGCAAAGAGCCCGATGCAGGGCTCGATCCCAGGACCCTGAGATCATGACCTGAGCCAAAATCAAGAGTTGGACGCTTAACTGCCTGAGCCACTCAAGTACCACCATTTGTGTTTTTTTTTTTTAATAGAAATTTTTATTTGGAAAATCATTACACACTAATGTTAGTTGTGAAAATAGCACAGAGTTCCATGCCCCATTCATACAGTTTCTTCCAAGGGCAGCATCTTTCAAAATTATAGTACAATATCAAAACCTCATTTCTCAGGGCGCCTGGGTAGCTCAGTGGATGAAAGCCTCTGCCTTCGGCTCAGGTCATGATCCCAGGGTCCTGGAATTGAGCCCCACATCGGGCTCTCTGCTCAGCAGGGAGCCTGCTTCCCCCCCCCCTCAGTCTGCCTCTCTGCCTACTTGTGATCTCTGTCAAATAAATAAATAAAAATCTTTACAAAAACTAACAAACCTCATTTCTCTTTTGATGTAGTGTATGATACTATTTTTATTTCAATTACTTTACTGTAAATTTTACTATCTGGTAAGGTATGTCCTACTATTCCCTACTTTCTCATTATGTTTCTGACTATTTTCGGTTACTTATTTTTTACATTTGAAATTTAGAATAATTTTAGCCACTCCTTCCCTCATCTTTCCCCTAACATGCCCTCTTGAAATTCAGATTGGAACTCACTCAAAACTGTATATTAGTTTGTGAAGGATTGACATTTTAAGGTACTAGGTTTTCCTACCCAGGAACACGGTATTTGTCTCTAGCTATTCAGCTCTTACATTATGCCCTTCAATAAGAGTTTAGTTTTCTTCATACAGATCACGTACCTTCTATGAATAATTTATTCATAGGCATTTCATAGCTTTTATCACTATCATTTATCAGGATAAATGATGTATTAGTATCCTAATGTTGCTGTAACAACTTACCATAAATTTAGTGGCTTAAAAACAGCATGAATTTATTATCTTATAATTTAGGAGGTCAGACATCATAAAATCGGGTGCGCCTGTGTGGCTCAGTTGGTTAAACACCTGCCTTCGACTGGGATCATGAGCCCAGGGTCCTGGGACTGAGCCCTATGTAGGGCTCCTTGCTCAGTGGGGAGTCTGCGTCTCCCTCTGCCTCTCCCCCTGCTCAAGCTCTTTCTCTAATATAAGATCTGGTGAAAAAAGAGAAAAAAGAAAAAAGAAAGATATAAAATAATAAAGTGGAGGGTTGCAGTCAGCAGGGCCATGTTTCTTCTGGAGGCTCCAGGAGAGAATCTGTTTCCCGGCCTTTTCTTGCTTTAGAGGCTGCCTGCATTCCTTGGCTCTTGGCACCTACCTTGACTCACTCCTACCTCTGTTGTCATTACCACATCTTTGACTCTGCCTCCCTCTTATACAGGATTGTGATGACTTTATTTATTTTTGTATATTTACCTACTATCATTCACCTTACCAAAGTAATTCTTTCGAATAGTTCTTGGTAGAGTTCTTCTGGATTCTCTGAATACACAATTATATTGGGTGAAAATAATGTAGTTTTGCCTCTTTTTTCCAATATTTATATGGAATATTAAATGACAGTAATTAACAATTAATGTCTTGCATTAGTTAAGGTCTCTAATGTAATGTCAAGAATGATGGTTTTGACAAAAATGACTTCAGCTTAATGTTGAAGTTGCTACTCATTTTTGGTAAATAACCTTTCATCATTTTGAAACGATTCCTTTTTGTACATGTGGTTTTTTGTGTGTGTTGGTAGGAAATGAGACCATAAATGCTCTCACCTCCACTGGGGGTTGTGGGGGAGGTGGCTATACTCTCCTGCATCTGGGGTCCAAGAAGGGGATAGATGATTTTCTTTCAATCACTCAAACAGATCAAATCAGCCCAAATTATACTTCCATTTCAGGTCTGCTGGTATCAGCAAGATAGGGCAATCCCCACCAAGGACATCCAAAGGAACCCTGTGTCCACGAGTCATTTCTTCTCGGGGAGTCCTAAAATCTTCAGCGTGGTCCAAGAAAGGAAGCCCTGGACCCATCCCTCCCCTGGAGCACTCGGAACAACCCCTAGCCTCACACACCTAGTTTCCATCCGAACACTTATTTTGGTGTTTATGTTGCTCCAAGAACAGATTGCAAATGCGAGGTTCTGAGAATGTTTGCCTGGTTTGCCGTCTCCTTAGAATTCCCTTATTCACATCACACCGAAGCTTTGAAGCAGAATAATAACATCATATTTCTGTTTTATAAAGTATTTTCGAAGAAGCTAAAGCGGTTCCTTTAAGAATGATCCTACTTAAAAGACCATATGATGGGTTCCCACTAAAATAAAATACGGTGTATCCATACCATGTCTATTAGTTAGTTATTGCTGTACATTACCCCCAAACTTAGCAGCTTTAAACACACACATTTATCATCTTCCAGTGTTTGTGGGTCAGGGCTGTGGACACAGGCTAATCTCATACTCTGCTTCATGATTTCCCACAAGCTGCAATCAAGGTGTTAGCCAGAGCTAGGGTTCCATTAGAAGACCCAACTGGGGAAGGATCCATTTCTAAACGAATTTACATGATCACTGGCAGGATTCAGGTCCTTGATACCTATTCTTACCTATGTGAATTTCTCCAACATGGGAGCTTACTTCATGAAACCCATCGAGAGAGAGAGAGAGAGAGTCAATGAGCAAGATGGGGGGTTATAATCCCTTATAACATAATCTCAAGGGTGACATTGGTTCAACATTGCAATGTGCTGTTGGACAGAGACAAGTTACTCAAACTGAGAGTGTGATTCTGATACCAAGTCTGATCTGTGGGTTTTCCAATAGCGCCAAGGAATTTCCAATACTTGTTGGCTGTCCTACTATTCAACTCAATTGGTTTCTGACACAATCTACCTGGAGGGAACATCGGATCCCATAGGTTAAGGGCTCAGTCCTCCAACACTGCCCCCAGCCTCACACCTTCAGAAACCAACCACAAGTCCAGCAAGTCACCTGTGCTGCTGGCTGACTGGCTCTAGACCAGAGGTTTCTCACCAGTCCCTGCTTGGGTTTGATTAATTTCCTAGAGTGGCTCACAGAGTGCAGAAACATTTTACATACTAGATCACCAGTTTATTATAAAAGGATATAACTCAGGAGCAGCCAGATGGAAGAGAGGCACAGGGCAAGGCACAGGGTATGTGTGGGAGGGAGCGAGGAGCTCCCATGACCTCTGGCTGTGCCACTCTCAAAGCACTTCTGTGCCTGCACCAACCCAGAAGCTCCCCAGACCCTGTCCTTTCGAGGGTGTTTGTTGTTGTTTTGGTTTGGTTTTTTCGATTATTTATTTGAGAGTGAGCAAGAGCCAGAGAGCAGGGGGAAGAGCAGAGGAAGAAGCAGACTCCCCACTGACCAGGGAGCCCGATGTGGGGCTTGATCCCAGGGCTCTGAGATCATGACTGGAGCTGAAGACAGACTCTTAACTGACTGAGCCACCCAGGTGCCCCTCCTTTTGAGTATTTATGGAAGTTTCATTACATACCCCTGGTTGATTAAATCATTGGTCACTGGTGATTAATTCAACCTCCAGCCCCCTCTTCCCTCTCAGGAGGCCAGGGGTGGAAGGTAAGGGCCTGGGGCCTTTTGGGACGGGATGGAAACTTCTAACCTTGTAGTCACATGGTTGGCTCCACTGGCAACCAGCCCCCATCCTTGAGTCTCTTCCAAAAGTCACCTTATTAAGATAACAAAAGATACCTTGATTGCTGTCCTCACGGGAAATTCCAAGGCTTTTAGGAGGTTTGTGCCAGAAATTAGGACAAAGGCCAGATATATATTTCTTTTTTTTTTTTTAAGATTTTATTTATTTATTTGAGAGAGAATGAGTGAGAGAGAGCATGAGAAGAAGGTCAGAGGGAGAAGCCGACCCCAAGGAGCTGGGAGCCCGATGCGGGACTCGATCCTGGAAGTCCGGGATCATGACCTGAGCCGAAGGCAGCCGCTCAACCAACTGAGCCACCCAGGCGCCCCAGATACATATTTCTTACTCTTTTTTTTTTTGTTAAATTTTTATTTTTTTATTTTTTATAAACATCTATTTTTATCCCCAGGGGTACAGGTCTGTGAATCGCCAGGTTTACACACTTCACAGCACTCACCAAAGCACATACCCTCCCCAATGTCCATAACCCCACCCCCTTCTCCCAACCCCCCTGCCCCCAGCACCCCTCAGTTTCTTTTGTGAGATTAAGAGTCACTTATGGTTTGTCTCCCTCCCAATCCCATCTTGTTTCACTTATTCTTCTCTTACCCCCTTAACCCCCCATGTTGCATCACCACTTCCTCATATCAGGGAGATCATATGATAGTTGTCTTTCTCCGCGTGACTTATTTCGCTAAGCCTGACATATTTCTTACTCTTAACCACAGTGATCACAGAGGGGATTACACAAGGCTGTGAAATGAGGAAAGGAGTCATCTTAGAGGAAGCCTGTCCCAACACAGAATACTATGTAGCAGCCCAAATTAGGTAGTTCTGTATATACTGACATGGAAAATCTCCAAGACATATTGTTAAGTGAAAAAAGGAAGTAGCAAAACCATTTATGGCTCCATTCATGTTTTAAATGTTTAAAAAAAAAAACAACATACAAAAAATAGTAAGATTTTTTTTTCTGTGTGGATATGCATGGAAAATACACAAAAAACACTTCCAACTGATTACCATGGTTACCTCTTGAATTTTTGATTATCTGTATTGTTTGAATTTTTAAAGAATGATAATGTATTCATATTTTATGCAGTTAACACTAATTCTCCAAGATTAAATAAAACAGACTGTTGTGAGTGTGGAAGAGAGGTGATGGTAGCCAGAAGCAGTGTGACAGTAAGAGATAAAAGGGAGCCGGTGTTTGCTGGTGTTTTGCTTCGTTTTGTTTGTTTTAAGGGGAGAGGTATTTAAGAGTGAAAAATCAAGAGGTCTTAAAGCACCTGAAAGAAAGGAAGTTTTCTATGATGACTTAAGATTTTGAGCTTAGGCGATGGGTTCGATGAGCGTTTCCTTCATTGAATTAGGGAACGCAGTAGGAACAACAGATTTTGGGGGGCACTGGGGTAGGAGTGTGAATGGCCGAACTCGTAGTTTCTTTAACAACCCCTTCCAAGCTAAGGTGTACATGGGCACTGATACCTGTCCTGGATCCAGGGTGATGTGTGATTGAGAGAAAGCTGAAAAATGAACCTCTACCCAATCCTTGATTATCCTGCTTGATGAGCCTCCCTGTTCCCTGAGCCAAAGATTTATTAATACAATGAGAGTTTTGGCCAAAGACTGCACTGTTATCCCTTTGTTGAGTTAGGCTGATCCCACTCTAGATCCCCCTTAGTCCTCTACTTAGGAGAAGGCTTGGACCCTTTCTTAGCCCACTAGTAACCTGGGATCAGAGAGAAATAAACCAAGACTGGGATCCATAAATAAGAATCCAAAGAGAAGAGGCAGACACCAAGTAAGTGGGTGCTGGAGCTTCTTGCCTCTCCTTCCTGCCCAGACACTACCCGCAACACCCTGGGACTTGCACTGCTAAGATCTCAGTGCCTAACACCCATCCTCTGGAGACATGTGGGCATGTCAGTGTGCTGGAGTTGGGTCTGTGGTGAGGCTGATGGCTGATGGCTGATGGCACTTAGAACTCAAATATCCCCTCCACAGTTTAACTCCTTTAAACAAGCGTTAGCTCGACAACCAGACCAGGGGCCGCCAAGGTGTAGCTTTGGTCACCCATCAGAGGAGATAAAATCCAACCCGTGACTTCCATCACTGCAATCTCTCCATGCTGTTTATCGGGGACCACCGAAAAGTCACCACCAGATTTAACAAGAACCCTTTAAAAAGGTCTCTTTGGCCTAGGCCCCAGAAGCAGCTGAAAAGGGTCAGGAAAGAAGTCGATAAATGAGCCACAAGGCCTTACTCTGTCCTGGACCTGGGAGCTTCAGTGGGTTAATTATCATCTCGATGGAGCTCGGTTCCATGTCCGGCAGACCCCCCAGAGAGTGTTTAATATAATAAACAGCCTCCAAACCACGGAACACTTATGACATGAATTCCCTAGACAGGCCGCGACTCCACATTTTTCACACTACAAATATTCCTTTATCAACTTAATCCCTTCTTCTCACAGAGTCATTAGAGCTCCTTTTCTACTTTCTCTGCTTAAATATGGCCAGTGGGAATCTCCCCAAGGTTTATCCACTGGCTGGAACTTGGACGCTGTCTTCTGCACTCACAGCAGAGAGTCTCAGCCCAGGGGACACCTTAGAATCACCTGCCAGTTTGAAAAGGCCCCATCGCCAGGCTCTGTCCCTAGAGATTCAGACTTCATTGGCCTGGGGCAGGGCCAGGCACCAGGAGATTTAAAGCTCATCAGATAGCCAGGGTCAAGAACCACTCACTTACGGCCTGGACATGTTCATGGGCCAAACTCCAGCTCTTTCAAATGGATTTTCTCCGATTCCAAGTCTCTCTTGATTCCAACTTTCTAAAATTCTAATCTGGTAGAATATTCCATGATGATGGAAATGTTCCGATAGGGACTAGAAACTGGATAAAGCACCTGAGGTAGGTAGGGGGCAAAATTTAAGGAGGCTCTTACTTTGAGAGGCTGACTCTCCACTTTCACAACTCTAGGAGTGAGTGCCTCCTTAAATTTAAAAAAAAAAAGCTTAAAAATATGTGTATATATATGTATATATGTATATTTTGTGTGTGTGTGTGTATTTTATTTGAGTTTAGATTTTAGTTATTTATTCGAGAGAGAGAGAAAAAAAGGAGCAGGGGGCACAGGGGGACAGGGAGAAACAGACTCCCTGCTGAGCAGGGAGCCTGATGTGGGGCTTGACCCCAGGACCCTGGGATCATGACCTGAGCTGAAGGCAGATGCTTAACCGACTGAGCCACCCAGGGTCCCCTATGTGTGTATATTTTAAACAATTTATTTATTTATTTGAGGGCAAGAGAGCACACAGAGGGGAGGGGCAGAGGGAAAGGGAGAGAGAAGGTTAAGCAGACTTTGTGCTGAGTGTGGAGCCCGAGGGGGCTCGATCCCATGACCCTAAGATCATGACCTTAGTTGAAACCAAGAGTCGGATGCTCAACCAACTGCACCATCCGGAACACCTTAATATATATACATAATATATATCTTTTAAAAGTTATATATATATCTTAAAATATATGTACATATATATTTTTTAAGATATTATTTTTAAGTAATCTCTACACCAGTGGGGGCTTAAACTCACACTCATGAGTGAAGTCACACGTTCCACTGGCTTTGCCAGCCAGGAGCCCTGCCTCCTTAAATTTTGAACCTTAGGTCCCTCATCCAAATCTTGGCCCTGGTTCATTTGGCACATGCATTCTCTGTGGGGGCCACACGGCCTTCCCAGGAGGGAAGATTGGTTCCTAGTTGGAGGTGGGGTGGGAAATTTTTCTGATTTTATGTTTGAAGCACAGATAGACACATGTACGCAGTTGTAAAGTACATGTGTGTTATTAAAATTTTAAGGCAGAGGCAACCGGGGAGAAAGTGTCTCAATAGTCTTCCTGGGCAAGCAGAAGTGAAAAAAAGGTGGTGAAACACTGATACAGAACATTGAGCATAAGTGCCAATGAGCCAGCAAAATGGAGCTAGTGGGACCAAGACACTGAATTTTAAATTACATTTAATTTTAATCAATTTCAATTTAAATACCTACCTATGGCTGCTGATTACCATGTTACACAAGCACAGATGAGAGGTTGGACAAGACAACTAAGATTATCCCAGGGCACCTGGGTGGCTCCAGGGTCCTGGAATCGAGCCCCCCATGGGGGAGCCTGCTCATCCGGAAGCCTGCTTCTCCCTCTGCCTGCCGCTCCCCTGCTTGTGCTCTGTCTCTCTCTCTCAAATAAATAAATAAAATCTAAAACACAAACCAACCAACCACAATTATCACAGTTCCTGCCTTGGTCCAAAGCACAGACAGATCCTGGAAATGGCAGGGATCTCCCTGGCAGTTCACAGTGTTAAGTGCTAATCCCCTCACTCACAGTCTCTCTGAGCCCAGCCCGTACTGCTATTCCCGAACCCTGAGCTCTGTTGCCTTTCACTCAAAGGCCAAAACTCAAAAGCCAAGTTTTGTTTGGAAAGGAAGATGAGCTTGGTTTATTCAGGAGGCTGGCCCCCTGAGGAGAAACTGAACTATTGTCCAAAGATCAAGTCTGGGGTTTCTGCCCGGCCCAGGAAGTTATAAAGGGGTTTAAGGCAGTTAATCGGTGAAGGCAGTGCAGGGGTCCCTAACATTCCTTGGTTATGTGCAGACTGGTGTCTGCTGTAGATGTAATCTCGGTGCTCATTGGTTGTGCAAGGGCATCGATCTGGTTCCTAAGTGTCCGGGGGTTGTACAGGTGGGTCTGGTTTCTGTTTCCTGATGGGCAGGAGCACGCTGTTCATTCTAGGAATGTGTGGCTGGAAGGGCCACATTGGAGCAGTTGGGCACCCTGATACCCAACTGATCATTGATCATTGATCAATGATCTACTGATCATTGAGCCCAAAGATCAAACTCACCAGGGACAAATATACTATACAAGGATAAGGAGGACACTGTCCTAGGGGAAAACAATCTTGCAACCAGGTGACCGACCTCTTTGAGGGGGGCTGGAAACATACTCTATGTCCTGTTTCATGACCAGCATGCTTTGCATTTACGAAGTTAAGTTTTCCTTAAAATTTGATGGCTTTGCTCTCCTGCAAACCCCCGTCTTGAATTTGTGTCACTTTGATTGTGTCACCAGGCTTGCTGGGAGACCAACTCACTGTTTCCTGCTTTAGAATTCACTAGACCTTTCCATTCTGCTCCAGAGGCCCCTCCCTGTTCCCACCATTGTCCAAACTGGAGACACTGCCCCCCGCGGCCCCCACCCAATTCTCCAGCCTAGAGCCTTTGAGCCCTCAGGAGCCCCTAAAGAACAGTGTGTTCTCTATCCCTGCTTTTCCTTTTCCTGAGAGAGAGAGCGAGCGCGTGAGAGAGCAGGAAGGGATAGAAGGGGAGGGAGGCAGAATCTGAAGCAGACTCCATGCTGAGCGCAGAACCCCACGTGGGGCTCAATCCCACAACCCATGAGAGCATGACCTGAGCAGAAACCAAGAGCTGGATGCTTAAGCAACTGAGCCATCCTGGTGCCCCAGACTGAATTATAGCTTAAAAGGTAATAAACAGGGGCGCCTGGGTGGCTCAGTGGGTTAAAGCCTTTGCCTTCAGCTCAGGTCATGATTCCAGGGTCCTGGGATCAAGCCCCGCATAGGGCTGTCTGCTCAGCAGGGAGCCTGCTTCCTCCTCTCTCTCTCTGCCTGCCTCTCTGCCTACCTGTGATCTCTGTCTGTCAAATAAATAAAATATTTTTTTTAAAAAAAAGGTAGTAAACATAAAAACTTACTGCTTCCAGATCATTTTACATATTGCTATTACCATGTTCTTGAATACACACACACACACACATATATATATATATTTGTGCCATGAAACATACACTATATATTATTTAGCGTATATTCAAATAAATCTTGTGGAAGTATTATAAGCTGGGGTACTACCGAGGATCTCTTGCAATTGTCAATTCTCCATTCAGTGACATCATATCAGAAGCTTGAAATCAGCAGCAGTGGAGTATTTACGCCATGGAAATCAGCCAATACTTCAAATCAGAGGTCGACTTATTGTTTTGTTGATTAAACTCCTAGACTTTAGAAGGTAATAGAGAAAAAATTTTAATAATGCAGGTTAAACATAAAAAGCATATTGTCATGTTTGTAGCAGTTACATTGTGAACAGCACAAAATATTGTGACATCATGATTGGGTTGTAACCACAGGTTGGCCGCAGATACAAGAGAAGCATTCCAAAAGAATTCAGTGTGCAGGAAAGAAAACAAGCAATAGAGTGAAAAAGCAACCTACAGAATGGGAGAAGATATTTGTAAACCTTATATCTGAGAAGAGGTTAATATCCCAAATACATAAGGAACTCTTACAACTCAAGAACAAGATAACCAAGAACCTGATTTTTAAAATGGGCTACAAACATGAACAGACATTTTTTCCCCAAAGACATACGAATGGCCAGTAGGCATATGAAAAATTTCTCAACATCATTAATAATTAGGGAAATGCAAATCAAAACCACAATGAGATATCCGCTCACAGCTATTATTAAAAAAAAAAAATCAAAAGATGTTGGCGGAGATGTGGAAGCGTTGCAACCTTTGTACAGTATGGTTGGGAATGTAAAATGGTTCAGCTGCTGTGGAGAAGAGTATGGACGTTTCTCAAAAATTTAAAAATAGAACCACCATATGATTCAGCAGTCCCATTTCTGGTATTTATCCCAAAGAAGTGAAATCAGGAGCTTGAAGGGATATCAGCACTTCCGCGTTCATTGCAGCACTGTTCACAGTAATCCAGATGTGGGAAAAGCCTGAGCGCCCATCGTTGGATGAATGGACAAAGAAAAGGTAGCATATAAATACAATGGAGTATCATTCAACCTTAAAAAGAAGGAAATCCTGCTCTAGGCAACACTGCAATCTATAAATCCTATTATATCCTAGTTACAGCAACTTGGTGGCCATTATGTCAGGTGAAATAAACCAGCCCAGGACAGCACGATTCCATTTATAGGAGATACCTACAATAGTCAAACTTCAGAGAAGCAGAGAATAGCATTGCGGTTGCCAGCGGCTAGAGGGAAGGGGAACTTGGGGTGTTCATAATCAACAGTATAATATTCCACGGACGCAATATGAAAAATGTTCTAGTGATCTTCTGTATGGTGTTGTGCCCTTAGATGACGAGGTCATATGGTACTTAAAAATTTGTTAAGAGGGGGCATCTAGATGGCTCAGCTGCCTTCAGCTCAGGTTATGATCCTGGAGTCCTGGGACTGAAGCCTGCATTGGGCTCCCAGCTTAGCGGGAAGTCGGCTTCTTCCTCTGACCTTTCCCGCTCTTGTGCTTTCTCTTTCTCTCTCTCAAATAAATAAAATCTTTTAAAAAATTAACATATAATATATTATTCTTTTCAGGTGTACAAGTCTGTGATTCATCAGTCTACACTATTCACAGCGCTTACCATAGTCCGTACCCTGCCCAATGTCGATCCCCAGCCACCCCATACCTCCCACCCCACAACCCCCAGCAACCCTCAGTTTGTTTCCTGAGATTAAGAGGGTCTTATGGTTTGTCTCCCTCTCTGGTTTCGTCTTGTTTCATTTTTCCCTCCCTTCCCCTATGATCCTCTGTCTTTTTTCTCAAATTCCACATATCAGAGAGATAATATGATAATGTCTCTGATTGACTTATTTCACTTTGCATAATACCCTCTAGTTCCATTCATCTTGTGGCAAATGGTCACTTTTTTATGGCTGCATATTATTCCATTGTGTGTATATATATATATATATATATATATATATATATATATAAAGAAGATGTGGTATATATATATACCACATCTTCTTTATCCATCCATGGCTATTGTGGACATTGCTGCTACAAACATTGGGGTGCATGCGCGTTTTGGATCACTATTGTTAAGAGGGCAGATCTCAGAAACTGTTGGCTCTGTGTTCTTTTCAATGGAGGTATTTTATCTTTCATTATTACTTGCAAAGCCTATGATACACATTGTTTTTATTGGTAAAATTTATAATAAACTTAAGTTTGTATATACCTACGTGCATTCCTTCAGCCCCCCACCCATCCCCCAGGCTGACTGTTAAGCATTTAGCTGCACTGCGGACCCTGGCTGTCCAAGCAGGGTTTTGGCCGGGAGGATGGGGGTGCCCTGGGAGGGTGGGGGTGCTGCGGTGGGGTACCAGCTCGGTCCCTGCCGAGCTTGATTCCAGCTTCTCGAAAGCCCTGTCCTGCGGTGGGAACTGTGCTGCTTCCACCTGGGGCTTTGCCCAGAACTGCAGGTTGGCTCTCACAGTGAGGCATCCTCCAAAGAGCCGGCCGCCCACCTCCCTGCCTTCTGCACACATTCGCTTCCCTCTGCCAAATCACCAGATGTGAGACGTGTTTTAGCACAGGAAAGAAATGGGGAAAGATGGCCAGGATCCTGAGCCCCTAAGTCCTCAGCCTCTGGCTCTCCCTGCTCTGTCAAGGCAGTTGTGTCCGGACAAAACCATGTTTTGTTTTTTAAATTTCTCTAAGAAACGTTTCTTGGTGTATGACCTCTAGCCATCTCCTTTAGAACCACCTGGTACCCATGTATGTTCCTGGACCCTACCCAGGCCTGCTGGGTTATCATCTCTGGGGACAGACGCTGCAATTTTAACGGCTTTACTTATTCATTCATCTCCTGGGTAGTGGTGGTGGGAGGGCGGCTATTGTCTGCCAGGCACTGTTCTAGGCTCTGGATATGCCAGAGAGCAAAACAGAATCCCTGTTTGCATGGATGTTACAGCTAATGGGGACACACCAAAGAGCCAAGATATTTAAGTAAAATACATAGCATACTGCTGAGTAATAAGTGTCAGGGAGAAAAATAAAGCAGGGGAAGGGGATAGGAAGCGTGAAGGTGAAGTTTGAGTAAAGACCTGAAGAGGAATCCTGTGACTCTCTGGTGGGAACGGTGCTCGAGGTAGAGGGAACAGAAGATACAATGGCTCCAAGGAAGGACTTTGCTTGGAGTGAGGAATAGGAGGAATAGGAGGCGGCCAATATGGCTAAAGAAGCCCCAGAATATTCTCCTGTACGTTAAAATGAGGGAGCTTCACTGTGAGCAAATGCCACTAAATTTTTCATGTAAAGTCGGCCAGGCCTGGCACAGTGATGGTTCCAGAATCTTCCTCCAGTTCATTTGTTTCTTTCACCAAGCTTTTGTGGAGTATAGGAGGTGACTATGAGGTTATGGGGCTGAAAGTGCCTTACCTATTTTTTTTTTTTAGTTTTTTAAAAAAATAATTAAAAAAAATAAACATACAATGTATTATTAGCCCCAGGGGTACAGGTCTGCAAACCGCCAGGTTTACACACTTCACAGCACTCACCATAGCACATATCCTCCCCAATGTCCATAACCCCACCACCCTCTCCCTACCCACACTGCCTGGCAGCCCTCAGTTTCTTTTGTGAGATTAAGAGTCTCTTATGGGTTGTCTCCCTCCCGATCCCATCTTGTTTCATTTATTCTTCTCCTACCCCCCAAACCCCCCACGTTGCATCTCTACTTCCTCTGATCAGGGAGATCATATGATAGTTGTCTTGCTCCAGTTGTGAAAGTCCCTGACTTCTTTGCGTGCCATCCAGCTCTGTGGCCTCCCACTGGACTTCATTCTTCAGCTCTTTGAGCCTCAAAACTCTCTTCGTTTACCCTTTATTTTCTGCTCTCAGCCACAGGGGAATAGTAATTCCCCAACCTGGGTCCAACTCCTAAAACCTCTGTCCCAGGTGTGGAACCCTCATTGAGCAGCAAGGGAAGGGGTGCTGGGAGATGGAGCTGAGTCTCGGACATACTGAGTTCAGGTAGGAGGACGTGTGCTGGAGGTCACTGGGTTGATAGGTCTAGGGCCTGGAAAAGAAGACAGGGATGGAAATATGGATTGAAATCCCTGGTAAACATTTGTTGAGACGTTTTTCGTGTGCAAAGCTGGTGATTGTCAACTTTGCGGATTTAAAGCACCCGGAGGGCTTTTGAGGGCGCCTGGCTGGCTCAGTTGGTAGAGGACATGACTTTTGATCTCAGGGTCATGAATTTGAACCCCATGTTGGGTGTAGAGCTTGCTTAAATAAACTAAAAAATAATAAAAAAAAAAAGGCACCTGGAGGGCTTTTAAAATATGCAAATACAGGGGTGCCTGGGTGGTTAAAGCCTCTGCCTTAGGCTCAGGTCATGATCCCAGGGTCCTGGGATGGAGCCCCGCATTGCATCGGGCTCTCTGCTCAGCAGGGAGCCTGCTTCCTCCTCTCTCTCTGCCTGCCTTTCTGCCTACTTGTGATCTCTGTCTGTCAAATAAATAGATAAAATCTTAAAAAAAAAAAAAATAGAGATACAGGGATCCTGCCCCAGGCCAACTGACATTGGCTCTCTGGGGGCGAGACTCAGGCATTTGTGTATTTTAAAAGCTCCTGAGGGCTGCTATTCTGCAGCCAGGGTGGGAAGCCACCTGTAGCTTTGCTTGCCCTGGACTATTTTCTGACTGGGAACATCACCTCCCTTCTTTAGGGGAGCTCCTCCTGCTCCCATTCCAGCAATAGGGTTTGAATGGGGATTGTCAACCACAACACACCCTGCTCCTTCGGCTTCAGGACACAGACCCAACCAAGACAATCAGAAACTTCCTTGGAATTTTCTGAATTAAAACTATGAGATGTTGGGTGAAGATGACGAGATTGGAGCTTGGGCACAACTAATTGCCATGCTTTCAGGTTCATGGAGAAAACAGGTTCTGAAAATAAAGGAAGTATCACCCAACTGGTTTGTGTGTGTGTGTTGGGGGCACGGGGGGCGGCAGTGAGGGTGGGGATGGGTGGGCACTCATGGGCTCAACAGGAGCAGGAGGGTCCATGAGTCCGCACTTTCATTGTCCCTGAAGCAGCTGCTCCTCTGGTCTTCCCAAGGGTTAGTTACGTTGGTCAATAAATTCCCCACTTTGCCTCGGTTAGTTGAAACTAGGTCACTGGCAGTGATGTAAAGAACCCTCATAATATATAAGCCTTGGAGGAATTAATCAAAGAGGGGGGAGGATTAAGGCATTAGATAAAACTGGCCCCTTTGAGCAGCTGTTGGAGGGTGGGTTTGAAGTGGGGGAGGGTCTGTGGATGACAGAGGTGAGAACATAGTCTATGCCCCTGCCTCGCTCTGGAAAGTGCAAGCCCTCAGCCCCCAATTCAACTTGACTGCAAAGGCATTTAGGACTTAGGGGAGAAATGAAAATGTATTCTTCTACATCAGAGGGAAAAGTGTCTAACAGGTTGTGAATAATTCAGATTTAATTACTAGGAAAATGCCTTCCTTTTCTTTCTTCTTTTTATTCTGTCCCCTGACTGATGCTTAGGCAGCAGGTTTAGGAGATATTTTTGTTCTAGAAATTCCGCTTGAGAAATAGTTAGCCAAGTCCTCAGCTTTTCTTCTTGCTGGGTGTGAAAACAGGGGTGTCTGGGATATAGGCAGGGAGGAAGAGCAGGTCTGCCCTAGCGCTTCCTGCTGGATACTGCCAGGCCTGGCGCCCACTCTGGGGGTTTTACTCTAATGCCTGGGGCCTCTGAGCTTGTGGGTGGTAGATTAGAAGGTACAGGTGGGTGAGGCACCTGGGTGGCTCAGTGGGTTAAAGCCTCTGCCTTCGGCTCAGGTCATGATCCCAGGGTCCTAGGATAGAGCTGAGCTCTCTGCTCAGCAGGGAGATTCCTTCACCCCCCCACCCCGCCTGCCTCTCTGCCTACTTGTGATCTGTCAAACAAACAAACAAACAAATCTTAAAAAAAAAAAAAAAAAAGAAGGTACAGGTGTGAGATGTTCCCAACCAGGCAGATGGGTGCCATTACAATTTTGTGGTATTATGTCTCGAAACCGGCCCTCACCGCTGCTCAGCAATCCTATTACACGCCTAACGCCGTTGATTTCAAACCTCATTCCTCACTTCGAGCCCCCGGTATTCACTGTCCCATCCCCATCCTTCCTTCCTCACCAGATGATGAATTTTTTAAGTAACAGCTTTATTGAGATATAATTCATATACCATAAAATTCACCCCTTCGAATTGTACAACTCGATGATCTTTTTTTTATTATATTCACAAAGTCAGACAGCCATTAACCCTCTCTAGTTTAAGAACATTTGTATCACTCCAAAAAGAAGCCCCATACTCATTAGCAAGTACTCCTCATCTCTGCCCTCCCCCCCAGTCCCTGGCAACGGCTAATCTAATTTTTCTATTAGCTCAATGGGATTTGCCTCTTCTGGACATTTCATACAAATGGAATCACACAGTATGTGGTCTTTGTGACTGGCTTCTTTCAACTAGAATGGTTTTTTCCATTGATCCATATTGTGGCGCGTGTCAACATTTCCATTCCTTTTTATGGCTGAATAAAATGCCTTTGTATGGTTATTTATGTGTTTTTTCCATTCATCAGTTGATGGACATTTGGGTTGTTTCCAGTTTGGGGCTTTCTTTTGTTTCTTTTTCTTGTCTAATTGCCCTAGCAGAAATGTTTTGAAATGGTTTAATGTACTTGTTCTTGGGCATATCATGGGCTTTGGAATCCGCCAGATCTGGTTATGATTTCTACACCACTCGCTCGCTGTATGATTGACTCCTTTGAACTTTGATATTTTACCCAACTCCTGGGGTTTTTAAAATTTTTTAATTTTTTTTTTATTTTTTAAAGATTTTGTTTATTTATTTGACAGACAGAGATCACAAGTAGGCAGAGAGGCAGGCAGAGAGAGAGGAGGAAGCAGGCTCCCCGCTGAGCAGAGAGCCGGATGTGGGGCTCGATCCCAGGACCCTGGGATCATGACCTGAGCGGAAAGCAGAGGATTTAACCCACTGAGCCACCCAGGCGACCCCTCTGGGGTTTTTAAAAAATGTATTTTTAAATTAAAGTAAAAATTATATAGAATGAAACATACAGGTGTTTAGTGTTCAGTTTGGTGAGTTTTGACTATTGTATATATTTGTGTAACAATTCCAAAACAAGGTATGAAACATTTCTATCATCCCAGAAAGTTCACTTGTACTATTTTCTACTCAATCTATTTCTTCTATCACCATAGGTTGTTTTAGCCTGTTCTTAGATTCACATAAGTAAAATTATACAGTATGTTCTCTTTTGTAACTACCTTCTTTCATTCAAAAACTGTTTTTGACACTCCTTCACTGTTGGTGGGAATGCAAGCTGGTGCACCACTCTGGAAAACAGCATGGAGGTTCCTCAAAAATTGAAAATAGAGCTACCCTATGACCCAGCAATTGCACTACTGGATATTTACCCTAAAGATACAAACGTAGTGATCCGAAGGGGCACATGTACCCGAATGTTTATAGCAGCAATGTCCACAATAGCCAAACCATAGAAAGAACCTAGATGTCCATGAACAGATGAATGGGTAAAGAAGATGTGGTATATATACACAGTGGAAAACTATGCAGCCATCAAAAGAAATGAAATCTTGCCATTTGCGACAATGTGGATGGAACTAGAGGGTATTATGCTTAGCGAAATAAGTCAGTCGAAGAAAGACAACTATCATATGATCTCCCTGATATGAGGAAGTGGAAATGCAACATGAGGGTGTTTGAGGGTAGGAAAAGAATAAATGAAACAAGATGGGACTGGGAGGGAGACAAACCATAAGAGACTCTTCATCTCACGAAACAAACTGAGGGTTGCTGGGGGAAAGGGGGTCAGGAGAGAATTGTTGGGTTATGGACATTGGGGAGGGCATGTGCTATGGTGAGTGCTGTGAAGTGCGAAAACCTGGCAATTCACAGACCTGTATCACTGGGGCTAATAATACATTATATGTTTATAAAAAAAAAATGAAAAAATCTTTAAAAACATCGTTTTTGAGATGTGTCCATGTTGTATGTCTTTTGGCAGACATATTTGTCATTTGTCATGCATAAATACCTAGACTTGGAATCTCTAGGCCACATAGTTGGTATATATTTAATTTTATAAGAAACTTCCAAATAGTTCCAAATGGTTGCACTACTCTGCATTTTTTTCCCCCTTAACTGGCATTACCCTGATGGCTAATGATGATGAACACCATTTCATGTGCTTATGGGTCATTGGTAGATGTTCTTTCGTGAATTTTGTCCATGGCTTTTGCTCATTAAAAAAATTGAGTTGTTTGCTTTTTGTTGTTAATTATAGGAGTTCTTTATATATTTTAGATACTATTCCTTTGACAAAGGTACTGTGTTTTTTCACAGTCTCTGTGTATAGGGTTGTTTTGAGATTCAAATGAGGAATTACATGTTAAGGACAGTGCTTGACACACAGTAATTATTCAAAAGTGAGAGACAGAAGTTACCAGGGCATGATCTTTCTCAATTCTCTGCCCATCCTACTGTAACTGAGCTGCATCTCCACCCATTTTAAGGTTTTTTTTCCCTGAGAGAGAAGAAGATAAGAGTTTCTCCATCCAATCCACCTCACCGAGGTCATGCTTTATACATGATGCCCTCTCATATCTTTAGCTTCTATTCATACATATTCAAGATCTAAGGTCTCTTCCATTAAAAATAAAACCAGGTGGGAGACAGCTAAGGGACAATGATTTTAAGTGAACTCTGTCTTTCTGGAAGTTTTAGGATTTTCTCTTTATTCTTGGTGGTTCCACCATAGTGTATATCTGAATGTGAGACTTTCTCCAATTCATCTTACTCATCAGTGCTCTCTCTGGTAAGCATCTCACTGTTCCCACAGGGCTTGGTGTGCTTGTTTTATCTCCCTGGCTAATCACCCTGACAAGTACTCCTGGGCCGCACTCTTCCTTCGTTCATCTAGATGCAGCTTGAATTCCCTCTCCCCACAGTCCTACCTTCTCTGAATTTTCTCTTGAAGGTTTTGGTGATGGTTTCCTCCCATATTCCTTCCATTATCCTTTGGCTGGCTGCTTACCTGATTTCAGCTTTTACTTAAAATTTCTGACTGTCTGATGACACGTTCTTGTTTTCCCATGGGTTTATAGATTTCTTTCCTGGGTTTTGAGGGTAACACAGATATGGGTGCTTATACTTAGTTTGTCACATGAGTTCCCTCCAAGGGAACTTCCTTTCTCTTCTTCTTCTTCTTTTTAAAAAATATTTTATTTTATTTTTCAGTGTTCCAAGATTCATTGTTTATGCACCACACCCAGTGCTTCATGCAAGACGTGCCCTCTTTTTTTTTTTTTTTAAGATTTTAATTATTTATTTGAGAGAGAGCGAGACAGAGAGAGAGAGAGCATGAGCAGGGGTAAGAGGGAGAGGGAGAAACAGGCTCCCCGCTGAGCAAGGAAACTGACATGGGGCTCGATCCCAAGACCCTGAGATCATGACCTGAGCCAAAGGCAGACGCTTAACCAACTGAGCCACCCAGCCACCTCCAGGGGAACTTTCTAACACTCTGTTTATGTGTTGAGTACAGACCACGGAATTGGTTCATTGTAGGCACTCAGCAAATTAATCTCAGATGGAATCAAGGGACAGATAGGTGGGTGGTGGAGAAATGTCCAGACACCATAAAGCCCATTAGCCTCTCAGTGCTGACCCCATAATATATAGTGTTCAAGAGATGTGCTGTAGAAATAGACTGGGTAAGGGACTCAGAGCATCACTTTACCTCTTCAGGCCTCACTTTCCTTATTCCTCAAAGGGGGCTGGTAATAATTCCTACCTGGTGGATTGCCACGAGGATAAATGCAACAATGCACAGAAAGGGATTAGAATGTGGCAAATTAACCGATAAGGATTCAGTTCGCTTTAAACTAAGAACACGTATTTCAAAACTATTTGAAAGTCAAACGGTCTGTGTGACTTGAAGCCGATCCCAGCTGACCTACAGCTCTCCCTCCCCCAAGCCTGTTCCCTCCGTCACCTGCACCTTCCTCCACTTCCACCCCATGCACCCCTCAGCAGGTCTGTGCCATCTTTCTGGCAACCCAGAAGCTTGCCGCATTGTCTTCCCTTTTATGGGCCTTAATAAAAACCCTTAACCAAGCCTGTCATCGCTGTCAGCAGGAGGTGAGTAAGCAATTAGCATTCCTTCCTTAATGGGCCAGTATTTCTCTTGGGGTGCCAGTACCAATTAGGAGGTGGAAATAAAGTTTTAATCTTGTTCCCTGATGGGTATGGTACAACATGGGATACAACCCCTTTTCTTCATGGTGTCGCACAGGTGAATTTGAGAACACCTTTACCTAGGGTGGCACAAGAACCATGACCTAGAGGTCATTAACTTGTAAGTCAGGCTTTAGAAGTTCAAATGCTTCTCGTGCTCTAACGGTGGCCATACAAATCTATCTGGGCTTGGTCCGAAGGTGTGAAGCCATGAATCTAGAACAAGTGATTGATAAAAAGGAGCACAGAGGATGCATTTTTGGTGATTAACAAAGCATCATGTACCAAGCGATGCCGAAAGAAATGTAGAGAATGGATTTCTGGTCGGATACAAAGAAAGTGGTCATCTATTTGGCAGTTAATTATTGAGCACCTACTGCGCTGGGGCTAGAACAGGAAATAAAACAGACCCAAATCTCTTCCCTCATGTTGCTTACATCGCAGTGCAAGGGTCATGGGGGGGACCAAAAGGACCAAAGGAAAAAGAAAATTGGGGCCATGCGGTAAACATTTTAAGATTAGTCATGATCATGAGTAGCTTCTTTAAGGTAGAAGTCCAAGGACAAATGGAAGACCTTGGACCCTTGACCTTGACTGGCAAAAGGAGCGGAGAAACCCCAAGAGCTCAAGGAGCTTTGTGGGAAGAGGCTGAGAGTTTTGCCCCAGCTCTTGGATGGGACTGGGGAGGGCTGACAGAGAGCAAGGGGACCTGTGACCTAGTTTGGTGGCTGGGAGAGGGTTCTTGCAGGAGACATGATAAAGGGTTGGTGGGATGGGGTGGTGTGAACGCACAAGCAAGCTTGCCTGGCTGGGTGCTGGTGGCTAGAGGAATCCCGGGTTTGGGGATTGAGGGCACCATGGAATAAATGTACTGGTTATGGGTGTGTGCCTTGAGATCAAGCAGACCTGGGCTTGAGTTGGGGTCTACCACCTGCAGTGTGTGTGACCTTGGAAAGTTTTGCACTTTCTCTGCCGATGGAAACTTCAGTTTCTTCATCTTTAAAATGGGAATAATGCTGCAGCTTGGTTGTATGGATTTAGCAGACTAATGAGTATATATATGTATTCGCCTGACGCTATTACAGTTTGCGAAATTGCCTCTGCATGGGCTGATTCACAGTCGCCTCCAGAGGGTGCCTGGGTGGAAACTTGCCTCTTTCTCCACAGACCCATGGCCATCATCCAAGGGGGTGAGCTGCCCAGACATCCAGGGTTGCTCCGGGTCCACTCTAGCTGGGCAAGGGGTTCCTGGCTGCCTCTGTGTCCTTGCACTTGGAGGCTTCTTTTCACTTTGTTTTTAAATATTTCTCGAAGCTCTAATTGCTACACTTCCTCAAATGTTTTTAATACAGGCAATCAGTGAGTACTGCAATTAGGAGAGCCTAATTGCCATCGGCATTTTTTCTCTTCTCTCAGAAACCACCATTGGAACAGTCACAAATAAACCTTAATGAAGACCAAAGATCTTTCTCCAGTCGAAAGCCGTTTGTAATCATGATCTGTTATTGTCAAAGCCAGCAGGCGGAGGGGGCCTTGCAAGGAGCAGTTATATATTCAGCGGCAGGAGCGGGGAGAGGGGTGGCCAGGGTCTGGGGTGAGCGAGGCAGGCTTGGGATGGAGGCTCTGGGGCCCATGCAGATGCCCCAGGGGGGGCTTGCATCCCATCTCCGTATTGTTACCCTTTAATGTATTTACTTGGCTGACAAGGTCTTTTGAGTCACTCTCAAAAAAAAAAAAAAAAATTCTCGAGATGTGGCATGCGAATGGGAAAGTGTACACGTCTTAAGATCTGATGAGCTTTTAAATATATATATAGACCCATGTAAACACCACTCGGATCAAGATTTAGAACATTTCCGACATCCTGGGAGGCTCCCTCCTGCCTTTCTAGGAAGTATCTGTTGGGGGGGGGGCAGTCAGAAATGCAGAACCTCAGTGAGAGGTGATCAGAAATGATCAGAATTTAACCTAACCCAACCGGGACCACCTGGGTGGGGGGGGGGGTTACTAAAAGTCCACAGAGAGGGGGGAGGGTGGGGCGCCTGGGTGGTTCAGTCCTTAAGTGTCTGCCTTTGGCTCCGGTCATGATCCTCGAGTCCTGGGATCAAGGCCCGAGCTGGGCTCCCTTCTCAGCAGGAAGCTGGGCTCCTCTGTCTCCCTCTCCCACTCCCTCTCTGTCAATAAATAAAATCTTAAAACAAAAACAAAAAACAGGAGGGTGTAGGGAGATCTGAGAAAAGGTGCTCACTTGAAACATGAACACAGGTGCATGAGTCAGAGGTTGTAGGGAAGCCTGGAAGCCGGTCCTGCTGGTCCCGGAGTGAGCCCCCTGAGGGGCTGGTGCAGAAACCAGTGAAAGGCTGTAGGCGCATTGGAGCTGCTGCCTCTGTGAGTTCACACTGAAGCATCCCATGGTGAATCAGGTCCCTGTGGGTCAGAGGCGGGAGTTCAGGAAGAAGGACGAGACATGGCATGGGAAGTGCAGAGCTGGGGTGAGCTGGAGCCTGGTAACACCCCTGCGTCTGTCTCTCACTTTCTGGAACCTTCGATGGCACCGCCTCCTGGATACCTCCCACACACTCCACAGCTTTGCTGTGGCGGCTCCCACCTGGAGCCATCCAGGGAAGGCAATTCTGGGAAGCCTGGCCCCCAATCTAAGCAGGTGGAATGATGAAACAAGCAAGCACAGTGGAAAATGTTTGTGCCCACCAGCTCATGGGGTCATCTCCTCCAGCCACAAGACATAGGGTCCCTGTCCCTGTGTGTTCTAGATGTAGGACACCCGGAAGGGCCCCTCTCAGAGCTGGCATGGGGAAGGAGGTCTCCGGCTGTGATGTGGGAAACCAAGGCAGAAGAAAAATTACTGTTTCCTCATGACTTGCAGCCCGTTGACAAGTCCTTGAGGTGGACAGAGTGACATTTCTCTTCGGACTCAGGTGCCTGTATGTTGACACTTTGTGAGGGGCAAAAGGCAATCTTCGCCGGACCCCCCGTATCCCGTAAGTCTCCTTTAACATAGAAAAAATTTTTGGAAACTTCCTTTATCTCTACTCACCTCCATACATATGGACAATCATCCCCCAAGGATATGACCCAGCGATACACATCTGAAGGGTCTCACCGAGTGAGGGGTGTGGGGGGGTTAACTAGGGAGGCGTTGGTAGAGGGCTACAGGACCAGGCTCACAGAAATCCCAGAAATGCTGAGATGTAAGGAAACCAGAGAGAAGGGAACAAAACAGACCACGCTGCCCTGGGCGTCAGAGGTGGCTCTTTTTATGGCCATCCCATTGTGACCCGCGAAGAATAACCAGATCCCAAAGAAGCAGTAAGCCATTAAAGACGTTATCACGAGTCCTTACTCAAACCAAGACATCACAAGACTGATAAGGCCACAAGCTCTCTGGTCAGTTCTAAGTAAGGGACTGTCGGTGGAGGCCCACATTAGCAACTCCACTAGGACCCTTCTCACTCCTGAGAGCTTTTTTTCTGTATCCTTGCTTCAAAAAACTCTGTCTGGGTCAGATTCTCAGATGGTGGTCAAGGTCACTGTGCTTTAGCATCGTGTTTACTGGGGGGTCAGGGGTGGGGGCATGGGCAGGGAAAGGGGTGCGGGGGTGTGGTTCTCAACCTTGGCTGCAAAATGGAATCATCTGAGGGCTGATGCCTGTTCCCACCCCCAAGCCGAGATCTTGATAGGAAGCCTGGGCATCATCGGGGATTTAAAAAAAATTCTCCCTGGATGATTTGAATGGGCAGCCAAGGTTGTGGGGCCGGACCTGCTGCTTTGGCAGGCTGGCTCGTCTCCCAGGGGCTTTCTGCCTTCCCCATGCAGCAGAAAGGTATTGTGGAATGGAGGCTGACCTCCTCGGGGTAGGTTCCCTGTGTACGTACTGCTCTTTTTCCTTCTGCACTCATTGCTTCTGGCTCACAGATCAGCGGGTGGTAAGATCTGGAACACGGGGCAGCCAGGAACTCTGAAGCCACAAGGCCTTCCTTCCTTCCAGTTAACAGAGACACCTGCAGGTGCCCAAACTCTCCCCTCTTCTCCCCAGGATTGATCGCGGGGTTGGGGGTGGTCTGCAGGGTTAGAGAGATGTTATCTGAGTATAGGTCCATTCATGCGGGCAGAATTCTCAAGCTAAACTCCCCTGCTGTGATCTGTACCACAGTGGCCACCGTTAACAAGAGTGTTTTGTATATTTGAAAGTTGCTAAGGGAGCAGATCTGAAAAGTGCTCGTCACACAAACACACAGAAATGGTGACTATGCGAGGTGTGGATGTGTCATTTAACCCTTTTGCGGAGATCATTTTGCAACATATACATAATAGCAAATTGGGTGCCTTAAACTTGCACCATGTTAATGTCGATGATAGCTCAATAAAGTTGAGGGGGAGAGAAAAGGGAACAAAATCCTCCGATTCTTAAATTAGCCCTGTCTCTGAGCCCCACCCAAAGTCAAGCGAATCAGACTTGCAGGGACCAGGGTCCTGGTATAAGCGATTTTGTATTTTATATAATTATGCTAATTTTAGAAATACTTGTATGGTGTCATATTGCGGTTAGAAGACACAAATTTTAAGTGTACAGCTCAATGGATTTTTACAGAAATATATACCCATGTACCACCATCCTGATAAAGCTATAGAACTTTCTGGGGGCACCTGGGTTGTTCAGTCAGTTAAGCGTCTGCCTTCAGCTCAGGTCATGATCCTGAAGAGGGAGACCTAGGTAGGCTCTTGTCTCAAGAGAGTCAAAGAATGAATATCGCAGACAAAGGAGAGTGAGTAAAGCAATAGAGTTTTATGAAGCAAGGGTCCAGGAAAAAACAAAAAACAAAAAACCAAACTCTTCAGGAGTGAGAGGGGTCCTGACAGGGTTGCCACTGAGGGCTTTTAGGGTTGGTCCTTTATGGAAAGCTAACCAGCAAACTTTAATCTTTTTGACTTCTCTACTGGTGACACCACTGATTAAGGACCAATGATAACATCTTTAATGGCTTGTTTCTTTTTAGGGTCTGGTTATTTTCCCTTGACCATAGGACACTGTCACAAGTAAGACTTACACCTGGGATACCTAGGGCAGGGTAGTCTGGAGTGTTCCCTTATCTCTGGTTTCCTTATACCTCCACATTTTGGGGATTTCTGTGAGCCTGACTATGGAGTACCCCATCTATTTCTCCCTGGGTTCTGGGATGGAGCCTGGGCATCCATCGTGGGCTCCCTGCTCAGTGGGGAGTGTGCTTCTCTCTCTTCCTCTGCCTTTCCCCCCTAGATGTGCTCTCCTTATGTCAAACAAACAAACAAACAAACAAAAAACAAATAAAATTAAATCTTAAGAAAAAAAAAAGCTATAGAACGTTCTAGCATCAACTCTCTAAGCTCCTGTATGTCTCTCCCAGGCAGTAGCTCCCCTCCTCCAAACGCAGGGAACCACTATTCTTACTTCATCACCTATGTCTACACTTGAACTTCACTTAATGTCGGTGAGGTTCATCTGTGGTGTCTGGGGGTAGCTGTAATCCACTCCATCGACTGAGCAAGTCCGAATACATCAATCCATTTTATTTATGATAGAAATTTGATTGTTTTCCACTTTTGGCTACTGTAATAAAAGCTCCTGGGGTCCATTTTTTATGACATATGTTTGGTGTAACTCATTTTTTGGGCGTGTGTGTTTTTCCTGGGCATATGGTTGGAAGCAGCATTGCCAGAATGGAGGGCAAGTATATGTTTCATATTTACAGACAGGAAATAGGCGTGTCATTTCCTTTTTCTTTTTTTTAAGACTTTATTTCTTTGACAGAGAGAGACACAATGAGAGAGGGAGCACAAGTTGGGGGAGCAGGAGAGGGAGAGACAGGCTTCCCGTGGAACAGGGCGCACGATGTGGGGCTCGATCCCGGGACCCCGGGATCATGACCTGAGCTGAAGGCAGATGCTTAATGACTGAGCTACCAAGACGCCTCTTCTTTTCCTTCTTGAAACCCCTAAGGTGGTTCTGATGTGTAGCCCAGGTTGAGAATAACATATCTGGAGGGTAAATAGAGAGATTTTCAGTAAATGTGGGGTTGTACTGCTGTAAACCCCAAGTCAAAAGGGTTGCTGTATCTTTTTAAAGATTTTAGTTACTGGAGTGTATGAGAGAGAGTGAGCGCAGGGGTGAAGGGAGAGGGAGAAGCAGACACCCTGCCAAGCAGGGAGCCCCCAATGTGGGACTCAATCCTGGGACCCCAGGATCATGACGCGAGCCGAAGGCAGGCACTTAACCGACTACACCACCCAGGCGCCCCAGGTTGCTGTGTCTTTAGCATAATAAGGCCAGATTTATTACTTCTCAAGTGTTAAACAAAATTCAACCAAGTAGATCTGAAGATTTAATTGGCTTTATCAAGTGATTCATGACTCAGCCAGCGTTCCGTCCAGCAAGTAGAGTGAGCTCTGAGGAGTCCTACAAGATGGAAAATTTTTATAGAGAGAAAGGAGGGATAGGAGGTTATTAGCAAAAGAAAAGAAAGGTTCGGTCCAGGCAAGGTCACCTTGCCTTAGAGGGAAAGGGCAGGGGGACTCCTTAGGAGGATTACCTCATTTTACAATGCGGGAAGGGGAGCCCAGGTGAGAGATTATTACCTCATTGGTGCTGATCAGAAAAATCGGGGGGGGGGGGGTGTGTGGGGAGCAAGTGACTCCGCCTGGGCCCTGTGGCTTTCTTTTTCACACCCTCAAACCTGTTCTTACCTCCTCCCACTCTGAAGCCTGCCTACGCCCCCAAACGTCCTTTCCTTAAAATCTGCTCTCCCTGTCCAGCAAATAATAAAGCCCCAGTCACCGGAGCTGCCCCAGGCTTGCAGACTCCGGTGGCCGCTGTCCTCCGCTCTCGAGCTGGTGGGGAGGGATGAGCTCTGACGTCTCTTTCTCCTGGTTTCTCGACATGGAGGGAAGGAAGGGTCCTGGTCCCATAGATGAGGGGTGTTGAGGACAAAGGGGAATGCTCTTCCAATTCAGCGGGAGCTTGCTCTCTCCTAAGGGAGCTGAAATCAGACACTTGCTCCTTGCTTCCCCGAGGATTGATTTACTAATCAAAGCACCCCCCCCTCCCCCCAGCTTTGGTAGACCTCAAAAGGTGACACAGATAAATCTGTCAAATAGGGTAGAGGTGTGGGCTCAAGCCAGTTCCGAGTTATTTTGGAGAAGGGTTAAGATTTATTACTCTACTGACTCCAGCCCGATGTTGTGAAATATTTAAAGTCTAATACAGTCAAAGCTAACATAATTATTGAGGAATATGAAAGTGTTAATGTTTCAGAGAAACTGATGCTACCCGGGCCCAATATTAATCAGTAGGAAGCTTACTATTCAAACAGAATTGGAATGAACTGGGCTGCTTTAACTGTCTTCCTTTGTGCTCCGAGAGGACATTATCTTCTCCAGGGCGGAATGGCTACCATTTGCATAATGTCATTCCTTTTGTTCCTTCTGTTGTCCCAACTGATTGCTTTAGAATGTTCGACCTCTGCCACTCCTCCTATCTTTCTTGCCAATAATGATTGTTCCGTTCCCTCTTGATATGTAAAGTGTAGGTAAACTGAGCCACTTCAAAGCACGAGGCTTCCTGCGAATCTCCCCTCCGCTGGGCTGGTGATAATTATCACGTTGACCGTGGGGTGCCAGACTGGATCCGGGTAGGGAGAAAACTCAGATTTGAGTTTCCGAATTTCTCCTTTATGAGAGAGACTTGAAGCGGAAAGTGCTTGATTCCTTGTGGTTAATAAAATCGCTAAGTTTCTGTAACTCAGCTGTTCTGAGTCCTCTAAATTGCCCTGAGACCTTATGGAGCAAGGATACTGGCAATAGGTTTTCATTTCTCAAGCGTTGGCTATGAGCTGGTCGTGTGTTAAGTGCCACACAAGCATCACCTGTAGTCCTCATCTTGCCCAGTGAGGTGGGTTCTACTGTTATCCCCATTTTGGAGTATAGGGAAGGAAAACCTTTTCCTTCTATCCTCTTACATTCTGTACCCGAGTCATGTAAATTAAACTGACAAACAATAAGTTAACAGGAGAGGATGCTCATAATTTTTTTTTCCATGCACACTGAGAACTCATATAAAAGGAATAAAAACTCAAAGTGGTTAGGCCCAGGAGCTTATATACCATTCTCAGAAACGGTGATAAATTTATGGAGAAGTGACACAAAAAGAAAAGAGATTTGGGCTTCAAAGGGCAGTAGATAGAGAGAAATTAAATATATGGGGGAAAGTAAAGGGAAGGGTTATTCCAGTAAGATTTGTCTACAAGGGCTCAAGTTGGTGCCACTTCCAGTGTTAAGACTCATTTCCTTTTCCTGGTGTGGGAATGGTGAGTTGGGGCACAGCTTCACAAAGGGAAATTTAGGCCCTGCCTTTAGGCAGAAAGGGGGAGGGTAGAGAGATTTTTCTTAGATCTACTGTTTCTTGATTGCTTTCCGCTCAGAATAATCCTTCTGTATGCTAGGAGGGTGGGGCATATTTTGAGTTGACACGTCCTGATCCTCTCTAGCGGCTGAGGAGACTAAAAAGAGCAACTTGCCGAAAGTCAAAGAGCAGGGACTTAAACTTGGTTTTTCTTAATGACAGGAAAGTGGGGTTGGAGCCGCAGGGCCAGTAAGCCAAGGTCATGTATCTTGAAATTTCTGTTCTTCCAAGCTCTGTTAGCCCTTGGGGACACTCCACACTGAGGAAGTGGCCAGACTTGATGAAGCTTCCTGGCCTGCCTCACAGGCTCTCATTCTCCTTGTTCTTTTTATCTCTCCTGCTACTGCTCATCTCTTCCAAGTCTGGCCACTTGCAGCGCTCAATAAACTCTCATTGAATCAAAAAGTAACAAAACGTTAGTATGTACAGAGCAGTTAGTCAATGCCAGGCACGGTCCTAATCCTAAGAGCTTTGTATGTATTAACTATTTTCCCTTCCCAACACGTTTATAAAGTCTGTATTACTATGACTTCTGCCCAACATGAGTGCTACTTTGCAATCTGCATTTGCTCTTCTATCTCAAGAGTAGGTTTTCACTTGGCTGTCCATCTTCAAATCCGGGGGAGCCAGGTAACTCATTTAGTCCAACAGATTAGGAGCCGGAAAGCTGTGTTTCACGTCCAGGCAGGCACACTTACGAGCCAGCGAATCACCTGTCTTTCTTTTCATCGTATCACTTTGACCAGCAACAAACGTCCCGATGGTGGAGCCGCTGGCATCTGAGTCTCCCGGAGCGGCCAATGTGAGCAGAGCCCTGGCTGACCACAGCGGACACAGAACCCGTGTTTTACGCTACTGATAACTTAGGGTTGCTTGTGTCTACCGCATAAACCAATCTATCCCAAGTAGCTTGTTTTGTAGAAGAGGAAACTGAGGCACAGGGCAGCTGAAGTAACTCCGTCCAAAGTCACACAACTAGGAACCAGGATTAGAACTCCATCGTCTATGAGTCCTTACTGTCTACAACCCTAGAATGACTCAGATTGCCATTTTTTTCCCCCTAAAAATTGATTCTTCAGCTTTCCCTTTGGGAGAGACTTTTACTTCCCCTTCCCCCACCCCAGACATTTGGCAACGTCTGGAGACATTTTTGGCAGTCACCGCTTGGGGGCGGGGGAGGGGGATTTGCGCTCCTGGCATCTGGTGGGGTAGAAGCCAGGCCTGCTGTTAAACAGCATTTGCACACGACAGTTGTGTCCCCCCCCCCACCGCCCCGCGCCCCAACCCCCAAGCAAAGAGCTATCCAGCCCCAGATGTCAACAGCACAGCTGGATCCAAGCCCTGGTTTTCCTCTCGAAATTCCTCTGGTGCGAAGTTAGCCACCGTCAGCTTCTTTCAGTTGCAGCCAGAGACTTGGTTGGGTTGTCATGAGTTAGTTAATTAATTGATGGAAAACAGTGGGGTGTCCGTGTGGGGCTGGTCTTAGGTGACATTTGCCTAACTGATCCGGAGGAGGGAGGGGTGTGAGCCCCACACGCCGTGGTGACGCTTCGCGGTGCCAGGTAGTGAAATGCCAGGCCACGGGTGACAAGCTGCAGGAAGATCGCGCCAGGCGGTGTGAGTGGGCCGAGAAATTGCCAAGGATGAGCTTTCATGTGGGCAAGTGCAAGGTGCCGCGTTTGGCAAAAAATAATCCGAGCTATACTTAGAGGTTGGAAAAGGATAGAACAGGAGAGAAGAAAACAGATGCAAATGGAAGAGACTTCGGGAAGTGATTCCCAAGCCTGATTCTCAGACTCACCTGAGCTTCCGACAGCAATACCGATGCTCAGGCCCTTGGCGCAGGACGCACTTGATCCGGGGTCTGGCCCGTACCACTCGGACCTGCTTTCTGTCTTCCATGGGCATCCAGACCCGGTCTCCCCAGATTTTCTGGTTTCCAAAAGGAGCCAAAGATGCTGGCTTTTTGGTGTAAGTTCCTACTTCCCCCCACCAAGCCTATAAAAAAAAAAATACCAAGAATGGCATCAAGGGCTTCTAGAACCTATACCCAGATTCACCAGTTGCTTCCGTTTATCCCATCTGCTTTATCGTAAGTGCCCAGTTTTTTTTTTTTTTTCCAAAACATCCTGTGGATCAAGCTACACAAGAATGTGAATGGACTTTAGTCCTGAAGCGATCAGTGTAAGGATCTGTAGATCAAGCTTACTACATACCCATCCAGTAAGAATCTCTGCAGTGGGGTCTGGACATCTGTATTTTAAAAAATTTCCTCCAGGTGAAGCTAATGAGCAACTAGGGCTGAGAGCCACTGGTCCTGGTCCCTCTGGGTGAGTCCATCGTCTCCCTTATCGATGACGGGCTTAGGCAGACATGTGACCCCATCTGTGTGAGCTGCTGAATGAACTAACCTTGGGGCCCCTTTATCTGGGGATTTCGTTTTACAGGAGATACATGGTTCTTAGGTTGTATGGTAGAGAGGACTAATCACCTGCAAAAGATTCATGCATACCTTATATTATAAGAAGTTATTACTTGGAAGGGTGGAGGTCACGGTACTGGTGGGCCCAAGATGGGCCACTTTGGAATGAGGACTATTTTGAATTAAAATGCATTCCGAAGGGGCACCTGGGTGGCTCAGTGTGTTAAAGCCTCTGCCTTCAGCTCAGGTCATGATCTCAGGGTCCTGGGATCAAGCCCCGCATCAGGCTCTCTGCTCAGCAGGGAGCCTGCTTCCTCCTCTCTCTCTCTCTCTCTCTCTCTCTCTCTGCCTGCCTCTCTGCCTACATGTGATCTCTGTCTGTCAAATAAATAAAATAAAATCTTAAAAAAAAAAAAAAAGCAATCCGAACCCAGAAGATTCAGGAAAAGCTCTGTACCTCCCCCACAACTGCCTAAAAAGAATTTAGGCGGAGAAACTGCTCCAGGAAGAGAGCTATCTCCATAGATAAGCACATTATGATGATGGAAACTAGGTATGGGGGACAGGGAGGGACCTAGCGAGATCTCTTCAATCAACGTCCTCTATGGTCCACTGTTCCTGAGTGATCCGGAAACATTTGTTTATTAAACACGTACTCATGTTCATAATCCTTGCCGCTTCTCCTTACTTCAGAATGATATGTATATCTTATTTTGCCTGTCTTTGGAATTTCTGTGTCTGTGTGGGATTCCCCACACATACTCTATTAAATTTGATTTTCTCCTGTTAATCTGTCCTGTGTCAGTTTGATTCCTTAGTCCTTAGTCTAGGTAGAAGGACCTCGAAGGGGACAGGAGATTTCTGAACCCCAACAGAAGAAACTCTCCAACCATGGATGAGATTTTTGGCTGCCCCTTCTCTGGAATCCAGATGGAAGCGTGTGAGTCGTTCTCACTAATGGAATGTGATGGGAAGTGGGTCACTTCTGAATCAGGGTGATTGGGTTTCGATGAATGATCCTTCGTGTCCTTACCCCCCCCCCCAACTCCATCTGCCCAGGTGGATAATGTCAGCACAGCCCTGGAGCCACAGGGTGGCTTAACCATAAGACAGAAGCGATTTGGTTTCCTGAGTTAGAGCCTAGAGCAAAGCCATCCAAGAGAGCTGCTCGGCTAGGAAACCCACATTGGACTTTGTGTGAGCAAGAGAGTAAGGTTCTGAGACTTTGGGGTTTGTTTCTATGACTAATCTTGCCTATCTAAGGAATACAAACTCTTTGAATTAAAATTGGGTGTTACTTGCACCCCAAAGATGATGATGACGATGATGATTTTAAGTAAGCTCTACACCTAACGTGGGGCTTAAACTTATGACTCCAAGATCAAGAATTGCATGTGCCACCAACTGAGCCTGCCAGGTGCCCCTCAGTGATTCTTATTTACAGCATCAGAGAAAGACCCATGAAATCCAGACCACCATCTCAAAACTGGTTCTTGGGTGTCTCTGTTCCTGTATCCAAAGAAGCAATCAGCATTCCACAGTTTTAACCTACCATCTAGGAGTTTCTTGCTTTCAGCCTGGTGACTTAGCCTTATCATTGCCTTAGGGTGGCTTTGATTCTACACTGATGATTCAATAGCCCTGAGACACTGTCACCTGGTTTCCGATCCCCGGTTCTTCCTCTGTCTTGGCACTTTCCTAACCAAACTGGCTCTGAGGTTCTGATTTCCCTTGTATAAACATCCTGACTAAATGCCATTCTGCTCCAGCTGTCCTGTTGTCCTAAGAAGGACTCTCAGCCATCTCCAGATGGCTGGCTGTTCTCCAGTTCTGGAAGCCTCCAGAGGCACAGGTTCTAGGCTGTGCTCGTTTGGTTACTAGGAACAGACATGCACTTGGGCTTGCTCAAGGAAAAGGGGAGATTGTTGAAGGGATGCAGAAAAAAGTGTCCCAGAGGAAATGGGACAGAAAGTTCTCAGAAACCAAAAAAACCATGTTCTCCTTGTGATATGATGGCTTTTCTTTAAACATTAAAAAAAGAAAGGATTTTATTTATTTATTTGACACAAAGAGAGACAGCAAGAGAGGGAACACAAGCAGGGGGAGTGGGAGGGGGGAAAAGCAGGCTTCCCACGAAGCAGGGAGCCCGATGTGGGACTCGATCCCAGATCTCTGGGACCATGACCTGAGGTGAGGCAGATTCTTAACAACTGAGCCATGCAGGCACCACTCTTTTAAACAGTCCTTAATGCATTCACATCCTTTGCTTGCTTCCTTCACATGATGGAACATTCACCAGATGAATAAGCCCCACACTTGACAAGGAAGGACAACAGTGGAGAATGAGGCAGTCAGATATGCGCTTCTCGTGAAACTCACCTTCTAGTCAGTAAACAAATATACACCGACTATCACAGACTTTGGAACTATCGAGGACATAAGTATGGACTCTACCAAAGAAAAGTAGCTGATCTCCTGTTGAGAACTGGTGAAGGAAGAGGCGACTTGTCAGCTTAGACCTGAGAGGTGAGAAAGGGCCAACCATTTAAAAAGCTAGAAGAGATTTCAAGCAATGAGAGGGGCAAAGGCCCTGCGGCAGAAACACGTTTGGCTGGATCTAGGAACTGAAAAGAGAGGACACATGACTGTAGGGTAGGCAGCAAGGTGAAAAGTGAAGAATAAAGCTGGACAGATTAGCCTGATCTCAATAATGCAAGACCCTGGAGACCATGGCAAAAGTTTGGATTTTATTTACTTACAGTGGGAAGCCTTTACAGGGTTGTCCTCTTTTTACTTACCTTTAGCCCATTGTTGCTGCCCTGGTCCCAAGGCTTCCTTATACCTTTTCTGTTCTGCTCCGTCTGGTCTACTAGCAGGTGCTTTCTGTGTCTCTCAGTTAGAATTCCCAGCAGAGACCATCTGATTGGCTCGGTTTACCTTATAAAGTCAAGTTGCAAGGCCCAGGCCACTGGGCACCCTATGAATAGATTGGCTAGCTGCATGGGGCACCTGGGTGACTCAGTGGGTTAAGCACCCAACTCTTAGTTTCTGCTCAGGTCATGATTTCAGGGTCATGAGATTGAGCCCCTGTACCGGGCTCCACACTCAGTGGGGTGTCTGCTTGAGATTCTCTCCCCTCTACTCCTTCCCTCCTCTAAAGTAAATAAATACATCTTTAGGGGGTAAAAAAAAAAAAAAAGATTGGCTAACCACAAATCGGGTGTAGTCTGTGATCTGGCCAGCTGTGCTCCAGGGCAAGTTCACGTCCAATTCATGGTCACGTCCACATATAAGAGAGTGTGGACAAAGCAGGCAATGAGATAAGCTCTTAGAGAAGTATTTCTTTTCTTTCTTTTTTTTTCTTTTTTTAAGATTTTATTTATTTATTTATTTGTTAGAGAGAGAGAGAGAGTGAGAGCGAGCACAGGCAGACAGAGTGGTAGGCAGAGGCAGAGGGAGAAGCAGGCTCCCTGCAGAGCAAGGAGCCCGATGTGGGACTCGATCCCAGGACGCTGGGATCATGACCTGAGCCGAAGGCAGTTGCTTAACCAACTGAGCCACCCAGGGGTCCCGAGAAGTATTTCTAAAGGTAAGATTTAGGAAGCTAGTATTTTACTGGACACCCAATATTAGCCTTCTGAAAGTACATATTAGACTGTATCTGGTGTACTTAGGGTTCAAGTTCAAAATCCCTAACATGCTTGCAATCTACAACCTCTAGGTCCGGCTTTCCCTTAAGATTCACCTGGTATAACTTTCCCTCTCACTCTGAGCTCCAGATTTGCTGACTTGTGCTGGGGCAGGGGGGTGGGGGTGGTCTCTGCAGCCTCAGGGCCTTTACATATGCTACTCTTGTTCCCTGCACGTGGCAACTCTTTTCACTTGGCTAACTCTAACTTTTCCTATAGGTCTGAGTGTAAATGCTACTGCCTCTTCCTTGAGCCTCCTTCAGAATTAGAGCCCCCTGTTTATATTCCTTGGTAAACAGAGCTCTACCTGGGGAGGAAGATGGGGATCTCAGTAATGGGGGCAAGACATTTGAGAAATGTGACCAGCACAACTTAGGGAGTGGCTCTTTTGTATGCTTTGGAGCAGGGCAGACGGGGAGTACTCAGTACCTGCTTTGCTGTCTCTTGGCAAGTTTCAACATATATCCAGGGGGTTTAACAATAAACCCTCAAAGGTGAGGATTAAATGAGACAAGATAAGTGAAGTTCACAGCATGCAGGGTGGGGGCCCAGTGACCAAGCGTACTCTGTACAGGGATTTGAATGACAAGGGTTGGTGGGATCCTGGCTGCAAACTGTGAGTGGTAATAATATTTATTTGGTTCCAGCCAACTAGGTCCAGCAGAGCAGTCTCCAAGCAAAAGCTCTCTGAGGCCGCACGTGTCCAAGCATTGCAAGGAGCAGAGCTAGATGGTGCGGGATGTGGGAGGGGTAGGCAGGGGGTCCTTCTAGCGGTCAGGTGCCTACTTCTCTCCTCCTGATATCTGGCCTTTTGTACTGTATCCAGAGCAGACGTCTGCCTACTGAAGTCCTGGGACCTTTCTCTCCATCCCCATCAGCTTCTCCAGATGCCCCGTTTTTTTCTGTTTGTTTGTTTATTTGTTTTTGGTTTTAAAATTTTATTTACTTATTTGACAGAGAGAGCGTGCGTGCAAGCACAAGCAGGGGGAGCAGCCGGCAGAGGGAGAGGGAGAAGCAGGCTCCCCACTGAGCAGGGGGCCCAAGGTGGGGCTCAATCCCAGGACCCCGGGATCAGGACCTGAGCCAAAGGCAGACGCTTAACCGACTGAGCCACCCAGGTGCCCCCAGATGCCCTATTTTTGACAAAGTCCTGGTTCCCGGGTCTGTAGGTGGCCATTTGTTCCATTTCATAGGATTCGTCACCTACATGCTCCATCTCTCAGCTCCTTCCCTCTCCAAGGGAGCCCCAGAGCCTCCATGCCCAAGGGGAGGGGCTGAGACTATGGGACCTGATCCCACAGTGAGAAAGCCACCCCCTTGCCCAGTGCTCCTTGGAGGCTTCTGATTAGCCGAGGGAAGTGTTTTCTCTGGTATGAGAATATCTTGAAGATCTTCCCAACACTCTGGTTATATCCTTTTCGGAAAGATCAGGCAGCAGCTAGAAGACGGCATGATTGTTTCGTTTTTATTGTATTTATTTTCCTGGTTGCCCCTTGCTTACAGCTCCTGAGTCTCCCCTTTCCTTTTCAGGGAGTGACAGAATGTTCACCACCAGATACATTTATTGAAGTAAAAAGCGAGTTAGTTTAAAGAAAAAGGAGGAACTTCTCAGGGGTTGGCGTAGTACCCCATGACAGGTCTGGAAAATGCTGGAAGATGAAGATGTCACTCAAGTTCGGAAACCCAGGGGGGCATGCATTCCAGCTCTGCTCGTTAGCACCTAAAACACTTTCTTTGCTCCTTTTTCCTCGCTTGCCAAAACGTGGAGAATAATTCCTACTACACACAGGGCTGTTTTAAGGATTCAAGGAGCTCATTGGATGTCCGTGAGTGTGATTTGCATGCAATGACTCTTAAGTGTTAAAAGAAAAGAGTCGGTGGGAGTCTGTGCTGGGCAAAGTGACCTTGTGGGTGCAGGCAGGTGCCTTGCTCCCTGGGGCTCCCGGCCCCTAGTGGGGGTGAAGTCTGGGCGGGTCATGTAACCTCTCTTCCTTGGCAACTAGACTGGGGACTGTCACTGGGAGGGTGTGTACCGTGCTAGAACTCAGCCCCACACCTGGCAGCACGCAGTAAGCCTGAGCTCTCAGCACTCTTGTGTGTGCCCCTCTGCGGGAACCGGAGCCCTAGGTTGGACAGCTAGGCGGGCAGTGGGAAATGGTGGGGCGTGGGCCAAAAACACACTCCAGGAAGTCAGTGTTGGCAGCAGAAGCCCCCCTCCCACCCCCACCTCCCCATATAGAACTGTTCCCATTTGGCTTCTGCCTTCTTGCAGTAATGCTTGCTGTGGACTGTGTATCCCACCCCCTGAATTCACACGTGAAAGCCCTGACCCTCATTGTGATGGTATTTGCAGATGGGGCCTTTGGGAGGTAATGAGGGGTCCATGAGGCCAATGAAGATGCTGAGATGAGTGGCTTCCTAAGAAGGAGAGACAGAGACAGAGACACATCAAGATCGAGATCAAGAGCGCCACGCTCCGCTGGCCGTGTGAGAAGGCGGCCCTCTGCAAACCAGGAGGAGAGCCCTCCCTGGAGAGGATGCTTTTAAGCAAGTGGCTCGAGCCATGGAACGTCGAACCAGGCAAAAGAGCCCACGGCGACCAGCAGGCTGAACGCAAACAGGCTCATTAAGCCGCAGGCCCTCACCGACCAACGGACGACTTCCCACCAACCTAAGCTTTCCAAGGAAGAGAAGATTCCATCTGCCTCCATACTCCTTCCCTCTGCCCTATAACTGCGGCCCCTCACCACCACCGCGTGTCAGGCAGTCTCTCTGCTTGCCCCGCCCGCGGCTCCCTGGCAGTGTATTTGATAACCTTTTATCTCTTTTGTTCCACCTCGGGGAGAATTCTTCCCTGGACAGCACCCCCAGACCCCAGCCAGTCTGGACCCTCACCCACACTCACCAAGAACCAAATCTGCGGGCGCCCTCCCCGCGCTTGGACTTCCCAGCCTCCAGGACGGTGCGAAGGAAGCATCTGCGGCACCAGCCCCCCTGTCTGTGGTGTTTTTGGTTACCGCAGCCCAAGCTGACTCCGATAACGCTCCGGCTGCTGAGAACGCATCCAAACACTAAAACTGCATATATCAGTTCTTCACCATGTGCTACTCATTTCATAAGGGGCACTCCATGGGAGCCTCACAGCTGCGCGGAGGAGGGCGCTATACCGTGTTCCATTTTACAGGTGAGAGGACAGAGGCCCGAAGGTGAGGTGGACTCGTCCCAGCTCCTAGAGCTCCTGGGAGCCAGGGCCAGATTTTTTTGGAACACACGCTTGCCGCCAGCTGGCCTGCAGGGATTCAGGTGAGGGACAGGCCCACTCTGACACTGGCGGGGGCACCTTGCTAGTCTCAAGGTGGGGGGGGGGGACAGGGTGGCGGGGAATCTTCCCGGCGGTTAGATGAGCAAAGCTCCGCTTCCAACACAGAGGTGAGCCAGTGCCATGGGTAGGCAGCCAGTCTGCGCAGGAAGGGGCCGGAAGAAACAGAACACCCCCAGCTTGGTTGGTTACAACAAGGCAAAACCTTTAATAACATGGGTGCTTATTACATTAGCTGCTTTGGGGGCTCTGACATCTTGATTTCTGGTCATGTTTTTCTAACACGTAAAGGTGAATGCCTCCCTCGGGGCCACCTGAGCGGCTGGTGTCCCGAGGATTTGTGTGAGTGGGCAGTGGGGACAGTTGCACGCGCCTGGGGTCTCGGGGATCCACCCCCCCCTCCCCCAGCCACCACCAGTGACTTTGAGTAAAGTCCTCTTCCAAGGAGGGAAGAATGTGCAGGTCCTTCCAGTAAAGAAGGAAGAGAGGAAAACATCTGGCACAGATACACAGAGAGAGAAATGACATCATGGGATGGGCTTGAAAAGTTGGGGAAGATGGGGGGGGGTTTGGAGGGGGGAGGTGGGTTAGGACCCGGAGGACCAGGGGCCGAGGGTGGGGGAGGGCTGAGTCCATTTGGTTTCATTCTTTGTAAAAAGTAATACCATCACGAGGACCATGCCATGCAACCTCAAAGCCGCCTCTGTACGTTGCCCCCCAGACTGTGCTGGGGCTGGAGGCCAGAGGGCAGAGGTCAAGTTCAGACGGGCGTGGTGCGCCTGTTGGCCGGATTGTTATGCAGCGACTCTTTGAACTCTTTGGGCGTGGAGTTGTGGAACTGTAGAAAAGCGTGGTCCCGGTCGGAATTGAGGAGGGTCCCCATGGTGATCTTTGAGGGGTCCCGGGAGAGTGTGAACATGGAGATGTCAGTGGATGGGATAGTGTGGAAGCCTTTGCTGATGGGGGACAGGTCTCGGGATCTGGGCTCCGTGGAGCGGGAACTTGACCGCCTCCGGAATCTATACCTGTAGGGTGGAAGGCGGGCAAAGGTAGATTTCTTCAGGAGCTCCGAAGTGGGATTTGGCACGTAACTGCTGATGTTTTTCGATATAGATGTGCACAGCCACGACTCCCACAATTTCTGCGATGATGAAAGAAAAGGCCCCGAAATAAAAGGACCAGCCGTAGGAGTAGCTCTTTTTGGAGTCACGCTGCCCGGGGTCTCCAGCATTGGCTGATATATAAACTATGATGCCGATGATGTTGCTTAACCCTAAGAGAGGGGAAGAGAAAAAGACATCTTTTGTACACGGCGGAGGGAACTGTCGTTTGAACAGGGAGACACGGAGCATGGGCTTACGGCTGGGAAATGCAAACCCTGGGCCTTTCTTGCACGGTGTGTCCCTTGGGAAATGATGATGCTGCTGCCCGGTCCCAGGTGGCGTGCGTTTAGCTGCAGAACACACCCTATTCTGATAGCAAGTGTGGGCGGGCTCAGGATGCTTGTGTTTTCCCGTACAAGCCATTCATTCCATCGAAACCTAATCTTTGCAGGGCACCTCAGTGGCTCAGGTGTCAAGCACCTGACTTCGGCTGAGGTCATGATCCCAGGCTCCTGGGATTGAGCCCCACATGCGGCTCTCTGCTCAGCGGGAAGCCTGCTTCTTCCTCTCCCACTTCCCAGGCTTATGTTCCCTCTCTCACTGTCTCTCTGTCAAATAAATAAGTAAAATCTTAAAAAACAAAACCAAACCAAACCCCAAAAACCAAAAAACCCCTCTTTGGCACTGAATCATGAGGACACTAAAAGGAGGGAGATACAGGTCCCCGCTCCCGAGTTCCTCCATGTTAGTAGGAGAGACGGACACATAAAGGCAATTAGAGCAAAATACAGGAAGGGCTCGGCCAGAGACGCGTATAAACCAGTTCAGAAGCAAAGGGAGGCGGACCAGGTAAGCCCCTAGGGTTTGAAGACAAGGGGACCTTGCATAGGGTTGCGCAGGGTTTTCACTGGGCTGACCAGGAGGTTGGTGACATCTTGAGCTAAAATAAGAGGCAGCAGAGAGAACAGGTTTCGAGAAGAGGGACACGTGAACATGTTGGTCGGATGTGCTTAAGGAGGGTCTAAAAGCAGCTGTCTGGTGGACGTAGATGGGGCTGCCCCTGCAGTGTGGGGAGCTAGTGAACCCAAGGGGCAGGGAGATTAGCTTCCTAAGTCTCTTCATCTGCACAGGATAAGATAATGCTTTAGATTAGCTGTCGTTTGGGCATCGGGAATTGGGGACCGTGTAGCTGCTGTCCCCAGCAGGCAAGGTGTGCATCCCCCAGGTGCCAATGGAGAGGCGCTGGAAATGGTTACCTGGAGGTAACCTGATTTTCTAGGGAGTGGTAAGAAAACAATAGAACCTAGGGGCGCCTGGGTGGCTCAGTGGGTTAAGCCGCTGCCTTCGGCTCAGGTCATGATCTCAGGGTCCTGGGATCGAGTCCCGCATGGGGCTCTCTGCTCAGCAGGGAGCCTGCTTCCCTCTCTCTCTCTCTGCCTGCCTCTCTGCCTACTTGTGATCTCTGTCTGTCAAATAAACAAATAAAATCTTTAAAAAAAAAAAAAAAGAAAGAAAACAATAGAACCTGAGGGCCGAGGGGTGTGATCATCTCTGACCACCTTTCTCACATTATTTTTTTTTTTAAAGATTTTATTTATTTATTTATTTAGAGAGCGCCAGTGAGGGGGTGGGCAGCAGATGGAGAGAGAGAATCTCAAGCAGACTCCTCGCTGAGCACCGAGTCTGACGTGGGGCTCGATCCCACGTCCCTGCGATCATGACCTGAGCCCCCAAACCAAGAGTTGGACACCCCACCTTTCTCACATTCCTGTTCCAAAGGTGGAATGTCTCTTTTTGTCTCTTTGCTTCAAGGGCCTCATCTAGGCCTTGATGCCAACAATGACTCAGGGAGGTTGGTGTATCAGCTGGTACCTCCTTGTCTCCAAATTTAGGTGATGCTAAATGGGGACTGGCCCTCGTTACAGTTCCTAGCACCAGCTGGTAAATAACCATATCCAGTGGCCGTCTGTGCTCCATCTCTGGTCCTTACGGCCCCAGACTCTTCCTGGGGGGGTCCTCACGATCTCCTTACAGTTCAGCAACTAACGGGTTAAAGCTGGGCCGTTTTGACTCATTGGGGCACATGTATTAAGGGGGAGTTAATATTTGACTATGATCTCTGGCCTGCTCCATCTGGGACTTGCTTCTAGAAGGTGGGGGGGGCGGGGTGCGGTGGTCTGCTTCTGCCCTGTCCCCTCTTGGCATTACCCTGTGCAGGCATCCAGCAGGTCGGCTGTGAGTTCTAATCACTGGGCTATTTCTAAATATGGGGGTTGACACAGACAGCCGTGTGTCAGGCTGCAGGAAACCACAGGATGAAAAACTGCTCCTCTGTCTGGAGTGTCAACTCGGCTTGAAGATTAGTAGGGGAAGACACATTCTTTTATATTAAAATGAACACGGATAAAATAAGGAGGAGAGAGCAGAATTCACATGAATTTTTAAGTGTAAATGGGAGACAGGCTTCAAAGACATTTCAGCTCACTGAAGGCTGCTTCTAGCGATGCCCCCCTACCCTACTCTCCACTCCCCAGGGCCATTTTTTTTTTCTTCTCTGCTAGCAGGGAAATTTTGGTGGCAAAGTTTGGGGAGCCCCCAAGGGAAGTCTCGATGGGGTGAGAGGAGGGGGAGCAATTTAAAGAGAGACTTAGATGTCAGACCAGGTTAAAGGAGGCAGGGGGCGAAGGGGTTGCCATTTGCTTATAGGGGGCTTCCGATGTGCGAGGCACTGGGCAAAGTCTTATATGCACCATCTCAAGTATTGCAACAGACCTGCTGTAAAAAAAAAAAAATTAACCCTCTTTTAAAGTTTATTTATTTGTTAGTGATCTCTGCACCCAACGTGGGACTCAAACTCACAACCTCGACATCAAGTGTTGCACACTCTTCCATCTGAGCTAGCCAGGCACCGGCCCTCTTTCCTAGATGGGGAAACTGAGCCTAGAGAAGGTACATCACTTCCCACATTGACAGTGCTAGGAAATGGTAGAGGTGGGATTTGAACCCAGCACTGTCTCTTGGCCAGGGTGGATTTAGATTCCAGGAACAAATTTTAGGAAGGACGAGAGGCGAGTGGGCAATCCCATGGACTCTCAGCTCCTTGAGGGCAGATCTGCCTTGGTCTCATTCATTGCGATGGCCTCATGTCCTCGCTGAGAGTCTGACTGGAGCAAGTGTGCAGTGCGGATGTACAAAACGAGAAAGTGAATGGTGTTGGCGTGAGAATTCAACAGCGCAACTTCTTGTGCCTCAGCTACTACGTAGTAAGCAGTGAGATTGTGTTAGGTGCTGTTCTAGGCAGTTTACGGATACCAGCTCATGTCTGCCTCTTAACAGCTTCAAGAGGTCGGGCGTTATTACCCCTACTTTTCAGATAGGGAAACAGAGTCACAGGGATGTTAAGAGACTTGTGCAAGGTTCTACAGCTGGGAAGTCGCAGAGCCAAGATTGGCAGCACGCAGCCTGGCTTCAGAGCCCTCACTCTTCAGCCTTATGCATGGTGCCTGCCCGGTGTTCAATAAAAGTTCTTGATTCCTTGCCCCAAGCCACAAATCCTTAGAATAGCCGAGCAAGAAAGAGTCTTAGAGAGTGTGGGCTCTTCTGCAACTTCCATTTTATAGGTGGAAAAGCTGAGGCTTTTCGGGTTCCTTGGGGAGATGGGGGGGGGTTATCCAGGAATAGATCCCAAACTTCTCGCCTCCCCTCAGGGCTTTCACCACTGCCCTGCCTGTTTCGCGGTTCCCATGTGTCCCATGTGTCCACCTACCATCTCTCACAGTACCCCTCGTGAGAAAAAATGTTGCTGGTGACACACTCTTTCCTGACAATCCCCTTGGGGGACAAAATAATGATCTTCTGTACGGGAAACCCAAATGTCAGCACAATCCATTTCCCTCCAGGTGGGTCAGAGCCCAGGGGGTCTGGATGGGCCACCAGTGACTAGAAAGTGCCTCAAAACCACACAAAGTCCTGGGTTTGCCAGTTGTTACCATCAGTCTGCACACAGCTTGGTCAGGGGCCATGGCCACCTTTGGGCTGACCACACCCCCACGGCAAGATGGTGGCTCCCTCCCTGGTCTGTTGCTGGAGTTGGTGTCCAGAGACTCGGAGCTGGATGCAGTCCAGCTTCCTCATTTCCCAGAAGGGGACACAGTGGGGGAAGAAATGGGAATAAGTTCTTAGAGGGGAGCAGGACGCTGGGCCTTAGACTTTGGAACTATGTTCTTGTTGCTTTTCCAGGACTAGAAAATGATATTGAGGTGCCCCAGCTGGGCTCAGTTGGAAGACCACACAACTCTTGACCTTGGGGTTGTGAGTTCGAGCCCCATGCTGGTTGTGGAGTGTGGAGATTACTAAAAAAAATAAATAAGTAAACTAAAAAAAAAAAAAAAATTGCGCTTCTTATGCTCAGCCTCCTTCCAACAACACCGGTGAAGTAGATACTATTATTAGTTAGGGAGAAGAGGTAAATCTAGGGGAAAGAGAACACGGGAAGGTACAAGAGGGAAGAGAGAGAAGGCAGTGCAGGGGACCCTTCCTGAACTAAGACCGTCTCTCATCCCTCTTGCCACCTTCTGGTCAGGCCAGCTACTGATTGTGAAGTTTTCCTGGAGAGCATTTTGGGCTGCTGGCTTTCTACCTTGCTCCCAGAGACGCCTTGAACAATATGAGAATCTGAGCCCTTGGGACGCTGCCATGTCTCAAGCAGCCAGAGCCATACATGAGTATGTCCCAGCGAACAGAAAGTTGGACCCTGTTAAAATAAGCTGAGCCAAGCTGAGCCAGTCCCATTACATACACATGCCCTTCGTGTGTGAACCTAGACAGTTGCCTCTTCAACAATACGGAGTTAGGGGTGCTGACCCCTCCCCCCCAGTCAGAAATCCGTGTGTAACTTTTGACTTTCCAAAAACTTAACTGCTGATTGCCTACTGTTGACTGGAAGCCTTACCAGACCCAGTCCATTAACACATACGTTGTTTGTCCTAGGTCTTCTATACTGTATTCTTACAAGAAAGTAAACTAGAGAAATAAAAATGTCATTAAGGAAATCCTAAGGAAGGGAAAATACATTTATACTACTGTACGGATCTGTCAAAAAAATCTGGGTATCCGTGGACCCCCGCGGTTCAAACCCAAGTCTCTCCAGGGTCACACACGCTCTCTTACTAACCAGCCTCTCTCTCCCTCTGCTGACCCTTCTCCCGTATCTCCTCTTGCCTTTCCATCATGCCCCTGCTAGCGTGTCGGCACCTTTGGTTCTCATGAAAGTCTCTGACTCCTCACGCTTAACACAAGTCGAGTATTTTCTCTCCCTTTCCTTGCACGGAACCCCGAATAGCACTGCTTTGTCCTCATGGGCCCGGCTTGGGGTTGGGTGTCTGGGAAAATGTCTAGGCTGGGGCCAGCTGCTCACCTGCAGAGACGAAAAAGATGCCCGCGCTGAGGATGACATTGTGTCTGCTTCGGTGGAACTCGCTGGCTGCCACGCAGAGCCCGCCAAAGAACAGCAGCGTGACGCTGAGGATGGGGAAGACACTGGAGGCCCTCACAGCCCCTGCGGAGAGAAGGGGGGACGGTTCCAAAGGTGTCCCTGCCGGCCCCAGGCTCCAGCCCACCTGGGGCACACAGTGCCCAGGGGGAAAATAGCGCATGAGCAGGACAGGACATGCTTCCAACATGGGCGTCAGACTAGCGCGGTTGCTCAGGGCCCTGTGCTTGCTGGTAAGGCTCTGCAGTCACCGTCCTGAAGTTCTTCATCATTTTATCTTTGAATGGAGCGAGTGTGTTTGAGTAGGCTTCACACTCAGCATGGAGCCCAACGCGGGGCTTGAACTCACGACCCTGAGGTTAAGACCTGAGCTGAGATCAAGAGTTGGACGGTCAGCCACGCAGGTGTCCCTCGCGTTATGTTTTAGAAGTGAAGTCTGATGTGGAAAAGGGGCGTGCGGTGGGGGGCTTGGAGCCTTGACTCACAGGGGATCCCACCACCCGTCAGCTCTCCACCTCCCCATTCCCCTGGGACAGGACCTTAGCTGCCCATTCTCCTGCCCCAGCCAAGGATCACTGCTAACTTTCATTCCTGGTGGGGGCTAGGCATGGGCAAAGGAAGAACCAGGGTTAGGTGTAAACCCCAGGCATGCAAAGCTACGCCTTCCCCCCATTGAGTGTCTCTGTGCCCCCCACCCTGGGGGTAGTTTGACATGAAATAGCAAATGAAAGACACCATGACCGATCAAGAGAGAGAGAACAGAAGAAAAGAAAAAGCATTTTTGCCTGTGTTTTGAATGAGGAAACTGGGGTTTTCATTTGCACTGGACCCTGCCAATTATGGTACCAGCCCCACATCCAAAGGTTCCCATCAGATCATATGCTGTTCACCAAAATGCAGAATCTTTCCCGGGACACACCTACATCTGCATAGCACTGGCTCTGGCAATCCTCACTTAATACCCACTCAGTCACCCAAGGAACAAATGAGTTCATTTATTCATTCAACGATGTCACTGTGCTGCGCCTATTAAATGCACTTGGGCTGTGCTGGGTCTTGGGGTGCCTAAGGTTCTGAGGGAGGGATTCTATGGGAGGGGGGCCTCAGTATGCCCCCAACCAGTATAAAGGTGGGGGTCCCAGTATTCACCCAACCGGTATAAGGTTATTTCCTTCTATGTCCCGACCAGAATATACCAGTTGAACAAATTCCGTGTTCGTTAGTGTACAAAAGAACAGGGATCCCCAGCCTCGTGGGATCCCAAGTCAGTTGAGTTGACGGTAGGAACAACTGCCTAATTTGCAGGACCCAGTGCAAAATGAAAAGGCAAGGCCTCTTGTTCCCAAATCATGAAAAAATGTCAAGATAGTAACAGGAGAGTGCTGAACACTGTGGGGCTCTTGGAAGGGCGAGCTCTTGGGGCCACAAGGGCCGTGGAAGCCAGATGTGAGCTGACTGGGGCCAGGGTGGTAGGCTGGAGGTGGTGAGAAGCTGTGGGACCGAAGATACATTTCTAAGGTAGAGCCACCAGTGGCAGTGGGCAGTAGGAGATAGAACAGCTGAGGACCATGCCTATGTCTGGCGCTTGGCCGCTGAGCCCCTGGTGCCACCCAGAATGCCACGGGGCACAAGCAGGTGCAGCAGGAAGGGTCATGAGGTCATTTTTGGCCTTGGGGATTTCAAAGCTGAAAGTTCAAGGCTTTCAGGCCCCGTATTTGTGGGAACCCACCTCCCGCTGTTTCTGTTCCCCACTGCACAGAGGGGCTTACGTGCCAACCGCCAGGCGGTTTTTACAACGTGATGACTGGTGTTTTATTTGGTCTTGTGGAAAAAGTTTTCTGGAAGTTTGCTAGCTGAGTTAGCCAAGAGGGTGGCCTGGGAGGGATGATGGAGAAATGAGGGGAGCGTCTGAGGGCAGTCTGATGTTCTCTTAAGGATAAGAAAATGGAAAGTTCTTGCTTTTGTTTGAAGACGGCCACCCCCAAATCACCCAGTGTTGGGATCTGGGAAGACCCGGAGCCTGAAAACAGCGTCTTTCCCATTCTTCTGCTTCCATGGTCAAGTTTTGGGAAAGGCTGGACCCCCTGCTTCCTTTAGTCCCCAGGTCAGGGGATAGCCCTGGGGAGGGGGCGCTGGGGTCCTAAGTGGGCACACGAGCCCGAGCGTGGGCATAGCTTCTTTATAACTTCTCAGTATTTATGCATATGACCTATGGGTTTCCATTTGGACCCTCAGCCCAGGGCCCTACCAATAGGGGTTGATCTGTCTCAGTGGTTTCCAACAAACTTGAACGTGAACAAACCTTTAAAGTGTTCATTTGCATTGTGTATTGACAGGGATTGCTTGAATATTCAATAGGATAAGTTCAATCGATTAAAAGAGTAGTTTAAACATTTTTTTTTGGTAAATAAGATTATGTCCAAAGGAAATAATTATGGACGTTTGACGCTATTGAACTGCATTGGTTATTAAGGCACAGATTTGAAATGGGTGGCTGTGAGATTTGTGACTGTGGCTGGAGTAGCCCTGTGGCAACCAACTGGTGGCCAGACCCCACTGTTTAGCCCACAGATGAGATATGTGGCTGCAGGTGTCTGCCTCAGGACATTTGCTTCTGCCATTTTCTCCGAGTCAGGGTTATCTCCTCTACTTTCATTTAACCCCCTGGGCACATGGTAGGTTCAAAACAAAAAGGTTTTACTGTCTTCTCCCCTTCCTCCCCGACTTTCTTCCTTTACCGTTTCTCTACCCACAACTACCTGGGGGTATGTTGGGGTTTCAAGGATGGTGAGGGCCGTTTGTTGCAGTGTAATTCTACCATGGGCATCGGAGTAGGACCTGGCCACGTCAGGGCTATATTATGGGGAGTCTCTTGTCCGTAGGTCTTGTGGGCTAGTGAGCCTTATGCTCTATGGTGAAGCTATAACCTGTCCCAACAGCACTCAAGAACGAGGAAACAGCAGAAAAATCAGTACGAGTCCCAGTCCCACGACGGCGTGGTCACAGCAGGGATGGCCCCTCACACATTGGAGGGGTCTGGAGAGCCCCGTGGGAATGTGCCCTGGTTCTCTGTGCTAGGGTCAGGGATTCCAAAATTCCTCACAGGACATCTGTGTGGTTGTAGAGGCTTCTCGTAGAGGCTTCCCCTGAACCTTAACCTGGTTCTGTGGCTAATGGTGAAGGAGGGGGGGGGGGCCTGTGGGAGGGGCGAGGACCTCACTTGCCCCGAGGGGAGCAAAGTATTTTGTTGGAAAAGCAATCCACCTCAGGGAAGCTGAAAATCTGAAGCTGAAAAACTGAAAATCCGTTCCGGGAGTTGTGAAATAGAAGTTACAGCTCTGTTTCACCTCCAGCGGGGCAAACATCACAATGTTTCATTAAAGCAGGAAGGAAAAACAAAGAGAAATGATGGGCACTCAGTAAAACCCCACTGGAGATGAATTTAAAGCTATTCTTCGGAGGAGGTCCAAGCACAGAGCTCCATCTCTAAGCAGGCTCTGTGTTCCCCATACCAAGTTTTTCTGAGCTGCTGGCACAAATCCTAGTAGGCATTTGGGTAAATCCTAGTAGCTGCACAAGGACTGGAAAAAGAAATGGTGTGTTTAGGTTTCAAAAATTAGCTGAAAACTGACTTTCTTAATTGACCCTGCTATAATAACTACATAACAAACATTGTTACACGATTCAGGGCTCATTCATCTGCAGACTAACAGGTGTGAGCACGGCCACAAATGGTTCTAATTTTAAAACCACTCATCTTGAGCTACAAGTTACAAACATAATCTTGCGTAGGACAGTTTCTTAAAGTTTTTATTTATAATACCAGTTAAAAAAGGGGCGAACTTTACACTTAACATTCCTTAGTAATAGATTAGTCAACACCTTTGAAATTCCTCTTTGAGTGAACTTGACACGCATTCTTGTTGAAGAAGTTACATTTAGATTACATGAAATGTCAAAGTCTCTTTGGGCCTGGATCAACGGCAGGTGCACATCTGCCCCTGGACTGTGCTAGTGCTTGTCCCCTGCAACAGAAAGGGGCTGGCCCTATATTGCTTCACTGACGCCACGCTGGGCCCCGGGCTGAGCGTAATGCATGTGAGCTCATTTAATTTTCACGAGCCTATCACATCGATGATGCTATCATCTCCATTTCTGACTGGAGAAGAATAGTTGGGAGATGGAAAGGTAATGAAAGCAGTGCACTCGGGTTTAACCCAGCCAGTAGAGAGTTAGACAGGGCATACAAGCCCAGGTCAACCAGGACCCAGAGCCCTCATGCTAAGCCACCTTGCACTCTGCTGCTTCCCAAGTGCTGCCTTGTCCCATATCATACCCAGCTTACCAGCCTGGGGACAATCCCAGGAAGATGCTGGCCCTGTCCCAATAGGACTGCAGACACGTGAATTTGGGTTTGCACTTAACCTCCCAGAGCTTGCCCTTAGGACTGTGCTTTACCCATTAGCTCATCACCCATTAGCACCTCGACTCAGCTCTCTCGGGAAGGTGAAAACTGGTATTCCGGTTGAAGAAAATCCCTTAGATTTTCTCCTCAGCAGACTAAAAAGAGCCTTTTAGTTTTTGACTCACCTACTTCTCCCCCTTGTATTTCTAGTTCATGGACTTTAAAGAGACTCAGATATCAGAATCACTTGAAAGTCTCTGTCTAGTAGCCAAGGTCCCCAGAAGCTCCTTTGGAAGGATCCATTTCCAGGGATGTGTACGGAGGAGCCTCAGAGGCAGCCGCGCAACTGCAGGGCTGCCCGCACCCCCTCCAGGGGAGACCCCAGAAGTGGGAACTCACGCAGGAGATACTCCGCTGTGTCTTGTTCATAGTCAGCATCTTCGGGGAAGTGATCGATTTTCTTGCACACTCCTCGGAAAGCCCCTGTGGAAACAAACGTGGGCCTGAGCTGGGGGGGAGGAGCCAGCGCCCCTGGGTCCTCCCCCTCCGCAGTGGAGAACCTTCCCTGGTTGTTGCAGGCTGTGCATACGCTGGTTCCTCTGCACCTGTCCTAGGGCACACAAGAGAGACCGGCAGTGGAGGAAAATTAATTAAAAAAAAAAAAAAAAAAGCAGCAGAAGACTTCATTTTCTAGAAAATCTGCTTCCTTGACTTGGCATGATGTTGGGATCTATGGAGAAGAGCAAATAGCCATGGAACACAATCATTCATTATTATGAGGACTGTCTTGCCGTATCTATCCCCCACGTTCCATTGGGTGAGAGAGAAAGGGAGGAGGAAATGGAATTTGTGTGTTAATTTCCCATTACAGATGAGGAAACTGAGCAGGAGGATTTTGCATGCACTCGCACAGTCTGCAGGAGAGCCTGCATTCCAACCAAGGTTGGGGGACTCCCGGGTGTCAGTCGTGGGCAGGGGTTCAGGAGTAGCCCCCTGTCCCTGATCCTGCTCTTAGCTGACCCAGGACTGTCCCCTCACGGCCCCCTCATCCCCCGCCTCCCCGCCCCTGGTCACAGCCAGCTGTGCTCTGCTGTGTGGCCCACGCCTTCCGGGAGGCACAGACGGCACAGGTTCCTCTTGGGGGAAACTGTCAGCATTTGCTTCCTTTTCTTCCTTCAATATCAGTTTGACTTAAATCATTCTGGGTGTTTGAGAATCCTTGTGGGTGTTTGTTAACCAACCAATTAACCGATCTCTGGGGCAGCTAATGGCTCTGCCAGTTCTTATAAATGACAACAATTTCCGAACTCCTCACTGTAACACAGCACGGAATTACACATCGCTGTTCCTGAGAATCGGGTGTGGGGGGGGGAGGGGCCGGGTGGCACCGTGGGACAGCAGACCAGGCAGATCTGCCCTCCTATTTCAGCCAAGCTACTGTAAGGATTAAATAAGGCCATGTATGAAGATGACATCCCTTTTGCATTTTTTGCAAAACTCTAGGCGTGCCGTGATAGCAACCGGCGCTTATTAATGCTTCCCGTGGGCCAAGCGCAGAGCTGAAACTTTACCTCCCTTCTCTCATTTACTCTTGTCCACTGCCCTGGGAGGTAAGGGCTATTGATCCTGACATGTGATGATGAGGTAACCCAGATCACAGAAGAGACTGAGGTGTCACAGCTGGAGAGGAGAAGAATCGATATCTGAATCCGAGCTTCAAAGCCCGTGGTTTTCACTGTTGCACTGTGGATGGCAGCCATTATTATTATGTCAATAATAATCTTATAATAAAGAGTGCCATGCATTTAACCCCTGCTATAAGTAGGCTCCAAGCCAGAGGCATTTCCCAATAAATGCGATGCTGTATGTGAAGCACCCTCTTGCTTCTGATTCTCCAATCACCAGGCAAAGAATGGACTCAGCACCAACAAGGGGTGGGGGGTGGTCCTGGAGAGAAGTTTGCAGTCTCCAGGATATTCTTGGAAGAAAACACAAAGTTATAACTTCTTCCCTGATATGAAAAAAAAAAAAGCCTTTGTTTTTCTCTTGTTTAGATTTTAGCATTCCATTCACATACTCCTCTTAGTTTAAAATCCCCATTCCCTTCCAGCAAGCTGGATAAGAAACCAGACTAAGTCACACACGCAGAGCCCGTACCACGTACCACGTACCGGGTGCCATCCGAAGCCCTGTACGTGTTTTATCCTCTTCAGCTCTCAAAACAGCCTTATGAGGTACCTGGTATTATGATTCCTTTTGACAGGTGAGGAAAGAGGTTCAGTGAAGGGACACAGCTACAAGGGGCAGGTTCGATGGAAATCTGCCCTACTCCAAAGCCAGAGTTCTTAACCACTATTGTGAGTTATACTCTCTTCCAGCAACGTCTGTCACCAGGCGGCTTTATGATAATTTTGTGGTCCATCCACAGCTCTTGACTGTGGCAATGAACGGGACCAGTGGTTTTTCCATCAACAGTGGTTTTTCCATGATCTTTGTTGGGGGCTACCGAGCAGGGCAAAGGTGGTGGTTGTGGGACCAACTATTGTTAGTTGTTTGACATACACTGCAAAGGCTTTCTTTTTCTTTCTTTCTTTTTAAGATTTTATTTATTTATTTGAGAGAGAGAGAGAGAGGGCATGTCTGTGAGCACACAAGATGGGGCAGAGGGAGAAGGAGGAGCAGACTCCCCTGCTGAGCAGAGAGCCTGATGCGGCACTCAATCCCAGAACCCTGAGATCATGACCTGAGCCGAAGGCAGACACTAACCAACTGAGCCACCTGAGCACCCCCACAAAGGTGTTCATGGGAAGAAAAGGTTCAGGTGAAGATGGAATGTGGACACCACCAAGACAGACCAGTCAGAACCACGTGGGAATGAGGAGCCACACACATGCCAGCACCTGCTTGTGCCAAGGGCCTTCCCCAAGGTAGCAGAGGGCAGCTGGGTCCTAGAGCTTAGAGCTGCAAACACCGGAAGCTCCTGGAGAAACAGTCACCAGTATTCAGGGTCTAAAGCAGCGTACCACCTGTTCCTGCACAGCTCCTGGGCTAAGAATGGTTTCTGCATATTTAGATGGCTGGGGAAAAAAAAGCAAAAGAAGAATAGTGTTTCACGACAAACACAAAATGATATGAAATTAAAATGTCTGCGTTGGTAAACAAGATTGTATTGAAACACAACCGTGCCCCTTTGCTGACGGCTTCCACCCAAAATGGCAGAGCTGAGTTGCTGTGGCAGAAACAGCAAAGCCAAAAATATTTGCTATCTGGCTGAGGAAGATTGTGCTGATCTAGGGTCTAAAGAGCCCTGTCCTGTGTGGTAGGATACAGAGAAGTGTCTGGGCCTTACAGGGTGCCAGAGGACGTCGTCCAGACTGGTTCTTCTAAAGGACATGATGTTTAGGGCAAATCTGGGTCACAGAATATTTTGTTTGGCATTTTGGCTTGTTTTGTTTTATTTATTTATTTATTTATTTATTTAAACTGGCAGTATGTTAGTGCCTATTTTGTTGTATTTTTTTTTTAAATTCAATATGCTACTGCAATTTAAAATTCAGGATCTGTCCGATGAAAGCCTCATTGGCAGCTTCTCTTTAAAAAAATGGGGCACCCTGTCCCACGTTTGCACACGTAAACAGTCCCCTGAAGCTGGGCCTCTGCAGACCCCTGTAGACCCCAGGGATGAACTTCCCAGCTGGTCGAATTCCCCACCTGGCCTCACGGCACTTGACGGACCTACAGCGAATGACCCCCATCAAACCTCAGTTTCTTCTTCTATAAAAGGATGATAGTAAGAATAACAACGTCACAAGGATTAACTGAGGCTCTAAGAGTAGACGGAGCGTCGGTCGGCATTCTCAGCACGTCCGCTTTTAATCAGGCAATGACGTAAACCCCTTAGGACAGCTCTTAGCACATAGTAAGAACTCAATAAATTCTAGCTATTACTACCATTGGTTTGAGTAGGTATTTTAGGACCAGACGAGACACATTGGTGCCACGATGAGATTTAAAAAAGCAATATAAAACGAAAGGAAATCAAGAATTTCCCCGAGGAAGACTCCACACAGAAGACAAAACTGCTGGCACCACAAGTCATACATTCATCAAAAAGTGAATCTGGCCATTCATACAAGGAGCATATTGCCAGCTTCCAGAAATAACTACTATTTAGCATTTCTGTATATTTCCTTCTAGACCCCCCCCATGCTTTCACATACAAATGGTTTTATAAAATTGAGATCATGCTGTTCTCACATTTTCTCAGGAGTATTTCCCCATCTCAGTCAGTCTAAGAAAGATAGGACGGGGTTGGACTTGCCCATGAGCTGCAGAGGATGGAACCGAGAGAGATGTTGAAAACATAGACCCTGCAAAGACGAAGTGGGGACACAGGGGCAAGCACTGTCCCAGCCCGGGTTAAGCCAAGGCCCTGGGGCAGAGAGAAGCAGAACCCAAGAATGTGGTCAACCAGGAGGCAGATCAGTGGGGGGTGGTCTGGGAGCAGATTCAGAGGTTACAGGGGGTAGGTGATGAGAAGGCAGGGTGGGGCAGATGTGAGAGTTAGGCTTTGAGAATGCACAGAACCCAGGGCCACGAGCCCCCAGGACCCCAGGAAGAAGTCTGGAATGGAAAATAGAGCCAGGGTACAGTTCCTGACATGCTGAAGTGAATATACTGCGGAAACATGTTTTTACCAGAGAAGGTAATGCTGATGGCTTATCTCTGGCTCAGACAATGGAAGAACACATCTTTCCTAAGAAGAAGGGGACTTCCTTTCAACCAAAGGGCACCTGGGTGGCTCAGTTGGTTAAGCATTCAGCTTAGGCGATGAGATCAAGCCCTGCGTTGGGCTCCACACTCAGTGCGGAGTCTGCTTGAGACTTTCTTTCTCCCTCTGTCCCTCCTGCATTCTCTTTCGCTCTCTTTATTCAGTAAATAAATCTTTAAATAAAAATAAAATAAAAGGTCAGACCTTAGAAATACTCCCATTAAAATAAAAAAGGCAGAATGCTTACCATTGCCTCTCTTATTCAACGCAGTTCTGTAAGTTCTAGTGCAAGAAGAAATAAAATGGAATTAAGAGTAACAACCCATAGGAAAAAAATAGGACAAAGTTATCATTTTTTTTCCAGGTGAGAGAATAGTCTTTCTCGGAAAGCTCAAGCCAATTTGCTGGACAAAATATTAGAATGAATGAAAGAGCTCAGTCAGGTGACTTCTTTCAAGATACTAAACCACACGAGGAAGTGATGCTAATTAAATCATTGTGGTACCGACATTTAAAAATAGCATTGATTAGAATATTTTTCTTTCTTTTTTTTTTTTTAAATTTATTTATTTGACAGAGAGATCACAAGTAGGCAGAGAGGCAGGCAGAGAGAGAGAGGAGGAAGCAGGCTCCCTGCTGAGCAGAGAGCCCGATGCGGGGCTCGAACCCAGGACCCTGGGATCATAACCTGAGCCGAAGGCAGAGGCTTTAACCCACTGAGCCACCCAGGCGCCCCTAGAATATTTTTCAATGCAGAGAAAATTCACACGGAAAACAAGAAGCAGTCCATTATCCCATGTTCCGATAATCCCAGTTAAATGAAAAGAATAGAGGTGTTCATAATTGGAAAATTCCAACAGTATGTAGAGAAAGGCGTAAGGCTGGAAGTGAAGGCCTTTCCCTCATTCCCGAAAATTCGCTCACCCTGGTAACTCGGTTGGGTGATTTCTGTTAACGGAGTGTCGAGTGAATCGTGTCTACGCTGAGATCTGAAGGGTGGTTAAAAGTGCGTCAGGGTAAGGGAGGTGTGTTGCTTTAGGCAAAGCGCGGTAGCAGGAGCGTGGATGAGTGGGAGCGGAGAAGTCATTTGGGAGCTCAGAGTAACTTGGGGTGTTTAGTGGTTGGTCTGGGAGGCAGATCCTGGGCTTCCAGTGGACCGGTGGTGAGGCGGTGGAAACGGGTTTGAGGGCTATGAGAGCTGAGCTGGGAAGATTGGTTGGTTCCACCTTTGCTCTTCCCTTCTTGCTTACTTCCTCCCTAGGGATCCACTAGTGGCCAAGGCAGAAGATTCTGGGCTTCAGAACCTAACATTCTCGTTGGGGAAGAGTCTACAGACCCGTAAAGAGTTGAACAAGATCCCTGTGCTTCGAAGGAAGCGGAGCAGATGAGGTGATGGTGATGGTGCGTGGGGTGGGGGCCGACGGTGAGCCCTTTGGGGCAGGGTTGGGGAGGTTGTGCGAGCTCTGACCTGCACAAAGAGAAGGAGCTGGTCGTGCAAAGAGCCAGGGAAAGGGCTTTCCAGGCAGAGGTTGCTGCAGGTGCACAGGCTCTGAGACAGGAAGGAGCTTGGTTTGTTTGAGGAACAGAAGGGAGGCCAGCAGGGCGAAAGAGGGCTATGGTGGCCAATTTACCGGGTCACACTGTAGCAAGAACAAGCCTAGACCACCTGCTATGCCAAGTTTGGGCAAGGGCCAGAGAGAGCTTTTCTGGGTCATCTAAAGACAGCTCTGCTTAAGTGCTTTTGGCCTTAAGTCCAGAAATCCTGGATCCAGGGCAGACAGACGGGGGGTGGGGGAGTGGGGGGAATGGGGGTTGAGGCATTACTTCACTTCCCCCGACCTTCTCAAGATCGCAGTCCTGAAGGGAGACCCTTCAGAGGGGTTGCTGTCCCTTGCCTGTCCTTCCCCCAACATCAGCAGAACCTCCAGGTCTTCCTGGAGGGACCCTCCACACCTGCCCCTGTGGACTGTGAGTGCCCCATAATGGTGGTCCTGGGGCAGGTTTTGGTGGGGTGACACCCTCCCCCCACCCCCAAACCTAATACAGGGATGTCACTTCTGAGTAGTCTCTGGACAGTTACCATGGGCTCAGAGTGAGAGCTGATATGCCTGCCCAGCCCACCCAGCCCAGCGGCAGAGCCCAGCACCTGGTCCAGCCCAGAGACCCTGCCAACCCAGTGCTTGGGACTTGGCACCCATCTCAGCCACCAGCCCAGCGGGAGCAACCAAATTTCAAGCTCCCAAAGTCCAGCTCAGAGCTCAAAACCAAGGCCAGCTGGAGACTAGAGCTCTGCGTTCAAAGACATAGATCATTTATTAGGTCTCTGTTGTGATGACTTGGCCTCAAGGAAACAGGAAAGAATGAGTATCAGATTTGTTTATGCACCGGAAATACTTAAGAAAGCAAAAGTGACCGCCTGACTGACTGTAAGCATGTTTAAGTTCTTGGTGTAACAGCAGATCCCTATTACAGAGGAGAAGACCTTAAAGCAGTGGTTTTCAACACGGGCTGCACATCGGAAGTACTGGGGTGGATGCAGGAAAACAGAGATTCCTACTTAATCCATTTGGGCACCTGGAGTCTTCCAAGCTCCCCAGATGAGTCTAACTGTTCAGTGGAGGCTGAGAACCACTGCCTGCCAGGTGAGTCCCCTCCAAAGCAGGGATGTTTCTTTTATAGTAAATAATGAGGTGCGAAGACATGCCTTCCACCTGTGTCTTGAACTTGAAATGATTGCTCATGAGAACATGTTTATTTTGTCTTATCTTTTCTAACTATACACTGGGATGAACAAAAAAGTAAGCTGTGTTGATTTTCGCTGGGAAGGGAACATCATTTTTTCTGATAAAAATCCCACGAGAGTCCAATATGAAATCCTTCACTCTCCCAGCTGGATTGTAAAGTTTGACTTTCACAGCAGGATCATAAAGTAGGTCCTTTTTTGCAAAAAATATCTGAGCACGTCTTCATTCTCTCAAGAGCTTCTCTTAATCCTTTGATATTCAAATCACTGGATGTGCCTAGCTCATCACACTTCTTGTTGGTTTTTTTCTTCTTGCGTTGCTAACGGGTGTTCCTCTGCCACCCCCTCACGGGGGCCCACGGCTGGCATAGCACGTCACTCCTCACTTCCATTACCATGAAGCTCTGTGTATTTTGCTAGATCTGCAATCTCACTTTGCAATCGTTTTGCCTCTATTTGCATTGGATTGTCCCATGTGGACAAGAGCTAGCAATCAGAGAGAGGCTGCCAACAAAGACCGCGGATTGTGGGGTATGGAATGCGGTGGGGAGGGGCGTGGGATGGGGTTGGGAGGGTGTTTTCAGTGAGCCTGGTTTTATAAGTCATCAGGCCATTCATGCAAATATTCATATTAAGATGGAGTTTGCTTGCTCGTCCATGCAACCTAGCATGTGTGAGGACTTGGGGGATGAATTCCTGCATAGTGGGGACCCTAAGCTAATCGGTCTGAAGAAGCACGTGGGGTATAGGAATTATGGCTTGCTGCTCCTAGTAAGAGAAGCACAGGAGTGAGTTCAGCAGGAAGAAACACCATCTTTTGATGTTACTGAGCCGTGGCTGGTGCATATCCCAAATCACTCTTTTATTCAGCGATGTCTGTGGGGTTGCCTGCTTTGCATTAAGCTCTGTTGTGGGCACTTGGGGTTTATCAGCGAACTAGATAGGCTAGGTCCTTGATCTCAAGGCTCTTGTATCTATAGTTATTTATTTATTTTTAAAAGATTTTATTTATTTATTTGAAAGAGAGAGAATGAGAGAGAGAGCACGAGAGGGAAGAGGGTCAGAGGGAGAAGTAGACTCCCTGCTCAGCAGGGAGCCCGATGAGAGACTCAATCCTGAGACTCCAGGATCATGACCTGAGCCAAAGGCGGTCTCTTAACCAACTGAGGCACCCAGGTGTCCCAATCTATCTGTTTTTAAAGATTTTATTTATTTGTTTGTTTGAGAGAGTGTGTGAGTGGAGGGGGCAGAGGGAGGGGGAGAGAATCTCAAGCAGATTCCCCGCTGACTGTGGAGCCCGATATGGGGATCCATCTCATGACCTTGAGATCATGACCTGAGCCAAAATCAAGAGTCATATGCTTACCTGACTGAGCTACCCAGGGGCCCCAAGCCTGTTATATTCTAATGGGAGAGACCTAGAGTGAATGAAGAAAAAAATGCAACAAAGGTTTTTGCAAAAAGGAAAAGGTCATTTCAGATAGCATTGAGTGCCATGAAAATACTATACCCTGGAGGGAGTCTCTAGGGGAGGGACACTCATGAGGTTGGATGGATAGGCAAAGCTTCTCTGACAAGGTGGTCTGAGTGAAAAGATGAAGCCAACCATGGGGAGATTTGAGAGAACTTTCTAGGAAGAGGGCATCTCATATGCAAAGGCCCTGGGGAAGGATAATTCTCAGTGTGTTTCTGGAACCAAGACAGGGGACAGCAAGTCTCTGAAGGAGCCAGACGATGTTTTAAGCAGCTGAGAAACCCAATGTGACTTATAGTTTTAAAAGATCTCTTTGGGAACCAGGGGCTTGCTGAGGAGTGGGAATGGAATACACCTTCAGATGAATCATTGAAAGTCACCATGAACCCTTTCAAGGAGTAGCTGGCGATTGGGGGTGGAAAGGCAAGCCAGCCAGAGTCTTCCCACATCCACCCAGAGAGAGATGCCTGATGGAGAGAGTGTCCTGCCTTGGAACCAAGTACAGAAATTTAGCCAGGAGAAAGGGACTGTGGGTACCACATGTCCTTCGCGGAGCCCAGCTGATAGCTCTGCTTTATTTCCGAAGAGCCTGGTGTTGGGCACCTTGCTTGATCAGCCCACTGGGTGGGTTTAGGGTAAAATGCTTTCCCTGGTCCTTAATTATTGCCTAAATGCAGGTCCAATTGGAACACCAGGCTCGCCCAGAGCTCAGGTCCTAGCCAGTCCCGTGGCCCAGAGCCTGGAGCCCAGAGCCCTGCCCATTCTGGCCAGGATGGCTCTGGTCTACACCTGTCCCCTGGCTCCCTGCCCATCTTGGTACTCAACACAGCACTGGAACTGTATAGGCTCTGGAGCCGGATTAGCCAATTAGGGATGTACTTGGGGTACCATCAAAACAGGGGCACAGAGAGAATGACAGCTGGAAATTATTTGATATTCGACGTTTACAAAAGAGCATGGAAAAAATCAGAAGTGTGTTGATATCCCTTATTGAATAGCTTAGTATTTTTATTTTGATGGTGGATTATCTATGAGGCTGGGGTGGTCACCATAATCACTTACACACTTCTGCAAGCTTCGTAATCCAGTCTTAGAGTCAAATGCACATTGGAGTCTGAGAGCCACCATCTGTAGCCAGGTGGACACACGGTCCTTGTCCCGCACACGAAGGACTCAGCCTTGATTAGAGACTTGGCAGGAGGACAAGCAAGGGGGCTGGAGAGCTTGGGGAGTTCATGAATGGCAATTCTCTCTCACCAGATCTGAGGTTGGAAACACACGGGATTTGTCTGAGGTCTTCCAGCAGGTGAGAACCGCACAGCCTGAGTCCCTGATACCCGCTGTGAGCTCAGAGTGGGCCTGTCTTTTGGACAGAGTCACGTTCACTGGTGTCAGTGGACTTCGGCATCGTTCCCAAATGCATCTCCACACACGGGTCATGGAGACACACTGATGCTTGAGGGACGTTCAGTGTGCAACTTCCACCCTATCCCTCATGACCGCACCCCTCTGTCTGCTCTCCGACTTCTGCCTTTTTCCAGAACATCAGAGTTGGAATCATCCAGCATGTGGTTTTCTCAGATGGGCTCCTTTCCCTTAGCAATATGCACTTAAGGTTCTTCTCCTAGCTTGATACCTCACATTTCTTTCTAGCGCTGAACCATACTCCATTGTCGGGAGGCACCCTCTATAGCGATCCCTTCACCTACTGAAGGACATCTGGGTGGTTTCCAGGTTTTGGCCACTATGAATTAAAGCTGCTGTAAATATACGTGTGCAGGTTGTTGTGTGGACATAAATGCTAAGGAGTTTCTGGGTAAACACCTGGGTGTTTAATTGCCAGATCACACGGCAACAGTCAGTGTGATTTGGAAGGAATTGGCAACCTGTTTTCCAAAGTGGTTGTTCTGTTGATGCTTTCCCACCAGCGATGAATGAGTTTCTGTTCCTCCACAACCTCACCAGCATCTGGTGCCTCCACTGTCCTGGATTTTGACCATCTAATAGGTGTGTCGAGGTACCTTGTTGTTTTAATTTGCATTACTTGTTGATGTATGGTGTGGAGCTACCTTTCCTACACTTACCTGACATCTGGGTATCCTCTTTGCTAAGGTACCTGTTACGGTCTTTGTTCTATTTTAATCGGGTCCTTTTCTTATTGCTGAGTTTAAAACTTCTTTGCATATTTTGGCTAACAGTCCTTTATCAGGGGCGTCTGGGTCAAGCGTCTGCCTTGGACTTAGGTCATGATCTCGGGGTCCTGGAATCGAGCCCCGAGCTGGGCCCCCGCTCAGCAGGAAGCCTGCTACTCCCTTTGTCCACATCCCCCTCACCCCATGGTCTCTCCTCTCTCTCAAATAACTAAAAAAAATAAAAACCAGTCCTTTATCAGATGTGCCTTTTGCAAACATTTTCTCCTAGCCTGTGGCTTTTCTTTTCATCTTCTTGACACTGTCTTTCTAAAAGTTTATTTAAAAACAAAACAAAACACTGACTTGGCACTCCCCTCATTTAAAAAACAATAATTCGGGAGACTTTTTTTTTTTTTTTTTTTAAAGAAGTGGCATTTCTGAACCCTTGAGAGAGCTGGGCTCAGACTTCTGCCCCTGCAAACTCTGTAAACATGTTGCAATATCAAACCCACCACAGTGGAGCCTATGTGTAAACTGTCTCTCCAGAACGTCATGCTCTTTGATGTTTTGTGCCATTCTGACTCTGCTAAATGGACAAAAGGGATAGGGAGGCTGCTGGATCTGTTTCCCGCTACCCTGGACTGCTCATTTCAACCTTCGCTGGTCAGGTCTGCCCAGCGCTAACAGATTTGCTCCCAAGGAAATGCATCCCAGGTCCTGACATTTATCCAGCATCTTTTACTCTCTTCTATTCATTAAGCATGGGTGGTTGCCATGGCAACCATTAACTGCACCTGACATCCAGGAATAGTTCTGGCATTTTGAGCAAACACCACCCTGGGACTTAGTTCTGCAAGGTAACCTTGTGGACATTGTGGTTTCTCCCCTGCGTCTGAGCTTCGCTCGAGACTCCTTGCCTGGCTCGGGGCCTGGCGCAGGAGAAGGAAGGCAGGTCTCCCTTTCAAGGCTCCCCGTTCCCCTGCCCACTCACCCACCAGAGACTTTTTGAGCTGCAGTATGTTGGAGGAGTGGCGGGGTGTCTCTGGGTGGGAAGCGTAAGGGCAGCAGCATGTGGGGTGGGGTAGGGGTGTGGGTGGCGGGGGCCATCTGGGGCTCGCAGAGGTGGATGCAAATGCACCCCAGAAAGGCACATGGATGTGTGTGGTGCCCGGGTGTGGATGTGACTAGAGATGCTCGTGCTGGCGAGGGTGTGTGCGGTGTGCGCGAGCACACTGACGTTGTACTTGGAACGAAGCCGTGCGCTTCGAGTAGAACCCGCTGCTCACACCTTTCCCTCTTGCTGCCCTCTAGATCAGCCATGCTCAGACTGTATGACTATGTGTGTGACTAGACTGGGCATGCCATGGAAAGGCTGGGTTAGAGCCTGTCGGTCTTGGGGAGGGCCTGAGCCTCCACCCCGTCTGGGATTTCTAACCGGCTGCCAATGCTCCGGGTCCAGGGACCACACTTGGGGGAGCCAAGCCTGGCTCTTGGTCTTGGATTCGAACGTGCAGGGGGTTGAGAACCGCGGCTCTTGCTCTGCTCCTCTTCCTGTTCCTCTAACATGCATTTTATGTCTGTGAGGTGTGTGCACTTGCTGCCCTGTCTTCCTGACCACTCTCTGCTGGCCCTTCACGGAGCTGGCTCATTGTGAGCCTTTAGATCTCCGTCTGCCTTGAATACTTCCAGTCACTTCCTCCGTGGAGCTTATGGTTACACGCGAGTGTGCTAATTATCTCATTTATATTTATTGCCTTGTTTATTTTCAGACCCCTTCGCTGGCATAAAAGCACCACTGTATCTCAAACATCTTACATGAGACCTCGTACAAAGTAGGTAATTCATACTTATTGATCGACTGTCTGTCTGCTGTGTGTTCCATCCGAGGGGATCTCAGACAAGGTGGTGTCCAGTGGGATAATGGCAAAAGTCATGCTTCTGTGTGATCTGGCCCTTGTCCTGCTGCCGCTCCTTCTACCCACAGTCCTCTTGCACAGCTTTTGTTTTTCGTACCTGCCTCAGGACCTTTGTCCCTCTTCTCTGCCCCTTGCATCATTCTTCTATCCATTCTCCATTTGATTAATTCCTACTTGTCTTTAAGAGCTTACCATGAGCATGTCCTCAGGCTGATGCCATCTAATTACCTGCTTCCACTGCACTCCATGCTTTTCTGGGGGGGGGCATATTATAAACAAAATAACTATGGGGTTAATTACAGGTCTGTTTATTCTCGGCTACTATAAATTCCAAGAGGGCATCACCATCTTGTTTCCTGCTGTCTTCACAGTGTGTGGCACACAGTAGGTCATCAAATAAACAGATAGGTAACTGAAGGGGTGAGTCTTGACATTTCTTCCAAATCTAGATTCTTCTCAAAGCTTCTTGTGCTGGCATCTCTTCACTGGCTGAGACCCTCGTTTTATTCCAGAGCCTTTGAGAGCCTGGGCCGTCTGCTTACCTCTTTCTCTCTTCTCTCTCCCAGGACTGCGGATTTTTTTTTTTTTTTTAAGAGACACACATCGTTCCTTGTGAGGAGGATGCTTGAGCTCACAGTACATTCACCATGCCCCTTCCTGTCCCTTGGATGTCCCAGCCAGCCTCAGACCCGGAGCCTACTATCAGGGGCCATGGACCAGGGGTCCGTGGGGGAGGGAGCACAGAGTATCCCTACCTGATGGTCATGGAGGCTGAGGTCACTAGTCAGTACGGGGACTCTGGAGGGGATGTCTGTTCCCACAGTCTGAAATGTGTGAGTTCTCCTGTCTTCTGCCAAAGGGCACCCTGATTCCACTGTAGGGAACCACTTCTCTTTCAGTGCAGCCTGCGTGTGTGGTGGGCTGGAAGTCAGCAGTCAGCTCAGCGGTGGGCAAGCGATTCAGTCATTACCAGAGTTCCAGATTTGCTTGGCTGCTGTGGTTGGCCAAAAGGAGGGCACGTGACCTAGATTTGGCCAATCAACAAATTCCACCTCCCCGACCAGAGTGAGTCAGGGTTGGGCAGGGGACCTGGTTGGCCCAGGGAGGGTAGTTCTGAAGCCTTGGCTAGGGCTGTTGAGAAAGAAACATGTTCTCTCCCATTGGCTTGCTAAGACAGTAGGCTGGAGCTGGAGCTGCCAAGGGCTTCCTCTTGGAGAGGGCAAGCTTGATGGTGAATCCAAGGCAGGAACATAAAGCTCTGTTCCTGGGGGACGATGCTGAGCACCGCTCCTGTGCCAGGACCAGTGACCCACAGTCTGCAAATCACCTGCTTTCATCACCTCCTTTGATTCCCAGAGCAAGCCTGTGAGGTAGGAAGGGTAAGGCAAGGAATCTGCATTTCACAAACACAGACACCAAGACCAGGAAGGGTCATTTGAGTTGTTGGGTTTGCGGTGCAGGTTTGGGGCAAAGCCAGTAGGACTGGGAGACAGATCTGTTTTGCACTGGAGTCCCCTGGTTCTTTTCAACAGGTAGCTTTTCAGACAGTTGCTGGAAGTTGAAACCACAGAGGAGTGATGAGAGATCAAATCCTGATGAACTGCTTTGAGACCCTGGATCCAGCCATGCCTGAATCAGCTTCACCTCTTGGATGTATCAGTAACTGCTGAAATTCGGTAATGGCTGATGGCCAGCCTGGTCCTTGCAGGAGGAATCACGCTCATTCATTTATGCAAGAAATATTTGAGAAGGATGTAAATAAGAAAAACTTAGAGAGTAAAAGGAAGAGGAGCTCTGGATTCCTAAGGATGAGACCCCTACTTAATGTAAAGGAAGGGTCCACGCTGGGCATAGGCCAAGGCTACAGCATGGCTGAGAACACTTATGCCTAGAGAAGACCTTATGGAGGAATTAGGGTCTGGGAGAGCCTGATGAGCTAGTCACAAGGGAGCATGCTGGAGTCAGAAGAACCTGCATTTAAGCAGTGCTCAGTATCATCTCCCAGGAACAGAACTGTACACTGCACTGCGTCTCCAGCGTGCGGAGGAACGAAGAGGGTGAAGGCTGTGGTGGGTGGCTGTCTCATATACCAACGGATGCTCTCCAGCCCTTACTGCTATCATCCTTTGCTTTGCTCCAGCGATCGAGAAGAGCTCAGCAGATGATGATGACTGCAAGATGACCTAGACACGATGCACCCACACACCTCCTGGCCCTCAGGGCTTAGGTTCCTTTCACAGAAAGAGATTGGCTGTGATGAAACGCCTGTCTCCTCCAGTGGACCAGGGCTTGTAACAGAAATTCATTCACTCACATCACCCAGTAAGTAGCTATTAGCCCCCTACCTACTGGGTGCCAGGCACTGTTCTAGACACAATGATCGCTGTGCCATGACCCGGAGAGCACCTGGGGCCCTCCTGGGAGGGTCGCAGGAGGACAGTTCAACACATGATTTCAGACAGTGGTCAGAGCTACGAAGGATTTAAAGCAGGAGGAGGGGGTTGGGGTGCCGAACTGGGAGGGTGTCTCTCGGGGGGGACATGTGGCCCAAGGGCCGAATGGGGAAGGAGCCAGCTCCATTCCAAACCAGGGTCAAGCGCATTCCGGCAGGGGAAGAGGACGTGCTGGGGCCCATGGTAGGAATGAGTTGGGGCACAAGAGATGGGCGCCATGAGAGACAGAGAGGACCCAACAGGGAGCAGGAAGGAGGAGTAAGAGGAGAGCAAGCTTGTGAAGCATGGAATGGCACCGTCGTCTTATCCCCAACGCAGTGGGGGCTCAGGGAGGAAGGATAAGCAGGAGAGTGATACCACGAGGTGCAGACTCTTCCAATGACCTTCAGGCTGCCTGCTGGGTGGAGAATGGTCTCCCAGCAGGAGAGGGGGTGGCAGTGTGAAACCAGGGGCAGCTGGGGCCACCCAATCCTTGGTGACAGCACTGGCTGGTGGTGGCTTGGTGGGAACAAGGCAGCCCAGGAGGTGGAAGAAGCTAGTTGGCTAATTGGCTAATCCCGTATGTTGAAGAGAGAGCTGGCGTGTGCTGGGGTGGCACATGTGGAGGGAGAGAAGAAGCGTCAGGGCTGTCTCCGTTTCCTGCGACTGGGTTGGTACCAGGAAAGGAGACAGGGCAAGGGACAGGCTGAGGAAGGAGATTAAGAGTCTAAGTTCACTGCCAGAAGAATGAAGTTGCATTCACGCACACTGGAGTTTGTGAGACGCTGTCTGTATGCGGTAGAAATAGAGGCAAAGATGTGGGTTCGAATCCCAGCTCCACCACTTCCCCCTGGAGCGGTTTACTTTGCCTGAACTTGAGTTTTCCATAAAGGAGGACACTGGTAGCTTTGAAAACAGCTTTATTGTTATTGTTTGTCTCTCAGAATCCAATAAAGTACTGTATACAAAGCACCTACTAAGGTGCTGATGCATTGGGTGCTAAATAAAGGTTAGTTGTCTTCCCTTTGCTCTTCCTGGCCAAGATCAGATCTCTCTCTGGGGTACGGGGTTGATATTTATCGATATTAATCCGGGAAGACGATGACCTTGACTTAGTGAGAGTTGCTGTGATCCATGCTGAGTATCAAGTGCTTCACATAAACATGAGTCACTGCAGCCTGGGATTGCCTGCTGGCTGTACCACTTACTGGCTGTTCATCCTCAGGCAAGTTACCCTACTTCTCTGAGCTTTAGTTTCTTTACCTTAAAGGGGGTATATGGACGCCGTCCTCTGAGGGCTGCTGTAAGTGTTCAAGGGGCAGAGTAAGAGCCAGGAAGCTTGGAAACATCTTAGACAATTTTTTTTTTTTTTAAAGATTTACTTATTTAAATATTTGAGAGAGAGAGGGAGAGAGAGAGAGAGAGAGGATGAGCAGGAGGGCCAGAGGGAGCAGGAGAGAGAGTCTCAAGCAGACTCTGTGCTGAACACAGAGCCTGATGTGGGGCTCAATGTCACGATCCCGAAATCAAGAGTTTGACCTTTAACTGACTCTGCCACCCAGGCACTCTAGTCTTCGACAAATCTTATGGTGGGAAGGGTTGGATTCACTGAGGTAAATCATGCTATGACCTATTAGGCACCCATCACTCCCACTATATGGGTGACCAGCAAAGATATCCATAATGGGTGTATTTTCTAAAAGTTGCAGTTCAGTATAGAAGGCCTCATCTCATCTGTGTAGTAAAAAAATATGTGCAAATTGGATTATAAGGCAGTTAATGTAAACGGTGGTGCTAGGAGTTGAGTAGTGCACCACCTGAGCAACTGTACATAGATTATTTTGTGGATTGACAGCTAGATAGGTAGATATTGATTTAGATAGAGAATCGTCATGGATACAGATCTGGATATAGATACGTCTCAGCAGGCATAGGAAAGGATTGAGGTTACTTTCAACAGTGGTTACTTCTGTGGGGTGGGGAGGGGATAGAATTTGAGTGGCAGAATTGGGAGGACAACTTTTGCCTCTTATTCTCTATTTGTAGAAGTGGATCATGAGTGACTTCTATGCCTTTTTGGCTCCATTTTCCCCTCTTTTTCAAATTCAAAATTATTCTAAAAGCAGAGGTAATGTGTGAAGAAATGTCTACCTGATCACTGTCTGGTGTGGGGTTTGTGTTCAGTAAACACGGCAGCTAAAGGGGAAAGTGAGGCAATCAAGAGTGTGTTTAAGGGCGAAGGGGCAGGTTAGAGGCTGGAAGAAACCATGACCATGAAGCTTACAGCTCATCCTGGCAGTTTCTGGCAGGTGCCCGGGGGTGCCCCAGGGTTCCGTGGAAGTGTTAATGAGATCACAAAGCTGTTCTCAGGTGCTGGCTGGGCTGCACTTCTCCGGGGTACCTGGAGGGGGTCTCCTATTTCTCACCAAACTAAGGAACAATGCTGATGTGAGAATTTCAAACCAAGTAGGAGAGTGGGAGTCATCATAGGGCACGAGGGTGGTTCGGTGTGAATTCTGGACCATTTTGCTTCCTCCCTACTTGTCTGACTTCCAGTTCAGGTTCCACCATTGTGTTAGCTGTGTAGGTGAGTTAATCCCTCGAGACCTCAGTTTCTTCATCTGAAAAATGGGTATAATCAGAACAACAATGAAGCAGATAGAATGGCGAAATACTCATTAACTCCCAGCTAGGATTAGATTCATTTCTGAGGGCTACCATTTCTTTTTTGAAAGATTGTATTTATTTATTTGAGAGAGAGGGAGAGAGTGAGAACGCATGAGTGGGTGGTGTGGGGGGAGGGCAGTAGGGCAGAGGGAGAAGGAGAAGCAGATGCCCTGCTGAGCAGGGAGCCTGACATGGGGCTTGACCCCAGGACACTGGGATCAAGACCTGAGCCCAAGTCAGACACTTAACCAACGGAGCCACCCAGGTGCCCTCGAGGGCTACCATTCCTAACTCAAAATTCTGAATCCCAAACAGCCCTGAACAAATAAAATCACCTTATCATTTATTTGGGAGCAAGACTGTGAGGCTGTCGCACAGACTCGTCTGATGGGGGAGCCTGACCTGAGCTGACGTGGGCAAGCACTGGTGGTCTTTATGGGTCTCACTTGTTGGAACTCTTTCAAGGTTTGCTGCCGAGTGATGATGACTGCACCTATCTGACCACAGGGTGCCCTTCCAGAGGTCAGTGTTTTCAGAGGTGTTCCCAGCCACCTCTGGGAGACATCCTCTAGCACCTTTCTGGAATTCTACCATTCTGATTCCTGAAATGCGCGAGGAAGAGATCAGAGGTGCAGCCACAACAAACCACACATTCCTGCATTCTTCTGCCTCTCTCCGTGTATTTATATCCTATGTTTGGGTATTTGTCTTATATTGCTCTTTAAATCAACTCACTTTTTTTTAAAAATGGAGATTTATTTTCAAAGGACACTTTATAACCCGACTGTAAATGGAAAGCCAGTACAAGTACCGCCGGCCATAAATAGAAGACCATTGCAAAAATAAATACAACGGAAACAAAGTGATGTTATTAAATTCTAGCTGGATACTGTGAATTGAAAAGCAAATAGCTTTCTCACCATGCGGTAGGATGTTACTTAGTGTCTGGTCCGGATACCAGGCATCCGGCGAGGCAAGTGCCCCTGAAGCCTCCAGGGAGCCTCCTGCTGGTGGGCTGTCGGGGAGCTCCCTGGTAGAAGGAAGTGGCTAGGGACCCCCTTCCATCCGGGCTGGGCAGCACAGAAGTTCCATGCCCGGAGACAGGGAACATCAACGGTCCCACTTCATGGGATAAGAGCAGCCCCAATTTGCCAGTGCCCCCCCCGTCCCCCACGGTAACAGGAGATTTCCTTTTGATCTGCCAGGCCCTTGGGCCTGCATTGCTGAGACTTTGTCTGGAGGGAGGCACCTTTTCATAACCAGGGGGGGGCTGGTGAGCCTAGAAGCTGGTTTGGGCAGAGGCCGGAGGAGCTGGGCTTAGGCGATGTTGACGAATGAATGATAAACGGAATCCCTGCTTTGTGGAGGTGGGGGGAGAAGGAGCCAGGCGCAAGCTCCTCCGTGCGTGGCGGACATACTATGAAGGTAAGAAATAGGGGCCATGATCGCCAGTCACATTGGGATGAGTGGGAAGCCCCTTAAGGGGTGTCTGAACTGAGGCAGGATGCTGGACACGAGCCAGCCATGCTAAGAACAAAGAGGGAGAGCATTCTGGTGGCGTGGCCCACAGGTGAGAAGACCCAGAGGCTAGAATCCTCAAGGTCAGTGCTTTTCAGAAGTGCGGTGTGCAGAATCGCCGCAGCACCTGCTAAAAGGTCAGCCCCATAGAGATTCTGAGCGGGGGGGTATGGATTGGGACCTGTAGCTCAGCGTTTGGGCAAGCTCCAGGAGACGCTGCGGCTGGCGGTCCTGGGTCTCTCTATGCTGCACGCCCCACCCCCACTGCATTGGCAGTGCGCCTTGGGAGGGGCTCCTCACCTCCTTACAGCCACGGGTGCCATCTACAGACAGGGGTTCCCCAGCCCAGATGGGGCTGGGCCGCCTCTTGGGGCTTCCAAATCTTTCCAACACTCCACATGCTAACACCAGGCTATGGGCTCTCCAGACTTCCCTTTGCCAGAGTCGCTCCTAGGCCTGAGCAGAAAGAGGAGACTCATTCCCTCCAGCAATGTGGCTCTGGGGCCTCAGCCCTCCTGGTGAGCAGAGATTTCTGCCTGTTCTTCTCTGGCCCCGGAGCAGGCTGGGGGCACACCCATCCCCTCTGTTCTACTTGCCTCGCCTCCCGTCGTCTGATTCCTGTACGAGGTACAGCGGTGCTGTCCAGCGGCCTCAGAGAGAAGCAGCCTGGCAGGAGAACTTGCAGTCAAGAGCTCGGGCTGAGGAATAGCCAACCCCAACTACGCACCCGCCTGCCCCCTTCTTGCCTGGGCAACCTTGTTCTCAAGGTTCTCAACATCTCTAAGCCCAGTGTTCTCAACTGGAAAGTCGAGGGGGACAAATCAATGAGATGATATAACTAGGGCACTTAGCATAGGCCTGGGACACAGGCTATGTGGACCATAATCATGACGATGGCCACTCTGCAGCCTGGTGGGTCACACGGGGGAGCCTCTCCTTCCTAGGAGTTGCCTCATTCCAGTCTGGGAAGTTGGTCCTATTTGTGGTGTTCTTGTCCCAGGACTGTATGAGGCATTTCTCCTGCCATGGTTCTCCCTGTGCATTTTGACCCACATCTCAAGGGTGAGGGCCCCACAGCTCAAGGAAGTGAGCGAAGTGATCTGAGGACGGCCCAGCCAAGTCACTGAGCTGGAATTTGAACCCGGGTCTGTTTGTTTCCACTCCTCAAGGGGCCACCATAATAGGACTTTGGGGGATGCCAGACAAACTGGGCAGATCTGTCACTCGCTCCCAGGAGCCAAGGGCAGAACAAGGCACAGCTCGAGTCAAGTTGGGGAGCTGAGGGTGTCTGGGGTGGGGTGGGGTGAAATCTTGGGGTGTCTCAGCTGGGCTGCTGGGAGGCCATCTGGAAAGGCGCCCAGAGCAGAATGAAGCCACAGACGATCAATCAGTTGTCGCCCCAGTGAGCAACATGGCTGCCCGCACCATGCTGGCTCTGTGGGGGACGTCAGGAAGCAGGCCAGGACCTTCCCGCGGGAGCTTGGTCTCATTGGGGAGAGAGAGCACAGATTCACAAAGAGGGAATCCATTTGGAGTGGGCAGTGAGTGTTCAGGGTTCAGAGGAGCTCCTGGAGCGCTGGGCATCGGGCTGGGCTGCAGGAAAGTCTGAACCTGATCCCCAGCCAAGGCACTGATGTGAAAGGCGCGCGGTGATTGGGTTTTAGGAGCTGGCACAAGCCAGGGCGGGGGGTGGGGGGTGGGGGGAGCCGGGGATTGGGAAGGATGGCGGTGCTTGGTCTTGACGCCCTCAGGGCAGATACGGTGCAACGGGTTCCCAGATCCTCCAAGTGGGGAGGACCTCAAGGTTACTGCTCTAGCCCGGCCCCCCTGTGTGACCTTGGATCCCTCACACTCTCTGAAACTCCGTTTCCCCCTCTGTAAGGGAGGCAGCATCAGAGCATGGGCCCCCCAGGTGTGTTGCGGGATGAGCAGAGACGACTCCTGTAGAGCCTGGAACCTGAATGACTACACGTTCAAGAGTGTTCTCAGTGAACATTGGATGCTGGGGTTGTTGAGGGTGGTGATCAGAGTAGGAGGAAATACAGTGACAGATGTGTTCTGACAGCTGAAGAAATACTCCCGAGAAATCCAAATGTCCCTTCCTTGGATTTGGAGAAGACCTTTGTCCTGGAATGTCTGGGTGAGCCCAGAGATGGCTAAATCTCGGCCAGAGAATCAAGACAAAGCGGCCGGATGACAATGTGGCCGGCCCCGGGGAAGCGCTCAGTGAAGACTTGTTGAATTAATAGAGTTCCAAAAATAATTCTGTGGGCTCGTGGGCATGAGGCTGGGGATGCTGAGTGAGGGAGGCGCCCGCCTGGAGCTCGGAAGCAGCCCCTCTAGAGTCATCAGCTCCTTGGGGTGCAGGTGGGCTGGGCCACTCCCTAGTTTCGGGAGCTTGCCTGTGATCCCCACAGAGAATCAGAGTCAGTGCCTGGATCTGTGGCTCCCTTGTGTGGGGGCGGGGAGCGGGGGCTCACAGCCTTGCACGCTTGGGGCCTGTGGCTTCTCAAACACCGTGGTGCCCAGAGCCCACTGGCTCCCATTTTCCATCCGCTAACACCACCTGCATTTCCTGATTGTGGGGGGCCTGGCTGGCATGAAAATGGACAGGGGTGGCGGCGGAAGGGGGAGGAGGAGGAGGAAACAGAGGAGGGGAAGGAGGCGCGGGCAGCTGTGAGAGTCTTTGGAGAATTTGCAGGCTTTCAGAATAAAGCTGCCACATGGCTGCTGGGGAGTCGGTGGGAACACCGGGACACATCTATCTATGTGTGAGAGCTGTGGCACCCACACACGCGGAACATTCTGATGGCTAATAAATCCTGGGGAAAAGCACTGGGTTCAGCCCGAGGAAGAAGAGCCTTTCTCTAGATTCGTCCATGAGGGCAGGGCTTGTGGGGAAGGGGCGGGGCAGAAGGGCCACTCACTTAGGCAGAGGCCCAGGGTCAGCAGCAGCTGCTGGGCCGCCCTGGGGGCAGAGGGGATCCGTACCCTGTGTGGGACCAGCTCTGTGGGCTTGGGCCCTGAGCCCCTCCCGCCGCAGGGTCCTATGCTTAGGACAGTCCTGTGCTTGGTTTAATGCTCTGTTCTCGCTGTCCTGAAATTCCTCATGTTTTTTGACCAAGGAGCTCCCCATTTCCATTGACCTCTAGACCCCGTAAATCATGCTGCCAGCCCACCTAAGGCAACCAGAGAGGAGCTCCATCTGGGGCCACTGAACACAGGCTAGATCTCTTTTTGGCCAGTTTCAACTTTTTCACTGAACCTGGAAAGAGTAGAAAAATAGAGGTTTAAATACGTAAGAGTACTAAGAAAAGGAACCTCTCTTACCACAGGGGCCTTGACTCTGGAGCAAGAGTATCTGCGTTCAAACTCTGACCCCGTTACCCAGGCTGTGTGACCTTGAGCAAGTTGCTCTCCCTCTCTGAGGCTCGTTTTCCTCATCTTTACATTGGAGATACAGATTCATCTCAGAGGGTCTTTGTAAGAAATCAATGAGTTTGTATCTGCAAAGTCCTTAGAATTGTGAAAGTTTTAGCTACGACTCTTTTTTTTTTTAAAAAGGCAAATCTTTATATACACTGATTGCTGTTTATTCACTGCCTCCTGGGTGCTAGAAATACACTTCCATGTACTTCGAAGAGCACTGTAAATACATATTGTTGTTTTCATCCGAGCTTTTTATAGCTGAGAAAACTGAAGCTCAGAGAGGGCATGTGACTCATTCAAGGAAGCCCAGCAAACAAGTGGCAGAGCTGGGCCTCGAACCTAGGTGGGCCTAGCTCTGGACTGGGACACCCTATTCCTCTCTGCTATGCAACTTAGCAAAGTCGGGGAGGGACAAAGATTGTGTAGATGGGGAGGGATTTAGGGCTGAATTGTGGACAGGTCAATTAGAGAGGATCACGGACCAGGCAAGTACAGACACCCAGGGGCTGGGTTCACACTCTGATCTGTTACCCATCCCCAGGCTCAGAACAGGAGGCCATGGTTTATAGTCCAACCTGTGTGTCCCCACGGCCCCATACAGTCCAGCCAACAACCGAGGTTTAGCTCTGTATGACTTCTTTTTGATTCTGGTTTCATATTTAGGGCAGGTTGATGAAAGCTGACTCTAACATTTTTCCAAGTCAACCCTCAAATATTTCAGGTCCAGGAGCAGACAGGATGACTGATTATGCTGGAAACATCCTGGTCTTGGACCACAAGCCTATCCTAGAGAAGCCCCTGTCTCTTCCTTGTGCAACCCCTACCCCACCACCACTGTATTTTCTTTGTTGTTTGCTTGTTGTTGTTGTTTTAAATCACATACTTAAAAAGCTGTTAAAATTGCCTGGGTATTTTTTAAAAAGCAGTGTACAGACATTAACTCATAATAACCCCATGCGATACTAACGTTGTTGTCATTTTACGGATGAGAAAATCCTGCAGCACCTCCTACTAGCTGTGTGACCTTGGGAAGGTCCCTTAACCTCTCTGTGCCTCAGGTTTCCCCATCCGTAAAATGTAACAGCCTTACCTATCCCATGAGTAGCTGTGAGGCATAAATGTGGTATCCGTGGTAAGTGATTACAATGGGGCCACACACAGAATAAACGCTGTGTAAGTGATAGCTATCTTCATGATTGGGTCTTTCCAATCTCAGATACGTTGATGACCTGATAGCTTTCCCTTGTCCTCAAACGTCCAATTTGTCAGCAGATTCTGTCACTCTCCAAAGCAAGTCACTGCTGGGACCCCTTCTTCCTCTTCCTGGTCCAAGCCCCCAGCACCTCCAAGGTCTCCCTGCTTCTACTTTTCCTCTTTTCTTGTCCACAGAGAGGTTTTGCAAAGAAAACCCATTTCACATGACTCCCCTGCTTCCGTCACGTTTAGAACCACATCTGAAGTCCCCACCAGGCCCAAGGGTCTCTCCATCATCATCCCTTCGGACTTCCAGGGCTCCTCTCTCACCGTGCCACCCCCTTGGTCGCTGTGCCCCAGTCATACCAGCTGCAAACACACAGGGCTCTTCACTGCCCTGGGGCCTTAGCACATGCCATTCCGTCTGCCTGCAACACACTCACGGCTGGCTTCATCTTCCCACTCGGGTCTCAGCTCCTATGTCACCTCCCCAAAGATGCCTTCCCCACCATCCATGGTGGGACATGATCTGATTTACTCTGGGAGAAGAGCATTCTCCCTGCTTCGTGGAGAAATCATTACTCACACAGCGTGTTCTTGCACTGTTTCTATGAAGAACCACCAGGCTCCAGACTCCCCTGCATGAAAGTACGTGAACTAGAACTCATCTGCTCACTCCAACGGCATTGTGCTAGAACGTGTGTGCAAAACCAAGACAAAGAAGTGATAGCTGGCTCAACAGGAGGTCAGAGCCCGAGCGAGAAGCGGATCTGGTGGTGTTCTCCTACAGAACACGTTTCATGGCCCAGAACTTGCTGTGAAGAATGAAGCTGCTCTGACAGGAGTCAGGAGGCCTAGGTTTGGATTCCAGCTCTGATGCTTACTGTGATGACCTAGGGCAAGTTACCTAACCTCTCTGAGCCTTCTCCTATCTGATGGTGCTGCTGTTGGGCAAAAGAGACATAAAGCACGGGAGAGTAGCTAGCACATGAGGCAGGAAATACCAGTTTATTGCCTTCTTTTTCTACGCTACATGCTCGTTAGTCCTTTTTCCTTTGTTCAAACACTTGAACTCTGTGTACGTTGGAGAGATACAGAGCACTGGTGAAACGTTTGCGCTCAGAGCCGGGCTCCACTGCTTTCTTAGCTGTGTGACCACAGGCCGGTTTCTTGACATCTCTGTGCCTTAGTTTCCACTGCTGCAAAATAAGAGGAATGATGCATAGAGTTGCTATGAAGGTTACATGAGCTAATTTGGCAGAGGCCGGTTGGCCGGTGGCACATCGTCAATGCTTAAAAACAATTAGCTTTTACCACTGATAATATTAGCCAATTAAGTGCTGACAATGGTGTTGGGCCTGAACAAGAAGATTCAGGAATAACGACTCAGGATAGCTTGTAGGGAGGATGGTCAGGATGGAAAAATACAAGGCCACAGCCTCTAAGTTGCCCAGTGGTACAGACTCCCTAGCACAGAAGAGGGCGATGAATGTTTGGTGCCTGCCCTGGCTAGCCACAGGCACTAGAAGAGATGGCTTCAGGAACAGCCACATCCAGGCACTTAGCCACAAGGATAATCTGCATTTCTCCCTAGGGGCTTGAGCTGCTACTGTGGATAAAATGGGGCATGCTTTGGGGTGACCCGGCATCCAGTCCCCAACACGTGTGGTCGTTACACCTTTACTGGCCTTCCTTGTGGGTCCCCAGCTCGCCTGTCATTCAAGCAACTTCTCCTGCGTGTCCACAAAGAGAAAAGTTCTGTCCCATGCCCAGGAGTTTCAGATGCAAAGAAGAGTCCACCAACAAGTCGAGGGTTCAGGGCAGGGAGGAGGCAGATGCACTGGCAAGCTCATTGCCCGCTCAGGGGAAGATGAGGCCACGACACAGGGAGACCCTTCTGTTGCAGGCCCAGGACTGTTGGAGGCATCCGCAACCCACTCCCTCTTTCAGGAGATGCTACCAACCCCAAGAAGTAGAGCCCTGAATCAGAAATGCAAAGGATGCAAGAAATGGCCCTGGGAGATGAGGCCCTGGCCTTCACACATCAGGGTGTGTTCCCTGCATGCATTTTGTTCCGAGGGTGGGGGGGGGGAGCCTCTGGGTCCTCCAGGAAGTGCATGGAAGGGAGAAGTGGAGGGCTTCGGCTGCCCTGTCCCTTCTCTGTCTGCTGGGTACTGTGACCAGGAGGGCGTGGGTACAGCTTAGGACAGAGCCGAGGAGCACAGGGACTTGGGAGCTGTCTTAGTTTGTGTTCTGCGTACACAGGCTCCAGGACATTTATGTGTCAGAGGCTCGTAAGGGTGAACTCTTGGGACCCGTCCCCGAGGAGTGAGGGGGAGAGTGGGATGGCCATCGGGTTGTGATGTGGACTCAGCTGTTCCACGGGCACCCGGGAATGAGAAGGCATTTTAGAGCGTCCTGAATGAGGGCGCGGAGGCAGAGCCCCTACCTCCCCACCTTGATCTCAGCTGGATGCCTCTGGGAAAGGGGTGTGACTTTGGCTCAGAGCCGCTCCCTTAGGCTGAGGGCAATTCTGGGCTAGGGGCTCTGCTGAGAACCGGCTGGGCCAGCGGGTGCCGTCCTGGCATGGGGAGGAGGAGGGTTGAAGGGGAGCTCGTGCTGGTGCACCCCAGCATCTGCCTCAGAATGCAGTGCTGCTTGCGAGCCGAGAGACCTTGGGTAAGTCACCCTCTGGAGCCTCATTTTCCCCATCTATAAAAGGGGGGCGAGGCCAGGAGGGCTTCCTAGTGCCGGGGTGAGGGCTGGTGGAAGGCGGCAGGTGGAGCGCAGGGTCTGGCAGTGTTAGGAGAGCCCTTACTATGCTGGAGTTAGCACAGAGTGCCACAGGGGAAGCAGACCGGGGATTTGTGTGTCGTTGGCGGTGGGGGAGGGGAGGGTGGTGTTCAGGAAAGCATCTCACAGTAGGGACGACTGGATTTTGAAGAAACTGGCCATATAGGGAAAGGTGTGAGGTGGGGAACATAGACAGAGGAAGAGTTAATACCCCTCGGACGGCCGGGTGGTCCCTGTCCTTTGGGGTCAGCACCCCCACCCCCGCTACACAGGAAACCCGGGGTTTAGGACCTTTCTGCTTCTGAAACTGCCATTCAGACTTTCTACTTTGCTCATCATGGCGGCTTCATCAGCCAGAAGGGAGGAAGCGAAAAGCCCAGAAGGAAGAATAGGAACCCTGAGCTTCAATGGGGCCAAACAGAAGCCCATCAAATGCAAAGAAACCAAAGGGCAGTGAGCACAGGGACTCCAAGAAAAGCTCACGGGAGTGATAATCCCCACGACAGCAGTGGCACAGCTGGGCGCACAACACCAGGGCAGGCACCAAAGAAATTCGCCCAGGGGGGGTTCCATCAAAAGGCTCCATGCCAGTTGGACCTGTTGCCATTATAGCCTGGCATCCTAAAGGAGACTGAGGTGGGCCCCAAGCTTCCCACTTCTTTGGGTTCAAATTAGTTTGGGGCACCTGGGTGGCTCAGTCGGTTAAGCGTCTGCGTTTGGCTCAGGTCATGATCCCAGGGTCCTGGGATCGACTCCTGCATCGGGCTCCCTGCTCCTCGGAGAGTCTGCTTCTCCTTCTCTCTCTGACCCTCCCCCTGCTCATGCTCTCTCTCTGGCTTTCTCTCTCTCTGAAATAAATAAATAAAATCTTAAAAAAAAAATTCAAATTAGTTCAGCCTCTGAGAGCCGCACTCTCCGGATTCCCCAGAGAGGGTGAGCATGAGCTGATCAGAGGAAAGTAACCAATTAGTCCATTCGTTTACTCAATGGACACTGATTGGTCATCTAGTATTTTCGGGCACTGCTTTATCCCCGGGCCTCCGAGGTGATGACGTTGGATTAAAACTTTCAAAGCACCCAGTTTCAGTGTTCAGAGCCGGTGGTGACCAGAAGGTGGGGGAGAGAGGCTGAGCAGGTGCCCTCTCTGGGGGTGGGTGCTGGCGACCAGGTGTGCTTCGTTTATGAAATTCATTAAGTTGTATGTGTGGGATGTGTTCTCTGTATGTGTGTTACACTTTGATTTTTTTTTTTTTTAAAAGCTTAACAATTTAAAAAGCTCTAAGTCCTAAAAAGATGATGGTACCCTTTTCCATGTGCAATTAGAAAAACCACTCTCCTTAACATATGTATGAGAAAGTACAACACATTCTAATTTTTTCCATGATGACTACTCTGGTCAGTTTTTGAAATATCAAATCTCATTTTTAAAAAGCTTTTCTCTCTCTCTCCTCCCCCACGTGTTCTGGCCCAAAGCACATGCTTCGTTTGTTCTGAATCCAGCCCTGGGGGTGACTGAAACGCACCAGGTTTCTGTCTTCCCGAAACTGAAATTCTCATGAAGGAAAGCCGCCGGTCCATAGGCAAAGGACTGCAGGAATGAGGCAACTGCAGACAGCAATGAAGGCTATGGAGAAGATCAAACAGGGTTATGGGGTACAGTTCCCGGGGTGGGGCAGTCAGGGGGTGGTGAAGAGTCAGGGAAGGTTCCCTGAGAAGGTGACATTTAAGTAGATTCCTAGAGGGTAAGATGACCTCCCTAAGAAGAGGTTTCTCGGCAGTAGGAATGCAGGGGTGAGAGTTTTCTGGAGTATGAGAAAGGGTTGATTGTGGCTGGAGGGGAGAAGGGGGAAGCTATGGGACAGAAGCTGGAGAGGTGAGCAAGAGACAGAAGGGGCGGGGTGGTGCTTCGCTACCCCCTGGGCAGCTTTTAAAAGACACCAGTGTCTGGGGGTGCCTGGGTGGCTCAGTTGGTGAAGCGTTGGACTCTAGATTTCGGTTCAAGTCATGATCTCAGGGTTGTGGGACCGAGCCCCATGTCAGGCTCTTGGAGAGTCTGCTTCTCGCCCTCTCCCTCTGCCCCTTCCCTTGCATGCTCTCTCTCTCTAAAAATAAATTAAAAAATCTTTAGGGGCGCCTGGGTGGCTCAGTGGGTTAAAGCCTCTGCCTGTGGCTCAGGTCATGATCCCAGGGTCCTGGGATCATGCCCCACATGGTGGGGTGGGGGGCAGTCTCTGCTCAGCAGAGAGCCTGCTTCCCCCTCTCTCTCTGCCTGCCTCTCTGCCTACTTGTGATCTCTGTCTGTCAAACAAATAAATAAAATATATTTTTTAAAAAAATCTTTAAACAGAAAAAAAAAAAAGAAAATAAAAAAGACAGTGCCTGGACCTCCTGCACTCCCCCAACCACCATCAATCACCACGATCACAGTGGGCTACAGCCCAGGCACGAATATGTTTTAAAACTGCCCAGGCGATGAAACGTGCAACCATGGGCAACAGCCCCTCGTCTGGAGCCTGGAAGCCCACACGTTAAGTTTCTTAAACTTTTATATGCATCCCACTCAGCAGAGGATCTTGTTAAAATGCAGACTCTGATTCAGTAGGTTGGGTTCAGGAGCTGCGTTGCTAACCAGCTGCCAGGTGACGCTGAGGCTCCCGGTCCAAGGACCACGCTTTGAGAAGCAAGGTTTGGGGCTGTGATAAGGAAGCTTATTTTTAAAGAGGCGGGGGACGCCATTGGAGAAGAGCAAGCAGGAGGATAGCACGACCTTCTGGATGTTTTCAGAAGATTCCTCAGGCGACAACACGGAAAACGGATTGGAGAGGAGAGAGCCGGCCCGGGAAGATAAGGGATAGAGGAATCAAGGCGGAAGGCGGAATGACTTCTTTGCTTTTCCCATCGCCCGAAGCCCTAGGGGCTGTGGGCGTTGGGAGAGCACAAGAGAGATTACACATTGCCAGTGTCCAAGGCTTTAATCTCGAATCCCTATCTATGTCATCTCACTAGATAGATACTCAGAACTACCCCAGGGGGAATAGCTGTCCTAAGTAATGCTTTTCTTTCTTTCTTTTTTTTTTTTAAATTTTTTTATTTTTAAGATTTTATTTATTTGAGAGAGAGAGAGTGAAAGAGCATGAGAGGGAAGGTAGAGGGAGAAGCAGACTCCCCATGGAGCTGGGAGCCCGATGGAGCTGGGGCTCAATCCCAGGACTCCAGGATCAAGACCTGAGCCGAAGGCAGTTGCTTCACCAACGGAGCCACCCAGGCGCCCCCTAAGTAATGATTTTCAAACCCAGATCAACATCCCAAGCAGAGCAGAATGGAGGTACAGGTCTGGGAAAGCTCAGAGAACCAGCAAAGGATACGGTTGTTTTAAACCATAAGAAAATGATCATTGATGTCTCATTTCTTTTGTTGACAACTGATAGTGCTCTCTTGGGTGAAAGAGAGGCCAAGGTGGGCGAAGGAGGTATGGGTTTTTTGTTTTGTTTTGTTTTTAGAGATTTTATTTATTTAACAGAGAGAGAGATCACAAGTAGGCAGAGAGGCAGGCAGAGAGAGAGGAGGAAGCAGGCTCCCTGCTGAGCAGAGAGCCCGATGCGGGACTCGATCCCAAGACCCTGAGATCATGACCTGAGGTGAAAGCAGAGGCTTAACCCACTGAGCCATCGAGGTGCCCCCGAGGTACGGTTTTTGTTTGGAGAGCTGATCTTGCTGGATGAGTAATAATTCCCCAAGCCCCGCTCCCTACCTTGGGACCAATCCCCATGGTTCTGGAAGAGTCATGAGCCAGAGAAGCAAAGGATGCTGTGAAAAAGGTGGGGGATTAAAGAAATCCCTCTGCAGAGTGGGCAGAGGTCCTTCCCTGCACATACACACGCTCTGTGACCGTGCTGGGCTATGGAACACGCACTCCTCCCAACACTGCCAGAGAGGTGACTGCCACCTCCAAAGGTTGGCTAACGTTCCAGGCTTAATCCCTCAGCCTCCGGAGAAAAGATCCTGACTTGTCTGGAAATTCACTGACTGACCCAGGAGAGAAAGGAAAGTGCATATTTTTGCAAGACAAAATGACCCCATGTTACCCAAACTTTGTCTTGTGGGGGGACCCCTTTTTACTATAAAAGGATGGTCATAGATCCCCAGATAATTAAGTTATGATGCTCCACCCCCCCTGCCCCCAGCAACCAGGGAGTACAAATACCAAGGTCCCAGACTGGGGTTCTGAAGGTCATATCCTGCCAGAGACATCTTACAAGCATTTTGGAAAGACTGACGATCAACTTTAAAAAAAAAAAAAAAAGCCAAAAAATCTTTTTTTAAAAAAAGATTTTATTTATTTATTTGACAGAGATCACAAGTAGGCAGAGAGGCAGGCAGAGATGGCGGGAGGTGGGGGGAGGGAGTGTGTGGGGGGGGAGGGAGTGTGTGTGGGGGGAGCAGGCTCCCTGCTGAGCAGAGAACCCGATGCGGGGGCTCGATCCCAGGACCGTGGGATCATGACCTGAGCCAAAAGCAGAGGTTTTAACCCACTGAGCCACCCAGGTACTCCCCCAACTTTTTTTTTTTTTAAACTTCAGGGGCTCACACAAAAATCTAGAATTCTGGCTTTCTTCCAAAAAAGTCAGAGGATCTGGCAACAAGGACCCACATTCCTGCATCCGGGCACGGGATTTCTGGTTTGCCATCCTCCTCTTAACCCCTTCCCCTGTGATAACCCCTCCAGCTCTGTAAGCACCTGAGCTTGTGGCCTTTGTCTCCAGATTCCAGAGTCCAATGCTTGCCCCATGGGGTCCCAGGTCCACAGGTTGGGAACAAAAGACTGACTCTTCATCTGGACTTAAAAGCAGTTTGGAAGCCACTCGGATCAAAGATCTTAGTCATAGCTCAGAAAAGGGAGTCTACAAAGCGAGAAATAAATGTAGAAATAACCACAGCTTTCCACCCGGAGTTCTTTGATGTCAGTGGTCTCCGGTTCTCAAAGTGGGTGAGTCGTGCACACAAGTACTTTCAGAGTTTGATCTCTTCAAGCAAAAGGGACTGTAAGTCCCTCAAATAGCATGAGCAATGTTATCCTAGGAGGCATTATTCCATCCTCTGTGTGTGTGTGCAACAGACTTCATTAAAGCCTGATGGGCAGCAAATAGGTTCAGGGCATACTTCCCTCGCTCCTGTCCTCCCCGCCCAGAATAAGTTCATGGAAGGTCACGTGGCGACAGCAATCAAAAGACTTTAGGATATGGTTATCTTCAAGGAGAGAGAAGGCTGGAATGAACCGGGAGATACTGGATCTGAACTCGAGACAGGACGATCAACTCATACTTAGGTTAGTATCAGTACAGATGGGGAAATAGAGGACTAACGGCAGATATGTCTATACACATAGGCTTGTATACACACGTGCATTTCCAAGCTCATGTCTACCATATGCTGGTGCAGCAAGTATAACCGGTACCTGGGTCTTGGTTCCCAATGGGGGAACCAGGGCTCCTTGGAGAAATGACCTCTTCCAGGGCTGGGGCAGGGAACAACACACAAGAGGAGCCTGGGGGCATCTTGTAGGCAAGAAACAAGGAAGCATTCCAGATATCAACCCATGGGGATCTATCAAAAGGACACAGGAGCCAATGGAAAGAGGTCCCAGTGGCCAGAGCTGGGACCACCTGAGCACCAAGATAAAGAGTAGAGTCATGGATTATAATCCAAAGTAGGAAATAAATATCTGCGAATCCACGGTGATATGAATAAAGGAATAGACGAATAAGCAAGTGGGGGGAGAAGAGACAAATCTCCTGTACGGACCGATGACAAATTATTTACATACTTACTGCTGCCTCCAAGAGCAGAGCTGGGCTCCCCACTCGTTAGGTGTGGACTGTGCAGAGTAACTTCCTTCCAAATAGCACCGTATGGAAAGGGAGGGATATGCAACTCCACAGGGCAGAATCCTGACAAACATGACCTTGACCAGGCCATGAAGGTCAACATCCACAGGGACAGGTCATGTGGCTAGCTCACGTCCTTGATTGGATGTGATGAGAACGGCACTTTTTGTGGTCTTCCTTTCAAAATCCCATACCCCCTGATGTGATCATGAGGAAAACGCAGATAGAGGCGAACTGAGGAACATGCTACAGAACACCTGGTGAGAACCTCTGAAAACCATCACGGTCATCAAAAACGAGGGAAGTCTGAGAAATGGCCACAGTCTAAAGGTGCCTAAGGAGATGTGAGGACTAGCTGTATTAGGGTGTCCTGGATGGGATCCTGGAACAGGAAAAGGACATTAGGTAAAAACGAAGGAAATCAGAATAAAATACGGTTTTAGTTAATAAGGTGTCAATATATTAGGGATGACTGGGTGGCTCAGTCGGTTAAGTGTCTGCCTTTGGCTCAGGTCATGATCCCAGGGTCCTGGGATGGAGCCCTGGGTGGAGATAGCACGGAACCTGCTTCTCCCTCTGCCTGCCGCTCCCCCTCCTTGTGCTTGCGCTCTCTCTCTCTGACAAATAAATGATAAATAAAATCTTTTAAAAATGTATATTGGTTTATTAGTTGGAACAAATGAATCCTTTAAAAAAAAAAGATTTTATTTATTTATTTGAGAGGGATGGGGAGGGGCAGAGGGAAAGGGAGAGAATCCTGAGCTGATTCCTCTGCAGAGCAGGGAGCCTTACACAGGGCTTGATCTCATGACCCTGAGATCATGACCTGAGCTGAAACCAAGAGCTAGGAGCTTAGCCAACTGAGCCACCCAGGTGTCCAAGTGTTTCCTTCTAAGGTAAGCTCTTAACACCAGGGGGAACTGAATGTGCATATACAGGAACTCTCTGTACTATGTTGGCAGCTTTTCTATAAACCAAAAACTATGCTAAGTCAAAAGTTTATGTAAACGTATGCTCATCTCTTGACTCAGTGCTCTCTCGGTTCTAAAAATGTTGCCACAAAGAAATAATCCTGAACATGTGCAAGAATATATTTACAATGATATATGTGTGTGTGTCTATTGTTTTTAACGGGAACCACACTAAATGGACAATAACAGGGGATAAACTGAATAAATTATGGTGCATCATAAAATGAAATACTATCCGGTCACTAAATGATGCAGCAAAACATCTGTCAATGTAGAAAAGATGATGGCGATACTTTAGTAAATAAAAAAGCACATTGCCAAAGAAATGTATGGTATAATCTCATTCTGGCTAGAAATAACGGACAGGTTATGGAGAAGAGATAAGTTAATATATATAGTGGGTGTGGGGGGTTGTAGCTGTGCTAAGAGAATATGAGGATAATTATTACTTGTTACTTTAATTTTTATTTCCTAAGTTTTCTATAGTGAATAATATACCTTTTCTACAGTAAAAAAAGAAGAAATAAAAGTACATGTTTATAGACATATGCATATGTTTATATATAATATGCATATTGGTATAGTTATAGATACACATGTATTAAATATAGGCATATATGATATGTATTTATATATTTAGTTAGTTATCTTTCTTTTTAAAGATTTTATTTATTTATCTGACAGAGATCACAAGTAGGCAGAGAGGCAGGCAGAGAGAGAGAGGTAAGCAGGCTCCCTGCCAAGCAGAGAGCCTGATGCAATGCGGGGCTCGATCCCAAGACCCCGAGATCATGACCTGAGCCGAAGGCAGAGGCTTTAACCCACTGAGCCACCCAGGCGACCCCCCCCGCCTTTTTTTTTTTTTTTTTTTAAAGAAAAGAAAACATAGCCTTCCAGGCCCAGGCCAGGAACCCCCACTTGACCACGGTGACAAGCACCTTTGGGGTAAAATCCAGCTTTTCCCTTTCTCAAGGCCACTAGAAAAGACACAAGATCCTTCTCAGAGAGTGGTTGGGTTTTGTTGCAGAACCCATCTGGGAAACAGAACAAAACGGCTCATGCAGGGGACAGGGTCTAGCCCCTTGCAGTGGTGTGTCCACAGTCTCTCCCTGACCGCCTTTAGGCTCCTTCCCTGGGCGATGCTCTGAGAGGTTCCCCGTCGTTCCGGTTGCCGAGTCTGGGGGACTCTCCTAGCTGCCTGGCGTGCAGTAGGTTCTCAACAACACTTGCTATGTGAGCCGGTGAATGAATGGATGGGGGGGGGGCGTGCGTTCTTGCTCTGCTCGCTCTGTGCCCTCTCTTGTTTCCAGTTCTAAGCTGAGAGGATTTCTATTTTGGTTTTCGAGGCCTTGCTTTCTGTAGCACAGCCGTTCGCCTTCCGGCTGCCCATCACACTCTCCGGAGCTGCTTCAAACCAAGCTATTGCCTAGGACTCAGGGTCAAGGTGGTCTGGAGGAGGGGGCAGGCATCAGTACTTGTGAGCGCTCCCTAGACGGAGGACCGCCCTGGCAGCTGCACTCGCAGCTCCTGTCCCTGGGTGAGGGACAGCTGGAGGTAAGGACCATTTGCAGACCCAAATGACCAGCAGGCGTTGAATGAATGACGGAGCCCTTTCTGGTCCAGGACATTCACTGCCTTGGGATGTTTGTGACTCACACAGGCACCAGGCAGCCCTTCCCCTCCTCCCTTCCATGCATTCTGATAATCCTGGTTTTATAACAGAAAGCTAATTTCCTTCTTCAGACACAGTTGTAGTTGTCATGCACACCAAGGAGTGAGGAGGGTTAATGCTTTAATATCATCACTTAAGGGAATGTGTGTGCATGCGTGTGTGTGTGTGTGTGTGTGTGAGAGAGAGAGAGAGAGAGAGAGAGAGAGAGGCATTCCAGAGGAGCCTGTAGGTCTCGAAACACCCACTGGGATGAGCACACACTCCTAGCAAAGCCCAAACTCCCTTTCCAGAGACTAGATGAGTGTTTTCAGAGATAACAGGAGTATTGCACTGCCCCCCTCCCCGAGCTTCTCCTTTGCAGCTCTTATCTCAATAGTAATTGATTAATTTTTTGTGCACAGCTGGGTGTCTGGTGAGGAAGAGGTTTAATTTTGTTTTCTGCAAGAGGCACAGTTGAAGTTGATCTGTGGTTCCGGGAAAGCAGCACATTCAGAGGACAGATTCATAGAAGGAGACAAAGATGTACAGTTGTGGAACCCTGTCAAGGCAAACTGGCCCAGCTGCTGGTGTGGGAAGGCAGGGTGGACCCCCCTCACCCCACACACACCAGATGGAAGCCAGCCCAAGGGTGGAGGGAGACAAGACCGGAAGTGAGGTCACTGAAAAGGAAGACACACACACACACACACACACGCACAGGAAAGATGGTCATGGGTTGGTGGAGGATAGGAATACTCCTGACTTTGCCAACCAGAGGGCAGGCTTGAACTTGAACTTGTTTTGGTGTGCTACACCTCCCGCAAAATTCTCCTTCTCAGTGATGGTTCTGGTTGAAATCCCGGCACTGTCCCTTTGAGAGGTGACCTAGGAGGTTACTTAACCTCTCCAAACCTCAATTTCCTTACCTCTAAAATGGGCTTAATCCTAATACTTCCCTCTAAGAGTTGTTTGAAGGATTAAATGAGCTATTGCAAGAAACATGCTCAGGATAATACCCAGCCCAGAAATCACTAAATCACTCAATAAATGTCAGCTTTTTAAAACATTCACACCTCAAAGGATCACAGCAGCCTGGGTAGAAATCCCACTGTCTCTGGAGACCGGAATCTAGCTGCTATCAGTGCCAAGAGTAGCAAGTTGAGAATTTACTTGGGATTTTCCTGTCCCAGGAGGCAGGCTGGGTGGCTTGGCAGTGGGGATCCCTGTAGAAGCGAGAGTCGACGGTGGCAATTGTGACACATCGTAGCCTCCTGGGAGACATCTCCCTGGGCTGACATCTGGACCCCAGGAAGCCACCTGGAGACATAGAAGGAAGGACTCAAGGAAAGAAAATGGACTTCCCGGTGAACCGGCAGATGGACTTCTAGAACCTGGCCTCTGGAGGGCGCTCCTGAGAAACCATTCCTGGGCTGGGGCAGTGGGACAGCAGTCCTTCACCCCAAGCAACTTGTGAGAGCAGCTGCCACCTAGCACAGATCCCCAAAGCCTGGCACTCAGTGCACACTCCTCTCTATTTGAATGAATGAATGAATGAATGAGCCAACGAAAAAAGGAACGAACGAATCACAATACAGTTTTCAAAGTCCTTTTACACCCAGGGTCTCACTCAATTGTCATAAAAGCCCTAGGAAATATGCAGGGCAAGAGTCATTTTTTCTCATGTTACTGGATACACTGGCACAGGACTCGTCCCTGGCAAGATTCCAGGTCTCAGACCCCTCTCGGTTTTTCTACTGTAGCGTGTTGCTTCTAAAATATCTTTCATTTGCTTGTTTAGCCAGGAGTTAAGGACGCTATGGTTTTATCACCGTGATCTGCCTGGACTTTTTTTGGAGTGTTAAAGTCACTTGACCTCCCTGCCAAGCATCTCCTGGCTATGAAGACAATTATCTCCTCCAGTGCCCTGGAACCCGGACCTTCTGCCCGGCGGAGCAGACAGACTTCTCCCTTGGCCTGTGGGCAGCATTAATGAATGGCGGCTGAACCCCGCGGCTTTGGCACAGGCAGCTCTGCTGCTAGCAGGGGTGGTGTTGTGTCCCTTCACACTGGATAATTCAGGGGATTTCTCATTCCTAAGCCAAGGGGATTGCTGGCCCAGCCGCCCACAGGGAAGATGTTCTGGTGTCTTCTTCCAATGCCCTCTCTAAGCAAAGAGTTTGCAGATAAGCCAAAGGAGGCAATTTCACTACCTAGATTTGCCTTCCTGCTCCTGGACCTACGACAGGTGTGCAACACTGTTTGTGGGAAGAATATATCTTTTCAGAAGCAGCACATTTTCTCCGAAAGGAGATGAGGAGAGTGCAGTTTTCTATGAAAACACATTGCTACAGCTGAAGAAGAAGCTGGGGCTCAGACGCTTGGGATAAGAGGCGAGAGGAATGGAAGCCTCTTGATTCAAGGTTTTTGGTTTTGTTTGTTTTGTTTTGTTTTCCCCATCCGTGATGTTTCTAGTATGGATCCCGGAACCAGATGCAAGGTCATGGGCAAAAGAGAATCTCTCCCCTTTAAATGGTGCTTTCGCTGGTGCTTTCCACCAGCACTCAGAGCACCTGCTTACTGACGCAGGCCCAGCCTCTGGCCGTCGGCTTTCTGGGGCTCAAAACGAAATGCAACCAGATCGGAGTTGGAGAAGATCTCCCAATCAGTTATAGAGGGTATCCCAAGAATCTTGTTACCGAGAATTGTGTAAGTTCTGAAACGTGCAGGGGAAGTACTTTTTATCTTTATAAACGAGGGCAGGCTCTGTTCTCAGTTGCGTTCTGATATACTCATTTTGGTGGGGTGGGAAAAGAAAGTGGAGCGAATAACCTTACTGTTCTACCCATTCTGCAGATGAGGAAATGGACGCCCCCCAAGGGTTCCGGAGTCTCTTGTTCAAAGATGCACAGCTGCCAGATATAGAGGAAGATTCAGATTTTGGCAGGACGGCAGCAGGACCTCTGCTCCTAGCTGGCTCCGTGGAGTGATCAGAGAACCAGAGACAGAACGAGTTGGGAGACCCGAAGGTCATCTAACCCTCTCATTCTATAAAAAAGAAACAGGGGCCCCCAGAGGGCACGATTTATTCCAGGGCACAGAATAAGCTGGAGCAGAGCTGAGCCCAGAGCTCTGACTCTGGCTCTTCTAGTGGTGGGGACTTCAAATACTTTGCCGACAGCTCCAGGATCTTTAAATCCAAGGGACAGGGGCACCTGGGAGGCTTAGTCGGTGGAGTGTCCGACTCTTGGTTTCAGCTCAGGTCATGATCTCAGGGTCCTGGGAGGGAGCCCCGAGATGGGCTCTGTGCTCAGTGAGTAGTCTGCTTGAGATTCTCTCTCTCCCTCCCTCTGTCCCTGTCCCCGCTCACATGTGCTTGCTCGCTCTCTCTCTCTCTCAAATAAATAAATACATCTTAAAAATAAATAAATAAGTTAAAGGGACAAAGACTTCTTGGGTGAGAACCCATGTTCAGAATGGCCAACGTCTGGAAAACCAGGTCTACACAATTATCCATACGTTTTCAGGAGCCAGATGTTGGGCATGGAATAGACTTGACATCCAAACGGAAATAATGTTTCACTTCCGGCCTGCCAGCTTTCCTGTCTTCTAGTCAAACACCTTGGTTTGGTTTCCTTTCCCACCCACAAGAGTCAGGGAGTCACTTCCTCTCTGTCCCTCCTCGGTCCCCATCCTGTCCATGGAGTTTGGGCTCTTTTCCCAAATCCATTTCATTTTTTAGGGTTATTGTTGGGTTCATTCTGGCTTAGACTATACCCAAATGTCTTAGGACTGACTCAAAGGAAAAAGCATTTTGTTAAAATAGCTGCATTGCTGTTAAACAATTTGTCCTCCTACTCACTTTTTCTTTTTGGAAGACAGAAACTGAATATAGATTTGTGGGAGAGAGATACAGAGGGAACCGGAGAAGAGAGGCAGAGAAGAGAGAGGCCGGGGAGAAGGGAGAGAGGAAGCGGGCAGGCAGGACTCGGAGGAATCCCAGCTCCGGGCTGACACCAGGAAACCAGCCAGGGCTCTTCCACTTCGGGTTGTGTACAAGCTACGACCCCAAACCAGGTGTTGTTTACGTCAGAAAGGAATCAATGCCCGGCTCCCCGCTGATCCACTGCCCCTAAGCAGGTGGTTTCATTCACACAGGGAAGGGAGATCTCTCTCTGGTCCCCTAAAGGGGTTTTGGGGAACCTGGTGGCCGGAACACAGCAAACAGACACAGCCTGTACTCCTCAGGGGGGTTCCTGTTGACTCTGTTTCCCCATTCATGACTCCCCGTGAGGAGTGATTGAAAAAAATCGAGCTGCTTGGCCCAGCGGGAGGACAGTTCATGCATATTCAAATCCCTCCCTCCCAGCATTAAACTTAGCTGCCACCTTGCTCATGCCCATGGGCTTCCACCTCCGCGTGCCCGGTTATCCACTCCACCTGGGCCCAGGAGCCCGTCTCGTCCGGCGTTCCCCACCCCCCTACATCATCAATAACTGTGATAATAGCAGCTAAACGCTTAGGTTGGCTTTTCGGCCTGCCCCTGTTCAATGCATGTCACACGTGCCAATCTGCTTCGTCCTCATTACAACCATATAAGGTTGGCGACGTTATTGTCTATTCCCTTTTGCTGAACAGAGGATGAAACGGAGGCACAGAGAGGTTAAGTAACTTGTCTCAGTCCACACAGCCACTAAGTAGCGGAAGCAGGTTTTGAACCCAGAACCATCTGACAAACCACCTGCCCCTCCCCGCCGCCCCCGCAACGCCCCATGGCTTTTTAACCATTAAGCCGTAATAAGTCAACCCTGAACACTTAGCTTTCACCAATGCCATTTTTCTTTTTTCTTTCTTTTCTTTTCTTTTTTTTTTAATTCTTTTTATTTATTTATTTGACAGACAGAGATCACAAGTAGGCAGAGAGGCAGGCAGAGAGAGAGGAAGGGAAGCAGGCTCCCTACTAAGCTGAGAGGCGGATGCGGGACTCGATCGCAGGACCCTGAGATCATGACCTGAGCGGAAGGCAGAGGCTTTAACCCACTGAGCCACCCAGGTGCCCCACCAACGCCATTTTTCTAAGGAGAATACTGAAAAGGCCTTTCATCCAGGCCCCGGTTCTTATAGGACCCCTTGTCCTCTTGTCCTACAGGATACTGCCTCTGCCCCTCACTTGATGATTTAAGCCTGAATGGTTTCTACACAGTTGACAAGATAAAATATCTGTTATTGAACGTTTGCCTGAGAGCGCAGTCTTCAAGTGCGTTGTCACAAGGTGGCTACCGGAAGTACAGAAGAGCCGTTGAGAGGAGAGTATTTGGCAAAGATTTCGGGATATGGAGACCACCCACCTCCCAGGTGTTCTGAGTGTCCCTCTGGATCAAGCTGTGCCAACGTTGGATGACTCACAGCGTTAACATCAACAGCAATGGCAACAACACAGTCATTGAGTGGTAAATGCTTACCAGAACTTTGCTGAATGCCTTAGCTATTATTATCTCATTTAATTCCCACCACAACCCTATAAGGGAGGTACTGTTATTTTGCCCATTAACAAAGGGCCCATGTACCAGGAAAGTGAAGTGATGTGCCAGTGGAGGAACTCAAACGCCAAGAGATTCAGCAATTTGCCCAGGGACGAATCAGGGAGTCTGTGAGCCCGGTGGGTTTGACGGCAGGTTGGCTTCACCTCCGGACTTCCCATATTCTGAGCCCTGTGGGCATGCAATGGACCAGTCTTCCCCTAGTCGACGGGCTGAGAGGAAGATTGGTTCCCGGGCAGCTTTATGAACTGCCCTGAACAAGAATGTAGTTCCTCGTGAGGTACCTTCTACTCTCACTCCTGGCTCTGTCTTGTTCCCCCCTTCCCCCCTTTTTTTTTTCTTAGTCCACTTTTTAACAATCGAACCCATTTTTTTTCTTATTTATAGAAACCCCCTTAAATCCTTTCTGGAGAAAGATGGGTATCAATCAACAAATATGTTAAATATTACTCTTGAATCTCAGTAAAGCTTCTGACTCATAGTAGGTCTGCATTCCATCTACAGTGATTTTTGTCCTAACCTCACTCCTGACATGCTAGGTTCTAAGCCCCTCTGACCTCCCCGGACTACACTTCCTGTTGTTCTTAGCCACTTTCCCAAATCTTTCTTTGCAGTTGAGCTTTCTCTGCTAACAAATAACAGTCAACATGACGATGGGTCTCGTGTACTTGATACTGTTCTAAGGCATTTTCAGTATTCAACTCACTTAGCTCCTACAGCAGGTCCATTAGGTAGCTATTAGCCCCATTTTACAGATGAGGAAACTGAAGCACAGAATAATTAAGTAACTTGAATAAGGTCCTCCAGTTTATGAGTAGTGGAATCAGGACTACAGGTGGTCTGGCTCCACGGACTGAAGCCTTACCCAGTCTGCTAAGCTACCAGGAGCTACCAGAGCAATGAGGCTCCTTTCTTGGACAGAGCGGGGAGTGACTCTGAGAGTGAGTGCTGCAGGTAGCTAGAAGGGAGATGGGGACCCAGGCATGAAGGGCTCCCTGTGAGTGGGTGGCCACCCATTGTGTTGATGGCTCAGGCCCACAGGCTCATCAAAACCCTCTGAAATGCAAGGCTCCCACTCTTGTCAAGTTGAACCGGCTTTGCAGATTTCAGTTTCAATCCTGCCAACTTGAAAGTTTTAGCATTTCAGCTGTTTCAGAATTATAAAAGCCTACAAATGCTAAGGTGCTTTTTTTAGAGTTTTAAAAAAATGTGTCTTTTCCCCACCATCATATAACAATCTGAAGGGATTTTTTTTTTTTTTTTTTTTTTTTTGCAGATTCTTGCCAAATGTGTATTTTTAAAGATTGCATTTGGCCAAAGACCAGAAGTGGAAAATCTGGGAGGAGCGTTAAGGAAGTTCTAAGGCATATGCATCGGGGAGGAGAGGGGGAAGCTCTTTCCTCTCTGCAGACCCCTGGGTCTGCTGGGGTGGATGTTGTTTATTTCAGCTTTCTTGCTACCTTGGGTGAGCAGTGAGAGTGTTTCTTTAAAATACTGACACCACAGCTGGCTGGGTGGCCCAGAGGACATTTGGAGTGCAGCTCTGGCTAGGGGAGGACGACCATCACTGCATGAAAAGCTCCCAGCTCAGCAACTGTCATTGGGAGCCAGATGGCCCTTCCGTGGACAATGTTAGTGTACCTACTGGATCAGGTGCGAGCTCAACCCTCACTAATTAGGTGTCTCCTGTGTGTGTGTGTGTGTTTATGTGTCACAGACTCTTCCCCAGTGTGAATCAGCTCAATCATCCTTTTGCAGTGTTTCAGACTCAGATTGCAAACATCCACCAACAAATAGGAGCCTTGCTTTCTAACGAGCTGGAGATGTGTGGAAAATAGAATCACTCACAGTAGTAGTGAGCCACAGATGTTCCATGGAGACAGCCGGCTGTGCCAAGCACAGACGGTACGTATGACCACGAGACAGGATGCAGAATCTTGCCATGTAAGTGTTGCCCACAGAGCCCAAAAGATGAAGGGATGAAGACAAGCGGAGATGGAATCTGGTTTCCTCTTCCAAAGGCCTAGCCTTCTGTAGAGCTGCCCGACACTCCATTTGGGAGTGGTCCAAAATGCTGAATGTTTATCTGGAATAACTACCACTGAGGCCTTCACTACCCAAGAAAGGTAAAGAGATGCTTCTAAGGAATCTTAATGGCCTGGGTTCACTTCTCAGCCCCAACACTCGACTAACTGAATGCCTTTAACAAGTCACTTTGTCTTTTAGGATCTTGGTTTTCTTATCTGTAGAAGGGGATAATAATAGGACTTACCTGCTGGATTTTGTGAGGATTAAATGAGAGAATGTAAACAAGGCTCTTAGCCTTATGCCTACTCACAGCAAATGTTCAATAAACAATAGCTATCACCACCACCATCACCACCATAATCATCACCACCATCATCATCATCAACACAGCACCATCACCATCAGCACATCCACCACCACCATCATCATCACAATCACCACCACCATCATCATCATCACAATCATCACCACCATCACCATCACCACCATCATCATCACCACCATCACCACCATCACCATCATCACCATCACCACCACCATCATCATCACAATCATCACCACCATCACCATCACCACCATCATCATCACCACCATCACCACCATCACCATCATCACCATCACCACCACCATCACCACCCTGCCATTATCATCACTAATCATTACCACCATCATCTCATCATCACCATCACCGCCACCATCACCACCACCATCATCATCACTATCACCATCATCATCACAATCATCACCACCACTATCATCATCATCATCAACACAGCATCTGAATTATCAGCACCATCACCATCAGCACATCCACCACCACCACCATCATCATCACAATCACCACCACCATCATCATCACAATCAACACCACCACCATCATCATCACTACCACCACCACCATCATTTTTAGCTCTACAAATTTAGCAGGTCTGACTGACCCATCAAGTTTCATTTTTCTCCTCTGTACAATGAGAGTAATTATGTCTACCTCACAGGGTTGAGTTAATGGTTATTAACTCCCAGCTCAGTGTCCAGTGCATAGACTCTTAGTAAATGTGAATTCATTTTTCTTCTCCATATTACCTTCAACTTTACTTTTAAAATACCACTGAACTTAGTTATTGAGAATCAATATTTGCAGTTTAATACAGGTTCCCTCAGGACCTTTGAGCCAAGAAGCATGGGCATTGATCTAGACCCAAGGAGATGATCCTCTAATAGATAAGGCAAAGCCCTGAGTAAGATGGTTATGCTTCCAGGGAGACCAGAAGATTAGAGAGTCTCAGGATATCTGCCCCGAAGTGGTTTGCCACCAGGTCATTCTAAGTCCAGAGTCTATACTTGTAACCATGAATATCTGTTGGCTGTCAGGAGAGAATGGGGAGAGGTGAAACCACGGGTTTCCATTTCTCTTAATTGCTGCAGAAAAAGAAATGAAGAGGGAGAGAGAGAGAGAAGACAGGTGGCTTCTATGTTGTGAGTAGGGGCAAGCAAGCATGTCAACCTGGTGCCCTGGGAGCTCACTTGGTTTCCTCTGAATAAGGAGGTCTGATCATCTGGAGGTCAAGATCACTTCAAATACTTTATAGAGCAGTATTCCTCCAGGAGGATCCTGATGAACATTGATGTTTGTGTCACTTTGGGGCTCAGATGAAAGAGTCCCAGTAATGAGATCCTTGGAGGAAATCCCACACAGTGAGTAAGAGTCCAGGTTTGGAGCCAGGCAGGACAGGAATCACATTCCAGCTCTCCTACCTACTGGATGTGTGGCCTTGAATAAGTGACTTAAGTTTTCTAGGTCTCAGTTTCCATTTCTGTAAAGTGAGGATGGTAGTTAATAGGCTCTATCTCTTACAAGGCGAGAAGGGTAAAATGGAAAACATGCACTTAAGGCACTAGTATAGGACATGGGAATCCCTCAATAAATTGGGGTGGCTGTTTTTGTTGTTTTCAGAACAGTGCCCCCGGGGGGTTGGCATGGAGGTGGCAACAGGGGGTTGCTAATGACAATGGAAACTCAAGAGCTTGCATTTATTCATTTTATTTATTTATTTATTTATTTGAGAAAGAGAGAGATCACAAGTAGGCAGAGAGAGAGGGGGAAGAAGGCTCCCTCCCCGCGGAGCAGACAGCCCGATGCAGGGCTCGATCCCAGGACGCTGGGATCATGACTTGAGCCGAAGGCAGAGGCTTAACCCACTGAGCCACCCAGATGCCCCTTGAGTTTATTCTTCAACCCATTCTAGGGGGTCTCCTTTCAAAGCAAAATCTTTGAATTTGTGCATGTGGGTATTTTATTTTGATAATTAAGACACCTCCCTGATAACTACCCCCTTGCTACAATCTTTCAGGATAATACTTGTCCCCATCTATTAAGATCATACCCCCATACCTCTGTTAATTTAGCAGTCTCGCTTTGGGTAATCCAGCCCATACAATCAAAAGCGCCAGTTACACAAGGATGCCTGTGTAAGAATGACTGAAGACAAAACAAAACTGGAAACAAGGTGGATACTCATTAATAGGGAAATGGTTGAATACAACGAAGTCATTCCCTTCTGTAGAATATTATACAACCATCAACAAGATGGAGTTAGATCAGTACGTATCGACCTGGAAGGCTATTCAGGATGTATTGCCAGAAAAAAGAAAGTGGCAGACTATTTCCAGGGCGGTTCAATTTTAAACATCACATGACGTCCCTCTCCCGACCCGGTGCATGTATGTATGCATTCTGAGGATGACGATGTAGGGACACGTATGGCTGTTAACACTGGTTCCTTCAGAGTGCGGTAGAGAACAGACAGGGTGGGAATTGAACAGGGTATATTATTACTTATTTTTCTATTTTTAGATCGTTTCACTGCTCAGAGTAAACATGTTTGTTTGTTTTTAAAAATTTAATTTATTCACTTGAGAGAGAGAGCATGTGTGTGTGTGTGTGTGTGTGGCACGGGGAACTAGCAGACGTAAGGGAGAAGCAGATTCCCTACTGAGCATGGAGCCTGACATGGGGCTCGATCCCAAGACCCTGAGATCATGATCTGAGCCAAAATCAGACACTTAGCTGATGGAGCCACCCAGGCACCCTAAACACACATTTTTTAAAAAGCTTATCTAGGGGCGCCTGTGTGGCTCAGTGGGTTAAGCCTCTGCCTTCGGCTCAGGTCATGGTCTCAGGGTCCTGGGATTGAGCCCCGCATCAGGCTCTATGCTCAGCAGGGAGCCTGCTTCCCTTCCTCTCTTTCTGCTGCTCTGCCTACTTGTGATCTCTCTCTTTCTCTGTTAAACAAATAAATAAAATCTTAAAAAAATAAAAATAAATAAAAAGCTTATCTATTTAAGTAATCTCTGCACCCCAATGTGGGGCTCGAACTCACACCCCGAGATCAAGAGGCACCTGCTCTATTGACTGAGCCACCCAGGAACCCCACTCTTATAATTTCTGAAGAGAGAATTTAATCTCTATTTGCAGATGTAAGAAAATAATAACAGTCTGAGACAACCTTGTGCTGTAGGAGATCACATTAAGAAGGATTTTCTTGATACTCCAAGTCCTGAGGAATGGGGGTCACACCTTTTCAGGTGTGCTTGTCTCAGACCAGCTCAGTGCTTTCCTGACCCAGAGGAAGTCCTCAGTGGGTGTGAAGTACATGAGTGAACACTGACTCAGTCCGTGTCATGGGGTCTGGCTTTCCAGGGAGCTCGCTGAACTTGAAGTGAGTTTCCACTAGGGAAAGCTTCTGATGGCGATCATGTTTAGCTAATTCTTTACCACAGAGCTCTGTTCTTCAACTTTTCTTTTTCAGAAAAGTTGTATCAATTGTATCAATGATTGTATCAGTGTATCAATGTATCATTGTATCATTGTATCAATGACTGTGCCAACTGAAGGGGCAAGCCAGTCAGTCACCCTGGCAGATGACATGTGGCGGGGAGGTCTAGTGACTTTGCTGAATGACAGTAGGATCCCCAAAAGGACCTCTTTACCTTAAGACATGGCAACCTGAACAAGAAGCAAATTTAAATCTGGGTGAAAAAGTCCCAAGAGTATAAAGGTAGTTGGCTAGCGACCTTCACCATTCAACTCTGTACTAAAACATTTATATATTTCTATGAAGTGAAATGATGTTCTAGGTAACAAAAAAGCCTCCAGAAAAAGGTTATAGGCATATAGACATGAGAGAAGTTGTCAAAGAACTACTTTTTGAGAAAGCCCCAGGCCCAGAAGGTTTTATATGAAAAATTTCATGCCGTGGAATCTAGTTCACAGTGTAGAAAATCATTTTGTCAAGCTACTACCATTCTGATTCCCAAACTTGATGCAGATGGCATACAAAAAGGCAACTGTCACGGACAAAGACAGAGGAAAACCCCTAAATTACATATTAGCAAATCTATTTCAGCATTATCAAAGATAAAATGTGTCTCAGAAAGATTTAGTACAAGAGTGACTGGTAGTTTGCTAATAGGAACAGCATTAACTTCACCTAGTACCCAGCCAAAGGACAGAAAGCTCACAATGTCAATGGATATCCAAACGTGGAAACCTCCACACCCAATTAAAATTCCTTCTTAGCTATACGTTGATGGAAAAATCCATAGCATGATAACGAGACATTAACATTTTAAAGCAATAGCAAATACTGGGCTTCTTGGTGAAACCTGGAGCAGCGGTTCCCCATAGGGGGACCAGGAATCACCCCTGGGAGTTTGCTAAAATGCAAAGCACTAGGTTTGCACAAATTCTGGGACTTGTATCCAAATCTGCAACCGCACTTTGAGAGACACTGTCTGCAAGACATTACAATTATGGTCAGGATCAAGGCAAGGTGGTCCTCAAGCATCACGGCTTCTTAACACTATTCTCTAAGACTCAAAGGAAAAAAAGCAGGGGTGAGGTGGATTTCTGTTATTTGCAGAGGATATCATTGTTTACCTGGAAAACCAAATTAAGTTAATTACAGTGCATCTGGCACCACTAAGAAAGTTCAAGCAGCTTACAAATAGATCATTACAGATCAATAAATTGCCCACATACCAGTAGTACTAACCAGTCAGAAAATATCTTGGGAAACACCACCCATTAACATTAGTAACCCGAAATATAAAACCTACCTACAAACAATGTACCCAATCAAGGCACAGGTTGAACGAGGAAAATGAAAGTCTCTAAAAGACATAAAGGTAAACATTAAGAAATGGGAGGTGTATTAGGTTTTTCAATGGCGGATGACTTAATGTTCGAAAGAGGTCAATTGTGCCCAAATAACTCTATTAATTAAAATTTTAATAACATTCCAGTTTTTCTGGCAATTTGATAGAACAGTCAGAAAATTCACGGAAAATCAAAACATAAGAACTGAGAAGATTTGGACGCCTGGGTGGCTCAGTCCGTTAAGCCACTGCCTTCGGCTCGGGTCATGATCTCAGGGTCCTGGGATCAAGTCCCGCATTGGGCTCCTTGCTTGGCAGGGAGCCTGCTTCTCTCTCTGCCTCTGCCTGCCACTCTGCCTGCATGTGCTCTCTCTCTCTCTGATAAATAAATAAATAAAATCTTGAAAAAAAAAATACCACAGACTGTGTGGTTTGAACAACAGAAATTAAAAAAAAAAAAAAGAACTGAGAAGATGTTGTTAAAGAAGCATGGGAAAGGAAAACATGTCCTTCTCACATGAAGTGTCTTATAAAGCTATGTTAATTCAGACTACAATATGATATATCCTCAGAAATAGAAATATAGATTAAAAGAAAAGAATAGAAAATCCAGAAATAGATACAGAATTATTACGTGGGTGTGTGTGAATTTAATAAAAGATAAAGGTCCTAATTCAACTCTGTGTGGCTTGACTCCTTCGTAATTCATAAATAGTTTAATTTGGTGTTTAAATATGTAGGGCAACTTTGCGTCCACATTCTTGGGGTTCTCCCATCTGCTTACAACAAACACAGAAGGAAAGTAACATGTAAGCACCAAGGGGTAAAGCCTTCAGGATCAGCTTGCTAGAAGCCCAATACACATTTCCAGGCCTTTGTGTTTTCCCCAGCATTTATTAAATTCTTAGGCTACCTTACTGCAGAATCAGAAAGGAAGAGGTTTTGTTCCACTGATGTTTGAGTTAGAGCAAACCACGCAACCTGAACTTCAATTTCCTCATCAGAAAATGAAGATAATGTTCCCAAGTCCTACATCACTCCTAAAGTTGGGAGGAAAAATGAAGTCACGTATGAAAGTCCTCTGTAACTACAAAGTGTTGAGTGACAGCAGACATCTGGTAACTGGATCCTAATTTAGGGTTAAAGCCCGCGCCGTGGGAGGCTGCCTTAATTTAATCTGGGGCTCCATCATTTTCCATCTGCGTGTCTTTGGAAAGGTACCTCACCTCTCTGTACCTTGGTTTTGTCATTTACCAGCTGTGGGTCCTTGGGCAAGTTATTTAACCTCACTGTATTTTGGCTTTCCTCATTAGAAGGGCGATAACAAGGGTAGGTACGTCCAAGGGTTGTTACAAGGAGCATACGACTTAGAACAATGCCTGAGATGCAGTAATTAATCAGTAATGCTTGTTGTTTATCCTCATAATTATCTCTGGGGTCTATGCCTCTCCTACCAAGGTTAAACCACAAGACTCAACCCTGAGCCAATCAGCTCTTCAGGACCCCTCTGATCTACAATGATTGGGTCAATAATGGACATGTGACTGAATCAGTGCCAATGAAACGCAAGGAGACCTTTGCTTGCTGCAAAAGAAATTTATGCCCTAAGCCTGGATTCAAGCAAAGAAGAATAGAGCCCTGAGAGTTGCATAATGTTATCTATATTGTATCCTTGAGTCTCTCAATTTTGGAGGAGGTCATTGAGAGGATGTGGCTGCAGGCTGACCTATGAGCTGGACCCAGCCAACTGGAGACTCCTCATGCTCTCACCCCCATCCTTGGAGTGTATTATCCCACTGTCCCCACAGTAGGAGCCCTTTGCAAGGAGGTAGCCTTGAGAGAGTAAGGTGGTATTGAGACCATCCCAAATGGCTATGTGACTGAACCCAGTTAAGGTCTCTATGTACATTTTAAGATTCTGGCAGGAGATGCAGAGAATGCCTCATCTTGCTGCTGCTCAAGACAACCCTCGTATGTGAGTTCCCTTGCTTGTTACAACTGCCACCGTTTCCAGTCTGGAGTCGTTTAACTCTTTCTTGGATCTCACTTTGCCCTCCGGGTGTGGGGGCCAGTTTACGAACCAGCACTCATCCATTACTATGAAATGAAGTCAACAGAGAGGAAACAGAGAAATCACGATAAGAGAAATAGCGTGCGTGTGAGCTTGATCCCTGTGTGAGCTATGCCTTTACCATACGGACTATGTGAGCCAACAGAGATCTCTCTGTCTCTCTTTTCTTAAGTCAATCAGAATTGGGTTTTCTGTCACTTGCAACGGAATGAACTCTACATGACACAGCAGTATTGTTGTACTATTAGGACCTCAGACAATATGCTCCCCAAGGCATCAGAATAGACTGGGTCTTGCTGTTAACACAAGCTCGGCACTCAGTACATTTTTCATTCTCAGTGTGTGGTCCCAGAATGAGGAATGATGATCCTTCATCCAAAGGATGGGCATTTTAAGGATAAAGATAACACTGGCCTTTTCCAAATATTGGTGGAGAGCACGGACTAGAGACAAGTCAGGAGCTTCAAGCTCATGACCTTCAAGCAGCAGCCCCAGGGCTGGAATGGAAATTAGCCGAAACCATCATTTCAAACTTCAAAAGGTCACCCTTTATGAATATTTTCTTTAATGTTCACCCCAAATCAGACAACAAGTCAGAAATGGAAGGACCATTGGTATACACAGCTTGCTTTCCACGACCAGTAAACTCTATCAGTGCCCGGTTAGACTGGCCATGCCCTCCATGACCTGCATTCAGACTTTTAACATCAGTTCCCCTGTCACACAGAGCCTCATCTAATAACCTTTCCCTGGTCGTCTGTAATAGAATTAGCGGCGGTTGGAACATACATGTTTGACTGTTTCCTCATCAAAAAATACAGCGATGAATATGGGGAAGTAATTAGATAAAACGTCCCTTATAAGTTCAAGATTAGCGAATCCGGTTGCCTTCATTTAACACCCCACTCGAATGTGAGATGGGAAGCTGCACATTCAACATGTTTGAAACCTAATTACCAGCTCCCCCTATAAACTCCCCATCCATAGAAGGCATCGCCATCCACTCAAAGGTTAAAGCCAGAAACACAGGAGTCCCCTGACTTGGTCTCCTCTTGCACTTGGCCTATAACAAACGGAATTCCGTTGTTTCCCATTTTTAAAGCATCTCCCAAAGTCACAGCCAGTGTCTCTGTCACCACTCACTTCCCCAGTAGGGAAATCCACCACCGCCCCTGGATTATTGCATGGAGGACTTCGAGCTGGCCTTCAAATATTCTTCTCCCATCCCCCCATCGACTGTCCACTTGGCAACAAGAATGAGCCTCAAAAATGAAAACCTTATCATGTCAGATTTTTAAACTTCCATCCTTAATGTTCCAAAGGATTCCTGTTGCTCTCAGGATAAACTTAACACACCTTCCCACAGATCGGCATGACATGGCCCCTGCTACCCTTGTCACTCATCCCGCCTGTGAATGTACACCCTCCTCCAGCCCTTAACGGAATGCTTGGCTTTCCCTGCGACGCCATGCTCTTTCTAGCCCCGAGACCGCCGTGCGTGCTCTTCCTGGAGCACCACCTCATTTGTCCATCTCTCTAGCTCCCCTTCATCTTTCAGTTCTTGTGAGAGAAATAATTTCTCTTTTGGAAGATACTTCTCAGCCTGGGCAGGCAGCAGTTTAGTGGTTAAAGGAAAAGACCAGGGAGTTGTGCTGTTGTGAGTTCATTTTGTCTCAGGTGATAACTAGGGGTGTGACTCTGCACGGGTTACTTAAATCTCTGTTTCTGAGTTTTCTTACCTGTAAACTGGGAACGATACGCCTTGTCAAAAGGGACAAACATGATCCTGCAAATGATAGCATAGGAGCTGGCGCATAAGTCATTAATTAACTTGCTATATACTTGGTTGTGCAAAAAACATGGTTGTCTTTGGGTCTCTTATTTTTTGCAGCCTTAGTGGAGGCTCTTGTTCACACCCAAGGTCCCACATTTGCTACTGACAATTTCCAAATATGTATTTCCAGATCAAACTTCTAGAATCTTCTCTTACTGGAGTCATTGCAATAGTCCCATGGCTTATGTCTCTACTTTATCTATCATCTATCTATCTACCTATCTATGTGTCTCTCTAAGTAGGCTCCACCACCAGCATGCAACCCAGCGTGGGGCTTGAACTCAGGACTGTGACATGGAGACCTGAGCTGAGTTCAAGAGTTGGATGCTTAACCAACTGAGCCACTCAGGCACCCCTCTCTTAAGCTTCACTTTGAAATCTCTAAAATCTGTTTCCTGACTATACTTTAAAAAATGTGGGTTCAGAGCACATCACTCCTCTGCTTAAAAGCCTTCCATGTCTTCCCACCATCTTCCAATGAGGTCTCTCCACCCCAACTAGCACTGTTGATATTGGGGCCTGGATAGCTGTTTGTCGTAAGGGGCTGTCTTATGCATTGCAGCACGTTTATCTATCATCCCTGGCCTCCGCCTCTATGTGCCACTAGCACTCCCCTACACCCCCACCTGGTGACAACCAAAAGTGTCACCAGACATTGGTAAATGTTCCTGGAAGGGCAAAATCATCCTCTGTTGAGAACCACTGCCTTAGCATATACTCTTGATACCTTCTGATAATCTTCAAGGTCATTCCTGGGTCATGTGCTCCTACTGAGAGCCAGGCTGGAGTCCTTTCCACTCAAGCCACATGGACGGAGGATGGAGCGATGGTGTGACACGGTAGCCCAAAAAGCAGATCAGAATACTCTTACCAGAAGAGGGGGGTGGCAAACCAACAGACCAACAAGAGCAGACATTCCTGGCAGCATCCGCAAACCTTCCTTCTATTTCTCACTTCTCTCTGCTTCCCAATGCCTCGCACTGGGACTGGCCAGAAGATATGCCCGATCAATGGCAGCCCCGCAGTCCCCTCCCTTCTCTAAACTCTCCATCTTCATGCACAGGGTTCTTTGATTATAGGTAGAGAGGAGACAGTTTATAAATGCAAACCCCCATCTACTAAGACCCTGAAGAATCAGCTCAGTGTTCCTGCACTTTGCTTTGTCTCACATGTAAGGAATCTCTCCACAGATCCTGAGCCTCCAGCTCTTTGTGGAATCATGGCCGAGCTTTGTTAGTGTTCATGAACAAAGACACAAGGCGCGATGAATCCTTCAGGCCCTGTCAGACTTTATATCAGCAGGGTTGCATTTTAATCAAAGACATTGCTTTCAGCATTTGCTGGAACCTCACATTGCCTCTTACATCCTAGTGATGGCAGAACAATGGCGGAGCTTAGCTGCTGCTAAAGAGAACTCAGAGCAGAGGGACTGGAACACGCCAAGGGACTGTTTCATCTCTCAGCGGGGAAGATAAGGCAGAACTAGAAGGAAATCTTCCCAGAAAAGTACGAAAATGGCTCCTTGGTTTCCCTCCTCAACCACCTGAAGGTTGTCAACAGAATTAAAATAGGTTGTAGCAGAGATTCTCAAAGGTTTTGGTCTCAGGACTCCGTTATATTTGTGCAAATTATTGAGCCATTGTTAACGTGGGTTATATTTGCTTATATTTCCTGTTTTGGAAAATATAACTCAGAACATGTACAAATATTTATTTTAAAATTCATTTGCAAATAATGTTAAATGCAACTGCATGTTAACAGAAATAACATATTTCTATGAAAAATAATGATATTTTCCACACCACCCCCCCACCCACAAAAAATAGAAGAGTGTTATTTGTTTTTACATTTTTGCAAATCTCTTTAATGTCTGGCTTAATAGAAGACAGATTCTCATATCTGCTTCTGTACTTGATCTGCTGCCAAACGTTTTGGTTGAAGCACAGGAAGAAAACCCAGCCTCACCCAGATACGTGGTTGGCAAAGAAGGGAGTATCTGAATAGCCTTTGAAGATAATTGTGGATCTTCTTCTTTGATACTACACCAAAACTCAACAAGCTTAAAGGCTGATTGCAGTGTGGAATCTGAAGCCACACTAATTAACTTTTCATGCTCTTGGGCATGAAAATCCTTGTTCTAATGCCATATTTTGACTGAATCTTTTACCCAAGGATAATTCTTTAATGCCATGCATTGGTCATTTGACAAATATTGGTTCCCAGAGTTATACAGGTCTTCCAAATTCGGCACATGTCATGACACAATATATATATAAAAAAGTCACATTCACTCAAGGGGCAGACACCAGCATAATTGTAATTTTCGTTTGAAATCTTGAATTCCATCCTTGGCAACAGATGCCATCATTGGCTTTCCTTGAAGTGACAGGCTCACTTAGCTCATTTTCAAGAAAATGTCTGCCAAATATCCAAGCCTGAATAACCATAATTTGCCTGTCAGTCATTCTTTCAAGTAAATATGGTGTTTTATGGAAAAACTGCAGCCAGTTCAGCACACAACTCAGTTGCACAAGTGGTTTTGCTGGAGACTAACAGTGGGTTTTGGCTCGTCACTGAGGCGCTTTCTGGGTCCTTCCCATTTTGTTGTATGTGAGGTTGGAGATGTCATAAAATTTAATAAGATGAATACTTCTTTACTGTTTCACTGAGGATGTTTAAAGGGAAAGTAGCACTTTCTTTCACTGGGAGGGAGTGGTGGTGATGAATTCAGTGACAACTAGGATCGGTTGGCACTGCAGCCTTTGTGGGAGCTTGGGCTCTGGCTGCCTCACCCACTGCTGCTTTGGCATCATCCGTGCAAATGTCAACACCATGAAAAAGACAAATCACACCTTATTACTACTCGGAAGTAGTTCCGACCTTGCAGAGCCCCATTAAATGGTCTCGGGGGGCCTCTTTTACCACCAGGGATTAACAGAACACCCTGTGAGAACACTGCACTCTTCCATCAGCATTAAGGACCTCGATTCTCAGACTTGAAAGACACAAGGTTGAGTCCCACCTCGATTGCTCACTAGTTGGGAGAATTTGGAAGTTACTTTGCTGTGTTCCATTTGCTCGTCAGTAAAATGGGTATAACACCCCATGGAGCTCTTGAGAGAACTGAGATCATGCATGTAAAGCACTTGATATGCACTTGCCATTGTTATTCATCAAGGGCTAATTGGGTCCTCAATGTGGCTCCTCTGGGGGATATTCTCCAATACAGATTCTTTAAGATTTTGGCCACCTCAGCAACCAGAATGAGAAGAGTCAGGCTTACGATGTCAGTAGAGACCGTGAATCTAATTCCCCCGTAGGGTCTCCATCAGCTGTTATCACTGGCTTTGCCCCCAGAAGGCAAAGATCTGAAGCTTTGGGGGGACTAAGCAGAATGGTGGTAACCATGTTCTGGAGGGTTCCTTGCTGTGGGCAGAACGATGCAGATGGGCAGATTCCGTCCATTCTGTTTACCACAGGAAGATGGTAACAACCATCACCAAGTTAGTACTTGGATGTGCCAGATGCTGTTCTATGTGCTGTACAAGTATGAACTCATCAAATACCTATAGCAACCTCATGAGGACGGGCAGTCATACCCCAATTTTACAGATGAAAACAGAGACACAGGGAGGTTAGGTAGCATTAGCACACTGTTGATGCATTGTTGACCTGGGATCTGAGCCCGAGCAATCCGGCCATAGAGGTGAGCTCTTAAGTACTACACTGTCCTGAGAAAGCAGAAAAAAAAAGAAGGGGGTAGTATGATTTTTCGAGAACGTTCTTTCCCCCTCCTTAGGACTTATATTTAAAAAGCCCAATTTTGCTCAGAAAACAACAATAACAAACCTTTCAGTCTTCACGAAACTCCGGGAAAAATGAAAACTGTACCAAAAAGCCCAAGTGTGACACAGAAAAATATGAGGCATGATTTTGAACAACTGGATACGTATTACCGAAAAGGCACTCCATTTGGACCTTTTTTTGTTTTGTTTTTTTTGAACGGCCACGAGATGGTGACATTGAAACCACAAAGAGAAAATGAAATCCTAGAAAACCGCTTTGCACTGAACATTGTCTGCCTAATCATAATAATTTCATTGGCTTTCAAACTTCGGAACTGACCCATAGCCCCAGCTTTGGGGGGAGGGCATTAGCAGAGTTACAGAGTCAAATGCAAACGGAATGAAATCTTGACAAAGAGAAAACAAAGGGTAAGTGGAAAGGAATAATGTGGACACCACCATTCTAGAAAGCTGGAAGCTGACCCGTTCTATCCAAGGTGGATGGGAAAGGAAATAAGCATTTATGCCACTTTTAGAAATTGGAAAGGATATCAATACAGAGGGTAGAATGTCTTAACTAAATCCACACCTATTATGGCAGGAAGTCAATAGCTTATAAATCGAGAAACAGAGGATAAACGCGTTACCTAGAGATAGAGATGTAACCACCGCAAGAGCCGAATCAGAAATGGTTAAAGAGGGGGAAAACACCCTTGCTCTGAGCCGTAGAACTTGGGACGAGGGGGAGGAAACACCCCGAGAGACAGGTGCTTGTCATTAAGAACCCTTCTGCGTGATTTAATTTTTAGAAATAATGTGCATGATTAAATGCCTTAGTAAATTATAAGATAATTTTTAAAAGCTTTTGAGTCATTGGTGAAGGATTTGAACTGGAAGAGAAAAACACAGCCTTTCTAATCTCTTTGACGTGGCGGAGCAGAAAGATAGGGAAATGATATTTATTAGAAGTTCATGGAAGTAGCAGTCATCTGCGGGCAAGGAGGGGCGGTGATACAGATAGAGTACAGGGGAACCGGCGTCTGTTTTGCTTTAAAAGTTTATACTGAGAATGTGTTTTTGTGTTACTTGAATGTTGAGTGTTTTTAAAAAATACAGTAAGAAAAATATGCCATGCAAAGAGCATGACAAAAATCAAATATCCAGGCTTTCTTTTTTTTAAAGAGAGTTTAAAAATGTAAACCAAGAGGAATGTACAGTCATTCAGTTTGTCTCCATGGATTTCTAGAAGTAGGCTATCGTCCTGCTTTCTTTTCCATCTGCTTGAGGATAGGAAACCAGGAGTTCTGAATTCATTTCCATTCCACCCCTCAGCACTCAGGAGAAGTCCGTTCTTCTCTGTGTAACCAATGCAGCCTTGCAGGGCATTTGGCAAATGTGTTTTGGGCATTTGTTGTAGGCCAGACCCCTTCAAAAGATGCATACCCCTAAGAGAACATTCTGTGGCAAGCCGCTCCTCCCACTGACTAACCCAGGACTCCTACTCCCTTCTCCAGGAATGCCCTGCTCTGTTCGCTTAGAGGAGTTTCTCAGCATCTTCCCTCTACAGTTTTGAACTTCCCAAAGACGGGAACTTGTCTATTTTGTTCTCTGCCAAATCTTTAGCACCTAGCATAAAGTCTAGCACCTAGTAGGTGCTCAGTAAGGATGTAAAGAGCCAGGAGCCAGGCTGGAGTTCCCCCACATGCAGATCACTCACTTCCCACCCCCTATTGGATCTCCAGCTGAGAAGGGGTACCAGAGTGGGAGAAGATGTTGGCCTGAGCTGGAGGAGGGTGAGAATCTGAGTTAGGAGGGGCTGCCCATTGGGAAGGATGAGTCAAAGAACTTTGCAAGATTTGATAAACATGAGAAACTTCCACAACACTATTATCCCCCCATTTCCCCACAGTAAGAAATACAATACTGAAAACAATAAGAGACAGGGACTTGCTTTCAGGGGAAGAAGGAAGATGATGGTGAATGGATGTTGTTCCACTGTGCCCAGTCTTTGAGAAGCAACAGGGCAAGATGAGGCAAAAACTTTAAAGACTAGAGCTGAAGTTCTTGCCTGAGAAAAGCAAAGGAAGTCACAGGACAAAGTGTTCCTTCCATCAAGCAGCAAAGAACTCCATTGAAAAGACCTGGACGTGACGAACTCAAGAACGTGTCAGTCTTCAGCTCAAAACCTCCAAAGCCTTCTAGTTCACTCAGAGTCAAAGTCAGAGTTCTTACAACATCCTTCAAGGTCTTCCACAATCTGGGGTCTAGACCCCTCAACTGATATACTCCCTCCTCTGAGCTCATCACCCTCTTCAGCTGCAGTGACTCCCTTGCTCCTTGAATACTCCATCCATGTCCTACCCCTGGGCCTTTGCACTTGCTGCTTTTTCCCATCTGGAATGCTCTTTCCATCTGATAGCCACCTGGCTTGGTTCCTCATCTCCTTTATACCCAGGATTAAATGTCACCTTCTCACGGAAGCCTACCTCGATCACCCTATTTACAATCTCTTTCCCTTTCCCAGTCCAGTGAACCTTCGAGCTTTTGGACGGTTTGGCAAGGACTGTCCATTACCTAAGCCAAAGGGATGGCACTGCAGCCCAGACCCAGGAACTATAACTGGAAAATCATCTTCGGGGGTGGTCCAGACTGAATTTTCCTTGGTTCAGACCTTATTATCTCTTGGAACCTAACCCTGTCATCTCCCCTGTGCTCAGGAGCTAAGCCATCACTCAGCACAGAGTGAAAAAGCAGAGGAAGGCCATTACTATGCTGTGCAGTAGACCTCTGACTCAGATTAACATCATTGCCTCTTGATTTGATCTTTTGATTTTTGTCTAAACACTTAGAGCATTTTGATCACAAGCCAGATTTGTCTTTGGTGAAAAGTAATATTTTGAAAAACCAGGGCTTACTCGGTAGGGTATATTTTCAGGCACCTTAAGCTGATAAACAGCTAATTGGTTCTGTCGTCCTGCAATTTGCAAAGGGTCACAGCGATTTGTTGTAAATAATGCATCTGTACGAACTGCTGCATGCCAAAACGAATTTCCACAGGTGACAGTAGGATTTTGTGATAGTTGAAATGGTAGAAGATGCTTCAACAGTTACCTGTGATTTTTGGAAGCATTTTCACAGGTAGGCATTATTGTGTTCCAAAGCAGCTTTGCGTGACGCTGAATAGCATATGCTACAGAATACAGAGTGGTGGAGATTCGATTTCCCAAACACGCAGGTAACCAAGTATAGATAGACTCTGAAACACGAGGAATGGAAACAGTATCTGCTGGGTTTGCCCACAATATGTCCACACAACATGTATTTACTTTTGTCTTTACCCAGCTTTGTACCCGGATTATTGGACGACTCTGCGTAATCGTTGAGGAAAAAAAATGGAAAAGAAGGGACGGACAAATGATGTAGAGATTTTCAAGACCATGAAGCCAGACTTCCTCCAAATACAGGCTACTGAATTACCAATTATTAAGATGGCAATTATAGGGCACATTATTTTAAAAGTGGTTTATAAGTACTTAAGACCAGAAGAGTGATTGGTAGTGATTAGCATGGGTTCCCTAGGAGAAGCTCAAGGTTATTGGATTGCCTACTCTCAAGGAACAAATTCACTGCATACTTATTGAGCCTCTACTATGTGCCAGTTCAGCAAAATAAGGTTGGTAGTGTATTTGGGCAGCAAAAAGATCGTGGATAATATTTCTTAAAACACGCAGGTTGAAAGGTAGGTATAGGGTGTCAGGCTTTGCTTGCCTCACCTCAACCTCATCTTAGTTGCCCACTTCTGGCCTCTCCAAGCCCAAGGTCATTAAGAACCAGGCCTGGTGCATTGGTCTATGGCATGTCTAATGGGTGTCCGTGTTCTTCCAAGATGATTTTCGCTCTTTGAGTGCCGCACGAAAATCTGGCTGCAGATCCTTAAACCAGAACTTGATTCCTGCCTGACACAGAGTCAAAAGCTTGAAGAAGTAAAACAAATGACGTGTCCAAGTTTACCGCTTGGGAAGTGGGACAGCCATGAACCTAATGGCATCCCCAAGTTTGCAGACACCCAAATCCAGTGTAGAAGATGCAAAAATCTCCAATGCTCTGCCCACTTGCATTGAATCAGAAACTCCTTAAGAAACTCAGCTCTTCTCACTTCCAAATGATTGGTGTTGCCATTTAAAGAAAATTTACATTTGATCTCCAGAGGGGGCGTTTCTCAGCAGCCCATTGCTACAATATCTAAATCTTGTTAGCTTTACCGTTTCTTTTCCCTGACCTTGCTGGATTTGTAATAACAATTGGGAAAGGCTGGGGTAATTATTTTACACAAATGTTCTGGTTGGCTCAGAGCCAGTGACTGACGCCTAACCCTTCTTGACATAGGAGTGAGCAGGCTGGAGGGACACCTGGGTGGCTCAGTCGGTTGTCTGCCCTCTGCTCAGGTCATGATCCTGGAGTTCTGGGATCAAGCACCATCGGGCTCCTCGCTCAGCAGGGAGTCTGCTTCTCCCTTTCTCTCTCCTCCTCTTCAGCTCATGCTTGCTCTCTCTCTCTTACTCACTCGCTCAGATAAGTAAAATCTTATTTTAAAAAACCCAAAAAATAAAAAGGAGTGAGCAGGTTGGAGGAGACCCGCCCACCAGCCCGGTCCTTCAGCAAAGGCACTGCAGTGTGGTAGTGAGGGTGAAGCTTTTGGGGAGCACACTAGCGGGCGATCTAGCACAAGCTACCTCACTTCTATGAGCTTCAAGTCTCCTTGTGGGTGGAACAGGTCTATAGTGAGCAGTATGCAGGGCTATTATGAGCCGCATCTGTTTACACGAGGTGCTTATCCAAAAGCCTGGAGTACAGTCACGAAAGACAGCACAGGGGAGGGTTGGAATCCCAGCTCTGTTATCAACCGTGTGCTCTCTGGGTCTCCGTTCTCCTATTTGTAAAGCAGGGAGTATAGCAGTGTCTACCTCCTGAAGACGTAATTTAAATATCAAATGATATTTGCCAAGTGCTCACTTAGAACAGTGGCAGGTACAGTATGTGTCTGTTAAGTCAATCAATCAATCAATCAATCAACCAATCAATCAATGCTCAGGGGTTAGTCCAGAATTAAATGCTTGGTCTGCCCTAGTAATCACAGCCTGGCACACAGAAGGTGTTCATTAAGTGTTAGCTATTTATTATTTCCTTGGCACGTCTTTCTGGGGTTCTCAGGGCCCAGCCTCTCCTTCTGCAGCTTCCTTGGATGTAGCCCCCAGGATCCCTATGGATCCTGTTTACTGATTCCAGGAGGAAGGGCAGGTATGCCCGGGACATGGGTCCTCTCATGCAAACCTCGTGGGCCGGAGAGCTGCTAGTCTCGCCTTAACCGTTCTCCATCCTTTTAGAGCAAGCCTCTGCAGACCCTTAAAATGTGAGTCAAATCTTGATCACTTCTTCTTCATCTCTGCTTTTCTTTCCAATTTTCACCAGCTCCTCTGCTTCCTGCCCCTCAAGTGTTAATGCTCCTTAGGGTTTTGTCACTTTCCCTCCTCATACCCACTGGGTCTCCTCTGGCACACCTTGTGTACTTCTACGTCTTCAATTCCCATCTCGGTTTGGGAGATCCTCAGGTCATGCCAGCTTTTACCTTTGCCCTAGGCTCTACTTTAGTGTTTCTTAACATTTTTGGAGGATGAATCTGTCTCCATAAAAGCACCCATTTCCAGAATATTTGTCTTATGTTTTCATGAGCTTGCTGAACCTTATCCGCAGAGCAAATGGAGGGGGATTTCTATCTGACTTCCAATAGCAATTGCCTCTTTTTTGGTGGACGTCAATTTCTTCACCCTCACTCGGTGACCATGTCTGATCGAGTCTACCTTCACCCTCTCTCTGGTGTCCTGTTCTTTTCATTACCATCAGAACACCGGTTCCCAAAGTTTTTCCCTCTGGTCAGCCCGGACAGATGTCAGTCCCTGTGTACCGGAGCAGGGGCTGCATTTTCCAGGAGCCCTTTCCAAGGGAGGGATCCCACTGACTTTCTTTCAACCTCTCCATGTCTCAGGAAGAATTAAAATAGTACTAACTGGGCAAGGAGCTAACTAAGTGCAAGTTCTGCAGGAAAGAGAAGAGGGCTCACAGAACACCTGCTCAGATGAAGAGTCTGCGATACAGACAAATAGTACAAAAAAACCCCACCACTGCCCCCCAACAACCAATATTCTCAGGAAAACAAAGGGTACTTCTAGAAATAAAACGTTATTATAGATTCCTCCATGCCTCTCCACTGAGATATAACAGGAGTTGGCAAACTTTACTTCTTCTGTAAAGGGCCAGACAGTAAATATTTTAGGCTTTGCAGGCCAAGCAGCAAAACTGAGGATACTATATGTTATACATATATAACAAGAGAGAAAACAAATTTCCATAGAATTTTTATTGGCAACAGGCAGAAGTATAGATGCTAAAATGTGGATTTCTCATCATTTTTATGTGTCATGAAATACTATTGGATATTATTACATTTTTTCCAACTACTTAAAAATGCAAAATATTCTTAGCCTGTGGGTTGTACAAAAATTGTCCATGGGCTGAATTTGGCCCAAGGGTTATAGTTGGCCAACCCCTGAGATACAATTATAGATCACAGTAGATACACACCACTGGGTTTCCAACTTTAGAATTTTAGAGACAAAACATGATGACATATACCCTGTTTATTGAAGAATCTCAAATTAGTGGAATATGTTTTATTTTTAGCTTTCAGCTGTGTTATATCCAACCCCTCATTTCCTTAATGACATTTTGGGCGGAGGTCATAACTTTCCACTCACTTTTGCCTGTTAAAACTTCCAGATTGCAATACGCTATCTCTACCCATCCCTTTTTTTGGTTCTAGCGCCTTTGGTGTGTTGTGGCAGGGAACAGGAAGGAAAAAGAAATGGCCAAAATGTCACTTCACTTAGCTCGGTGAGTCTGCAAACCTTTACTGTAAAATGTTGTTACCACTTCCCCAGCCAACACTGATCGTCAGGGCTCTCTGCGTGACAGGGGTCGACATGTTGACTGACTTTTGGAGGCACATGCATTGGTGATTGGAGAACCCTAGGGGGCCTTCCTACATCAACTTCCCTCCCCCATATGGGATATTGGAGTCTGAGCCAGTATCTTCCATCCCCCTCTGGTACCCCCATCACTGGTAACTCATGGCACCATGTTGGGGGACCTGCAGTTGAACTATACAGTACCTTGTGAACATTTTTTAAAGGTCCTCCTTCCTTTGGATGGACTCAGCTCTGGGCCAAGGTGCATGGTTTGGGGAATGGGGTGGGGGCTCACTCTCAGTCCCTGCTTCACGCCTAGACCCAGCAGCCCTGTGCAGGGCAACATCGTCATGATGTTGTATAGCTCTGACTGGGGTCTTCTTGCCTAATGGGCTTCTCTCTTGGGTGGGATACTGCCCAAATGGCTCAAGCTTAGCCCTTCACTACCAGATCCACACAACCTGTAGAACTCCCCCCCCCCACAATTCCACAAAGGCAGCCCCATTGCTATTCCGTCTCTCAGCCTCCTTATTGAAGCAGCCAGAGGAACAGGCTCCAACCCAGGAATGTGATGCCAGCCTCTCTTTTTTTAGCAGGCACCCTCAATCGTTGTGAATGATTCTTCTTGGAGCCACAGGCAACTCGCTGAGGAACCACAAGTTTTGGGAGAAAGGGAGGTGGCATAAGAAAGCTAGCTTATCATTTGTCTTTGCAAATGGTTGTTGTTTAAAAAGGATGTCAGTGGACTACTGGTCAATGTATTATTTAGAGGTATGACAAGAAGGACAGAAATAGAAACAGTTGCTAGAGCTTGCTACTGTGTGTCTTCATTTTACAGGCAAGGAAACTCAAGCTCAGAGGTGAAGCAATTTCCCAGGCATTGCAACCAATAAACACCAGGATCCAGGTAAGAACCCAGGTTTACCTGACTTCAAAACCCCTGCTGTTATCCCATAGTCTCTGTGGTCAGAGAACAGTGCCCAAATGATTAAAGACCCATTTGCTCCTACAATGAAAAAGTGGGCTCTGGCAGGGTCATGTGGATGGAGGAAAACACAAAACAACTTTGGAGTCTTGTGGGAGTCTTTCAGAAACATTGGTTTCGCTGGGGGTGCTTCCACATGTCAGAGTATAATTTTTAAATAGTTAGAAACATCATTTTCCTAAAATATACAAAGAGCTCATGTCAAGTTTAATTCAACTCATCAATGAGAGAACTAGCAGAATGACAAAGCTAGTTCAAAGGAGGATGTTATATATATTTTTCAGGGAAAAAAAATTCTGAAGTAAGATTGTCAAGTTAGATGTAAAACTGATTCATGTCCTCAAGGGAGGGCAATAAATCTACATTTGAGCTTATCTCTTCTGATGAACAGAAATCATTTGCACCTCTAATGAGCAAATTCATGTGCATCTTTCCAAATTTTCTACAAGTAAGCATCTAACTATACCACTGGTCCTTCATCTATAATAAAACTAAGCCAAACAAAATTACATTTCTCTAAAGAATCAGATGACCCCTCTGATAGGATTGTTAGACACTGCTCCAAGAAAACATTCGAAGGGCACAGTCTTTCTTGTGTTTTTTTTTTTTGTGTGTGTGGGTTTTTTTTGTGGGTTTCTTTTCTTCTCTTATTTTTTCTCGATGCACACTAGTAACCCACACTAGTCACCACGTTAATAGCCCACAGTAGTTACCCAACCTTGGAATGCAGATCCCTTGCCTTTTTTTCCAATTCAGAAAATAAAATTTCAAGTGATGAAGTGAACAGAATTATTTTCAAATCATCTACTTCTTAAGATGGGTAGAATCTTGGAGTCCGAAGGTAGCTGGCTGGGTTTGAGGTAGAAAGAAGAGGAGTAGGTCTTTTCGACCAATGACGAAAGTAGGAATAAGATTCAGAATTTTTAATCACAGGTAGGACGTGAGACCAGCCAGTCAGAATGGATGTTTCCATAGCACGGGGTCGGGATCACGATGGCCTCTGTTGGGCCAGGTCTTAACCCTTTACTGGACAGATCTCATAGATGTCTGGGAGGTTCCAGAAGAAGCTAGGGTAGCTATAGTGGTGGTGGGAGGGGGAGGGTTGATGGGGGACTTGGGCCAGATGCTGTTTACCAAGAAGTAGGCAAGTATTTCAACATTTTAGCAAGCAATATGGCTATACAGACATGTTCTGGTTGAATGTTATCATGCTCGCACCTCAACCTCTGCCACCTCCCCAATCCTGACTGGTCCCACAAACACAGGCATAGTCACTCACCCACATTCTGCTTAAGACTCCAGTCCACTCCTCTCCTCTATTTACCTCTTGGGCTTTAGAAGCAAAGAGGAACCATGCAGGGAAAGGAACAGGGACAAGGTCAAGAGTAGGTCAGAGCATTCTGCACCCCCATCTAAGGGAAGGTGCGGCATCAGATGTAAGAGCAGAGGAGCGGAAGTGACTACTCAGTACTGTTGCTAAGCTGTAGAGGTAGAGCGGTGCTCCCAACAGACAAGGATCCCCGTCCTTCTCTTCTACTGGAGGGAGATAGGAAATATGAAAACTGTATGAGTTACCATATATGAGAGCACTCAGCACAGGGCTTGGCACATAGGAAATACTCAACCACGGTTATGTCCTTCTCTTATCCCTGTCCTTAATCACATCTTTGCAGCTTCCCCGAAGGCTTCTGAACACATAAATAAAGCTGCAACCCCATCTGGCTGAAAAAGTCAACCATCTGGAGATTTGGAAATATGGGGGAACTTCTAATGACTGGCTAAATCTTTTTTTTCAGGTTTTCAGCCAGATGTTTGATGTCATCCAGGCCCATCTGTAGAAGAAATAGCAGTTTATGGAAACTCTTTTCCATAATTTTTAGTTCCTTGTCCTAAAAGCTAAGTGGGCTTTATTCCCTTAGTCAGCATTTTTTAAAAAAATGAACTGAAAAAGTGATTATTGACTAATGGACAACAATTCAGGAATGAAATAGGGAAATAACAGAAATTTGGATTAAAAGGGCCTTTAAACTGGCAGCCTATGGGTCAAATTCAATGACGAGAAAAGTTTGGGCTGGCAGGCAGTGCAATTTTAAAAAGTTAATTTTGTTGGCCACATTTTAAAACTTAAGAGATTTTACACGTGGTTTTTAAATATCTGGAATATTGGGATAAATTTTGGGACACATTTCTCCAGGGTAAGAATCAACTCAAGTCATATAGTAATTGTCCCTTAGATTGGGGCTTGTGTTCTCCAGTTTGCCTCAGTCCCCACCATTCTCTGTCGCCCCCCACACAGAGACCATGTTTCAGTTACCATATACCCTCTCAAGTGCAGTGGCTTTCCCCCTATAGAACCAAGTTAAGAGGACAGTGAGATGCTTGGCAACTGTTACATTACCTGCCTCGTCCACATGGACACTGGGATTTGTTCACTCCCTAACCCTATCTGAAGCTTTCATTTCAGAACTGGGTAAACTGAGGCCCAACGGAGGAAAAGAACATGCACAATTCCTGTAACTGGTAGTGACAAAAATGCGACAAGAGCTCAGGGTCCCTTGCTACCAGGCCACTGGGGTCTTTGCATTCTCTAAATACATCACTTTGCTTGAGTCTAGGGCTCCAAGGGGTCTTCTTCATGGGGGAAATCATACACCAAACAATGTTCTCATTCAAATCCACATGCTGTCATTGAAAACACGCAGCAAGTTGGGGCCCTACTTTGTGAATGCCTCGCGTGCTTTCCAGATACAGATAATGAGTCAGGCTTTCTGAATGTGGGTGTCTCTACATAGGTCGATTGTTTCTTCATTCAAAACGTGTCCTTTGCCATCTCCAAGTCTGTGCCTGTCTGATGTCTCCTGCACCCCTGCAGATGAGGCACAGGCATGCTGAGTGTTCTGGGACCTGAGGCTTCTGAATGGAAAAACCCTGTGTCTGGGCATTCTCACAAGCTAATGTTTGTACCAGTAGCAACCTATCCACTGGAGCGTGAATTAATGTGCTTTAGCAAATGCTCTGAGAAGCAACATGGCTTAGGTGAAGGAGTGCCTGCTGGCTTTAGGTATGTGACCTCAGGCAGGTCTTGTACTCTCTCCAGGCCTCAGTTTCCTCACCTATAAAACCAGGACAATAATAATAATACCTCCATCAATGAGCTCCTCTGAAGAGGAAAAAGTTAATTTTTCAAAATTGTCAGAACAGAGCTAGCACAGAGTAAGTACTAAATATAAATGACATTCTGGTGAGTTATAGAAATGAAAACTGGAAACATCCCTTCTCTCCTTTGAGCGATGTGATCCTTCTTAGCACATGCAATGTTGCCAGGCCCATTGTAAATACTCAATACATGTTGGCTTTAACATCAGAATTGCTTGGAGGAGTTTCAGAAAATTCAGATTCACCACAGACCTGTGGAAGCAGAGACTCTAGTTGTGAGGCCTAATAATCTTTTTTTTTTTCTTAATGCTCCCTATGTGATTCTGATGACTACCCAAGTTTGGAAACACTGATGTAGTTTCCTTATTTTTGAATATCGTTGGTGATAGAGAACCCATACCTCTTAAAGCTCTCTACTCCACATTGCATGGTTATTCATATTGAGGTAAAGCCTATTTTCTTCTAGATCTTACTTCTACCCCCTGGAGGCCACACAGAACATTTCAAATCTCTTTCCTACATGACAACTCTTCAGATATTTGCAGACAGCTGTCATGTCCCTCCTGAGCATTCTCTTTTGGACAAAAGAACCACATTCTCTCATGGCTCTTAAAAAAGTGTGGATGAATTGATTCTTCTAATTTGATATCAGGGAACACTGAGCTGCAAGACCTCCAGTTACTCTTTGACACTAAAGGACAAGAAGAATGAGGATGTTGAGACTCTAGGAGACAAGAGATACTGAATGAGAGACAGGGATACACCTTTACTCCAGAGGATGGATTCTGCCCATTGCATGCCGGAAATCAGAGGTTACTGAAATTCCTTGCACACTTGATATATTCAATACCCTACAAAAAACCTTGGCTCAGATGCCAGCCAAGGCCGAGTGTTGGTTCCATGGGTCTATACATAGCTAAAAATTCACTGTGACTCATTAAAGTTACTGTATTTAATACTTCAAAAAATGTAAAAAAAAATATATGTCTGAGTCAAATTGCATGAAGACTGCAACAAATTTTCTCAAAAGAATTCACCTGACCAAGAGCACATCTTGGATGCATCCAGTTCCATCTTGATTCAAATTCTCACTTCTCCCACTAAGCCCACAGAATGCCTGGGTGGGGTTCCAATTCTTTGTACAAACTGTGGGTGTAGGACATGATGTTGAAGAAGAGAGAAACCATGAGTTGAAAGATTCTGAGAAAGGATTTAGGGATTTTAGGCCCTAATAAGGGAAGCCAAAATTGGTGTTTAATTGTACATTCCCAGGTTTTGTTCCAAGAGTCAGAAGAACCAGGGATAACTGAAACATGGTTTACATATATACCTTGTTTGGCTCAGATTTTTTATGTCATTCTTAGAACCATGTAGATATCAAGACATCCACCAAATCACAGCTTTACAAAAGGTAATTCAACTCTTTGTTGTCAATAGAGGAAAGAGAATTATGGAATTTCCCCAAGGTAAATGACTTCATCACATCTGATCACCAGTGATCACAAATATTAGATTTCTGTCCATGTTTGGGAAAGAATTGTTCTAAAATTTCCATTGGTACACTGGATACACTAAGAACTTTGGGTAGTGCTAATTCGTGATCACCTATTCCAAAGTAATCTTTTCCCAGATTGATTAGCGAAGGTTGGAGGAGGTAAATGTCTTAGCCAAGGTCACACAGATAGTTTGCAGCACTACTCAGGTCTTCTGACTTCAAGCACAGTGATCCTTGTTGCATTTAAAGTAGTCTTTTCCTACCTGGGGTTTCCACCAGTTGCAGATTTGTGTTGGAAACAGAATCGATTATAGTAGTGCTAGTCAGGAGAGCAGTTGTTCAGACTGTCAGGACATGGGAAGAAGGCCAGAGAATGATGCAATATTACACTAGCAAGTGATGTCATAGCATGATTTCCTAAGTGATTTACATAAATGCAAGTTCTCAAAAAGCCCCGACAAAGCCAGCCAGTGGGAATGCAGGCATGGAGAACCAATGGCAAACAGGGAAGGGCAACATACAGGAAACCCAGATTTCCTTGCTCATCAGTGTGACAAGCTTCACAGATTGCTCGGAAGCCTGAGAAAACTCCCTTCTGCCCCTCTAATCCAGTGCCTTCCCTCAGGCACATAAGCTCGCAAGAGCTTTGATTTTCTTCTCTATCTTTTCATTTACTACCACTGACATTCAGGCATTGCCCAGCGCTGCTGAGAGTGACTTCTGGTGTAGTGAAAGCAAGTTGAATAGTGAGACAGGCTACCCAAGAGCTTGACATTCTAAAAATTGGTCTGCTGTCTTCGTAATAATTTAGGGCAAATTCTCAATTTTTAAAATCAGAAACTGTGATTTTTGGAGAATCAATCTTATGCAAATGTCATGAAAATATATTTGTTGAGTTTGGAGATGATTTAAGAAAGAAGACAGGTGGATATCAAATACTAACCCTCCAGTTTTGTTTTGGTCCCAAACAGTGAATGAAACATGTATTAATAAGGAAGTTTTGCTAAAATGTGTGTGTGTGTGTGTGTGTGTGTGTGTGTGTGTAGGGGTTCACATATGTTAGTCTGGTTGGCAATGCAAGTTCATGAAAATATCTACTTAGACTGAACTCAGAAGAAACTGATAAGACTATGTTAGAAATAAGGAAATAGCTCGGAGTGTGCCAGCCTAGCTCACAGTCTCTCTCTCCATCTCTCCTTCCCTCTCTCTCTCTTTCTTCCTCTCTCTTCCTCTCTCCCTCTCCCCCCAACCCCCACTGAAATGCAATTTAAGCAGAACCAAAGACCCCATCACAAGCCACAAATCAAAGTAGTTCACAATACGCTTAGGAATTTTGGATCTGGAGACTTTGCTCAACTGCAGAAGCTGCTTAAGAGTACCACAAAATCTCATCTCCTGAAGCTTAAACCATAAACAATCAGTAAGACCGAACCTCTTCATCCCACACAGCATTAGTCTTGCCGGAACAATCTGGACATCTGCACATTCTCAGCAATAATTCAAACTATTCCTCCTTCCCCATCACTGTCTCCATCTCCCCCAAACACCCACTGGAATATCAGAATATCAGAGACTGCATTATTTAGGGCCATTGCGAGAAATTTGTAAATACCTTCTAGGCAGCAGGTCCTCCACAGCCCCGAATGGGTCATTACTTCTTCATTCTTCCTGCTGGTTTCATTATCACTTGTAGATTTAGTCCTGCACACACCTCTGGAATATAACCAGTAGTCCGTGCCCACTGCAATGGTCATTAAACTAAACGCTGCGAAGGCTCCCACAGTGGTGATCAACATCTGGATACCTCTGTCACACATCCTCATAATTCTTCATGGTACTCTGGATGGCTGGGGGTTGGAGCGGTAGGTTCAATGCCAGAGGGGAAAATCACTCTGCAGCTGGGTAACCTAGGGCAGGCTTTTCCAAAAATTCGGGTCTCCTTTTGTCACCATCCACAGAGACTTTGGGAAAGCTGGGATTTCCTGTCTGGAGCTCTCTCCGGTTCCCTGGGTCGCCTATGGCCCTTGGAAGGGTGCAGGTTCCAGGGGGTTGGTCCACATCACTGCTGCCTTCTGAGGATCCCTGGGTTCCTTTCATTCCTCAGGAGCTTGGTAAAGAGGAGGGTCCGTGCAGGGCATGGCTCCGGAGCCTGGAGCTGCCAGCTTGGTTTGAGATGCGCCTGGCTCCTCACAGCCCCGGGAGACTCTAGGCAAAGAAATCCAGAGAGGTTTATGTGTGTGTGTGTGCGTGCGTGCGTGTGTGTGCGAGCGCGTGTGCTGGGGGTGAGGGCGGATGGCAAAAAATAGCACTGCTGGGAGGCGAGTCGCTGAGAAGAGTGTTCATTGCTTCCCCAGCCTCCCAGGAAAGCTCTCCGCCTGCTCCTGACACCCCCGCTCAAACTGGAGAAAAGACAGAGTCCTGGGGCGGGGGCCGGGCGCTTTCATCTGAGGGCAAAGGTCCGCGGGGCTGAAGGGACAGCTCCCGCCTGTTGCCCCGCCTCCGCCTCCCTAACGCCCAGGCTTCAGGTCCATGGTGCTGAAGGGACAGCTCCCGCCTGTTGCCCCGCCTCCGCCTCCCTAACGCCCAGGCTTCAGGTCCATGGTGCTGAAGGGACAGCTCCCCCCGCCGCAGCGGCCGTAGCACCCCCGCCTTTCCAGCGCCCCGGGCTAGAGACCTGGGGTGCAGAAGGGTCGGACCTCCCTCCCGCCTCCCTTCCCCCGTCCCTTCCCAGGCCAGCTAGCCGGCTCGGCTCTGCCTAGTCAATCCCACGCTCGGCGCAAAGTTTCCGGAGCCCACGGCAGTCAGCGCCCCGGCTCGTCGGTGCTGCAGCACCGCCCTGTTCCTCCGCTCCCGCAAGGGTTAAGGAAAGGGGAAGGGGAAAGAAGCCCGCAGCGCACTCTGGCGCGCTCTCAGCTCCCACCCAGCAGCGGCGTGTCCCCCCCCCCCCCCCCACAATGAGCCAGGCAAGTTTGCCTTTTGCTGCGGGCGCCGCTGGAGCCCACTGGGGGGAAGACCGGAGTCTTCTTAAAGGGACCGGCGACTCCGGGCGACGGAGCTGTGTCTCCCTTGGGCTTTGGGTAAAAAGTGTTGTCACAGGCACATCTGTGTATCGTCTGTCTCAATTTGATTCCCCAGAAAACAAACCAATATGTCTACCCTCCTTTCTCTGGAGCTCTGGTTTACACCAGAGACAACGTGCTCGGATCAGACCCGGAACTGTTCATATACATATGATCTCGTATTCCTAAAAGACAGAAGGGACTGAAATGTGTATGGACTCTGTTGTACACATATCACAGGTTTGGGGCGATGGGGTGTGAAATATTGGTCTCTGAATACACCTCACATGTTTTAATATTCTTACATTTGTGTGTGTTGGGGGTGGGGATGGGGATTGATGGATTCAAAGTGGGAGAGTCCATGAAAATGTGAGATTCTTTCCAAAGGTCCCTAGAATGTTCATTTGTTAGCATCTTTTTCTAAGTTAGACCATGAAGCAGGTGAAACCAGGTCTGCTTTCCTTGTTAATCCAAAGTGCAAATGCCATTGCACACTTGAAAGCTAATGCGACTCTCCCTTTGGAAATAGACAGTGTTGCAAAGAATCAGCACTCGGCCGTCTCTCTATTACTATGTACTCTGGCATATACACGAATGCACACTGATCTAAGGACAGTCCACAGAATGCCTTTATTATTGTTTTCCTATGGCATGATGGGAGGGATACCCAGAGGCCGGGTGTTTGGAATTGAGGCTGCTTGGGTTGTTTTTGAGATGTGTCCGATGTCAGCTGTCATGTTTGAGTGTTATTTAACTGGACGAAAAAAAAATGGGAGGTCATCACAGACACATAGTCTCCCGGTGCAATCTCTGGCTATCTGTCGGAGAGCTTCTATGCAGATGACTGAGTAGTAGCAATATATCGAAGAGTTCTCAAAGGTAGATCACAACTTCTCGGTGACTTTGCTACTTTTTCTTCTTTGGTGTTGAGGTCACTTGAAGACTTGATTCTTGGTGGTAGATAAACATATCCATGCATACATAGGTTTGAATATCCAGTTGCGGTGTTTAAATGTTAACCTGTGCTGTGTTCAGTGCTGTTAGGAGTTCTGAATGCCTGTGAATTTGTTGCAGAAGAAAAGGATGTATGCAAATATATATATACCTGTATGCAGTGTTGTGGGCCATGTGAATAGTTTTGCTGCAAATGCATAGCTGTGTGCGTGGGAGGGTAGGCATGCTCGTGTATAGGCGTAGTGCATGCTTGTGCACCTGTCTACATTTAATTGCATATGCATATATCATGGGTCACGAGCACTGCTTTATAGGCAGGAAGTAGAAATATGAAAACCCTGCCACATAACCAAAGTGGAACAGATAAACTCGGGCCTGGCTCACCTTACCCCACAAAGAACAAGAGGAGACAATGGGGAAAGGTATCCAAGACCCGTCTGTAAGTTACTTAATTTTTTTCTTAAAAAAGAAAACTTGCTTCCTATTAAAATGTTCTGTTTTGGTTTTTTTTTTTTGTTTGTTTGTTTTTTTGTAAAAAACTATCTGTATCTTGGAGGTGAATTTGATCTTTCCTGGGAGGTGCTATTCAATTTGTGAAATTTTCTGACCCTCCTCTTAGAAATGTAAATAATATAAAATACTTTAAAAAGGGCCAAACAGGGGTGCCTGGGTGGCTCAGTGGGTTAAAGCTTCTGCCTTTGGTTCGGGTCATGATCCTGGGGTCCTGGGATGGAGCCCCGCATTGGGCTCTCTGTTCAGTGGGGAGCCTGCTTCCCCCCGCCCCCTGCTTCCCTCTCTGCCTACTTGTGATCTCTGTCTGTCATATAAAGAAATAAAATCTTTTTTTAAAAAATGGCCAAACAGCCATTCCAGGATATGTTTCTTTCTTCCCTTACTCTAGAAAGGAAGAGAAAGGTCTTTTTTCGAAGAAGGACCATGTAGATGTAAGGTTAGTGGGCTCTGGGCTTAGGGAGAGTATGCTCCAGTCACTCCTTTCACAGCCCTGCAGTAAAATGAAAGCAGCTTCAGCTCCACTCCACAGCTCTGTGATATAAAGCCAGAGAGACAAGGTGTTGTACTTGGGAGATTCAGCAGAAGGAACTGGGTAACCATGTAGGATAGTGTAGAGTAGGGAGAGAAGGGTCAGGAGCTCAGGCAGATGGAGGTGATTATTGTAGGTCAGGATGTAGACAGTTTTTCTGGAGGAGAGAAAGAGACATCTGTGTTAAGACAGAACTTTACACTGAGCCTTTGGCTTGGAAAGGCAGGTTTACCCTTTGCAACTTCTGCTCAGGGCCAAAGCTGGTCACAGAATGTAGGAAGTCCTGAGCCTGCATTTGGAGCAAGTCAGAACACCTGTCTGGAGTGGGAGTGTGGAGGTAGGGAGGCCATTAGTTAGTTCCCCAGGATGACTCCCCACTTACTAGGGGGTGACCTCATCCTTTCATTCAATTGACTGTGTAGGCGGATATACTGGGGTGTGTGGAATCGGCCTCTAAGCCTAGATTTAATTGCTCATTTCTACCAGTAGAGGGCTCTTTCACCAGATCAATCAGGGACCCAAGAGATTCAAAGCACTAGCTCTTCTTACCAGGATGGAGCCAGGCCACCTCGCTGTTTGAGGGTGATCCTTTCTGATCCTACTTTCGTGATGGGAAATTGGGAGGCATTGAAGTAGTTTAAAACTGATGTTGAATCTCTTATTAAGGATTCTTCTTCTTCTTCTCCCTTTTTTTTTTCTTTTTTATTGGACTCATTAGCAGAGTAGCTGGCATGGACTACCAGCTTTTTTCTGTGTATCCTTTTATGTATTAGAGTCACTCTCAACACAGGAGGGGTCAGTGCCCCCTGGAGGTGGTTGTGTCATTTGGGAAGGAGTGCTGACACTTGTTTCGATTCAATAAATGCTACTTGAGTGCCCACCATGGGCAAGACATAGCACTTGGGAGACCATCAAGATACGGTTTCTATCCCCGGAGAAGCCCATTATAGAGTAGGGCGTCTCTTGCTACTACATTTGGCTGTAAACAGTGGAAACTCACTGGAGTTTGTTTAAGAATTTGTTTAAGTTTGTTTAAGAAGTTGTGTATAAAGATATAGTGGTGTTTCAAGGAACCGTAGGGCAAAGACAATCAGGTCTCAGCAAGGACTTGAAGTAAAAGCTATCAGAAGTCTAAACAGTCACTTCATTTTTCATCTCTGTCTCCTATTTTTTTGTTGAGAAAAGCTGTTTTGCCTGAGTGCCTGGGTGGCTCCGTTGGTTGAGCATCTGACTCTTGATTTTGGCTCAGGTCATGATCTCAGGGTCGTGAGATCAAGCCCTGCCTGGGTCAGACTGCCTGAGGCCCTCTCCCTCTGCCTGTCCCCCTGCTCTCTCTCTCTATCTCTCTCTGGAATCAATAAATAAATTTTAAAGAAAAGAGAAAATCATTTTGCTTCTCTACTCTCTAATCTTCAAGATAAAACCTATATTTTGAGTGTTTACATCATCTCTACTGACGTGAGAAGTTATCGTCCCAATTCTAAATTTCTGGGACAGCAAATGATTTGTCTAGCTTGTGTCACATGCCATTTCTTGGCCCAACCAGCTGTGGTCAAGAGACAGGGTCGTGTGGTACAAACGTGGCTACCAGGACCAGCCGCTGTGAGCTGAGGAAGAGAGGAAAAGAAAGTTTTCCAAGTAGGAGAAATTTCTGTGCCATCTTAAAAGACTACTAAAAAGTCTGCCCAATTCCCATTCGGAGCCCCTGCACGATGCCCAGGGTCTCCGCAGTAAGACAGGATCAAGAATGAGAAAACAACATGGCAGGGTTGGGGGGACTCTGAAGAGACCGGAGCCCTCTGATAGGAGTGGAATGGGGCTAAGCATCAATGATACCAAAGCAGCTTCACCTTTTGTCTGTGCCCTTATTCCAAGGGATGAAGGTGAAAAGAGAAGGACTTTTCTAAATGGGCCTGATGGTGGACCGGGGCGTGGGGGGTGATGGCAGAGATGCGGCACCCTGATACTACAAACAGAACAGCCAAGATATACTGCCTGGAGTTGTTGGAAGGAGAACTAGAGGCTGGACGGAGCATGTTATTGACAATGACAAAACTAACCAACAGAGGAACTGAAAATATCCTATGACTGTATTTGAGGTGAAGCAAGTTGAACTAAGACAGAAACGCCTAACTGTGGTACCTTTTTTTTTTTTTAAGATTTTATTTATTTCTTTGACAGACAGAGATCACAAGTAGGCAAAGAGGCAGGCAGAGAGAGAGAGAGGAGGAAGCAGGCTCCCCACCAAGCAGAGAGCCCAATGCAGGGCTCCATCCCAGAACCCCGAGATCATGACCTGAGCCAAAGGCAGAGGCTTTTTAACCCAGTGAGCCACCCAGGCGCCCCCTAACCGGGGTACCTTTGGGGTAGAGGGACAGGTTTGAGATCGGTCCTTGGGGACCAGTCAGATACGGCCTTCCATCCTGTTTGGTGTTTTAAAATCTTGTGCGTGTATACTTTGATAAATGTTTAAAGTCAGTTAAAAAAATAAATGAAAACATTATGCAGCTTGCCACCTGTCCATCTCTCTCTCAGCCACCTCCTGCTTTATCGGTATAGAAATGCCAGGTGTATCCTGTGATTCATCTGTCTATTCCTTGTGCCTGGAATGCTCTTCCCTGAGATATCCTTTTTCGTTAAAGGAAAAAAATTAAAAAACCCAACCACATTTATTTCGAAATAATTTTGCATCTACATAAAAATTGCCGCCACCAGATGTTCTCTTGGTTCAATCCCTCCCTTCATTCACATGTCAGCTCAAATGTCACCTTCTCACAGAATCCTTTTTTAACTGCTCTATCCAAAATAACAGCCCGTGCTTCTGTCCTCTCACTCTGTTTAGTTTTTCTCCATAGCATATATTAATATCTGACATTATCCTAGGGATGTCTGTATGTATATGGACATAGGTACGTATGTGTGTTTCTGTGTTTGTTGTCATCTCCCCCAACTAGAGCAAAAAGAATTCCAGGAGGACAGGTGCTTTGTCTTGTTCACATTTAAATTAGGAGATCTTGGAATAGTGCCCGGAATATAGTAGGCACTCAATTAGCATTTGATGAATCAATTAATTGCATAAAGAGAATCATTACATTTCACACACTGCGACAGACACGGGAAAGCCAGCAATAAGCCAGATAGACACGTTTTGATCATCTGGAAGTCTCAGTCCACTAGAAATGACTGACATAATCGCACAGCTGTAGTAGATGCTGCTGCTACCCCCAGATGCCCAGATCCCCTTCACTGGGTTGGTGCATTTCTACCCCAGGCTTGACCTCTTTAGCCCCTTCTGCCTGCTCTCAGCTGCCCATTCTTGGGAGAATTGCTCTCAGCTGATAGGAGCAGCTGAACCCAAGGAACTTCCAGGCCCTCCCTCAGGGGCAAATTGCAGTCAATGAGGGGCTGTAACAAGGGTGCAAAAGACTGTCCTCTTGCCAGAGGGACAGTGCTGTGGTGCACCTTATGCTCCAGGGTCTTCCCTGGGCCCCATCAGGGCTAGACTTTGCCTGGGACCACACCCTTGTTTGACTTTGTCCCTTTTCCCCATGGTTCTCACACTTGTAGTGTGCATTAGAGTCACTTAGAGCACCGACTAAACAACAGATCACTGAGTTCCACTCCCCAGAGCATCTAGCGTGGTTCTCGAAGATTTTCATTTCTGGTAAGTTCCTGGGTGATGCTAAGGGTGCTGAGAAATCACAAGTGGAGAACCACTGCCTTCCTCATCACGCTGCTCCCCATACCCCCTTACAGGTTTTCCTTAAAGATCGCTCCTTCTGAAAATTGACTCTCTCTGCTTGGCTTATTTCACTCAGCATCATCTCTTCCAGTCCCATCCATGTTGATACAAAAGTTGAGTATTCATCCTTTCTGATGGAGGCATCATACTCCATAGTGTATATGGACCACATCTTCCTTATCCATTCACCCAGTGAAGGGCATCTTGGTTCTTTCCACAGTTTGGCGACAGAGAGAGTCAATTATCATACGGTTTCACTTATTTGTGGAGCATAAGAAATAACATGGAGGACATGGGGAGATGGAGAGGAGAAGGGAGTTGAGGGAAATTGGAAGGGGAGGTGAACCATGAGAGACTATGGACTCTGAAAAACAATTTGAGGGTTTTGAAGGGGTGGAGAGTGGGAGGTTGGGGGAGCCTGGTGGTGGGTATTAGAGAGGGCACAGATTGCATGGGCACTGGGTGTGGTGCAAAAACAATGAATACTGTTACGCTGAAAAGAAATTAAATTAAATTAAAAACATATATTAAAAAAAAAAAAAGATCACTCCTTCCGTAAGTCACTGGTAGCAGAATCTTGCCTCAGGCTCTGCTCCTAGGAAATTCTGCTGAAGAAAACAAGGAGGGCTGGCAAGTGCTGTGTGAGGGGAAGAGCAGGTTGGGGACAACGAATGTCGTGGAGGGTCATTGAAGAAGGCTTCACAGAGGAAGTTCCATTTACACCAGACCCTTAAGGATGAGTGGCCAAGTGAAGAGCTGGGGAAACCGTGCTCCAGGCAGTTGGACTAGCGTGTTTGAAAGGTGGTGCTTGATGACTGTGAAGGAATGAAAGAAGCTTCGTATGGCAGGTGTATACGGTGGGGCTAGTGCGGCTCATGCTTGAATATTATCTACAGATAAGATGTTTGGCCATGAATACTCTTCCAGAAAATATTTCAACCTTATTTGTTTTTTGTGGGGAACTGTGTTGCCAAATAGTTCCCAAGCTTGATACATAGTAACCTGTGAATAAGTAACCTGTGAATATTAAACCCCCAAACAAGAAAATGCCAAAAAGATCCTTGGGCTCAGTGGAGAGCTTGTCCTCCCCCTGTCCACCTCGGTCCAGGGGGAGAGATGGACGGAGGAGTCTCCCAGAGGGCAGATAGAAAGGTGATGGAAAGCAAGAGATAAGGGAGTTTCTCCTTGCTCACTAGGAAACTTCCTCCCTTCTTGGGAAAGAAAAATTTTTTTATCATTCCTGCTCAATTGGATTTGATCATTCCTATGAACCTTGACTGCTGCATGTACCTGAGTCTCTGCTTTTAAAAGGAGCTCTTATTCCAGGCCAGGACTGCTTATCTCCAAAATTCTTATTACATGACAAAAATAGATCCCATTTATTTCATCCCTTTTCAAGATTAGCAGATGAACATAAATCCCAATTTATACAGATGACAAGAAGTGAAATTAGAGAAGTAGGCTATTGGCCATGAAGCTTCTAGTACCCGCTGACAGAAACTCAACTCCAAGTGTATGGAAAAAAAAAACCAAAAGCAATCCATCAGGGCATGTGACTGCAGAGTAGATAAGTTCATGGATGATTGGATCTGGGATCTGCATCTTTATCTCAGCCCCGTCTTCCTGTAGACTGGGGCCATTCTTAGACTGGCTTGCTTCTCAAGTATGAAGAACTCTTGGCTTGCATCCTCCCAGATGAGCAACCCCAGAAGAAAGAGCACATTTCTCCATCAACAGTTATAGTCAAGGTCCTGGGGCAGGTTTCTTATTGACCCATTTTGTTCATAACCACCTGCACCAGTTGTGGTGTCCAGGAAACACCAATAACGGAATTTCAGGTCTGTCCCTGGATGCACAACAAGGAAGATCAGCCTCCCCTTAATTCCTGTAGTCTGAGAGTGGGATAAAGGGCTGCTGCTTTAGAGGAAACCAAGGTGCTGTTATCAGAAGAAGGATAAAGAGTTGATGGACTGTTCGTGGTGCACTACAGGTGAGAAGATGTCAGGTCACAAAGGGTCTTTTAGCCATGTTAGATCATTCAACATTCCTGAGGCCACTGGTTTACCAGGTCCTGCTGTAGCTACTGGGGATATAGCAGTGAGCAGCTCAGACTCTCTGCCCCTAAGGAACTTCCATCCTAGGTGAGAGAGACAGCCACTGAACATGGAATTGAACAAACCAAAAATGCAGGTACTGGTAAATTCTGTGAAGGACATAAAATTGAGTAATCTGATAGAATCTGACCACTGTTGGTGGTGGAGGCAGCTCTGCACCACGTACCATGGTCAGGGAGGGTGTGCTGAGGAGGTGACCAAGTTGAGTAAAGTTAGGGGTAGAGGAGTTAGCCCTGTAAGGATCTAGGAAAAGTGTCCCCAACAAAGGGATTACCAGGTGCAGAAGCCCTGAGGTGAGCTCGAATGTGGCTCGTTGAAGGACAGAATGGACAGCATGGTGTGTTCTTACAAACAAGAGGAAAAATTATAGCAAGTGGGGTTAGGAGGTGGGCAAGGGTCAGATTATGCAGACCAGGGGCCAGGGTGAACAGATATTCTTCAATAGCATAAAACCACTGCATGAATTCAGGCAGGAGAGTAAGATGATCTGATCTATAGTTTGGAAATTTTACTCTGGCCACTGAGGGGGTAGACTCTACAAGGGCAAGAATGAAGGTCTGGAGACAAATTAGGAGGCTATCGCTTCAATTCAGGCTGAAAGTATCAGCATTGGAGCCTAGGGTTACTAAGGACTATGACTTTTTCCTGAGGGCAGTGGGGAACTGAGATGTTTTAGCAGGAAATGATGTGATCAGTGTGTGTGTGTGTGTGTGTTATCAGAGCCTTCCTCTGCTCTATGGAATAGAAATTACAGCAGAGACCAGGAAGAAAACAAGAAAATAGCAGAGTCCTTTGGCCCCGAACTTCTCCAGGACATTTGCTCTCCTTCCCACCTTCTAGGGGGAGGGATGTGGAGGGAGAGCACGGTCTTTTCCTCAAGATCTGACTAAGGAAACCAGACACCCCCAAATGGTGTCCTGAACCAACTTTGCCAGGAAAACTAGGAGAAAGAGCCTTTGCCCGTCTACCATCGTAAACAGGTTTTGGGGGCAGAAGCACCAAACACAGTACTTGGTTGGTGCCTGGAAGAGGGAATTGGTGGAGAGTATGGGTTTGGAGTCAGCTGAAACCCAGATTCAAATCCTAATTGCATCACTTGCTGTGTGACCTTGAGAGAGCTACAGAATCCTTGTGTGCCACTCTTTCATTGTAAATAAATAATGGGACCTATATCTTTGGTCCATATGACCTCCTTATTATATAATGAAGATTGCATAAACGATACACATGCAGGCTTAACACAGTGCCCGGCATATATGAAGTGCTCAATAAATGTCAGCTGTAACTATAAATAAAACAATGGTACCAAAGAAGACAGCCCTCTTAATGAGATTAGTTTTAATCTACTGCCTTCAGAATAACATGCGGGTGACTACTACACGGTTGATCACTTTCCATGAGAACTCTGTCCTAGGAAAGCAAAATGACCCAAGAGGCAGTTAGAGATTCAGTGTCTTTATCGAGAGGTGAGATAAACACCTCAATACATAACTAAAAGGCTTAACATTATTTTGGAAACCTTCCTAAAAATCAGTGGGACAGGATGTGGTTTAGGACTTTTCCTATGGCTTGGAACGTTGGCCAGAGTCCTAAGACTGAAAACAAGAAGCATGAAATATTCCCACATCTGGAACCAAAGAGCTGCCAAGTAACTCCTCCAGGGTCATGAAGAGATGGTCGGAGAGGTCCTGCAGCCCTGCCTCTGATGACTCCCATCTAGACTCTGTGGACTGAAGAGTAAGATTCAGTGAGGTGGGGGAAATACGGGGACCTGGGTGAGAAAGGTGATTTGGCTCTTTTTTGTCCCATTGCCATGGTGGAGGAGGGGACGGCTCTCACCCACCAAGCCAGGTGAGAAGAGTTCCATTCAACTCATTGGAGGGATTATGGAATATGCAAGAGGGGACTCTGACATCTCACTTCCCAGTGCTTGCTCAGCTGTGGATGCTCTAGGATGGCACCTGGGACTAATTTTTGCAAGAGAAGAGCATCAGGAGGAAACACTTGAGAGAAATTGACAAGTGTTGAATGGTGTTGGAGCACGCATGAGCACACGGACATAGAGGGATGCCTGGTTCCTGCCTGGAGAACCATGGAGGCAAGATGCTGGCTAAAGCATCTTTCCATTACAGGGCGAGGAGAGAGGACAACCAGGGTGTGGTATTGCAAAGATGCAGTGAGTGCTCTATGGATACTGAGAAAAATCCCTGAGCTCAAACTCTCTTCACGGGACAAGAGATCAGCATTTCAGTACAAGCAGCATCAACAACTACCACTAGTGGCACCGTCTAAGAAAGATGAGTCTTGCCTCTTGCCCTCTGACCGTTGCCCCTTCCCCATCCTCAGCTCCAAAGAAGCCAGCAACCAGAGAAGAAGGAGGAGCAGAGGACACCCTAGCCTCCTCCTCTCTCCCTGCAGAGGCCCAGCACTCATGGCCAGGCTGGGTCTGGAGACAGCAGAAGGCTTTGGATTGAATGGGAGGTTGAAGCTTCAATTTTGACGGAACTGAACTTAGAAACACACTCATTAAGAAAAATCTTCAAATATGCCTGAAAGTGGGGAGGAAAATATAATGAATGAATACCCCTGTACTACCCCCCCATTGGTTGCAGTGGTTACTGACATATGGCCCATCTTGTTTCATCTCTGTGTTCCATTACTGTCTCTCCTTACCAGGTTATTTTGAAGAAAGTCCAAGATATCATATTGTTTCTAGGTTGGGCTTTTCAATGCCTACAAGTGAGTCCTCATTACAAAATTCCTAATACTCTTAACATTGAAATTGGCCAGAAAATGCAGATTTCTGCCTTTTATTTTTACCATCTTGAGGACATAAAGTTACATGGATGCAGACTTTTTCTATTTCATTCACTGCTCTAGTCCCATACTTAGAATAGCACACAACACATAGAAGGTACTAGATAAGTAGTTGTCGAATAAATGGATGAATGATTATTTTTTCAAAATAATCCAGCCTTCCTTTTCCAGAACCGGAGAGGTGTTCAGATTGAGGTAAAACATAAAATCTTATTTTATCTTATGCAACCAGCTTGCCTCATTACTGGTGAAAAGTTATCCACCGAAATGTCCCACCGTGAAGGACAAACTAGAGCAATTATTTCTTCCACTGAAACAGTTTTCAAAAATGGTTCCAATAGTATGGGGGTCGCCTCTCCCTATAGCCTTCTATATTTTTAGTGTCTCCAGGAGAATCTGTAAATTGGTTGATGCAGGTTCTGCTAATGTCTGGCAGTGCCAGTCTAACAATTAGCATTGCAGGGAATTGAATGTGGGCCTCCATTCCTGCCAGCAATTAGCATCTCTTCACTTCAGTGAGACGCACCTGTCTAAGCCGACCCGATTCTCCAGCCTTCCCTATGGTCCTCCACCTGCATACTACTTTTTTCTTTTTTTAAGATCTTATTTATTTATTCGACAGAGAGGGATCACAAGTAGGCAGAGAGGCAGGCAGAGAGAGAGGAGGAAGCAGGCTCCCTGCTGAGCAGAGAGCCCGACGTGGGGCTCGATCCCAGGATCCAGAGATCATGACCTGAGCTGAAGGCAGAGGCTTTAATCCACTGAGCCACCCAGGTTCCCCTAAATGTGTAATGTATTATTTGTTTCAGGGGTACAGGTCTGTGATTGATCAGTCTTACACAATTCACAGAGCTCACCATAGTACATACCTTCCCCAAAGTCCATCACCCAGCGACCCTATCCCTCCCATACCCCTCCATTCCAGGAACCCTCTCTTTGTTTCCTGAGATTAAGAGTTTCTTATGGTTTGTCTCCCTTTCTGGTTACATCCCGTTTCATTTTTTCCTCTCTGCCCCCATGATCCTCTGTCTTCTTTCTCAAATTTCACATATCAGCAGGATCATCTGATAATTGTCTTTCTCTGATTGACTTATTTCGCCTAGCATAATACCCTCTAGTTCCTTCCATTTTGTTGCAAATGGCAAGATTTTGTGTTTTTGATGTCTACATAGTATTCTATTATAGATATATACCACATCTAATTTATCCATTCATCTATTGATGGACATCTAGGCTCTTTCCATAGCTTGGTATTGTGGACATTGCTGCTATAAACATTGGGATGCATAGGCCCCTTCGGATCACTACATTTGTATCTTTGGGATAAATACCCAGTAGTGCAATTGCTGGGTCATAGGGTAGCTCTATTTTCAACTTTTTGAGGAACCTCCAGACTGTTCTCCAGAGTGGCTGCACCAGCTTGCATTCCCACCAACAGTGTAGGAGGATTCCCCTTTCTCTGCAGCCTCACCAACAAGTCGTTTCCTGACTTGTTAATTTTAGCCATTCTGACTTGTGTGAGGTGGTATCTCACTGTGGTTTTGATTTGTATTTCCCTGATTCCAGGTGATGTGGAACACTTTTTCATGTGTCTGTTGGCCATTTGGATGTCTTCTTTACATAAATGTCTGTTCATGTCCTCTGTCCATTTCTTGATTGGATTATTTGTTCTTTGGGTGTTGAGTTTGATAAGTTCTTTATAGATTTTGGATACTAGCCCTTTACCTGATGTGTCATTTGCAAATATCTTCTCCCATTCTGTTGGTTATCTTTTGGTTTTGTTGACTGTTTCCTTTGCTGTGCAAAAGCTTTTGATCTTGATGAAGTCCCAATAGTTCATTTTTGCCCTTGCTTCCCTTGCCTTTGGCGATGTGTCTAGGAAGAAGTTGGTGTGGCTGAGGTCGAAGAGGTTGCTGCCTGTGTTCTCCTTTAGGGTTTTGGTGGGTTCCTGTCTCACATGGAGGTCTTTCACCCATTTTGAGCCTACTTTTGTGTATGATGTAAGGAAATGGTCCATTTTCATTCTTCTGCATGTGGCTGTCTAATCTTCCCAAACACCATTTGTTGAAGAGACTTTTTTCCATTGGACATTCTTTCTTGCTTTGTCAAAGGTTAGCTAATCATAGAGCTGAGGGTCTACTTCTGGGCTCTCTGTTCTGTTCCATTGATCTATGCGTAGACAGTACCATACTGTCTTGATGATTACAACTTTGTAATGGAACTTGAAGTCTGGAATTGTGATGTCACCAGCTTTGCTTTTGTTTTTCACCGTTCCTCTGGCTATTTGGGGTCTTTTCGGGTCCCATCCAAATTTTAGGATTATTTGTTGCCTTTCTGTGGAAAAAGTTGGTGGTATTTTGATAGGGATTGCACTGAATGTGTAGATTGCTCTAGGTAGCACAGACATTTTCACAATATTTGTACTTCCAATCCATGAGCATGGAGCTTTTTCCATTTATTTGTGTTTTCCTTAATTTCTTTCATGAGGACATTATGGTTTTCTGAATACAGATTCTTTGCCTCAAATTGGTTAGATTTATTCCTGGGTACCTTACAGTTTGGGGTGTAACTATAAATGGGATCGACTCCTTAATTTCTCTTTCTTTGTCTTGTTTTTGGTGTATAGAAATGCAACTGATTTCTGTGCATTGATTTTATATCCTGATATTTTACTGATTTCCTGCAGGAGCTGTAGTGATTTTGGAGTGGAGTCTTTTGGGTTTTCCACATAAAGGATCATATCATCTACAAAGAGTGAGAGTTTGGCTCTTCTTTGCTGATTCAGAAGCCTCTTATTTCTTTTTGCTGTCTGACTACTGAGGCTAGGACTTCTAGTACCATGTTGAACAGCTGTGTCAATGGTGGACATCCCTGCTGTGCTTGTGACCTTAGAGGAAAAGCTCTCAGTTTTTTCCACAGTGAGAATGATATTTGCTGTGGGTTTTTCATAGATGGCTTTGATGATATTGCAAGATGTACCCTCTATCCCTACACTATGAAGAGTTTTGATCAAGAAAGGATGCTGTATTTTGTCAAGTGCTTTTTCAGCATCCATTGAGAGTATCATATGGTTCTTGTTCTTTTTAAAATTATTATTAATGTATTGTATCACATTGATTGATTTGTGGATTTGTGGATGTTGAACCATCCTTGCAGCCCAGAAATAAATCCTACTTGGTCGTGGTGAATCATCCTTTTAATGTACTGTTGGATCGTATTGACTAGTATTTTGGTGAGAATTTTTGCATGCATGTTCATCAAGGATATTGGTCTGTAATTCTCCTTTTTCATGGGATCTTTGTCTAGTTTTGGGATCAAGGTAATGCTGGCCTTATGAGTTTGAGAGTTTTCCTTCCATTTCTTTTTCAGGAAACTAGGTATTAATTCTTCTTTAAATGTTTGGTGGCATTCCCCCTGGGAAGCCATTTGGCCCAGGACTCTTATTTGTTGGGCGATTTTTGATTACTGCTTCAATTTCCTTGCTGGTAATGGCTCAGGTTTTCTATTTCTTCCTGGGTATCTAGGAATGCATCCATTTCTTCCAGATTATCTAATTAATTGTCATATAGTTGCTCATATTATGTTCTTATAATTGTATTTCTTCAATGTTGGTTGTGGTCTCTGCTCTTTCATTCATGACTTGAGTCCTTTCTCTCTTCATTTTGTTAAATCTGGCCACACATTTATCAATCTTATTAATTCCTTCAAAGAACCAGCTCCTAGCTTCATTGATCTGTTTTACTGTTCTTTCAGTTTTTATTTCATTAATTTCTGCTCTAATCTTCATTATTTCTCTTCTCCTGTTGGGTTTAGGCTTTATTTGGTGTTGTTTTTCCACTCCTTTAGGTGTAGGATTAGGTTGTGTATTTGAGACCTTTCTTATTTCTTGAGAAAGGCTTGTACTGGTATATACTTTCCTCTCAGGACCATCTTTGTTGCATCCCAAAGATTTTGAACAGTTGTGTTTTCATTTTTATTTGTTTCCATGCATATTTATTCATTTATTTATTTGACAGAGAGATCACAAGTAGGCAGAGAGGCAAGCAGAGGGGGGCGTGGAGCAGTCTCCCTGCTGAGCAGAGAGCCTGATGTGGGGCTCGATCCCAGGGCCCTGAGACCATGACCTGAGCCAAAGGCAGAGGCTTAACCCACTGAGCCACCCAGGTGCTCTTTTTCCATGAAATTTTAAAATTCTTCTCTAATTTCCTGGGTTGATACATTCATTCTTTAGTAGGATGCTCTTTAGCTTCCATGTATTTGAGTTCTTTCCAACTTTCCTCTTGTGATTGAATTTGAGTTTCAAAGCACCGTGGTCTGAAAATATCAGGGAATGATCCCACTCTTTTAGTACCAGTTGAGACCTGATTTGTGACCCAGAATGTGACCTGTTCTGGAGAATGTTCTATGTGCCCTAGCGAAGAGTGTGTACTCTGTTGCTTTGGGATGGCATATTTTGAATATATCTGTGATGTCCATCTAGTCCAGTGTGTCCTTATTTCCTTTTTCATCTTTTGCTTGGATGATCTGTCCATTTCAGTGGGGGGGGGGGTGTTAAAGTCCCCTACTCTTATTGTATTATTGTCGATGTGTTTCTTTGGTTTGTTATTCATTGGCTTATGTAATTGGCTGCTCCCATGTTAGGGGCATAGATATTTAAAATTCTCAGATTTTATTGTCAGATAGATCCTTTAGGTATGATACAGTGTCCTTCCTCATCTCTTATTTTAGTGTTTGGCTTAAAATCTAATTTATTTGATATACAGATTGCTACCCCAGCTTTCTTTTGATGTCCATTAGCATGGTAAATTGTTTTCCAGCCCCTCATTTTAAATCTGGAGGTGTCTTTGGGTCTAAAATGAGTCTCTGGCAGACAGCATATCGATGGGTCTTGGTTTTTTTTTTGTTTTTTTTTTTTTTATCCTGTGTCTTTTGATTGGGGCATTTACATTCAGGATAACCTGAATATTCATAATATTCATAAAGATATGAATTTGGTGCCATTGTATTGCCTGTATGGTGACTGTTACTGTATATCGTCTCTGTTCCTTTTTGGTTTATGTTACTTTTAGGCTCCCTTGCTTAGAGGACCACTTTCAATATTTCCTGTAGAGTTGGTTTGGTGATTGAAAATTACTTTAGTTTCTGTTTGTCCTGGAAGGTTTTTGTTCTTGTTTTTTTAAAAGATTTTATTTATTTATTTGACAGACAGAGATCGCAAGTAGGCAGAGAGGCAGGCAAAGCGAGAGATGAAGGGAAGCAGGCTCCCCACTGAGCAGAGAGCCAGATGCAGGGCTCCATCCCAGGGTCTGGGATCATGACCTGAGCCAAAGGCAGAGGCTTAAACCCACTGAGCCACCCAGGCTCCCCTGTCCTGGAAGCTTTTTATCTCTCCTTCTCTTTTCAGTGACAGCCTAGCTAGATATAGTATTCCTGGCTGCATATTTGTCTTGGTTAGTACCCTCAATGTATCATGCCAGTCCTTTCTAGCCTGCAGGTCTCTGGGGGTAGGTCTGCAGCCAATCTGATGTTTCTACCATGTTTCTACTATTGTAGGTTACAAGCCTTTTGTTGCAAGCTCCTTTCAGGATTTTCTCTTTGTCTACGAGATTTGTAACTTTTACTATTAGGTATTGGGGGTCTTGACCTATTTTTATTGATTTTGAAGGGGGTTCTTCTGGTCTTTGATGCCTGTTTCCTTACCCAAATTAGGGAAGTTTACCACTATAATTTGCTCCTATATACCTTCTGCCCCCCTATTTTTCTTCTTCTTCTTCTGGGATCCCAATTATTCTAATATTGTTTTGCTTTATAGTATCACTTATCTGTCGAACTCTCCCCTTGTCATCCAGTATTTGCTTATCTCTCTTTTGCTCAGCTTCTTTATTCTCCATCATTTGGTCTTCTATATCACTAATTCTCTCTTCTGCCTCATTTATCCTAGCAGTAAGAGCCTCCATTTTTTTTAATTGCACCTCATTAATAGCCTTTTTTATTTCGACTCAGTTAAATTTTATTTCTCCAGAAAGGGATTCTCTACTATCTTCTATGCTTTTTAATCATCATTCCGAACTCTAATTCTGACATCTTACTAATGTCTGTGTTGGTTAGCTCCTTGGCAGTTGGAACTGCCTCTTGTTCTTTCTTTTTTTTTTTTTTTTTTTGTGGTGAATTTTTCCACATTGTCATTTTGTCCAGAGAAGAACAGATGAATGAAAGAACAAAATGCTAAAAGGGTAACAAGAATCCCAGAAAATATACAGTAAACAAATCAGAAGAGACCCAAAACCAGAGGAAAAGAAAAAAAATATATGATTAGGCTGGTAAACAGAACAGAGCCATACACTAGGTTTGGTGTATATTTTGGTGTGTTAGAAGAAACTGCCATCCAGAATTTTAAAGAAAGGAAAACTTATATATATACAAAAATAAGGGTGGCTTGGGGCGCCTGGGTGGCTCAGTGGATTAAGCCGCTGCCTTCGGCTCAGGTCATGATCTCAGGGTCTTGGGATCGAGTCCTGCATCGGGCTCTCTGCTCAGCAGGGAGCCTGCTTCCCTCTCTCTCTCTCTCTGGCTGCCTCTCTGTCTACTTGTGATTTCTCTCTGTCAAATAAATAAATCTTTAAAAAAAAATAAGGGTGGCTATAATGAAGGGATGGAATAGGAATATAAAAATGAAAATTAAAGAGGGTTTTTAAAAAGGGATTGATAAGAAGTTAGTTGAAAAAGAAAAGAAGAAAATTTTTTTAAAAAGCCAGCCAAAGAAAAAAATTTTTTAAATTTTAATTTAACTTTGAAAGACTAAAGAATCATGGGGAAGAAAGCCACGAATTCTATGTGGTGTGCGCCCTTAGCACGGGTGTTCTGTAGTTCTCGTTGATTGGTAAAATCGGTCTTGGCTGGGTGTTCTCGCTGATCTTCTCTGGGAGGGGCCTGTTGCAGTGATTCTCAAATGTCTTTGCCTGAGGCTGAATTGCACCGCCGTTACCAGGGGCTGGGCTAAGCCAATTGCCGTTTGCTTTCGAAGCTTTTGTTCCCTGCACGCTTTCCGTAGAGCGTTGGAGGACGGGAATGAAAATGGCGGCCTCCCAGGCGGAGAGCTCAGGGCCGCTCCTCAGGGCGCTCTCAGAGAAAAGCGGTCAGTCCCTCCCGTCTCCCTGGTCTCCGGCCGTGCTCCAAGCTCATCCGGCCTGTGACCGAGTGTTTCTGTCTCTGGCGTCCCGGCCCCGTTTGGAGTCTCCAAGCCCAGCAGATTCCTTCATCACGCTCCTACGCCACTCGTCACAGGAGAGGAAGGTGAGTCTCCCGGATCTGCCGCTTGTTGGGTCGCTGCCCAAAAAGCAGTAGCCCGACTGTGCCACATATCATGGTTTATGGCAACCCCGAGGTGAGAGCCCCCTCTTTGGCTTTGTCTTTGTGGCTGGCTTCCCCACTCCTATAACCCCGATCTTTCTGTGACCCCAAGAGTCCTGAGACCACACTGTCCCAGCAAGGGTTCCACCTCCCGCTTAGCCACCAGAGCGACCTTCCTCACCAGAGCCAATTTTAAAATTTCCCATTTTGTGCTTTGCTGCTCTATCACAAGACAGCAGCTGGCTGACGGAGGCTCCCCCCGACCCACCATGGTCTCTCTTCCCATCTATCAGCTCAGGTTCCCGTCTCCACATGTCCTAGCTTCCAGAAAGCAGTCGCTTTTCTGCTCGTAGACTTACTGCTCTTCTTTTCTTCAATCTGTTCACTTCATAGGTGTTCAGAATGGTTTGATAACTCTCTGGCTGAATCCCTGGGACCTGAGGAAATGTAGGTCCCCTACTTGTCCGCCATCTTGAACCGAATTCCTCCTGCGCCACTCCTAAGTCATTTGCGGGGCTCCAGTGAGACCCGCGGTTTAGAACAAAACAGAGACATGGATGTGACGAGGTTTTAGAATTTAAGTGAGGTCCAGAGCTGACGACCTCAAGAAGGAATTCTTAAGATGTCTCTGGTGCAAAAAGGTGATTTTATAAAAGTATGGAGATGGGACCTGTGGGCAGAAAGAGTTGCTGCCCTGTGATCCCGAGGAGTGGCTGATTATATACTCAGGGGTTGGAAAGATGAGGACAAAGGAGGTGTTTGGCAGGGCTGACATATGGTAAAGAAGACTTTGAGGATACCAGAGGCTTGGTTATTGTGAAGCCAAGCTGTCGTTTGTAGTTTTGTTTGTTTTTTCTCTAATGAGGTACCAACATGAAGACAGTGGGGGTTTTCTGGAAGTTAGGCTATTGCCAGTCACTGGGACATTTGTAAACAGGAGACTCCTGTCCTGCAGGACGGTGATCTCTTTAGTTAATAATTTGTTCTTCCTGTAGGGCAGCCAAGAGTGCCTGAGGAGTGTCACATATGTCACAAGGGTGGGAAGGTGTGTAGGGTGCCAGCTTTTGCTTTGTCCTTAGCTAGGCTTTTGCTCCCTCCTCATTTCCCCCGTAAACAATTTTGACTCTTAAATCTTTATAAGGTGTTGAAGGTGGAAGGTCTCATCTTCTGTAATTTCTTCCTGCTGAGTAGGAGCATACAGCTGTCTCTACCTAGGGGTCATGTTGGTCAGCTGGGGAATTACGTGTAAGGGAGAGTTAGGAAAGATGGAGGCAGCTGAATCCAATGCTGACAGTAAAGAATTATCTCTGTGAGTGGTTAGAATCATCTATTGATGTGAAGTCATTGTGGCCATGGAGTCTTGGCACCAAGTAGAGAAACTTTGAAAAAGGCAACACATTAAGATTAGTAAGGCTATAAGAATGAGAAGTCCAACAAAGAAAACTTTAGTCATTGACCGTAATCCTTGTTTAAGCCAGCATCTTAACCAATTACTGAGAGAGAAAGAGGGATTTTATAGAGCCCCAATTTGGGCATTCATATCTTTTATTAGTCCTGTGACATTTTTGTGATAATCTGGAACGTACACACAACATTCTGTTTTGATAATTGTGCATGTGCCACCCTGTGCTGCTGTTAGGGTGTCTAAGGCCATTCTATTTTGTAGGACTGCCTTGTGCATTTGTGTGACTTCAGTATTAAGTAAGGAGATGCTATTTAGTGAATCATTGAGTGCCTTTATGGTGTGTTTATTAAGGGCTTCTTCATGCCAAATGACACTCTCTAGCCCTACAGATGGAGCAAAGATGGATGTTAAGTGATCATACCATTTAAAAAGAGATCATGTCCATCTTTGCTTTAAATTGGGGAGATTAGCTAGAGTAGTGGTGGTTGTAGCATGGCATCCATGAATCCAGGCAAAACCTAAGGTACCTATCCATTCCAGAGGAAGCCAGAGCCAGGTTAGTTCCACGTACCCAGTGGGTTCCATTTGGAGATAGCCATCTGATGCTGGGTCGTCTTACCTAGTCAGTAGCAGAACAGTCAGTAGCCCAGAGTACTATTATTTGGGAACATGTTTCTAATGACAGCCATCCTAGATGTTGTGTGTTATTTGCCCAAGTATCATATGTATGATTTCTTTGTTCCCAGCATAAAACTGCCTTTTGACTGGGTGCCTGGGTGGCTCAGTGGGTTAAAGCCTCTACCTTCAGCTCAGGTCATGATCCCAGGGTCCTGGGATCTAGCCCCACATCAGGCTCCCTGCTCAGCAGGGAACCTGCTTCCCCCCCCCTTCCCTGTCTGCCTCTCTGCCTACTTGTGATCTCTGTCAAATAAATTTAAAAAATCTTTTAAAAAACCTGCCTTGACTGAGCTGTCCAATAGTGGGTGTGAGGCACAAATATGTATTCCAAATTTGATACATGCCATCCTTAGTATAGCGATAAGTGGGGTTTTGTAGCTTAGGCCCTGGTCGGTGGGTACTAATTTGTGGGTTTGTAAGGTCAGTTAAGATTTAATAGTTTGAGGTTATGAAAAAGTTTGCTTATGTTCTGGTGACTCCATGTCTTACTGATCATGGGCCAGGAAGAAAAATTATTATTACTGATTGTTTTATCCCAATACATACTATCTCTATATATTATTTCTGAAATATAATCATGTATTATATTGATTATATTGGCACACTGAGTGAGCCCATCAGTGCCCTGCAAAGGGGAAACCCACCAAGGTAACCCAGACATACTTGACGTAGGCAAAATTCCACACATCCAACAACCCATTTGATTTTGTAGTTCAGCATACTGCTGTACCCACTGTAGAAAGGAACTGTCAGTTCAGATAGTTGAAAGGAAAATAAAGAGAAGATATACAACTTTGATTTTCATTTGAAGAGGAGTTTGAGATCTTCTGTGGGTTCACAGGAAGGCACGTTCATTTGCTCATTGGGTTCCTGTGAAGGAGGTACGGTTTTATTCTAGATACATGAGCCCATGAAGAGCCCTTCTAGCTTTACTGCAGTGGGAGTACATAGTATGACCCGATATGGACCTTTCCACTTTGGATTTAGGTTCTCTGCTGTATCTGGCTTCCAATTTTTTAAATAAACCATGTCTCTGGGATTTACATGGGGTAGGTTTTCAGTTATAGTTAAATCAGGTTTTGGGAGTATATGATTAGTATGTTCATTAGTATTAGTATTAGTATGATGTAAACCAGCGTCCAGTGAGTAATTTGATAAAGCATTATAATCTTCATCTAATAACAGATCTACAAAAAGAAATAGTTTTCCATACAATAACTCAAAAGGGCTGAGTCCTAGAGGTTGTTTTGAAGCAATTCTTATCCTGAGAAGTCTTATTGGCAATAGGGTAACCCAATTTTCCTGGGTTTCTAGACTAAGTTTAGCAAGATGGTGTTTTAAAGTATGATTAGCCTTTTCTACTTTCCTGGAGGATTGTGGGTGCCAGACTGAATGCAAGGAATATTTAATTTTTAAGACTTGGCTCTTTGTTGAGATGTTTGAGCTATAAAATAAGGACCATTGTCACTTTGAAGAGATCACAGAAGGCCAAATCTAGGAATAATCTCTCATAACAAAATCTCAGTTACTTCTATGGCTCTTTCAGTTTTATGTGGAAAGGCCTCCATCCATCCAGTGATGGTATCAACAAACACTAACAGAAACCTAATAGCCTTTGCAAGGTGGCATTTGTGTGAAATCAAGTTGTCAGTCCTCTCCTGGATAGAATCCATGCCTTTGGACTGGTTTTAAAATAGGAGGAGGGCGAGTTGCTCCTTCCAGATTTACTTGGGCACAGACAATACAGGATCGACAGACCTGTTTTATTGTGGCTGTTAAATTTATTCCATCAAATATATTTTTATTTTTATTTTTTTAAAGATTTTACTTATTTATTTGACACACAGAAATCACAAGTAGGCAGAGCAGCAGGCAGAGAGAGAGGAGGAAGCAGGCTCCTGGCTGAGCAGAGCCCAGTGCAAGGCAAGATCCTAGGACCCTGGGGTCATGACCTGAGCTGAAGGCAGAGACTTTAACCCACTGAGCCACCCAGGCACCCCATCAAATATATTTTTAATTAAATGTTTTAAAGTGTCTTTGTCCAAATGAGTAGCCTGGTGTGGGCCCTGTATTACTGCCCATTGACTGTTTTGGGGTATAAAGATTTTTCCTCCATTGTTAACAAGCCAGTCCTATGTATTTTTAGTATATCCTCCAGAGCAAGGTGAATCTCTTGGTTTGAGTAGACTGGTGTTATGGACTCCATTGAGTTAAGACTGGCATAAGGCTTAATATCTGTTTATTTTTTTCTGCCTCTTTGGCTGCACAGTCTGCTCAAATGTTTACTTTAGATTCTAAGGCCATATCCTTTTGATGTCCTTTGAGGTGAATCATGGCTACTTCCTTGGGCAGGTGTACAGCCTCATGAAGAGTAACGATTTCAGGGCCATATTAGATTAGGGAGTTAGGACTTGATAATAATCCTCTTTCCTTCAGAAGAGTTCCATGGGCATTTAGTACTAGAAAGGCATATTTGGAGTCAGTATAAATGTTAATATTTAGACCTTTTACCAATTGAAGAGCACAGGTGAGTGCCATTACTTCAGCTTTTTGGGCAGAGGTATTTATTGGAAGGGGTTTTGCCTCAGTAGTTTTAATTAGACTATAGCATATCCAGCCTTTTTTTTTTTTCTCCCTTATCCATGAAGCTACTGCCATCAGTAAACCAATTATCACCTGCATTTTTAATAGGGGAGTCTTTTAAGGCTGGCCTGCTAGAATAGACAAGATCAATGCTCTCTGAACAGTTACATTCTGTAGAAGTATGATGGTCAGGTCCAGGCATAAGAGTAGGTGGGTTTATACAATCTGAAGAGAAACAAGAGTATGGGGCACCTGGGTGGCTCAGTGGGTTGAGCCTCTGCCTTCGGCTCAGGTCATGATCTCAGGGTCCTGGGATCGAACCGCATTGGCCTCTATGCTCAGCAGGGAGCCTGTTTCTCCCTCTCTCTCTGCCTGCCTCTCTGCCTACTTGTAATTTCTCTCTCTGCCAAATAAATAAGATCTTTAAAAAAAAGAGTAGGTGGGTTTCAAGTCTGACAAGTTTTAAGTATTACTTCAGGTGTATCTAAAAGCATAGCCTGGTATCTAGTAGGGCAGCCTCCCATCATTCATTGGTGGCCCTTGGTCTCTAAGACACTCTGGACCTGATTCAAAGTCATCATTTTGAGGGATTGTCCCATATTGAGCTCTGAGGCTTCTTCTACCAGGAGGGCTGTGGCAGCCACCCCTTGAAGACAAGCTGGCCACCCTTGGGCTGCATTGTCAAGTGACTTTGAAAAATAGCCCACCAATATTGCTTCATTTCCTAATTTTTGGGTGAGACCTCCCAAGGCTTGGCTCTGCTTTTCTGCTATGTATAGAGGGAAAGGTTTTTCTAAATTTGGTAATGCCAAGCCTGGAGTTGAAAAAAGTTTAGCTTTTAATGTTTGAAAGGCTACCTGCTGAGCTTTAGTCCAGAGCAAGTGTTCCTCGTTGGGGCCTTTAATTGAGTCATGCAATGGTTTGGCTAAGGGTCCAAATCCAGGTATCCATAGGCAGCAAAAACCTGCCATACCTAGGAAAGTGCAGAGTTGTTTTTTTGTAGTTGAAGGATCAAGATCTAGTATAGCCTTTTTTTGTTTCAGTAGATAGAATACGGTGACCTGGTGTCAGTTTGTATCCTATTTGTGCCTTTTTAGGGGATACATGATGCCTTCTATCTGCTAAGAAATTAAGTCAAGTTATAGAATTTTTATCGGATGTCTCCTTTGTGGGAATACAGATTAGAATGTCCTCTACATATTGAATCATTGTCCCCTCCGACAAGGATCTATCACGGAGATCTTTGCTAAGTGCAACTCCAAATAGGAGAGGACTGTTTCTAAATCCCTGTGGCAAGGTAATTGTGCAGCCTGTGGGCGTGAAGGTGAGGTCCATCCAAAAGCAAATAGTGGCTGTGTTTCCCCACTTAGTGGGATGCAAAAACTGGCATCTTTTAAGTCAAGTGCTGTAAACTAGTTGGTGTCACCAGGGACCTGGGTGAGAATAGTGTATGGATTCGGCACTATGGGATGAATACGTATTACTGCCTCATTTATAGCTCTTAAATCTTGTACCACCCGATATTCCCCATTCGGCTTGTTTACTGGTAAAATTGGGGTGTTATAAGGAGATTGGCAAGGCTTTAAAATACCATGCCTGAGGGGAACCTCGGTGGCTCAGTGGGTTAAGCCTCTGCCTTTAGCTCAGGTCATGATCTCAGGGTCCTGGGATCGAGCCTCACATCTGGCTCTCTGCTCAGCGGGGAGCCTACTCCCCCCGCCCCTCTCTCTCTCTGCCTGCCTCTGCCTACTTGTGATCTCTCTCCCTGTCAAATGAATAAATAAGATCTTAAAAAAGAATTGAAGATTTTTTTTTTTAATCTGAGAAACTTATCAATAAGTGATTGCAAACCAGCTTTGGCCTCAGGTTTTAAGGGTATTGTTTTTTATGAGGTTTACTGGTTGGGTCTTTTAAGGTCACTTTAACTGGTTGGGCCATAAGAACCCATCCTGGGATATCACAATCCCAGACCTATAGATTTACTTCCTTCCAGACATTAGAAGGGATAGTAGGGTATGGTTTTAGCTCTCCAGATGTTAAAGATAACAAGCTGTCCCCCTCTATAGGAAGAGCAAATGAGCTACCCGGTTTATACATTAAATCATGTGGGAGTAATGGAGTGAGACAAGACAGAAGGACTAGAAAAGCATGAATGATCAATTGGCTTTTATATTTACAGGTTAAGGGTCCTGTCTGATGGCACGTTTTTGTTTCCCTACTATGCCAACAATTGTAAGGTATAAATACAAGTAGGGCCAGAGTGCTGAATAAAGACACAGTAAGTGGCTCCTGCATCAATAAGAAAATTGATAGACTTACCTCCCACATCCAGGGTAACCCAGGGCTCTATCACCTTGATGTCAAAGGGGGCTAGACCTGCCTCAGAGCCTGTCATGCCAGGTCCTCCAGCTTCAACTCTCGGGCAGGGAAGTGAGTTCCTGTCTTCCTCTCTCTTCCAATGTCCTGTTTCTTTACGGACCAGACACAGTCCTAGTGGAGGGTGCTTGACCTTCTCTGCTCCAGTGTCTGATCTGGCCACACGTATTACATGGGGGCTTACCTGGTTCTCTGTCTGATACCAGACTGTTCTTTTGCCCCTCATTAGTCTGGTGCCGCAGGGAATCTGCAGTAGAGGCAGCCATTTTTTGACCCTGTATCTTACCCTGCAATTTAGCTCTTCTGTCCTCTTTTTGCCTTAAGGTTATATCTCTATTATTAAAGACTCCAGTCGCTACTGCTGGTAGGTCCTGGATGGGAGTTTGAGGCCTAGAGCCATTTTAGTTAGTTTTCAGCAGCTATCAGGTGCTGACTGGCTTATAAAATGCATATTTAGCATGGTTTACTCCCTTGGGTGAGGCTGGGTTCAAATTTGTATATTTATGGATGGCCCTTTGATTTTCTTCAGTTCCTTGTGTAACTTCCTGAAGTTTATCAAAATTTACAGATTTAGAGAATCCTTTTTTTCATTTAAACAAGTGATCACATGGTTTCATTTTTCTCTCCTTGGACTATCCTCCTGATAGTTTCAGTGTGGTTCAGTGCTAGGGACAGCTGCTCTCCCAAAAGGGTAATATTCCTTATCCCTCATTGCCAGTCATCAACGAACTCTTGTGCTCCCTCCCAGATTCATTTCTTCTCCTCAGGAGTGCAACAGGAGTTAAAATGTGTGTGTGTGTGTGTGTGTGTGTGTGTGTGTGTCTCATATCATGTGTGTGTATGTATATGTGTACATGTATATGTGTGTATGTCACGTGTGTGTGTGTATTTCCTACCAGATCAAACATAATAGATCCTTCTTGAAAGCCCTCAGTAAATTGAGAGAATATCATCCTAATTGTTGTTTTACCTGAGCCAGGTCTGCCATGGAGAATGGGACATGGACCCTAATTATGCCCACTTCTCCATTAGCAACTTCCCTAAGAGGATGCATCTATGGTTAGCTAGAGCTTCTGGAAGATAGGGAGTCCTCTCCTGGTATGTCCAGCTGGGCTGGGGCTAGAGGGGTCTTGGGGTTTATAAGGAGGAGGGATAGAAACAGAACCAATGTCCTCTTTCTTTAGACTGGCTGGTCATTCCTCCAATGTCCTATTTTTTATTAAGAGGATTCAGCTTATTTAGACAGTCCTCACCCAATACATCTGGGGAGGGTGGTTGTTAACCTGGTTGAGGGTTAGACACACTCTACAAGAGACCCTCAGGCCCGGATCCCTTTTTAGGACCATAAAGGCTTGGATGTATGGGACTTTGGTCCATTTGCCCTTCTCCTTGTGAAAGAGGTCTAATTGATAGATTCACTTGAAACTGAATGTCCCATTTATGGGCCACTTCTCCTCACCTCCTAAGGAGTACTGAGACCATGCAGTGTTACAGAGATTATTTTGTTCTTTCTTAAATCCTGCAGTCCAAATTGATACCAATGAGTTAAGAGGCACCCCAAAGGAGAATCCTTGGGAACAGAAGAAGAGGATCCCATGTTCCTAGAATAGTAAAGATGATCCATTACCAAAATCCTTCCTGACTCCTGGGTGGCTCCCCACACAGGATATGTCAGAGGTTCCTATGTGTCAAAAGCAACCCAAGTTGTCCCTCAACAAAAATCACTATGATCACCATCCTGCCTTCCCATAAAGGCATTCCTGCCATAAAAGTCCCTCGAAGGGTGCTGGCATCTCTCCCCTGCTGCATCACATCCTAGGCTACAGTTGAGTGCCTGGTGAATAGACTAAGCTACTGTTCCATCCTACACTTTGGAAGTTGTGTTATTGCCCTGCCATTTTTAACCCATGGAAAATACTAGAAAAGCTTTGCAAGGGGGAAATTACCCAATTCTGTAGCTTTAATAGTTAGTAGAGGACACTGACAAAAACCATAAAGACTGAAATCCATTATGGTCTAAGCAACATTCCAACACAGGTGGTCCTTACAGCCAACTTCCATAGGAAACGGTCACCAGTTGGGTTTTAATTCAATCGGGTACTGGTTTTGGCCACTCCCAGTGGAGGTCCCACGGCCAGAACTGGCTAGACCAGGGTTTTGGAGGGGATCACATTAGATCAATCAAGAGGAAAACTCACGTGGGAGTCTTAAGATTGGCAGCTGTCCTGGTGACTTAGGTGGCTGTCCCATGCCCAAGACAGACAACTTTGTATAAGAACAGGAAAAAAGAGAGGGCATCAAGTTTCTGGGTCTTATTACCATCCCAGCCAGGGTACTAACTTGCAGCCAAAAGACAGACGTTCTCCTCCCCATTGAGTAGCCATGGGCTAGAGGATTACAGCCTGAGCAATCAACATGAAAGTGTTCCAATAAGACCATACTCCTTGAAGGGCCCCTGAAATGAGAGTAAAGGAAGAGGAGAGAAAGTACTCACCAAGTTTGCACCGAAGCTCAGAGTCCAAATGTAAGGAAAGACTGAAAGCCCCATGTTCAGGCACCAACTGATGAAGTTTTAAGATATAAGTGCAGTCCAGAGCCAGTGACCAAGAAAGAATTCTTAAGACATCTCTGGTGCAAAAAGGTGATCTTATTAAAGCATGGGGGCAGGATCCATGGGCAGAAAGAGTTACTGGCCTGTAATCTTGAGGAGTGGCTGATTATATACTCAGCGGTTGGGAAGGTGAGGACAAAGGGGCTGTTCAGCAGTGCTGACATATGGTAAAGAAGACTTTGAGGATACTGGAGGCCGGGTTATTGTGAAGCCAAGCTGTCGTTTGTAGTTTGTTTTTTCTCTAATGAGGTACCAACATGAAGACAGTGGGGGTCTTCTGGAAGTTAGGCTATTGCCAGTCACTGGGACATTTGTAAACTGAGGGAGATTCCTGTCCCACAGGACAGTGATCTCTTCAGTTAACCATTTGTTCTTCCTGTAGGGCAGCCAGGAGTACCTGAGGAGTGTCACAAGGATAGGAGGGTGTGTAGGGTGCCAGCTTCTGCTTTGTCCTTAGCTAGCCTTTTGCTCCCTTATCAGATGTATGGTTGCCACCAGCTCCCATCAGTTTGCCCAAAAGTATGATCTTGTCCATGAAACCACACGAGCCCACTGGCATTCATTCTTTGGCTAAGTTTCCAGTTTTCCCCACCAAGTTTTGCATTCACTCAGTTCTTTGGATTCTTCTTTTATTTTTATTTTTTTTTCAAGATTGTATTTATTAGACAGAGATCACAGGTAGGCAGAGAGGCAGGCAGAGAGAGAGGAAGGGAAGCAGGCTCCCTGCTGAGCAGAGAGCCCAATGTGGGGCTTGATCCCAGGACTCTGGGATCATGACCTGAGCCGAAGGCAGAGGCTTTAACCCACTGAGCCACCCAGGCACCCCATGGATTCTTCTTTTAGAATAATATTTTTGGCCATCTATATTTTCCTATCATCTATCTCATCAAAATTTTCTAATTTCCTAGACCATATGAAGCTATGCATAATATTTCCTTGCATTTTTCATTTAATTTCCTTCATGGTAGCTCTGCTTTCTCTTAATCTTAATGGTGCCTTGTCTCTCTTCCTCTTGATCAGGTTAATTAAAGATTTCTTCCTTTCTTTTTTTTAAAGATTTTTATTTATTTATTTGACAGAGAGAAATCACAAGTAGACGGAGAGGCAGGCAGAGAGAGAGACAGGGAAGCAGGCTCCCTGCCGAGCAGAGAGCCCGATGCGGGACTCGATCCCAGGACCCTGAGATCATGACCTGAGCCGAAGGCAGCGGCTTAACCCACTGAGCCACCCAGGCGCCCCTTTTTTGTTTTTTTTAAAGATTTTTATTTATTTAGATTTCTTCCTTTCTTATTGACCCCTAACACCCACCCAAGATCCATGTTTGAATTTTGTCTTATCCAGATCATATTTGGGGTAAAGATTTTAAAATTTCAAATACATGGATGGAAGCCTTCCATAATTGCTAGCACAGATACAGCTTTACCTCTCTTTAAGAAGGAAGTAAATCCATGGGGCGCTTGGGTGGCTCCATTGGTTAAGCATTGGACTCTTCGTTTTGGCTCGGGCTGTGGTCTCAGGGTCATGAGATCAAGCCCCAGGTGGGCTGTGTACTCAGCGTGGCTCTCATGCGGGCTTTCTCTCCCTCCTCCTCTGGCCCTTCCTCTCCCCTCTAAAATAAATCTTAAAAAATCAATAAATCCATATGTAACTATATGTAGTGGGTGTACGTATGTGGGGATACACATACATATATATTTACATATATATTATATACATATTCATTTTTAAAAATGGGAATCTGGGAGCTAAGAGGACCAGATGGATATTAGAGGTCTGTGATCAAGTGATCAAGTTCCTTTCATCCCCAGAAGTTTGTCTAGATTGTTTATTAGTTTCAATTAGCTTCTAAGTTACTTCATACTCTTTAATCAATGTGGAATTTACATTGATGTATAGTGAGAGATGAAAATTTAATTTTACTTTATTTATTCCTCCCCCAAGTATTAATCAATTGTCCCACTGTCATTTATTGAAGATTTTTTCTCTCTTGCCTTTGGTGGCTGCTTTTATTATCTAATAAAGTCGGGTACATGAAAGATGGTCTCAGCACTATCTGCTCTATTCCATTGATCTATGTTTCAGGACTTACTTGCACTATACTTTTTTCATCTTGGAAAGTTTATAGTCCATTTCAGTATCTGTATTCAGTGGGTCCCCTAATTACTCTTCACTTTCAAGTCATTCTTGACTTTTTTGTCCATTTATGTATCTGGTTGAAGATAGAGTAATAAAGTAATCCTTTCCCAACAAAGGAAAACAATGCAGCAAATACAAAAGTAGTTGTATGGGGATATTTATTAGGATTGCATCAAACCTATGTAATAATTTAGGAAGAACCAGTGTTATGAAATAATCCTTCTTTAATTCCATTTGTCTGATTGTGTTTTAAGTTCTCTGGATGACCTTTCTTCAGATACATTCTGCAAGAAGCTTCTGGTTCTCTTTATCCTCATCTTAAAAGGGAATAAACTGAGTGTTGCCTGAGGTCATGCAGCTAGTAAGGAGTGGGAGGAGGCTGGATTTGAACTGCACATCTATCTGATGGGGGAGCCTGCACTCTTCATCAGTGCGCTACTTTATTTAAGACTATATTATACTTGGAAAGAATGCTAGTAACTGTTTTCCAGAGAAGTGTCAATGTCATCAAGATTTTCCAGTTCACTAACACTGAATTGCACATTGTATTCCTCATTTCCTTTTCTGACTTCTTGGATGGGATGCCTACCACATGTAATCTTCTTCTTTTTAAAAAAAGATTTAATTAATAAATTTGTCAGAGAGAGGGAGAGAGAGAGAGAGCGAGTGTACAAGCAGGCAGAATGAGAGGCAGAGGCAGAGAGAGAAGCAGGCTCCCTGCTGAGCAAGGATCCTAATGTGGGACTTGATCGCAGGCCCCTGGGATCATGACCTGAGCTGAAGGCAGTGGCTTAACCGACTGAGCCACCCAGGTGTCCCTCTTCTCCTTCTTCCTTCCTCCTTCCTTTTTTTTTTTTTTTTTTCTTTTGGGTCTCCTCCTCCTCCTTCTTTTTAATTAATGGAAACGATCATGGCTACACTCTCCCTCCTAGCCCCTGGCCCACTCTCTCATCCTGAATTCAGAACCTTGTCACTTGGGCTCTCCCAAATATTGTGTTGTCAACCTCCTCTTGAGTCAGTAGAGAGAACTATCACTCAGGATAGAGTGCTCTAGTCAGATCGAGTCCTTCAAGTCTTGGATCCCTGAGGTCTGTTGTTCAGTTTAGTTCAGGATTATGTAGTTCAAATGTATGCTCTGCAGTCAACACTGAGTAGAGTTTCTCTGCCTACCTGTCACCCCGTTGGCTTGGACCATGCAATGGCCAGAAATGCCACTTTTTAAAAGATAACCGGATCATGTCCCTTAAAAGACAAAAACTTGAAAATTTCCCATGTTTCTTAGAACAGACCTACATTCTTTTTTTTTTTTTAAGATTTTTTTCTTTATTGGGAAGAGGGAGCACAAGCAGGGGGAGGGACAGAGGGATAGGGAGAAGCAGGTTCCCCACTGAGCAGAGAGCCTAAGGGAAGGCACAATCCTGGAACCCTGGATCATGACCTGAGCCCAAGGCAGATCCTTAACTGGCTGAGCCACCCAGTTGCCCCAGAACTCCATTCTTTTTTTTTTTTTTTAACATATAATGTATTATTTGTTTCAGGAGTGCAGGTCTGTGATCCATCAGTCTTACACAATTGACAGAACTCACCATAGCACATACCATCCCCAACGTCCATAACCCAGCCATCCTATCCCTCTCAACCCCCTCCCATCCAGCAACCCTCAGTTTGTTTCTTGAGATTGAGTTTCTTATGGTTTGTCTCCCTCCCTGGTCCCATCTTGTTCCATTTCTCCCTCCCTTCCCCCCAGGACACCCACCCCTGCCCTGCCTCTCAAATTCCTTATATCAGAGAGATTATATGATAATTCTTTCTCCAATAGACTTATTTTGCTTAGTATAATACTCTCTAGTTCCACCCATGTCCTTGCAAATGGCAGGAGTTTGGTTCTTGATGACTGCATAGTATTCCATTATAGATACAGACCACATCTTCTTTACCCATTCATTGGTTGATGGACATCTAGGTTCTTTCCATAGCTTGGCTATTTTGGACATTGCTGCTATAAACATTGGGGTGCATGTACCCTTTTGGATCACTACATTTTTTGTCTTTGGGGTAACTACCCAGTAGTGTGATTGCTGGGTCATAGGGTAACTCTATTTTCAACTTTTTGAGGAACCTCCAGACTATTCTCCAGAGTGGCTGTACCAGCTTGCATTCCCACCAACAGTGTAGGAGGGTTCCCCTTTCTCTGCAGCCTCGCCAACATCTGTCGTTTCCTGACTTGTTAATTTTAGCCTTTCTGACTGGTATGAGGTGGTATCTCACTGTGGTTTTGATTTGTATCTCCCTGATGCTGAGTGATGCAGAGCACTTTTTCATGTGTTTTTTGGCCATTTGGATGTCTTCTGCCCATTTCTTGATTGGATTATTTGTTCTTTTTGGGTGTTGAGTTTGATAAGTTCTTTATAGATTTTGGATACTAGCCCTTTACCTGATGTGTCATTTGCAAATATCTTTTCCCATTCTGTTGGTTGTCTTTTGGTTTTGTTAACTATTTCCTTTGCTGTGTAAAAGCCTTTGATCTTGATGAAGTCACAATAGTTCCTTTTTGCCTTGCTTCCCTTGCCTTTGATGAAGTGTCTAGGAAGAAGTTGGTGTGGCTGAGGTCAATGAGGTTGCTGCCTGTGTTCTCCTTTAGGGTTTTGGTGGGTTCCTGTCTCACATGGAGGTCTTTCATCCATTTTGAGTCTACTCTTGTGTATGATGTAAGGAAATGGTCCAGTTCCATTCTTCTGCATGTAGCTGTCCAATCTTCCCAAACACCATTTGTTGAAGAGACTGTCTTTTTTCCATTGGACATTCTTTCTTGCTTTGTCAAAGATGAGCTGATCATAGAGTTGAGGGTCCATTTCTGGGCTCTCTATTCTGTTCCATTGATCTATGTGTCCGTTTTTGTGCCAGTACCATACTGTCTTGATGATGACAGCTTTGTAATAGAGCTTGAAGTCTGGAATTGTGATGCCAGCACCTTTGCTTTTGTTTTCAACATTCCTCTGGCTATCTGGGGTCTTTTCGGATCTCATCCAAATTTTAGGATTATTTGTTGCCTTTCTGTGGAAAAAATTGGTGGTATTTTGAATAGTGATTGCATTGAATGAGTAGATTGCTCTAGGTAGCATAGACATTTTCACAATATTTGTTCTTCCAATCCATGAGCATGGAGGTTTTTTTTTCCCCATTTCTTTGTATTTTCCTTAATTTCTTTAATGAGCATGTTATGGTTTTCTGAATACAGATTCTTTACCTCAAATTGGTTAGATTTATTCCTGGGTACCTTATAGTTTTGGGTGTAACTGTAACTGGGATCGACTCCTTAATTTCTCTTTGTTCTGTCTTGTTTTTGGTGTATAGAAATGCAACTGATTTCTGTGCATTGATTTTATAAACTGCCATTTTACTGATTTCCTGCAGGAGCTGTAACGGTTTTGGAGTGGAGTCTTTTGGGTTTTCCACATAAAGGATCATATCATCTACAAAGAGTGAGAGTTTGGCTTCTTCTTTGCTGATTCAAAAGCCTCTTATTTCTTTTTGCTGTCTGACTGCTGAGGCTAGGACTTCTAGTACCATGTTGAATAGCTGTGTCAATGGTGGACATCCCTGCTGTGTTCCTGACCTTAGCGGAAAAGCTTTCAGTTTTTCTCCATTGAGAATGATATTTGCTGTGGGTTTTTCATAGATAGCTTTGATGATATTGCAAGATGTACCCTCTATCCCTACACTATGAAGAGTTTTGATCAAGAAAAGATGCTGTACTTTGTCAAGTACTTTTTCAGCACCTATCAAGAGTATCATATGGTTCTTTTTTTTTTTATTATTTTGTTAAAGATTTTATTTATTTATTTGGCAGAGATCACAAATAGGCAAAGAAACAGGCAGAGAGAGGGGGAAGCAGTCTCCCCACCGAGGAGAGAGCCCAATGCGGGGCTTGATCCCAGAACCCTGGGATTATGACCTGAGCTAAAGGCAGAGACTTTAACCCACTGAGCCACCCAGGTGCCCCCCACTATTTTTTTTATTATTAATGTATTATATCACATTGATTGATTTGCAGATGTGGAAGTTGAACCAAACTTGAAACCCAGGAATAAATCCCAGTTGGTCATGGTGAATCATATTTTTAATGTACAGTTGGATTATATTGAGTAGTATTTTGATGAGAATTTTTGCATGCATGTTCATTAGGGATATTGGTCTGTATTTCTCCTTTTTCATGGGGTCTTTGTCTAGTTTTGGGATCAAGATAATGCTGGCCTCATAAAATGAGTTTGAAAGTTTTCCTTCCATTTCCATTTTTTGGAATAGTTTCAGGAGAATAGGTATTAATTCTTCTTTAAATGTTTGGTAGTATTCCCCTGGGAAACTGTCTGACTCAGGGCCCTTGTTTGTTGGGTGATTTTCTTTTAAGATTTTATTTATTTATTTGGCAGACAGAGATCACAAATAGGCAGAGAAGCAGGCAGAGGGAGAGGAAGAAGCAGGCTCCCTGCTGAGCAGAGACTCAGATGAGGGGCTTGATCCCAGGACCCTGGGATCATGACCTGAGCCTAAGGCAGAGGCTTTAACCCACTGAGCCACCCAGGTGTCCCTGTTGGGCGATTTTTGATTACTGCTTCAATCTCCTTATTGGTTATCGATCTATTAAGGATTACTATTTCTTCCTGGTTCAGTTTTGGTGGGTTTATAAATCTGTAGGAATGCATCCATTTCTTCGAGATTGTCAAATTTGCTGGTGTATAGTTGCTCATAATATGTTCTTATAATTGTTTGTATTTCTTTGGGGTTGGTTCTGATATCTCCTCTTTCATTCATGATTTTATTAATTTGGGTGCTTTCTCTTTTCTTTTTGATAAGTCTGGCCAGGGGTTTATCAACCCTATTAACTCAAAAAACCAACTCCTAGTTTTGTAGATTTGTTCTATTGGTTTGTATTTCATTGATTTCTGCTCTGATCTTTATATTTTATCCTGCTGTGTTTAGGCTTTATTTGCTATTCTTTTTCCACACCTTTAGGTGTAGGGTTAGGTTGTGAATTTGAGACCTTTCTTGTTTCTTGACAAAGGTTTGTATTGTTATATACTTTCCTCTCAGGACTACCTTTGCTGTGTCCCAGAGATTTTGAACAGTGTATTTTCATATTCACTTGTTTCCATGAATTTTTTAAATTATGCTTTACTTTTCTGGTTGACCCATTCATTCTTTAGTAGGATGTTCTTTAGCCTCCATGTATTTGAGTTCCTTCCAACTTTCCTCTTGTGGTTGACTTCTAGTTTCAAAGCACTGTGGTCTGAAATTATTCAGGGAATGATCCCAATGTTTTAGTAACAGTTGAGATCTGATTTTGACCCAGGATGTGATCTATTCTGGAGAATATTGTATGTGCCCTAGCGAAGAGTGTGTATTCTGTTGCTTTGGGGTGGAATGTTCTGAATATATCTGTGATGTCCATTGGGTCCAGTGTGTCATTTAAAGCCTTTATTTCCTTGTTGATCTTTTGTTTAGATGATCTGTTCATTTCAGTGAATGGGGTGCTAAAGTCCTCAACAATTATTGAACTGTTGTCAGTGTATTTCTTTGATTTATTATTAATTAGTTTACATAATTGGCTGCTACCATGTTAGAGGCATAGATATTTAAAATTTTTAGATCTTCTTGTTGGACAGACCCTTTGAGCATGATATAGTGTCTTTCCTCATCTCTCATTATAGTTTTTGGCTTAAAGTCTAATTAATGTGATATAAGGATTCCCACCCCAGCTTTCTTTTGATGTCCATTAGCATGGTAAATTGTTTTCCAGCCCCTCATTTTAAATCTGGAGGTGTCTTTGGGTCTAAAATGAGTTTTTTGTAGACAGCATATCAATGGGTCTTGTTTTTTAATCCATTCTGATACCCTATGTCTTTTGATTGGGGCATTTAGCCCATTTACATTCAGGGTAACTATTCAAAGATATGAATTTAGTGCCATTGTATTGCCTGTATGGTGACTGTTACTGTATATTGTCTGTTCCTTTCTGGTTTATGTTACTTTTAGGCTCTTTCTTTGTTTAGAGGACCCATTTCAATATTTCCTGTAGGGCTGGTTCAGTGTTTGCAAATTCTTTTAGTTTCTATTTGTCCTGGAAGTTTTTTTATCTCTCCTTCTATTTTCAGTGACAACCTAGCTGGATACAGTACTCTTGGCTTCATAGTTTCTAGTTTATTGCTCTGAATATATCATGCCAGTCCTTTCTGGCCTGCCAGGTCTCTGTGGAAAGGTCTGCTGTCAGTCTAATATTTCTACCATTGTATGTTACAGTCCTCTTGTCCAGAGCTACTTTCAGGATTTTCTCTTTGTCACTGAGACTTGTAAGTTTTACTATTCGATGATGGGATGTTGACCCATTTTTATTGATTTTGAGGGGGAGTTCTCTGTGCCTCCTGGATTTTGATGCTTGTTCCCTTCCCCAAATTAGGGAAGTTCTCTATAATTTGCTCCAATATACCTTCTGCCCTTCTCTTTCTTCTTCTTCTGGAACCCCAATTATTCTAATATTGTTTTGTCTTATGGTATCACTTATCTCTTGAATTCTCCCCTCATGATCCAGTAGTTGTTTATCTCTCTTTTTCTCAGCTTCTTTATTCTTCATCATTTGGTCTTTTATATCACTAATTCTCTCTTCTCCCTCATTTATTCTAGCAGTAAGAGTATCCACTTTTGCTTGCACCTCATTAATAGCATTTTTTGTTTCAACTGGCTAAATTTTAGTTATTTCACCAGAAAGAGATTTTCTAGTATTTTCTGTGCTTTTTTCCAAGCACAGCCAGCATCTTTATAATCATCATTCTAAACTCTAGTTCAGACATCATATTAATGTCCGTATTGATTAGGTCCTTAGCCATCAGTACTGCCTCTTGTTCTTTTGTTGGTTTTTTTTTTTTTGAGCTCAGTTTTCCTACCTTGTCATTTTATTCAGAGAAGAATAGATGAATGAGAGAACAAAATATTAAAAGGGTAGCAATGACCCCAGAAAAATATATACTAACCAAATCCTAAGAGACCCAAAACCAGGGGGAGAAGAAAGGGGGACAAAAGCTCTATCTATATCTAAATCTATATCTATATATTTAGACTGGTGAACAGAACAGAGCCACACACTTGATTTAGGGTGTATTTTGGTCTGTTAAACAAAAATGCCTCCCAAAATTAAAAAATAAGACAAACATACATATATAAAAATAAGGGTAAACATGATGAAAGGATGGAATATGACTGTAAAGATGAAAATGAAAATAGATTTTTTAGTGTATTTTTAAAAAAATTTTTTTAATAAACATATAATTTTATCCCCAGGGGTACAGCTCTGTGAATCGCCAGGTTTACACACTTCACAGCACCCACCAAAGCACATACCCTCCCCAATGTCCATAACCCCACCCCCTTCTCTCAACCCCCCTCCCCCCAGCAACCCTCAGTTTGTTTTGTGAGATTAAGAGTCACTTATGGTTTGTCTCCCTCCCAATCCCATCTTGTTTCATTTATTCTTCTCCTACCCCCATAAGCCCCCATGTTGCATCACCACTTCCTCATATCAGGGAGATCATATGATAGTTGTCTTTCTCCGCTTGACTTATTTCGCTAAGCATGATATGCTCTAGTTCGATCCACGTTGTCGCAAATGGCAAGATTTCATTTCTTTTGATGGCTGCATAGTATTCCATTGTGTATATATACCACATCTTCTTAATCCATTCATCTGTTGATGGGCATCTAGGTTCTTTCCATAGTTGGGCTATTGTGGACATTGCTGCTATAAACATTCGGGTGCACGTGCCCCTTCGGATCACTACGTTTGTGTCTTTAGGGTAAATACCCAGTAGTGCAATTGCTGGGTCATAGGGCAGTTCTATTTTCAACATTTTGAGGAACCTCCATGCTGTTTTCCAGAGTGGTTGCACCAGCTTGCATTCCCACCAACAGTGTAGGAGGGTTCCCCTTTCTCTGCATCCTCGCCAGCATCTGTCATTTTCTGATTTGTTAATTTTAGGCATTCTGATTGGTGTGAGGTGGTATCTCATTGTGGTTTTGATTTCTATTTCCCTGATGCCAAGTGATATGGAGCACTTTTTCATGTGTCTGTTGGCCATCTGGATGTCTTCTTTGCAGAAATGTCTGTTCATGTCCTCTGCCCATTTCTTGATTGGCTTATTTATTCTTTGGGTGTTGAGTTTGCTAAGTTCTTTATAGATTTTGGACACTAGTCCTTTATCTGATATGTCATTTGCAAATATCTTCTCCCATTCTGTCAGTTGTCTTTTGGTTTTGATAACTGTTTCCTTTGCTGTACAAAAACTTTTGATCTTGATAAAATCCCAATAGTTCATTTTTGCCCTTGCTTCCCTTGCCTTTGGCGATGTTCCTAGAAGAGGTTGCTGCCTGTGTTCTCCTCAAGGGTTTTGATGGATTCCTTTCTCACATTGAGGTCCTTCATCCATTTTGAGTCTATTTTCGTGTGTGGTATAAGGAAATAGTCCAATTTCATTTTTCTGCATGTGGCTGTCCAATTTTCCCAACACCATTTATTGAAGAGGCTGTCTTTTTTCCATTGGACATTCTTACCTGCTTTTCGAAGATGGGTTGACCATAGAGTTGAGGGTCTACTTCTGGGCTTTCTATTCTGTTCCATTGATCTATGTGTTTGTTTTTGTGCCAGTACCATGCTATCTTGATGATGACAGCTTTGTAATAGAGCTTGAAGTCCGGAATTGTGATGCCACCAAGTTTGGCTTTCCTTTTCAATATTCCTTTGGCTATTCGAGGTCTTTTCTGGTTCCATATAAATTTTAGGATTATTTGTTCCATTTCTTTGAAAAAGATGGATGGTACTTTGATAGGAATTGCATTAAATGTGTAGACTGCTTTAGGTAGCATAGACATTTTCACAATATTTATTCTTCCAATCCAGGAGCATGGAACATTTTTCCATTTCTTTGTGTCTTCCTCAATTTCTTTCATGAGTACTTTATAGTTTTCTGAGTATAGACTCTGTGCCTCTTTGGTTAGGTTTATTCCTAGGTATCTTATGGTTTGGGGTGCAATTGTAAATGGGATTGACTCCTTAATTTCTCTTTCTTCTGTCTTGTTGGTGTAGAGAAATGCAACTGATTTCTGTGCATTGATTTTATATCCTGACACTTTACTGAATTCCTGTACAAGTTGTAGCAGTTTTGGAGTAGAGTATTTTGGGTTTTCCACATATAGTATCATATCATCTGTGAAGAGTGATAGTTTGACTTCTTTGGCGATTTGGATGCCATTAATTTCCTTTTGTTGTCGGATTGCTGAGGCTAGGACTTCCAGTACTATGTTGAATAGCAGTGGTGATTATGGACATCCCTGCCGTGTTCCTGACCTTAGCGGAAAAGCTTTCAGTTTTTCTCCATTGAGAATGATATTTGTGGTGGGTTTTTCATAGATGGCTTTGATAATATTGAGGTATGTGCCCTCTATCCCTACACTTTGAAGAGTTTTGATCAGGAAGGGATGCTGTACTTTGTCAAATGCTTTTTCAGCACCTATTGAGAGTATCATATGGTTCTTGTTCTTTCTTTTATTGATGTGTTGTATCACATTGATTGATTTGCAGATGTTGAACCAACCTTGCAGCCCTGGAATAAATCTCACTGGGTCATGGTGAATAATCCTTTTAATGTACTGTTGAATCCTATTGGCTAGTGTTTTGGTGAGAATTTTCACATCTGTGTTCATCAAGGATATTGGTCTATAGCTCTCTTTTTTGATGGGATCCTTATCTGGTTTTGAGATCAAGGTGATGCTGGCCTCATAAAATGAGTTTGGTAGTTTTACTTCCATTTCTACTTTTTGGAACAGTTTCAGGAGAATTAGGAATTAGTTCTTCTTTAAATGTTTGGTAGAATTCCCCTGGGAAGCCATCTGGCCCTGGGCTTTTGTTTTTCTGGAGATTTTTTATGACTGTTTCAATCTCCTTACTGGTTATGGACCTGTTCAGGCTTTCTATTTCTTCCTGGTTCAGTTGTGGTAGTTTCTAGGAATGCATCCATTTCTTCCAGATTGTCAAATTTGTTGGCATAAAGTTGCTCATAATATGTTCTTATAATTGTTTGTATTTCCTTGGTGTTAGTTGTGATCTCTCCTCTTTCATTCATGATTTTATTTATTTGGGTCCTTTCTCTTTTCTTTTTAATAAGTCTGGCCAGGGGTTTATCAATTTTATTAATTCTTTCAAAGAACCAGCTCCTAGTTTCGTTGATTTGTTCTATTTTTTTTGTTTGTTTGTTTCTATTTAATTGATTTCTGCTCTGATCTTTATTATTTCTCTTCTCCTGCTGGGTTTAGGGTTTCTTTCTTGTTCTTTCTCCAGCTCCTTTAGGTGTAGGGTTAGGTTGTGTACCTGAGACCTTTCTTGTTTCTTGAGAAAGGCTTGTACCGCTATATATTTTCCTCTCAGGACTGCTGTTGTTGTGTCCCACAGATTAGAACCATTGTTTTCATTATCATTTGTTTCCATGAATTTTTTCAATTCTTCTTTCATTTCCTGGTTGACCCATTCCTTCTTTAGAAGGATGCTGTTTAGTCCCCATGTATTTGGGTTCTTTCCAAACTTCCTCTTGTGGTTGAGTTCTAGCTTCAGAGCACTGTGGTCTGAAAATATGCAGGGAATGATTCCAATCTTTTGATACTGGTTGAGTCCTGATTTAGGACCAAGGATGTGATGTGTTCTGGAGAATGTTCCATGTGCACTAGAGAAGAATGTGTATTCTGTTGCTTTGGGATGAAATGTTCTGAATATATTTGTGATGTCCATCTGGTCCAGTGTGTCATTTAAGGCCTTTATTTCCTTGTTGATCTTTTGCTTGGATGATCTGTCCATTTCAGTGAGAGGGGTGTTAATGTCCCCTACTATTCTTTTATTATTGTTGATGTGTTTCTTTGATTTTGTTATTAATTCATTTATATAGTTGGCTGCTCCCACATTGAGGGCATAGATATTTAAAATTGTTAGATCTTCTTGTTGGACAGACCCTTTGAGTATGATATAGTGTCCTTCCTCATCTCTTATTATAGTCTTTGGCTTAAAATCTAATTGATCTGATATAAGGATTGCCACTCCTTCTGATTGCTACTTCTTCTGATGTCCATTAGCATGGTAAATTCTTTTCCACCCCCTCACTTTAAATCTGAAGGTGTCTTCGGGCTTAAAATGAGTTTCTTGTAGGCAACATATAAATGGGCTTTGTTTTTTTATCCATTCTGATACCCTGTGTTTTTTGATTGGGGCATTTAGCCCATTAACATTCAGGGTAACTATTGAGATATATGAATTTAGTGCCATTGTATTGCCTGTAAGGTGACTGTTACTGGATATTGTCTCTGTTCCTTTCTGATCTACCACTTGTAGGCTCTCTCTTTGCTTAGAGGACCCCTTTCAGTATTTCCTGTAGAGCTGGTTTGGTGTTTGCAAATTCTTTCAGTTTCTGTTTGTCCTGGAAGCTTTTAATCTCTCCTTCTATTTTCAATGATAGCTTTGCTGGATATAGTATTCTTGGCTGCATATTTTTCTCATTTAGTGCTCTGAATATATCATGCCAGCTCTTTCTGGTCTGCCAGGTCTTTGTGGATAAGTCAGCTGCCAATCTAATATTTTTACCATTGTATGTTACAGACTTCTTTTCCCGGGCTGCTTTCAGGATTTTCTCTTTGTCACTAAGACTTGTAAATTTTACTATTAGGTGATGGGGTGTGGGCATATTCTTACTGATTTTGAGGGGCGTTCTCTGCACCTCCTGAATTTTGATGCTTGTTCCCTTTGCCACATTGGGGAGATTCTCCCCAATAATTCTCTCCAGTATACCTTCTGCTCCCCTCTCTCTTTCTTCTTCTTCTGGAATCCCAATTATTCTAATGTTGTTTCATCTTATGGTGTCACTTATCCCTCGCCTTCTCCCCTTGTGGTCCAGGTGCTGTTTGTCCCTCTTTTGCTCAGCTTCTTTATTCTCTGTCATTTGGTCTTCTATATCGCTAATTCTTTCTTCTGACTCATTTATCCTAGCAGTGAGAGCCTCCATTTTTGATTGCACCTCATTAATAGCTTTTTTGATTTCAACTTGGTTAGATTTTAGTTCTTTTATTTCTCCTGAAAGGGCTTTTATATCTCCCGAGAGGGTTTCTCTAATATCTTCCATGCCTTTTTCAAGCCTGGCTAGAACCTTGAGACTTGTCATTATGAACTCTAGATCTGACATATTACCAATGTCTGTATTGATTAGGTCCCTAGCCTTCGGTACTGCCTCTTGTTCTTTTTTTTTTGTGGTGAATTTTTCCGTCTTGTCATTTTGTCCAGATAAGAGTATATGAAGGAGCAAGTAAAATAGTAAAAGGGTGGCAACAACCCCAGGAAAATATGCTTTAACCAAATCAGAAGAGATCCCAAATCGTGAGGGGGGAGAAAGGTGATAAAAAGAGGTTAAGAAAGAAAGAAAGAAAGAAAAGAAAGGAAAGAAAAAGAAAAAGAAAACGAATAAAGAAAAGTATAAAAAAGAAAAATATTAGATAAACTAGTTAAAAAACGTTAAAAAAGAAAAGGCTAAAAGTTAAAATTTTTAGCAGAAGAAGAGAAAAAAATAAAAATTAAAAAAATGAAAAAGAAAAAAAATCAAATTAACTGAAAGACTAAAGAATCATGGGGAGAAAGCCATGAGTTCCGTGCTTTGCTTTCTCCTCCTCTGGAATTCCGCTGCTCTCCTTGGTATTGAAACCGCACTCCTTGGTAGGTGAACTTGGTCTTGGCTGGATTTCTTGTTGATCTTCTGGGGGAGGGGCCTGGTGTAGTGATTCTCAAGTGTCTTTGCCCCAGGCGGAATTGCACCGCCCTTACCAGGGGCTGAGTAATCCGCTCGGGTTTGCTTTCAGGAGTTTTTGTTCCCTGAGCGCTTTCCGTAGAGTTCCGGAGGACGGGAATACAAATGGCGGCCTCCTGGTCTCCAGCCTGGAGGAGCCGAGAGCCCGGGGCCCCACTCTTCAGTGCGCCCTCAGAGAACCGTGCCCAGTCACTCCCGTCTGCCTGACCTCCGGCCGCGCTCCGAGCTCACCGAGCCTGCGACTGGTTCAAGGTCACCCTGAGCTGCGAGCTCACTGTCGGCTCTGTCTCTGTCGCCGGCTTTCCCGTTCCAATACCCGCAAGCTCTGCGACACTCAGACACCCCCGATCCTTCTGTGACCCTGCGGGACCTGAGGCCACACTGACCCCACGTGGGCTTCACCCTGGTTTAGCCTCTGGAGCGATGTCCCTCAGTGGAACAGACTTTTAAAAGTCCTGATTTTGTGCTCCGTTGCTCCGCCGCTTGCTGGGAGCCGCCCCCCACCCTTGGATTCACTTCTCCGCGAGTCCTACCTTTCAGAAAGTGGTTGATTTTCTCTTTATAGAATTGCTGTTCTTCTTCTCTTCCATCTGCCGATGGATTTGTAGGTGTTTGCACTTTTTAGATAAGCTATCTAGCTGGTCTCCTGCTATCTGTAGTCTCAGCCTGCTACTTCTTCGCCATCTTGACTCCTCCCCCTTAAAATAGATTTTTTTAAAAAAAGAATTGATAAGTTGGTTGAAAAAAAAGAAGAAAAAAAGAGAGAATGTGATCAGGCTGAAGACTAGAACAAAGCCATATGCTAGATTTAGGATATACTTTGATTTGTTAAAAGAAACTGTATTCCAAAATTTTAAAGAAAAATTTACATGTATACAAAAAATAAGGTTCAATACAATAAAGGGATAGAAAATGACTATAATGATGAAAACTTAAAAAGATTTTTTAAAGGTATTGATAAGATAAAATAGTTTAAAAGATTAAAATAGGAAAGGTGAAAATTAAAAAAAAAATTTTAAAAATTTAACCTTCAAGACTAAAGAATCATGGTGGGGGGGGGGAAGCCATTAATTTTATGTGCTGTATTCCCCTAGGTCTGGGGTTTTGCAGTTCTCATTGATCTATTAAACTTGGTTTTGGCTTGATGTTCTTACTGATTTTCTGGGGGAGGGCCCTCTTGCAGTGATTCTCAAATGTCTTGGCCTGAGATAGAATTGCACCACCCTTGCCAGGGGTCAGGCTAAGTAATTGGCTCGGGTTCGCTCTTGGGAGCTTTTGTTCCCTGGACATTTTCTGCACAGCTTTGGAGGACGGGAATGAAGATGGTGGCCTCCCAATCTCCAACCCAGAGGGTGCTTGAGCCCCTTCTTCAGTGAACCCTCAGAGAAATGCGCCAATCACGCCTGTCTTCCCGGTCTCCAGATGCACACTGAGCTCACCCAGCCTATGACTGAGTGTTTCTATCTCCGGCACACAGCCCCATTTTGGATTCTCCAAACCCAGCAGATTCCTGCAGCATGATCCTGTGCTGCTCCTTCTGGTGGAGGAAGGGGAGGGGGGTCTCCTCTGATCTGCCACTTGTGGGGTCCCTGCTTAAAGAGTAGTGGCCCAGCTGTGCCGGAGACCATGGTTTATGGCAACCTCGAGCTGAAAGCTCCCTCCTCGGCTCTGTCTCTGCAGCCAGCTTCCCTGCTCCGATACTTGGGAGCTCTGCCACACTCCAACACCCCCAGTCTTTCTGTGACCCCAAGGATCCTGAGACCACACTCTCCAGTAAAGGCTCCACCCCCATTTAGTGTCTGGAGTGATGTCCCTCAGTGGAGCAGCCTTCTAAAAGTTCTGATTTTGTGTTCTACTGCTCTACTGCTCCAGGAGCTGGCCCTCCCACCGTGGTCTATTTTTCCGTATATCACCTTGGATTCACTTCTCTGCACATCCTACCTTCCAGAAAGTTGTTGCTTTTCTGTTCCTAGACTTGCGGCTATTCTTTTCTTTGATCTGTTGAATTTGTAGGTGTTCAGAATGGTTTGATAACTATCTAGCTGAATTCCTGGGACCTGATGAAATAAGTCTTCTTCTCCTCTGCCATCTTGTTCCTCCCCAGACCTCCATTCTTTACCTTGGCCAATAAGGCCATGTGAGGTCTGGCCCCACTTCCCTCTTTGTGCTCATCTGTTTCTAATTCTTCACTTCAAGGCGGCTTCCATGTTTTTTTCCTTGAATTTTCCAGGTCCTTTGCCTAATCCTGGCTCCCCTCTGGGTGTTTCTGCTGTCCAGGATGCCCTTTCTCCAGGGTCACATGATGTAGAAGCCATGGCATTTCACTCAAAGTCTTCTTCCTCAGAGGTGATTGGAGGCAACTCTTTGGCTCCTACCAGTCTCCTCACTCTTGCCAGCAAGGGTCACCATTGGCTGTGCTGTTATCTACCAACTAGTTTGCTTGTCTGTTTCCTTATCATGTGCCGCTGCCATGGGGTCCATGGGCGCGCACCTCACCTGGGCTCTCTGCACAGTGTGTGGCACAAAGTAGGAGCTCAGGGTATCCACGCTGGACCTAAGAATCCATGAAAACCTGGTCTTGCTGCATCCCAGCTGTGTACCTCTGGAAACTGAACTCTTGAGCACAGTTCTAAATCTGAAAAGATGATGATTCCATGGGGGTATTTTGTTGGGGGGGGGGAGAAGAAGAAGAAAGAAAGTAGGTAAAGCCTTTAGCTCTCTATGGGGTACACAGAGAGCTCTCAAGATGCACAAATCATCATCTCGCATCTTCTCATCACCATCACCACCATCATCATCTTCATCCCAATTATGTAAATTTAAAAGTGCTGTCAGAGAAACAGGTGGAGGGTTGCCTAGACGAGATTTTGTAGGATTGCAATCTATTCAGTTTGGAGTCAAATCGTACAAGTCAGACAGCTCATTTTGGTTTCATTTTATTTTTTGTCAGGATCCAAAGATTGAGCACTTTTTAAAAAGATTTACTTATTTATTTAAGAAAGAGAAAGAATACATGAGACGGTAGAAGGTCAGAGGGAGAAGCAGACTCCCCGTGGAGCTGGGAGCCCAATGCGGGACTTGATCCCGGGACTCAATCCCGGGACTCAATCTTGGGACTCCAGGATCATGACCTGAGCCAAAGGCAGTTGCTTAACCAGCTGAGCCACCCAGGCACCCAAGATCAATCATTTTTTACAGGAGCTAATCTGCACTAACTGTTCCCAGCATCAGTCATTTATCATTCTCTCTCATGGTTCTGGGAACAGACCTGGGACCTGCCGTGTAGTGTCTGTTCAAAGCCCCTCCCTGGTAAGCTGGCGGCTGGGGCTCCTCACATCCCAGAGGGTTCCCCACTCATGTCAGGATGATGGCTGTGGGTTAGAACCTCAGCAGGAGCTCTCAGTGGGAACACCAGTGTGTGGCCTTGGCATGGCCTGGGCATCCTCACAGCATGGCAGCTGGGTCCCAAGAGTGGCACATCCCAGGACATGCAAGCAGGGGGAAGCTCGGTAGCTTTTTCTCACCTAGACTTGGGGATCGCAAGGCATTACTTCCGTCGCATTCCAATTGTTAGAAGAAGCCCATAATCAAAGGGAGGGGGAATCCATCTCTACCTTTTGGTGGATGATGTTCCAAAGAATTTGTGGACGTGTTTAAGACCGGCAGACCAGTCATCATGAGAGGAACCTGATGTACGGATCAGGTGATTCTTGAATAATTTGCAGAAATAAAAACAGTGCTCAAGTGGCTCCAGATGTTTGCACCTGCTCTCTCTCCTGGTAGGCATTATGGTTATCACGTTGGAGGGCTAGATGTATACCCACCAAGGTTCAAATTCTGGCTCAGCCACGGTTAGCCTCGAGACTCTAGGCAAGTTTGTTAGCCTCTCTGAAAAGCAGAGAGACACATAGGAGGTTCACCCTCTTTACTGTCACAGATGCTCCAACCAGGCAGAGGCACACTCCTTCCAAAAGAGGGGGCGAGTGTGAGGGTCACCTTGCCCTCAGCCAGGTCCCTTGGGGACTTGAGTTCCTTACCATTCATGTGGCTCTCAAGTGAGCCCCTCTAAAGGCTGAGTTCCAGGTGCTGGGGTGGGTGGGCATGGCAACAGCCCCGTCGCAGCCGGCGCGTGGCCAGGCACTCAGATTTGCCAGTGTGGGCGCAAACACTCTCTCCCCAGAAAAGCTGCTTGAAGGCATAGACTAGGGGAAGGGAAGGTTAAAAATAAAGAGTGGCCATGTTCGGTTTTGAAATTAAGGAAAGCCTGGACTCAAAGGCCGCTTGATTCCCTTGCTTTGGGAGAGGCAGGCTGTTGAGGCGGAGGCACTGTGGACCTTCCTTTCCCTAGAGCCGTAATTCATGGAAACCTCTAGAACCAGACAACCACACCTCCTAGCTCACAGTTGGGGTCTCCTCAGAAGCATTCCTGTGTCAGTTGCTCTGCAAGGTTTGGGAACTAGCAGCTCTCATCCTCATTTTGTTTGTACCCCAGAGAGATTTTAGATGTTCAAGTCGGAATGTTTTTGAATTGGGCACTTGCTCTCCACTTATCCTCTACCCTCGCTGTTACCTCTGTCCAGCGAGCCTGTTTACATCAAATACTTTCTTAGCTCTGATCATCATCCAAGTATGGTTTTCGTCCTGCTTCCTTTGGCTTTTCCTTTTCTTGCTCTCCCAACGCCAATAAAACATACACGTATGATGCCCACGTGGCATTCCCGGAACCGTGCTCAGTACTCATCGGCTGTAACCTCAGTTACCATCCTGGAAACCCTGCACGGGGGGTTATCTCCCCTTCACAGAGAAAGCAACCAAGCATCAGAGGGGTTAACCAATTTACCCAAGATAACATGGTTTGTGAAAGGGGCAAAAATGGTATTTGAACCTAGAGAGCAGCAGTTAGGCATTAATTTGTAGTCACAAGTGACAAGGAAATCCACTTCAGATTGGCTTAATTTAAGGGGAAAAAATGATGTGATTGATTAGCTAAAATAGGATATGTCTGAATCTGGGGGCTCAAACTCCCATCTCTGAGTTCTGGTTTCCTCTGTTTGGCATCATTTTCAGACCAGCCCTATCCTTGCAGTGGTGAGACAGCTTCTAGCATCTCCTAGCCAACAACCCTCCCACCAACCCTAGTCAAAGAAGAGCTTTTTCCCCTCTCTGATAGGCTTTTTTTTTTTTTAAATGCCCAGGACATAATTCATGTAAGAATCAAATCCCATAAGCATCTCAGAACCAATCATGAGGCCAGAGGGCTACGATGGGTATTGGTCACAGCTTCATGCTTGAAGTCTTGGGTGGATTGGCATCTCCTGAACTGTAGTGACTGAGAATGAGGGGTGCAGTGTATCAAGAGGAGTATTGGTGTGCTCTTTCCAGAAGGGAAAAATATCCAATACTTATGCTAGCAAAGACGTTTGTTGTCTTTCTCATAGGCTTCAGAGGTATTGAGAATCTTCCATTAAGAGTAAATGCATAGGAGCACCTGGGTGGCTTAATAGGTTGGGTGTCCAACTCTTGATTTCGGCTCAGGTCATGATCTCATGGCTGTGGGACTGAGCCTCACATTGAGGAGTCTGCTTGAGGATTCTCTCTCCTTGTGTCCCAATTCTGCACTCTGTCTCTGTCTCTGTCTCTCTCTCTCGGTCTCTAAAATAAATAGCCAAAACAAAACAAAACAAAAAATGAATACCTAAACAGTAAAGGTTAGATGGGTCTGTGCCTATTATCTTAGCACCTAGCAGTGACTCCACAAATACGAGCTTTTAGAGGACACCACCTATCTCCTATGTCATCCAAGGGGACTGTCTCTTATCTCCTTACTATTCTAAGGGTAAGCATGTGACCTAGGCTTGAGAAACCTGATGTTTATCTTCCTGGTGATGATAATTAAATTAGAGATGGATACTCAAGGCGAGCCAGTAAAACTCCTAAAACTTTCATGGGGACTATTGGAAAAAAAAAATAATAAATTCCAGAGGTGCCTGGGTGTTTCAGTCTATTAAGTGTCCGACTCTTGATTTCAGCTCAGGTCATGATCTCAGGGTCATGAGATCAAGTCCTGGGTTGGGCTCCATGTTGGGCTTGGAGACTGCTTAAGATTTTCTGTCTCCCTCTCCCCTAGTCTGTCCCCTCTCTCCCTCTTAAAAAAAAAAAAAAAGGAAAATATAGGGGCACCTGGGTGGCTCAGTGGGTTAAAGCCTCTGCCTTTGGCTCAGGTCATGATCTCAGGGTCCTGGGATCGAGCCCCACATCGGGCTCTCTGCTCAGCAGGGAGCCTGCTTCCTTCTCTCTCTCTCTCTCTCTCTCTGCCTACTGTGATCTCTGTCTGTCAAATAAATAAAATCTTTAAAAAAATAAAGGAAAATATAAATTCTCCTTTCACTCATATTTCATATTGCAAGCAGCTCTGGGGATATTGGCTGGAGGTTCTAGTGCCACCCAAGAAAATGAAGCTATCGATTCTATAGAAATGAAGCTACAATTAGGTGAGGTAGAGAGGGACAGCTTTCTGATAACTGTAGGAGTCCCTGGATTCATTTGTACCTGAAGCCAGACAACTCAAGGCTTTAATTACCCAAACAAAGAGTTAAAAGTTAACTAAAAAAGTTACCTTTGTAACAAAGTTACAAAGTTACCTTTGTAACAAAGGTAACTAGTTACCTAAACAAAAAAGTTGCACTTTTTTTTTTTTCTTTTAATTACTCCAGTCTTAGGTGGGTTTTGCCACTTGTAAACCCAAGGGCATCCACATACAAGTGCAGTATCCAGGCAGGAATTCCCCTTCAGGAGGGAACAAGACGGATGGACACTCTTCACATTTGGTCAGAGGGAAAGGGAGGACATGAGGTCCCCTTGTTTTAGGGTATGGGGTGTCTGAGAGCTAGGCCTCTTGGGGGTCAGAGAGACACCCCCAGTGAAGCTTTAACCCCTCCGACACTTCCTGGTCATGGAGACTTCTCTTTGGGAATTCCCTGGAAGTTACTGCATGGCTGATTAGAAATACCTGCAGTAAAACGGTTTCTATTTATCCCACCTCTCTTAGCAGAAGCTCTTCTGGAACCAAGAGGCTCCTGAACATTTTCACGAGGGGTTTAAACACGGAGGTTGTAGGGGCTGATAGACCTGAATTCAAGCCCTCACTTAACCTCTTATCAGTTGTGTGACTTTACTCAAATTACTCAGCATCTCTGTGACTCCGCTTTCTCACCCATAATATGGGTTTAATAATAATCCAGGGGCATCTGGGTAGCTCATTCAGCTAAGTGTCTCCCTTCGGCTCAGGTCATGATCCCAGGCTCCTGGGATTGAGCTCCCCATTGGGCTCCCTGCTCAGCGGGGAGCCTGCTTCTCTTTCTCCCTCTGCCTCTCCCCTCTGCTCATGTTCTCTCTCAAATAAATAAATGAAATCTTAAAAAAACACGTAATAACATCCAGCTCCTGCCTTTTATATGAGGCTCACATGGGCTTAACCCTGGTGAGAACCTAGTAATAACTCAATAAAAGCAAGCTATTGTCATCATTATAAAGCAAACTGCATCCGCCCCACCGAGATGTTCAGTTTTGTGTGCAGTGTAATTAGAAATCTCTCCCTTGCTGTCTTTTTTTTTTTTTCTTGCTTGTGGGCATTTTGGCGGTGGAGGTAGCCACAGGTAATGGACATTACTGAAGATTTATGAAGAGAGAATGCAATTAAAAGCATAGTCTTGGGAACTAGACCACCAGGATTCAAACCCTATCCTCACTCTTGGCTGTGTGAACTTGGACAAAAGGCTCCATCTTTTTGTGACTCAGTTTCCCCATAAAAATGAGGACGGTAGAAATAGGATCTGTCTCATTAGGATTAAGTAAATGAATATTTGTAGAGTGCTCAGGAGAGTTACTGGAACATGCTTTGTGCCCTATAAGGGCTGGTCGTCCTCTCTGGATTTAACGTGGTATGGCACTGACCACAAACAGCTCAGTGGCCAAGCCCTGACTTCTGCCGGACACAAGCAACTCTGTGCGCATGCTAAAGGCTTTGCTGAGTTCTGACAGCCTGGGTTCTCTCATGGTCCCTCTAAACCTCAGCATCACGCAGCAATGCACATATTGGTGACAGCTCTGGCCATGCCAACACTGTGTGTGGGCTTTCACAAAATTTTGTGTGATTCATCACAAATTTTTTAAAGGCAGCCTGCATTCAAAATCTGCCTCTTCCACCTGCTGTTCTGCCTCGGGCCAGTTCCTTAACCTCCGAGCCTTGGCCTCCTCCACTGTAAAATGGCAAAACTAATAGTCTCTACTTTATAGGGCTGTTGTGAGGAATATGGGAGTTACTACGGTAAAGCCCTAGGATAGGGCTTGACGCATTGTAAATGTTACATGACTGTATTGTGAATAAGAATATCCAGTTAATAGACTCTGCAAATAGAAGGCCCCTCAGATACCCTTAGAATTCTCCTAAAAGGGCTGACAAAGTGTGCCCATTGATCTTGTACCTTAGAGGTTTCAAGCTTGTCAGCCTGCTTGAAATACATTTCAAATGGACATATTTTATTTGCATAGCCTAGAGTTTCAAAAAATTAGAATTAGTGGCCCATATTTTAAAATCAGGATGTTTTATGTAAAAATCCAGATTTCTAGCTTTTCTTGAGGAATGGGAAAATATGGCTCTGTTGGACTGCCTTCTTGCAGGTTGTCTCTGGGAGAGGACGCCACAGGGGCTGCTCCTGTTAGATGGGACAAGAATTCTTGGCTCACAGCACTCAGGTTTTTCCACTCCTGTAATGTTTCAGGCACTAGCCTGGCTCCTGTAATAATGCAAATAATCGCTAACACATACACAAAACATACCATATTCCAGACCCTGTCTCATTAGATCTGCATAACAATACTAAGGGAGAAGTATTAGTATTGTCCCTCTCATCTTTTTTTTTTTTAATTTTAAGATCTTATTTATTTGACAGAGATTACAAGCAGGCAGAGAAGCAGGCAGAGAGAGAGAGGAAGAAGGAAGCAGGCTCCCTGCTGAGCAGAGAGCCTGATGCAGGACTCCATCCCAGGACCCTGAGATCATGATTTGAGCCGAAGGCAGAGGCTTAACCCACTGAGCCACCCAGGCGCCCCTGTCCCTCTCATCTTATGGGTGGAAGGGCATGGCTAAGTAATTTCCCAAGGTTATAAGCTGGTTAGTAGCAGACCTGGGAGTTGAACACTCTAAATTCAGAGTCTGGGTTCTCACCAGTTGCGCCATTCTCTAGAGTAGCCCCTTCCTTCTAACCAAGGTGAAGTTTTCTGCAGTTGTATCAATGAGATGGGAACATGATCCAGAGGGCTGATATTCAGCTTTCATGGTCACGTTGGCCAAGAGGACATAGTTGTGGATGTCTAGGGTCATAATGTAGGGAATTAACTGCCTTATTACCCCATTGTCCTCAGTGTCTCCAGACTCATCTCTGATACCCAAGGACAGTCCTGCTCAGAATAGAAGCTCCCATAGAAGCAGTTGCACTTGGAAGTGAGAGTGACCTCCCACCCTAGTGCCCCCCAGCTCAGCCCTGAGCTGCAGGGCACAGAGGACCAAGGCCATCTTCAGGAGCTGGTCCATTCTGCTCATTCTTGACAGCCATAGACACACCCCTTCCTAGATGGCTGTACTCCCTTTCCAAATGGACTGAGGGTCAAAGGTGTCACCCACCTATTTCTTTTTTTAACCTGTGTTCCTTTTTGATAAACATAAAAATCCCACCATGGCCAGGAAATATCCATAAGCTCCCATCCCGGAGCCTGTGATTCTCAATTGAGAAATTCCTGTTTTCTATAGTCTTTTCAGCAAGATTTGGTCAAGTTTTTCTTCCTGAAATCTGTATTATAGAAACAAGACATCTTATTTCCCCTTTCTGGTTATAACATTATGTAATAATATTTGAAGATGTTTTTTTCAAAATACGACTCAACCTTCCTTGCAAACCCTGGAGAATCACTGATCTCTGAGTGATTCTCATGGATTTTTAAGAGGATGTCTTTACCCAAATGGTAGCTTTTGAGATAATGCCTGACAACTGCTATCAGATGCTTAACATTTGAAAATAAATTCACAAAACACAGAAGATGAACAGATGGTCTGTGAGTTTTGTCCATTCTCTGTAGCTTTCCACCACTCTCTGCTGCATCAGACATAAAGGAGTTCGAGCCAGCCCCAGGTGGGTGTATCGCGAGGGGGAGGTGAGCTGCTGTACCCGGTCCTGAACCATACACAGCAACAGCTGTCTTCAGGGGCCCTCAGGAGGGCTGCACCCACAGATGGGGTCCTTGCTCCTGGTTCCTGCTGGTGAGGACAGCGCTAGTGGGACAGGGCACTGAAGTCACCTGGGTCTTCTGGCTGGTAGAGCAGCCTTCTTACTATCTTCCCGTCTTGTTCCCTGGAACAATTAGGAGTGAGATTTCTTCCCTGCCTGGGCTTGCCTGGTAACACCCCACATCAGAAGGTGTGGTTCCAGAATCCAGCTTGGCCAATTTACCAGCACTGGAGTCAGACCGTAGGCTATGATCTTGTGCATACCTGGTGTAGCAAATGACCACAAACTGGATGGCTTAAGACAATAGACATTTATCCTAATAGAGTCATCCTCTTAAAACTATAGAAACAGACAGTTCTGGAGGTCAGAAGTCTAAAATCAAGGTGTGGGAGGGGCTGCACTCTCTCTGGAAGCCCTAGGGGGAGAATCTGCTTCTTATTTCTTCCAGCTGCTGGCCCCATCTTCACCCCGACTTCCTCTGTGCGTGTCTTTGTGGTCTGCCTTAAAGATACCGGTGACGGCATTATGGCCCACCTCGGTAATATGGGGTTATCTCTTCCTCTTGAGATCCTCAGTGCCCTTACCTCTCCAAAGACCCTTTTCCCAAAGAGTAAAATCTTTAAAAAGTGACTCTTACAAATTCCAGGATTAGGACTCGAAATCTCAGGCTTAATCCATCAAGCCAGAGTCCTGGCACTCCTGCCTTCCAGCGTTGGCCTCTTCCCTTCAGAAAAGTCACGCAGCCTGTGCAGGTTCCTAAAGAGACTGATCCTGGGGTGGCTGGAAGAGCACGCGGCTGGGAATCCGTAGAACCACTTGGGCTGGGCAGTCCCCCTCAGTCACCTTTCCTCTCTCTGTTCTTCCTCTCTTCAATGATGGTGGTCAAGGCAGACAAGCACACTTCTGCTTTCTCGCTGCCCTATTGCAATGGTCTCTATTGGTCTTCCTGTTCTTCCTCCTCTCCCTGCACACGTGTTCTCTAAGGTAGCTCAGATGTCAACCCTCTTGTGGATGGTCTCTGTGCAGAGACAGAGGAAAGGCCCTCCAGAGATGTCCCTGTTCTAATCCCTGAGACCTGCGAATATGTTCCCTCATGTGGCTAAAGGGACACTGTGGATGTATCAGGGATTGTGGGCTAAGATGATTATCCTGGGTTATCTGTCTAGGTGGGCCCAATGGAGTCACACTGGGGACAGTCACAGACAGAAAAGAAGATGTGGTAAAGCACACAGAGATGAGAGTGATGTGCTTTGAAGGTGACAAGCCAAGGCCAGATGTAGGTGGCCTCTAGAAGGTGAAGAAGACAAGGAAATAGACTCTCCCCCTCAGAGCCTCCAGAAGGAACCTTCTCTGCAGGCACCTTGATTTTAGTCCAGTAAGACTGGTTTTTGGACTTCAGGCATCCACAACTGTAGGACAACAAATTGGTGTTGTATTAAGCCACACAGTTTGTGATCATTTGTTATAGCTGCAGCAGGAAATAAATACAGTGTCCAGGGTTTCTCACTGGACTTAGAACAAAGTCAGGCTTCTCACCAAGGTCTAGAAATGCCTACCGGATCGGGCCCCTGCCTTCCTCCCCGGCCTCATCTCCACCACCTCGCCTGGTGCTTAGTGTTCTTCGGCAGCACTGGCTCCTTGCTGGTCTTCGGTGGGCCAGGCCTTACGCTCTGGCCTTTGCTGTCCCCTCTGCCTGCAGTGCTTTGCTCTGGCTCATTGTTCCTGAGCTCAGACTACAGCCTTCTCAAGGAGGCCTTCCCTGAGCATCTGGGCTAAACACTCCAACCACCCCACCCATCCCAGTCTTTCATGTTTTCCATAGTAGATGCTGCCGTCTGCGATTGTGTTCCTCACTATTTAACATGAATCCTTCCTGCCATGTTTTGTTCCCTGTCTGGATCAGTCATTGGCCCTAAAGAGAGATTTAGTGAATAGATGATGAAAGACAGTCATTCATGTTCGGCTCTAATAATTTCACCCTGCAGTCATGGACTGACAGATTTCAATCTTTGTAGCAGAAGAGAAAATCACCCTCAAGCCAGGGTTTGAGTCGGGTGATGACAGAGGGTGGGATCTGGAGGCATTTTCTGCTTGCTCCTCTCTTCTGTCAGAATTTTCTCTCCCTTAACATAATTTTTAATTATTTCCCCTTTCTCACCATCTTCCCCTATGAAGTATCCTCTGGGTTCTTTCCACTTACACCCAGTGGAAGTTCCTGAGGGCAGTCTTGGGGTCAGCTACCTTCAGGGGCTCCTCAGCTCAAGTTCCCATGGTTGCTCTTGGCTTTCTGCTACTTAATGAGGGCAATGATGTGAATCTGGTCCTGCCTACGTGTTGGGGTTCAAGGACACTCCTCTAGTTTGAGACTAAGGGCTTTTAAATCTTGGGGGCTTAAATAAATGATGATTTCTGCTCTGTGTGGGGCCTGAGTCTTTTGATCCAAGGAGAAGGTTGTTTCCATTTGGATAAATGGTGTTGGTCTGCTGGCCCACACCAGCTCAGAAGCTCTCAGTCAGGGAAAGGAGGACTGTAGTGCCCAAGGTGGAGATGACTATAGTGCCCTCTACTTCCCCTCAAGGTGGGAGGGCTGATCTGGTTGATCAAGGTTGTGCAAATTCGGGGTGCCCTGAGTGCCTCAGTCAGTTAAGCATCTGCTTTCAGGTCAGGTCATGATCCTGGGGTCCTGGGATCGAGCTCCACATTGGGTTCCCTGCTGAGTGGAATCGCTGCTTCTCCTTCTGCCTCTCCCCTTGCTCATGTTCTCTCTCTCTCTCTCTCTCTAATAAATAAGATCTTAAAAGAAGATTGTGCACACTCATTAGACACAGCCCAAGACCCCTTTACTCTCCCATACTCCACCCTGTGTTATGTCTCTTGGAGGAAGCCCTTTCTCTCCATGTGGTAGGCAGCTTCTCACAGGGCTCTCAGTAAGGTCTGCCTCTCCTGTGTATGCTGCTGTGTAATCCCTCCTCCTCAAGTGCAGGCTGGACCTAGTGACTTGAATGCAATGTCCATCTCACTGGTGTTCTTGCTCAGCTGCCCTCTTAGCTTGTATGCTTCGATAAAGCATGCTGCCATTTAGGAACGGTGCACATGGCAGGGAACTGGGCCCAGCCTCCAGCCAAGGGCCACCAATGAATTGAAGCTTTCAGGTCAATAGCTCCCAGGAAACTGAAACTTCCCAACAACCATGCGAGAGAGCTTAGAAGTGGATTCTTCCCCAGTTGAACCATCGGATGAGACCACAGCAAGTGACAGCTCCAGCCAGCATCTTGACTGTAGTTTATGAGGACTCTGAAACAGAGGACCCAGCTAGAGTGTGCCTGGATTCCCAACCCATGGAAACTGTGAGCCAAGAAATGTGTGTTGTTTTAAGCTGCTAAGTTTTGGGGTTATTTGTTAATAATGATAGATGAGTAATACTGCCTACATGATCTGGATGAATTCTTCCCACAATCCAGCTCACCTTAGCGTTAGGATCCCACATTGGGATATGCAGTTCAGTCTTGAAATAGTAATCAATGCTTTCTTTGCTAGGCATTGCCCTTTTTGTATTTATTTTCCTCTTGGACCTTGTGGGGAAGAGTGACTGGTTGAAAACAGAATTGAATGTTCTTGTGTCTCTTGTCCAAACACCATTATAATCTTACCTTGATATCCGGCCCAATTTGGGGAGGTTCTCTGCTAAGGAGACTTGCATTTATGGGACAAAATCCATAGTGGAGAGTTCTCTGCTAAGGAGACTTGCATTTATGGGACAAAATCCATAGTGGAGAGTTCTCTGCTAAGGAGACTTGCATTTATGGGACAAAATCCATAGTGGAGAGAGTGTGGTTCAATCCTTTAGCAAGGCCTCTAGAATTCAAACTCAGATTGCTTTGGGAAGTTAGGATTCACTTTGGGAGTCAGCGTTGCATGTCTAGGAAGTGATGAACAGAATTCCACGCGGGTCAAAGCAATTTCAGATCAAAACCAGCAAAGATATGGGACCTGCGCTATTTGGCTTGAGGGCTTGTAGAGCCAGATGTTGATTGATTGTGCTGGATTGAGTGTCCCAGATTTAGTGCCCACTTATCTTGCTTTGCATTCCTCCGTGATTTCTCTTGCATCTCAGCTCATGTATGAGGTTAGAAAAAGAATGATGGCAGAAGTAACATCCGAGGATTTCAGAACGTTGTCCTCATTCATGTAAAGAGCATTTACCACCAGCTCTCAAGTTGGCATTAGGATCCCACAATGGGATATGCAGTTCAGTCTTGAAATAGTAATCAACGCTATTATTCAGTGGACAAGCCTGAACTCTGCCCCCAGGTCTTTGTTGAGATTGAAGAGGCAGGTAAGACTGACTTCTGCCGGGCCATATGGCCTGAGCATGGGAAAGCCCAGGTATTTTCCTGGCAATTTCTTTCCCATCTACCTTATTTTTCTGATGCTCCCTAAGTTCATGAATGGGTCCATTAATTGACTGGGTAGTAGACACAAAATTGGTTACGGATTATTCTATCCCTATGTCCATTCACCTTTGTAATGTGTTTTTATAGTGCCTCCCATCCCAAAGTGGAAGCTCTTTCTCCACCCCTTGACCTCGGCTTATGGGAAAACAGTGAACCAGACATAAACAGAGGCTTGAAAAGTCTTTGTCACTGTAGTTTCTTCCCATTACTGTTCTTCGGAGTCCTCAAAACTACTAGACGAAGATGCCTATGTTCTAGCTGGGACATATGAGAATATGCAGAGCAAAAACAAGCAGACACAACCAGTTTCCTCAATAGCAGTGATGCTGTCAGACACTACACAGGTGAATGAGACCATCCTAGACCATCTGACCATCACCAGTTGACCCTTCAGCTGACTGAAGGTATACAAGCAAGACCATCAGAGAGACACTGGGATGGTCAGACCAGAGAAACCACCACTGTGAACTGAATAAATAGATTTTTTAAATTTTTATTTATTTATTTGAGACAGTGAGTAAAAGAGAGCATGATGGGGAGAAGGTCAGAGGGAGAAGCAGACTCCCCGCGGAGCTGGGAGCCCAATGAGGGACTTGATCCTGGGACTCTGGGATCATAACTTGAGCCAAAGGCAGTCACTTAACCAACGGAGCCACTCAGGCACCCCTAAATGGCTATTTTTAAGTGACACTGAGTTTTGAGGTGGTTTGTTGCTCAATATTAGTAATTGGTAGAGACTTGTATCATGTGTATGTTCCCACCAACTCTTCTTCTTGGTGGATTTTGAGTCCCTGAAGGCAAAGGACCATAGCTCATCAGAAGGTCAAATTCAGGTCTTTGCCCTTGGTACTGAGGTTGGCAGTGACACAAGGGAACCTCTGTGAACCAAGTGTAATGCCAGCTGACTCCCTGAAGTACATCTCACTTGCAGCTCATCTCTCATACATTACTAAACTTGAGGGATCTTTGAGGTAGACCAAAATTCCCATCTGCAGAGAATCCACCATTATGGTTTGCTTCCTGAGCATATACCCGCCTTGTTCCAAGAACAGCTTCCAATTGTTATTCAGAGCAATCCCTTGCTCATTCTCAGTTCATGTGGTTTGGGTGACAGTCTACCAATGGGTCCAGAAGTCCAGCTCATGATACATGTGGTCGGTAGTCTCTGAGAGGACGCCCAGGGGTCCCCACCTCTGGGGGTGCTCACCTTGGGTAAGGCCTTCCCCTTGAGTGTGGGTTGCATTTATTGACTTGCTTTTTTTTTTTTTAAGATTATATTTATTTGTCAAAGAGAGAGAGAAAGCATGGGCAGGGAGAGGGAAAAAGAGACGCCCGGATGAGCAGGGAGCTCGATGCAAGACAAGATCCCAGGACCTGGGATCATGACCTGAGCTGAAGGCAGACACTTAACTGACCAAGCCACCCGATGTTCCTATTGACTTGCTTCTAGAGAACAGAAAACAGAAATGTGACGGGATGTTGCCTCTGAGATTAACGGCTTCCAAACTGGACATCTGAATCATTAGCCGCAGGGGAAGCCAGTTGCATGTCCAGACAGTCTTCTGGAGAAGCCTATCCGTTGAGGAACTGGAGCGGCCAACGACATGTGAGTAAGCTTGGAGGTGAGTCCTCTCTTCTCCCAGTTGATCCTTCATGTTGCTGCCGCCCTGGCCAATAGCTTGAGAGCAACCTCATGAGAGCGGTTACACCAGCTACGCCACACCTAGTTTTCTTGCCTGCAGACACTGAGAGCGAGTGCATGCTGGTTGCTTCAGAGTTGGGGGGTAACTTATTATACAGAAATGGGTAGCTAAAACAACCTAGATCTGGCCAATCACAGTACCTCCCCCAGCTCCCTGCTCCACTCCAGCCATAGTGCGGAGTTCAGGAGTGTACATGTGACCAGGCCGAGCCAATCGGAGTAAACTGCAGGACTTTCATAGGAGCTCTCACTCATTTCTCATTGGACATGATCCTAGCAAGATAAGAAGTTGGGACTTCTGCATCTTCTTGTCCCCATGAATAGGAAGTCCTGGGCTGGGGGCACCTAAGTGGCTCAGTCAGTTAAACGTCTGCCTTCAGCTCAGGTCATGGTCCCACACAGACATCAAGCCCCACATCCGGGCTCCCTGCTCAGCAGAGGGCCTGTTTCTCCCCCCTCTTCTGCCTCTCCCCCTGCTCCTGCTCTTTCTCTGTCTCAAATAAATAAAATCTTTAAAAAAAAAAAAAAAAAAGGACAGTCCTGGGCTATCTGATTGGGTCTCTGTATCCCCAGCACCCAAAACTGTGCCTGGCTCAAAGTAGGTGCTCAACACATAGGAAAGGAAAGGAGGCTTATATCCAGCAGAAGGAGAAAACAGGGGCCAGCGTGACATGGGGAAGAAGCAGAAGTAGCGACAGCAAACTCTTCTCTCTTGTCATCTTAAATGAAACACGTCATCAAAGGTCTACAGAAAGCACACTTATTTTTGTTTTCTAAATGCAATGCACGGAACACACAGTTTCTTCCTTATGTTTAAGTTGGCTTTCCCCAATTTTAACTGGCAGAGTTTCTAAAATTCTGCAAAAAAATGCACTAGGATCAATGGATTCACTACATCTGCCCAATGCTCCATTTACTGGGCGTTTTCCAAGGAGGCAGGAGATGAATAAAGTCTGTGGAGTCACAACACACTGGGTGTGACAGGTTTGCTCTTTTCTGCTACCCACTGGCGTGAGCAGCTCTGAAGGCATGTGCGATAGATTGGATTAGTTCATCTTTCAAAAAGAAAATAGAAGCATGATTTCATTCAGAGAAGACATCAGGCTGACACCCAGTGATTCATTAAGGTGCCACTCTGATCTCCAACAGTGGGCTCCTTATCGTGCTGACAAATTTTATTTTCTTCCTCTTCCGGCCTCCCAGGGCAAGAACGATTGTGGAGTAAAGGGCATATGCCTTTTTTTTTTTTTTTTCTTTTGGCATATGTCAAATTAGGGGAAATCAGTAGAAAGTAAGTGGTTTTACAAATAGTGACATCATCATAGAACACAGAACAGTGTATTCTCAGGACATCTGGGTGGCACAGTTTGTTAAGCATCTGATTCTTGGTTCCAGCTCAAGTTGTGGTCTCAGGGTTGTGAGGTCGAGCTCTGCTTTAGGCTCCATGCTCTGTGCATGGAGAGTCCGCTTGGGGTTCTCTCTCCCTCTCACTCTGCCTCTCCAGGTCATTCTCTGTCTCTAGAATATATACATCAGTTGAACAGAAAGGAAGAAAAGTGTTTTCTTTGTACTGACAGCAACTTCTTTGCTGACTTTTGTTACAGGTGGATTGAATGAAACCTTTAATAAGTACTTCGTGCTTGAGGATTTAATGCAGGCAAGCCATGCTGAATGGATTACTGAACAGATCTCCTGATTCTGGGCACAGGAAAATATTGAGGTCATGAAGTCTGTGATTTCAATGGCAGAAATTTCAGCCTCCAATCTATAGTACCCAGGTACGTGGATAGAGAGTGTAACACAACAGGGCATGGTGGAGACTGGGGCAGAGCTCGAGTCCACCTTGCTTTTAAAGGAGACAGCCATTTCTCAGTTTGGTTAAATTATTTCCACAGGGGAATGAGGCCCAGGGCTGATTTTTCTTTTTTAAGTGAATCTGAAAACCCTAGAATTTATATAGAAGATACCATTTTTTAAATGTTGGCAATGAAGTAAGATTGTGTGCGTGCAAAACAAAGCTTGTCCATCAGCTGCATCGGCCTGTGGCTCTCAAGTTTATAACCCACCCTTGTCCCAGGGCCTGTTTAAAAGCAAGACACACTAACCAGAGAGTTTGCATATATTAACTCAGTTTAATCATATCAATTCTTAAACAAAAAATTTCCTCCAAGAGACAATAGTTCACAGTAACTGCAAAGCTTACTCACAATTTTTAAAAATACCAGTCATGCTTAGCATTCAAAGAAGATATGGTAGGATAACCGTAAAAACATTTACCAGGAACATCAGCTTCTGACTTTAAAAATGACAAATACCGAAGCATTTTGGTATGAGACACGGTAGGTTTGACGTCGTCTGTTCCTTTTGACGAGTTTCTGGAAGTTTGGAAAATTGTTCCTTCTAATTGGAGAAAGCGCTTACTCTAAACTAAACATTTTCAAATGTAGAAAACAAACTAGCAAGCTACACATACAAAGAAAAGCCCTCGAGGACAAGCCCTCCACGCGCTGACTGCCAGGCTGCGGACGCGCCAGGGATCCTGGAAGACTAGAATCGATACATACACTTGGCCTGAAGTCTAACACAACTCCAGGGTGGACAACGGAGTCGCCTTCGCCTACACATTAATGACAAACTCTGGGTTAGTATAGGAGAAGCCAGCAAATTCATTTTGGTCCAAGTTCATGATGAAGAGTTTATCAGTAGGCGTGAGTTCCACAGGCTGTCTGGTGAACTCTTTGTCGAAGTTGGAGGTGTCTCGCTTGTCTCTCTGCCAAATGGAAAGCAAACACATTAACACAGCGGAAGAAGGAAGCGCGACCCACACCTGCCAGTTAGCGGGAAGCCGATGGCACCTGACGGGCCGAGGCAGAACGAGCCCCGGGCGGAGCTGCTGGGCAGGTGCCGTGTGCCTACCATCCCCTGCCTTTCACCTCACGTTGACTGTTGGCTTCGGGAGAGAACACTTGGTGGCGGTTGCCTAAGAAAGGAAACGGAACATTGAATTTCTTGAAGGATTGTCATAACGTGGACTGGGCATTGGGGTGGGGGGGAGGCGTGTTTCTGTTTTCTTTGGCTTTGAGATGAACTGAGCTGGAAACTACTTCTTCCCAGTGGAATTAGTCACAGGGTAGAGCATCCCGGAGGAAAGCAAGCATCCCACAGCGACCCCTGTGGCGAGGAGGCGCCTTTTCTTTAAAAAGAAGAGCAGGGGCACAGCCGCTCAAGGTGCCCAGGAGGTGGACGGAGTGGCATGGGGGGGGGGCATCAGATGGTTGCCTGATGAAAGGAACAGATCCCTGTCCGTCCCACATTCCCTGGTGCCAACTAGGCTCTGAAGGGATGTTCAGAAATCCACCCACAGACTAGAATTTGGGTCTTCATCAGCCACAGGCGGTCTCCAAGGATGGTTACAGCATAGCGTGCATCTAGTCAACAAGCTCTAAGAAACCAAACCCAAAGCTTAAAGTGAGGTCTCTAGGGGCAGCCTTACAACAAAAATTCTATTCTCCTGGTTAGCCTGACATTTCTGTGTCAGGTTGGGGGTCCCAGGCTGCTAACTACAGTTTGGGGCAACCGTTTCCAGGGAATGGCAGAGTGTGGGCTCATAGAAACACCTGGCGTCTGTAGATGTTCTCACCCGCTCAGGGCCCTGCGGACTCTCGTCTTCCCGTCCTCACCACCCAGCTGAGGGCAGGAGGAGATGGGGACCTCACTGTCTCCTCCCCCAACCCCCCACGGTTTGACATAGGAGAAGACGGGTGCAGGAAGATACAGTGACTTGCCCAAGGCTGCACATTGCAGTAGGGATCTCTACCTGACCACGCTGCTCTTCATTAAGGCTAACCTCAGCCCCTTTGATGGGGGGTGTGCGTGCGGGGAGACGGTCTGATGGCTGGTTTAGTAGAGGATGGCTGAGGAGAGCGCCTGGCTCGGCCTCACCGAAGCCAGAGCTGGGTCAGATTGTAAAGCGGGGAGGCTCAGTGAGTCCGGACTGATGTGCTGGAGTCCAGCCAATTGCCATTCATGCCTTAGGGTTAGCTCCTACTGGGTGCTGACTGGTAGGGTTTCTCGTCGTTGGGCTCATTCCCCTTTGCCAGTACCTCCCACAAGAATTCAGTCGTTCAGGCTGCTCCCTCGAGATAGGTAAAATGTCTCTATGGAGTTGCCACTGAATTGTGTTGCATGTGCTGGGGTGTGGGAGTCCGGGGCGGGGGTGGGGGTAGGGATTAGTGTTGCCAGACTGCAGTGGGCTCAAGATGCAGATGGAGCTGTTTTCTAGGTGGTGGGCCCTCTCATGCCCGTTCATTCTGCTTTATCTTCTGCCCACTGTCAGCCTGTCCTATGCTGTCCCAGGCACACGCTGTGTTGTCTCCTGTACTCAGAGAAAAGCTCAAACATCACCCCTTCCTTTAATATTGCCCGTGCATCCCTCCCTGGACCCTACAAGTCATACGTTAGCATCCTTTTCAGTGTCTTCGTGGCGCCTAGGTACTATCAGACATTGTCTTATTTATTGCTTCTCTCCAGGCAGGGAGGGTCTGTACCTGTTTCTTCACTATTGTATTTCCTGGGCCTGGATAATGCTTGGCACACAGCGGGCTGTCCATGACTATTTGCTGAATGACTCAATGAATAGAGATCGACTAAGGATGAGCCTCATAGCCTCTTGCTTTTTCTTCCAACATACACTTGTCCTGGGGCTGGAGACCCCACCACTCTCTAGCAAAGCAGTGAAATTGTTCCTGTTGACTCTCTGGCTCTCTCACATCGGCTTCTGTCTACTTTGAGCCCCAGTAGGGACCGAAATATTAGGCCCCTTCAAGGTCTGAGAGCTGCGAGGCTGTGTGTGAGCCCCAGGCAGATTTGGGGCTAGAAGGCAGGCAGTTGCCTCCTTTCCGATCTCCCCCTGGGAACATTGACCTCGTCTGGCCTTCCCTGCCTTTGGGCATCTGTGGAGGTTCCCCTACCACCAGCCCTAGCTCTCACAGCTCTTCCCCATCCATTGTGCCTCAAACAGTCACACGGTCCAAATAAAACCTGCCATTCTGGATTTCATCCGGCAGCTCCCCTTAGGAAATACCCCTGAATTGTACCTCTAGAAGGTGGGAGAGGATAGGCCTCTCTGTTGGGACCATTCTTTTTTGGGGTGGCTAGTATCTGAAGCCACATGAGCAGAGTATCACTCAACCAAGGAGGGTTATTAATTCCGCTGGCCTCCTCTTGATTCCCCAAGGTCATTAGGACCATGGCCCCACCCTTTCGTAGAAGAGGAACAGGTTAGTGATAAGTCTGAGAAATACCAAGCGGGATTCTTGGATTCGGGCAGACAATGAGCCATGGCTAACGTGGACGGTACTTAGGTTTCTTTGGGTTCCCTTATTTAATTTCTTTATTTAAATTCCTTCCCTAATTTAAGTTCTTTCGGAAAATCTCAGCTTGTCTCCTCTGGAAGAACCAGGCTGTGTCAAGCTGTGGGCAGTGTGCCGGCAGAACAGCTTCTCCCGGAGGGCTGGAAAGGGTCATGCCTGCAGGAATCCAGGTGAGAAAACTCTAAGAAAAATGCAGGACTCAGAACTGAGCTGCAAAACCAATTCCCTCTCTCTCTCTGACTATCCATCTCTGCTCGAATCTTGGTGATTCTATGATCTGTCCGAGCATGGAGACTGTGCCTTTGGCCTTCTAGAAGGAAACCCACCCCACCTACCACCTAACTCCTGTCCTACCCCACCCCTTACACTCTAGGATTGTCCCAGAAATCTGGGTCAAGGGGGCACTGCTACATCTCCTCCTTCAGTCTCAAACTGTGGTCTGTGGGGTCTACAGAGAAAAAGAGGCACCATGAAGACCTCTGAGGACTTTTTTTTTTTCTTCTAAGAAGCCTCCCCTGACTAACTCAGAGACTGCTTATCTCCAGGTCACATCATGCTTTTAATTACTTAGTTAATGGCTGCTGCCCCAGATTGCATCGTTGGGGTTCCCCACTGAGCTCTAGTGCCCAACAGAGAGCCTGGCACATAGTCGGTGTTGAATGAATGCTTCCTGGATGAACAAACGGGAGGTGGAATCTGGGCATGACTGCACAGAGAAATGGAAAATCCTTCTTCCTGGATAAACTTGGAAAGTATGGCCCGGAGATGATCTATTCTCAGAGCTCGGTTTCTTGGTCTCCTTTGGATTTAAAATGGTGATGGAAAAGGAAACGGTGGGGGAACTCTGGCCAAGGGTCCCTCCTTTGCACACAAGCCTTCACTGGCCAACTCTCAGCAAGGTGTGTTAAGGAAATAGAGACTTTGGCTTGAGTACCTCTTCTGCAAATGATTCAACTTCTGAAAAAATAATGACAGAAATTTGGCAAATATGCGGTGTGTATATACAATATATTCTTCCTATCTATTTATCTATGTCTAACTAGCTAGCTAGCTACCTATCTTACAGTGTTCTCTAATGTTGTCTCAAAGAATCTGTCAATGGCCCAATGCTTCTCCATGCTTTTTATCTTCCTGAGAACAGGTCCAAGAGGAGATCTGGTGACCCAACAGCCAGACGAAAGACCTCAAATAATTCGCTTACTGGTGGGCATGGCTCAGCGATGCCAGCTCTAGAGCAGAAACAGTCCTGCCCTGAGTCAGGTAACAGGTTTGCGCCCCAGCTGGCTGACCTTGGGCAAGTCACTGCCTCTTTCCAGATGCCGGTGTCCCCAGCAATAAACCGGGGGAAGGAGGCCTCTGCCCTGATTTCCCTCCTTCTCTAACTTCCTGAGCTTGCCAGCTGGGACTTGGGGTTTGCCCCATATGGGGGTCTCCACTGCTACCGTGATGGAGAAGCCGAGGGCCAACAGGAGTGAGCCAGGGGCCTCTGCCTATGTGGAGATCCCAATCACAGGCTTCTTAAAGATGAGAAGCACTCCTTCAAGGACATTTGTCAAGCTGGTAAAGTTCTCCCGGTGGTCTCTTAGAAGCTCTGGTGCTTCTGGAAATCACTCGACTTGTGATAAGAATTCTCTGGAAGGTTGCCTAGGAATAGAAGGAGGCAGCAGGCAAAGGGGGTTTCTCCTGCCCAAGGGGTTTCCTTGGCTTCTGGGGGCTCACAAAGCTGCTTGCAAGTAAGAATACTGAGTCCAAGCTGGGAGGAGTGGTGATTTTGATAAGAATATCAAGAGCCCCAGCCAGGCTCCTAGCTGGCTCCCAAACTTGACTCTGGCTTTGACCTCTGATATCGTTGGAAGCCCCGGCCAGCTCACCCCATCCTATTACAGGCTGCCTGGAGTCCCTGAACGGCCCCAAGCCTCTCAGACTGGCAGAACCAGGGGCTGAGGTTAAGCTCTGGGTTTAGTTCCTTTCTGTCTCGTAGACTGAGGAGCCCCGCTTGGCAGTTTGGGTCCACATTTTTCAAAGAGAGCCGTGTTTTGTTTTGTTTTCTTGAAATAGCATTTCTTCTTTTTCTTTCTTTTTTTTTTTTATTGGATCTCGATGCTAGAAAAAAAATGGCACATAACAGGTATCCAGATACAAATGGACATTTCCACAAACATCTTGCAAAACATCATCAAAGTGAAGAGTACAACCGTCTGTATTTCAAGAAATGGTATCTTTCTCAGAGCGCTTAATTAGCTTTCCAAAGCCAGCAACAAACCTAGACAAATCCCATCCGTGCGGGCATGGGGGTCCACTAGGTCCAGAGCCGCCTTCTTGACAAATCAAACAGGTCATTGTGGTCAATAACATTTGGACACAGATTTCAAAGCATGTGTAACAAAGTGAGTTTTTTTTTTTCTTTTTGCGTTTGAACAATAACAGAAATAAAACCCCAAAGCAAATAAAATTTGAAATGTAATGTAAAACCATGGTCCTCTGGGACCTGGCTAGAGTGACCATGTCTTTTCAGGGGGGTGATGCCAAATGCCCTTTTCCAGGAGTTTGAGGATGAAGGTGATCATGATCAGGGACAGAGAATATCAGACATTACAGAATGGAGCGGGGGGCCCAAGCCGGTTGCCTTTTGACTGACCCCTTGAGGTCCTTTTAGATTGAGATGGTCTCCAAGCACCCTCTTGGCATTTTAATAGGGTTGAGATCATCTCCTTAACTTTGAGTCTAAAAAAATAACAAATACGATATTATTTTTGGCCTGGGCTCTGCACAGCTCATGGTGCCTCCAAACCGGGCAGAATGGAGGAATCCCCTCTACGTCAAAGCAACCATACCCTTGGATGCAAGCCAAGCTCCGGGTCCAGGAGGGAGAGAACGCTGCTAGCATCCGGTAAACCACTCATTTGGTAAGAACAATCCAGACTGGATGCCTGGAGTTGGGAAATGTATGAAACACGAGCGCTGGGAGAAAGGGAGAGAAAGCAGGCATTTTTCCGTCCCCACGGGACCTCTGCCGCAAGGCCATGCTGGGGAGAGTCCATGGGAAGAGGTCATTTGCTAATGCGCTAATTAATGCAGCATTTTCGACGAGCCATCCGCATCACCGCATCTCACAGAGATGCTCCAAACTACCTGAGGACATTTGGTTTCTGAAACATGGTCACTCTAGTCTCATCAGCAAGTAAAACATGGATGCGACATGGCAATGGAAAGAAAAGAGGTCACCACAACAGCCGTCGAGCTCGAATGACAGAAATGAAGGACGGAGGTCTACACATCTACTTAGCTCTTGACTTCAGGTTTTAAAAATTCAGAGTTAACAAAGGAAAATCCTTCGAATTCTGACTGGTCAATATTCCTGATGACTTCCTGGTCGGGAGGTGTTAGGACTGGTGGATGACGGGTGAAAAACCGGTCGAAGTTTTCAGCATTTCGCCCACACTATGAGAGGGGAAGAAAAGAACTTGTGGTAGGTGGAAAAAAAAACAAAACAAAACAAGAACCAAAACCAAAAACCCAAACAAAACAGAACCAAACACAATGGGGCGTGGCTTGCTCCCCTGCCTCGGAGAGGTTTCCATGATCAGATATGAGAGCAACATAAAATCCAAAATTCTCATGACCTTTGGTTCATGACCTGGGGCTCCTGACTCGCAGTTTCTAGGGCTCGTGAGCTGCCCCTGGCATCCCGGTGACACCAGGAGCTGCACGGCAAAGGCAGGAGATGGTGGGGCCGGTGGCGTGTGGTATGCGCCTTCCCCTCACCCCGCCCCCAACCCGGCTCCCAAGGAACCAGCCAAGCCCACCTGCTGAAAGAGATGGGATTAAGGTACCATCGACGTGTCGTGCGCCACCAGATGCGAAGGAACAAGTCTGTTACATGTCATCCGGGAGATCCTAATATTTCGCAATGGATCCCCCAAAGTGCTCTCCTCTGGCTGCTAGTCAGGAGCTACGGACGTGGCCAGTTACGAACTCGAGTCAGTGGACACGGATCCCGAGACCCGGGTGTGGTGCCCGCATGGCTGGTCGCCCGCCAAGCCCTGATTAGCTGGGTAAGTCCTTGACCTTTCATCATAAGGTGCCAGTGGAGGCCGACTCAGCCACGAGCTCTCCGGATGGGAGCCGAGGGTGTGGGGTGAGACCCAAGCCAGTGCTGGGCGGGGCACCTGGGTTCTGGCGAGGAAACCGTCACCATGTCTCAGCCTCCTTGGGGTCCTCCTATGTGCAAAGGTCCTGGTCTGAGGCAAGGTTGTAACGTGTGTGTGCGCGCGCGCGCGTGTGCATGCGTGTGCCCATACGCAGGTGCATACAAATGTGCACACAATGGTTCCCACCGAATGAGAAGGCAGTCACTGAACCTGGCTTTTTTAGTTCACCAGCAAACATGGGCGCAGGGCTCTTAGAATCGGAGACGCAGTGTCTACCGCAGGCAACCGCAAGCTAGTAACAGAGCAGGGGTAGTACCAGCATTCGTGACGCCTTTGCCACCCGCCAGCTACCCCAGACCACTCATCTTGCTTTATCTTATTTCATTCTGCCAGTGACCCCATGACGGGGGCATTATCCCCATGGGACAGATGAACAGACTGAGGCCAGGGGGACGGTGTCATTTGTTCAAGGTCACACAGCCACTGAGGAGCACAGCTAGTCCCAGAGCTCTGACGCCAGAGCCCGAGCTCCTGGCTCCATTCTCCAGGAGCGGGTCCCAGGCTGAGGAGGACAGGGCCAAATGGGGCGGGGAAGAGAGGCACGAGTCAGGGATGGGGGTGACGAGGTCCCGGGTTCGAAGGACCATGAGAATTAAGTTGCGTCAGTCCCCCATGCAGAGAAAGTGGGAATGTTCCGAAAGACGGCTATTTCCGTGTGGATGCCATGACGTGGAGGGGCCGGGGCAGCTCTGGGAGATGACCTTGGGACAGGGGGTTAGTAGGACAGATTATGGGGTGCGGGAGAGAGGTCTTGAAAAAAAGAAAAATAAACACTGAAAGGACAGAACATGGGAAGTGGAAGACAGATAAAGATAACAGTAATAAAACCGCAGAGCAGTTTCCAGGCAACTGGCGCTTGCTGAGGGTTTCGCATACATTACCTTTCCGTTTCACAGAACCACCCCGGGAGGTGGGGGATCTGATTTCTAGTTGCCAGTGAGACTGTGGCCCCTAACACCAAGAGCGGGAAGAGGAGACTCGGGATGGAGCACTGTCCCCCTCGCTGGGGACTGCGAGGATCCGGGAGCGGACCGCTGGAGCTCACGGATCTCCAAGGGGTCGAGCACGAAAGTCCTGGGAAACGGGCCACGGATGAGGAGGTGAGAAGATGAAGCGCTGCCTCCAAGCCCGAGTCACGGGCAGAGGGAAGGTGAGTTGAGAAAGGTGAGGAGGGCACACTCCCTCTGGGCTCCTTCAGGCCCCAAGGTCAAGGGAAGCAGAGGTATGGTGTGTGTGTGTGTGTGCACATGTGCATGTGCACGCGGCCATGGGGCTCAGCTCCCAGAGCGCCTCAGAACTCCTGCTCTATTCCTCTTTGGAAAAATTCTTTTCGACCATGTTGATCTCTCTGCTTCTGGTCTCGGAAAATGAGAGGTGAACCCCCCCCCCCTCGCCCGCACCGCTGCCTGCTCTATAATCAAGACCTGGGGTCTGCCCTGCTGGCCGGCCGGGGAAAACGTTTGTCCTCAAAAGGACAGACCCTCAACACGTGGTCAGGATTATAGTCCAGTTTTTTCCATTGCTTATGCATTTTTTTTTCATTTGAGCAGTATTTATTGAGTGCCTACTGTGTGCCAGGCCCTGTGCTAAGGGTAAGTTCTAAAAAATCTGTGCCTCGTGGGACTGGCATTCTGCAGGGGCTAGGAAGGCAACCAACAGGGGACTAGAAAGGGAGCTGTGAGTGTGCACAGCCGTGTTCATGCCAGACGGGGGAGGCAAGCGGTATGAAGAAAAATGAAGTCAGGCCAGGGGTGCGGAGCGAAGAGAAGGCCATTTTCGATAAAGTGGTCAGCTCTGAGGAGAGGAGCTTGGAGCCATTTAAATGGGGGAAAAGCATTCTGGGTGGAGGAAGTGCGTTTGCAAAGGCCCAGAGATGAGCACGTTTGCTCGGCCAAGGCCCCCCGAGAGTGGGAAGGCCACTGGGGCCAGCGTGGTGATCAAGAGGCAGAGCAGGGGTGGTGGTGGGGGGTGGCGTGCCAGGGGGCCGGGGCCAGATCACGGGCCTTCCCATCGCTACCTGGTGAGAAGTCGCTGGAGGGTTCTGCGCGCCCGGCACACTCTTGCTTGGGTTTTTGTGCACAAAGCTGACGGAAGGGCGAGGGGCGGGGAGGTGACAGAGGATGGTGGCTCGGAGGAAGGTGCCCTTGGGGGGCACGGACGGAGGGGAGAGGTGGCAAGACAGGCTGACAGGTCAGAAGTGGGGTATTCCGGGGAGAGAGGGCCTGTCCGTGACCCCACAACTTGGCCCCTGAGCTCTGGGGAGAGTGGGGGACACTCGGGGTAGGGAGCCTTCCGGCGGCGGCTGGACCCTTGCTTTCCAGTGGGATGGGTCTGAGTGTCCGGTGGGGATGTCGAGGGTGTGGGGACCGAAGAGGGCCGCAGCTAGACTGACGGCGGAGGCGCCAGGGAAGGTCGGCGCTGGCTGTCTTCATCCAGAGCAGAGAGATGGGGAACAGGGCCAAGGGGCACTGGGGCAGTGGCCGACGCCACCCGGAGCGGCCGGAGCCAGGGACCGGGGCGGTGGGACTGAGCGAGCACAGTGTGAGGCACACCTGGGTGTGTTCCTCTTTGGCCTGTGTGCAGGGACCCAAACCAGCCAGCGTGGAAAGCACGGAGTGGAGACCTGGAGTCTTCAGGGGCCATTTTTCTTTAAAAACCATCAATTTCCCCGTGCACGCCAGAAGGCTGCAGCTTGGCCGGGGCCTCCCCAGGGGCTGTGACAGGAGAGAGAGAAACAGCTCCTGGCAGCTCCGAGCCTTTCCCCCCCCATCATCCCCCTACCCTGCCTCCGAAATCTTTAAGTGAGGGAGGAGATGCAAGCGCAGGGGTTAACCAAGGCGGGAGCGTGATTTCCTTGCTAATAAGCAGCTTACGTGGGGCTGGCAGATCACAGCCTCCCTAAGTGTTTCCGTGTTTTTCAAATGGACCTGTCACTGCCCATTAGCTTCAGGAGCGCTCCTTAAATGGAGACGTCAGCCCTGGGGAGGCACAGCCCAGATCAGCTCTGCGCCTGTGGTGTCCTTGGAGAACAGGGCGGCTCTGCGGCTGGGATCGAGCGACACATACACCGCGGGGACCACACCTGCTTCCCTGGTGGTCCTGAGTGGGGACCGATAGCTCCCTGAGCTCTTGAAAGAAACCCCCCCTCCCCTTGTCATCAGGGCACACCACCAGAGCTCCCGCAACCGTGACAGGGACCCACACCCCCTCGGCGCCGCTGGCTCGTTTTGCTTGGTTCCTGAAACCACAAAGCCCCTCTTCCCCGGGTGGGGAAGGGAGAGGAGTGAGGGTTTTGACTTGTTCAGTTGCGCCTGCGAATCTGAGAACCTAGACAGTTTGAAAAGCTGATCTGTGAGCTGTTACATGTGAGCTCTTTTTTTTTTTTTTTTTCCCCTCTCTCCCCCTTCTTCTCTTCTAATTTCTGTTTCATTGTGTTAATAACAGCTCCGAGTCTAGCTGTCGAGTGTGGAGCTGGCTTAGTCACAGCAGCCATGGGGATCTTTCAGACGCCAACCTGGCTATGTCACTTCTCTGCAGTGCTCCCCGCTGCCCGGGAACACGCTCCCTAGCATGGCTTACAGGGCCCCTTCGGACTTGGCCCTGGGGACCTGGTCACTAGCCCCTTGCTGCCCATTCCCCCGCCCCCGAAACACCCTCCAGCGGTACTTGGGTCCCTGGGTGCCCAGGAGGCTTACGCACTCTGTCACCTCCTAGCCTTTGCAAGGAACTGCCTCCTCCACCAGGAACACCTGCCTCCCACGCCCAACCCCACCAGGGCATTGCCTGCGCTTCCCGCTGGTCTCCAGACAGATGTCACTTCCCCCAGGAGCCTTCCCTGGACCCCTCCTCTATACTCCTGGGTTTAACCCCCCAAGATACAGCTGTTCATCAAAAAAATTGTTCGAGAGGGGGAAAAGAAGTTGACATCAACTATCCAATAGGGAAAAAAGTTAAATCATACATCTCTCTGATGTAGTATCATGCAAAACACTTTTAAATATGAAAAGGAGATTTAGAAGAATAGTGACATAGTCACATACAATTGCTAACTGTGTACAGCGTGTTCCCCTGTGTGCTCACAGGTCCTGCAGATCGTATCAGGCTTATCAAGGTGGGACGAGTTATAGATTGCCTCATTTTCTCCTTTATCTTTCTGCTTGATTGTGTTTTTGAAAATCTAAATATCAGATTTTTAAAAAATAAGAACACCCCCCTCCACACCCCGAAAAGCTACTTTACATGAGGGAGTTACTGCTATTTGGGTGCTAAGGTGCTTCTCCTGTCCTGTGGTGTACTAGGCACTGAAAATATGATGACACACAAGAGGTCCCTGTCCTGGTCGTCATGAAGCTTGCAGGTTTAGCAGAGGAGACGGATGCACACACAGGCCTCTGCATGGTACCATGCACAGAAGTGAGGAACCTAAGAAGGGCCAGGAAGACTTCCTGGAGGAGGTGTCCTCTAAGCTGAGTGCGACCAGAAAGACAGACACTGCTTCGGAGGAAGGAAGGAAGGATATTGTCCAGGGAATACGAGGAGGTGAAAAGATGGTGGGGACAGAGCAAGATGCTGGAGAAGAGGACAAAGCCCAGCCCACACTGAAGAGGACAAGAGCCCAGCCCACACTGCTTAAGCAGGCGCGATGGCGGGAGGCTCATGGCACAGTGGAGCTTCCTGCCTTGCCGCTGTCAGCAGGGCATCTTCGGGAGCCCAGCCTAGAAGGTCACAGTGAAAATATACCTGAACCCCACAGAAAAGGTAAAAAGATTAGAGTCTTTCTCTTGGTCGGCCTGGATTGCTCAGTCAGTTAAGCGTCTGCCTTTGGCTCGGATCCTGGGATCAAGTTCCATGTCGGTCTCCCTGCTCAGGGGGAGTCTGCTTCTCCCTCTTGCCCCCACTCATTCTCTCTCTCTTAAATAAAGATGTTTTATTTATTTTTAAAAAGATTTTATTTGAGAGCTTGAACAGAGGGAGCAGCAGGTAGTGGGGGAAGCAGACTCCCCGTTGGCGCAGGGAGCCCCACGCAGGGCTTGAGCCCAGGCCCCTGGGATCCTGACCCCGAGCCAAAGGCAGAGCTTAACTGACTGAGCCACCCAGGTGTCCCGCAATGGATCATTCTGAAAAATGTTTCAAAGGTGTTTCTCTGGCGCGCAGTCGGACACCGTGCAGTAGAGAAAGAAAAGAGATGAAAGCTCCCTTTTCGGCGACTAGGGGAAGAGTCCTTACAATCAGGGCACTTGATCTGCTGTGTCTGTTCAGTTAGAAGGAAGTCAGCAAGAGAGGGGGCCTGCTGGGTAGCAAGTTTCATGTTTTGTTTTGTTTTATCTTAAGATGCCATGCCTTGGTTTCCTCCAGATTTCGGTCTAAATGCCATCTTCTCAGAGAAGCTATCCGGGGTCCCCTCCAGACACAGTAACCCTCCCCTCCTGTTACGCTCCGTCAGAACAGCCTGCTCCCTTCATGCACAGTAAGTAAACCATCCAAAGAGCCCGATCTAAATAACATGTGTATATCTTTGCTTCACTGTTGCTGAACTAGAGTCCCATCTAGACTGTAAATCCCACAACAGCAGAAGTCATTCCACAGCCTTCCCGGGACTCAGGACAGGCTCTGGCACACAGTAGGCACCGGCACACAGTAGGCTCTGGCACACAGTAGGCACTCAGTATCGCAGGGTGCACGAATGACCGTGTGTATTAAGTGCATCTTATTAGCCAGACACAGTGTTACGTGCTTCTCGAGGATTATCTCCTTTAATCCATGATGTCTCTGCTGCAGAAGGAACGGGTTTAGCAGATTTAAGTACCTGACTAGGATCTGATCCCAGATCTGACAATGATCTAGATTCTTCCGCCAGGCTTGTATAGGTGTTGCCGGAACAAGGTGTTTGAAAGTACCCAGGAAAATCAACAACCAAGCCCTCTTATCGCACCACCTCGGTACCTTCATTATGTAACATTTGGGCGCGTGTCCTGGATGGCGGGGTAAACAGACGGAGGGATGTTGCTACTCTTTAAACCAAGTAGTGAATCATTCCTTTGTTCTGCAGCTGGCTTTTCAGAAACGAGATGAAATACACCCGTGCGAACAAAGTGTTGTATTTTTCTTATCTGTTCCTCACCATTCATCCTAAACCCACACTGCCGGCTTCAAAGAAACTCGTCCTCAGATAACGATCACCCCCGTTATTTGCTTATGTTTTTACAACTTTGATGCTCCCAGCTTTGAGCGACAGGCAGGAAGAGGATGATCTCCACCTAGCAGATAATCTGGAAAGTTAAAAACTGGGTCAGGGCCATGGAGGGTCAGGGAGAGGAGATTCAGAGTCGGGTCTGCGGGATCACAAAGATCACAGGCTTTCTAACGCCATCTCATTGCCTGAGGAATCACATCAGATCATGGGGCCGGAATGTCAGCGCTGACGGGAGTACCTTTCCCAGCCCCGTCAAGCCCCGGCTATACAGCCTTTAAGCAGGTGAGCTAAATTCCCTAAGCCACTCTTTGTGAGGTCAGATGAACCTGCCCTGAAGGTGCGGTAGGACGGCTCGATAAAATCTGCAGATAAAACGGTGCCGCAGTCGCCGCTGAAATGCAGACAGAGCCGGCTCGTCCAGGGAGCTAGTCTGATGGCTGTGGCTGTGCCCCGGCTACAGACGGGTCCTGCGGGCCTTGCCACACCCCCAAGCCCTCCTGGGATATTACTCAGACAGGTACTGACATTTAAAACGTAACAGACGGAAATTTTTCCCGCCAAGGCTGGTGGGATATGGGAGGGAGCCTCAAGGTAATGTCAGCCCCGACCGGAGGCTCCTGTTGGAAGGGAGGGACAGATGTGCGCCCGGGGACGGAAGGGCAGCACTTCTACCCCCTACCTCCCTAGCCTCACTGCCTTGGCTTTTCTTAGAGGACCTGCCCCTTCTCCTCTCTCTGGATGTCAGACGTGAAAGGGGCCAGGCCTCATTCCCAGGCATGGCGATGGCTTTAGCAATGGGCATGTGACCCCGTAGCTTCCAACAAGCCTGAGTTCCGGGCTGGTGGGAATTTGGGGGAAAAAGAACCTTTTTGGTGGCGGGTGGGGAGGGGCAGAAGTTGCTAAGATGATGAGATGAACTCTGGCGACGAGATTGAGATGAACCCAGGAAAGCTACTGCAGGGGGCCTCGGGAGATGGATTCCTCCTGACTTGGTCTGAGACCCTGGCTGCAGCACAGGTAACGACCGGAGTTTTCTTGTTGTTGTTTAGAAGTCATTTTGAGTCTGGCTCTGATGGAGCTGGGTTTTTTTTGTTTTAAGATAGAGAGAATGTGAGAGCAGGGACAGGCAGCAGAGAGAGAGAGGGAGAAGCAGACTCCCCACTGAGCAGGGAGCCCGATGAGGAACTTGATCCCAGACAAGATCTGAACATAACTGAACAGACAGGATCATCAGCTGAGACCAGGGGGATGGACACTTTAGAAGGGAGAGCTTCAGAGAAGAGGTCTGCGGACTTCTTCAGAGGACCAGGCTGAGATTAGGGCCTGAGTCTGAGGAGGCCGAGAGGGGTCGAGTTCTTTGCTGCTGGACAGCAAAGCTGGCATTTGCATTTGGGTCTGTTCAATTCTAAGCCCACATTCTCCGTGTTTGACCCAGTCTCCCTGAATCCATTTGCTCATCTTCTCAAGTTTGACCCTTTGGTAAGTACCTTTCTGGGGCACTGTGATAAGTAGTACAATCTGAGCAGAGTTCATGGCAGAATCCAAGAAGTTGGACTTCATCTACATTCGCTCGATGGAGCCCATCCCCCAGAGAAGTGTTCAGACTCAGGACTGGACCAACTCCAGTTCAAATCCCACATCTGTGCCACTGAGTCTGGGAGGTGAGAGAGGAAACACTGTAAAACCCAAGGATGTGGGCTCTGGAGGTGAAGGAACACCTTTAAATTAAATTGGCACTCTGGCTTACCAGCTGTGTGACCAAGGGCAAGTTACTTAACCTCTCTGAGCCTATTTCCTTACCTATACGAGGGAGTCAACAGTAATATCACAGAGTTTCACAGAGTTGTTGTGAGGGTGAAATGAGATATACAAAGTAGATAGAGGGTTCTGTTCGCTAGTAAAATCGAATAATTTCATAGAACATCCTGTCCCATTTAATGGCTACAGTTGTACATTGTATTAATAAAGTTCTGCATCCATTTAATGGAGGGTCTGTGTTCTTGTCCTGGTTATATTCCCTGTGTAAGTCACTGAAGCAAATCTCTGGGCCTCTGCTTGCTCCTTTCTAGAATGATGGTATCTATACCCACTTCTAGACTTCTGTTCTCTTCAGTGGTTACTGCCAGACATGTCCTAATAGTTTTATGCTCTCCCCTAGCACGTGACCTTCTCATCTACCCTTCCAAATTCACCCTGTTGGCTGCTGTGCTGAGGGACAGCTCAAAGTCATGCACTTGGCAAGTGATCTAGGAACTTCACTTGGCCCAGGAGTCTGCCAATTCCCACCATCCGAAGGGAGCCTGGTTTGATGTGCAGTTTAAACAGGTTATCTGGGGGGGGCGGAGGGAAGGCAAGAGAGAAACAGACAGGCTCTGGGCTCTGTGTCTTCAACAGCTCCTGGCTATTTGTCAGGGTCTGAACGGAACCTAATATTTTGATGAGGATCTGTGCAAACTTCACACTCTGGATAGCGGAAAGAACAAACAGAACCAAGTGGGGAGTAGGAGACGTCTACTGCTTAATGAGCCCGCCTGGAGGCGCTCCGACAGGATGCGGCCCGTTCCCTGCGCCCAGAGGTCACTCAACGGCTGCTGTCTCCGTCAGCCTCGAAATCAAAGCCTTAAGGAACGAGCAATATTTGCATCTTTTAAAATCCTGCCAGTGAAGTGCAAAAGGTGTGAATGTGCTTCTTGTTTGTTGCAATATTTTAAAATAAATTTTAAAATCATTTGAATTGTTAAGGATCTCTAGTTTCTTTCTATTATGTAACAGATACCCTTAGATGGTGGTATCCGGGCTCCTGCCCCGTACTACAGTTTCGAGCTGGAAAAGGGGCTCCCAAGTGTCTCTAATAATCTTTCCGAGGATCTCAGGCACTGCAGAGTCCATGGTTCAAGACCCCGCTCCGCCACCTGCTAGCTGCTGGACCTGGGGCCAATGTCCCCACCTTTCCAGGCTCCCTGCCCCCTCTCCTGTAATATGGGGACAGTGACCCCTACCTCATGCAGTGGTTTTGAGAATTAAACGACGTACTGCCTAGCACCAACAGGAACTGAATATTTTCTCTAATATATCTGACGTGCAAGGGTTTCAGAAGAATGATGTCAAATCCCAATTTTCAAAAGGGTATTGTTCTCCTGAGAACTTGGTACGTTCTAGGGGAGCCAAGTTCTGTTCTTAAATAGATCAGATCAAGCAAAAAGTTCGCCCCCTTTCCTAAGCTTTGCATTTGGCGTTTTAATCGCAAACACACAAAGGTTACACTTTGTGGCTTCGATTCAGAAATGTCAGAACATCAAACCCACACTCAGACACACACTTGGAGACGCTTACTCATACGGCAGAAAGGGCAATTAGGTCTGGAGAAGAATGTCACATGAACAGAAGTGCAGCTCATTAAAGCGGTACTTGAAGCTTCTGACCTCGGCTACATAAACAAGGTTTTTGGATGACAGAATTACCGAGAGACCCGGTCCTGTGAGCAAGACTTCGTTCCCGAAGCAGTTTGGCATCTAGAGCTCCCCGAGGATGCAGGCCTCGATGTGTGACCAGATCCCCTATGCGGTGTTTTGGAAAATGCTCACACCCAAGAGGGGTAGTGGTCGGTAGTGGTGTAGGATGGGGCCGGGGGGCTCTGCCTTTCTCAGCCTGCGAGCTCCCCGAGCTTTGTGGATGTGCTGGTGCCTCAAACCGTATGGGGCTTTACGTCAAGTGACGGGGCGCGCAGGCAACCAGAGAGAGTGATGGGCATCAGACTCGATGGGACGGGAGGGGTTGGAGTCAGGAAGGCCCGACCTCGGGGCTGGCACGGAAGGAGGCAGAGCGCCTGGCTGATCATGTCTGGGTGGCGCCCGAGGGCCCGGGGTGAATGGCGCTTTCCTTAGGGTCTGTCTCCCAATGAGCTGTACTCCTCCAGCCTGGGCCATCAGATCGCTCCTACGATAGGACAGAAAGAGCCACGTTCCCTGGCAGGCAGTCGCTGAGCCTACGCCCTTCAGTAGTTAAGACTCCGTGGACAGGGAGGGAGCAGGGCCTTCTTGTGACCTGGTTCCTTTTCTCCTCACTCCTCAATTTGCTGCATCTCTGCTGACAGCGCGGAAGCCGATCCAAGGACCGCCCTCTGGGGGCAGCTGGAGCCTGGAGCCCCAGGCTGGTGCCTCTACCTAGTTTTCACAGCAAGCTTTGCACTGGGCATTAGGGATGCTGCCAGATTTCACTAAGGCAGAATTCTTAGTAGGCTGGGCAAGCCACCCAAATCACCATCAGGGATTTCGAGTTAAACATACTACACCCGCATACCTTCTACTGCGCACCACATACCACAACTCTGCAAGCAAACACGATCCCCCTTGCTGTGGCCTCCGTGCCCCCTCTGTGACAGCACAGCCAAATTCCGAGCTGCTGGTCCAGACCAAGGGGACACCCCGGCTGTCACCCTCAGCACAAGGAACCTCCCTATAATTCACACTGCCCTATAACTCACACGGACACGAGAGGGAACAGCCCACTGTACAGCCACGCCCTGCTCTGGGCCCTGTAAGCCGACCCTTGGAACTCCAGAAGCATCCAGGACAACACATTTCTTTCATTCATCCTGCCTCTCGCCACCACCAGCAGCCTGTTCCCACACTACACCCGAGGAGCAGCTAGGCAGGCAGTCTGAAGGGAGTCTCCCTTACTGAGCATCCTGCCAGGGCCCGGGGACCGTGAGGGAGGCCAAGACGAACACAGCACGGAGGCCCTCCGCAGCTCCGTCCCGTCCAAGTGCCAGCTGCCTCCCACCTGGATTGCCGCAGGAGCCTCAGACCAGTCTCCTGATCTCGCCCTTGCACATACAACAGTCAGAGCGATGCTTTTAAAACCCGCAGTCGGATCATGTCATTTCTCTGCTCAGGGCCCTCCAAAGGCTGCCCAGCTTAGCACGGAGTAAAAGCCAAAGAGCCTCCTGTGGCCTAACTGATGTCACCACCTTTTCCCCCCTCTCCCTCACTAGGCTCAACACTTGGATTCTATGCTCTTCCTCGACCAATGCCAGGCAAGATCCTGCCTCAGGGCCTTTGCACCTGCAGTTACCACTCAAACCATTCTCCACCCCCAAGATATTCACACAGCTCCCTCCCTCCCTGACCTTCCTCTTGTCAGTGAGGCTTTCCAACCACCCTGTTTAAAATCAACCTCTCCCCAGTCCAGCTCTCGCCATCCCCAACTCTGCTTTGGTTTCCTCCACAATGCTTGTCTACTTCTAACATATTTGCTGATTTCTGTGTTTTTTTTTAAATATTTTATTTATTTATTTGACAGAGAGAGATCACAGGTAGGTAGAGAGGCTGGCAGAGAGAGAGAGAGAGGGAAGCAGGCTCCCCACCGAGCAGAGAGCCCCATGTGGGACTCGATCCCAGGACCCTGAGATCACGACCTGAGCCGAAGGCAGCAGCTTAACCTACTGAGCCACCCAGGCGCCCCTGATTTCTGTGTTTTATTACTTGCCCACTCCCTCTAAAATACAAGTTCCACGAGAGCAGGAAATTATATTCATTTTACTTCTGTGTCTTCAGCACCTGGGAGGGTCCCTAATGTCAATAAACACTGGCTACTGAGATGACCTGGAGCGCCGGGTAACATCCCCAAGGGACAGAACCAGAACACACTGGCTTTCCACCCACCGCTTCAGCACGCGCCCAGCCCCAGCCAGAGCCCGCTAGGACATCAACCAGCAACTCCCAGCCACTGCCCACTGACCCACAGCAGCCTGCCACATGGCCTGCACCACATTCACCAGCACGCTCCATACTGAGGCTCATGTAGCCCTTCAGTATGGCCTTCACCTTCCTGCGTGGCACACCAACCGGGACAGGGACTGCCACTCCCCGTGGGACCACGCTGTAGCCCTAGCCACGCCGAGCGTCGTCCCTGGCCCAGCAGCATCCCAGCACATGTGAAAATGAAGGCGGGAGACACACACACCCTGCTCCGAGGCACAGCCCTCAAGAACCCCGTACGTTTCTCCGCGCAGAGCCTCAGCCTCGTATGTTTCAGCCGTTCATGGCTTCATTCACTTACTCGGGAAAAATCATTAAGCACCTGCTAGGTGCGAAGCCTTCTGCTAAGCACTGGGAGTCAACACTGACAAAGCTAGTCACAACCTTTCAATCTAGTCGGGAAGACAGACATCGCACCGAACAAGCAATTACAATAGAGTGTGATGCGTTTGTGGAGGGGACACTAGTGGGTGATCCAGCCCCGGGAATCAGGAAGAGCCTCGGCGAGGAAGAAGGAGCAAGGCCCCGCGAGGGATGGGGCTGGAGGCGGGCGTAGCCTGGGGAAGGGCACGGACGTCGCAGATGCTCCACTGTGCACAGACAGAGCCGGGGAGGGACGAGGACGCCCTGCGTGTCTGAGCGACTGCAAGAAATTCAGAACTGCTTGCTCTTGGAGGGTGGGAGCCGAAGCTGCAGAGGGGACAGACGCTGGACCCTGGAAGACCCCAAAAGCCATCCATGCTCCGGAAGAGTCAGCATTATTCTGGGGGCAGCTGAGAGCCAGCAGGGAAGCTTTGAGCAAGAGAGACGCCATCGGATGCACACGTAGCCAAGTTACTCATAAATTACAACACACCCACGCTGGTGGGTCTCCGCGGTTCGGAAGAGGGTCCTGCAATCGGCTCCTCGCCATAATAAAAGTCAGCACTGGGAACAACCTCAAAGCTCATGGTCTGAACCTCCAGCAACATCAGTGAGGCACCCTTCACTGATGTTTGAATCGAACCCTCTGTTCTTGCCCATGATTTTTCGCCCGCTGCACTCCAGTTAATAGCACGGGTGAATCAGGAACGCCGACAGATGCACGCAGGCCTTGTAATCACCGGCAAGGCCCATGGCACTCTGCACACCCTTGCCAGGGGCCCTCCGGGATGTGTGTGGAACGGGAAATGGGAGATCCCGAGAGGCGGTGAGGACTCTGAGGCCGGCGTCCACAGCTACAAAGGCATATGTGCAGGTTGACTCGAAAGAGGGGGCTGTATCTCCATGATTATTCCTTCCTTTTTTAAGATTTTATTTATTTGAGAGCGAGAGAGAGCACAATCCGGAGGAGAGGGAGAAGCAGGCTTCCCCCTGAGCAGGGAGGCCCATGCGGGGCTCGATCCCAGGACCTTGGGATCGTGACCTGAGCCGAAGACAGACGCTTAACCCACTAAGCCACTTAGGCACCCCCATAATTATTATTTCTAGCTCAGTCTCAGGGAGCACTGGGACTGCCAGTGCCGGCTTTCCCTCATTGCTGGTGGTGCAACGTCTTGAAGAATACAGCCCAGTCCAATCACTGTACTTTGAAAGTCAAAGTTAAACCCACGAGAGGGAATTCAAGACATCGGCTGATTGGAAATCCTATCAAATGCAGAACAGTCGAGGATCCTCTTGATCCTTCCTAATTATTGTGGTATTTTTATAGTATCTAGGATAAGAACAGCTACTTTTTTCTGAGTATCTTCTACGAGCCAGGCACTGGTTAGATCTTTTATACTCATTATCGCTGAGCTGGAAGTTCCAAAATATTTACCCAGTTGGAATGGACTCAGGGGTAAATAACCAGTACTAACAGGAACCAGTTAAATGTCAATGTGACTCTGAGCAATCACTACCCAAAGACGATATACACCGAGTCCATGGGCCACATATGACTTGTGGTTGTGTTTAATTGGGCCTGAATTGGGTGTTTACATTTTTTTTTAAAAGATTTTATTTATTTATTTGACAGAGAGATCACAAGTAGGCAGAGAGTCAGGCAGAGAGAGAGAAACAGGCTCCCCGCTGAGCAAAGAGCCCGATGCGGGGCTCGATCCCAGGACACTGAGATCATGACCTGAGCCGAAGGCAGAGGCTTAACCCACTGTGCCACCCAGGTGCCCCAGGTGTTTAATTTTTAAAAACGTGTTGCTGATACACCAAAAGATAGAGATCGCATACAAAAATTCTGATGAGGATGGGCGTATGAGGAGCCTGCCTCCTGCAGGACCGACCTGGCCAGCCCAGTGCTTGGGGCTTGTAGAAGATGCTCGGAGAAAGGCAGCTGTTCTTATGGATGATGTAAAACAGTATTACAATAATTAGTAACGGGCAGCAGGGTCTGCAACCATGCCGCTGGAGATAAGCACCCAGCTCTGAGTCTGCCCCTGTCCCCAGCCACCTGCCTCTCCTCTTTACATGATCTGCCTGGCTTCTAAGGCACCTGAGCCTGTGACCTGTTCTCAGAATAGTCCCCACCTGTCACCCAGACTAGATGAGAACCAATGTCTTCCTCTTCAGGAGATTTTCCCCTACTGGGGCACCTGGGTGGCTGAGTCGGTTAGGCATCTGCCTTCAGCTCAGGTCATGATCCTGGGGTCCTGGGATTGAGCCCCACACTGGGATCCACGTTCAGCACAGAATCTGCTTCTTCCTCTTCCTCCGTGCACCCCTCCCCCGCACCCATTCTCTCTTTCAAATAAATAAATAAAATCTTAAAAAAAAAAAAAAAAAAAAAAAGAGGGATTTTTTTTTTTTTTCTCCTTGCCATGTTCCCCTGGCCTCAGCTCAGCTCATCTGCCTGAGGTTTTAACACTGAAGTCCACAGCAGAGACTATCAACCTGGGGCACATCAGATTCACCTGGAGTTCCCCACGCCCAGGGCTACTGAGTCAGGGTTTCTGAGGAGGGTCCTGAGCATTTTAGTATTCCCAGGGGATACTGCTGGTCTGCGAAGCCGCCCTTTGAAAACCACTGGTCTGCAACTAAAGAATGAATGGTCCCTGTCATGGCAATGGGTTCAACGCTCGTGAAGACGGGGTATTTGCAACCCTCCTCTGGCCACGTGAGGAGGAGGGGGAAGGTACCCATTTTGAGATCTCATGAACAGCCCCACAAAACCCAAGTCAGTTTTGCGTCCTGTCTCTGAGCTCCCAGCTTCCTGAACAACCTGTTCTTGTCTCCCAAGCTGCCATTTTAATCTTTTACCAAATAGTTCATTAGAAGTGACGACACTAGCCTCTGCCTTCGGCTCAGGTCATGATCCCAGGACCCCGGGATCGAGCCCCACATCTGGCTGTCTGCTCCGCAGGGAGCCTGCTTCCTCTTCTCTCTCTGCCTGCCTCTCTGCTTACTTGTGATCTCTGTCTGTCAAATAAGTAAATAAAATCTTAAAAAAAAAAAAAAGAAGTGACGACACTGCCTGGCACAGTCCCTCTCCAGCCCCAAGTGCACACCTGGACACACCATCTCACAGAAGAGCAGCAGTAGGCCTCCACACTGTTCAACCCCTTAAAGACCCCACACCCAAGACGTGGATCAACATGTGACCCGGCAGGCGAAAATAACGATCAACTGTCCCAGAGTGCCAGCTCCGCGCCCGGCTGGCTGTGAGGGTGTCATGCATTGCGATGGTCCTCTGATGTAGGGACTGTTAACGTCGCCACATCACAGAGGATGAAACAGGGGAGCAGAGAGGCGACCGGACTCCTCCAAGTTCACCAGCTCCAGAAAGATCAAGAGATGGTCGGTGGGGCCCACTGTATTCATTCGAGGGCCAGACACTGTTAAAAATATTGTGCTGATGGTCTGGAAGACGCTAGGCATCTGGAGGTGACGTCACCTGGGACATGCGTGCAGGTGGAAGGGGTGTGTGTGCGGGGAGGTGGGGGGGAGGGCGTGGGCGTGTTTGGCCTGGAGAGCTGGAGAGCACAGGATTCAGCAGTGTAAGACCAGCATCGGCAAAGGTCCCGGAGGACGTGCTGCAGAGAAAGGCTCAGGGGGATAGCGGTTCTGGGGAAGCTGAGTTGACACCAGCTTGTACGCCTACAACAGCTGGCAGGGCTGGGTGCCACCGGCTATCTCCAAGTAACCAGGCTTCCTGACCCCAGGGAGTGCCCAGAGAGACGCAGGACGCATTGGGGTGCTGGGAAGGCAGAAGCTAACGTTGCGGGATGGAGGGGAAGGTGCGGCACCAGGCAGATGTTAAGAAACAACAGGCGGGGGTGGGGGGTGGGGGGGCTTTCTCCGTCCTGCGTGCCCTTTGCCCCCTGGGCACTGTGATCCCCCTCGAACAGAGTGGGAGGGTCCGCATCCCCGCTTCATCACACCGGGGCTGAGTGACCCCGGACAGAGTGCTTAACCTCTCTGAGCCTCCCTCCCGCCTCGGCCAAAGCTTGCTGGGAGGATCTCATCAGAAGCCACGCACGGCGCCCTTCACGGGGTGCCCGGCACAGAATAAGGGACCAAGAATTCCTAAGAGCAAAATAACTACCCTTGGCATCACGGAGCTCACAAGGTCGGGTTTCGGGGACGACATTTACGCGCCCAGTTCAGCCTCCGGGGGACGCTTCCCAGCCCATCACCAAGTCACGGGGTCTCCCTTAATCTAACCAGGAAACAGCCTGTCTGGGGAACTGCAGCTCAGTAAAATTCAGTGTGAACTCCTCCTCCCCGGGGGCTGACAAGGGCTCCCGCTGAGTCTTCGGGGAAGGGAAACCCTCCCAGGCGCACACGACTGGGAAGGAGGCTTTTCCTCTTGTCCTCAAAGCCAGGTCGGCACTCAGAGCCTCCAAGAGGTCTAGGAGCACGCCGCAGGCTTTTGCTTCCCTCTGTCTTGCCTCGGGTGGGAGCTGGCCGGTGGGGCCGTCTGATTCACTGACTCAGACTCGGTGACCGTTTCGGGATTACACTGAAATCCCGCGGAGGTAAACAACATGACCTTTTCAATGTCAGGCTGAGGAGGAAAAAGCGACACCGTCGAACCAAGGAAAGCACAAGGGCAAAACGAGACTCCGCGTCCCTGTCCGAAACGGGATCTGAACTCCGCCGGCCCAAGGACCCTCTCCAAAAAAAAAAAAAACCATCGGCGAAGACCATTAACCATAACTGAACCGATTACACAGAAGCCTGGGGGCCACCATCCTTCCTGCCTTCTGAGGCCGGGCTGCGTGGATGGAGAGCTCCGGTTTGGTACCCGGTGACGGCGTGCCTCACCTTACAGACACGCTCGGGGAGAAGCATCGATGTCTGAGCGCACCGCGGGCGCACGCGCCGGGAGAGGACAGCGCGCGTCCTGAGTGCGCGTCCAAGAGCCCGGCAGGACGGTTTACTTACGGCTTTCGGCTTGTACGGGGGCTGGATCTCCTTGCGCTCCAGTTTCTCCCAATCAATATACCGGAAAAACGCGTGCTCCTTGATGTCGCGTTCACCCTCGGGTCCGCACCCCAGGCGCTTGCCCGGGTGTTTGGTCATCAGCTTCGAGAGAAGAGAAAGGCTGAATTTAATGAACTTCGGGGGAGGATGCATAAGCCCACGAGAGTCTCCATTCTTATTGCTCGCTTTTGCTCCCAGACAATAATTTTCCAGGGAGGTCTTTGGTTTTTGTTTTTTTTGTTTGTTTTTATTTTTTTTAAAGATTTTATTTATTTATTTGACAGAGATCACAAGTAGGCAGAGAGGCAGGCAGAGAGAGAGGGAAGCAGGCTCCCCGCTGAGCAGAGAGCCCGATGCGGGGGCTCGATCCCAGGACCTTGAGATCATGACCTGAGCCGAAGGCAGAGGCTTTAACCCACGGAGCCACCCAGGCGCCCCATCAGTGAGGTCTTTGTAATCGGAGGACCCAACAACACTGCTGCTTTTCCCAAAGCAAGATCGCTTATGGTTAATCGAACTTGAGCCTCAATGTGGTCCTGAACTTTAAGTGAGAAATGTCACCAGATGCATTCTTGTTGAAGAATGAGTGTAACGCAATTACTGGGGCATTTAATGAGAACAGTTTCAATATCTTCAAATTCCCCCACCTCCCACCCCGAGGAAGCTGGAGTGTGACCAAGGCAAAGGCCACATTCATTCTGATAATATTTGCATTTCTCAGTAAAGCACTTGTGAAAAGGACAAAACAGAAGAAAAAAAAATATTAGTCGAATGGGCCCAAGTTTCAAGTAATTACTTTCTGAAAGCTCATTAAACAGTCAAAACCTAGCCCAGCTCATTTTGCTTGTATCACACATTACACAAAACTCCGCTGAGGTTTCTTTGGTGTTCCATTTAAATTACTTAATTATCAAACCCCTCCATCTTTGGGTCTCTGAGCCGGTGCTAAATAACAAGACGGATAGAGGCTCCAAGATGAAACCAGACAGACCTCCTCTCGTCAATGAATCCAAAGCAGCATGAGAATCTCTCTGATCTCGAGACTCGAGCAAATGCACCAAGAGCAAAGACGGAGGGGTTGTGATTTAAAAAACTAACAAACGAGCAAACAAAAACCAAAACCCCAAACCAACAAGAAGGCCTCAAAGAGGAAAAACAAGCAACTGGACCATACGAGACCAAGAAGCTTCCCAGAGCTGACCAGACACCAGGATGCCGGAGACCTTAGACTGTGCCCAGGATTTGTGGATCATGGCAAGGAGAGGAACACTGTAAGGATTCCTGCTTCCAGGTAACTTGTCATCGGAAACTATCCCCCTATATACACACAAACACACATATTCTCCATATACGCTTTACACGCCAGGCGGAAGATCACCAGGCACTTCTATCCTGAGGTGTTGCGCACGATCTTACCAAATTCTCACAATAACTCAACGAGGTGGGCATATTATTTTTCCAATTCCAATGACAAGGCAATTGGCACTCAGAGATAGGAAACAGCTAGCAAGGACATGGAGAGTCAGGGAATGGCAGAGGTGGGACTCGATCTCATGTCTGCCCACTCCCGAACTTGGGTTTTTAACGAGAGAGCCCTTCCGAGGTGGGCTCCACAGGGATATCTGTGGCTTGGCTCATTCAGGAAGGGTTTATAGAAGGCAAGCACATTGGACCAAGCCCTGACATTTGTGTAGGATTAGGATCGGAGGAAAGAGAGGGCTACGAGGTTCTGGTTAGCACTACCACTAACATTAGGGCATCACTGGATGCCCTCTGTGTACGGAGTACTTCCTATGCGCCTAGGCTCTGCGCTCGAGGCTTCCTAGGCATTCCTCTTCCATCTTTATTTTCATTTTACAACTATTATCCTCATTTCCCAGATAAGAAACTGGGTCCAGAGAAGAAGTCATTTGCCCAGAGGCACACAGCTAAGTAGCAGACCGAGCTTTGAAGCAGATCTGCCCGATCCAGAGCTCTCGCTGCTCTGTGCCGTGCGGCCTGCTTGTTTTCATGCTAACGTGCGGCCAACTGGGGCTTCTGTCTGCTCTAAGTTTGTTCAAAGTGGGAGTGGCAATCTAAGCAAAGTCATACTAATTTTTTTTTTTTCTGGTAGCAAATACGTTCTTTAATGGGATGGATATATAAAGGACCTTTCAATCAGAACGGAACGGGCTTCAAAAGCCTAGCTCCACTTCCGTGCAAAGGTGAGGATGCCAAGTGAAGAAAAGCCACGGCAAAGTCACCCGGCACTCCTAACGCGAGTCTCTGCCCAGCTACCGCGCTCGGAGCTGATGCGCCCGCAGCCATGCAGACAGCTGGATTTAATCACTTTTCCATCTCTGATCACCCAGACGCATTCCCTGGGGCCCGCTGCTGGGGAGGCCGCATTTGCCGTTGGCTTGCGCAACCCTTCTTCTTTGGAGCCTCAGCCTTGAAGAAAGAGCCCACACTGGACTCAGCCCGCTCAACTGAGAAAGGTCCTCGAACCCACGGGGAAGAAAGTCACACCAGTTAATCCTGAAGGTTATGGGTCCTAAATTAATGGAAATCTGCTCTACCAGGGAAACCGCTAATTGGAGCTGAAGCTGAATGCAACTGACCTGGAAAATCCTCTCTCCCCCATGACCCACTTAGATCCCTCAGCTGTCCGGGCAGGACAGAGTGGGGAGGGGGAAGGTCTTGAGCACATATTAATTAAGCACCTACTATGCGCCGATACCACACAAGGAGCTTTCTGTTACCTGATTTAATGCTCTCAAAAACCTCTGTTCCATGAGTAGTAGTATTCCATTCTTAGAGATAAAGAAACAGAAGCCCAGAGGTGCAAAATAGGACCACACACCAAGGAAGCAGAAATGTCGAGATGTGCAGAGGGTCTCGATCTCCCAAACCCCCACTTAAAAAATTCCTATTGTAGGGAGCGCCTGGGTGGCTCAGTGGGTTAAAGCCTCTGCCTTCGCCTCGGGTCATGATCCCAGGGTCCTGTGATCAAGCCCCACGTCGGGCTCTCTGCTCAGCGGGGAGCCTGCTTCCCCCTCCCTCTCTGCCTGCCTCTCTGCCTACTTGTGATCTCTCTCCCTCTCTCTGTCAAATAAATAAATAAAATCTTTAAAAAAATAAAAATAAAAAATAAAAAATTCCTATTGCTGTGTATGCATACTTAAAGGCCAAGAGAGGCCTGGCAGGTAACATAGTAGTACACAGTATTAGTAATAACAATCACAATGGCCCATGCTCTGTTGTAAGAACCGGCTCTGTTGTAAGGGGTTCACTTGCATTGACTCATTCAATCCATACTATCACTAGCCTCAGTCCACAGACAAGGTTGAGGGACTTACCTACAACTATAGGGCTAATAATGCCGGGATCAGGATTTGAGCCCAGATGGAACCAGGCCAGATGGAGAGTTCTGCAAACTGGAGAGGGCATGCCCTATCTAAAGGGTACATAGGCTTCCCACCCAGCTGGCTGATGCTTTCTTTGTAGGAATGACAGACCAGCACGGTGAGATCAGATTTTTCAAGAGAAACTGGAAAGTTAATGTTTATGGGAAATGCCCTGCTCTTGAAACGCTGGCCATTATTAAACAAACTAAAAGCTCACTGTATGACCTCCACCCACTCTTCCTCCCCCACGAGACTATGTCTAGGGGGGGTTCTGCACTGACCTTACACTGGGCTAGTGATTCACCAGGAGTGAGGATCCAGGTGGTGTTGATGAGGCGCTCTAGATGGAGACGTTGGCCCAGCTTTTACAAACTGCTTGAATAGTCCAGCTTTTCTGCACCTAGCCTAGCTCACGGGGCATCTGACTCGGGCCAGGAAGAGTAAGGCTGGATTGGGCAGTGGGAAACCTACAAATACCCCGAGGATCTAGGATCAGCAGCCCTGGTTTCTTCAGATGCACAGGTGGGAACTCACTGGGAAGGCATGGCCACGCCCTAACCTTGAGAATGCGCCTGTGCCCCTCAACTGGGGGGGGGGGGAGACTGAATACTTCATAAAGGCAGCCTCCGAGGGCCATATTCTCTGTGGCTCTCCTAGCACTGCCTGCTCACCTGCATCAGAGCTGAAATGCTACCACATCTGGATAGCCGGTTTAAAGGGAGTGGTTTTTAAGCCACCCAGGGACTTCTGCAAAATACTGATGTCCAGACCATCTCCAGGGTGAGCCTGAGGTTTTGTACGATCTAAAGAAGTACTTCAGGTCATTGTGATGGCACGAAAGGTGAGGACAGCTGATCTCCAGGGACTCTGCCAGGTCACTGTGAGCACTTCGTGGCCCAGGGGCAGGTGCATAACAAAGCAATCCTCACTGGCAAACACAGGCTCTGCCTTGTCTGCAACCACTGCCATGTACAAAATGCATGTGATTTTCAGCCATTTGTTGGTGGGGGGAGACTAGGGGTTCTGAAGGCACTACCCTTGGGTCAGCTTATCCAGAGAATCCCTTATACTCAATCTTTTGTGATATTCTCATAGGACAGAAGTTACACGCTGTTCATATTAGCCACGCACATAAGCCGCAGAGAAGGGCAAGTTCGTCAGATGGGCACTGCCGACCTCTCGTACCCTTTCCCATGGGTTCCAGCTCTTTGGCAAGGTCTCTGCGTTTCCTATCTCATTCATCCAATATGCATGTCCCTGTGCGGGCTAGTGCCTGGAGCCCAGCCAGCGGCAAGATACAGCTGCCGGCAGACCTCTCCAGTGCTTGTGCGCAGACTGGAAAAAAGCTGTTTTTGCTCCAGGAGGTAGCAGGTGCACGCCAGGCTCACAGGCAGGCAAGTGGGGGGAGGGGCAGAGTTCAGTCTCCATCTCCCCACCCCCGCCCTCCCCCAGGTGAGGTGTCCTCGGGCAGGGCACAGCCTGCCTTCTCCGCATGCGGTGGTCCTGGCCGCAAGCTTTCAGGGGCTCACTCACCCCTTTGCAGATGGCCACAGCTTCCTTGGACATGGACTTGGGGTAAGCCACGTTGTGTTCCATGATGGACTGGAAGAGCTCATCCTCATCCTCGCCTTCGAAGGGCGCCTGCGGGACAGAGGACAGTGACGGAGGACAAGGATCCTGCCTAAAACCCGCCCCATTTGCCCCGAACCACCGGGCCCTTTTCCCTGCGAAAAGGTTCTGCTTTCACTCAGAAGCTTCCAGGGAAACAATTAGGAAAAACGTTCTAAAGACTTGGGTAACCCCAAGGCCGTGGAAGTCACAGGGCTTCCAACCTAGACGCCGGTATCAAGCGGACACCCTTCTTCTAGAGAAACCACGCAGATGGGGGTAGGGGAGGACTTTTCCTGCAAATCCCTTAAAATTCAATTACCTGCCCAGCCAACATTTCATACAGCAGGACTCCGAAGGCCCACCAATCCACAGACTTCCCGTAGGGCTGGTAGGCAATGATCTGGAAAACAGAAGCCATTCCATCAGGGAGGCGGGCAGGTTCTCGCCAAGGCTGGAGCCCGAACGCACCCTCCTAAGGGGGCGCCTGGGTGCCTCAGTGGGTTAAAGCCTCTGCCTTCGGCTCGGGTCATGATCCCAGGGTCCTGGGATCGAGCCCCACATCGGGCTCTCTGCTCAGTGGGGAGCCTGCTTCCCTTCCTCTCTCTCTGCCTGCTTCTCTGCCTGCTTGTGATCTCTGTCATGTAAATAAATAAAATCTTAAAAAAAAAAAAAAAAGAAAAAGAGTGACTAAGGAGCCCAGTGTCCACTTACCCACCTTGGGAAGATGGATCACCTTTACCGGGGGGCCTGCAGGTGCGGGGAAAACATCTGTGGACGCCACACCGCCTTTCCAAAGCACTTAGCACGGTGTGTTCTTGTTAATTTCCATACGGTGAGTGTGGCATCCTTAAGAAGAAAAACCGTCTTTGTTTCTTGGGACAAAAGTAATAACGTTTACATGACCACAGGAATGCGCTTCACACTACTGAACTGTATACTTCGGGAAGGTTATGACGGTAAATCTTATTTTTTTTTTAAAAGATTTTATTTATTTGTCAGAGAGAGAGAGAGTACAGGCAGGCAGAGTGGCAGGCAGAGGCAGAGGGGGAAGCAGGCTCCCTGCGGAGCAAGGAGCCCGATGTGGGACTCGATCCCAGGACACTGGGATCATGACCTGAGCTGAAGGCAGCGGCTTAACCGACTGAGCCACCCAGGCATCCTGGCAAATCTTATTTTTATTCTTTTTACCACAATTAAAGACTCTTAAGTTAAAAAGTTGTAATAGTACTCATACTGTTTCACTATGTATTTGAAAATACCAATAAGCAAGGAATAAATAAATAAATAAATAGACAAGCTAAGAGAACACAACTAAAATTACCCATAATCACTCATCAAGAGAAAAATGATGATAGCTCTTTCGGTCTATTTCCTCTTAGAGTCTTTTTTATTAATATATAGTAAAGTGCGCACAGGCATGTGTTTTACATGAACACAAACACGTTAGTATGTGGAATTTTAATGAAGTAACCCATTCTGGCCTCTGCCCGGCATTCCATCGGGTGGATATACCAAAATCTACTTTGCCAGTTCCCAACTGATCAGGTTTCTTCTGATGCTCCGATACAGAATCTTCTAACTGGGTATATGGACATTTGTCCAATTATTTCCTTCGGAAAAATTCCTCAAAATAACATTAGTGGATCAAATGGTAGTTTTTAAACATTTTTAAATTTAAAAAAAAATTTTTTTTAATTTAAGAACTTTTTAAAAATCTGTCGTCTTTAGAAGTTATTTGTATTTTTCACCAGGATAGAAGTTCTTCGCTTCAAGCCCCATCACGTCTTTCACTCAACCCCCGCATCTGTTTGTGCTCTATACTTAAGAGCCTGTTTCTTGCTTTGTCACCCTTTTTCCCGCCTTTGCTCCTTTGTTTTGTTCCTTCAGTTCCACATACGTGTGAGATCGTATGATAATTGTCTTTCTCTGACTTATTTCGCTTAGCGTTATCCTCTCTAGCTCCATCCATGTCATTGCAAAGGGCAAGATTTCATTCTTTTTCTGGCTGAATCACATCCCAGAGAGAGAGAGAGAGAGAGAGAGAGAGCGAGCGCGCGCACAAAAGCTCACGTCTTGTTGATCTATTCATCTACTGATGGACACTTGGGCTATGTCCTTTGTCTGTCAATGAGAGAGGGAACACAGGCAGGGAGAGTGGGAGAGCAAGAAGCAGGCTTCCCCCAGGGCAGGGAGCCGATGCGGGGACTTGATCCCAGGAGCCAGGGATCATGGCCTGAGCCGAAGGCAGACGCTTAACGACAGAGCCACCCAGGCGCCCCTGTCTGGCTATTTTAAATAATGTTGCAATAAACATAGAAGTACATGTATCCCTTTGAATTAATGTTTTGGTATCTTTGGGGTAAATATCCATTAGTGCAATGACTGCACCATAGGTAGTTCTATTTTTAAGTTTTTGGTGACCGTCCATACTGCTTACCCCAGTGGCTGCACCCATCTGCACGCCCACCAACAGGGGAAGAGGGTTCCCCTTTCTCCACATCCTCGCCAGCACCTGTTGCTTCTTGTGTCATTGATTTTAGCCGTTCTGACAGGTGTGAGGTGGCATCTCATCATGGTTTTGAGTTGTATTTCTCTGATGCTGAGCGATGCTGAGCGATGCTGAGTACCTTTTCATGGGTCTGTTAGCCATCTGGATGTCTTCTTTGCAAAGAGGTCTGCTCACATCCTCCGCAATGGTGTATATGGTTTTAAGGTTTTCCATATTTATTACCAAATTGCCAGAGCACGGCGAAGTCTAGAATAGCCACGTGGCCATCCTTCTTTCAAGTCAACTGTGTCGAGGGGTTTGAGAGGTGATCTGTAGCAACGCTTCAGGGAAGAGACGAGAGGGTCAGACCACCCCGACTTTGAGTCCTGACTGCTATTTTGACTTGTGTGACCCTGGGGCAGGTTATGTAACTTCTTGATGTCTCAGTTTCCTCCCTGACAAAAGGAATTGTATAATATCCATGTCATAGGGTTTTCTGAGGATGAAAGAGAAATGTGTGCTTCTCACACATTATGTCCTCAAAATGTTATCTGTAACTAAAAGGTTCTCTCATTCAGTGGTTGTTTTACTCAACGAATGCGTCCGAGCAAACTTGGCTATAAAACGAATGTCCGTTTGTTTACTCCGTCTGCTTCCACCCTATCGTCAGAAACACCCTCTGAGGAGAATTAAACCGTAATAGACCGAAGGGACGCTTTCTGTGAGAACACTTATTGAAAGTGTTTCCACACCTTTAAAGTACTTCCTGTCTTATTTGATCCTTATGACAACCTTACAAGATAATCCTTTTACAAAGGAAAATAGAGCCCAGGAGGTGAAAGAAATTGCCAGAAGGTGAGGTGGTTAGTTAACAGCAAAGCCAGGGGGAAAGCTGGACCCCTGCGTATTTCTTCCATCATGGGGCTGTCCGAGGGAGCGGCTTCCCCAGGAACAAAACTCCACGTGTCTAGTGCATCGAAACCCCCAGGAATTCTGGAAAATCACAGCTATGGGGTCCTCCCCACAGAGACGCGGATTCAGCTGATATTGGCTAATGCCTGGGCAGCCTACAGTTTAAAAGCACCCCTGGTGACAGTGAACCAGAGATTACTGAACTCATGGCAGATCAAGGAATTGTCTGATGCCCTAACTACTTAACAAAATGGTAATAAACTGAGGTAGGACCTGTTGGGGAAACACCACTGCCTTCTAATACGAACGTTCCCTGCTTTTTGAAAGTCTGCCTTCTACTACATAGCTTTTATGAAAGACTATATTAGGACCCGTTTGCGTTAACCAAAGGAAATCTGGAGAGGACTTTTCCTTTTTAGATAAAGGCAAAAAGTGAAAATAGAGTTCTGCGTTTGGTTTGCAGGGAGACCCTAAGGAGACCCCGAGAGTGGCACCACTAAGCTCCTTCCCAGGGAACAACACCCAGTATCGAGCAGCCATAGCTCCGAGAGGTGTCAGCATCTGTGTTTGATTTCAATTTATTTTATGCATCCGCTAGCCAGATGTGTCCTCGGGTATCAGAAAAGCCCAAGAGGTTATTTCTTGGGTCTGAGAACACTAAATATATATATATTTTTTTCCTGTATAAAACTGCTTCTTCAGGGGCGCCTGGGTGGCTCAGCTGGTTAAGCCTCTGCCTTCGGCTCAGGTCATGATCCCAGGGTCCTGGGGTCGAGCCTCGTGTCGGGCTCTCTGCTTGGCGGGGAGCCTGCTTCCCTTCCTCTCTCTGCCTGTCGCTCTGCCTACTTGTGATCTCTCTCTATCTCTCTGTCAAACAAATAAGATCCTAGAAAACAAAACAAAAACAAAACTGCTTCTTCGCTTCATACCATTTTGGCTTACAAAAGTTTTTGCAGGAATGCTCTATGGTCGATAGTAGGGGAAATCTATAAAGGATTTTTTAAAAAAGATCACTTTTAATTAGTCAAGTAATACACAAATATGTTTACCTTGTGAAAAATGCACACAACAAACAGATTGGGCTAAATTTCTCTTTACCATGCTCTTACCCTCAGAAATAACCACTGTTATCAAATCAGTCTGGAATCTTCCAGATTTTCTATGCTTTTACATGTATTTCTCCACACTCACAGGAAACATATAGCAGTGTTCTATGCATTGTCATTGTTTCCATATATGGTATCCTATTGTATTGAATAGTTTGTACCTTGAATCCCCCCCCCCCCACACACACACCCAGGTTTATGGAGAAAAAGTCAACACACATCACTGTACAAGTTTAAGGAATATAGCAAGATGGTATGATTTACATATATTGTGAAAATGATTAAAATCAGTTCAACTAACATCCACTTTCTCACATAGATACAATAAAAAGAAAAAAAAGAAAAAAGTTTTCTCCCTTGTGATGAGAACTCAGTATTTATTCTCTTAACATTCTTATATATCACAGAGCAGTGTTCGCTATAGGCATCATGTTGGACATTATATCCTTACCCCTATTTCTCTTACAACTAGAAGTTTGTACGTCTTGACCCCCCTCCCACAACCCCCTCCTCATCTTCCACCTAGGGAACCACAAGTCTGATCTCTTTCTCTCTGAGTTGGGTTTTCTATTTTCTTTTTTCAGGATTCTACATGTAAATGAGATCATACAGTATTTATCTTTCTCTGACTTAGCATAATGCCTTCAAGGTCCATCTGTTTTCTATGGCTGAATTATAGTTTATTGTGTATATACACCACAACTTCTTTATCCATTCATCCATTCATGGGCACTTAGGTTGTTTCCATGTCTTATTTATAATGCTACAATAAACACGGGAGCGCTGACACCTTTTTGAATTAGTATGTGTGGTTTTTTCCCCCCTTTGGGTATCGTCCCAAAAGTGGAATCACTGGGTCATAGGGTAGCTCTACTTTGAATTTTTTTTATTTTTATTTTTTGAAGATCCTCCACACTGTTTCCCAGAGTGGCTGCACCAATTAACAGTCCCACCAACAATCACAAGTTTGTCTCTTTCCCACGCCCTCGCCAGTATGCCTTATCTTTAGTCTTTTTGACAATGGCCATCCTAACAGGTGTCAGGGGATCATCTCATTGTGGTTTTCATTTGCATTTCCCTAATGATGAGTGATGCTGAGCACCTCTTCCTGTCCCTGTTGGGCTTTTGTATTTATTTATTTATTTATTTATTTATTTATAATTTTTTTTTTTTAAGAGAAATGTCTATTTGGGTCCTTTGTTCATTTTTTAACTGGGGTATTTGTTCTGTTTTGTTTGCTGTTGAGTTGTAGGAGTTCTTTACATAGTTTGGATATCAACGCCTTCCAGATACATGGTTTACAAGTGCTGTTTCCCATTCCATAGGTTCTTCTCTGACTTTGTTGGTGATTTCCTTTGGTGTGCAGAAGGTTTTTACTTTGATGTGGTCATACTTGTTTTGATTTTGTTGCTTATGCTTCAGGTGTTATATCCTAAATATCATGACCAAGACCCACATTGAGGAGTTTGCTCTTTGTTTTCTTCTAGGAGTTTCACGGTTTCAGGTCTTACATTTAGGTCATTAGTCCCGCTTTGAGTTAATTGTTGAGTGGTGTAGGATACGTCTGGTCTCATTCTTTTGCATATGAATACCCAAATATCTCAGCACTGTTTATTAAAGAGACTGTCTTCTCCACTGAGTATTCTTGGCTTCCTTGTCAAACATTAGTTGACCACATATGCTTAGGTTTTTTTTTTTTTTAATATTTTATTTATTTATTTGACAGACAGAGATCACAAATAGGCAGAGAGGCAGGCAGAAAGAGGGCAGGGGGAAGCAGACTTCTCGCTGAGCAGAGAGCCCGACGCAGGGCTTGATCCCAGGACCCCAGGACTCCGACCTGAGCTGAAAGCAGAGGCTTTAACCCACTGAGCCGCCCGGGTGCCCCTAGGGTTCTTGATTCTGTTCTGTCCATCTACTTAACCTGTTTTTAGGCCAGTACCATATTGTTTAATGACTATAACTTTATAGTATAGCTTCAAATCAATAGTATAATGCCTCCTGCTTTGTTCTTTTTCTTTTTTTTTATCATTTTTTCTTTTTTTTTTTCTTTCCTTTTCTTTTCAGAGAGCAAGATAGAATGCACATGAGTGGGGAAGAAGGTGGGGCAGAGGGAGAGGGAGAGAGAGAACCTTAAGCAGGCTTCTGAGGAGCCTGACATGGGGCTCGATCTCACAACCCTAAGATCATGACCTGAGCCAAAATCAAGAGTCTGACACTTAACTGACTGAGCCACTCAGGCACCCCTTTCTTTCTCAAATCTTTGGCTATTCAGTGTCTTTTGTGATTCCACATAAATATAGACAGTGTTTTTTTTTTTTTTTTTTTTTTTTTTTTTTTTACCTCTGTCAAAAATGCAGTTGAAATCCTGGTAGAGATTGTCCTGAATCTATTGATGGTTTTTGGTAGTATGACATTTTAACAAAATTAATTCTTCTAATTCATGAACATGGGATGTCTTTCCATTTATTTGTATCTTCTTCAATTTCTTCTGGCAATGTCTTATAGTTTTCAGAGTAGAAGTATTTCATCTCCTTAGTTAAATTTATTCCTAAGTATTTTATTGATTTTGAGGTATTGTAAACAGGATCCATTTCTTTATTTCATTTTCGGAAAATCTGTTGTCAGTTTATAAAAATGCTCCTGATATTTGCATACTAATATTGTATCTTGTAACTTTACTGAATTCATTGATTAGATCTAACACTTTTGGTTGAGTCTTTAGGATCTTCTACATATAGAATCATGTCATGTGCAAACAGAGACCATTTTTACTTCTTCCTTTCCAATTCTGATACTTTTATTCTTTTTCTTGCCTGGTTGCTCTGGCTAGGGCTTCTGGTTCTATGTTGCGGAGTTGTGAGAATGGACACCATTGTCTTATCCCTATTTTTTTATGCATCTATAAAAATGACGTGATTCTTTTCTTTTATTCTATTAGTGATGCGTTACAGTGACTGATTTGCGAATGTTGAACCAACCTTGCATCCCAGGACTAAATCCCACTTGATCATGGTGAATGATCCTTTTAATGTGCTCCTGAATTCAGTCTATTAATTTTGTAGCTATATCCATCAGGGATATTGGTCTGTGGTTTCTTTTCTAGTAGTGTACTCTTCTGCTTTCGGTATTAGAATAATGCTAGCCTTGTAAAAATAGTTTGGGAATCTTCTCTCCTTTGATTTTTCAGAAAAAAAATTGGTGTTAATTTTTCTTTGAATACTTGGTAAAATTCCTCAGTGAAGCCATCTAGTCCTGGACTTTTCTTCATTGGGAGATTTTTTTTTTTTCCTTATTCTATCTCCTTACCAGTAATTGGTCTATTCAGATTTTCTATTTCTTCCTGATTCAGTCTTATTAAGTTGCACGTTTCTAAAAATGTTTTCATTTCTTCAAGGTTGTCTAGCTTGTTGGCATATAGTTGTTCACTTACCTTGACTTTTTTCTCTTAACAATATGTTTCAAAGATCTTTCCATATCTCGAACTCAGTCTTTTTTGAATTAAATTGATGTCGTATTTCATACTATAAATAATTCAGTCTATTATCTATTCCTTGATTAACAGACATCGTTCCAGTTAGTACATAAGAGCTCCATGGTACTTCTTAATATGAACGTACCATATTTTAGCTGACCCTTTTCTTATTGGTCGTCACCGAGGCTGTTTCCTACTTTTTGTTATTTAAAAACAGCACTGTAATGAAGAATGGATTTTGAACACATATCATTTCAGCCGCGCACGTGCGTGCATGCGTGTGTGTGTGTGTGTGTGTGTGTGTGTGTTGTGTGTTACAAGCTAAGTTCCCAGAAGAACTGCTTTGGTAAAAGAGGATGCAGGTTCTAAATTTTGTGGCCAATTATTTAGTTACATGGTGGCCTCCCATCATCATTGTTCCAAATAAGTGACTGACAGTCAAGAAAAGAATTCTAGAATACCCATTTTCCAAAACTCTGTGCCACATCCTCAGTTCCTTTCCTTAAAAATCTAGTAACAGATTGCAAAATGCCACTTCTCTAAGCACCAATTCAGAGAAAAGGGAAGGCTATCATTTGGCACAAATTCGGTACCATGACATGTTGGGGAAATCCATTCTGCAACTGACCGTTTCCTTTGGGAAGGGAGGGGGAGGCGCCAGAATTAAATCTTTTCCCTTTCATTTATATCTTACTCACAGAAAGAAAAATTCTAAGTCTTTCAGGGTTTAGTATCAGTGCATAGATCCTGTGTCATATGTCAGCTCAGGAAAGCCCTCTCTCTCTTTCCCTCCTCTTAACGAACATTTCAATGTCATAATGAGGCAGTATCATATGGCCATGAGCCGTAGCAGCTTGAAGAATTTTCCTGATGTGTGGTGGATGGTTCATTTTGAGTTTTATTTAAATTTTCCCCCAAACCTTGATGTATTTTGGGCCTGAGCTTCTGGATGCGTGCAAAGTTAATTTGCATGTGTGATCTCCAAGGAACGATTTAGAGTATAGGAGAAGGACTAGCCGGAGGTTTGCTTGCCAGGTACCCTCCTGGCTCTTTCCCAGCCCTGATATGGTCATTGAGGGTACAGGGGAGACATCAACGCAATAGAGGCACGTGTTAGGGGTCCCGTCAGCTCTTACCTCAGGGGCAATGTAGTCTGGAGTTCCACAGAATGTCTTGGTGGTCACCCCATCCCAGATGTTTTCCTTACACATGCCAAAATCAGCAATCTTGATGTGGCCCTCTGAATCCAGCATCACATTGTCAAGTTTGAGGTCACTGCAGCAGACATAAAAATTTAAGGATTTAACAAATGCTATTTATTTCAAGTCAACCAACAGCCAGCCACTCAGGATGTGCAAAACGGTGCTAGGTGTTGGGGAAGCATAGGGGTGAGTATGAGCTGGCCCTTGGCCTCTGATAGTTTATTATCTAGCCGATAAAGAGGGGTCCACAAACTTGTCTGTTTCTCTTTTTCTACAGACCCAACTGTGCCAAGCGTCTCACGAGGACACAATGAGACAGCAGCGCTGAGAGGAGAGAGCCACAGGAAGCTCAGTAAAGAGCAGAACATCTACAGAGGCCTCTTGTAGCCAGGAGCATTTCAAGAGTCAGTGCTTGTACTTTAAGGACACCTTATATTCCATAGTAAGATACATTTTTCACAAAATTATTTTTTGAAAATATCTCTGAAGATCAAGGAGGAAAAAAAAAAAACAACTGATGGAAAGTAGTTTATTTAGTTTCAAGTGCTCCAGGCTCTCCTAGGCTGATTCCTAGGACATGACCCCAAGAGAGTTCCCATGGATTCTCACTCAAAAAAAAAAAAAGGGTTGCATACCTACTATGTGACAGTCATTATGCTTGGAGCTGGGTATATAAAGGTGAACAAGGTAAATGAACATTTTGCTCTTATTCAGATTAAATTCCAGTATAGGGAAAAAGATAATTAACAGGTGTCCAAATCTATAATTATTACATAATTATTAATTATAATTATTATATATTATCTAATTATTACATGATTATTGATTTTATGACTACGATCGATTTTGATGGGCAGTGTGAAGAAAATGAAGAGGATGATGAATTAGTAATTGGGGAAGGTTTCTGTAAACAGGATGCCAGAAAGGTGTCATCTCCATGGAGGTAACATTTGAACTTTAACCTAAAGGACATCTGCTACAATCACATTCTTCCATTTTATCTGTGCTGATGAGGAGAGCTTGATTATTTTTAGTAATGCCTGCACATTCCCAGCATACTGGATTACTTCAATATCAACACACTTTCCTCCTCCCTAAACATCTACTCCAATGTCAACACTTGGTGTTTCAGTATCAAAGAGCAGTGGTGATCTATGGGCCCAGTCTTTCTCAATCTCAGTAAAGTCCAGTAGAGTCACCTCCTGAGAGGTAAGGGGGTCTACTATTTAATTCAGATCCCTATCTTAAATCACCTTCATTTGGTGGTGGACATATGTGGTTCCTGCCTAATTTAGCATCTTGTGATGACAGCCTCCGCATATTCCTTTGAAGGACCATCCTTCCCTGATTCTCGAGCCATGTAATGTTGGTGGTAGTGATCCTAGCTTCTGGCTCCACGAGTGGTCATGGGGGCCTATCCTGGCCATTGGAAACACCACATTCTGCTGGTCACAGTGACTGTGCCAGGAATGGCCATGTGACCTAATATGAGTTAATAAAAGCCATTGAGCAATGGCTCTGGCACTATTGTTAGGAAAGAGATGAGCTCTTTTTACATCGGGGCTGCTCGGGTGGTAGAACGTAAGTCTGGAAGTGCCAGCGGTCACCAGATAAAGAAGAAAGCTAGTAGAGATAAAGCAGAACTTGGAGGGAAGGTGATAAAGTGAGCACTCATAACATTTGAGCCCCCAGATCCATCCTGGCAAAAAGTCAGATCTGTCTGCTGGACTTTTGTTATGTCAGCTAAAAAATACCTCTTTTAACGAGTTAGTTTGAATTGAGTTGCTGTCGTCACCTTCGACTAAAAGAATACAATGCAAAAAAGACACTGGCATTTCCTATCTGCGTCTGTGAGGTCTGGTCATCCAAGGGGAGGCTCACTTGCACCCCACTTGCCAACAGCAACATACAGTGATCTTTGGTGCTGTCCATGGTACCACCCATATCCAGCCTTCATCCTTCTACAAGCCACAGTGGTGGAACAATGCTTAGTTCCACAGCCAGGAACAATGCTTAGTTGCGATACAGAGCTGGGCCACTGAAGGTGTCACAGATGCCACCACTGGGTACAGCCATCCTGTTCCATGAACCCTAATGCTGGACTCTGGATATTGTTGCTCGATTCTCTGAATGCCAGCTCTGAGCTTACACTGGACTTGCTTATAGCAACTTGCTTCCCCTAAAACATGCCAGATCTATACATGTGATTTGATTAACAGAGACCCATGGTGCTCCCCTCAGTTTGACCACATGCCCCCAAACAGGCAGCTGGGAAAACTAGGAAAGTGGTGACAGCTTTATGTGTTCTAGAAAAGGAGCTTCAGGGGGTGCCTGGGTGGCTCAGTTGGTTTAGCATCTGAGTCATGATTCCAGGTCAGGTCATGGTCTCAGGGCCGTGAGATTGAGCCCCATGTCGGGCTCCGTGCTCAGCATGGAGTCTGCTTGAGATTCTCTCTTTCCCTCTCCCTCCGCTCCTCCCTCAACTTCCTCCCTCCCTCTCTCACACACTGTATAAATAAATAAATAAAGCCTGAAAAAAAAGGGGGGGGAAAGGAGCTTCAGGTGCCAACGGCCAGCAGGTTATGCAGCTGGGGGACAACCCAGTCATAGTCATTGTCACATATGTTTTTTGATAGTCTCCTGCATTATTTTGTTCAATGGAATGATCCTGCCGAAACGGGTTGGAACAATTGTTCTCGTTTCAGAAATCCATCAAGGGCAAAGCCATCACACATTCTAGGGTTGGTGCTCCGTAAATAAGACATGAAACTTGGAAGGATCTTTGTCTCCCTTGTACCCAACATCTCCAGCCACAGTCCTCAAAGAGGGCAAGTCTAACATAATTCTTCATCCTCTTAACTTAAGAAATCTCCAGTTAACTAGAGATCTAAATGAAAGAGGGAGAGATGTGCAGCATTTTTAAAGACCTTACCACATGAAGGGCATCTCAATGAAGTTAGGAAACCATGTATCTTCTGCCATGTAATTTTTTTTTTTTTTTTTACTGGTTTTCATTTGATTATCAATTTCACAAACTCTGTCTCAATCAAAGTTTTTGATTGTGAGCAATAAAAATCAACTCTAACCATGTCAACCTAGAAATGGATTGTTAAAAAAGGTCTTGGGAGTCCACAGAATTTCCTAGAGGGCTGGAGAATCAAGATTTAGAGGGGAGGCAGCCAGGAGCAATGCTTAGTTGCGATGCAGAACTGGGCCAGTGAAGGTGTCACAGATGCCACCACTGGGTACAGCCATCCTGTTCCATGAACCCTAATGCTGGACTCTGGATATTGTTGCTAAGAACTGCTTCTCCTCATGCCTCCAGAAACTAGAGGGATCTTATTTCTATGGCCACTCTCGATTCTATAGTCTCTGCCTTTCTTGGCCACTACTTCTGGTTCATGGTGTTGTGTCAGTGTAACAAGTGTCAGAGCCTAGGTTGTGTGTCTGCCTTTGATGCAGGGAGGCTGTGAGAGTATCTGGCATTTTCCTTCTATATAGCAGGAGACGGACTTTGTTCCTACACATGAATGAAAGGGATTCAGATGCTGAATGCCTTAAAAGAGAGACTAGTGCCCCCTAAAAAGTATGAATAGTTGAGGAAGGACTGAAGAATATGTTAGTAGAGAGAGCTCTGAGGTAGGCAAAGTCTTAGCACCGAAATCTAGTCTTTTATTTTATGACTGGAATGGCGAAGGTCCTGGATCCCAGACCCCAATCCACGACCCGACTAGACAGGAAACCCAATGCTGAATTCCACCCCAGTTGTCAAAGAAATTCTATGTCCTCTCCCAGCCCCTCCCCTGGGACTGGCTTTTCTTCCACTTAACCTGCAGTCGCCCATTAATCTCCTCAGCAATCCTCAGCAGCCAGTTCTATTATAGCCAAGACCCATCCTGCCCAAGAGGGAGGTTCTAATGTCAGCCCATAAAGTGAAGATCAAGGAGAGTGAATGATTACCCAGGATGCCCGTCCTTCAGCTAAGCCCCTGCTGAAGTTACCGGCTTGAACGCGGGGTCATGTCATGTGGAAGATGATGTGTACCCTTCAACACTAGAGTGCTATTTGGCACAAGATGCCCCCACTTAGGGCAAAGACGAAACAGAATCAGAGGCTTCCCAAGTGCGTCTCTTGCACACACGGTGGTACGGGTTCACTGAGGCCAAGCATGGCCAGAATGAGCATGCAATTTACAGTGTAAAATTCTTTTTGTCTCTCTGTTTCTTCACTGACCTCGCCCACGTGGCAGGTGAAAGCAATCCTCTTCCTGACCTTCATCCCTCTGCTCTCAGGAGCAACAAAGCCGAGTAGGGACTCTACCTCCCCAGGATGATTGTCCCTCCCCCACCACTAGATGCACATCACCACTTCAAGGGGTTTTAAAAAAGCCCCCGGACTCTGAAGGCTTCTGGCAAGATGCCCACCTGCCATGTTCCATTCCAGCAGTGCCCACAGCCCCCGCTCCACTATCTGCCTTGAGACTGCCAGGGCTCATCTTTTTACGCTTTTTGGCCCCGCGACCTTCGGCTGCAGCAAGACGTCGATCCCGTGCCCTCCACAGGGTGACAGGCGCCCCTGCCACCACCTGGCACATGCCGGCCCCCCCTCCCTTGCTCCGCTTTTCTCCCTAGTGCTTATTGCTACGTGACAGACTGTATCTCTGTGACCTCATCTCCGTCTCCCTCCACTCCAGCTGAAGTCTTACAAGGCAGGAGATTTTGCCGGTTTTCTTCCCTGCTGCACCCGAACCATCTAGAAGAGCGCCTCGCACATAGTAGGCTTTTAGTAAATGTCCGTCAGCTACATGAGTGGCATGGAATTTTATGGCTCTTCACGATCTCTTAGACAGACCTTCGCCCGTGCCAAGTGCCCTCTGGAAGCCCCAGGCCCCTGCCAGCCTCTCTTGCGTGACCAACCAGCCCGAGCCCGCACTGCCTCTGCCGTTTGCACCCGTGTGGTGAGAGGAGTCTCGCACAGCCCGGACCACTGACAAAGAGCTGCCTCAGGCTCGGTCGCCTGCCTCGCGTGAAATATAAAATGGTATGACTCAGACAGCTATGATCGTACACTTGCTCCTCCAAAAACGGGCAAATGCGAAGTCCTGAACTTAATCCTGTCTTTCAGGGCAAGCATTTTAGAGATTCATTTCTAAATTGTAGTTATGTAGCCAAAAAAAAAAAAAAAAATCATCTCATAATAATAGGAACCACCATATCCTGCCAGGCAAGATTCTCTGCTTGCTCCCCAGATTTGGGGTCCCCAGGCAAGAGAAGGAAGCGCTGGGCCCCCCCACCGGTGAGCCTGCCCTCTTTCAAGCAAAGGGTCACCCATCGGAGGCTCCAAACCATCACCGGTGGCAGGGTCCATAGTGATGTTCCAACATCATCTAGAGCTGCCCAAACTCTGCCAGGGCAGTGGGCGATGAGAACACATGCCCGAGTCAGGACTGGAGGATTCCTCCCCCACCAGGGATTCTAATTTTAAAAGCAGTTAAAGAAAGCGGCAGGGAAGGAAGGAGCCGAGGGAGAAGAGGGGTTGGAAGGGTTTGGTGCTCACTTACCGGTAAATGATGCCCTTGCTCTGCAAGAAGAACAGACCGATGGCAATCTCTGCCGCGTAAAATCTGAAATTAGGAGGAAAAAAAAAAAAAAGCAATGGAGAGATTCAAGGACACCGTATGCCTGGCAAAACCTCAGAATTCAATACAGAATTGAACGAGGCGTGGGGCAGCCACGTCGCACCGTGGACGGTCAGCCACACATCTTGTACCACGACGTGCGGGGGGCGGGGGTGTGTGGACGAGTGAACAGGGTTGAGAGACCCACAAGGCTGCCTGCAGGGCGACCCCGGGTGGGCTGAGAGGTGGGGAGAAGGCTGTCGGGGAGGACAGACTGTCTGGAGAAGGAGTTTCAGTCCAAGGCAAGTTCAAGTATCCGAAGACTACCAGCTACTCTGCTGAAGGCTCACCGTCTACCTACCGTAACTGTAGATAATTCTCTGATTACATTCTACAACCATCCTGTGAGATAGGTCCTCCTAGTACCTCCCTCTTTCCTTAAAGGAGGAATTGAGGCTCAGTGAGAAAATAAATGACCTGGCCAAGTTATATTGCGAAGGAATGGCCCAACCTCTGCCCATGTAAGCCCTTAATAATGGTGCCCACAATAATTAAGTAATATTAATAATTAATGATGCCCCCAGTGTCTGCCTTTGTAAGCTCTTAATGGAGCCCCAGAAGGAAAGATATTTTGAGAGAAGGAGAAAGTCCCAGTGATAGCACAGGGTCAGTGGGGCTTTAGGGAACTCTGTTAAGTGTCCTGACAATTTGTTTTATGTGATGGTGGCATGAGGGTCTGTGGTCCACTAGGTTTTAGAAGTCAAAGAAGAGCCGTGCCCAGGGTCCTCTTAAAACCATGGCAAGACCTAGGTATGGTGCAAGGAGCTATCTAGAAGGCAAACCCTAGCGGAATACGGCGCTCTCCACCTTGGCCGGAGGGCGGGGAGAGGGCAGAGCTGAGCTGAACAGGAGTCGGCAAGCCTCTGGAGTGGCCAGATGGGCCCTAGGTGAGTCCTGAAGGACTTTCTAGAGGGACGATGAGCTCTTAGCCAACTGCTCAGGAGAGGCTGTCTCCACTAATCCCCTGACTTGCTGCTCCTGGTCACCACAGGGGAAGTACATGATGAGTCTGTGTTCTCAAAAGAAAAGCCTGGCTGCCTTGGGGACTGACAGGGACAGAATGGACTCAGCAGGGGAAACACATTTCCAAAAACCCTAATCAGTCTCCCCACCCAAGAGCCTCAGGGCACAGCCACAAAGCAACTTCATCTGTCATTCCCCGGGGAAGGGGGGCATCCGAGAGAGTGAGCCATGGTGTAGGGCAAAGTACAAGAGCAAAAATCTGGGTCAGAGTGGGGATCTGTCTCACACGCCCCAGCTCTGCGATCTTGAGCAAGTTTTCTACAAACTCTCTGGGCCTGGCACAGAGTAAGTGCTCAAGAAAGACTGGCGAAGGAACAAACGAACGCTACCATGACATTTCCGCCCCCACCCCCCACCCCAATCCTCCGGGGCCTTTCCTTTGGAGGCAGCAGGCAAACCTCCGAGGTAAAGAAATGGCTGTGGTTTTCAAGCTCCACATTCTTAGCTGGTGTCAAGGAAAGAAAGAAGTATCCCTGTTGAGCAGAACACCTTCTTCCCCGGCCACAGACTTCTCCTAAAGAAGCAGCCCAAGATGTGAAGAAACCCTATGCAGCTGAAAACCCGAGGTAACTCATAGCCCACCCAGGTATCCCAAGGGAAAAGTTTGTACTTACACAGCATGAGGCTCCTTAAACCGGCCAACTTGCTGGATGTGGTACATGAGGTCACCCCCGTTCACATACTCCATCACGAAGTACAGGCGGTCCTAGGAGAAGGGAGCCAACCATATCGTCAACATCCCGTGTTTCTCAGGTTCCACGTGGAGAGCAGGGACGAGGTGGGATTTAGGATCAAAACCCCTAGGACTCCATGCCAGGCCCCCATCTTCAGGACTATTGTTCCCCCAAAGGCCATTGCATATACACAACTGGGCATAGGCGGTACATAAATTTTTTTCATTAATAACTGTCAAATTATATTCGTTTGTACTGGAAAATGTAATTAGCACATTAATATTGTGACTTCATGGATATTATGGTTTAGGATAAAGCTAACTGTTATAAGGAATGGAAAATAAATACATAGATCATATTACAGATAATAGGTAGCTGTGGTAATCACCCCCCATGACGGCCCCTGCGACTTTCCCCTCCTGGTATCCATGTCCTTGCGCAGCCTCTTCCCACAAGGAATAGGACTGACTTGTGTAACCGGTAGAATAGTGTAAAACACGACGTGTGGGATTTCCATGGCTAGGTCACAAAAGATACTGTGGCTTCCACTTTGCTCTCTCTTGGATCGCTTGTTTGGGGAAGCCAGCCGCCAGTTCCGGGAACGCTCAAGCGGCCCCTCGGGAAGGTACGTCTGGCAAAGAACCAAGGCCTCCTCCCAACAGCCAACACCAGCTCCCCAGCCACAAGAGGGAGCCAGCCTGGGAACAGACCTTCCAGCCTCAGTCAAGCCTTTGGATGACTGCAGCCCAGATGACAGCTTGATGACAACTTTCAGGTGGGACACCCGAGCTAGAGCCACTCAGGTTAGCCACTCTGTTGAGTTCCTGACCCACAGAAACTGTGAGATAATACATGCTTATCATGGTTCTAAGCCCTTGAGGTTTGAGGTATTATAGTGGATCTCTAACACAGTGACTGTGGGGCGGGGGGATGAATTCATAGAATTTGAGAAATGGTGGCCTCCAGGGCATATCCAGAAGGAAAAGAATTTGGGCCAGAAAAAGAAATCTATATCCCATTGAGGGAAAACTTTAAACATGTCTTTCAAGGGAGATGGGAACTCTCTTAGAGTCAGGGACTGTGTACTGCTCAGCTCTGTGAGCCCTGTTCTTGTCCCAAGACTTGCTCATTGGAGGTGCTAGAGAATGGAGAATGGTGCCACACAGACTTGATTTGGAACCCAGCTTTGCTTCCTGATAGCTGATGATTTGGAAAGATTATTAAACATCTGAGTCTCTTCATCTGTGGCATGGGTATTAATAATAGTAATAATAATAACAATAACTGAACCACAGGGTGGTTTCTGGGACTCCGTGAAACACACGAGTGTTGTGGTCCTTGGGGGACACTTTCATGAGATTTACCCCTTCTCCTTCCATCAGGGGGTGTCCGCTAAATGAAAAAACGACTTCACCTCTTCTTAGAGATGATGCCCACTGATGCCCATGATCAACTTAATAATAATAAAAAAAAAGCATCAAAGAGAACAGGATGGAAATGATCAGAGCACACGGCACAAAGTCCCCGTAGGTGTTACGTTGTGAAATGTGTGTTTTGGTTCTATTTATAGGTTGGTACGGTTGGGTCGCAATGTAAAAGGAGGTTTGCTGCCCAAAGTCACAAGGCTGTCGTGTGGGCCTGTGAGGCCAGGAGCCCAGAGAGGACGATGAGGACGTGTGTGGGGAGCTCGAACGTGCTGCTGGCCCTATCACGAATGTTCCATCCACTGTCAGCAGAATCTTTCTTACAGTGCACAGAGCTGTGTCGTCTACGTAACAGTCATAGCTGCATTTGTCCAACGTGTATTGAGTGTCTAATGATAGCAATGATACCTCTTATGAAATAAAGCTACCATCTTGGAAGCATTTATCATGGGACTGAGCCAACGGCTTTATCGATTTTGCCTCGCTTCTCTCTCTGAACAATCCGACAGGACAGTATGACCCTTCTCCTCCATTTAAAGACGCGAACTAAAGCCCAGGAAAGGGTAAGAAACTTGCCTCGGGTCCCTTGGCTGCTGGACGGCCAAGCTGGGATTTGAACCCAGGCAGGTCCGTTCCAGGCTGCTCTTGTGGAAGGTTCTGAGCTAGATGCTGTATGGAAGCATGGGCATGTCCTCCCCTCTAACTGCTTCCCATTCAGGAGGGGAGGGAAGGGGTTCAGAGCTCCGGCCGCAAAGCGAGACAAAAACTGGCAGGTCACAGGCAAGAAGTAAAGGGTGATCGATAATTTTTGAAAAGTCAAGAGATTTCCTCAGACCAACGCTACTTGACCCTTATGACATCTTTAGAGAGGTAGAATTATCGCTTCTGTTTCTCAGTGTCCCAGGCCTATGAGATTTGCTAAAAAGAAAAAAAAAAAAAGGTCACATCCAAGTTAGTGGCAGAGTGGAGACAGCCAGAACTGCCAACACCCAGCCCCTGGTTCTTTGGGTTTTTTTGATAGAAAACAAGCCTTAAAAATAGCATCTGTCTTTGCTGCACGTTGAAGGGAACCAAAACACTTGCTTTTAAAAATTATTTTTAAAACTAGCAGATGGCATTGGCCACAGAGAGAAAAGTAAGTGAGGGAGAGATTTCACTTGCTTGCTTTCTGCTTGGAAGAACTCAGCTTGCCCCCCAAACTCATTAGTTAGAATCCCAACATCAGGGAGCTCTCCACTGCGGATAATGCCACGTTCGGTGGTTTGTTTCTAACACGAACTGCATGCAAGGAAACCCTGAGACCCATCGTCTTTGAACTGTACGGAGTTGGGCTTCGGCACCCTGGTACTTTGCATATTAAACCCTGTGGCTGGCGTCCTGCTCGCCTTCCATTTTCCGAACAAACACGTCATGATGCCCTCTTAGTCTAGGCATTGCTGCAGCACCAAAGATGTCGCTGTGAAGAAATCCATGGTGCGCGATGTTAAGACCTTCCCTGAGGAGTGGGGAGACCAGATAAGTTTCCAAACAGCAACGTTTTCCAGAATGTGGTGGAAGAGAACTCCAGGTGGGCTATGGATGCGTATGGCTTTGGTTCCTTGCTTTTGTGTTCATTTTCATGTATATTTTGAACACTGTAACTACGTCTGAAGTCCCTGATTTTATGGCTATAACTGCTAAGAGGGAGAGAGAGGCACGTACGGAGGTACAAAAAGCCAGCTAGGGGAGGACCAGATTCTGATACACTGCGGAAGACCATCACCCTCCAGCTTCGCTTTTCTCACATACCAGCTTCTAGATTTTACTGTTTGTCTGCCTCATCGACTAAAATTTACTTATTTTAAAAATATTTCCATGAACTCACTTTTTCACTGGAACATATTGTTTAAAAAATTTTAGAACTTGATACTAAAGTCATAAATGGAAATTCATTGTCTCTGTAAAAAAAAATAAATGCATATCTGGAGTCTATCAACTCCAGGCGACATCCAGCCTGGCTTTGCTACACCAATCCTTCAACCGTCTTACGTTTAAAACAAATACATTTCGTCCAGAGGCCACCAAGTTCATCTCCCACCCCAAAGTAAGGAACATCAAAATGTGAAAAACACTGCCGGCGGCGGTTGAGAGCCAACCTTGAGCAAAGTGATTTTATGTTATTTTATTTTAAGATTTTATTTGTTTGTTTGGCAGAGTGAGAGAGACAGCACAAGCAGGGGGAGAGGCAGGCAGAGGGAAAGGGAGAAGCAGACTCCCCAGTGAGCAGGGAGCCTGATGCGGGGCTCAATCCCTGGGACCATGGGATCATGACCTGAGCTGAAGGCAGACACTTAACTGATTGAGCCACCCAGGTGCCCTTGCAAAGTGAATTTTAGAACTTTCCTTGGGCATTTATTTTTGCAAGTCATGTATTAGGTATGAAAGGGACAAAAATGATGAATAAGATACAGACCTTGCCCTCGGAGAATTCAGAGTCTTTGTGAAAACAAATATGCAACTAACTCAAGCCATAACCTAAAATAAAATGTGATAAGAGAAATTGCGTGACAGGCACAAAGAGGGAGCTCCGGGGGCGTCAGCTAACTAAATGGCCCTCACCCACTGCCTCCAATTCTTACATAATTATTCCTGCCTATAGTGCCCTGAAGTTTGACTTTGCTCCCCACTCTTGTTTTTTTAATTTATTAATAATATTACTATGATAATAATAATAATTATTATTATTTTAGTAATCTCTACAACCCATCAGGGGGCTCGAACTTACAACCCGGAGAGCAAGAGTGTTGTGATCTCCTGAATGAGCCAGCCAGGAGCCCCCAGGTTCCCCACTCTTCGGATAAAATTACTTCAAGACCTCAAAAGCTCTCTCTTCTGGTCACATGCACTGGTTTTCGATTAAGACCTATTTGCCGTACCGACTACGGGAAAATCAGAAAGTATATATTGAGTACGTCCTCGACATCTCCAACTTGTTTAATTTCCCAAAGAGGACATATCCCAGCTCAAAGGTTCCACCCTCCTCTCTCGGGGCTGATGAAAATCCTGACTTCTAGTTCCTTCCTTCTTTCTCCTGAGCTCTAGTCAGCTCCAGCTGGCTACAGGACTTCTCTACGTGGGTGTCCCACTGTCAACTCCAATTAAAAGCTCAGAAAGGCAAGCTCACCATCTTTCTCGTCAACCTAGCCAGTCTGCTCAACTTCCAAAGTGTTTTTCCCAGACTGCCATGGTTATCGGTGTTAGTCTTCCTTATCTGCTGCCCTTGTCCCCTCGGCGCGAAACGCCTTCATCAGTTTTAAATCTCCTTTCCCCGGTATCTCCCGTATTTGATCAGTAAGTAAATGGAACTAAATGTCTGTCTGTCTGTCACAGCGCATCATGCAAAATGGTTGGACTGGATGGCTCCCCATCTGGAGCGTGAGTTAAGGGTCATTTGATTTAAAACACTGACTGCAAGGCATGTGCCGAATTTATATGGGGGGCCCAGGATAGGGCAGAGAATTCAAAGAAATCATCATTTTTTTTTTTTCCTTCAAGACTGCTGAAAGTGGGATGTCACAGGATGTCCATGGGACTGCCGGGGGGAGTGGGGGGGGGGGACACGCCTGTCATTTGTAATAAGACACCGCAGACAGAGAAGATCAACAGTGTGGGCACTCTAACCGCAGGCCCCCACACTTTCAAGGGAGTGTCAGTAAGCATTTACCTACTGAGTGATCTTTAATGATTTTCTAAGCTGACCAATGAATTAATCCGGTCTGTAAGCTGTTCTTACGGCTCAGATGGATCTGCTCCTCTGGAGAAGCTGTACGGTGCCATGGGTAAGAGCCCTAGCTTTAGCAAGCGCTAGTCCTTGGTTTAATCCCCATTATACTGCTTACCCACTCTGAGACCTTGTAACAGACACTAAACCTTCCCTGCTTTCAAAAAGGGGCAGGAATCGCTTCTCCTTCAGAGGGTTTTGCAAAGACGTATCAGATGACGCATCTCGCCTCTATGCAAACTCACAGAGCCCCCTTCAAATCAGCGTGTGGTCAAGGACACACATCACACACAACTCTTCTTTCCTCTGGATTCTATAGTCTTAGAATCACCATCGGAACCAAGCAACGGCTGCTCCTCTTCTTCCCCCTCGCCCCCGCCCTCCGGTTTCCAAGCTTTGCCCTTTCACATGTTCTCAAGGGCTGGGACCATTCCTCCTCTTCCTTGGATTTCTACAGACCTTTGATTGCTAAATGGATGTGCAAAGGCCACTGTTAAGAAGGCAGAGAGAAGCAGACTTTGCCCACTTTATAGGCCTGGCTTGCCCTCCTGAGTCCTTTCCTGAGCTCGGGATCCTCTGATGCTTCCACTACCTCAAGCCCTGATACCGGCGAAGCTATCACCGGCTTCCTCGCCAGTACCCAGCACCATGTTTGTACCACCAGCAGCTGGCTATGTTCTGCCCCAAGATGGTTCGTTGCCTTCACTCAAGTGCCATCATCCCTCCCCTGTAGATACAGCTCCATCCTAAAGGTTCCAGCTGAGTTCGTAGTAGCCAGCTCCCAGCTGACTGGGCCAGGAATCAAACATCTGACCTAGGCTGAACCGATCGGATTCTCTTCCCTACACGTATGAATTAGGACCCAGGGAGGTGGGCAGAGAGACAACTGGCAACAGGCCAGGGAAGCTACATCACCATGCTCAGGGCGAGACAAGGAAAACCAGGAGAAAGAAACAAGAGATCTATTCTAGAAAGCCTTGAAGTTTTAGTTCTTCACAAGGCTCAGGGACACCTTTGCCTTTGGGTTGTCTCCTTCCAATAAAATTCCGTCTCTCTCTTTTTTTCCCAACATGTGATAGTTTGGAGGAACAACCCAACCACTGCCAAATAAGACTATGCCAGGGCTTCCTACAGCCACGCCCTTACATCAAGCCACCTCCTTGGGTACCGCTGCCAGCCCTGAGCCAATCCCGAGTTACCAGGACCCCTCGGATGCTCTTGGTGCTCGACGGACACACCATCAGGGGCCAGCCCGACAAATGGACTCATCCCCACCCCCCTCCCCGTCCCCCAGTGCATTCTGGGTTGACATCCTTCCCAGCGTGCCTTGCAACGGAGTTCTTGCTGGACCACGACGACAGCAAATTTGGGGAGGAAGTAACTTCTGTCCTTCAATGACTCATAAAATCTAATTCTATTTAAAAAAAAAAAAAGAAGTGCATATGTTCAATTGAAAAGAAAACATTTAAAATAGATGTTTTGCTAAGGAGACGTAACTGCCTGTGCCCACTGGCAGTTGGGAAATTGCATGAATGTGCCAGGCTGACAATTGTCCCTGGGAAAAACTGCAGAAGGACTGGAAGGAACATAATCCTTTGAGCCCATGAGCCAGGCGTCCCCTCAAACCCAGCTCTTTTGGTACAGGTCACCTCCATTTATTGTTTACCGGCACATGGTACATCATCTTTTTAGACCCTCCCTTATTCTGCTCACTTTAAAGATGATGAAATCAATAGAGCTGTTGAGTACCTTTCTAGACGTCACAGAGCCACTAACCACAGACCTAGATTTATCTGACTGAGGCGCTCATGCTTATCCACTTTGTGCTTCTAGAACAATTTGCCTAAACCCCAGCTCATCTAGTGAGCAATTTTTAAAATTCAGCTTCTTTCTGATGGATTTTCCATCTCCTTGGGTGTTAACTTTGGCCATCTTGTGGCACATTCAACACCTTTAAATTGTTTTATGATAGGCATTTCTGAAATCCTATAAATTCAAAATGAAGACAATCATCTACGGACCTTTCCCTAAATCGATGTTTTGATTCGTCTGAGCCTCTTTCTGATTCTTTTCCATGTACATACTCAGTTATAACATGTTTAGAATCATCTCTTAAATAAAACTGAATACCTTTCATTTTCGGGAACGTCGTGCCATGAAAAGAATCAGAGATTCTTTTCATCCAATTTTTTTTTTTTTAAATCCAATTTTTGGAGAATGCTTCCGATGGAACTTTGCTTTTTCTAAATAAGTTTTTTAGAAATGAAATTTGCATCATTCTAAGAATGACAAAAGTTGTTTTGCATAGCGGTGGGTGTCTTTTTCCCTTTTATCTATTTTGACCACCTTCAGGATTTTTTTTTTTTTTTAATTCTATTAGGGATCTTTCATCTTCAAAACTCGAAGTTGCTCGCAAGGAAAACAGATCAGATTTGCAGCACGTTAGACTAGATTTGTCATTTTTTTAAAAGTAGCTGATTCATAAAGGGATTCTGGGTCACAAGATGCAAAATGACAGTCAACTTGGGCTTCACGGCGCCCCCCTCTCTCCTCAAACACGCTGAGCATGTTCCCGCCTCTGGCCCTTATACTTACTCTTCCTCCTCCTGTCTCGAACACTTTGCCTCCAGATAGCCGCGTGCCTCGCCCCCGCACTTGCTCTGGTCTCCGCTCAAATGTCCTCCTTATCAGAAAGATTTCTCTTTGATCATCCGGTCAAAACCAGCATCTCTCCCACGCCATCTCTTTAGCCCCATTAGTTCTTGTGGTTTATTATCTGTCTGCCCCATGGGAATGTAAATTCTGAAGGAACAGGGACTTTATCTCCTTCACTCTCTGATGCACCCTTCTGCACCCTTCGCAAGGAGGCAGCTGGGTCCTGACACGTTTATTTCAACAAATAAATATTTGCTGACAGAATCAATAAGCCTGAGTAGCCTCCGTCTACTGGTGGGAATGATCTGACTTTTCAGATCAGAGGCTGTCTGTTCCAGCCCAGCCCGCCTTCTCCCCTGGACCCCCAATCAGGAGGTCGGGGGCTGTGCAATTCTAGAAGGGAGAGTGTGAGCCAGAGGACCAGCTCCGTGGGCCATCCCTGAAAAGGAGCTGTGCTGCTCACCTGAGCCGCGCTGACGATGGTTTGCCTCAAACAAATACAGCACTCCCTACATCTTAAAATCCCTCTCGCCATAGAACCTTCCAATCATGGCCAGATCTTTGCGGGATAAGGAGGCGATCCTTGCATGGTAGAAAGAACACCTTCAAGGGGCATTAGAAAACCCGCCACTTAGCAACTACACGCCAGCCGACTCATCTCTCTGAGGATTGGTTTCTTTTGTACCGAAATGGGAACAGCCCTTGCTTACCGCCTTCTTGTGACAGTCGGATGTAATCATGACTAATGGAAAAAATGACTTAAACACTCAGAAAAGGAACCTGGATTTAAGGCAGGGGTTCTGGAGTCTTGTAGAACGGATCCCAGTGCTGGCGCTTATGTACCGCGGGACATCGCAACAGGGACTGAACATCTCCGGATGCCGGTGTCCTCACCTACAAAGCAGGGAGAGGCACGGCGCCTGCCAGGAGAGGTGCTGGGACGATACGGCAGGAGAGTCGCTGCCGAGTGACCCACGTGAAAGCCTTCACAACGCTAGCCGCTGTTTCTTGTTGCTGTTTTCATCAACCCCAGTAAGGCCAGTCGGCAACTCCACATCATGTACTAGCAAAAGCCTGGGCTCTGGGTTTAGTGGGCCTGGGACCCTGTGCTGTGTCTAGGGAAAACCACCCAACATCCCAGAGCCTCCAGGTTTCTCCTGCAATGTGAGATGACAGCCAATCCCTTCCGTTGCAAGATTGGTCTGGCGAGGCTAGAAATGAAACCAAGTGCTCCAAGTCCGCCTGTGGTAGATGCTCGGATGGAAAGTCCGTTCCGCACCAGAGAGGGAAAAGCCGAGGGGCACCACGAGCCCTCACTGGGCAGGTGCGAGGTAAGCCGGGGGGCGGAGGGGAGGTTAGGGTTCAGGCCCTCTGCTGGAGCTCGCACACAGGCTGGCTGCTGGTGGCTCAGCCCCCAGGGCTGTCAGACGGACTAGAAGCCCACTGAGTCACACTCAACACATTCAGAAGACTTCATGCTGCAGGGGTTGAGTGTAAAGCTCAGGGGAGCCGGGCCGCCTGGGTTCAAATCCTGACCCTGAAACATACTTCCTTGTGGCCTCAGTCTGCTTGTCCTATAGGTTGATGACAGGACCCATCCAGAGACTGTCATGTGGCTTAAGAGTGTAGCCCTGTGCCTCACGCGTCACAGGCATAACTGTGTCTCTGACATACATTTAATTTACGTAAAATCAAAATATAGGTGCTCGAAAACGCTATCTGCAGCTGGGTGAAGGGGGAACAGGAGGGGCACCTGCTCGGCCCTCGGTGGCCTCTGACTGGCAGAGAGCCACTGAGGGCGTCTCCTCAAGCCAAGCACACCGGTGACATTTGAAGGTACATTTTCCCCCAAAAACAGGGTAGCGACTTAGAGACGAGGTAGCGCCTTCATCTGATCTGCCCCAGCAAAATGGCGACCTGGTTCCATCCTTGGCCTTGGCGGGATCAGGAGGCCGCGGGTTGCCCGCCAACATGGGGCTTCTGTCTGCACACAAGACTTGAAGCCACTGAACCCCTCGAGGGGACCCCGGGCACTGCACAATTCCCAGGTGGACCCCATCCCCGCTGTTGAATGCCAGAAACGTATTGAGATACAAGTGAGCAGGGGAGGGGAAGATGAAGAGCATCACCTCACGTCCACTCTGCTATCATGTTTTAAGCAGGAAATTACTAACAAAGGTATTGCTTACTAATGAATTAATATTAGTCACCCATGACGAATCTGCCCCATCTCAGTCCATTCAGTTGAAATTGAAATTGTGCTCTAAGTCGTTCCAGCGCTTGCTTGAGAACAAGATCTCTTCTTGATCTACTGATGTCAGCCAGCGCCCCTGGGGAACCCCAATGGGAAGAAGATGTGGGATGAACGAGGCTAGAGGTTTGAGAATCCGGTTTGGTCTGGTCTCTGCCAACCCCTGAGTGCCTTTAGCACCTAATTCCCTAAAACTCCAGTTCTGGAGTGACCTTCACCACCTGTGCCAAGACCCCGTAGGATGCGACCTGTGGCTCGCTTCATGTTTTTCTTTACCTTGATGCGCTTCTTCTAGAAAACAGTTTTATGTTAAAAGCAAATGTTAGTTGCCTTGGAAGCACAGTCATGAACCAATTCATGATAAACTGTCCAATAACAGGAAAGAATCAAGCATTGATCTCGCCTTTCCTACAAGAATGGAGCCACCAGGACCAGGCCACAGAGGAGGGGCAGCCTGCCTTCCTAGAGATGCTCCAACCAATGCCAGGCAAAGAAACAGCAGAAGACGATACCAGCCGTTAAGGGACCGAGGCACCATGTGTTAGCGGTTGGCAACATCCTCTCAGTGGTGGCCAATGTCCCAGGAAGAGGGACACGAGACATTACGCGCCTTTGATTGAAAGAGCGCACCTTCTCTGTTCTTACCAAAGGGATCGGACCTGAGTCTGGCCAAGTCTCTAGGTCTGGCTACCAATTTTCAGGAAAACACGAAGGACGGTGGCGGGGTGGAAGGTGGGTGGGCATGTGCAGGAGCCCCACGCCTGTGCCGTCAACCAAATCCAGACGGAAAATGCTCCACCAAACAGCCCACCATCTTCAGCAGATGAAGGGACAGATACAAGGAGGGGACAGAGGGGAGAAATCACTGTATTAAAAGGCTTAGAAGACACAGCCGGTTTCTAAAAACGGGAAAGATTAAACTATCGTATTAAGAGACTGATAAGACCTAAGTGATCACACTGTAAGGACACAAGGAAGTCAAACTACGCAGTTGGCCGCTGGCCGCGAGACAGAGATTTGAACGTGAAGAAGATTCCAGAGTGGCTGGCCAAAGTTCTGCTTCTCAACCAGGCTGGCGGTTGGTTTGAGGAACTTAATCTTATAATAACTCATCACTAAGACCTCTACTTTGTATGGTTTTCTGTATTTGCTTTATAATACCTCAACACTTAAAAATTCAAAGACTTTACCGTGCTATCATAAATAGAAGAAATCTGTAAAAAGAAAAAAATATATATATATATAAAATAAAAGCAAACCAATGACCTAGAAACTGGTGTTTGCCAGAGCTCAGAACCTGAAGCCTGGTACTCTGTGTTCAAAAGGGAAGTGTTAACAAAGATGGTACAGGTGTGTGACACAAACAGAAGCATTTCCCTTGAGGCACTCAGAGTTAAAGCGGATTAAAAGGTGAACGTAATTTAAAATCTGTGCACCAGCCAAGGTGACCCTTCGTACCCAGGACCATTTTGCACAGGGATGCACACGCCATACTTTGGCAAACACGACCCCAGCTCTTGGTGCCTGCAGAGGTGTGAAAGACGTTCTAGGAGGCCCAGCCCCCAGCAGAGCCCAGCGCGATGCTGGCAGACTAAGTCCCTGCAGGTAATACTATGCACACTTGCCTAAAATGTGCCCTCCCCCGATGGCCTGCTGTTAGGGAGATTCTCTGGGAATGAGAACTTAACCCCGCTAGAAAATCCTATCACTGAGGGCACGAAAGCCATATTGCCAATGAGGGGACAATCTGGGGACCCACTTGCTTCTCCAGGTTCTACCGTATCCCCTACTGCACTGTTTGGTGACTGTCCCAGTCTGTTGCCTCTGCTCCAAGACCATAAACGTCTCAAAAACAAGACCTGGTTTGCTTGGCTCTATCCCTGAGCACTTGGTCAAAGCCCAGACGAATGTGGTCTGTGAGATGCGCAAGGAACGTCCACGGAGCATCAGCCCGGCACCGAGCACTGTGAAAGGCTTCTCTTGTCGAATTTCATTCCCTCCTCACAGCCACATCAGATGCAGCTTCGTTCAGTTCATCCATTTTACAGACGAGCAAACTGAGGCTGGACGGGTTTTAGAATTTGCCGAAGGCCACCCAGTGGTAAGTGACAGAGCCAGGATCCAAACTAAGATCCCTCTGACCCCAAAATGCATCAAGAGACTTCTCAGAACAGGGAAGGAGCCAACCTCCAGCTCTGTCCCTTTCACATACGGCAGTTCTAAGCCCGATGAGTGGTCTGTGCTGATAAAACCTACCCCAGGGCCAGATTTGGATCTTTCTAGGCTGGGAATGTAGAATCTAACCTAGTAGAGGACAGGACTTGGTGATGTTGGAGGAGAGAGGAAGCCCCAAGCTTTAAATTATATGCAACATACAACATAGGGGGTGGGTTCTAAAATGAGCATGCCTAGTGAGAACTGCACAGAATCGAGATAATCTTCAAGAATCCCTTAAAGCATCTTTAAGTCACTGGGCCACTGGCCCTTAGAAGCCCCAGAGGCAAGAACGAACTTTGTACCTTTTTGCACTGGGGAGCTGGCCACCCCCCTCCCTTGGTACGGAGGCCAGGGTCTCATTTGAACAGGGAAAAAGGTAAGAGGTTCCTTAAAGGGATGGCCGCAGCTCTCGCAGAGAGAGCTGGAATCAGCCCACAGCAGATCGCGCACAAACGTCCCCTTCTCTTCCGGGGAGTCCCAGTTCTGTGCTTGCGAGCCCCTGCCCGGGACACTGTATCCCCGCCTTGGGGGTCCTCGGAAGGCTGTGTTCTCAGACGACCCCTCCCCTCAGGAAGTCCGCACAACTGGCAGGACACACGGGAGCATTGGCCGCAGGGTGTGCAGGGCAGGCGGTAAGCCTCGAAGCGCACGAAGCGCACGTACCCTTCCCTCTCCTTCCCACTCGTGCCCCCCTGCGAGCTCTGCAGGAACATCACATACGTGAGACTGAAAGTTCTCAGTCGCTGTCCCTGAGTCACCCCTGGCTGTCTGGGAAAGACCCTGCTTTGTGGGTTATTAAACCGAGGGCCCGAGTTCCTTTATCTTCATTGTGACAGCGTCTGCCTAGGGGAATAGCTTCTCAGTGGCCGCCTGGGAAACTCTCAGCAGCCTCCCCCGGGCACCCCATCTTGCTGTCTCTAGAGCGGAAAGATGGGGTTTGGTGCTGCTGGGAGGGCTTGGGCCGAAGGCCGGTGAAGCACCGGAGACGGGATGGCCGGACGCCCCCCCCCCCAACCCTCCAGAGGGCAGTTACCATGGTCTGGAAGCAGGAATGCAGCTGGGTCAGGAAGGGCGGCTTCCCGGGCAGGGCCAGCACCCGCTTCTCCACCATCGTGCACTCCACGTCGTCGTCCTGGATCACCACGTCCTTCTTTAGGATCTTCACGGCGTAGAGCTCGTCCGTGCCTTTCCGCTCGGAGAGCATGACCTGGGAGAGAGAGGAAGCGCCGGTCAGGGTGGCTGGAAGGGCCCGGGGGATCAGCAGGGAAGGGTGCGTTCCCTCAAATCCCCTCCAGGCTCTGCCCCAGATGCCGTCTGCGGACACCAGCTCACGGGGTGACGTTGTCCACCGACCTCACGCCTTGAACGGCTGAACCCAGTCAGCAGGCAGGGTCCCCAGAGCGACAGGCGAACACGGATCCCTTGCGGGTACGCAGCAACGCCCAGCCCCCGGGGCGAGAATACAAACCGCCTGAGGGAAAGTGTCTTTGCTTGTTTTCTTCGCTAGCGTAGTAGTGCCTAGGACATAGTATATGCTCGATAAATAGTTGTCGAAGGAGGGCGCCAGTGCATTCCTGAGAACACTGAATGGGGAACCCGTGTTCCCTTTTTCACTCAGTTATTTAATATTCATTAAGAGCCTGCAAAGCACTGGGAATATGGCCATAAATAGGCAGGCATGTTCTCCGACCCTGCCATCCAGAGGAAGAAAGACTTCAGATATTAATCACAGAGATGATTAGCATAATATTTGAACATCCTCTCCTGCTGTCCTACGGCTTCCTTCCATGCAGCTGTGGTCCCCACCCCAGCATGTTAACCGGTGTGGCTCGGGACACATCATGTCAGACGCCACAGTGGCCGGTAGGAACTGTTACCGAAAAGCCTTTTAGAAGAAGCACAGGGCAGTACCATATTGCATGAGGCTTGATCAGGCCTGGGGGCTTCTGGGAAGGCTTCCTGGAGGAAGAAGCAATCAGACTGAAACAAGCATTTACTGCAGGCGCTGTGTCGGGTATTTGGCAGGTGATCACCTCAGTCGCCACTACATTTCTGAGCACTTATCAATGTGCCCGGCAAGTAGTGGTTTTCATTTGTTATTTCTCATCCCATTGTGTGATAATCAAGAATGTAGGTGCCATCAAGAAACCTACCTTACAGGAAAGCGAGGCTCATGGTGGGTGAGAAACCTGTCACACAGCAAATTCAATTAGAGAGAGGGACCGGATTTGAACTCAGGTCTGCTCAACTCTAAAGTCTCTGCCTTTAAATGCTGTACTTGCCCAGAGCTCTAGAAAAATCCTCAAGGAGTTTAGGTGGTCAAGCAAATAAAATGCTTCTACCCAACGAGCTGAGGGACCAGAGAACACGACAGAGCCCTAAGGCCAGAGGGAGGGATGCCTGGAAGGCTCTCCCAGGCAGGAGGGCAGCCGGGAACCCCTCCATTCAGCTCTCATCCTCATGGTAAGAGTCTGACTGCATGGAAGCTTCAAGGCTGAGCCAACCAGCCTTGGTGACAGCTCACCACAATCAGGGTAGCCATGGGCAATGCAAAGCCAGGAATTCAGAGCCTTGAGCACGGAAGTTCCCAGCACACCCTTCTCTACCATAGGACAGCTCTCGACTTCTCTCCTCTGGCCCCGCCACAGAAAGAAGGGCCGCCAAGCTGAGCAAATCCTACCTGCTGGGCATTTACTCAGTCCTCATGCAGACGCACAGAGCAGAGCGGGGCTTAACGGGCCAGGCTGTGTGTCCTCCGCGTGTTTCCCATCTCCCCCGGTCTCTCGTTGGCCCCCAAGGGCTGTTTCCCCTCCCCCAGGCCTCACCGAAGCAGAAACATGACTCTAGAAGGTCAGTATGCTAAGATATGAAGAGCTGGGTAGAGAGAGGGGCTTTCTGCTCCCAGATTCCAGAGAATGCTGGGCATGGGGCAGCATGGAAGTGACTTGGCCAGAAGACACAGGGGCAGAGGGGCTGAAGGGGGAAAGAATTGCTTTCAGCTGAGGAGCCCCCCCCATCCCCCACCTCCCAAGTGCAGTAGGAGGGGCTCAGTGCTGAGTCAGCTTCGAGCGTGGACAGCCCCACTGACCTATCACCACCGGTCAAGGCATCATCTAACAAACCTACACACTTGTAAACATCCACTCCTAGACTGCCCAAGACAGAGGGGAGGGGCCCCGGACACCCCCGAATGCCAGCAGGGTCATGATGGGGCATCTTAGCCTCCTGCCTAGAGGAGAAGCAGGACAGAGGGCTGGGAATTCACCAGGCACCAGGGGCAGGGCGGACATCCTACAGCTGTTCCAATGATCCCCGCTCTACAGATAAATAAACCGAGGCTCAGAGACATTAACCTGCTCCAGCTAACAACTGCTCTAAAAATGCAGCCCTGCCTATGCTGCTCAAAGTGCGTACAGGCCTTCGGGGACTCCCACAAGCCACACAGTTCCAGGACTACATCATTTTCTTTCTTTTCATTTGAGTTTTGCATCCCCCTGTCTGCAGTGTCCTTCCACACTCTCTCACTGCCCAGAAAATCAAAGATTCAGCTCAGATGTCACTTTCTTCTCTTTCCCTCAGCGATGCACTGAGATCAAACGGGTCACTCCCCGCTCTGGGCCTCAGGACTGTTTTGTGCCTATGTCAGTTACTTTAACACAAGTTTCCCAAACTTTGATCAGTCATTCATGTGCCTTTTTTTTTTTTTTTTTTTTTTTAAAAACATCTTCTCCTATCACCTAAACTGGTATTTGCTTAGTATTTTAAAAACCTAGTCACATTTTTACTGAACTAAATTTATCTGAGAAAGGAAACTGTGGATCACCACTATTAATGGCAAGCCAGTATCACTAGCCATAAATGGAAGATCAGCATAAAAATAAATAAAAGCAAAGCCGTGCTAGGAAATTCTAGCTAGCTACTGCTCGCTGCTGAAGGTTGCAAGCCAGCCCCTGCGTGTTCTCCTTGTTAAAGGAAAAACAGTGTTAGCAAATGTTAGAAAACTATTAACGGCATGCATATTGTCTTCAGATGAGATCTTCTTGTTCAAGTCATTAGAAAGGATGAGAGAAAATAGAAAGAGAGAATAAACTTATCACGATGTGATTTCCTTTTATTTAGTACCACATCTATGTACTACCTCCAAACAATCTCAGGCACGAACCTAAAATCACCTTTCAAATCATTAGTGCAATGTGCTTCACACCTTAGGAAATACTGTGGCATCTGTAGAAATTTTTTAAGTCAATCAACAGGGACGTGTAAAGACTGGTGCCTGGCCCTGTTCTAAGAACACGGGTAGAAGGAAGAATAAACCATTGCCGCGTAGCTCCTCTGACATCAGGGGAGTGCTATGCAAATGAACCAAGGTCCGGAAATGCCCCTGTGCCGGCTGGAGGAGAGTGGAAATGACCCACATGGGACACTGGGGAACAGTTTAGATACAGAACTGAATGAGATTCTAAGGCAGGGGTCGGGAAACGTTTCCAGAAGGGCCACACAGAAAATACTGCAGGCTTCGCAAGGCAGCCTCTGTATCGGTTACTCAACTCTGCTGTTGTAGTGGGAGAGAAGCCACTGACAACACAGAAACGAATGGGTATGGCTGCGTTCCAATACAATTTTTTTTGTAGGGGCACCTGGGTGGCTCAGTCGGTTGAGTGTCTGCCTCTGGATTAGGGCTCAGGATATGATCTCTGGGTCGTGAGATCGAGCCCTGCATTGGGCTCTGCGCTGGGCATGGTACATGCTTAAGACTGTTTCTCCCTCTGTGCCTCTACATTCTCTCTTAAAAAAACAAACAAAAAAAACAACACTTTTTTTTTTTTTTAAATAAAACCAGGTGAGGGCTAAAAGTCCACCGACAGATGAATGGATGAATAGATAAAGAAAATGGGGGTGCCTGGGTGGCTCAGTGGGTTAAAGCCGCTGCCTTCGGCTCAGGTCATGACTGCAGGGTCCTGCGATTGAGCCGCGCATCAGGCTCTCTGCTGAGAGGGGAGCCTGCTTCCCTTCCTTTCTCTCTGCTTGCCTCTCTGCCTACTTGTGATCTCTGTCAAATAAATAAATAAAATCTTAAAAAAAAAAAAAAGAAAGAAAAAGAAAATGGTGTGTGTGTGTGTGTGTGTGTGTGTGTACACACAGTGGCAAATCACTCAGCCACAGAAAAAGAATGAGATTTTGCCATGGGTGACACCATGGATGGACCTATAAAGTAATGCACTAAGTGAAATATGTCAAAGAAAGACAAATCCCATATGATTTCATTTGTACCAGTAATCTAAAAACCAAATCAAATAAACAAAGCAGAACTAGACCCATAAATACAGAGAACAAACTGGTAGTTGCTAGAGGGACAGGGGTACTGGGACCGACGAAATAAATGAAGGGGATAAAAAGATACACGCTTCCAGACACAAAATAAATAAATAAGTCAGGGGGATGAAAAGTACAACGTAGGGAATATAGTCAACCATGTTGTAATAACGTTGAGTGGTGATGGATGGTAACACTGCCGTGAGCACAGCATAATGTGTACAATCGTCAAATCACTATGCTGTACACCTGAAACTAGCAGAATATTGTGTGCCGTCTACACCTCAATAGGAATGAATGAATGAATGAATGAACCAACCAGTGAATGGCAAAAAGCTGGGCACCAGTTGTTTGCTAGAACACATGTTTCAAGACAGATTAGAAAAATAAAAGTTCCAACATAATCACAGTGGCAGCAGTTTAATTTGGAAACTAATCCTAGCATGCCTCTCAATTTTTCCAACTCTTTATTAGAAGAACCTTCTGATTGGACAGTGGGCCCACCTGGCCACAGCTGATTGGATCAGAGTTAGCTCCTGACCTAAGCTGAGCCAATCAGATTCTCTCCCCAGAGAATTTGCAATTTATTAGAAGAACCTTCTGATTGGGCAGTGGACCCACCTGGCCACAGCTGATTGGATCAGAATTAGCTCCTGACCTAAGCTGAGCCAATCAGATTCTCTCTCCAAAGAACTTGCAATAGGATTCCGGGTCCGGTCAGCCCTGCGCCCCTGAAGAGAGAACCACACAGATCTGCCTGCAGTGGTGCTTCTCTACCACACGCTGGAAAGAAGAAACTGACGTTTTGGGGAATGAGCAGAGGACTTGCTTTCCAGTGCCTGGATCCAATTTCTCACAAGGCTTGGCTGTTTCCCACCAAAAACCTCCATCTCTCCAACAGACTGATCATTTTTACTGATATTAGTTGGAGCAGGTTTCTGTTACTGAGGGATCCTGTAAGACAAAATTACTGTTTGGGTGGCTCAAATTCTTAATAAAAATTAAAATGTCAGGCAGCCCAATAGCAGCAGCCGGTTGGTCCGTAACTGAAAACAAGGCAGGTTCCATTCTCTATACAGGACGATGCCTCTTGCCTCTCTCAGGGCCCTTAGGGATACTTCTTGATGGCACAGATCCCAAGCCCCAGGAGCCCCACAGTATGGCCTGGGAGTCTGCATTGTAACAAGCGTCTGTCTTCGCCATGATTCTAATCACCAAATTCGTTGATCTGTGGAACATTGAGGCACTATCAAAATTGATTCATTGGCTATGGAGTTCAGGAGGTACCCATAGGCCCAACAGACTCTTTCTGTCTTGATCTTCCTAACACCTCTCCATAGTCATTAATGGGGTTAAGAAGGAAAGTTCTCTTTGTTCCAAGATATTCTCATCAAACTCTCCTCGTCAAAGGGAACCTCTCAGCCCCTCTTGGAGGGCTTTTTGAGAGCTGCTTTCCTCATGTCATGAAGGAAATGATGTTCGGCAGTCCTTAGAAAGATCGGGATACCCCTCAGTCAAGAGACCGAGTCTGTGCCCTCTCCCCTTGAACCTGGGCAGTTCTCTGCGACTGCCTCAATGAACAGAACAGAGTAAAAGTGGTCCCCTGTGACTTCTGAGGCCACAGCTTCTCAGTTTCTCTTGGGACACCTGCCTTTGGAGCCCTGGCTCCTCCGTGCTAGGGAGGCCAAGGAAGGCGACCCCGGGGAGATGTCCTGGGACTCCAAGCCCACCAACCCCAGAGGCTCCGGCCTCAGCTGTCCCCGCAGCCCCCGCAGGAGAGCCCCCAAACCACAACCCCCCAGCAAGCATTCCCAGTTTCCAATCCCCGGCCCACAGAAACCACGAGAGATTATAAGTGGTTGGTGGTGTTGTCAACATCTGAGTTTCGGGATGATTTCTCATGCAAAGATAGATGACTGAACAGGTTCTTCTAAGTTCACATGTGCACAAATGTAACCACTTGCCCGTGCGGCCCTGTTCCCCTTGCCTTGCTTAATCCTTGGGTTTGGTTGTGCACACTCTCTTCAATCAATTTCTTTTTTTAAGGCTTCAATTAAAAGAAGCAACAGAGATGGAATTCATTCTGCCTTCCAAATGTGTCATCTCTTCCAGTCTTTTCCAGGACTTGGAAGGCGGGCCAATTCACCCGTTCATTCAGTAAACATGTCGTGTCTCGGATGTGCCAGGCACTGAGATGGGCACTGGGGATGCTGAGAGACGAGCTCCTGAAGCTCGCCCTCCTGCACAAGTAATTACCAAATTCAGTTACGCCTCAACTCCAGCAAGAGAAGTGCATGGTGCCCCATGAGTGTTTGAGTGGAGGATCTAACCCGATCGCGTGGGTCAGCGAAAGACGTTCTGGGGAAGTGAGAGCTGAGCGCGGATCTGAACGACCAGGAGAACCAGCCAGGAGCATTCCAGGCAGAGGGGAGAGAACTGTGCTTCCTTAGGATTAAACTATCCAAATCCAAAAACCTGGGTCTAGAACTACCATAGGAAGGAAGCACCCAAGCTCTAGAACTCAGATTCTGGATTCCAATTCCCACCCGAGATGCAGCGGAACTGGAGAGCTCCAGCAAAGAGGGCAGCACGGGCACCAAGCCGGGAGACTGGACGGGCACGGGGTAGTGTTCAGAGGCAATGGTGCAGGGTTTAGAGGCAACCACAAAGAAGGTGATGCTGGAGGGAGAGTCAGCCTGGGAAGGGGTTGGGTTGTCGGCAGTCGGTGGTCGGTCATGATAACCACGCCCACTTCTGGCTCTCGCCCCTGGGGGATCAACTTCTACTCTCCCCACTTTGCAGACTAGGAAGCCAGGGTTTAGGGAGCGCGGTGACTAGTCCAAAGTCCAGGAAGTGAAACTTCCCATGTCACCCATCTCCAAAACCCTTGCTCTTAACCATATTCTGATTCTCTGGCCCTCAAGTACCCAGTGCTCTGCTACAGTAGTTCTTGTTTTGTTTGTTTGGAGGAAGAGAGAGAGCTGGAGAGAGAGAATCTTAAGCAGGCTCCAAGCTCAGTGCAGAGCCCGACACGGGGCTCCATCTCAAGACCCTGAGATCATGATCTGAGCCAGAATCAAGAGCTGGACCCTTAACTGACTGCGCCACCTAGGGACCCCACCTATGGGGAATTATTTAAATTATTTATTTATTGAAATTATTTATTAAGTTAGTATTGTCAGAGTGTTTCAAATTCGGCTCCAGATCCCTGCCCTGTTCCTCCCTTTCCTACCCCCCAGGAAAAAAAAACAAAAACAAAAACAAAAAAACGTAGATCTGGGTCACTAGAGATCTCCCACTTCCTGCGAGGCTTGGGACCTCACAGGCTAACCTGTGGCCATAGGCAGGCAGGTCATTTCCTTTTTCCATTTCTTAGACAACCACTAACAAACCACTCATTTGCTTGGCGAGAGGGGCTTGGCCTGAGTTGATGCCACAGTCCCGGCTCCTCCATCCGCAAGTTCTTTTGGGGACTCTGTCCCAGGCACAGTGCTAGGCATGGCTGATGCGACCACAAATGGGACGCGCATGGCCCTGCTCTGAAGCATAAAGCAGCTTGGGAAGAGCTTCCTCTCCCTGTGCCCCGAGGCACTGGCATGGGAGAAGAAAATGGCAGAGAGACAGCCATTGCCATGGCCACGGGCACGGCCGCATTCTAAAATGTTCCTTTAAGCGCCAGCGAGCTTTTGCTTTTCATTAATCGTCTCATGAAGTTTCTGGAGTTTCCACTTCAGTTAATACCAACACAGAGGGCGTGGGCTGTTTGTTCAGCTGTCCCGCCGTCTCCAGGGTGAGGATTCCAAACAGACCGCAAGGACGTGTTGAAGCGACGCTCTTATCAAACTCCAAGCCACATCTGTTACCCAAGAATCTTCTGGGAGAGACGTGATAAATAACACCACTCCAGCGGCGGCAGAGGAAATGTGGGAAAGTAGCCAGGGACCCCTGGCTGCAAAGTTTGTTGCACTGAACTTTACTGGTGAATCCAAAGGGCAGAACGTGGCCAGCGTCTTGGCCTCTGGCCACGGGATGGAGTCGCAGAATGGTTAGGACGCGGGGTTTCACGTCAGAGGACCTGGGAGCTGCCCCAGGGTGGCCACACGCTAGCCGCATGACCTTGGGAAATTCACGTAACTCTTCCTCTGCTGGTAACACAGGAACAAGGACGACACTTCCCTTCTGGTGGTAGTGGCGTACCTTGGGGGGATTAAAAGCAGCGCACACACCTTTGCTCAGTTGGGCACCGTGCTGGGCAAAGGCGCGGTGCTTATCCCTGGTGGTTGTCCTAGTTTTCTGGGGCTGTCATAACAAAGAACCAGAAACTGGGAGGCTTAGCACCAAGGGATTTTATTCTTTCCGAGTTCTGGAGGCCAGAAGTCCAACGTCAAGGTGTTGGCAAGGATGCTTCCTTCTGGAGGCTTCCATCTAGGTTGTCATGGAGAATCTGCTCCATGGCTCTCTCCTAGCTTCTAGCGGTTGCCAATAATCCTTGGCTTACACATGTATCTTTGTCTGTTTTCATGTGGCATTCCTTCCCAGGCCCCTGTGTCTGTGTCCAGATTGACTCTTCTTTTGAGGACATCGGCCATTAGATTAGGGTCCCCCCCTACTCAACTTGATTACATCTGTAAAGCCCTTCTGTCCAAATACAGTCACCGTCACACGGACTGTAGTTAGGACTTGAACATATGTTTTGGGGGAAGACAATTTTATCCACTACAGTGGTTGTCATCAATGTCACCTTCTCAGAGAATGACTTGGGGAGGAAGAGGACTGCCTATGTCCTTGTCTACTGGCACCCGTATCCCGTTCTCAGCTGGCTAAGGAGATTTGCCCTGCAGGACTGTGGGTCCAAATGCTTACCAACATGAGAAGGTAGCCATAGCCAGGGACAAAAGACCCTATACCCCATTCCCCCAGCTTTGAGGGACACCTGCCAAAAGACCAGAGTCAAATGGAGTCTCTCTTAACTCCTCTCGGTTACATCTCTCGTTCAACACAGCAACAAGTTCTGTCAGCTCTTCTTTCAAAATGCATGTCCTATCCAACCTCCTTCCTGATCTAAGCCACCTCGATCCTGAGCCGGTTACCTGCAAGCGTCTCTTCATTATTCCTCGTGTTCTCCCCACTTGTGCCCCACCAGCACACGCACTCTGCTCCGTGTACCCCAACAAAGCTTTGCAACTCAAGCGGGTCCCTGCTCACCCCACTTTCCTACGATCTTCTTCCCTTCCCACTGCACTGAGGACTCCCTCCCCCGCCACGGCCCCGGCCCCGCCCCGCATCGGCTTGCAGAGAGTCCTCCCTTTCCTCTCAAGTTACAGCCCCCTTGCGGCACTCCTCTTCCCCTACTCAGTCTTCTTTGGTAACACTCACCGCACCTGACATGATAGCAATCTTTTTACCTTCCTCCCTCCCTCCCTACATGAAGTTCTAGGAGAGCAGGTCTTTTGTTAGACTCGTTCACTGGCACATCCCCAACACCTAGTACCTAGTAGCCACTCAAGGAATATCTGTTGGATAAATGAATGAAAAAGTCTGCGTGGAGGGAAAGTAGCTTAAAAAAAAAAAAAAACCAAAACACGTAGATCTGGGTCACTAGAGATCTCCGATGACTTAGGTCTCAGCATTGTTTAATTTCCAACCCATCTCTCACAAAGAACTGGAGGTAGCATTCAAGTCTGTATAACAAACATCTGGATTTTACGTTATGTAAATCATACTTCAATAAAAGTAGTTAAAAACAATTATACACCATATAGTGCGTGTGTGTATTTCCTCTCTCCATTCTCTCTTTCTTCCTTCCTCTCTCAGCTGCCTAGAGGCCAAAGGAACCCGAGACACAGGAAACATAACAAAAGCTCGTATTTCCTTTAAGGGAAAATCATTTTTTGAGGAGGAAAAGCAGCTTTCCCTAGAACGGGGGTCTACAAGGAATGTCTCGCATGGATCGTGAACACGTAGTACTACCGAGGGGGGGGACGTCCCCCCCAGGCCCTCCCACCGGGACGGGAAGCGAGGACTGGGAGACAGCAAGCATCCAGCACCCTCAGAAGCTGCAAGCTCAGCTCACACACTGGGCTTGGGAAAAGACTCACTGGAACGCGTATGGCACATTGGAAAGAGAAAAAGAGAGAGACTCGGGGCTTGCAGGGTCCCCAAACTCCAATCTGGGAGAAGAGGATGGGGAAGGTGCTTGAGCTGAGGTTGGCACAGGACAGGGAGACAGAAGCAAGTTAAAACCCAGTGTGTACACTGCGGGCCCACAGCAGACCCCCGGACTCCTCTCCCACCCCGCCGGCGACACCCACCCCACGAGGCAGTGGGCGTGTGCACCAGGCTGGGGACAGGCACTGGGGGCTAGTCTGTTGCAATGTATGCTCCAGCTTTATTTTAGGGCTCCATGTTTCTGAGGGTCCTCCCTGCTGTCTGGGCTGTCTCTTCTGGGTTGCACCCAGCCCCCCAGAGACCAGCAGAGGGGACTTTAGATCTGCTCAGCTCTAAGTTTTATTTTTGTTTTTGTTTTTTTTTAAGATTTTACTTATTTATTTGACAGAGATCACAAGGAGGCAGAGAGGCAGGCAGAGAGAGAAGAAGGGAAGCAGGCTCCCTGCTGAGCAAAGAGACTGGATATGGGTCTCGATCCCAAAACCCTTAGATCACGACCGGAGCCAAAGGCAGAGGCTTTAACCTACTGAGCCACCCAGGCGCCCCAACTCAGCTCTAAGTTTTAAGTTCGGGGCGCCCCCGTCCCCCATCTTTGGCTGCGGTTTGCCTCCCGTGCTTACACCAAGCTCTTGTTTCTCCGGGACGCACATCAGAATTCCCGGTGGAGCCTTTAGAAGCTGGAGTCTGGGCTGCACTGCAGACCCATTCAGTCAGAACCTTCTAAATCCTGGGAGCCTTCTCGTGCCAGGCCAGGTCTGCCCTGGGGAGGACGCAGTGGGGACTTGGCAGGCCGTCAGGACGGTGGTGGCATCCGGGGCTGGAGCCCCGGGCACACACCGTTCCCCTGCGCTTCCAAGGGTGTTCACCCACTTGGCAGGAGGATTTTGAGAGAAATCTGGGTGCCGCCGAGTTACAAAAGGAAGGGGAGCTTCAGCACCCTCAGCTTGACAGCCTGACAGGTACCCTGACAAGCTCTTCGAGGGAAGCATGAGACTGTGACGGCAACAGAGTCTGATGAGCTGGAAGTCTGCGTCTAATGAGAACGGTAACATCACAGCGGTCCAGGCCCGGCTCTGTCATCGCGAATTCAAAGCCTGACTCTGTCATGTGCGTGCTGTGTGATTGTGGGCAAATTACTCAGTCTCTCTGAGTCTCAGTTCTCTTACCCATTAAAGGGGCATAATGACAGCTGCTCCCTCACAGGGCCCTTGGGAGAGCCAGGGACGGAATGCAGGAAAAACGCGGTGCCCAGCCCGCAGCCAGCCGCGCTGGGAAAGAGACAGTGGACCCGGGGAGCACAAAAGGGATGTTCCAATGCCCTCGGTGGCTGTGGCGGCTCTCCCTCACCCTCTCCAGAAGAGACAAATCGAAAGGCACAAAGTGAGACGAAGCCATAGACCCAAATTTCTGCAAAATCGATTTCCCAGGAGATGTGATGCAATGTCGGGGATCAAACCAAGGTCCTGTGGTCTGTGCTTAGAGGTGGGACTGGCACAACCTGCTAGAGGCTAAGAGGACCTCCCTCAGGGGGCTGCATGCTCAGCGCGGACAGGGCTTTCCTGCAGAATCAGCAGAACACTGGTCATCCTCTACAGTCTATGAGGGGGCGGGGTGACAGACACCTGGTTGCTAGGTCCTCACAGACCTGTCAGTTGTGTGCAGATTTGCCAAAGTCCTCCCTCAGACCAGGCTAGGGATAAAAAGTCGGCTCAAGGCCACTCAACCCTGGGTAACCAGAGGCCTGGAAGGGGGGGGGGGGCAGATCCATCCTAACCCAGAAATCTTATAGCACGTTGGATGTGGGAGTAAAAATGTAGACACGCACCCATCAACCCATGGGGCTGTAACAAGGGCTCAGTGGCATAAGGCATGTGAAATGCTGCTCAGACAGAAAGAACCGAAGGCACTGTGTTTGCCGTGGCCGAGGAACTGGGAGCCTTTACGGGGCTTTCCCAAAGTTCAACTTTCACCAGATGCAAAGATGTCCTAACATGCTCTAGGTTATCTTAAAGGCCCCATATTGGGGCGCCTGGGTCACTCAGTGGGTTAAAGCCTCTGCCTTCAGCTCAGGTCGTGATCCCAGATCAAGCCCCACATCTCATCTCGGGCTCTCTGCTCAGCAGGGAGCCTGCTTCCCTTCCTCTCTCTGCCTGCCTCTCTGCCTACCTGTGATCTCTGTCAAATAAAAAAGTCTTTAAAAAAAAAAAAAAAGGTCCCATATTGACTCACCAAAGCATATTCTTTTTTTTTAAGATTCTATTCATTTATGTGGGTGTGTATATGTGTGTGTGTGTGTGTGAGAGAGAGAGAGAGAGAGAGAGAGCGCGCTCACAAGCAGGGAGAGCGGGAAAGAGAGAAGCAGGCTCCTCACTGAGTAGGATCCTGATGCGGGGCTCCATCCCAGGACCCCAAGATCATGACCAGAGCCAAAGGCAGACGCCTAACCGACTGAGCCACCCAGGCGCCTGTTGGAAGCTACGGCATGGTTGGAGTCGAGGACCAAACCAGGCCCTGACTTGTGTCTCCTTCAAAGTCCGGACACCTTGACAAGGTTAAGGACAGGAAAGTGGAGTAACACTGAGAAAGGGTCTGTGCTCTGTGTCGTGCGCTCGCCTACGTGACTTCCCACACACTCTCCCTACAGAAGGGAACAGTGTGGTCAGGGTCCTGAATTCGCAGTTGGTCCTTGTTGTTCCTGTACCTCCCATAACCCACTCCCTGGTTGACTGTCTTGCTCACGGCTTTAGCGGAGACTACCTAGCATCACGAGGTTTGCTTAGAGTTAATGTAAACTTGTTACAGAAACTTGCAGTCATCTGACGAGATACTCCTCCTATTGTGATCTGCCTTATAAATGCTGGTAAGATGTGGAATAAAACCGGCCCTGTTGGACATCCTCCTTAGGGTCCCTCCTGCCCCCATCTCTTTGTCTCTTAATTTCTTTTCACCAGCCTCTTAACCCTCACATTTCCTGGTCGATTTGTCGCGCCGGCCGACAGGCGCCTCTCCAAAGTGTATTCTTATTATTTAATTTAAACTTCGGATCAATTTTTCTAAGAGCATATGTGTGCACATATGTGTGTTTAGGGTTTATTTTTTTTTTTAAGATTTTATTTATTTATTTGACAGACAGAGATCACAAGCAGGCAGAGAGGCAGGCAGAGAGAGAGGAGGAAGCAGGCTCCCTGCCGAGCAGAGAGCCCAATGCAGGGCTCGATCCCAGGACCCTGAGATCACGACCTGAGCCGAAGGCAGGGGCTTAACCCACTGAGCCACCCAGGCGCCCCTAGGTTTTATTTTTGATGGTGGTTACATTAATTGAATATGTAGTCATGTGATTTGGGGGTGGGTGATTCAAATGCCTTTGCCTCCAGCAGCAAACTGGAAGTTAACAGTCTAGAAATGATTTCTGGCAACTGGGGAGACTTGCTAATTGAAGAAGTACTTCAGGAAAAATTGAAAAGTGATACAGTGGGGAAAAGATGTTAATTGGGAGTTAATAGTGTGGAGCGGGGTAGGACTCGGTGGGTACCATCTCCAAGCTGGCCAGACCCCCCCCCCAAAAAAAAAAGAGCCGGGACAGTCAGCGTGCAGATCAACTGAGATGATACAACTTGGTTATTTCATGATTTATTATGTAAGGCTTTCCGTATTTAAAATAAAATCTCTTTATATGGTTACATATGTATGATTCCAACTATATGACATTCTGGAAAAGGCAAAACCATGGAGACAGTAAAAAGATTAGTGGTTGCTAGGGGGTGGGGGGGCGGGACGGATGAACAGGCGGAACTCAGAGGATTTTTAGGGCAGGAAAACTTATTCTGTGTGATACTATAATGGTGGATACGTGTCATTGTACAATTGTCCAAACCCACGGAATGAACAGTACCAAGGGTGAATCCTAATGTAAACTGTGGGCCTCCTGGGGATAAGGATGTGTCGGCTCAGGCTCATCCATTGTAAGGAACACATTACGTAGACGCTGGTAATGGGGGAGTTTAGCTGAAATTTCAGATCAGGGGCCGGCTTAACAGGTGCGAAGATTTAAGCCTTTTTAAATGCCCCAGTGACACCTCCATTCTAATCAAGCTGAACTCTGGCCCTTCCTAGCACCGAGAACCTAAGGAAGAGTGAAAGGAAGTTTCCAATGAAGGTCCTTTTTAGCCTAGTCAGCTCAGGGCACGCTATTGTCAAGCAAATGTCACTACACCGGGAAGGAATGACTCACAGTCACTGCTGGGGGGGCGGGGTGGGGGAGGGGCAGGAGGGAGGCGTGGGGAATAAAGAGACAGAAACCTGAAATGCCTAGCTCCTGTGTTTTCAATGAAGATGTTTAGTTGGATTTAATTTAAAAAAAATTTTTTTAATTGTTTGATTGGGTTGTAATGAGAAATGCAGAAATTTCCAAACCCTGGGCTGTCTTCCTTCCAATTACTGATATCATAGAAACGGTAATGATAATTGATAGGTATCAACTCTAGTTATTATAGCGTTCTTTTGAGCCAAAATCAAAGCCCTTGACATGTATGCTCCGTCAATTGTCTTTGAATCAGATGTTATATTTGACTGCTAGATGGTTAAAATAAAAGCAGATTTAATCTGTTGGTTTTTTTTTTTTTTTTTTTTCAGATGGTTCCCGGGAAAACAAACCAATAATTGATGCCTTTTACCGAAAGAAATGCAGTGAAACCCTTAAGGGTCTGTCACTGATTTGAACAATTAGGCTGCACCAAGGAAGCCTGTTGCTCTGTAATCTGCTCTGCCCTGGGTGCACAAGCCTCCCTTAGCTGCTGGTGTTCCAGGCTAACAGAGAACCGGGGTACTCCGAGGCAGAAATGGGGCACATGGGCAGGTGGGTGAGTGGCCCAGTGGTTGGGCACTCTGGAGCCAGACTCCCCGGGTTTGAGCCTGCATCCCCTGCTGCAGGAATCTGCAAGTCTCTTGTCTCTCTCTGCCTCTACTTCCTCATCTGTAAAATGGAACCAACAATAGTGCCCACCTTTGTGAAGTTTCCCTGAGCAACGCATACAGACCATTTAGACAAGTTCTCAGGGCTTAAACCGTATCATCAGCCTCTGCAGTGGTTTTTGAGGAGGTCAGGACATAGGTCAGGACACAGGTCATAGGTCAATGCCACACATCATTTGGCATTGGGCAGGAGTGAGGGGGTGCAGGAGAGGAGAGGGGGGATTGAGACAAACTATGTTTAATCCTATTAACTACCCATATTTGTGTACCCACATGTTTTACCATGGGTGTTGGGTGATGACAACCCACAGGTTTCTACTATGATGCTTGTGGTAGAAAAAATTATGGGTTTTGCTGTTAGAAACCAGGAATTCATCTTAACAGGACGGTGCATTTCCAAACGAGCGCGGAAAGATGCGGTCTAGATGGATATGCGGAGGGTGGCAGGGACCGTGACAGCACGGTAATTGGACCAGTGGCCGTGAATTATCGCCCTAGACAGAGTTTCCATGCTAATGGGCTCTAGCTGGCCCTTCAGTAGCAGGACACGATTTAACTTTGTATTATCTTCCCCAAAGCATCAGGCAACGTGTTCAAGAAAACGCAGACTTAAAAAACACCTACTGGGGCCTGTGCGCCCAACGGGCCAGCGGGTTCCCTCCTTCTCTTTGAGAAACTGCCCATACCACCATGTAGCCCTTCCTGACGGATGGCTGAAAAAGCCACCTCGCTCCCTGTGGCCACACCCTTCACTGGCTCCCAGGGACCCTGAGCCACACTGGCCGATCAGCTTCTCTTTCCTGGGCCCATTAGTTTCTCTTAAAATTCCAGGAGAGTCTACATTTGGGAACTAGACCTGGAGAACTGAGCGAGACAGTAGCAAGAAGCAGGGATAGCAGCCAGGTGGCGGGGCTCCCTAGATGGAGGCCATGGCCGTTGGTTTCCTGGAAGCTTCTTTGTTCTGCCTGCATTTCCTGCCTTTGGGTGCCGATGACGTACACCGAAACACACCACGTCTTCCTAATGAAGACTCCCTTTGCTCACTCTGGCTTGACAAGCTGCTCGCAACAGGGCAGAGGCTTAGAAAACTTGACTTCCAGATATTTCCTTATCCTCAGTATCATTAATTTTGCCAGGGAGAATGGAGCCTTGTCATGTCTTGTTTGCTAATGCGCTCTCTTCTGAGGAGTGAAGGTAGGGGCTGCGGAAGAACAGCAAGTCATTGCGCTGAGGAGAGTTGTGGAAACATCGGGAAGGTGGAAGGGCCTTGCCTGGATGCATGAGTTGGCAGAACCACGCCGCAATCAGCATTGCATATGGAAAACGAGGGCCTGGGAGGGGCTGGGAGGAAGGTGCCATCATCGGGGAGCGAACCAAAGAGAAGGCAGGGATCCAAGATCAGACAGCAAATGTCTAAAGGTTCCCTGGAAGAGGATTAAGGGAACAGGTAGCAAAGACTGTGAGCTGTCTGTGAACCATAAGATAAAGGAACTCACCATATGGTGCAAGAAGATAGCAAAGCAGGTTCAAGGAACGGAAAGCACTTTTGTCTGCAGGATTATATAACCACGTCTAATGTATGGACGGTAGGTGCGGTGCGCGAGCGACTCCACACCACTAATGAGATTAAAATTAGGAGAGACTCCCACATCAGGAGCTCCAAAAGACTTAGGAAAGGCCTTTGTTATGGGTTTGAAGAAACTGTCTTTTCATTTCCTCAGGCAATTTCTTCCTGTCTCAACTCAGGGCAGCACAAAAGACACCGCTGGGTCTGGGGCTCGAGCTCTGGATTGCTCTCTTGTGCACAAACCCGGGCACGTGCGAGTTAAGCCCGCTTCTGGCTTTTGGGGAGACAAGGCTGGGGGTCGCTGAGGATACACGGCTGGGTTGCTCATGCTGGCAGCTGGCGCACACTTGAGCCACACTCGAATCAAAGTCGGGGGGTGGGGCTGGGGCACAATCTTTTTAGGGGCTCATGAAAGCATTTCAATTTCTTTTAAAACCACAAGAAAAAAATGGGCTTTTAGGTGGAAGAAAATGCCTTAATGTATTATATTAATATATTTGCCCTTATCCCAACGCAGTCACATTAAGATATCCTTTTTACCTTTTTTTTCCACAGCAGGAGAAGGGACCCACAAATGCCATTAAAGCGGCTCTGTAGCAGTTCTGAAATTGCTGTTTCAAAGAACACTCGACTAGCCGTTGGGTGGAGATGAGTGGACCCCAAAGCAGAGACAAATGTTGTCGGAGATGGAAAGAGGCAACAGGAATCACAAAACCTACTTTCAAGTATTGGTCCTGCCCCCTTCCCACTGTCTGGCCTGGGGGAGGCTAGTCAACCTCTGTGATTTAGGATTTCCATCTAAATATAGTAGGGTTAATGTCAGTAAGTCCCCTGCAGGGTTGAGCTGAGAATACAGAAGATGAAATGCATGAAAACCCATAGTCTAGTCCCAGGCAATGCCTACAAGCTCCTGATATCAGAACTGGAGACAAAGGGGAAAGGGTGTGTGGAATTAGAGAAGGAGGTGGGTGTAGGCCTGCAGACCTGGAGGTCAAGGGCTGAAAAGGAACCAGCTGAGGAGTTAACTGCACACGCTAGAGATGCCTCCTCTGGCTTGGAAGATCCTACCAGCCAAGGTCCAGAGAGGAGGGGGAGGGGCAGGGCTGGAAGAGGAAGTCCATTTCAGGAGCCTTCTCAGGAAACCTCACAGGATTCCCAAGGCTCACGGGACCCGTGAACATCGGCATAGGACAGGAGATTTTCAGGCACAGTGATGGGGGAGCGCCGGCAATCTGGAGCCGTCCGTCATTTTAGGCATGCCCTTTGTCTAACAGCAGGGGCTCAGAGTACAACCAAGGCACGCAAACTCTGCTTACACTCAGAGGGGAAGAAAAGGAGGCGGGGGATGAGAAAATAAGAGGAAACACTGTTAACCTCCTAGGATATGTCCATGACACGGCGAGGTGACCACTGCTGGGACCAGGAACGCAGGGGTTAAGTATCAAGCAAACACAATCACATGTATCTAAACCAAACCCAGTCTGTTAAATGCCACTGACTAGCTGTGTGACTTTAGCAAGTTATTTTAACGTCCTGTTTCTCATATCCTCATCTGTAAAATGCGGATAACGGCAGCCACACTAGAGCGGGAGTGTGAGCCAATACAGAGAAGCTCTTACAACGGAGCCTGACTATTACTATTAAGGACACAAATGTTAGGTGGTATTGTCACCATCATCACCACCATAGAACAGATGTCCCATGAAGGTAGATACTTCTGTCTGTTTTGTTCACAGCTATTTCTTCTGCACCTAGAAGAGTGCCTGGCACATAGTAGCTGCTCAACAAATCTCTGTCCAGCTGAATGAATCCTTAGTTATGCCTGTCGGTGGGCAGTTTATAAAAGTGAGGCCTTCTCCTGGGGGGTGGGGCATGGGTTCCAATCTCAGTCCCAGTTCTTTGCCCTCATGTCTGCCCTCTGCTGTCATAAGCAGTCACGGTGCCTTGTGCTCCGATCTGGAGAGGAAGAGGCCTGGAGATCATGGATAAAAACTGGGAAGCGCGTGTTTCAGAATCTGTTGAGGGTAGAAGTCCCATTGCAAGAGGATAGGGCGTGGGTGAGGAGGAAGTGGAGGCAGCAAATCTCAAAAGGGGAGTTTCAGTCTCTGGATGTATTCAGTGAGGAAAGTATGGAGGGGAGGGTCGCGACCCCAGGGAAGATTTTTAAGGATACAGGAAATGTTGAGCATGTTTCTCATCTAAAGGATGTGCAGGACACGGAAGATCAGACACGTTCTGTACCTTCCAGATATGCACAGAAAAAAGAAGCAAAAGACCTCGTGTTCTAAAAAAATAACAATAGTAATGGAAGCGCCCAAGTCTTTTGTGAACATAAGGTCTTGAAGACAGTTTTTCACAAAACAGGACACTTGTACCATCAGCAGTACAAAGACAAAAGCAATCTTCTTTTAATAAATTCTCCTAAAACATATTAAAATAAATACACAAGTGGTAGATCAAGCGTGTGATTTTATATATATATATCCTTTTATAGGGCAATGCTAAGAGCAGAAAAGGAAGTTAAATCCATTCAAAGAAAAATATTTAAGATAGCAAGGGGGTGTGTACATGACAAAAAAAAAAAAACATGTGCATGAATAAACGAGTATTTGGGAAACTTGGCCAAGGCTATTTTCAACGCTGTTGTGCAGTCTGAATGTTGAGCTAACAGGATTGGCATCAGCACCTTGGACAGTGCCACCAATGTTCTAAGTCCCTAAGGTTACCTTATTGGAAGGGGCTACTTCCTAACTGTCAAGTAGCCTCCTACTAGTAATACTCAGGCACTAATGTCACCAGCCTCCTGGACCTTATTCCAGGAAAGCCAAGCACTTGGAGAGGAGACTGAACGGTGTCTCACCTCTGAGTTTTTTATTTTAAACCTTCTTAGACGCATACAGATCAACAGGCCTGGATGGGACTTTCTGAAGAAACTGGGTACCCAGTTTCCAAGGACTTTCTACTTTTTTCCTTTTAATTTCATAAGCTGCTGACTTCTTCCTACTTGATTTATTCCTGGCTTCTGCTAGGCTTCAGGAAAAGCAGCACTAACACCTGGCATGTTCCATGATTTGAACACAAGGAAATGTCACCAAGAAAGAGGAGTCTGAAGTGTTTTCTTTATGGAGCATGATCACCTGGAAGTTCGGAGGGCTCTTTCGTGTCCCCAAGAAAAATTCCATCCAGAGCCGAAAAGTAGGGAGTGTGGTCAATGCTACTAACTTTTCCACCAGAATTGTTCTCCGAGCCTCTCTTGCACGGAGGCATGGCCACGTGATTAAATTCTAATAGAGTGTAGGCTGAAGTGATGGGTGTCACTTCCAAAGTAAGACTTTTAAGAAGCAGCTTGTACCTCCTCCATACTTCGCCCCCTCCGCCTTCGGAATGTAGACAAAACAAGGCAGGAGAGATTAATGGAGTCATAGAAGATGGAAGGGACCTGGGTTCCGTAGCCACCATATGGAGAGAGTGGGTGAGGTCAGGAACACCCATCTCAGACTATCACATGAATGAAAATGAAGCGTCCATGGTGTCCGACCGAGTGTACTTCTGGGGATCTACTTTTGCACAGCAGGGGATTCTACTCTATTACAGGAGCGTGGGCACCCTGGCCACCACCCCGATCAACGAAGCCTGGCTCGAGGAAGGGGTCAGGAAGAGACCTTCTGAGATTTTCGTTGACTCCCTCACCTCTACTTTGCGAAGCTAACTTGACTCATCCTTAGTAGAGCCCAGGAGCCACTTTCTCCTGGAAGCCCTCACTGACGTCCAGCCAGGGCCAAGCCCACCCCGGCAGGCCCTCACAGAACACATCAAACACCACGGGTGTGCTGTTATATCCATTAGTGTGATTTCCTGACTAATGTTTGGAGCCCCACTGCATTTTAAAGGATGCATTTTTCAAAACCTCACAGAATGGTACACTGCTTTCTACGTCTTGTTGCATGTAAATTTTACCCTAAAAATTACCAAAAACAAATACTGAATTCTAGTTCAATGATATGTATGCGGAAGCATTTTGGGGTAAAGGGTAGCAGTATCTGCACCTTGCTTTGAAATGAATTAAAAATGGGTTGAGGGGTGCCTGGGTGGGTCAGTTGTTAAGCATCTGGTTTCGGCTCAGGTCATGATCCCAGGGTCCTGGGATCGAGCCCTGTGCCAAGCTCCCTGTTCAGCAAGAAGCCTGCTTCTCCCTCTCCCACTCCCCCTGCTTATGTTCTTGCTCTTGCTGTCCATCAAATAAATAAATGAAATCTTAAAAAAAAGATGGGCTGACAGTGGCGGACCTGAGGGGCTCAGTTAAGAGTCTGACATCAGGGGCGCCTGGACGGCTCAGTGGGTTAAGCCTCTGCCTTCGGCTCAGGTCATGATCTCAGGGTCCCGGGATCGAGACCTGCATTAAGCTCTCTGCTCAGCGGGGAGCCCGCTTCCCTCTCTCTCTCTCTGCCTGCCTCTCCGCCTACTTGTGATCTCTCTCTGTCAAATAAATAAATAAAATCTTAAAAAAAAAAAAGAATCTGACTTCAGCCCGTGATGTCAGGGTCCTGGGATGGAACCTCTCGTCAGGCTCCCCACTCAGCTGGGAGTCTGCTCCTCCTCCTCTTTCTGCCCCTCCCCTAGCTCATGCTTGTGTTCTCTCTCTCTCTAATTAATTAATTAAATCTTTCAAAAAAGTGGGTTGACAGAGAGACAGAGGGATAGATGGATAGATACGTGATAAAACAGAACCAGTCAAATTCTGATTGTAGAATCTAGGCAGTGGTATTATGGATGCTCACTCTATAATTCTTTCAACTTTTCTATATTTAAAACTTTTTTTTACGATAAAATATTGGGAGAAAATTCAATGAGAATAGGGACCATGAGTATATTACATGAAAAGAATTATTCTATGTACATTATATTTTATATTATTCATCATAAGGCTCTAGGACTTGCTTCTGTTTTAACTGATAACGTGTCATAGTCATCGTTCCGTGATAGCAGACAGGCAGACAGACAGAGTAAGACAGACGTCATTCCTTTGAGTATATCATGGAAATCTCCGTAAGGCAGACATTCCAAGAAGCCCTGCTCTAGCAAGATAACCCTTCCAGGTAAACGCTTCCACCTCTCCAGGCAAGTAAACTCTCTAGACTGTCCTTGGTTTCAGAGTCTTTGAAATGGGGCTTACTTGCTGGGAACTCCACAGCCTTCACACCTGCGTTGCCTTGTTTTATTCCTACAGGTCTTAGCAAAAGGCACGTGTCACTCCCTAGCCACCCCACAAATGAGGACCATGCTCAAAGGCACATGTTTTGGGGCCAGATCTGATCCACACTAGAGTTGCCAAGGATTACGCTCTGTTTTAAAGGACCATCGAGGATTTTGGGATTCTGTCTGGCTCTCCTGACATACTGTGGTTCTCCACTGTGATCTGCGTGAGACTCCATCCCCAGCCTGGAATAGAAATCTCAATTATTGTAACGGTTTCCATGGAAACATATGATCTATTTGCTCTCATTTCCTCACTGTTCCCGGATGACCCATTCTCCCATTTCTCCACCCCTCCCCCACACCACCCAATCCTGATCCTTTCCGTAAGGCCTTCTGGCACTTCCACTCCTCAAGCAAAAACTCTCCAACCTGTATTGTTAAGTGACCAGAAAGGAGCAGAGCTCTGTGTAGAGGACGCGAGCCCTTGCAGTACCAAGGACAAGAATAAAGACGTGTATTTATACGTGTTCATGTAGCACATGGGAACCAGAAATATTCAAATTAGATGAACAGAATATTTGCCTCTGGAGGGCAGCAGCAGTGCGGGGGCACAGAAGGTGTGGACTTGGGTGGGAGCAGACATCTCCATGCTTATCCTTTCAATATAATTTTAATTATGAACCACAAGTAGATATTGCTTATTAAAAATATAACTTAATTTCTACAGACTTCCCTACAGGCCATATAATTAGAACCCCTTCTTCCTTTAGGCCACATCTGTCCTTATCATCAAGGCACGTCCCTCATCTTTGGCATCTAAATGCCCCTGGTGTTCCTAACCCTTTAAATCTCTTGACCTCACCTGTTTGGGTTTTTTTTCATCCCCTTCTTTTCCACCTGGGGTTATGCCCCTCTTCCTGCTCTGACTTCCTTTCCAGCCTGGTCTAGTTGCCATTTTAATTCATTTACCCAATATGCTTTTACTGATCACCTGCCATTTTAATTCATTTACCCAATATGCTTTTACTGGTCACCCACTGAAAGATTCCACTGGATCTCTCTTCCCAGAATCCTTGACTTCCTCTTAATCTTCTGGCTCGCTGATTCTGCTAATCTCTCCCGTAGCTCAAACATGCCACCCACTTCTCCATGTCCACACCCAGCTGCTCAGAGGTGCTGGCAAAAATCACACAGAGGCACGGACCACTTCCATCACTGGCTTTAGAAAGCTCCTCAGTAATCTTGCTGTGTTTCCCTACTGTCATTCCCATTTCGTGCCCAAGCCCTGAACATGCTGGACCACCATTCAGATCCTTATTCCGTCTCAGCAGATGACCCTGTGACCCACAGAGAAAATCGTGCCTTCTGTCCAGGCCCTGAATGGATTCAACCCACAAGCACTGGAAGGACAGTAGTGAACAGGACAGAGGTCCTCCTCTTGCAATGCTCAGTTCTTAGAAGAGAGACAAACCAATAAAAAAAAAAAAAAAAAAAAAAAAAACCTTCTGATGACAGCTGCCATGAGAGAGCAGAATAGGATGGGGAATGAAAGCAAGGCAGAGAAGGTGGTTAGGGAAGGCTTCTCGGAAGAGGTGTCATCTAGGTTGTGAGGGGAAGTACAAGGAGGACCCCAACGTGCAAAGAATAAAAGGAATGGCTTCACAGAAGCTCTAAGAGAGCAAGGAGATTTGTATGTTTCAAAAACCCAAGGACCACTGTGGCCAGAACACTATGGGTGACAGGGACAAGAAAAAGAAGTCGCCAGGCAGAGAACCTGATAAGATTATCAAGAACCATGTAAGCCAAGAACGTAGTATGACACTTACTCTGATGGGATGGAGAGTCGCTGGGGAGTTTTAATCAGGGGAGTGCCTTGACCTAATGGAACTCTGACAAAATGACTCGTTGCTGCTACATGGGAAGTGGACTGATTACAGGTACAAGACCGAAAGTAGGAAGCCAGTTAGGAAATTCTGCGGGGGGCCAGAGGGTCCGCGGGGGAGCCTAGATTAGGGCCGCATTTGTGATGATGGAGGGAAGTCAGTGAACGCGTGGCCTGCTTCGGTAAAGGATCTGTTAGGATTCGTGAATGGGAGAAGGGCCAGGTAAGAACAACTCCAGGTAAAGTCCCAGACTGGGGGCGTGGACTACAGAGATGGAGAAGAAATTTCTATTTTTCTGCACACTTGAGTTCACGGTATGAGATTGATAGGAGACATATTTGTGGCACGCCAAGGGATTAAAAGACTCGAAACAACACTAAACAACTCAGGAATACTTACACCACAATCTCAACTTCAGTAAAACAGTGTCTCCTAGTATCTATAAAAGCATCCAGAACCACTCTACGAGTCCCCGGGCCATCCTTCAACTCCCTTGCTGTCTGAAAGGAATGGTTTCATTCTTGGCTGCAAAAGGGATCTTTTCCAAAAGGCACATCAGATCGTGTCACTTCACTGCTTAAAATCTTTCGATGGCTCCCCACTGCACTGTGGATAAAATCCAAACTTTTCATCACAGCTCACAAGGCTTTGCAGGATCGGGCTCCTGCCCATCTCTGCAATCTCACATCCTGCTACCTTGCCATGCTCATGACATTTTGGCCCCAATACCCTCTGATGGTCCCTAGAAGATACCAAACCCTTCTCTACCCCAGGACCTTTGCACTTGCTATTCTCTCTGCTGGCAACATTCAATTCCTAGCTCCTGGAATGGATAGCTAGCTCAGGGTTCACCTTCTCTGATGGTCTAAGTGGGTCCCCTCTTGATTTTTGGGGGGCCCATAGCACACTATCCCTTTTCGTCACGGTTTTCATTACAAACTGTAGTGTTGTGTCTATTTCCTTTGTACTCTCTCCGTCGCTGGAATGTAGGCCCCATATAAACAGTAAAAGTCCCTGCCTTGTTACCTATCCTCCTGGAGTGGGAGCCACCCCCACGCCACAGCATACCTTGCCAAAGCTTCCTTTCCCGAGCACCATCAGGAAGTTAAAATCAGTCAGTTTCATTCGGTCTCTGTTCCCGTTGTTGTCAAGTTTGGATATGGTGTTGGTCGTCTTTTCTTCCGGAGCCTTGGTCCCCTGACTGATCTTGGCTCTCTGAGGGAGGAAGCACACAGAAAACATCATTAGGGTTTGAGGACGTCCCTGGAGGAAGTCACAGGTAGCTGCCCTCTGCTTCCTGGAGCTCGCCCCGTCCCCCAGTCTGCATCTCAATGAAAAGCAGCCCGAAAGCTGGGGCCCACCCTTGACACTCCTGTTTCTCGTTTGTCCGTCCTGCCCCTGCCACCACAGGGAAGAGTCCTCACTGTCTCCAGAACTGACCTGCTTTCCATTTTCGCCACGACCTGCCAACATGGGGCACCTGGAGACCCCACCTGGGTTCCCGCCTCACTGGGCTTTTCAGGCAACCAGAGTGAGCTTTCGCTTCTCCGTACCCAACCAGGTCACCAGCTGCTTAAAATGCTTCCGTTGTGACTCCTTAGGTTTAAGATAAAGGCCTCAGTGCTTTCACGGGTCTACATGGCCCAGTATGATCAGGTTCTCCAATCTCCTCGCTTCTCGGACCCTTCCCTGTAATCCAGCTCCATTCCCCTTCCACATCTCACTCAGGGCCTTTGCACATGCTCTTGCTGCTTTGAGGGTGGCTACTGTCTCCTCTTTGCCAACTGAGCTCCCCCTGCTTCTCACGTTCCCTTCCCTAGGGAAGCCTTCCTTGATTGTCTGTCTGGATTAAGGGTCCCTCTTTCCTGCCTTCATCCATTTACACTGGATGGTAACTCTTCACTGGCTTCCACCAACACACTGGAAGCTCTGTGAAGGCACAGACTCTACCTCCACAACTTCCCTAACAACCGACACAGTCTCCTGCTCTGCGGATGAGCGGATGGGTGAGACCCATGTTGGTCCTCAGGGCAGTGGGGGAGGGTCTCGCCGCTGCGAGCAGCAGAACGGTGACTCAGAAGGGCAGCAGAGTCCCTGCGATGAGAGGACAGGAGGTCAGGAGTGAGGTCTTGCAGACGCCAGGACTTTGGTTCTGGAGTCGCCGCTAGGGCTAGATTCCTGACTCGGGCACGGATAAGGGATGTAATCCGGAGGGAGCCGTGAGCTCAGGACACTCTCTACTGAGACATCCCGAACTTCAGCATCTCTCTCAAGAGAAAAGGCCAAAGGCCAGAGATGTCCCTGCCCCTCTGCACGTTCTCTGATTTGGGGCCTCGCTGCTGTTCTCTGTAAGCACCAAAGATGCCCTTTCCCCTGCGCCTCTGCACTTGCTGCCCCCCCTGCGCCTCTGACTTCTTTCCCAGAGCGTCCTCACGTCAGATAAGACGGCCTTTCCTGGGGCCCCGGGGTGGCTCCGTTGCTCAAGCGTCAGACTGCTTCCAGCTCAGGTCACGATCCCAGCGTCGTGGGATCGCGCCCCGCGTCAGGCTCCATGCTCCGCGCAGAGTCTGCTTGTCCCTCTCCCCGCTTGCTCTCAAATAAGTAAAATCTTGGGGGAAAAAAAACCACAGCCTTTGCCAACACCGACATGCAGAAGCTCTCTGCCATCTTTATTCAAACCCTTACTTATTTTTCTCCATATCCCTTATCACCATCCCATAAACCCAGTTGTACTCGTTTCTTAATTTCTCCTCTTCATCCTCACGCTAGAACACAACCTCCAAAAGGTCAAGGATTTTTGTCTCTCGTTCCCCTCTCCCTGGTGACCCAAACAGCACCCAGCAGAGTAAGCACTGACTTGTCCTTGGTGAATGAACCTTGCTAAACCCTTTCAAGCCAGTGGAGATCGGGACAGGACAGAATGTCGCGCAGGGTCCTTAGCACCATTCCTGGCATGTGGCAGGTACTCAACAAATGGCAGCTATTATAACTGTCCTATTATTCAGTTTTTTTTTTTTTAAGGATTTTATTTATTTATTCCGGAGAGAGAGAAAGGTACGGGGAGGAACAGAGAGGAAGAGGGAGAAGCAGACTCCACGTTGAGGATGGAGCCCGACACGGGGCTCTATTTCAGGACCCCGAGGTCATGACCCAGACTGGAACCAAGAGCCGGACACTCTGCTGACTGAGCCACCCAAGCGCCCCTATTCAACTGACTTTTAAAGACCGAGAGAAAGCGTCATGTATTCAGAAGAAACTCCTGGAGTTCCTGCGGCAGGCTGGGGGTACTCTAGATGCTGAGGGTCAATCAGGGAGAAAGGCGACTGTGGATGTTCAGAGAATCCGCCCCGCCTCAGGGACGAGGTCCCGGACACCCTGGGTCTAAAGGATAAGCAGGAGAGCTTTCCAGGCAAGCAACTTGATGTCAGCAGCAGAAGTAGAATTAATGGAGCAGAAAGCAAGACACACTCGAAGAAGCAGACACAGTGCAAGGCAGGTGCGGCTCGGGTAGCAGCCCAAAGATAAGCCGGACCAGGTAAACCCTCTTAAGGAGTCGGAGCTGATTCTGAGCATGAAAGGCTCGTCCCTGGATGGCAAAGTTGGTGAAGCTCTGACTCTTGGTTTCAGCACAGATCATGGTCTCAGGCTTGTGACATGGAGCCCTGTGTTGGGCTCTGAGCTCAGAGAGGGGTCAGCTTGAGATTCTCTCTGTCACCCCCTCCTCAAATAAATAAATCTTTAAAAAAGGGGGGGGAGCTTTAAGGAGGCCATGGTATGATCATATTCCATTTAGAAGACTACCCTGGGTCCAGCGAAGAGACCCATTTGAAGGTGACTTTGAGAACCACTAGAAGGAAATGACCACAGTCATCAAGGTGCAAGATGGCGGGACCCGACCTCGGGGGTGTCTGCGGTGTGGATGGAACAAAGTGGACGGATTTGGAGGTAGACTCATCAGAGCTGGTGCTGCCTGGGAGAGAGGATGAGGCATGAAGGGCAAGGCCTTGGCTTCTGTGTTGGATGCACGAGAAGACAGGATGGTGGCACCTTCCACTCAGGAGAGGAGCGGAGGAAAGGCAGATGTGGAGGTGTGGGCAAGAGGACGGGAAGAGCCTGACTTCGGGCAAGCTGAGACTCCCGTCCCCAGTGGCCGTCCCTGCAAGGCTTATCTCTCCCTCGGGATGTGCCTGTCCACTGTTGTCATCCCATCGGGGCAGCTGACAAAGCATCCACCATTTTCCTTCTTTTTGTGATTAATGTTTTACAACTTACAATGGAGGGGCGCCTGGGCAGGCTCAGTCAGGTAAGCGCCGGACTCTTGACTTCAGCTCGGGTCCTGCTCTCAGGATCGTGAGATCAAGCCCCATGTTGGGCTCCGTGCTCAGCGCAGAGTCTCCCTGGGCTTCTCTCTCCCTCTGCCCCTCCCCCACTCAATCTTTACCAAAAGATAAATCAATATTTAAAAATTTTTTTTAAAAAAAACTAAAAATTACATTAGATATGCTGAAATGCACAAAATATCAAGCAGATAGTTCTATGAATTTGGACAAATGTATATATCCATAAACCCAAACCCCTATTTCCATCACCCTCAGAAAGTTCTCCGTGCCCCTTCCCAGCCAATCCTGCCTCCCACGAACACAATCCCTGTTCTGATTTCTATTCCTTTAGGTCAGTTTTGTTTGTCCTTGAACTTCATTAAATAGAATCAGAGTGTGTGACATAATAAGGAATATATATTTGGTCTCTGCTCTTGGTTCCTGACGCAACGCTCCTAAATCTCTTGTAATTTCCTGATAGGAGCATCTTTTATTCTAACGAGGAAACTCTTGTTGGGCTCCTGGATGGGGGATGGTCACCTGACAGACCAAACCATGAGGAGAAGCTTGTTACTTTCAGCCTCATTTCAGGGCTGGAGACTGAGTTAATAATCGATTGCGTCTCCATGACGAAGTCTTCGTAAAAACCCCTAAACTGTGGCGTTCGAAGAGCTTCCAGAATGATGAATCCTGACCCCGTGGAGGACAGAAGCTCCAGCGCTCCTTTCAGACCCTACCCTATGTGTCTCCTCGTCTGGCTGTTCATCTGTAGCCTTTATCATATCCTTTATGTACAATAAACCAGTTTATATAAGGAAGTGTGTCCTTCAGTTCTGTGAGCTGTTCTAGCCAATTAGAGAATCAGAGGAGGGTGGGGTAGTGGGAACCCCGGATTGGTATCAAGTCAGACAGAAGAGTGGGTGACCTGGGAACCCACCATGTGTGACCCGAGTCTGGACAGAGGCCTTAACCTGTGATGTCTCCTTTAACTCCAGGTATTGTCTGTGAATTAAATTGTAGGACGCCCAGTTGGTGTCCACAGAGGACTGGAGAATTTCTGGAAACCCACACATTTGGTGAAGATCTGTGGAAGTCTGACAGGCTTCCCTCTATGGGAGAAGTGGTCTTTTGCATCTGGCTGCTTTCGCTCATGATCATGTTCATGAAATTCACCCGTGAAACTGCCAAGCTGGAAGTCTGCCCCGCTGTCCTGCTGACTTGTCTGCGTTGAGCGGTTCTCCTCTTCATGGGCATTTGTGTCCCTTCCACTGTGGGGCTACTAACAGAGCTGCTGCGGACACACCCGGTCATACTGTTTTGCCCTGAGATCTGCGGAGATTCAAGTGTCTCTGGGAGAACCAAGGATCCATATCCAGAGAGCAATGGCCTCTGTAGGGTTTGAGACTGAGAAATGGTATCTGAGCTGCAGACAGAGGTCTGGGGGTCACAGACATAGAGCTGGTGGTTCCAACATGAGCTCATCGGGTAGGTCGTAAAGAAGCCAAGTGCCTAAGACAGAAGTTGTACTGTCTTTTCTGGGCCATATCTTTCCATCATCCCAAAGCCTCATGTCCCAGCCCTCGAGTCTTGCCCAGGCTGCTAAACACTTCCCCTTCTTTCTCTCTGCCCTACTGCCTTTCCCTGCTCCAGGGCCACACCTCCCACCTTCCTTGACTCTGACTCAGGACCCACCTGACCCACACCCTGCCTTCTTCAACCTGTGTGGATCTGAATCCTGACCGTCCCCTGGTCCCCAGCCCCCATCCTCGCCCTCAGGGGGACACCCCAGGTCCCCCAGGACATCCTGCTGGTGAACCATGAGTAAGGGGCTCCAACTTCCCCCATTCTCCATTTGACGTTGCTTCGTGGAAATTTTTTCTTTTTGTCCTTCAAAAGGAGCAGCAAGCGGCCACCAGCTTCACCGCCCCTGCCCCCTCCCCCATACCCCCGTCCTGTGAGCAACCTTCTCTCCTCTGAATTCAGGACCAGAAACCCTCTTTCCACTCTCCAGCTCAATTTGCTTCTTTTTTCTCATAGGTATAGGCCCCTTCGGAGCTAGAGTGTTTGTGTCCCCTCCAAAATTCACATGTTAAAATCCTACACCACAAGGGTGATGGCTTTAGGAGATGGGACCTTTGAGAGGGGATTAGGTCATAAGTGTGGAGGCCCCATGGGTGGAATCAGTGCCCTCATAAAAGAGGCCCCAGAGAGGTCCCTCAGCCCCTCCACCAAGTGAGGACACAGTGAGAAGACAGCCATCTAGGAACCAGGAAGGAGCTCCCACCAGAACGTGACCAGGCTGTGGCTTTGATCTTGGATTTCCCAAGTGTACCACCATCCCCACCACACCCTACTGTCTGACACCAAGTTTTCCCCCTCCTTTTTATCTGTCTGGCTCCTGAAAACATTTGGGCTTAGGACCCCTCCATGGTGAACCTTTGGGAGACAAGAAGCCTGTCTTTGTCCCTCTGGAAGCCCCCTGTTTCCCTGGGGCCTCAGGTCCAGCAGATGTTCCGTCAAAGAGCAAACATCTTCAAAATCGAGGCCCAAATTAAAATGATCCTCTATCTTGCTGGGATGGATAGGTCTTCGGAAACAGGAATACTCTGATGGTTGCCTTTTTACGTCGCAGTGTGGAGCCCTAGAATTCAGTGCTCAAAGAGAAAAACAAATAGACTAGAGTTCTGAGCCAGGAGAACTGCGTCCTTCCAGACCGTACGGGATGGCGGCAGAGACGCCTGGGGAGCCAGTCTCCCGGGCCACTTTTCAGACGATTAGTGCCTGCCCTGACTTCAGCTACAGACTCCTCTGCAATTAAGAGGGGCTTCTACAGGCATCCCAGGGCCCAGCAGCAGAGGCAAGGCCTCAGGAGGCTTGGAGCCCCTATAGATCCCTCCCAATCCCCAACCGGCCCTTCCAAATCCCAGAAGGAATATGTTCTGAGCTTCATTTATTCCAAGGGTGAAGCTGGTAATGACAACAGTGGCCTGACATCGGGAAACTATGACGCACCAGATGCTGTCCTAAATGCATTCTCTCGTTCGGTCCTCACATAACCTTAGAAGCTGAGAAGCATTCTGCTTCCCTCATTTTACAGATGGGGAACCGAAGGCTCAGAGAGAGAAAGTAAGTTGCCTACCGTCACTCAGCAAGCGAGTGGCAGAGCCTGACTCCAATCTAGGCAGCCTGACGCTTGAACCACCTGTATAGGACAGGGCTTCACTGCACCGATGAGGCCCAGGTGTCCCACCAAGACCCCCTGACACTCTTGTCTCTCCGCCTGTGACCACCTGGGCACTCGCAGCCCGGCTGCTGGAGCAGCAGAGTCCAAGAGGGCTGGCCAGGGAACTCCCCCAGAGAGCGGCCAGCACGCAGCAACAGAAGCTGAGCTGGTGGGCGATACTGCAGTTTCCTGCCCCACCCCGGGTTGGGGACCCCCCCCCCATTACCACCCCTAAGGCACATATTCAACTCCCTGAGTTCTCCGGTGTGCTTAAACCCCAGCTGCCCACGGGCTGATGTGCTCCATGAAACGCCCCCACTCCCTTCCCCTCTCCGCAGTGAAGCTTCCTGTGATCACCTCCCCAAGAAACCACTTGCACTTGAATCCTTGGGGTCTGTTGTGGGGAAACTCAATGCAGGGTAATGAGCGGCTAGCTCTAGGATGGCAGAGAGTTGCTTAACCTCGCTGGGACTCTGCTTCCTCTCCATAAGACCAAAACAAACAAACAAACCCAAAAAACAACAACAACAACAAAAAACCAGTGAGGATGATAGCACCTACCATTCAGGGGTTCTGCGAGAGTTAAATACGCTCATATTTCCGGAGCACTTAAAACAATAAAGGGCCCAGAGGAAGCACTGTATGATTTAAGAAAATTCTAAGACCGTCAGAAAACCCACTGTGAACCATCTGAAGTGGAGTTTTCCCTTTGCTGACCCAGAGACAAGCCTGTGGTCAGAAAACAAGCCCCTGGTCCACCCCAGACCGAGCCAACTCAAGACGTTCTGAAATTCACCACGGGCAGCCACTGCACCAAGCTCCCCCTGCCGTGAAATTCTATTACCCCAATGCCAGCAGCTCGATTTTACCGTCACTCAGAATTTCTCCACATAAGAGGCTTGAAAGTAATTTCTGAGTCATTCCGAGTGCTAATTGGTTATTGCACAGGGATTACATTTCTCACGTTCAAGGTCAACTGAAATTTCCCTGTGTGTCTGAGAATAATTCTCGGTTGGTTGGAAACTTTTTTTTTTTTTTTAATCAACAACTACGGTACAGAGCAATTATAATTCAGGCATAAACAAGCGTTTGTGGGCTCTTGCTAGGAATAAACGGCTGCATTTTGTTGCTCGCAGATAAAACAGTCCTTTACTCCATGCCAGTAACTGGCCCGGACAAACACTATGTTCACGTAAGAACTGTTTCTTTGATGTCCTGAAATGTCACCCCGGCTACCCGAGCATGGGAGAAATCATTTTGCAAACTGAGACACCATTTTATACAAGAAAACAGTGGACTTGGGGTGTTTTGTTTTAATACCTGGGATGATACATTTTTAATGCAGCAGCAAATGGGCACCGCTTCATCAAAAAGTTGAGGGAAAGAGCTGGAAGGTGTTCTCTGGAAGGACTAATCAACTGTGTCTAGTTCTTGGCTCTACTGAGTGGGATGTCCTTTTACCAGCCCATCCGGACTTGAGCCAGCTCCACGGGAATGACCTTCCCTTGCCAAGTTCACTGGAGAAATGACTGGTAAGCCCAAGGCCAATGTGTTCATCCCACTTGTTTCCGGGAAGGGATATCCCCCTGGGTCGACCCATCAACACTAACTTGTGTGGAGGGCACAACAAGAGTCAATACTCAAGTGCTATTTCTGTCAAGTTGAGGGGCAGACTAACATGGATCTTGGGATAAATGCCAAAATCCTTGCCAAGGCCAGCACAGCCCTTCTACTAGGATGACCAGCTACTTCCCCAGTATTACCCTGAACTCACCCTTTGCTCTCTCTCCTCTACCCACACTGGTCTTCTTTAAGTTTCACATAGTTGCTACAGAACTCCCTACCACAGGGCCTTTGTACATGCCATCCTCGCTGAATGGAATTTTCTTTTCCTCTCTCTACTCAGTTAATTCGCACTGTTGTTGCCTTAATGACACCTTCCTTGTCCTCCTGTCTCCCCCGTACCCCATATGTTCTCAGAGTTAACAAGGACCTCTCTTTCATAGAACTTTACCTGGTCACAAGTTTTTTATCTGCCTGTATGATTATTTGCTGAATAAAAATGACAATCATTTCATTTTAGCTGTTTTATACAATTTTTTTTTCCAGAGTTAGCAGGCCATTACTATTTATCTAGAATTGATGTTTTCCCATCAGACTCAGTATACTGAGTTGGTACAAACAAAATAATGTGTTTTCCCTTATGAAACTACTTTAAAATCACTCAATACACATATAATGAAAGACCTCAAACTCATTTTCCCCAAAACATTTTCATTGTAAAACTAGGATGTGTCTCCAACTCTCACACAGCTGAAAACAGGGTATCTTGCCCCACCCCCCATGAACAGAAAGGGCTTAGCTGAGGTAGAAGGAGAGCCAGAGTGTAGCCCAAGATTCAGGGTCAAGGACTCTTCATTTTTGGAAGATAGACCCATGGGTATTTCATGAAGTCACCAGCACAAACAATTCTATTTGTTAACAGTACAGCACCATCCCGCCAATAGCTCCAACTCCAGATTCTATCTGTCAGCAAGTTTAACTCAGCCTCCAAAATAGAGCCCACTTCTATCTATTTCTTTCATTCACCATTATTACCATCCCAAGCCAAGCTATCATCAAAATGACCTGAGAATGGGCGCGCCTTGTGGCTCAGTCAGTTAAGCATCCGGCTCTTAATTTTGGTTTGGGTCATGATCTCAAGATCGTGGTATTGGGCCCCACATCAGGCTCTGTGCTCAGTGTGGAGTCTGCTTGTCCCTGTCCCTCTGCTCCCCTTTCTATCTCTAAAATAAATAAATAAAATCTTAAAAAAAAAAAAAAAAAAAAAAAAAAAAAAGATGACCTGAGAAGTGTAGGAGCACTTTCGAGGAAAAGTCTAAATCTAAGTGAGGACAAGGAGGAAGGAATGCCTTCATGAAGCGGGACACACTTGGTTGGGGTTTTGCAGGATGCATAGGAGTTTTCTTGGAGCCAGAAAAACACTGCAAAGGCACAGAGTCATGAAAGGCCTTGGTAGAAGGCCTTTCATAACTGGAGACACAGCATACGAGGCATATGAGACACTCAGCAGTTCCCACTGGCATAGAAAGAACCACAACTCACCTCGAATTTCTGCCTCAGCTCTTCATTGCCCTCGCTTCCTTCTGGCGGCACAGGCACGTTGAAGTACTCGCCTTCCTCCTGGCTCAGCAACTTGAACCTGAAGGGAGACAGGGAGACAGGACAAAGTCCATGACCTGACTTGATATTATTTCGTCAGTTACAATAAGAAAAGTTAGACTATAGACAGATTTACCTTAAAAAAATGTGTTGAGGGGTTTTTTTGGGGGGGAGGTGTGCACATACATGTTCGCAGCCAGGTATGCTATGTGTTTTTTGTAACTATTCCACGGTTTTCAGAAAAAAATGAATATTCTGTGTTTATGCAATGCTCTGGCTCTGGCTATGTTTCTCATCTCACACACACACACGTTTCTTAGTTCTCTCATTCAGTCACTCAGTGCTGTATGTTTTTACCTATCTTCTGTCTGCTATGTGCTTTCTTATTCTGAAAGAATGATATGACGGTCTCCCATGGTCAGTGGATTCTTAACACAGTCTCCCAGCATCCTGGCTCTCAGCAACGTTTGGATGACTACCACCTTGTCTCCATGATGCTGTTTTCTCTACAGATGCCTTCCCCCAAGTGCCCGGTATGACCCCCTTGAGAAATAGCATCCCTTCGCAAGTACGTACACAAGCCCCAGAGTCAAACTCTGCTTGGGTTCAAATCTCCCCTCTGCCCTTGCCTCCGTGGGTCCCTGGACAAGCTCGCTAGGCTCTCTGAGGCTCAATTTTTCTCATCTATAAATCGGAACAGGAGTTTTTTTTTTTTTTTTTTTTTCAAGGGCGCCGGGCTGACTCAGTCAATAGAGCATGCAATTCTCAATCTCAGGGTCGCTGAGTTTGAGCCCCAGGTTAGGCACAGAGATTATTAAAAAGAAAAAAGTCTTTTTCATAGACTTACTGTGGAGCTAAGATATGGTGACTCATGCAAAATGATAAGCACAGTGTCTGGCATTTAGCAAATGATAAATCATCATTATTATCATTACAGATATTGACATTATCTGAATAAACAAGATGGGTTTCAGTGTGTTTTTGACCGCAAAGATGTTTCCATCTACTCAAAGGGAAACATGAGAGGAAAAGAAAGGACATTCCAAAGACATCCAAATCACTAGAGGGGAAGAACATCACGGAGCTCCTCACTCCCCAAGAAAGACTTCCTAACTCAAATCTACAAATTTCATAATGATTTTTTTCCTCCATTCACAAAACTTCCTCAACAGCTCCTAAAAATAGGAGAAGGGATTCAAAGCAGGGGTGATAACTGGCGTTGCTATGCATCCACCTTTAATATTTGGTTGTCCTCGGGGCACCTGGGTGGCTCAGTTGGTTAAGCATCGGCCTTCGGCTCAGGTCATCATCCTGGGGTCCTGGGATGGAGCCCCGCATTGGGCTCCCTGCTTAGCGGGGAGCCTGCTTCTCCCTCTGCTCCTCCCTACCTCTCAAATAAATAAATAAGTCAATAAATCTTAAAAAAAAAAAAAAAACTTAAATTATCCTCTGCCCATTTTCCAAAAGAAATACAAAAATAAGAGAACATCTGTATTTTTCTTGGCAATGAAGAACGGTGCTATCCACACAGTAGTGTCTAGGAACTCGTACAAATTAAAGTAATAAGTAAGAGAACACGGAGCGGTGGTTGGCAAACATTATTTGCCTTTGTGGATTTTGCTAAATCTGGATATTATGATCCACTTCGTGGTTTTCATTATATCGTCTCCTTTTTAAATAGCATATTCCCTTTGAAAAGGAAGCCAACAGGTTACAAGTAGAAAGTAACTGTAAAAAAAAAATAAATAAATAAACGTATGCAAATCAAGTTACCCAAGTCCAAGTAGATGGCACTGCTTACCAAAGGCTCTGAGACTTATGCCTGCCCCTCCTTGTTAAAATGGGAGCTCTGACAGCGGCGCGAGTGAAAGAACATTAAAGGTATGGCAACACCAATTGAGACTTTCTCTTTATGATAATCTGAAGGTTGGAAGAAGCATTGGCCAAAGAAAAGCTTGGCCAGGGTACAGTTCAGTATTACTAATGCCCCAACCATGTGCTATCGAAACCATGTACAGTCTAAGCCGCTTTGGAAACTACTGATCAAGCGGGACTAACCAGAGGGGACTAGTCAACGGGACCCCCAACAGAACCCCACTAACAACCCTGGGTCAGACCACCAGGGACTAGATGACAGCCACCCACTCTGATTCATATTCAGGAAGGATGGGACATGTCATGGTGCCCTCGCTATGTCTGTTGGAGCCAGTATACTGTCTCTGTGGCCCTGCATAAGGACTCCTGTCTGTTAGAAAAGAGAAGCAGGGACCCCTTCCAACTTTGAGTTGGACCAACATGGTCCAACTGGGAAAAACCAACATGGGGAAAATGCCTCCTTATAGGGCAGTAGGGCTGACTGTTTGATGCGTAGCTGTTTCCAGCCGTGGATCTCTCCAAAACGGCTCTAGGGAACAGGATTCCTGTTCTGACAAAGAAAAATTCCAAAAAATACAAAGACTCCTTTCTCCCTTGATCTGATTTTGAAAAATTACAACTGGGACACTCATCATTCTTGAGCTCATCCGTCTTTACGGAAGGGCAGATACAGAAAAATAACAGGATGTATGAAAAACTCAGTCAAATAAAGAGAAACAATGAGAAATCAGATAAGTACCTCCCATGAAATAGAACTACTGCCAAAAGAGAGAAAATTCTAAAAAATATCTAGTTCATACTTCCAATGAGATTCAAGAAGCTAATGCAACTTTGAAAAGGGAACAATCTGAGATTTAAAAAGGCTACTCTCAGATGGAAAATGTAATTACGAGATTTAAAAATCCACTCGAGACCATGAATACTAAGATGGATAATTCAGATAACAATTAGGGAACCCTGAGAAATTCTTTTGGCAGTTGAACCTGATATTATATTGATCAGAGTTGAACTGAATGCCTTATGTATACGCTTAAGAAAAATGTATATTACCAAAAATAATATACAGCATGAAAGGAGGGAATATAGCAATATATGTATCAGGAAAGACATTTTATGATCCACCTTATGTAAAAAGTTCTTACTATTCAATAAGAAAATGACAGGCAAAAATCAGGACATAGTCATTTATAAATACAAACAAGTGGGCAATGTTTAAATTAAAATATTCAATGAAATTAGTAACAAAATACATAGGATAATGGAATTCTATAAATCTGTATAATTAGTAAAAAATATGTATCATCTTTGCATTATATCTTTGAAATTTACAATACCAGATGTTGACAAATGTGGGTAAAATGAAAAGTACCACGCAGCACTGAGAGTGAGAATGTAAACTGAAAAAAATTGCAAAAGGGCTTGGCAAACACTTTAATAATACACATGTTCTCAAAGCCATCAATTCCAGGATTAGGAATTTCTTAGGAAATAATTAAAGCTATGCACAAAGGTTTGGCTGCAAGTATGTCTGCTGTAGAACTATTTTTCTAGGTAAACACTACACATCTTACAGTAAAAATATGATTCTGGGAGCGACTGTGTGGCTCAGTTGGTTAAGCCACTGCTTTTGTCTCAGGTCATGATCCTGGAGTCCTGGGATTGACTCCCATATCAGGCTCCCTGCTCTGCAGGGACTCTGCTTCTCCCACTGACCTCTCTCCTCTCATGCTCTCTCTGTCCCTCAAAAAGGAAAAAAAAAAAAAAAAAGAACATGATTCTGTAAGTTGAGGCAGATCTATAGAACGGGCCACATGAAAATGACGTTGCCCAAGATTACTGAATTATAAGGAAAAGTGTTTATAATGCATTTTTAAATGAAGTATGAGGGCTGTGACACAGTATGGACAGTAAGTTTTTATTTTTTGTTTCAGATACACACACATGAGCACAGACACATACATGCACACATAAGCAATACAGACACACACACAAAAAACCCTCTTAATAATGTCAACAGTGGTTATCCCTGGACAATGGGATTCTGGATAGTGTTTTGCTTTCTTGGGTTTTTTCCAGCAGAGGGATGGAATTTGTAATAAAACCAAAACGACACTATTAGTAATCACAAAGCTTAAAGAAACATAAATTTAAGGTAACAATGATATTAATAGTTGTCTTTTCACAACAAGAAGAAAAGAATAAAATGGAAAAGGAAAAAACCCCTCAGAATCAGAAACACCTCATTGGAAATGCAGCAATTATGACCATAAGCATTAAAACATTTCCCTACGGAAAAAAAGAAAGAATTTTGAATTTAGGTCTATTGTTTGTTGTTGCTGCTTTTCAATCCAGTAACATGCCACATGTTCTACCAAAGAAAATGACTGAGATTAAACATAAAAAAATGGGCAGGATCCACTAGGCAAGAAGTATTTACCACTCTGCAACCAAAGGAGACAGGTTGAAAGGTCAATCAGATGTCCTCAATCCTTTGGCTCCTCCACTTACTCTGGGAAGAAGATGAAGTTCCTAAAAGGCCCCCATGGGATCTGCAGAGCACCCCTCATCCTTGCTCCCCACTGATACCCCTTTGGAGAACCAGCTCTAGCCACACAAGCCACTTCACTGACCCTCAGACCTAATAGATGCACTCCTGCCTCAGGGCCTTTGCACTTGCTGCTCTCGCCATCTGGGACAATCTCTCCCTAGACTTCCACAAGTTCACTCCCTCAGCTCCCTTCAGCTCTTTGCTATGTGTCACCTTTTCAATGAGTCCTTTCCTGGGAATTTCATCACACAAGTTGGAGTACCCCCTCCTCCCACTCCCTGCATTCCCTACCCCTGTTTCTCATTTACTTTCCTCTATAACATTGATCTTTAATTTTTTTTAAAGTAGGCTCCATGCCCAGTGTGGAGCCCAACGAGGGGCTTGAACTCATGACCCTGAGATCAAGACCTGAGCGGAGATCAAGAGTTGGATGCTTTGGAGGACAAGGGGAGATGGAGAGGAGAAGGGAGTTGAGGGAAACTGGAAGGGGGAGGTGAACCATCAGAAACTCTGGACTCTGAAAAACAATCTGAGGGTTTTGAAGGGGCGAGGGGTGGGAGGTTGGGGGAACCAGGTGGTGGGTATTGGAGAGGGCACGGATTGCATGGAGCACTGGGTGTGGTGCTAAAATACTGAATACTGTTACGCTGAAAAAATTAAAAATTAATTTAAAAAATTCCAAAAAAAAAAAAAAAAGAGTTGGATGCTTAACTGATTGAGCCACCCAACGCCCCTCTCTGTAGCATTTATCAGCTTCAAACATGCTATTTTTTATTACTCATTTTCTTTTTAACTTTGTGTATTGTTCTCCAAATATAAAGAAACCTCCATGAACCCAAACATTCAGCATCTAGGTACTTGCCATGTATATCCACTGAAGAAATATCAGCAATAAGCCAAAATCACGGACAATGAGTATTAAGTGCAACAGATATAATTTTGTGTAGATAGAAGTCATTTTTAAAAAAATAAGTCTTGGAGAGGGGTTCCTGGGTGGCTCAGTGGGTTAAAGCCTCTGCCTTCGGCTCAGGTCATGATCCCAGGGTCCTGGAATTGTAGCCCCACATCAGGCTCTCTGCTCAAGAGGAGAGCCTGCTTCCTCCTCTCTCTCTCTCTCTCTCTCTCTCTCTCTCTGCCTGCCTCTCTGCCTCCTTGTGATCTCTGTCTGTCCAATAAATAAATAAAATCTTAAAAAAATAAAAATAAAATAAGTCTTGGAGAGTTATATAATCAAGAATGATGCCACATATAAAGTAAAAAAAAAAATTAGAAATGAAAGAAGATATTCAGAAAAATGTTACTGGGAGAAACTCAATGAGCTCTGTGCATTTTGGTCAGATGAAAAAAAATTTAAAAAATAGGAAGGCACAAAGATCTGGATAGTAAGATGGAATTAATCAACACTTGAAATGCAGGACCTATGAGTAATAAATGGAATCTTTTTCTGGACGTGTCCACAGAACATTCAGTAATACTAAACTACGCTAAATTGAGAAAGAAAGTGAAAAAAGGAAAAAAGAGAGAAGACATATTTTCTGACCATAAAGTACTAACACTGCCATTTGACGTTAATAATGAAAAATGAAACAAAAAGTAACACCAGTGATTTCCAAAATGCCCAAATAAGAGCACGCTTAAAGGAAATTAAAAACACAAGTGCAGACCTTCAGCAAAAGCAGCAAAAACTAGAACGCGGCATCTCACAGCTCGGAGGAAATCTTTATTCCCTCCGATGCTCGTTCTTTTCTCTTGACGAGCAGAGCCCGTTAAGAGAAGGAAAATAAATCAGCAGAATGTTCAGCTGAAATTCACATGCAACCACCCAACAAACCCACAGAGAAGAAGAGCCAAACACAGAGTTGATACGTGAACCCTAGAACTCATTCTGTGCCGAAAAATAAACCACAGCAAAACAGATGAACCCCTGGAAAACAAGGGGGAAAGGAAAGGAGACAGCAAAAACAAATAAAATTAGAAACAAAGGAGTGCATCTGACGACAGACGCGGGGCTGGTGGCAAAGCGGCAGATGAGGGGCCTGAGGCTGGCGTGCCACATCTGGGAGCTTGCACAGCTGCCCCTTTCTGCTGCGTGGTCTTCAATTACAACACAACAGAAGAGCTGGGAGCGCGCATCCCCTGCCAGATGGGGAAACTGAGTCTCAGAGATGGCATGGAACTCACTCAGGAGCCCAGAAGGATAAGAATCCAAATGTCTAGAATTTGTTCCGTTTACGTTCAAGACAGGTTCACAGAGGTCTTGGCCCTGAATCTTTTGGGGGGGGGGGACTTTTAACTGCAAAACCCAAAGAGGGCTTTTATTTAGCAGAAGTTCCCTCCTATAACACAATTTCACAGCTCGCCTAGGAGGGGGGTGGGGGATGCTACAATGAGGCCTGACTAATGGAATCATAACGGCTGGCTGACAAGGCTGGAGCACAGAGAGGTGAAGGGATTCACCTGAAGTCACAAAGCATCCATCCCCTTAGGACAGCCAAGGTCAAAGCTCTCCCATCTACCCTCAAGTCCTCTGCCAAACCCCTGCATCAGGAGACAGAACGAGAGGACACGTGCTTCAGCCCTAGCATTCCAGAGACCTGGACCCAAACTCAAGCACCATCACATATGATCACATATGAGCTGTGTGTCCTTTCATACAGTGCGCGAATGCTCTGATCCCAGGAACAAGGTTCTGCCCAGAACTGGTGGGAGAATTGAGGGATGATCGTGTGTACGTGCAGGGATATTTTTGGACTCAATCCTTTTGCTCCCCCTGCCCTCTGCCGTTTCCAGGGAGCAGAGAAGCAGGAAGGGGTGGCCCCTGTGGGAGACAGCCCTGCCCATTTGGGCCTGAGGAACCACGAGAAGTGAGCGAGGATAAGGCAAAAGCAGAGGGGCCTGGCCTGTCCTTCTCTGTCGTGGGCGAAGACCTACGTGGAGGGTCACACGGGCCAGAGATTCAGGGATCACTCGGACAGCACTCCTGGCCCGCATGCAGGAGGCTGAGAAACGGGGGCTCACACGGGTGGCCTGGGGAGTGGGACAAAGAAGACACTATGCAGAAGGACCTCACAACTAGAAGCAACAAGCCAGGACCTGGGACTCCAGCAGGAGGCCAGAAATGATGTTCCAAACTTGGGGGACCCGTCCAGCCTCATGGGCACGGACGGGTTCAGGAACCAGGCAGGATCAGCCACGCTGTAGCCGTCAAGCCCAGAAGGCATACCACAGGCAAGAGGGTCCCCTTCTCACCATCAGGAGGTCACAAAACTGCCTAAGAAAGTCTGGGTACATTACAGAAAATAAAGAAGTATCAATGTGTGACTCCGGGACACCTGGGAAGTGATCAGCCCAGAGCCTGGCATCCAGCTAAGAGTCACTAAGTGGTAGCTATTGCTCTAGTAATTATTATTATCATGTTCACTCTCCCGTCTCGCTTAGACCCCCTGGGAGGAATCATACATTCTTTCTCCTTAACCTCCTTCTGCCTGACTTCAAGAGGAAGGAATTCGCAGTCTGTCACTAGTGCGAATGGCAGCGTGCAAAGTCAGATCACCCATAGGCTAAGAAAAATTACCCAAGTTTTTTTTTTTTTATCATGAATCGATGTCATGCTTTGTCAAATGCCTTTTTAATTTTTATTTACTTATTTATTTGCCTCTATCAAGACGATCGTATGGTTTTTATCCTTTCTCCTGTCGATGTGATCAATCCTGCTGATTGAACCACCCTTGCATCCCTGGGATAAATCCCACTTGGTCATGGAGAACGATTTTTTTTTTTTTTTAATGTGTTATTGGATTTGGTTTGCTAGTATTTGGTGGAGGATTTCTGTGCCTGTGTGAAATAGGAAAACGGTAAAAAGAGAGCAGTGCGACCCCTGACTGTCACGCAAGGACATTTTCTAAATAGTTATCTCCTTCCCCACTATGACTGATTAGTCTATCACTCAGAACTGTTACTTACAATCCACAAGCCAGTAAGGCCCACATGGCCTCCCAGCTCTGCAAAGACAATCGTTAACTTTTATAAGTTCTGCCAGTCTGGGGCCCCTGGCTGGCTTCAGTCGGAGAAGCGTGCAACTCTTGAGCTCTGGGTTGTGAGTTCAACCCCTACGTTAGGTGTAGAGGTTCTTAAAAATAAAAGCTTTAAAAAAGAAGAAGAAAGGGGCACCTGGGTGGCTCAGGCAGTTAAGCGTCTGCCTTCAGCTCAGGTCATGATCCCAGAGTCCTGGGATCGAGCCCCACGTCCGGCTCCCTGTTCAGCCCGGAGTTTCTCCTTCTCCCCGCTTGAGCTCTGTTGCTATCTTTGTCTCTCTCTTTCTCAAATGAATAAATAAAATCTTAAATAAAATAAAATAAAATAAAGGAAAAAGAAGAAGAAGAAAAGCAGGTCTTCTAGTTGTAGATAGATCGCCCCCAAGGCTGTGATTTGGCAGATGGCTGTACCTCTAACTTACAAAGGGACTTCAGCATTCCTGCGTCTCCTGGTCTACCAATCTTAGCTTCTTAAACCTTTGGAATCAGCCATTCATGTTTCTGGTCTCCCCATTCATGAGCTAAGGAAAACTGTGACAGAGGCTCCTTTTTTTTTTTCCTGAGAATTCTGCTGTTAACCATTTGTGGTCTGTGCTTTAAGACACCTTATCACTACTGTTAACTTTGTACCCACATGGCTTTCATCCTCCTCCCCATCTGTCCTCATGGTGTCATTGAGTAGTTATTGGGGTCATTTCTTCTCGCTCCAGAAGTTAAGCGCCATGAGGGCATGGCTGTCTTATACCTGATGGATCTCTAGTGACTAGAGACTAGAGAGAGCCTAGAGAGACGAGTCTCTCTAGAGACTAGAGAGAGACTCAGAATCTATTTGAATAAAAGTCTGGGATAAATACAGGAGAGTCTGGGTGGCTCAGTCGGTTGAACGTCCAACTCTCGGTCTCATCTCACTCAGGGTGGGGAGATCGAAGCCCGTGTTGGGCTCCACGTTCAGTGGGAAGTCTGCTTGGGATTCCCTCTCTCCCTCTGCTCTCCCCGCCGCCTCCTGCCTGCATCCTTTCTCTTTTAAATAATTAAATAAATCTTTAGAAAACAATCACAAAGTCTATAACGAACAGGGACGAGAGACAAGGAGGTTGTAGGGTGAGCCATGGGGTGGATGTGTGTCCTCGTGATGCATTCTCTTTCTTGCTAAATGGGTCTGCTTTTTTATTTTCTATCACTTGTAACTGAAAAAGTCCTGAATGAAGTCATAAGGGAGACAATTTCTCTTAAAGAGAGAAGAGCAGCCAATACTGCCCGTTTTGCCCAAAGCTACGGTGCCAGGTTGGACTGTGTATTCTGACTCCTTTTACTCAGATGATGGTGAAACCAACCGTTGCCAAGGGAGCTCACCCGGCCTCTTTGCTGGGAAATACTGAGCAAGGATTTTTTGCCAGGAGAAGAGAATGGAACAAAAACTGCAGAACAAAGGAGACACTGCAGCTGACCATGACGCAACCTCCCAGCACCCCTGTGGCCAGGCTTGGTAAGTGGTCCCAACGAGGGAGTATTTTCCTATAGAGCTGCAATCTGACAGAAGATTGGGTGTATTTTTAGGGTACATTGTAAGAGCCATTTTAGTGCCCATGGGGCCAGTCAAGACACGAAACTGTGTAAAGTTAGACGGGTGTAAGGCAATAGGGAATGGTGAAGACTAGGGCAAACAGAAAACCCATGTCCTGTCTGAAGAGGGCATGAACTACTCACCTGTTCTCAGTTACTGCCTTCTAGGCTCTGTGCATCCAGATATTTCTGGTTTTGCAAGCCAGAAGTCCAGATTTTTTTTTTTTTAAGTAGGCTCCATACCCAGCATGGAGCCCAATGCAGGTCTTGAACTTGTGACTCTGAGGTCAAGACCTGAGCTGAGATCAAGAGTAGGACACTTGGGGGCACCTGGGGGGCTCAGTCAGTTAGTGATCTCCGGGTCCTGCGATCGAGCCCTGCAGGGCTCCCTGCTTCTCCCTATGCCTCTGCCTCTCTCCCTGCTCATGTGCGCACTCTCTCTCTCTCTCAAATAAATAAATAAAAATCTTTTTTAAAAAAGTTGGATGCTTAAGCGACTGAGCCACCCAGGCACCCCCAGAAGTCCAGATTTTTATAGAAAATGTCCAGATTTTGAAAATACTAGGAACTGATTTTTTTTAAGTACAAGGACCAAATAAAACATATCCGTGAGGCAGATCCAATGTACCAGCCATCACTCTGTGACTCCGTTTTCGTATTTCACTTTTAAGACAAAAAGGAAAACATCCTTCATCCCACATTCGATGGACCAAGCTATATGGCAGCTTTCAAAGCAACATCCTGCTTACCAGCCGTCAACACCAGCTTTCTGCAGTTCAGAAATTCCAAAAGACAAAGATCCCATGAAGTCATTCCTGCTGGTCAGATCCCAGTCCCAAATCTCTACAGACAGTCTTCTGTCTTTGTCCGATTCTTTCAGTTGGCTGCCGAGAGCAAGAAGAGAGAAGTCAGAGGAGCTTACCGTGATTTCTCAAGCAGATGAAATGTTTAAGAGGAAAAGGCCTGAAGGTGGAAATTTTTAAAAGATTACAAGCTCTTGCCAGCTGCATACTCTGTTTCCACCCCAGGCAAGCTCCCCAGGGAGGCAGGGCTGCTCAAGTCCCGCAGCCCATGGCTCGCCCGGGTGAAGGACCTGGACCAGCGCCACCACAAACAGTTCTAGCCGCTTCCTTACATCTTAATAGGGTTCGGGATGTTCGGGAAACCCTAATGACAAAGTGTCAACAAGAACTCTGGGTATCGATGACATAATTGCATGAGTGTTTGCACACATGTGAGTTGGCATGAGACACACGTGGAGGAAGCAGTCCTGCTGGCGCTGGTCGGCGGAAGCTGTTCTGAGGCGTGTCCTTGATTGAGGCTGAGGTGTGCCCCCACTTTCCCCCTGAGAGAGGTAACAGGGGGATGGGGCTCCCACAAGGAATCATGCTTTTGGCCCACAGCCTCTGGTGTCAGACTTCAGAATCTCCGCACAGAATGACCCCACATTGGCTGGGGGGCTCTGGGCACATTCCTTAACGTTGTCACGCCCCATTGGTTAAATAGGGATGAAATGGCCAATGAACCCAGATCATTCACTAGAGTGCCTTTTACAACCGCGATATGCTCCATAAACACTGGCTGACGTCACTAACCCTTGTGGGCCCAGATGCCTCAAAAAGTGACCCCAGGTCCTTGGAGCACTGGCCCGGGAAGATCGGCTGTGGAAGCTAGCAGAGAACTCTCGACGGGCTGTGGTCCCAGCACATCCATTCCCCCAGACTCAGCCCCACAAGGGTTATCACCACACCCTATGGGTTACGTCCCACTGTTCTCTTAGACCAGAACGTCTCCCACAACTTGCCTTCACCTAGCAACACATCGCACTACCTTCTACCCCACCCACTCCGCACACCACAGACATTCTCAACTCTATTAAAAAAATAAGTTCCAATTTTTACTTGGCTTGCAGTGCAAAACTGCAGATGGACGGGGAGTAAGGAAAGGGAGGGGGCGAGGGACGGAGGGGAGGAACGAAAGGGAAGCTGGAGGGGCCCTCCCCAAGGCTGGTGGCCCCCACGGCCAACCCCACGGCCCACGCCGGGCGGCGGCCATTCTAACTTACAATCTGAATGTCTCGTTCCACTCGGGGTTGAGGGAGCATTTGATGGTTTTGGTCTTCTGCTTGCTCTCGCTCTTGGGGTCGGGAATCAGTTTCAGTTTCACGTAAGGGTCTGACAAGCCATTGGGGTCCATGGGTACAAGGTTTTTAGCATCTCTTACTGAAAAAAGAAAAAGCAATTTCAGCATTAATAGTCCTGTCGTGTTTAAGCATCAACCAGCGAGGGTCGGAGACCCTGGGGATGAGTCCTTGGCATCACACTGGTCTCATAGGAGATGGGACTTAGGGTCATCCACAGCTAAGAAGCACACAAAGCAAGATGCACCAGTCAGATGGAGTCAACCTCTTAACTGGTATGAGTTCGACGCCGACTTCTGACTTCCCCACTGCTCTGCCCGCTGGGCCCCCAAGATTAGCTACATGCTCTCAAAGCTTGTGTTCCACAAAGCCAACAAGAAAGACTGGCTTCTTTCACCGAACATAATATTTTCAGGGTTCTTCCATGTTGTGGCATGGATCAGCGCTACGTTTATGGCTGAATATTGTCCCCTTGTATGGACACAGCAAACCCCATTTATCCATTCATCAGGTGGCCATTGAGGCTGTTTCCACACTTTGGATCATGCAAATAGTGCTGCTGTGAACACCTGTGCACTCCGACGCAGAAGGTCACATGTTGTAGGATTCCACTGATAGGAAACACCCAGAACAGGGAAATCCACGGACACACAGACCGGTGGTGGCCAGGAGCTGGTGGCCAGGGAGGGGGAAATGGGGAGTGACTACGAAACAGGTAAGGGGTTTCCTTTTCTGGTGATAACATCTTTTGGACCTAGATACGGGTGATGGTTGCACAACCCCATGAATATACTAAGCGCCCGTGAATGGTACATTTTAAGATGGTTAATGGTTAATTTTGTGTTCTGTGAATTTTACTTCAATTCAAAAAGCAAAAGCTGAAAGAGAAAGAGTTGCTCTCATGACCTTCACCCAGACAGAAGGCTGGAAAAGTACCGCAGCACGACAGGTGAGCTCCACCCTCAACGAGGAACACAGTAAAGGAGGCTGTACGATTGGCTTGAAGAAGGGGCGTCTGGGTGGCTCCGTTGTTAAGCATCTGCCTTTGGCTCAAGTCATGATCCCAGGGTCCTGGGATCGAGCCCCGCATCAGGCTCCCTGCTTGGTGAAAAGTCTGCTTTTCCCTCTCCCACTCTCCCTGCTTATATTTCCTCTCTTGCTCTCTCACTCTCTAATAGATAAATATCTTTTAAAATATTTCCTGAAAAGGGGCCCCTGAGTGGCTTAGTGGGTTAAAGCCTCTACCTACAGCTCAGGTCATGATTTCAGAGTCCTGGGATCAAGCCCTGCATCAGGCTCTCTTGCTCAGCAGGGAGCCTGCTTCCCCCTCTCTCTCTGCCTGCCTTTCTGTGTACTTGTGATCACTCTCTCTTTCTGTTAAATAAATTTTAAAAATCTAAAAAAAAAAAAAATTCCTGGGCGGGGGGAATAAAGACTGGCTTAAAGAAGAAAGGAAGCAGAGGGTCAGTAATGTAGACACAACACCAGCCTAGGGAAACAAGAAGCTACATAGGCAGCCATGAGAAGGAGATGGGAAAATGGGAGTTGTATGGGTCATAAGTATACGATGCCAACCACCTCACTTATGATAGAAAAATCCAAAGTATTGCATTAGCAGATTGAATCAAGCGATCTGCCAGAAGGCCAATATAGAATGACTCTTACCAGGAATGCAAAGACGGTTCAATCATAGAAAATCTATTATTAAAACATTCATTATATGTATAGGTCAAAGGAGAAAACCATTGGATCATTGCAATTAGCTACAAACAGCAGGAAATTGTCCTCCCAGGATAAAAGCTATCTGAAATAACAGATCCATAGTTGAGGATAAATGCAATCCCCTTAAAGGCAGGAAGACGATAGACATCCATGACCCCAGCTATAGTTCAACATTTTTTTCTGAGTGTTCCATAAGTGCAATAATACAATAGAAACAGAATATTAGAAAGTAGGGGATAAAGCATCCCCTCACCTCCTATAACCTTCACTTCATGCTATCACAGCTCATGATAACGGGAGTTTATCATCCCAGAAATTACACCACTTTCTCAATCTCCACTTCGCGAACCCTACAAGCCAATGCCCCTCCCTATTTTTCCAGTTCATTAACCCTAGTACCCCATTGTGACCAGTCTTACACCAACAGTCAGTCTGTTGAGCCAATCTTTATTGACTCTTCTCCCTATTCTCTCTTGCCTTTACTTCACTCCCAGCCTAGAGTTCATAATGCATTATACTCACTCGCTTGGAAACCCCCTCAACTCTCTTGTTCCTCTTTCTTTCCATTTTATTTATCTGGGTGGGTGGGTGGGGGAACGCAGCCCTAGTTAAATTCAAAGATCTTCTCTTTATTTTCCTACACCCAATCAGCTCACCATTGCTGTTGGGGGCGGGGGTAAGTCAGCCTTTGCTGACTTGTCTAAGACCCTATCACTAGGAAGGGGTTGGGACTGAATACAGGAGATGGAAAAAGGGCTGGGCGGACTGCCAGGAGAGTGACAAGAAGCCCCAGGGGGTCAGTTGTCACTTATTCTGTACCAGGTGTTTCTGTACTCCAGCTTATGGCCTTTCCTTCCATTTATCCACAGCCCATTTATCTCGCTCCATGCCATTCTCGTTCAGGTTATACCTCATTCTTGCACCAAAAGCAAGAACTTTTCTTCTTTGACTTTGACTCAGTTAAGTTCAATAAGCAGGTCCCTGTGAGGCATTAGGCATTCTGTTAGGCACTGGGGACATGGGGATAAGATGAGATGTTGCTCCTGTCCCCCAGGAATACAGAAACCCAAATTTATTCAAAGCATGGTTGACGGCTAATGAGTCCATAGCCAGGTTGCATAGTGTAGTGGATACAAGGCTACGAGAGGTCAGGTCTTGCATCGTGTCTAGCAGTTACTTCACATTTTGGGACCTCCATTTCTTGACCCAGGAGATGGAGAAATACATACTTCGTTGGGTTGTTGTAAGAGCATAATCGGATGTGAACATACATGTTCAGCTCAGAACCTGGCTCCCACGGAATAGTCAATAAATGCCAGCTCTACTTTTGCTATTTTGTTATTATTATTACACATATTCAGTGTCCCCTCTCATTTGTCCCTTTTATTAAGAAGAGCTAACCACTTCCAAATGGATATCTGGGTCTTCTTTGAGAACTATGCGTCTGACCTTCCCACTTGAACGCTTTTAGGGCTTCCCTCAAAACTTAGTGTGTCTAAGAGTCACCCACAGGGCTTGTGAGGTCCATATCCCTGGGACCCACTCCTACAGATGGATTCTCTGATTCAGTGACTCTGGAGGGAGAGCTACTGACTTGTTTTTCTAACATGCTCCCAGGTGATGCTGCTGCAGCTGGTCCATACAGCAGACATTACGCAAAGTGTTTCCGGATGATATAATTTAAGAGCCCCATGCATCTTTCCCATAGACTACAATCTCCAACTGTTACTTTCTCCCATTTCTTGAGCCTTCCAGGGAAAATAGCATGTGCCTCTTTCTAGGTTGGGATCTTGTAATGACACATCTATCACGGAGTAAGCTGAATAAAAACATGATCTGAGGCGCGCTGACGTGCCAGGAACTTGTCTGTCTGGGTGATTGGCAACACATGTGCAAGTGGGAACGGCTCACATCTCTTCTGTCAAGACCCACACCCCCTCCCACCTTACTCCCCGTGCTATGAGCTGACACCACAGCACCATCACCAGAACTTTCTTCCACTGTAAATTTACAAGCTCCTTCCAAGGGCTCTTGATGGGACAAGTGTGTGTTAGTTTGAGCCAATCTTTACAATGAATGCTTTGAGAATGACCTCTCCTTGGGCCTCTGCTTCTCCTGAACCCAATAATCGAGACCGAGGTAGGACTCCATCTCTTCCCCAGCCCTTAGAGATCTTTTCTTCCTCTTTGGTCCTTTTGGGTCTATTACTGAAGAGGATGGGAATGCGGAGAGGAATGGAGTGAAATGGATTCTGAACCTGCTGGTGTTCGCATCTCAAGAGCTCTCGTCCCCGAAACCAACACGTCGTGAGCAGAGGACAGCAGCTGCCGGCTAAGACCCAGAGGCCTGTCTCTCCTGAAGCTTTTCAAAGTAGAGTCCTGTTTCCCAGCCACAATGTACTGAGGAAGCAAATCTCTCTAGACCACACTTGGCGAGACTGACTTTGATTTTTCTTGATAAATGTTTCTTTACTATCTTTGTTGAAATCCAGCCAGCCCAGATGGTACAAAATGCTTCACACAAAGCAGAAATAGCAACCTTCCCCCCCTGGTGGAAGTGTGCTCAATGTACAGAAGAAAAGTGTCCTGATCCAGAGAACACTGCTCGCCTTGGATGTGATACAGGCAGGGGGTGAGGGCTGGCTGTTTCCATCAAAGGGTCCTCGGAGCAAAAGAGGCCTTCTGCACGCAGCTGAAAGTTACCTAGGACAGTGCTGAGCCCATAAAAAGGCAGCACTACTGTGAACTCTTCTCCTAAGAATTGTTCTTCAAGAACTCTCCTACTCTTTCCCCTGACCCACTCACCACCCCCCAGCAACCACCCAAAACACAACTCTTTATTAGAAAAATCTGAATAGTGGTGCTGCTTAAAAGCTTTTATCTCACACATTGTGGGAGATAACCAACTCCTTTAAAAGGCACTTCTTCCAGTATCATGAGTCCTCACTTGTCCTCCCCACCGTGGCCACACAACAGCTCTTCAGAGCAATGCCCGCTAACAAGCAGTTATGCCTGAGGATGTCTGCAACAGCCAAGTGTAGGAAATACTGCGTGCCTCCCCTCCCGAGAGCGGAAGGGGACTAATCCGTGCAACGCCACACTGAGAAACACTATCCCATGTTAACCACAGGGACCTTCTATAGGCATGTACATGGTGAACAAAATGGCAGGTGAAGACAGATGGTGACGATACAAATTTTTTTTTTTTTTAAAGAAAAATGTGCCCACCAGTGGTTCGACTGTGGCAATGCAGATTCCCCACTATGAATAAATCACAGCATTGGATCAATGTACATTTCCTGATACATTCGGATCACTGTACCATGCCGTGTGAGAGGATGTTCTCGTTCCTAGAAAATACACACTCAAGTGTTTAGGGCAAAGGGGAACCATAGACTCCAACTTATTGTCAGATGGCTCAGAGAAAAAAAAATATATGTTTATAAAAATATTTCATAAAGGGAATGATTTTAAAAAAATGGAGCAAAATATGACCATTTGGTAAATCAGGTAAAGAAGATGTGGTTGTTCCTAGCCATGCATCTTTCTGTAATTTTGAGGTTATGTCAAAATAAAGGGATTTGAAAACCAGGGCCCTCCAAACCTTCAAGACAAAAGTACAAAAAACTTTCGGACGACCACCAGGAGCTGTTTGAAGTGGGGGATCACAATATGGTACACCAGAATCTAACGTTAGGCTTTATGTGAACTAACTAGAATTAAAATAAAAAACTTAAACAAATAAAACAGCAACAATACATTTTTCTACAATGTCACATGTGATTTTTAAATATATATAAAAGAACCTGGAAGAATATGCCCCAAATTGACTTACTGTAATGATTATATCTGAGGAAGAGTTAAAGAAACTTGGTTTGGGGGTTGTGGGAAAAATAGATTTTAGTCTTATCTGTCACATTGGGAATTTATTACAAAGAGAAAGCATTTTTGTATGAATGGCATTGCTTAAACTAAATTTTTAAAAAACAACTCAGTTGTGCATCTCTGGCCTCTAAGAACCCATTGCCCTTGGCCTTCAGGGACACTCATCCTGTTCTCCAAAGATCACAGAACAATTAGGTCTGCAGAATGAGGCCCCAAAACTCATGATTTGGATCACAGGACCTTTAGTGAACAACACAGAGATGGGGGTTCCCTCACTGAGATTAGTGGACACCCTCAGCACCTACCCTGAGATCACAGCAGGGATGCAAGCAGAGACTCAACATGTTTAAAAAAAAAAAAAAAAAAAAAAGAGAGAGAGAGAGAGAGCCATCAACCTATTTTTGCTATCCTGCCCTACTCCTCTCCTATTCCGATGCCCCCCGCCGACCCCTGCCAGTGGCCGACACCTTACCTGGGTCTCTGGCTAACCCCCAATCCCTCCCACTGCCCGCCACACCCTCTCAAGTTTCAAGCTCCTGCGGCCCTTCACTCCAAAGTCTACCCCTGGATCTGTGTCCCTTCAATTCCTATTCATTGTTACTTCCTCAAACCCCAAAACTCTCTGATGCTCTGGCTTTGGTGAGCCTCAGATCATCAAAGGGGAAAGAATCCCCTTTCCATAGGCATCCTAACTGGCCATCCCCTGTGGCCTCATCTGATAGGTTCTAAACCCAAAGCGAGCCAACCCGGGGTCTCTGGGTACCCACACACGGCATCGAGGTCACCCCTAGCACGTTGTGGCCGAGGGCTCCTGCAACAGCTGGCTTCCTGTCGCTGCTGGCGGCGGTACAGTTATCACCCATCTAATTATCTGTGTGGAGACAGACTTCCAGCTGGGACCGTCACAGTGTCTGTCTAGAAGACAGCCTGTCAAGTCACGGCAAGTGAAACGAGGGTGGTGCGTTAGTGCGGAGGAAATCGGGAACTAAGTCAGCAACATGCAGACTTCAGAGTCAGACAGACCCCGGTTTGAGTCCCACCTCTGCCTTAACTCTCACGTAACTGGGTGATCTTGGTTAAATGACTTCTCTGACCCTTGGTTCTCCCCGTCTCCAGAAGGCAGGTAAAACCACAGACAACTCAGCGGGATGGTGGATGGTAGCTAGGACAGACAGCCTCAGTCTGTCCCTGTTGTCCCTGAACTCTCAAAGGAGTTCTGCCTTGGACGGTAGATTTTATGGTGACCCTAATTAAAGAGGACAGAGCGTTAGAGGGGAATCCAAAGCACATGGCAGAGGCTCAACAAATGCGGATTCCCTTTCTCCTTAGGGAGAATTCAAATCAAATTATGGAACGATCCAGAGACATCTCCAGGCTAAAAGAGCATTCCTCCAATGTGGCCTTCACACAAATCAATCTGGAGGAGGTACTAAGAGCATGATAGATCATCTGAAACCAAATGGGACCCCTCTCCCTCTTCCATTAGGACCACCTCTCCCATCACCTTTGAGCCTCTTCGCTTCCTACTCCCTTTACCCCAGTTCTGTGGATCTCCTTGAATCCTCGGAGCCCCTCAAGTCTTTCCTTAGCTCTGGCGCATCTGTGCACTGCTGTGGTATGAATTCTCTCCCGCACCTGCCCATATGGAGCCATTCTGGCCAGGGTACCTCCGACCACCAGCGACACATGGCACAGAGACGGTCCCTGCAGAAAACCATCATACGTGGGGGCCTGGGGCCCACTACATAACACTCCTGGTCTCCAACCACAGCTTGGCCCTCCTCACCTCCTGTCTGCCCTGGCATCCCTAATCAGTTGCCTGTCCCATTCTCTGCAGAAGCAACATCAGGAGTGCCCGTTCTTAAGGCTCTCATAGATTCCTATTCCTTCTTATTCGCCCTGTGATCTTCTGTCTCATATGTTTGTGTCGTGGATTTTTAGTTCTTAATGGAAATGTGGGCCGAGTAATTTGAGGGCATTCCCTTGCAAGCTCATGCATCACCAATTTTGTGCAAAGAAAAGAAGGGGATTGTCTCATTAAGATAGAGGTGGGGCGCCTGGGTGGCTCAGTGGGTTAAGGCCTCTGCCTTCAGCTCAGGTCATGGTCCCAGGGTCCTGGGATCAAGCCCCGCATTGGGATCTCTGCTTGGCAGGGAGCCTGCTTCCTCGTCTCTCTCTGCCTGCCTCTCTGCCTACTTGTGATCTCTGTCAAATAAATAAACAAAATCTTTTTTAAAAAAATAGAGGTAATTAAGAATTTCTCTAATTAAATTATCTAAGTCATCTATATCTATGTTGTTGTTTTTTTTTTTTTTTTTCATTTTACCTGTTTTATCTGTCAAAGACTAACAAAGCATGTTTCAAGACCCTCCTGCTATGGTATTTCTGTATACTTTTTTCATTTCAACTAGCTTCTGCTTTATGTACTTTGACCCTGTGTTATTTGAGATTCATGTCCACTTTTCAGTCTTAGAGCATACCTTTCACAATTAAAATATTCTTTCTGTACAGTTCATTATTTGTCCTGAACTCTACTCTGGATACAGGTGCTTTTCCATTTGCCCTCGTCTTTTCTCCAGGAACATCTGCTACCCGTTTACCCCTGGATAAATATTGTTCGTCGTCTACATCTATCATTTTTTCATGACTGTATTCATTTCTTGCTCTCCTTCCTCCACCATCTGGGAGCACCCCTTAAATTTGTTTCCATATTACTGATTATATTTTATCCAGTAGGCATTCCTGCATTCACTGTTTCTATGAATTTTATTTATTTATTTTGAAAGATTTTATTTATTTATTTGACAGACAGGGATTACAAGTAGGCAGAGAGGCAGGCAGATAGAGAGGAAGGGAAACAGTCTCCCTGCTGAGCAGAGAGCCCGATGCGGGGCTCGATCCCAGGACCCTGGGATCATGACCTGAGCCGAAGGCAGAAGCTTTAACCCACTGAGCCACTCAGGCGCCGCTGTTTCTATGTATTTTAATTTACTGTTTTAAGTTACCTGGTATCAACTGCCCAGGTGGTGCAGTTGGTTAAGTGTCTGAATCTTGGTTTCGGCTCAGGTCATGATCGCAGGGTCATGAGATCGAACTCCCACGTCAGGCTCTGTGCTCAATGGGGAGTCTGCTCAGGTTTCTCTCTTCCTCTCCCTCTGGCCCCCACCCCACACACACATGTGATCTCTCTCTCTCTCCCAAATAAATAAATCTTTTAAAAACGGACAAATTACCTGGTATCATAGCATGGATACTCTTCTTGCTCAAGCCTTCTTGGCGCGCTCTATTTCATTTCAGTCTACTGACTGATTTCCTCCTTCCTACCTTTCTTTCCTTTATTTTTCTCTCCCCGCCTTCCATCCATCTTCTATGCATTTACTTCCTGTCTACAGCATTGATTTAATTTCTCAAATTAGCATACAGTGAAAAGACTTCTTTTGGTATATAGTCTTGTCCCATCACAATGGTTTTATCTTCTCAAGAACAGTATAGAAGTAGAATAATACAGTATTCAACCTTCTGAGATTGGCTTCTCTTAGCATAAAGCCACTGAGAGTCATCCAAATGTCATGTATGAGTAGTTAACTTCTTACTATCGATGAGTCATCGCACTGTATGGATGTACCACTGTTTATCTGTTCACTCACTGAAGGACATTTGAGTGGTGATTATGAAGAAAGCTACTCTCAATATTCACAGGTTTTTGTGCGAACATCGTGTTTTCACTTCTCAAGGGTAAACTGCTAAGAGTGGGATCATTAAGCCATATGGTAAATGTATCTAAAACCCCCCAAAAAGTTTTCTAGGGGGACTGCAGCATTTTGCACTCCCACCAGCGATGAACGAGAGTCCCTCTTGCTCTGCACACCTGCTAGCCCATTGCATTCAGAATATCTATTATCGCTATTATTTTAGCCATTCTAATAGAGGTGTAGTGGTATCTCATTGTGGCTTCAACTTGCCTTTCCTTAATGCCCAAGGATAGGGAGTATCTTCTCATGAATGAATCTGCCGTCCTCACGTCATCTTTGGTGGTATGTTTGTTCAAGTCCTTGGTTTGTTTGTAGTGAGGCTGTTGTTTTCCTACTTCTGAGTCTGAGAATTCTTTACTCTAGATACAAGTTCTCTGTCAGAGATGTGATTCGCAAATATTTTCTTCCAACTTCCAGCTTGCCTTTTCATTCCGCAGCAGTGTATTTTGCAGGGCAGAAATTTCTTTTTTTTTTTTTTCCAACTTGAATGAAGTCCACTTCATCATTTTTGTCTGAGTCATGTTTTTAGTGTCAAGTAGACCTCTGTATAACTCCAGGTCATAAACATTTTCTCCTTTGCTCTCTGAAGTTGTATATCTCTACACTTTACATTTAGAACTATGGTCTATTTTCAGTTAATTCTTTCTTTAAAAAAAAAAGATTTTATTTCAGACACAGAGAGAGTGAGCGAGTGAGCTTACACACAAGCAGGGAGAGGGTACCAGTGGGAAAAGCAGGCTCCCCACCAAACAGAGAGCCCAATGTAGGGCCCGATCCTGGGACCATGGGATCATGACCTGAGCCAAAGGCCAACACTTAACCAACTGAGCCACCCAAACACCCCATATTTTCAGTTAATATAAAGTATGAAGTGAAGGTAAAGGTTTATTTTGTTTGCATATGGATGGCCAATCTTTTCTACATCACTTGTTGAAAGACTACTCTTTTTCCTCTATTTCACTGCATTTTGGTTTTTCTTTCTACCTTAAAAAAAAAAAAAATCAATGGGCCATATTTGTGTGGATATATATGAACCCTCTACTCTGTTCCAGTCACATAGATCTATCCTCTGGCCAAGCCACACTGCTCCATTGCTGAAGCTTTATATAATAAAGCCTTAAGACTGAGGATTGTGGTTCTTCCAATTTCATTCTTCATTTTAAAACAGATAATAAGTCTATAGTACAATCAGCAAGAACTGACATGCTGAGTCTTCCAATCCATGAACATAATGTCTTACCATTTATTCAGATATTATTTCAGTGTTTTGTCCTTTTCAGCATATAGAGCCAAGACATATTTTGCTAGGTTCATATCATTTATTTTGGAGCTACCATAAATAGTTTTTTTTTTTTTCCAGTTTGGGTTTCTCATTGTTTACTGTTGATATATGGAAATACAATTCGTGTGCTGACCTTGTGTCCTTCAACCTATTTAAACCTATTTGTTCTGGAAGGTTTTTTGGTAGACTCTTCTGGATTCTCTACATAGACAATCACATTTTCTGTGTATACAGCCAGTTTTCTGTTTTCCTTTCCAATCTGTGTTTCTCCATCTGTATTTACAATGTTTAAATTTCTTTTTATTGTCTTATTGCACTGGCTAGATCTTCCAGTATGATATTGACTAGAGTGGTGGACATCCTTGCCCTGTTCCAGAGCTCATGGGGAAGGCATGCAGTCTTTCATTATGAAGCATGTCGTAGATATTCTGTAGATGTCCATTATCAGGTCAAGGAAGCTCCCTTCTATTTCCATGACACCGAGAACTTTCATCATAAGTGGATATTAAGTTTTGTCAAATATTTTTATGCATCAACAGATACGTTTGTGTGCTCTTTCTTTAGATTATTAATATGATGGATTACATTGTTTATTATTGAAACAGCCTTGCATTCCTAGAATAAAAGTCACCTGGTTGGGGTGTATTTTTTTTTTATGTAATTCTGGCTTTGATTTATTTTGAAGATTTTTGTATTTATGTTCATAAGAAATATTTCTCTGTATTTTTCTTGTACTGCTTTTGTCTGGTTTTGGTATCGGGGTAATGCTAGCTTCATAAAATAAAGTAGGAAGTATTCCTCCTCTTCTCTTTTCTAGAAGAAAAAGTGCTATTTCTTCTTTAAATGTTTGGTAGAATTCCACAATACAAATTTCATTTCAAGCATTTCTTTATCTGGATGCTATAAATTTTGAACGTGTTACATTTTAATTTTCTTTTCATTGGTTCAAAATACTTTCTAACTTCCCTTGAGATTCCATCTTTGAACCATGGATTATATAGAAGTTTGTTTTTTTTAATTTCCATATTTTCCCATGGGCCTCTTTTCCCATGATTTTAATTTCTACCTAAATGCACTTTACTGAGCTCTAGGACATTATACACAACTGTCTAATGTATATTTAGTGCTGGATGTCTCATAAGTACCTTAACTCAAAATGTCCAATAATACTCATTATCTCCATGTTCTCTCCCATGACCATGCCTGCTCCCCCTCTTTCAGTGCCATTATTGATGAGTGCTCAACCATCCACCGGACTGTCCAAGCGAGTAATCTGGAAACCACCCTGGTCTCCTCCTCCTGGCGCAACCTCACCTAGGACTACGTACTGCCCATGCTACCTCTTTATCATTTCATGTACCTGAGGCTTTCTTATTTTTTTTTTAAGACTCTATTTATTGATTTGAGAAAGAGAGATAGACCAAGAGCAGGGAGAGGCAGACTCCCAGCCCTAGCAGGGAGCCCAAGGCGGGGCTCGGTCCCGGGACCCTGAAATCAAGACCTGAGCCAAAGGCAGACACTTAACTGACTGAGCCACCCAGGCACGCCTTCCCCCGGAGCCTTTCTTATTATCCATACAAAAACCACCTTAACAGCAATAATTGTGTCACAGGATTACTGTCATTATTCAGGTATACTTGAAGTCTGGAAAGTGCCTACTATTGTCCTTAACAATGATAAGTGGTTAGCAAACAGCAGTCACTCACTTAGCTGTAGTTTGGGCATTCATTTTTTTATTTCTTTCCTGGTAACTAAGATCCTTCCAGTTACCTTCTTGACGACAGTCTTGCTCCAGGCTGCCCTTTCTCTATGCCCTACCCCAAAGTGATCTTCTAAAATCTCAAGTCTGAACACATACTCTCTAAACAAAACCCTTCAGAGTTTAAGAAATCTATTATTATTCACTATAAAACTAGGTCAAAGGGGGAAAACATATCATTACTCCAGAAAATTATAAAAATTACAAAAGGAAAGCGGCAAAATTCAGTAATCCTTCTTTCTTTTAACCCTTAGAAAAATGGAAAAAGATGGAAGCTTTTCTTGGTAGAATATATACGTCAAAGGCCTTCATCACACATACTGGTACAATGCTAGAGGCATCTCCATTTCCATTAAGACCACAATCAAATTAAGAACGCCCACCACTATAATTTAACATCGCTCTGGGAGTACCAACGAATGCAATTACATAATAGGAAGGTATTAAGAGGCTCAGACATTGGAAAAGAAAAGACAAAATTAGGCAGTATTGTCTGAACTGTAGCCTACAGAAATTCCTCAGTGGTCCTGGTCTGTGACTGACACTCTCTTTCTAGTTTGCAGACCTCATAAATTTTTCCCATTTTTAATCTCTTAGTCATTCAGCAGGGATTTGGATGAAGGAGAAGTTAAATATATGGTCTCAGTTGAACAAGAATTACTTTTTTAATTAGGAAAAAAAATGTTACTCTAAATCTGAAAGGACTCGTTGCTTAATGGAAGGCCAGTCTTGTGCACATTATTCTTTTCACTTTTAAAGATTTATTTATTTATTTGACAGAGAGTGAGAGAGAGAGAGAGAGAGAGAGAGAGACAGAGAGCGCACAAGCAGGGGGAGCAGCAGGCAGAGGGAGAAGGAGAAGCAGGCTTCCCGCAGAGCAGGGAGCCCCATGTGGGGCTCGAACCCAGGACCCTGGGATCATGACCTGAGTCAAAGGCACACACTTAACCGACTGAGCCACCCAGTGCCCCTGTACATATTATTCTTAATTACCTGGCTTGGGTACTACTTAGAGGCTCCAAGGTTCAGTCAGCTGCTTTCCCCCAGGTTCTGAGTATGCAGGTCAAAACCATGCAACTTTTGTGCTCTGTAAGCTCGTTCTCCTTGGAACCAAAAACCTAAAAACTGGGCAGTTCTAAGCCCCTGACACCAATTCAGTATCATCTGTTCCCTACAAAGATTTCTCTGGTGACCCAGGGTCCTGCAACTCCCAGGGCTGTTCTACAGTCCCTGACTCTATATAGTCTCACCCCTGAAGTCCAGAGACCACCCGCCTTCCCAGGGAGGCTCTGATTGAATCCCCCTTGAGGTTTCACAAGCCCAGTCTCTGAACACCCCCAAAGGGGTGGGCAGTATCACCGCCAGGTCCCTCCGGGGCGGCAGGACCCGATGCAGACAGAAGAGGTGCTCTTCAGACCAGCTTGCAAAAACAAGAAACCCTGCCCCCGTGAACATCTGTTCCCCTCAGGCTGGCCCTGGGGGTCTCTGCGGATGCTCAGGACAGATGGTTGTAAGGCATCCAATAAGCTAGTTCTGTTCTTTTCTTTTTTTTTTTTTTTAAGATTTTATTTATTTATTTGACAGCGATCACAAGTAGGCAGAGAGGCAGGCAGAGGGGGAGAAGCAGGCTCCCCGCTGAGCAGAGAGCCCAATGTGAGGCTCGATTCCAGGACCCCGGGAACATGACCTGAGTGGAAGGCAGAGACTTTAAGCCATGGAGCCACCCAGGCGCCCCGCTAGTTCTGTCTCTTGTCCGGAGACCACTGCACATCCCAAGTTCAGAGACGACAAGGACAGCCGAGGCCTACAGCTCCTTCACCCTCATCCTCAGGACGGGAAGCACGATGGTGCACCTGGGCGCCCCCCACCCCCGCCCCAGCCCGGGCCCTCATGCTGAGTAAATGCTGCAGAAGCACCAGGCGGGAGCCATTCAAAACCTCGGCGGCAGCGGATGCTGACATGGCTTTGGGCACTGCTCCACGATGTGATTATTTCTAAAGATGGGACATAAATACTAACATGGGGCCCCTGGAGCTGCAGAGTCGCTACTTGGCAGCTTAATTTGGACATTCAATCAAAACTGTCCATCGGCAGCTTTACACATCCCAAGCAGCCAGGGCCAGAAGCCCCGCAATCTGCTCTCTAAGCAATGGGTTGAATTTCCAGACGCTTGGGACAAAAGCCTACGCAGCTCAAGGAAGGCGGGCTTACCCCGCTTCTGTGGAGGAACACTACAGATTTTCTCATTTCTTCGGTGGGCTCCCCGCTTTGGTGGAAGAGCCCTATCTACATTAACCACATCACTGAATCATGGAATCCGATGGATTTTTTTTTAAGACCTCAAAGCCATATTCCCATGCCATGGTCCCTGGAGCCGTCAGAGGAAAGGGCTGTCATTCGAAGATAAGTTTTCTGTTTCTTTAACCGTCATACAGGGGCGATGGGGGAAGAAAACATCTGTTAGGAGGAGTCCCAACTGGAGAATATTCCCCCGCTTAGGTGCTGTCAAACATCCTCAATGGCACAGAAGCACTAAAAGAAGGAGATTTTCCTGCTGGATTCGCTTCTCCTAAATGGACAGATGGAAGGGTTGGACAGATGGGTAGGCGGATGAATGGACAGATAGAGGATTGGCTGGAGCAGTGGAGGTGGGGAGGGACAGATGGATGGATGGATGGACGGACGGACGGACGGACGGATGGACGGACGGACAGATAGATGGATGGATGACTAAAGCAATGGGTTTTAATCAAGCTGACAGAGACTGCCATCCTTCTCGTTTTATTTTTATTATAATTTTGCCAAACTACTCACAACCCAAGGCCATTGTAGCACATACTGAATCTTCACCACCTTCCCACTCTCAAACACACACACACGCACATGCATGCACACATTATATTCACGTTATATTCAAAATACTTCCAAAATGGCATAATCCAGGTGCCAGGGAACTAATACTAATGCCATCCTCAGCACTGCCACAGGGTCTTGGAGGCCCCTGGCTTGTGCAGGTGGTAACTTTAGCTGCTGTAGGCTGGAGGAGGTTCAGGGAGGCTCCGAGAAGAGCTGAGGCAGTGAGGAGGGTCATCTTGGGTAGATCCCAGCCATCTGCCTGCTGATGCAGAATGTTGCTGGGGTATTCTGGAAGAACGTCTGTCCTCACTGCACGCAGACACTCATGTACATCTGATAACCATTTATAAAAGCATGCACAGCTGGGGTGGGAGGGTTTTATTGCTTCTGGTCTATCACAGCCTCACCCTATGCCCCTTTCTGATAGTCCAAGCTCAGCTCAGACCCAGGTAAACCTTCTGGGGACCCTGACTCCCTGAGGACAAGTGAGCCCTGTGATGTTTGTCTCTGCGGGTCAGACAGCTAATCTGAGGCACACCCGTGGCTGGGTAATACGTTGAGGCTTTAGTGATGTGTTTCTTCCATTTTGCATTGCGCGGACTTCTGTCGCTCTACCTGGACGCCCTTCCCCTCCATCCGCCACCATGCAGCTAGACATGAGTCATTCGTGCCTCAGGCAAAAGGTTGTCAAGGTATGACTGCGGGACAAAAGCAGCAAATTCTTGGCTTTTCAGTTCTAGAAGCTTCTGCCTCTACCTTCCTAACCCTGAGACCTCCTTTGAAAGCAGAGCTCCAGAACATTAGGGAGAATACAGACAGCAGCAGAGATCACTCTTTCCCGTCCCTTTTTGTCTCTCTTTTCTCCAGACTCTGAAGTAACCCCACATTTCTCCTTCAGCCAGAAAAGCTAAAGTTCCTAGACTTATCCCCTCATGACACAGACTCCCAGGAACATCCCCAGCCCGATTATTCTGGGAAGAGATAGGAGTCCAAATCCCAAATGGGCTTAGCCAGGATGTGTAAAAAAGACACATGTGATTTCCAACAAGCTCAAACCAGCTCCCCTTTCCCTCACGCCATGACCTGAAAAGTGCCGTTCCAGGAAGAAGGCTCTCCAGGTGGGGGTGGGGCTGTCCCTAACCAGAAGCATCAGCATCTCCTGGGAACTTGGTAGGCATGCAGATTCCCAGGCCTCACCCCAAGCCTCCTGAATCAGAAAGTCAGGGGGTGGAGTCCAGCAATTTGTATTTTCACACACCTCCTAGGTTCTTTTGACGCACATTCAGGTATGAGACCTGCTGTTTTCAACCCACGCGCCCCGTGGGACTTCCTCAGAGGAAGGAAATGTCCATGGTCAAAAGTGGACTATTATGGGGGCGCCTGGGTGGCTCAGTGGGTTAAGCCGCTGCCTTCGGCTCGGGTCATGATCTCAGGGTCCTGGGATCGAGTCCCACATGGGGCTCTCTGCTCAGCAGGGAGCCTGCTTCCCTCTCTCTCTCTCTGCCTGCCTCTCCATCTACTTGTGGTTTCTCTCTGTCAAATAAATAAATAAATCTTAAAAAAAAAAAAAAAAAGTCGACTATTATGTGGCTACTGAGTACTCGAGACAGGATCATGTGTCCCAAGAACGGTTCTTCAGCTTATCCAATGTTCATTAATTCAACTGGAAAGAGTCACCTGTAGCCAGTGGCTACCATGTTGCACGGCGCAGCTTGGACCAGGCGTCAGCCTCTTGACAGACGCCGCTGCCTTCACTCTGGCCTTCGAGGTCAGCTTATGAGCTGCAGACAAATTAATCTTCCTGAAGCACAGATCTTATCAAGTCATTCCTACTCTCAAAAAAAAAAAAAAAAAAAAAAAAATCCTCAGTGACTCACCATTGCCTAGTGATTTCCAGTCCATGTTCTTTTTGTTCTTTTTTAGGAAGCTAAAAAATAATCTATTCCCAAATAGGATAGAAATAAAGATTAAATAATAACAAACTGGTCACAAGTGAGCTCTTGCTATGAGCCGAGCACTGTCCTCCGTACACATGTTGTCTCATGTAATACCGCCCAAAGTCTTAGGACGCGGATATTACCATTCCCCCATTTTGCCTATGCGGAAACTGAGCAGAGGAGGTTTAAATGACTCGATCAAGGTCACAGAGATGGTATCAGTATGGCTTGGTTCTGAGCTCAGGCTGTCTGGCTTCAAGATTGAATCCTTCACCATGACATCACACTGCCTGTGAAAACCCACAAAGGTCAGACCTTCCCCCCCAAGTGTGCCTCTTGTTTAATCCATAACTATGGTCCTATGTTCTGTAGCAGCAGTCTGCCTTTAACACATCACTCTCTCCTATAGTGAACAAGCAAAAGCCATCTTCAGATGTCTCAGACATATTTCTCCCCAGAATAGCATCCTTCCATTTCAGAAGTTGCCTTTGGCACATTTTCGTAAAGTCAGCACATCATTCATCAAGGTGTAAAAAAAATAATAATAATAAAAATAAAAATGTTGGGGAAAATACCGTACTTTAGACTCCTAAAGCCCAGAAGGGAGGAGCAAGCTGAACTGGGCACCTCCACACCTCCATAATGGTAACACCATAGCCGGGACCCTGGCACAGGGCCCGAAGAAGTCTAGGTCCCTCCAGAATGTGTCCATTGTGATACCTGGCTCCTGTCCCCACCATCACTTTCCAGCCTTCCTGCCACTTCTCCCTTGCATGCATCCCAAATTCCAGTCACCCCTGACATCTTGTTGCTCCCTCCTCCCGTGGGAAGAGATGGACAGGATCGAGTGCCCGGGACTGTGTCCTCTGGCAGCTTCCCAAGGGACTTGTGGAAAGAGCTGCCAGGCCAGGCGATATCCCCTCTCTTTACTGGATCTTTGCCCTAATTGCAAGTAGGAGCCCTGGTGAGTTGAGCTGGACCAGAACTTTCAACTCTGGGGACACATTAGAATCAGCAGAAATTGGGGTGCCTGGGTGGCTCAGTGGGTTAAAGCCTCTGCCTTCAGCTGGGGTCATGATCCCAGGGTCCTGGGATCGAGCCCCACATCGGGCTCTCTGCTCGCCTCTCTGCCTACTTGTGATCTCTCTCTCTCTCTCTCTATCAATAAAATCTTTTTAAAAAAAGAGAGAGAGAATCAGCAGAAATTGGAAGGGCTCCTTTTGCTTGCTTTCCTCTAATCCTGTTTGTTTTCAGGGCAACTTGGAGAGAGAAGTGTGTCCCACACCAGAGAGCTCAGGCCCCTCTTACTGTGCAAGTCATATGGAGCGCTAAGCAGTCTGAAGACAGAGGAAGCCTCAAAGAGAAACCCAAAGAGAGCCTACTGAAGGCTGGTCGTGTTTAGGTCGTTAAACTCCTCCTCTTCTGCCTCCAAGAGCCGCCCGCCCCTCTAGCTAAGGCTCAAGAATCAATAGCATCATCCCAGTCCTTAGCCCTTCGACCATAACCCGCCCTCGAGCGGAGAACGTTTTAGCTCCCCCTAGAGGTCAGAATGTACACTACGCTTCACCGGTTGGGTTCCCTCCCTTGGTCTGTGGCTCAAAGCCACCTCCCTCTTCAGTTCCATCTCTAGTGCTGCCTCTTTCCTGAAGCCTTTCCTGACTTCATCAAGCCCGGCAACAGGATTCATTCCTTCCTTATGTTCAGTAGCACAGTATATTTTAGGGGGGTCTTTACTTGCCTACGTGTTCTATTACATTGAACAAGTTTTTGTTTTTCTTTTTAAGATTTTATTTATTTGACAGCGAGAGAGGGAGCACAAGCTGGCGGAGTGGGGAAGGGAGAAGTAGGTTTCCTGCTGAGCAGCAGCCTGACGATCTCCGTCCCAGGATCCTGGGATCAAGACCCAAACTGAAGGCAGCCGCCCAAAGACTGAGCCACCCAGACGCTCCTTGAACAAGCGCCTTAAGGGGAGGGACCGTGACTTTCTACTATTTGGGGAAGGAGCGCTGCCCAGTGTCTAAGAGCCTGGCCTCTGACAGACCTGGAATTCAGTTAAAGTAAAGCCAAAGTGCGTGCCCATGGAAAGTTCTCCAGGAAGAGTGGCTGCTACCTCGCTAGACTGAGATGGTCTTCAGAGCTATCATGCATGCCAACCTGTTACTTACTCAACAACTCCTAATCTTACTGTCATTCTCTCCTCTTCAGTGCCTAGGACTGGGCCAGGTATTTCCTAGGTGCTCAATATATGATTATTAAGTGTCATTAATTCACTGATTTCTTGCAGGGTTAAAGTCTCGTGACGGTGAGACTTTAACCCTGCAGGTAAAGTCTCATGACGGTGAGGTGTTGTCACTTTTGTGTTCCCAGTGCTAACAGCATCTAGCACGTAGTAGGTGGTCAATAAACATTTAAGGAATGAACTGATGAATAGGTAAATGAGATATTCCCTTTGTTGCATACCCTAAACCACTGCCAAGCTCCAAGACCTGCCTGGGGGGATGCCTGTCCTCAGGTTTGTAGACCACCTTGTACTAGAAACACACTTTACTATGCTTCTCTATTCACTTGTCTTATAGACAGTAGTGACTCCATAGCCCAACAGAGCATGAGGCACAGGCCAAAGGAAAGAACGAATGGCCAAGAACCCTAACAGTATCTGGAGGTCTCAAGAGCAGAGAGAGTCGACAGGTCTTGTGATGTGCGTTTTTCTGGCCAGTGATGATGGCAGGAATGCCAGTGTTTACTACGTGCCAGATGCTGAGCTGCCGGTCCTCCTGTGACCAAGCGTGTCCCTGCCACACTTTACTGCCGCTCTCTGAGAGGCAGGAATCCAGCCCGTTCAGAAAGGCAAGGGTCTGGAATGATCTAAGAACAGACTGTTCTGAGACCATCTGCTTCATTTGCCCCAGGATCTGGGAACGGAGCTCTTCCTCCAGCCAGGCACCTCCTGCGTGTCAAGGGCTCTTATCTGATCTAAAAGCCTCTTTCTTCAGCAAATGAGTCTAGTGCGGTGGTGAACAGTGTGGGCGCAGAGCCAGAGTTCCTGAGTTTTAATATAAGCTCTGCCAGTCAGCAGTTGTGTGTCTGAAATACAACCCAACTTCTCAGTGACTCAGTCTCCTTGTCTAAGGAATGGGGTGAATGGTAAAGATGTAGTTTTGTAAGGATGTTGTCACAATTAAACAAATTAGTACAATGGCGGATACAGTTAATGTTCAGTTTATGTTACGTTGCTATTGTTGGTTATAATTCTGTATCAGCTCTTGTGTAATATACTCAGTGACCTTCACTGTAATGCTTTCATTCCCCAGAGCTCTCAGGGCCGCCCCACCCCCCACCCCAATCCCACCAGGACCTGGAGGAAACAAGCACTTTCATTCTGTCCCTGAAGCTCTCATGACCTCCTCTTTAAAAAAAATTCTTTATCTGAATCACATACATGACAGAATCCAAAACGAATGTTGCCTTTGATCCTACGTGAACTTAAATAAAAGCTTTAATTTGTACAATCATCTTTGGATCTTTACCCATATTAACATTCAATTTTTCATAATTATAGAACCATAAGTCTATTTTATATTTTACATTTTCACCTAATGCCTTACCACTTGGGGCCATGATGGCGTAGCTTCTAGAAGCTCAACTTTCCCACTGAGAACAACTATAAAAGCCAGATAGATAAATAAATGAAAAAAAAATTTTTTTTTCCCCAAAGAATTGGACTGTGGAAGGAACTAGAAATGAAATGAGCCTGATATTCTATGTGGCACTTTTGCATTGGGGCCTGAGCATAGGGCAAGAGGCTGGAAAGTGGCACAGAGGGCAGGGGCAAAGAAGCAGAGAAGTCTGGGGTGATGAGCCTGGGCTGAGAGTTGCCAGCAAAAGCAGGACCTCAGGGGCCCAGCTCCCAAGCAAAGAAGCCAATCTGACACCAGGGACTGGTTTTCCCTGGAAGCTTTGCCAATTTGAATGCAAAGGTTGGGACACAAAGGAGATAGCCACGGAGAGCTTCTGGAAGCCTCCTGCATGGGGCTAAAGAAACAAAAATTAGAGGTCAGGACCCAGTAAGGAGGAGGGCCCTAGGGAGTGGTCGGCCTCCAGGCTGGAAACCTTGAGCAGACTCCATGTAAGGAGGGGGACAAACCCAAGGAGGAAGAGAACCTCATGCATTGCTCTGTAATTTGACAAACAAAATGACTGGACCGGGATCAACAGTTGACCCAGACACTGGGCTTTAAAGTAACCTTCATTATGAATGAATGAATGAATGAATGAATGAAGTAACCAGTATTAAGATGTTTTAAAAAGGGGGTGGGGGTCAACAATATGAGAAATTTTACCCAGAGAACTATAACCCATAAAAAAGGTAAACCTTAGAAATAAAAACACAGTAATTCCTAGATTGAGGAATATTCTACAACAGTATCCCTCAAAAGCAAGAAGATCACAAAAAAGAAAAAAAAAGGGGGGACAAATTGTCAGGAACCATAGAAGCCCAAGGACACCTGATAAATAAATGTGATTCGCTATCTTGGGTGGGATCTTGGAAAACATAAGGGCCATTAAGGGAAAAAAGAAAACCACTGACACTGGAAACAGTATACTTAGTAGTAATGCACTAATTAATGTAAATTTCTTAGTTTTGACAAATGAACCATGATAATGCAGGATGTTTCCAACAGCGGAAACTGGATGTAGGATATAAGGAAACTGTCCTCTCTTTGCAACTTTTCTGTCAATCTAAAAGCATTCTAAAATTTAAAGTTTATTTTAAAATATAATCACTAAAATCAAGAACTCAAAATAAGGGGTTAGCGATAGATTAGAAGCCGTTGGAGGGGCATATTAGGGACCTGGAAAACAGCTCAGTGAGAACAATCAGACTAAAGCAGAGAGCGTAAAGGATGTCAGGTATTGAGGACGCTGTCCGAGACAGAAGGACAGAGAGAAAAGGTCTAACATATGTGTAATCAACACCGTAGGTGAAAAGGAGAGAAAGAATGGGGCCCAAAATGGCCACAAATCTTCAGTACTGATCAAGACATCAAGCAAAAAATTCAAGAGGCATACCAACACCAAACATGATAAATCCGTACATGTTCACCCTCATCCCTAGGAAAAGCATGGTCTGACTATTGAAAATCGGATAAAGAAAAATCCGAAAAGAAGCCAGACTGAGGGTGGGGGGGGGGGGGGAGACATTACCTTGAAAGGAACAACAAGACTAAGAAAAATGGAGGAAGAACAATGGGACAATATCTTGAAGACGCCGAACAAAAATAACTCCCAATTTTGAACACTATACCCAGTGAAAACATTCTTCAGATGTGAATGTGAAATAAAGGTATTTCTAAATTTACTTCCAGCTAACCTAAATGTTAAAGGGGTTCTTTAGAAAGATAATAATTGCAGATGAAATTGTGACTGTGTAAGGAGTGAAAAAGAACAAAATGGGTAAATGTATTAGTAAATCTAAATGAACATGGATTGTACAAAATGATAATAATGTACAGTTGAGGGGCACCTGGGTGGCTCAGGTGGTTAAGGGTCTTGCCTTCGGCTCAGGTCACGATCCCAGGGTCCCAGGATCGAGCCCCATGCCGGACTCTCCACTCAGCAAGAGCCTGCTTCTCCCCTTCCCTGTCACTACCCCCTGCTTGTTCTCTCTCTCTCTCTGTCAAATAAACAAATAACATCTTAAAAAATATATATATAATGTATAGTTGAAATGACATGTGCCAATATAATAAACATGATTGTACATTAACCAAAGGAAACTTATATCTTTATATGAGGCAAGAGGCTTTAAGGCAAGAAGTTGACATAAAAAGATACATAAAATATCAACCCACCAAGGAGATGTAACAATTATAATTTATAATGATAACAACACTGCTTCAAAATATATAAAGCAAAAACTGGGAGCACTAACCAGGAGAAAACCCACAATCATTAACAGGAGACTCGAACACAATTCTTTCAGTAACAGAACAAGTCGGCCCAAGATAAAACTCAGCCAAGATGGAAAAATATGTGAATCACATTGTGAACAAATGTAACCTAACTTAAACATACCGACACAGCGTGCAGCAGCAGGAAATTTATATAATCTTTACGAGGGCAGGTAGAATATTTACCAAAATGCCAAAGGAATGAAGTGATGCATGTTCTCTGACCACAAACAAACTAGAAATTTGTAGCAACAAGACAAGAATACCTATAAATGTTTGGAAATTAAACATACACCTTTTAAAAAAGATTTTATTTATTTATTTGACAGAGAGATCACAAGTAGGCAGAGGGGCAGGCAGAGAGGGTGGTGGAGGAAGCAGGCTCCCTGCCGAGCAGAGGGCCCGATGCGGGGCTCGATCCCAGGACCTGGTTCATGACCCAAGCTGGAGGCAGAGGCTTTAACCCACTGAGCCACCCAAGCACCCCTAAACATACATTTTGAAGTAACCCACAGGAAAAGGAAGAAATCATGAAAATTCAAAATTTTCCAAAATTTGGGTGAGTCCCTAAAAGCTGCACTTCAAGGAAAAGATGTTTATCTGGAAAACAATAATCTGAGTGTTTATCTCAAAAAGAGAAAAAGAAGAGCAAATTAGGGGCGCCTGGGTGGCTCAGTGGGTTGAGCCTCTGCCTTCGGCTCAGGTCATGGTCTCAGGGTCCTGGGATCGAGCCCCGCATCGGGCTCTCTGCTCGGCAGGCAGCCTCCGTCCCCCCTCTCTCTGCCTGCTGCTCTGCCTACTTGTGATCTCTGTCAAATAAATAAATAAAAATCTTTAAAAAAAAAAAAAAGAGCAAATTAAATCCATGCTTCCTTCCTCATTTTTTCTAGTTTTCCCCCCAAGTTCCCCTCCCCCATCCCCTGCGGCCCTACTTTCTCCTGCTCCCTCACCCCCAGATAACCAACCAAGTGGCAACCAGGTGTCTACCTTTCCACACCGTATCCCCTGCTGAGACTATCACTTGGAAACAAATGGACTGAGGGTTGGTCTCCGAAAACAGAATCACACTGTACACATTGCTCAGCAAAATGCGTTTCCTCCTTAACCAGACATCTTGCCAATTTCTCCGTATCAGTCGGTTTGGGATGAACTTATTCTCTTTCAGCTGCCTAGTGTACCAGCACACGGACAGACCACAGACTATTCAGCCATTCATTCTTCCATCAACAGGCGCTCGGGAGGTGGTTAGCCTTTTGCCACCATAAACAGTGAGGCCAGAAATATCCTTCCATGTCCATCCCAGAGTCCTGAGAATTCCTGGACGATGGGAATTCTCACACTCTGGCATTTGGGTTCTTGCTCTTCTGGCCACAACAGCATTTTTGGAGGCCACACACTCCTCTCCGCGGGCAAGCCCAGCATGAGGCTCGTTTTCCCCAACTGCATCCTGCAAACTCCATTTCTTTCTCCCCTCTTGAGGAAATAGAACCTAATAAAAGTTTATCTTCGTATGCCCAAGCAGGAAAGAGAACCCAGTCTGGATGGGGCAGGACACTCCAATCCAGCATTTCACGAATATAAGGGTTAAAAGGGTCAAGAACGGATGGCGAGTCACCAGGGACCAGCAGCGGGAACACACTGCCCTCTCATAGACCTGGGGGTGAAGGGAGCTGACAGAGTTAGCAGAGCCCAGTGAGACCTGGAGCTGCGGAGGTATATGGCCAAGACACACAGCCCAGAGCAGAAGGACTGGGAAAGAGATGCCTCATCTCTCTCCTACGACCCTCCATTTGCCTGCGGGTGCTTCTTCTGTGTGAACCGAACCAGGAGCTACTGCGCAAAAGGACCCGAGTGATGCAGGGGTGGGCCTCCCCGGGCGCAGAGAAGAGCAGAGTGGATGGGACTGTGGGAGGCAAGCAGAGAACCACCAGCGGAGCAGGCAAGGGTGAGGACTAATTGATGAAAGAACTGTGGTATTCCAAGGCTGAGCGAAGGGCCAACCATGCTGATGGTCCCCCCCAGGGAGCTGGCCTCCCAGAAGCCAGAGAGGTCGAGGGATTGAAGGAAGGGAGCTCAGCACAGGGTGAGCTCACCTACAGTGGGTTACACAGAGGGTTCTTGGCTGGCTGTGTGACCTCAGCCCAGCGGCTCACCCTCTCTGATTTTCAGTGTATTAGCTATAAAAAAAAGACGACTTGGTATCTTCCTCTGTGTTCATACATACTCCTTTTCATGGTTGAGAAAGTGAAATGCCAATGAAAGTCTATTTCTCCATTCCCTGGATCTATCTGGGCTTGGTCATGCAACTTGCTTTAGCTAAGGCGGCAGGCCAATGTGGTGCAGAGTCCTCAAAAGTACAGGGGCACCTGGGTGGCCCATTCGGCTAAGCCTTGGACTCTTGATTTCAGCTCAGGTCATGATCTCAGGGTCCTGGGATCGCGTCCTGCATCAGGTTCTGCACAGAGCCTGCTTGTCCCTCTCTTCCCCACAGCCATAAATAAGGAAGTAAGAGCTTTTTTTAAAACTGCTGTACATTGAGGCTTTAATTGAACTGCTCTTACTTAGTGCTCTCAAGACTCCTATGACTACAACCACGAGAACAAGTTAGGACTGGCCCACTGGCTGGTGGGAAACACACGACCAAGTCACCCCAGTCATTCCAGCTTACACCGCGTCAAACACCAGACAGGAGAGTGAGGCCATCCTACGTCACTCACCCCTAGACGAGCCAACTCCGATCAGAAGAACTTCCCAGCAGACCCACAAAACTGACAAGGTTTGTTGTTTTAAGCCCACTACATTTGGAGGGATTTGTTACGCGGTAAAGCTTACTGTTACAACTGCTAATGAGATGCTGGCCATCCGTCCCTTCACGGATAGCAACACAGTGGTGGGTTAGGGTACCAGAGGTGCAAATCGTGGGGCGCTGCGCCAGAAAATGTGCCAGTCACCTGTCCCGCGCAGACATTAAAGCGAGCTCTCTCGGGCGCCTGGGTGGCTCAGTGGGTTAGGCCGCTGCCTTCGGCTCAGGTCATGATCTCAGGGTCCTGGGATCGAGTCCCACATCGGGCTCTCTGCTCAGCAGGGTGCCTGCTTCCTCCTCTCTCTCTGCCTGCCTCTCTGCCTACTTGTGATCTCTCTCTGTCAAATAAATAAAATCTTTAAAAAAAAAAAAAAAAAAAAAAAAAAAAAAAAAAAAAAAAAAAAAAAAAAATAAAGCGAGCTCTCTCAATAGCGTGGGTGTTCTCGAAGTCCAGTTAGCCTCAAGTTAAAAAAAAAAAAAAGACGCAATCTAAATGTTTACACTGCTTTGCCTCTCCAGGCACCCTCTTCTTTCCTTTCCTTTTTTTTTTTTTTTTTTTTTTTATTTTAAACAAATTGCCCAGTGTAAAGAGTTCTTTTCTTTTTCTTTTTTTTTTTCCCCTCCCGGGAAGTTATTTATTTTTATGGGCTTCTTTCGGGAAATAAAAATCAATTTTGGAATGCAAGTGATACATTTTACTCTTCCAATAATGAAAGCTAGAAAATTAAAGGCCCCAAGGAACAACCCCTCTCTACTAAAATGATGTAGAATGCAGCCCAAATGTTCTTGTGTGAACGTTTTATAAATTGTGACCACTGTTTGCTGATGGAAACCTGGAAATCGCTCTTAGAAGACACGGAGCCATGGCTGGGGACGGTTTCACACACCCGCAGAAAGGCACTTCTCCGTAACCTGTTCTGTAATTCGCAACTCTAGAAAACCATTGGTATCAGGGCCCACATCCTGTGTGTGTCTGGGAAACCTATCCGTTCATTGATTTGGTATAAATTAATGAGTATCTATGATGTGTCCAGACCTGTGAGTGAACAATGAACAGGACAGAGTTGGTGCCTTCAAAGGGCTTATAGTTTAGGGGAAAGATACAGACGTTAAACAAGGTGTCTTAAGTTGGGGTCCCTGTAAATAAGACCCTGACATGGAGAATGGGGGGCAGGGGGCTTACTGAGGGAGTGCCCTTGGGAAGAGCCCCAGTCAGGAATGCGGAAAGCAGAGTAAAATAGAGAGGGGTTAGTGCGGCAATGCGGATGCAACGGAGATTCACCCCATGTCTTCCCGCCTCTGTGGCTGGGACTGCGCTTCAGACACATCCCTTATGGAGGCAGGGGAAGGGCCTCCCCACAGTATCCAGTCATTGGGCTGCCTCCACAAGGGAGCGTAACCTTGAACAATGCGACTCTCTTTGGGACAATCCCTGGAGAAGGACCTAGCTGTGAGCAGTCCGCAGCCAATGCTCCCCACAGCTCGAAGCAGAAGCACCTCAGCCCTGAAAGAGGGCCATGGTAACGCACCCCAGTGACCGCGACACAAGGAATCACCGCAAATGTGTTATGTGTTGTTATGTGTTATGTGTTCAGAGCAGAAGGACCGAGCAGGGACTAAAAGTTGGCACGTGTCCCTGGGCTCTTTTCTAAACGGTATATATAAAGAAGTGTGGAAAGTGTTCACTGACTCGAAACTCACTAGGTCCTTGGCCCTGTGAACGTCCCGATACACTTTCTCCTACACTTGCTCCTTGCATTCTGGCCATGACCCTGGGAGGTATGAGCTCTCTCCGCTGGGCAGATAAGGAAGCTGAGACTCAGAGGGTTGATGCACTTGCCTGGAGTCCCCCAGTGAGCAGGCGGCAGAGCTGGGATTCAAAGCACAAAGCTTACGATCCTTTCTGCACACTCAGTCTCCCTTCCTCAGCACCCTGAGCCCTTCCTTCCCCGAGCCTTCTTCCGCTCGCACAACAAACCTGCTCGAACCCTCCGGGAAATGACCTCCTCTCCAGCTGCCTCCTCCTCTCTCGTAACTCATTCTCTTCGGAGTTGCCTACACTTCTCTCCCCACTGGCTCTCCTTAACACGCCGCAGCCCAGCCCTTGTTCCCATTGTGCCTGTGAACGAGCGCTGTCCAAATCCTGAAGTTAAGTGACCACATCCAGTGACTGTTTTCATTCTTAGCCTCTTCTCTCTACCGTTAGCAGGTGGCAGCATCGAACGGGCTGGCCCCATCCACCTTCTCAAATGCTCTCCCGTCTTGGTTCCTTGGTGACCCCCACCCCCAGCTCTTCTGGTCTACCTTCTTCTTCTAGAAGCACCACTTTGAAGTTCCCCTTCACTGGCTCCTCTTCTTCCACTAACCCCATGCCCTTCTTCCAACTCTCCACTCCCTAACACCTCCCCGACATGCCCAGTGGCTTCGGCTCCCGTTGCTTCACGCTACTGAGACCTGAGCCTCTGGATATGTAGATGCAACCACCTACTAGACACAGACACCCCGACACCCCCAGACCTGGGCTTTACAAAACCAAGGTCACCACCTTTCCCTTCAAGGGAGCCTCTCTGACTTCTCCCCCTGACTGCTTATCGCGCCCACAAGCCACACATCTCTCCGAGCCAGCCGTCTCCCTTGATCCCTGACCCTCCATCCTCTTCTCGACACCCCCCCATCAACACTTCTCATCTGTCCATTTCTTTTCACTTCCTTAATTCAAGCATGCCTCACCGCCATCCATCCTACTGAGGCCCTTCTTTTTAATCATCACCAGTTGTATCTAGATCAGAACACGACTACCTCCAGTGGCCCGTGGTACGGAATAATGTCCCAAACGCCTAGAATGTGTGAGCCAGGGCTTCTGCGACCCCGGCATTCATGGATAGGTCTTCACAACCACGTTCTAGAGCCTCAACGCACCAGAAACCCAATGTCCCTTCACTCATGGGGTCACTTCAGCCCGAGAGCCCACCGAGTCCACCCCACCTTCCACCTATTTAATAGCTTATTCAGGATGTGTCCAATGCATGGTCGGCACTAGCATAGAGTGGCATGAAAAATAAAGTTCCTGGGGCGCCTGGGTGGCTCAGTGGGTTAAAGCCTCTGCCTTTGGCTCAGGTCATGATCTCAGAGTCCTGGGATCAAGCCCCGCATCGGGCTCTCTGCTTAAGCCGGGAGCCTGCTTCCTCCTCTCTCTCTCTCTGCCTGCCTCTCTGCTACTTGTGATCTCTGTCCATCCAATATATTAAAAAAAAAAAAAAAAAGTTCCTGACCTCCAACCAGTGGAGGGGAAACAAGGCAGAAGCAAATCAGCGAAGAAGCAACAGAATGACAGATACAGGTGATAAGTAGAAAGTATTTCAACAAGGGAACAGGATAGAGAGGATCGGAGACGGCCCTTCTGAGAAGGGGACATTTAAGTGGACACCGTCCAGCCACATTGTAGAGCTCAAGAAAGAACAGTCCGGGCTGAGGGAAGGGCAGGGGCAAGAAGGAAGGAAAAATCATCTCGGAGGACGGGGAGAAGGACATCCTGCAAAGGCAGAGAAGGTGAGGCTGGAGAGAGAGGCTGAGAGACAGAGGAAAAACCCAACTCCTGCAGGCTCCCTCAGCACTGGGGAGGGGCCCCACTCCAGTCAAAAGCTCTAAGCCCCAGCTCTGGCCTTAGCTTAAGCAGGGGAGCAGCAGGGCCCCATTCACCATTGAGAATGGATCTTTCTGGCTGGATATGAAGAGTGCATTTCAGAGGGCAAAAGCCCATGAAAGCTTCTATTCATCTTTTCAAAGGCCAAAACACACAAAGCCCCTAGCTGAGCCCTAACAGGGGGTTGGTTCTTCCGCCCCACCACTCCCCGAACTAACTCTCTGGCCTTGGATTCTGTGAAGCCTTTTGGGATTCCTGTCTCATCAGCAGGCACCCTGCCCCTAGCACTTTCTTTCAAGCTGGGTCATCACTTCACACACACACACACACACACACACACACACACACACCCTTTTAGAGTGAGCGCTCTTCCTCTCCCTCACTTAGTAGGTTGTGAAACACGCTGTGCGTCAAGGGTCACACTCCCTCATAAAGCCCTCACGGCGTCTGGCACATGGCCTCCCACATGGGAGAGACTCAAAGAACAATGAAGGAAGGAAGGAAGGAAGGAAGGAAGTCTAAAAGGGAAGAGCTTTGTGTTCCCTGGGAACACTGCGCGTTAAGAGCCTTGGTTTAGAGTCAGTCCCATCTGGATTTTAACTCAAGCCCTGCCGCCCACCAGCTAGGGGACTTTGGGCAAGTAAATCACCTCTTCTCTGCCGCATTTTCCTCTTTGTAAAGTCAGGATAACAATGGGTATGGGATAGGCTTTTTTCTTTTCACAGAACTATCCCAGGAAACTAAGGGGACAAAAGAAACACCAGGGTCCCCTCCCCTTCCTAAGAGTCTACCTGCTGGGGAAGACAGGGTCTGTCTTTCAGACCCACACCTAAATGATAACCTGTCAGCGAGGTTCTGTCTTGTTTAAATGTTTGTTTTCAACATGTGTTGAGTGCGGACCATAAGCTCCAATACAACCATCATCCCATTTTATCGGCTATGAACGATTGATGGGAAAGCCCCCATCAAACATGCTCCTGGGTGAGGGCTGAGTATGGTCCTTGCCAGTGTGCCTCTGGCCCAAGACCCACCAATAGCTAGGCCATGGAAATAGGCCTTATGAATTCACTCTCAGACCCCAAACTCCAGTCAACAACCCCTCCCCTGGAGATGCTTCCTCTGTGGCACCCCTACTCACAGAAGTCTGGGGACAAAGACATCTCAAGCTCAGGATTTGCCTTTACCTACCATTCCCATCTAGAAGAACCTGTAGGCTCAAGCCCCATGAGCTGTGCCTTAAATTAATGACAGAGAAAGTGATGAGCCTGGGGGCTTCTTCGGAAATCTCAGGGAAGACAGGGCCAGCACAAGCTGAAACATAGGCTTGCAACACCATCTGATGTCGGGAAGCATTGATGAGGAGTCTGGGGCCAAGGAGGACCACAGGTGGAGGAAGGAAGGAAGCCATGCACCTGTTACAAAGCTGAAGAAAAGCACACTCTTCCCTCAGTTGAAATCAAGGTTTCTATTCCTAAACCCTCAATTTGAGTGGCTACGGGCCTAGGCTTTAGGTTCGAACAGACCTGGGATCAGACTTCAGCTCTGCCCCTTATTAGCCAGACCCTGACAAGACAGGGAAGCTATCTGAGCCTCAGTTTCCCCATCTGTAAACGGAGATAACAGGTGTTCAACACGGGTAAAGAAGTCAGTGATGTGCCTGCCATTCAGGAGAGCCCTGTTTTTGTGCATTTTGTATTTATGGAGAGGGAGAGACCTGAATTATTTCTGGCAAGGGAAGTGCATGCCCAGGCCCCTGCAAAACCAGCAGAGATAAGAAGACAGACGCCGCAGAGCACCCTTTGCCTCTGCTAAAGCTGCGAATATGCCCCGGTGTCCTTCTCCCCTAACCACTTCATATTCTCCTGCAGTGCGGTTCACTTTTCTTCCCTCACTGCGAAAGGCCTTCTTGGATTGGGATTTCTCGAGCTACAGGGGAAGACGGCGGGTCAGAACGGAAGAAGAAATAAAATCAAAGCATCATTGATCTCCAACTCAGGGGGCAGGCTCTTAGCTCTTTTTCCACGTCCCCGTGGAGGCTCATTCTGTAAGCCAAGGCAGGCGCCCAGCAAAGACCAGAGAAACTGGCGTGAGAGCCCCAATCCAGCCATCTCCGGCTACCTCCGTAGGGGGAGGGGGAACAGACCGGAACAGTCAGTTACCCAGCATCTCCCTCCTTCCCCAGCATAACCCAGAGCCCAGCAGGCAGCTGATGATAAGCCAGTGGCATCTGACAAGCTATGGAAAGCTCCCTCCCTGTCTCTCGAGCTTCTAATCACCAGGTGTCTGAAGAGGCTGCGGGAGCAGTCAGCTTCTGCCCTCATTAAGAGCCCTTTGGTGGGCAGAAGAGATGATTGTTCCAGGAACTGTCAGGTTCATCAGCCAGCGGATGGGGATGGGGGAGGGGCACACAGAAGCCCCAGAGCTCTGACCTCCTGACCCACGCCGTCCGGGCTCCTCATTTGCATCTCATTTGCATGGCATACTTCACAGGACTCCAGCTTCCGTGCAGAGAAATCATTGTCTCACGCACAGCGAGGCTCTGCCACCCCGTTTGTGCAAATGATCCTGCGGGAGGGGAGCCCGCAAAGCCAGTCCGCGCAACGGTATCGGCCCTCCAGGAAAACAAGACCTCAATCAGACCACGGGTGATGAGGACAGATGTGGACGGCACTATTCCGGGATGCATGACCAACTAAATAAAGCCATGGTTACCTCATGCGCGAGGCCAGACGGAGGGAAAATTCCAAATGTTTCCAAGAGACTGTGTTAGAACGACTCAGGCTAATTGCATGCAAGTCTTGTAGTATGAAAGTCAAACTGCACCGGCATCACATAAATGAGCTGTCAGCAGCCTGGTCAGAGTTCCCACAGAAAAGAACCTGTTCCTTCTCTCAGAACAGGTGCTGTTCTGTGTGGCAGATACACCACCCCCCTCCTTGGCAACGGCTCTCCATTTTATTTATGGGGCTCCCAAAAACCACAGAGGCCCCCATCCCCGGAGGATTATAGCATTGTCTCTCCGTGTAACATGCGTGCTGAGATCTCTGGGGTTAAATCAGACTTGGGTTCCAATCCCCAGCTCTAGCACCGACTAGCGGTGTGGCCTTAGCCAAGCCACTTAACCTTTCTGAGCTTCAACCTCTCCCTCTAGGGGATGGGGACAATATTGGTCTATCTTAGAGGAGTGAAATGATGTCACGCCCGTAAAAGTAACGGATACAACGCCTGGTGTCTCTCACAAAACACAAAGTCAAGAGATGCTGCCTGGAGTTGAGAACACAAGAATTGGATTTGTGAAGATATACCTTACAGGAGCTAGGAGAATTACTGGAGTCCCAATAACGGAGTCCCACTGCACGAAGTATAAAGACAAATTTCTTAGAGTGGGCTACAAAGCCTGTGGCAGCAGCCTCCCTGTTAGCTCTGACCTTTGCCTCACTTCACTCAGACACTTGAACCTCTTTACTCTTTCCCCAAGCATGGGGAGCACCCTCATGCCACAGGACCTTTGTACTGGCTGTTGTTCTACCTGGAATGTTTTTCTGCCAGGCAACTGCATGGCTTTCCTTCATCTCCTTCAAAAGTCTCCACTCAAATGTCCCCATCTCAGTGACTCTTTCCTTGCCACCAGATCTGAATTTGCAAGCCCATTCCCCTCCCTCAAGCTTCCCATTCTCCTTTTCTGCTTTGTTTTTCTCTTTAGCACTTACTCTCTGGCATGTTGCATATTCTACTTACTTGCCTACTTTATTGTCTGTCTAACACACTACCACAGAAATCAAAGCACAGCCTGCAGACCGAATCTGGCCTACAGTCTGCTTTTGTAAATAAAGTTTTATCAGACCACACCCTCACCCATTCGTTAACATACTGTCAACTAGCTGGGATGGTAACCATCTGGCTCCAAAGTCTATCTGGTCCTTGATAGGACAAGCTTGTGGAACCCTGCACTCGAATATGAGCCCTGTCAGGGCAGAACTTTGTCTTGCTCTCCAGCAAGTCCCTCTGAGTAGGTCCAGTGCCTGACATCTACAAGATGCCCCATGACAGTGTCTTTTTGCTAAATGAGGCCAATTAAACATGGCAGGACACCTGTGCTGCAGGTAAGGCGGGGAGGGGGACCAGAGGGGCAGTACCAGAGAGCTAAATCCCGCCCAGAAAGTCAGAGCCACGAAGCAGTGAAATGAAACCATGACAGGGCATGTCTTTAGAATACAAAGTACCAGGAGAAAAAACTAAAAATGGTGGTTCTCAAATGTGATCCCCTAGACGAGGACACATCAGCAGTCCCTGAGAACGTGTTAGAAATTCAGATTCTCAGGGGTACCCCAGACTTACTGGCTCAGAAACTCTGCAGTGGGACTGTCCAGGTGATTCTGACATAAATTCAAGTTTGAGACACACAGCTCTCACGAGCAGAACCAGGCTTGGGGCAGGGGATGTTGCTTTACAGCATAAGGTCTTCAATGCACACAATTTTTTTTTGTTTGTTCTTTGTCTTTTTTTTAAAGATTTTATTTATTTATTTATTTATTCATTTATTTATTTGCTGAGAGAGAGAGAGAGAGAGACAGTGGGAGAGGGAACACAAGCAGGAGGAGTGGGAGAGGGAGAAGCAGGCTTCCCGCTGAGCAGGGCACCCAATGTGGGGCTCGGTCCCAGGAACCCAGGATCACTGACCTGAGATGAAGGCAGACACTCAACGACTGAGCCACCCAGGTGCCCCGCACACTGGGGATTTTTTAAACTCTAGTTTAAAATGTATTCTTCAGGGGTGCCCAGGAGCCTTACTCAGTTAAGTGTCTGTCTTCGGATCCTGGAGTCCCAGGATCCAGCCCCACTTCGGTCTCCCTGCTCAGCAGGGAGTGTGCTTCTCCCTCTTCCTCTGCCCCTCCCTTCCTTGCTCCTGCTCTCTCTCTGTTTCAAATAAATAAATGCCTTTTTAAAAAATAATAAACTGTATGAATCATACCTTTTTATTTTCTGCACCTCTGATGCTTTGACATCTGGAGCCCTGCTGACCCTTCCCAGGGCTATCCAATCCAGAAGCAAACCAACCAATTCTCAGCTCACAGCCCAGTCACCTCCTTTACAAAGCCCTCATACTCCAGGCCCCTACTCCCTTGCACCCCAGAGCCTGCTATTACTTAAACTAGCCAGTCTTCAGCCTGCTTACCCTGCCTGACCTGTCCTTCTCATGGAAACCAAGAGAGAGGCTCCTGCCCATCTCTCGCCCTCCAACTCCCCCTTGGTACTCCTCTGGGTGGCCCTGCGTGGGGTGACACGCTGTGCCTCCCCCTCTTGGGAACCAGGGATAACAAACCACCCTTTTAATGACAATCACCCCCTCATCCCGTATGCCTCCCTATGCCTGAATACTAATAAAATCGACATTTTAAAACAAAACAGAAAGATGGGGGGCTGGGGGTGGGGGAGGGAATGGCACAGACCTAATACAAAAAGAACGGTGTCAACGAAGTGACAGCCAAGATGTCACAAGCGTGACAGGAGAGCAAAAGCTCTCCACACAGCCCTAGAGGAAAGGGCCACACCTAAGAAGATGAAATGCATCCGGCCCATCCTTGCGTCTGGAAAAAATAAAAAACCCGCACAAGGACACAGGGAACTCGTGTGCAGACGTGAGAGGTTTGATGGGATCAATCAGCAGAGCCCAGGATCAATCAGCAGAGCGGAGAGGCTGGCCTTAGCCCAACCCCCACCAAAAGAACGTCATCTCAAGATGCGGAAAGAGAAGGATGTTGTCTAGAACAGAGATTTTCAAATGACGGGCCAGGACACATTTGTCCATGGTCAGTGAAATCCATGGGGAGAGTCGAGGCCATTTTTCTTAAAAAGGATTTCTTAGAGGACGGAGAACAGAAGCGAACAGTCTGGAAGGCTGCAGAAGGAAAGAGCCTGCATCAGCGTGCCGAGCTGGCATGAGCAGGGGTATTATTTCGTGACAGCTTGGTTTCGGCTGGGAGCCTGTGCCTGTGCTTGGGCTCTGGAAAGCCACAGCGTGGGGCGCAGTCCGCCACGTTCAAAGGCCCTGGGTCTGGAACAGCGGAGGTGACCACCACTGCCCCCCTCCGGCAGCACCTGGCGGCGCGCTCCATGAGGAAGCGCTTCTGATTGGAGGAGAGGAGTGTGGGAGGAGCTCCGCAGAAGTGCTTCTGATTGATTGGAGGAGAGCAGGGCGGGGAGGAGCTCCGGCTCTGCGTGGGCGGCGCGACGCACAGCCCAGCTACGGAGCGGAACGTGGCACGTGACATCCCTGCCGGGTCGCGGGTTCTAGGTGAAGCCCGAGCGAACGGCGGTGGGAACCCGAGAAGCTGCCCCCCGGGAACGGAGAGATTCTAGGAGCGCCTGAGAACCACGTGCAAACCAGTTCCAGGCTGTGGGCATACGTGTCTCGGAGAAATAGGGCTGAAACAAGGAGAAACGTCACCAAGTTCCTTCTTATCCGCTTTGGCAGCTGGCTGGAGCCCCCACCAGCTCCGCCCCGCATCCGCCTGGGCGGGGACCCTTCCCCCGGGGTCATCTGACCCGGACCTCCGGGTCATGCAGGCCTTCCGGTCGCGGGCTTCTCCACGTTGGCAGGAGATCTGAAGCCTCGCGGGAAATCCCTGGTTCTCCGAGTCCCGCAACACCGGGGTGGGAAGCGGCCGGGAAGACCTGCCCCTCCTCTGGACTCAAACCCCCCTCGTAGCCTGTTCCCCTGAGCACCCCCTGAACACCGTCTTTATTTGTAAGTGAGAACGCTTTCTCAAGACACTGCTGTGAACTCGATTCTATATCCCTCTCCCTCTCCCCTTCTGGATGCCCTCAATGGCAGCCCGCTGGAGCCGACCCAGAGCACTCCGGAAGGGTAACCGAGGTCGTCTGCGGTAGAGAAGCACAGGCCCTGGAATCCCACAGCCCGCGATGTCAGTCCCGAGATCTGCCCCTTCACGGCTGTGCGAGTTGCACGTCTCCCACCCGCAGCTTCTTCCCCATGAAAAACGGGGGTAACGCTTCAAAGGTTCAAGATGAACAGGACTTGAGATGGTCCCCTTAAAACATGGATAAAGGAGCGCCCAGGTGGCTCAGTTAGTTAAGCAGACGACCCTTGGTTTCAGCTCAGGTCATGATCTCAGGGTCTTAGGATCGAGTCCCATGCCTGGCTTGGGGCGGGTTGAGATTCTCTCCCCCATCCCCCTGCCCCACCCCCAGGCTTGCACACGCAGGTGTGCACGCACGCCCACACATACTCTCGCTCAAATAAATAAATCTTAAACAAAAAACACCTGGCGTATAGTTAAACACTCAGTAAGTGCCGGCTGCATATGTGATTGGAACAGTGGGTCTTCAGGTGGCAGATTTACAAATCTAGTGCCCCAAATACCTCAGCAGGGCAGACACCATCTCTCAGGCCATTTTAGGTAGAAGCAAATATCTCTAAAAGATTCGGCTTAGGTGTTTTGAGTTTTCCAGGCTACACTGTGCCCCAGAGGGAGGTAACAAGACAAATCACAACAACTGACGCATATCGTGGCTGCACTTAGCCAAAACTCCCTCCACCTGCCTCTTAGAGGCAGGGTCTCCGAAAAGGTGGACTTCTCCCCCAGAAAACCACGTCCTAACATGGCCACTTTGGAAGGAAACAAAAACATCACCAAACAGGAAACTCTAAATTTGGTAAATCCAGCAAAGATCAGTGAGGAAACACAGAAAGGGCTGTGTAGACCATGCCAATCAGAATAACAGCAAATATCATACGGCACCAGCAGCATGTACCAGGTGGTGTTCCAAACACTTTACACACACTGCCGGCGGAATTCTGTCCACGACCCTAGAAGGTGGGCGCTCTCACCACCTCCACTTGTCCTCCCAAACTATCCATGCCTTACCTGCCAGCATCAAATCCCCCAATCCTGGGCCCTCCCACTGCGGAGGCTCAGGACTAAGGCCGTCTTCTTCTGGCCACCTCTCACGACCAAGGCACGTTGCCAGTCTCTTGGGCAGGTCTTTGGCCACGGAAGTCTGCTTCTCTGCGAAAAAACAGGCCACCCAGAAGAAGTGGCATCATCCCCAGGCTCACAGTCCGGGAAACACTGGCTCTCGTAACTCCCCAAGGAGAAAAGCGGGCGAACAGCAGCGATGGGGAAACAGAACTGCATTAAGTAAAATCCCCATCAACACAAGGCCCAAGCCGCGCCTGCGCCTCCACTTCCTCTTCCGTAGAATGATCCGGAAGACCTGTGCTCACAGCTGAGGCTGTGAGTCAGATTCAGAGAGGGATCACCTGTAGAGTTCACAGCACGAGCGCGTGTTTCTGAAACGGAGGCGCTGCTAATTATCCCCTATCATGGGACAGAGGCAGGAATGACGGGATCAAGTCCAAGCCCCAGCTCTTCCCAGCTGTGCAACTTGGGCAAGTTATTTAAACCTCTCTTGGTGTGCCTCAGTTTCCCCATCTGTAAAATGGAGATGATATTAGCAACTACTTCACAGGTCACTGATGGATGTTAGATGAAGACGGAAGGGCTTACTTAGCCCGGGGCCTGGCACCTATCATCCTAAGTGTTGTTGCGTCTCTGGCTCTTGTCGTAGCAGCAAGAAAGAACCCCAGACAGACACACCACTCAAGACCTTGAAGAGCATCTCCCATGACCTTTTTTGCCCTGAGGAAGCCAGCCCAACACCTGGGTCGTGAGCTTACCCATCAAGTGTAAACCGTTAACCTTCCTCTCTTCCCTTAGCCTCTATCCTGTACCAGTGCCACCTCCTCCAGGGGGCCCTCTGGGATACCTCCAGCCACTCCTCCCTCCCTTGTTGAAACTACGATTGCAAGAAAGATTCGGACCCCCATAAACACAACAGGCAGAAGATGAGCAGATCTTTCCTATGGCCTTGATGCTACCCTGTGCCCTCAAAGAATCGCCAGCATTGAATCCTCTCCTGCCTCTCTCCCCCGACATGCTGTCTGTGTCTCTGTTCTAACACCTTTGTAGCCTTAAATCACATCCTTCCAATGGACGCCCTGATGTGCTGGAATCCAAATGACGGCTCCCGGATGCAATCCTGCCTCCCCCACCTGCTAACTGGGTGGCCAGAGGCTCAGATTCTTTAAGGTTGTTTCTGCTTTTGTAAAAATGAGGAAAATAAAATGCATTCATAGGGGTGTTGTGGGAACGGAGCACAGTGACCTTGTGTGACACTCCACAAATACTCCTGGGATCTAAGTCCCACTGCATTTAGAAAAAAGCTCCAAACCCTTAGAGGCTCACAAAACCTCCCTGGCCTCCCCTGCAGCTTCATTTCCCGCCTCTGCCCAGATCCTGCCATGGGGTCAACTTCCCGTCTGGTCCAGGAATGCAGAAGCTGCCTCCCTCCTCCCCCAGGGCCTTTGCCTGTGCCGCCCTCCTACCTGGGATGCTCTTGCCCTGAATTTTAGGAACTGGCTCCCTCCTGCTCATCATTCAGGTCTCAACCAGAAGCCATCATCTCCGCCAGTGACCCACGGGCCACCCTCAATCACATCACTCTGCTGTTGTTACTCTCTTTATGGCCTTTATTGCTGTCTGAAAGTATTTTGTCGGCTTTACTGTTCCTCTTCAAGCATTGAAAAGAATGCAGGGGCCGTGACAGCAGAGGCTTGTCTGTCTCCTTCGTAACCGTAAACAGTGCCCATACACAGGAGATACCCAATGAGTATCTATTGGAGAAGTAGGGGAGCTAGGATTCGAACCCAGGCCTGACTCCAAAGCCAGACTATCCTGGCCCGTAATTACTACAGACTTGCAGCAAGTCAGTGAGAAAAGCAGGCGAGAGGCTGCTGACTGGAGAGCTGGGGATGCCTCACCCAGACAAAGGCAAAGCAGGGAGGGAAGGTTCTGGGTCATTTTCCACAAGCAGTTCACGCCAGGCATTCACGCCTCATGAGGTCTATCCCAGGACATGCAGGTAGGTTCAGGTCACCGATGGATGCGGATTTCAGCCTCTGATGTCCCAACACCAAAGCCGCGTGAGTTCTGAACTGCCACCCCAAGGTGAGGCTGGATGTCACAAACCATCCGAGGCACGTCCACCTGTGGCCACCGGGCAGGACCCGAGCATGGCTAATGCCTGCCATCTAGTGGACAAGACACATCTTGGTTTCCCTGTGACTGAGCAAGACTTATGGAATTTTATTTTATTTTATTTTATTTTATTTTATTTTATGAGAAAGAGAGAGAGAGAGCGAGCAACCAGGGGAGGGCAGAGGGCGAAAGAATCTTAAGCAGACTCCATGCCCAACGTGGAGCCCCGTGCAGGGCTCAATCTCACAACCCCGGGATCATGACCTGAGACAAAATCGAGAGTCAGACACTTAACCCGCTGAGCCACCCAGGCGCCCCAAGGGTTATGGAATTTTAAAGTGCATGCAGATCACCTGGGATTTTGCTGAAACGCAGATTCTGATTCTCAGGCCTGGCTGGAACATGAGACCCCACATTTCTAACCAGCTCCCCAGGTGATGCTGGGGCTGCTGCTGGTCCACAGACCACACCTGGGAACAACTGGTGCCTTGCAATTCCTGACGTATTAACCCCCAGAGGCAACTCAGAGGACTGGGGTGGCCACACAATGGGGAGGAGAATCAGAAGGCACCCGAGAAGTACAAGTTTTGGAATTCAGAGCGGTCAGACCTGGAGGCAGGGGGGCGGGGGCTGCCGGGCAAGAAACAGAGAGAGGACACGCTTCCTGGGACCTGAGTAAGGAGATGCTCTTAGCTAGGGCCAAAAGGAGGCGTCCGAGGGTTGATGCTCACGAGGGTCAGAGATCAGGCCCAGCCCACAAGGTGAAAGCTACACAAGAAACATGCTAGTGACCGAAAAAAACCCCAAACGCCCAGGCCCCACTCTGAGCAAGCTGAGCCCCACCCAGCAGTCCTCCCCAAAGCCTCTGGCATCGGCCGCTTACTTTCCACTGCAACTGTTGCTGGAGAATTTCACGTGAATTCCTTTTTCCTATTCAGAGATTCTTCTGTTTTTATTTTGTGTTTGAAAAATTACAAAAAGAAAAAGAAAAAATTACAAAAGCGCTACGTTTATATCGACTGGAGAAACAGTTCCTAAGACATAGAAAGAGCCTCTTTTCCTGCCTCACTCTCTCTCTCCATTCCCACTTCCCAGTCCTTCTGTGATCCCCATGTTTACAGCGTGGTTTGTATCCCTCTACATCTTCCTTCCCACCCTTATAAAAATACACAAACATCACTTCACACATAGTAAGTGTCTGTTGCAGCTGCTTATTTCTTCGAAATGAGATCATACTAAATAAATTTTTATGCAACTTAATCCTCTCACTTAATAAGACATCAGAGATGTTGCTCCAGGTCAAGCGTTGGCAAATGTTTCTGGTATGGGTCGGAAAGTAAATATTTCAGGTTTTGCAGACCGTACAGGCTCTGCCACAGCCAGTGAACTCACTCTTGTATCCCCCAAGTGGCCATGGTCAATATGTAAATGAATGATGTGGCTGTGTTCCAATAAAACTTTATTTACGAAAACAGGCAGTGGGCCAGGTTTGACCCCCAGGCCATAGTTTGCCAACCCTGCTCCAGGTCAACAGCTGTAGCTCTAACCTATTTTTAATTATTCATTAATCTACTTTTAATTATTTAGAATGTCAAGTAAAAGTATAACATGAAGCATAATATACTACAGAAAAGCATGCAAATCATTAATTTGTACAGTTTGTGGAAAACATATGTGCTACTAAATCCCAAGTCAAAAACCCAGAATTCGAGCAGCTCCGCAGAAGCCCCACACACCCGTTTTACTTCACTGTTTTCAACAACCGCACGACAGCCCACAGAACGGAGGCACCCTAACTAGGCTGATTCCAATTCTTTGCCCCCACTGACAGAGTATCGATACACATGCTCGTTCTGGGCTTTGTTTCCTTGTGTGCTGCTGGGGGTTTTTTGTTTTTTGTTTTTTTAGATTTTATTTATTTCTTTGACAGACAGAGACCACAAGTAGGCAGAGAGGCAGGCGGAGAGAGAGGGGAAAGCAGGCTCCCTGCTGAGCAGAGAGCCTGATGCGGGGCTCAATCCCAGGACCCCAGGATCATGACCTGAGCCGAAGGCAGAGCCTTTAACCCACTGAGCCACCCAGGTGCCCTGTGTGCCGCTGTTTTATTTCAGCAAGACGGAAATGGGAAATCTGCAAAGCCAAGTGTGCAGATACATACATTTTAACAGATGTTGCCAGACCACTTCCCAAGAAAGTGGTGACAAGTCACAGTCTTGCAGGTCCTGGCCATGCTCCCCTTGGGACACAATTCAGCAGGCATTCAGGGAAAGTAACTGAGCACCCCACCTCTCCTGAGGCTTGGGGGCCTCGGACCTTGATCATTCTGATGAGAGTAAATATTCAGGGAAGAGGACAAGGAACACTGAGTAGAAAGTCTGGTCCCCTCTGTCATCTTGGTGTCTAGGACACCCATCTCCCACCTCTTGAGCCACAGGCTTCAGAGGAAAGCTGCCCAGGGATCCTCCAACCTCACCAGGACATGACCTCTGCTGCACCGAGAAAAACAGAGCTGCGCAGACGGGGATATGATTTAACTCGACTTCTTCGGGACCAAAACAATGCAGAGCAGCAGAACGGATGTGTCTTCCCGAGTTTGTTTTAAGGGAATTGGCTTTCCAGTGAGGACATAATGATGTGTTTTCAATGAACCTATTTTGCTGTGTTACAGTTTCTCCAAACAAACAAACAAACAAACAAAAATCCAACAACAATTAAGTACGATGTGGTCTAAGGGATCATAGGTGTCATGGCGCCCCATTCCCGCATCTCCTTGGTGGGGGAAGCCATGTGGGCTGAGGGGGACATGCCTGTCTGTCCACACTGGGCAGTCTTCTGAGCACAGATAGTGTTCACAGCTTTTACTACCCAATGGGAGCTCTGACAACAAGAGAGAGGATTAACTTGATGGGGGCTGAGGTGACAAAGTAAAATGCATTTGTCAAAACCCAGCCATTGTCCACTGAAGGTATTCCCCTCTTTTGCAATTTTTACCTCAAACGTTAAAAAAAAAAAAAACCTGTAAATAAGTGTTGTTTCTAGTTGATGATGGACATGCTTAAGTGTTTAGGGGGAACTGAATTGATGGCTTCAATTTGCTTTGAAATATGTCAAAAAATAAGATGGCTTGATGGATGGAGAGTTGGGGGGACGCTTACTGAGGAAGCAAGTGTAGTAGAATGTTAATGGCAGGTTTGAGTGTTCACTGTAAAATCCCTTCAGCTTTGGGGTATGTCGGACATTTCTCAAAACAGGACATTTGGGGGAAAAGTACTAACTGGTGATGTGGGGAGGGGGTAATCTACACAAGCCGGGTCCTGTCCCTGTTCCATGATGTATGGCTTTGAGAAGGACCTCCTTTCTTGGACCTCAGTGACTCGGCTGTTTCATGGGGGTACGGAAGAGGGGCTGAGCTCTTCTCTGTGATGCCTTCCATATGGACCATGATGACGCTGTGGTCTCATTTCATTCTGTAAAACTTGGGCATCTTTGGAAAAGAGAGCCTTCGGGGAGGAATGACTTTGAAGGCAGACACTGCCCCCTAGTGGGCCCAAGTGGTCTGATTTATGATCATGTTCTACCCTTGCCATTGAAGCATGGCAGGGTCATATTTCAAGACTTTATTCTATCTGTATTTTCTTTCCTTACGTTTTTCTTTTCCTCCCCCCTTCTCTTTCCCTTCCAAGCAGACGGCCATCTCAGTGGAAGTATGTAGCAGTGAAAAAGCAGAAATAGCCTTCAGGTCATTCTTGTCCTATGTCCCGAATTCCCAAACCTCAGAGGTTTCAAAGAGAAGATCACCTTCACAAAGGGGGTCTGTGAGCACAGAGTGTCTTGAAAAAGGTTTGACGGGGAGTGGACTTCAGCCCGACAAGAATGAGATTCCTTGTGGCTAGCAGAAGGAAGAAAGGCGCGGAAAGATCTCAAGGGTCCCCGAACGCTGGCAAGGTTGTGATGTTCATCCAGGCAAAGAGACCCATCTCCTCTCTTGCTGTGACTCAAGGCTCTAGAATATGCTCGGCAAAAAGGAGAAACTCAAATGCTGTTGAACAAACAAGTGAATGACTGGGAGAGGGAGTGAATGGATTCTAGAGGAGTCTGGACCCCGGATGCAGGGAAAGGAAGCCACACTTAACAGCGGTCTCCTACACACCCCGTCCCGGCCACTTCTTGTCACTTGGCAACACAGCGATCTAGGCCTATCTCCCCCACCAGGCTATGAGCTCCCTGAGGATGGAGACTAGATCTCATAGGTCATTGGACCCGAACTGGTACTGAGGCCCTCCATGAATGAATGAATGAATGAATGAATGAACACCTATGCCTACTGAGCCCTTCTCACCTTTCTGCCCTATAACATGCTATCTTCCTCATCACCCTGGAAACACCTAACCCCTCCAACCCAACCCCACATGTCCCACCTCACCCCTCTGTGCACAGCACACACTCTCTGCTCTTCTGGTCAAGTCCTGCCATATTGGTTTTAGACAACAGTTACCCAAGTGGAATATCAAGGGGAAGGGCCCCCATAGGTCTCCTTATACTCTTTTCCCATTGTTTGGGTCGCCATGACGGCAAAACCTACTCTACCCGGAAACAGTCCTTTAAATGACAAGAGAGTCTTCTGTGACCGTTCAGCATCCATTTCCTTTCTCCAAAGAGTACTTTCGGAACCTCTTTAGAAGCTGGGGTACAGGCAGATGTGACCTCAGCTTTTCTCAACAGCCTGTCGAGAACTGATGCCTATTTAGTGCACTTCCTCTTTTGATGTAAGAATGGCAGATCTTGGGAAGGATTAAAATACCACAATATTGGGAGGACCTAAGTCTTCTGGGAGATGCTTCTGTCTAAGAAGGGTTCTGTAGAGCACAATACCATGGTGAGAACACTGGACAGGAGTACGGAAGAGCAAGATTTAAACAAACAAACAAACTGTTCTCTCTGCTTTTCTTTCCAAACAGCCCCAATTTTCGTGAGATACAATTATGGATACAAATACAGACATGGTTAAGGCTTTGCTGATGGCCGTAACATAGGTGGGAATGTAAATAATGCGATACCAGTTGTTACGTCAATCGAGAGATACTGAATTGAAAGGGGGTTCATATGTGTAGGGGCATGGGCTTTATGAACTCTAGGAGCACTGTACAGCTTTCCGACCTTACACAGCCTGCTCCCACGATACCGCTCAGCACCACGAGGTCCGTGTGGTTTCCTATGACTCTACAAGTCCTGCTGCTCTGGGTCTTTTCTGCATCACCCAGGGAACTGCTGTGGTCATGCCTCCAAAGAGTGGGTCCCAGTCTCCGTAATATTTGCTGTTTATCTGGGACTTGGCCCTTAAGAGTTTTTTAAGGTCTCCTCCCCTATAAGAATAAGCATGTGAAAGGGGTTATCTGCTGAACTCCAACTCCTCACTTCAGGAAGCGCTGATTAGGGGGTCATCTGGGAAGTCCCGGTATCCGCCAGGACCCTCTAGTGTGTTATCATTCAAACATACATCCACTGACGCCACACATATTTAGGGACATCCGTCACACGAGGTGCTGGGCAGAGTGTGAGCCAAAGCAGACGCTGTGTCGCTGTCAAGGAGCTTCGAGTCCAGTGGGAGAGAGGGACATAATCCACCCAGCTTAGGACCGTCACTGACACAAGCTCAAGTTCAGATACCATGAGCGTCTAGAAGGGTGGGAAGCTTGGGGAAGCTTCTCTGATGGTAAAGGCAAGCTGAAGCCTGCAAGAAGGAGAAGAATGACCCATGGGAGGAAGACAAGAGGGCAAAGGTAAACACTGCACAGGAAAGGAACAGAAAGGTGCAGCAGCCCAATGGTGGGGGCAGCCCGGACAGGACGAAGGGTTAAAAGAAAATCTGGAGGGAGAGACAGAGAATCAAGAATGAGGTTGCCACATTAGGTTTATCTGTTCTGAGGGCAATGAGAAACCACTGATGGGTTTTTAAAAGAGGGGGAGCTGACTGGATTTCCATTCCGATCTTGACTTGCGAGATCCCTGGCAGTAGATATAAAGCCTGGATTTCAGGAGCCAAGAGAGATGAGGAAACCTTCGGATCTTCCAGAAGCAGCTGTAACTTGCTTCTGGAGATGATGGGATCTTCTTCCAAGAGCAAGAGAACAGTCAGAGCAGGTGGCACAGCGTCCTGGGCTAGGAAGTGGAAAGTCCAAACACCGAGCGTGCATCTACGGTCTGGAGGGAGTCAGGTGATCTGACCTAGCATTGCCAGGGGGCCTCTGTCCTCTCCGGTCCATCTGTCTGGGATCAAGCAGGAGGGCCTGGAGTCCCAACCACGACACCAGAAGGATGCTTGGGAGACTGGAAGGACATCCAGGCGCGCCACACTGGCCCCATGCCCCCTCCCCCCAGCTGCTGTGAATGTTGGCAGTCGAGGGCTCACGGCTGCCCCTGTGTCCAGACAGTCGCCCTGGTCCACACGGAAGCCACCTAGCCTGGGAGGTAACCCCACCTTCCCACCTCCCACCCCAGCAGCCTACAGCCAAGACCGACTGTCCGCTCAGCTCAGGCTGCTGACAAAACACCAGAGACTAGGTGACTTCAACAACAGGCATTTATGTCTCAGAGTTCTGGAAGCTGGGAAGTCCCATATCGGGTTCCCAGCGAGAACCCTCTTCCTGGCTTCTAGACAGCCGTCTTCCTACTGTGCCCCCATATGGTGCAGAGAGGGAAATCTATTTCTCTTCCTCTTCTTATAAAGCCACTCATCTCACCGGAGAACCTCACCCGCAGGACTTCAGCAACCCCTAATGACCTCAGGAACGCCCCATCTCCAAACACCATCCCACTGGGTTAGAGCTTCAAGCACGAATGCTTGGGGTGGTGGGGAGGGAGAGACCCAGCGCTGTCCCCGGCACTGACCGACCCTGCGAGGCCAATCCCTGCAGGAGGGAGGGCCAGGCTGAAGCTTGTCTTTAGGAAGACTGTTCTCTCGCTTAGCTTTCTTTGCTCTGCCCCGACTCCTCTTCCCCCACGAGCAGCCCCAATAAATCACTTGAATGAAAATCTCCATCTTGGCTCTATTTTTAGAGAACTGCAGTCAGAGCCCCAGGTTCCTGAATCGTCAGGCAGGCAACAAGAGTACCCCCAGCACTGACTGCACCGGGCACGGGGAAGGGGCCACGGCGGGCCACCGTGACCTGCCATCGTGAGACCCCGGTGCTCACCCCCCGTGCCACCTGTGACACCAGGCAGGTTATCCAGCCTCGCTGAATCTTGTCCTCCTCCATAGGACAGCAGCAACACTGCCTCTCCACTGAATGGCCCAGGATCAAAGTGCTTGGAAAACCACAACTATGAAAACCTTGGTAGGTAATTCATCAACGCTCTCAGAACTCTGACGTGCATATATTCTGCCCCTAATGCCAAGGGAGCCCCAACCCACCTCTTTGTTATGGGCTGAATTGTGTCCCCCCCCCCCAAAGAAGATATAGCCATGTCCCAACCCCAGTACCTGGGAGTGTGACCTTATTTGGAAATGACAGCTTTCCGAATGCAACTAAGTTAAGATGAGGTCATACTAGATTAGAGAAGCTCTAATCCAATGCCTGGTGTCCTTATAAGAAGACGAAACTTGGACACAGAGACACACAGGGAAGAATGCCATGTGATGATGAAGGCAGAGACCAGGCTCCACAAGCCAATGAACACCAAAGATTGATGGAAACTGCCAGAAGAACTGCTCAGAGCATTCCAGAGCAAACCAACTCAGCCGACACTTTCATGCCCGACTCCTAGCCTCCGGAAGAGTTACAGAATAAATTCCTGCTGTTTCAAGCTGCCCAGTTTGTGGCATTTCGGTACCGCAGCCTGGGAGATTATACGCCCCCGGTTCATAGGCACATAGCGGATTGCCAGAGAATCATCTGCTTGAGATCAAGATATGCCCAAGCAGATCTGTGCGTAAAGGGGAAGACTCTGACCTTGAATTTGAAGAGAGAGGCTGTGTTGTACCACATCAGAAAAAAAGGCTCCCCAAGAAATGCCCGTAAGAGGTAACCTAGCTAAACCACAAAGGAAATAAATAAGGTGTGGGGGGGGGGCGGCGGAGACCAAGCTAAAAAGTAACTTAGTATATCATACTAGGGAGTCTAACAGACCCAGGTGATGAAGTGTGTGGCTTTCCAAGCCTATTTCCTGATAAGTAGAAAGATAATGCTACAACCTAGCACCCTGCTAAGTTGCTCAAAAAATTTAACCAAGATACGGCTCGTAAGTGCTTTGCACAGTGATGGCACATTTTCAAAGAACTCTAGTGTTAGCTACGGCTTTGTTATTGTTTTGTTACTAACGGTGTGAGTTCTTAGAAACCTAACCTCCCTGGGCCTTAGCATTTCCATTCATAAATCGAGCATAACACACATTTCACAAGGTCGTCGTGAGGATGAAAGAGATGACGTGGAGGGCTTTTCGACGGAGCTGTAATTGGCAATAGGACTGTGCGTGTTCACATATGATGTGTTGATTGGGCACATTTATGTTGTGATTTGATTCCTGCACAGCGTCAGCCAACACCTCTATCTTATCACATGATATTGATTGATTGATTGATTGATGATTGGAACAATGGATAGACTTCAATGGCATTATACTAAGTAAGGTCCTGTATAGGATGGGTGAGTTCTATTCAATGTCTGCGGCCACCTGCGACAGACCTGAGCCAGTCCAGTTCCCAGAGAAGGACACTAGAGGGCAGCAGGGTCTCATTTTTGTCCCATCCCGGCTCCAGGAAGCTAAGACAGCCCTAGGAAAACCCTCCTCTCTCCAGAACCAGTGACTGCCTGCTTCTCCCTGGGGGATCCCCAAACATCCCCCTGGGAAGAAGTCAGCCCCTTGCCTTTCTTTTGGGGGAAAAAGCAATTTAACGGAATGCACATTTCCCAAGAGCCCACTGGGTATCACGAACCCCAACGTAAAACAAGGGTTGTATTTTACAGGGATATTGTTGGGAGTTTTACGCGGTGTACGTGAAGCCCCTCCCTGCACAGGGCTGAACACATCAGAGATGCCGAACCAATCCGGGGCCTCAAAAGTAGACCAAGTTTTGCAAAATCAATCCCTTTTGTGATCAGTTTCCTGAGTTACCAAGTCATAAAACCTTGCTTAGACGGACTCGTTATGAAGTCTATAGTTGGTGTCACAAGCATTTGAGCAGAGAATTCCTCCGAAGTTTTAGTCCCGTTCTTGTCTGGTTCAGTGTGGGGTTTACGGTAGCTTTTATGGCTGAGTATTTACCAGTCCAGCAAAGCCAGGTTTCTATTTTGCTGGGGCTTCACATGCCAGAGCCAAGTAGTTCTAGAATGCTCCATTCCAAGAGCCACACATGCCCTGCTCCGGTCTTCCCCTAGACCCCCTGCACCCCTCCCACTGGCTGTATTATCCGTCTTTCTTATTATTAAGAAGACACTTCAGGAGTGCAAAAAGTATAGGGAATCATAGAACAGGGACCCACGTCGCCACTGTCAGGTTTAAGAAAAAAAATTATTTCAAATAAACAGAAAGCCCCCTGGGATGCACAAGGCACCGCCCCTCCCCACCTCCTGCCCAAGTGGTCACAATCTGGAATTTGGTGTTTGTCACCAAGGCTATTCTCCCCCCTGGGAAAGTCCGCGGAAGCCCCAAGCATTCCTTCTAGGTTTTCTTATCAAAAGAAATAGAACTGCACACTCCACACCCCGAGCAAGAGTAGGAAAGGGAGAGGCAGAGGTGGAGTAGGGCCTTTCTGAGCTCCAGCCCGCGCAGGTGCCTGCAGCCAGGAGAGGCTGTGATGGGGCGGGGGGGGGGGGGGGGGGGGGGTTGGGAGGCAGGGTCACGCAGTCCCCTCCCGCCCCCCAGCCCCGCCCTGCCCATCCCTCCAGCAGTTTCCCCTCCCCCAACGCACAGATCGGACCCGCGGAGTCGGCGCCGGATCCCCAGCGCCACCTACCGACGACGATGAGGACTTCCCTCTCGATGTGGGCCTGGATGTAGATGCGGCCGCGGCGCTCCGTGTGGTCTGTGCCGCACAGGCTGGGGACGTTCATCACGCAGCGTTTGTGCACGTTCATCATGCAGGCTGCGAGGGCAGGGAGGGGCACGGCTCAGGCTGGGCCCCTCCGGCCCGGTGTCCTTCGAAAGGCTCTTCCCACCCCTTCCCACCCCTTCCCATCCCAACCCACCCCCAGGCCCGGACGGACAGAGGAGGTGGGACTTTGTCCGTCCTCTCTGAAGCCTCAGGGTTCAGCCTGAGTCCGCCCCCAGCCTACCCGAATGGCTCTGAAGGCAGCATCGCCCCCTTTAATGGTGGTGGTGGGGGGCGGGGGTGCTCATTCCTCAGCAACAGACAACCCGCAGGCCAGCCCGGCCAGAGCTTGGGAGAAGGTGCTGTGGACCTGGACCCCCAAACCAGGAGGAAGCAGCCCGGTCACCAGAGGCCGCCGCTGAGCAAATGTACTTACTGTCACATTTCATCCCCTGGTGGATGAGTCCGTACAGCAGTGACCCACAGTGGTCACAAAACGTGGGGCTGGAGTACGTGTGGATCTTAAACTTGTGTTTGCTCCGGGGGTCCTAAGGCCAAGAGAAACAAACAAAAGAGGCCAGTGTCAGCATGGCCAGTCAAAGGCTGGAGTATCCAAGTAACACTCTGCTTGGAGTATCCCTGGAGAACTCAGCCAGAACTGAAGCCGCCCCAGCACTCCTCACCCCTGTTGGGACCATCACTGGGGGGCGTGGCACCAGATATGCATTTGGGAAATAGTGCTTGAATGAGCGAATGACTCTGACAGCAGCTGGCTCCCACGGCAACCCCAGCCAGTTCCCTGTGCCACCCGTCCTCCACCTGAGAGCCCAACCTCCTGACTCCGGCCTGCAGCTCCAGAGACAGCCGCTAAACAGGTCCCCTTGTTCCTATGTTTTCCCCCTTATCCTCTGAGCATGCCTCTGGAGGGCTCTGGAGTGAACTAAAACCTGAGTCTGAGCATAAAACCTCCCTGCTTAAAGGCCATTTTCTAGTACCTCATCCCCTACACACCGGAGTTCAAAGTCCAATGAATGTCTGCAGGTTGTGGCAGAGCTTCCTGGTTTTTCCAACAAAACCCATTCTTTCCTTTAATAATAGAACCCTTGAGTTTAAGCGAAGAGTGTGGCCACCCAGTTAGGGACTACATTTCCCAGCCTCCCTTGAAGTTTGATGTGGCCATGTGATGAAGCTCTGACCAATGGGATGGGTGTGCTTCAGGGTTCTTGCCTTTAAAAGTGTCCAAGCCTCTCTGGCCCCAAACGCCTTGGACCCAAACCTGGAGACCTGTGCTGAAAGGACAGAACTACACTACTAGTCTCGGACTTCATCCCTTTGGGCAGACACCTGAGAGAAAACCTACTTTCTGATTGCCTCAGTCCCTATATCTGGGGGCTATTTGTTATAGCAGCTTATCTGGTTCCCTAACAAACATGCCCTTCATAACCTGGCAGTATAGTACAGAGCTTCAAGGTACAGACTTTGGAGCATCATCTGGGTTCTTCTCAGCTGTATGACTTCGGGCAAGTTACTTAATCTCTTTGTGCTTCAGTGTCCTTGTCTATAAAATGGAGGTAATGGGTGTGCTGGGTGGCTCAGTGGTTCAGCGTCTGCCTTCAGCTCAGGTCATGAACCCAGGGTCCTCAGATCGAGCCCCATGTCAGGCTCCTTGCTCGGTGGGGAGTCTGCTTCTCTCTCTACCCCTCCTCGCTGCTTGTGCTCTCATTCTCTTTCATGCTCTCTCTTTCAAACAAATAAATAAAATCTTTAAAAATGATAATAAAATAAAATAAAGGTAATGGCAATGCTACAAGCTTATTAGCTCACTGGGAATAAATGGATTCATCTGTGTAGAGATCATAGAACCACTTGGCAGCCCATAAGTGGTATAAGCTCTTGCATTATTATTACACCTCCCTTATAACCTCAGCTATGTCTCCCCCAACACACACTCTGTTCTCAGGACACAGGACTCATTCATGCCCCCCAAACATGCCCCTCTGGCTCTGCATGTTATCTTTCTTGCTCAAGAGTTTCTCTTCCATCACTGGCCTAACTTCAGAGCTCCTTCTTCTCCTTCCCAAAGCCAGCCCAAGGGCTTATCCTCAGATTAGTATAGTGGTGAGTATCCCCACCTGTCCCAAAGCCAGCCTGAAAGTTGCTTTCTCTGTGCAACAATGTGCAGCAGAGCCTGGAGAGCACGGACCTGGGATTCCCACCCAGGGCTGATCTGACACAACGGTCTGTGCTATGTGCTACCCCTCTCTTCCCTCCTTCGTTCAGCTCATCGTGTGTCTACTTGAACCTGATGTTCTAGTAACAGAAAATAAACAAGTGAAAATAAATACACACAATAAGTAGATATTTCGTTATGTGCTATTAAAGTGTTGAGTGTCTTTTCCTGAAATGTTCTATATATAAACTGTACTGAATTTTACTGTATGTAAAAAAATAGAAAAGGTGAATTTCCCCTGCATGAAAACAATAACTCAGTGTAAGCCTGGCTAAAAAAAACATCTTCCATCCTTGAAGGCTCTGGGGGCGCTCACCTTAGAGCTGAGGAGTGCCTCCAACCCTCCTCCAAGGAAATACCTGTTTATGACCGGTGTTGGCCTGGAGGGGGAGTTCAGGGCGAGGTAGGAGAACAGATCTGGTTGGTCAGATTCCAAGGCACTGACTGGCCCCGCCTCAATGGGTGGGGCTTGCACACGTGCGTAAAGGCGCACCTGCCTAATTTCTCTTTCTCTCCGGTAGCTCTCTCGCTCCCGGGAGGCTGCTGGCTTCAGATCCCACGGTCCAGCCCTGAATGTGTTGGGATGAGTGGCCTGGGTCACCTCAGCCCCAAACCCTGTGGCCACTTCTCTTTCTCTCCTCGGCTTTTGTGCTCTCTTCTAGCTCCCTGATAAGTGGACCTTGGAGTATAGCTGAGAATTTGTTTTGATTATGCTTTACATTTCCTTAGGCGTACCTAGTATAGAAAAAGGGAGTCTCCGAGGGACTCATGAGCTCGACCTGGAGATTTGGGACAATATCCCGACTAATAATAAATGGCCTCTTTGCTGGGTTTCCTTTCTTCCCCATACACATCTCCTTGGAATATCTCTGGGAGAAGGATTTGAGCATTTCTGACTAGATATTACCAAGAACCTTCTCTGCCGCATCCTGTCTCTTCAACAAGAGGAGATGCCGGGTGGCACAAAGAATGGGAAGGTAAGGGGCGCCTGGGTGGCTCAGTGGGTTAAAGCCGCTGCCTTTGGCTCAGGTCATGATCTCAGGGTCCTGAGATTGAGCCCCACATTGGGCTCTCTGCTCAGCAGGGAGCCTGCTTCCCTTCCTCTCTCTCTGCCTGCCTCTCTGCCTGCTTGTGATCTCTGTCAAATAAATAAATAAATAATCTTTAAAAAAAAAAAAAAAAGAAAGAAAGAAAGAAAGAAAGGGAAGGTAAATGAAACATTTCCTGAGAGCTGCCCAGTGTATGCTGGGTGTCTCTCGGGCACTTTCTCCGGTCCTCATGATATTTCATTTGGAAGGTGTTATTCATTCCCATCTTAGTGACAGTGAAATGGGCCCAGACTAGAGGGACAGAGATTTTCCCCCAGGTCACCCAGCTGGCCCACTGCTAAGCTGGGATTCCCAGCCGGCTCTGCCCGGCTCTGAATCTGGGACGCACCAAGCTTCTCTCCCTTCTCTCCTCCCTCCCCAACTTCGTTAACGTGCTTCTGTTCCAGCCCAGCTGCAGTGGCACTTCCTTCCTTCCTGCACTCATTCCTGCACCCAGCAAATGTTTACTGAGAGCCAGGGTCTTTCTAGGCACGGGGATTCGAGTGTACGCGGAGAGCCAGAAGGCTTGCTCTCACTGAATTCACATTCTAATGGCAGAGAGAAACAAACCAAGAAACCCCACCAATATCCTGCCCTCCTAGATCTTCTCCATGGTCGCATTTAAACCACTGGGTTGTGATTACATGTGTTAATTTCATCTCTCTGACGCTCAGTTACAAGCAACATAAGGGAATTTTGCGCCGGGCATATACTGTACTTGGCATATAGAAGGTGCTCAAGGAATGAGCGAGAGTTAGTATTTATTAAGCATTTACTCACACAGGAACTATCTCTCAGGGATTTACCAGGCAGGCATTAACTCATTTCATCCTTATAACATCCCTAGGAAGCATGTACTTTACTACACCATCTCACAGATGAGGACCGAGGGCCGCAGGGACTTGCCCGCAGCTCCCCAGCCTCAGCAAGCCCAGCAGTTCGCACAGTGGCTGGCACGCATGGAGAGGTTGGAGTTGCGGTGGCAGCTGGGGGCTGTTGTCATTGCTGCTAACCACTGAAAGCCCCTGAGCCATGCATGTGCTGTTCTAGAAAATGACTTGGAGAGCCGGATTAGAGCCAGACGGGAGAAAGGAAGGCCAACTGAGCACGTTGCAGGGGAAAGTTTGCTGCTGGTTTATTTAGAAGCTGTTGCAGATCCCTCCAACCTTACCCCCCGACACCCCGGCCCAGGCTTTCAGGAGGGTTCAAATTGTACCAGCACCCCTACCCCAACACACACACACACCCATCCCTCAGACCCCCCAGACCAATCAGGTCATCCTCTGTTCACTTCTACCCTCCTCCCTCGGGCTACCTGGGAGAACTTGGGATAAAGCCACAGTCCCACAGCAGGGGGCCCCATGACTCCAGGATCCTCAAGGAGAATCTTAAAAGGGCGCCTGCTTGTGCCCAGTGCCCAGCCTATGAGATGGGTGGGTTTGTGCTTCGAGGCGGCCCGCTCTCCCGGACACAGAGGACTGCTGGAGAGGTAGGCGCTTGGCTCAAATGACTCACATGTTTAGTGAATGGGACACCAGCAGTCGGGAACACGGGCAGCTCCAGGGCTGGTGTGGCCCTTTTTTACAGTGGGCTCCAAGGAACACAGAGGAACAAAGACAACAGGCCACACGCCCCGGGGGACGGAGCTCCTGGTTCCAGTCCCGCCGGGGCTTGGCATGCATTGACTCTTCCTGTGCCCTTTGTGTCCCCTTGTGTCCTTGGAGCTGATGCCCTTCCAAGTGGCATCGGTACCTGCAACGGTGGATGGGAGACAAGATATTTCTAATCACTTGGGCTCAGGTACAGCTCCCTGACCAGTCAGAAGGAACAGCAGGTTTAGCTCTGCTGGGAGTTAACTCTGTGGTTGCCAGATCATGGCAGGGGGGAGCAAGGAGCTGGCAAGGTAAGAAGTAGGTAAATGGTGGAAAGAGGAGGTTCAGAAAGCCTGGGGCTATTTATCAATCAGCCTTTCAATATTTCCAGCATTTCAGTATTACCAGAACTGATACAGCAGTGTTGGTACATCCAGGTTAAATATCAGCCTGGCCTTTAACCAAAAGACATCCCCTTCCCAGCCTTGGAGGCTGCGGCCACTGACCAGCTCTGGGATGAGCCTGGGGAGCCATGAAGCTTCTGAGTCGGAACCGTCCCCCGCATCCCAGGCCGCACAGACTGGGTCTCCTCTAGTCTGTCTCTCGCCCAGCCCCGTCCCCGGCCGAGGTCCTCCTTGATGCTCAAGAGGTTGCAATCTGGAGGCCAGGGGCCATTGTCAACTTTGCAAACACGCTGTATTTGCTCCATATGGTGCTTCTTAAAAGTTCAAGTTAATTCACTATGTTTAAAAAAAAAAAAAATCACAGAATGTCAGATAAAAATTTATACTTCTGGCTCCTTTGAAAAATCACAAGTTACAGCAACACTGGACATATGTCCCTGTGGGCTGAGCAGTGGTCACCCCCTGCAGAGAGGGACAAGACTTGTCTTCTGCAGTCCCTGCCACTCCCTGCTGTCTCACACCACGCTTCCTTTTCCCCTCCCCACCGGGTCCCTGTAGGAATGTGGGTTTATGACCCCGCTCAGACCCCCCTCCCTCTCCCCCTCTGGTCCACCAGCTGAGAACTTACACATGAACACAGCCCCTAGCCTCCTGAATGAGTTCATTTGGCTCAGGGTCAAATGCATTCAGAAAGAGGTCTGAAGCTACAGTGTCCCCACCCCAGGATCAGCCCTTGATTTCCAGAGTCCTCGGGTCATCTCCTCCACCCTGGGAATCACGCTTCCACAAGATCCTGGCATGATTCCTCTCCCCAGTAGTTCTCACAGTCGAGGTTCCATCATGCCTTCTGCTGGGTGAGCCTGGATTTCTAAGTTTCCTTCCACTTCGGATCCTGCTCCCACAGATTGTTCAATCACAAGAACAAAATAATAATGAACTATCGGACTGCGACTGCCACCATCGAACATGGACTGTCCCCCAAGTATTGCGTTAAGTGTCCTGTATCACATCATTGAGTCTCTGCCATGGCCAAGGAGTGGGGGGAGAGTTATTAGTACCCTGGTATTTCAGATGAGCCAACTGAGGCTTGAGAGGTAATGTATTCAAGGTCTCAAAGCAAGAAAATGGGAGAGCCAGGATTGAAATCCAAGTCTGCCAGGGAGCTGAGTGGGGACCCCGGCATGTCACCTGGCTGCCTGCCCGCTCGTCAGCCTCGCCACAGGGTCTCCCAACTGACGGGGGAGTGGGGGTCTACAGACAATGGCAACCTTCATCTCACACAACCACAGCACCATCTAGGAACGGGCTGCTGGGGGATCCCTACCACCACCCCCAAGCCAGAATCTTCACCACAAATACCCAACCTCCAGGCCCAAAGGATGGGCAGCTCCCTGCTCGGCATCACTGCCTTGTCACCTGACTCCAGGCACAAGCAGCTAAGGAGGAAGGAAGCACAGATCAGAAACCAAAAGCAAGAAAAAAATATCTTTAAACATCTAAGTCACAGCCTAAAATAGCCTTTCTCGGTCTGAATGGGCTGTGTGGCTTTGTTCACAGGTGGGCTGAAATTTGGCTGTGCTGAGGCAAAGCTGCAGGAAATCGGGAAGCTGGATTGAAGCACGGAGGCCGAAAAAACGCACACAAACATCAGTCAGAGGAGGAATAAAAGCAACCTGGAAATGTGGACTGTGTCATCCCTGGAATTTACAGGCCACAAAAGCCCCTGAAGGCACATTTCCCAGGAGGCAGAAGGGCCAGGTGAAATGGAAGATCCCAGTTGGAAACACCGTCAGAACACAGGGAAGTTAGAAACAGGGGCTCTGGGGTTGACTGTGTGACCTCAGGCAACTGCCTTAACCTCTCTGAGTCTCTGGTGCCATGTGCCTTTCATGGCCTGGCTTCATGGATTGGCTCCCAGCACAACCCCCGCACCCCCAACAAGAAGTACAAGCTCTTTATTTCATTACTCCCATGAGAACAAATCATCGGAGTGACACCTCCCAAATTTCGGTCTTGAGCTGTCATAATTCTGCATGCCCACATACTACCTATAATGTGTACGTGCCATTTTTCTTCAACTCACGTGTCCTTTACATAAATAAAACTATTTTAAAATGAAACCCTGTCAGAGTGGGAACTCGTGGGATCAATGTGCAAATTATGTTTTTTTCTAATACACCTTAAAGTGAAAGAGCCAACTCCTAAAATAAAATTTTACAACATGCCCCCCACCCCCAGTCATCTCCGTTGAGAAGCTGGGGGAGACACAGATACACATCTCCCTGGTGAGCCGGCCAATCGCTATTTGGCACTATCTGTGAAAAGTACAAATGTTTCTTCCCCGGTGACCCACTTGTCCCACTCTGGGAATTTATCCTGGAGATCAACCTGCATACACAGGAAAAAAAATACACATACAGGTTGCTTACTGCAGCGCTATTTATAACAGCCAAAATATGTTAAATAAACCAAGTGTCCTAGGAAGGGAGCTGCTTAAATAAATCATAGAATAGCTACGCGGTGGCATACTGCTCAGGTAGGTATATGGACGAACGAGTCTTCTGCACTAATATGGAGAAATCTTAAGGGCATATTTTTGAGTCAAACTGAAAAAAACAACCACCCCCACCAGCAAGGTACAGAAGTGTCTATAGTGCATGTTCCCTTTTGTGTGAGAAGGTGGCTCAGGGTTAGAAAGTAACTATATTCTACAGTACCCATACCCACGTAGAGGAACTCTGGATGGATACACTGTAAGAGAAGCTAAGAGAAGTGTTTATGGACGGAGGCAGGAGGAAACAGAATGAATAGGGAGCAGGACTTCTCTGCACAGATCTTTGCATAGTTCTGATGGAAAGTAGAATATTTCAGGGTTTCTCCACAAGGGGAAAAAAAATCTCATAGCAGGTACCACCACGTGCACAATGGATGGCCTGGGGCATACCCCAAAGGGTAAACAAAATATCAAAGCTTCCCAAGAGACAAAGAAGCAGGGAAGCCTGGACCAAGGTTTGGGAAGCGTGAAGCGGGTCATGTGAGAAGCTGTAATTACACACGTGGGCCCCGCCATTGAAACTGTAATTTGGTGAAGATCTCTGATATGGAGGGCGCCTGGGTAGCTCAGTGGGTTAAAGCCTCTGCCTTTGGCTCAGGTCATGATCCCAGGGTGCTGGGATTCTGTCCCCCATCGGGCTGTCTGCTCAGCAGGGAGCCTGATTCCCTGTCTCTCTTCTGCCTGCCTCTCTGCCTACTTGTGATCTGTCAAATAAATTAAATCTTTAAAAATAAATAAATAAATCTCTGATAATGTTCCTGGAGAAGGAAGTCAATCAAGCTGATAAGTCAGTCGAGCTGATAACGCTGTGCAAAGGTTGGAGCCAGGTTGAGTTGGATATGCCACGCCTTCTTCCAGGCTCCGCCCCTTTGCAAATAAGTAATGGATTGGAAGGCCTTGCTTTGGTTGTGTAAACTTGGGGAGAATTTTGAATAGGATTTCCTGCATTAAAAGATTTGGGGGAAAAAAAAGGATTTCCTGCATTAAGACGGGCACTGGAGTCCATGTCAATATTAGGGGTTAATTAACAGCCACCTTCAAACCTAACGCCCAGACTCTGGAATTGATTAGATTTTTGATGCTGGGGCCAGTTCTTGAACCCTTTTAAGTGTTCGCTCGCCTTTTGTCTGAAAGTGGGATAATAATATCTAATTCCTAAGTTGATGAGAGTTCAGTGAATGAATGTATGGAAACTGCCTAGTAGTCCCGGTGGAAATAAACATTTAATACATGCTCACCGTTACCATTCATTCTCTGCCCATACCCTTTGTCTGTATTTAAATTCAAGCTTCTTTCTAAATGATTCGCAGCGCATTTCCTATATAATGATTAAGCATATGAATCATTCACCTAAGATACAGGCAGTAAATATTTTCTCAGTTCTTCATTTGCCTTTTAATTTTGTTGTTCTTTTTTCAACATATAATACGGCGTGTGTGTGTGTGTGTGTATTTAAAGTGCCAATTTTTCCATTTTCCTTTACAGTCTGTGTCTCTGCTGTTATATTTAGAAAGTCCTTCCCAGTATTTTCTTCAACATCTTACAGTTTCACTTTCTGCCTGCGCTGAAATCCGTACTTCCTTGGAATTCATCTTAGCAGGAGCCTCTGAGGAAAGACCTTCATTTTTTTTTTCTTAATGTGTAACCAGTTGTAACGTATGGGATGTATCTTCTCCCTGCTGACTTGAAATGCCTCTTTTATCGTATCATCTCATCGATCTTTTGTTCACTTTTAAATTTTCTCTTATGTTCCACTGACGTCTCTCTAGCCCCGCCTCGGTTCCCTGTTACTTTAATACGTCCTAGTTTCGTATCTGAGCATCTGAAAACATGCACTTTATACACACCCACTCCTACTCCCAGCATGACTGTCCGCTTTGAAAATGTTCGTGGTGATTCTCACCCACATTGATTTCCAGCTTGTCCTGGAAAGGCCGGTCTTGGCCAACCCTACTTACTGTCCTTCCAGAAAATCGCCTACGTACAGCATCAGCCCAGTAGACAGGAGAGCGTCTGACCTCAGACTTCCAGCCAATGCTGAGTGAACCAAGGTCTGGTCAGTGGCGTGCAGTTTATAAAGGAAGAACCAGGCTAATCAGAAATGGAAGGAGAAACAGTGCAGCGTTGGGAGCTGGAGCTGAGCGAAGGGAGTGGGTGGGCGAGGTAGGTGATGTCAATTCAGGGTTAGCAGGGGACAGATGAACGGAGGGGATGGGGAAGAATTTACAAGTATTTGAGTCCTTTATGTCCTTCCAAAAAACTTGCTTTTTCTAAACTTTTCTTCATTGCCACTAATGTTAAGCTGGTCTTCTTTCCCACGGTTTACATGTTATTTCAACAAATCTCAATTCATTAGCTACGTCAGTGGTTCCTAACCTGATGAGGCCATTCTCCGCAGCAGGCACGTGAACCTCTCGCAGGGATGGATTTCCAGGCCTCCGGGTGAGACTCACAGCAGTGGGACTCAGAGCAGTGGGAAGCCACGATTTTCTGCGGGGTGTTGCATCGCTTAGATTTCCACAGAACCTCAGTGAGCAGCTCCGAACTAGCGAAACTGGCCCAGCTGTCCTGGGGGCAGCCATGGGCTGGACCTGAGTCCCAGTCATGTCCTTCGAGTGGGACATAGAGTCTGCGAGTCCCCACAGTCCCCACTCACTACTCGCTGGCCTGGGAGTCACTCCTGCTGGATCCCAACAGCGACTGGGCCAACAGCGGGAGACCATATGAAACAGCAGGTGCACATAAGCACTGAGGTTCAGAGAGAAACAGAGACCCACCCTCGGGTAGAAGAGGGTGGCCTCATTCTCACGGCAAACAGGAGTCACCTTCCTTCTTCTGGAAGGCTATGTGCACTTACAAGCCAACTCCAACCCTAAGTGGCTTCAATACCTCAACCGTGCATTGGGCAGGCTGGGTCCCCACTTGGTACCTGAGTCAGCAGAGCATGAGAAGCCCCAACCCTTCCAGCAGGTGCGGGAGTCCATCCTCCATGAAGAGGAGATTTCGTAGGTGTCTGTGTCCTTGGCCATGTTGCTTAAAGGCTCCATACTTCGTGTTAACTCGGGATAACGGTGATATTTATTTTCCGGGGATGGTCATGCGGTGTAAGTTCCCTAAAGCCTTTAAAAGAGTTGCATGACACACCACAGGTACTCAGTAAATAATACCAGCTGTTATTATTAATGATTCATTATTGCTGGCCAGGGCATCCCTATGTCGACTGAGTTATAACTTGTCCCAATAAACCCCATAGACATTCCCACCTCTTGAACTTTGATCTGGGTTTCCTATACTGATTTCTTCTACTCAAGCAAGAACCCATTCATTTATTTATCTGTTTATTCACCAGATATTGGTTGAGTGTATCAGGTGCTTGAGAAGCAGAATCGGACATAGGGGCTGCAGCCGTGGGCTCCCAGCCTCATTCCGAGGAAACGAGAAAGAATGACCAAAAAAAAAAAAAAAAATTACATTTCAGACGACAGTAGAGAAGCTCTCATTGCTTCCAGAGTTTCAGTGAGGGGATCACAGCCGGGCAGACAGGTCTGGGCGACTTCCCTGAGAAGTGAAGTGTGAGCTAGGATCCGAAACCTGGAGAGAACGCCCCTGGCTGGGACTCTGTCCCGGCCCCAGGGGGCGCCAACCCACTGCATGGGGTCCCGCTTCAATCCAGGTAGACACCTGGTGACACCACCCCACAGTCACCTGCCTGACTTCAAGCTCTGCCTCAGCCTCCATTCCCTGTCCCCAGCTCAGATGCCTCAGCCAGCAGCCCCCCAGCTCTGGGGAGAGGGAATTTAGTAGAGAGCTCATGTGTCAGACTCCAAAGCTAGAGAATCTGAATTCAATCCCAGCTCTGTTACTTGTCAGCCTTGAGCGAATTACTTATGCTATAGGAGCCTTGCTCTTCCCACCGGTAGAATGGAGTCAAGAGCTTCATGTGGAGAGACACTACATCAGACTGGTATGCCCTACACAGCAAGGCTGCCTGCCTGGCATCGATTCCCAACACAACTTCCCCGCTGTGTGGCTTTGGGCAGGTTACCTAACCTCTCTGTGCTGCAGTGTCCTCGCCTCGGACATGGGAATGATGACAATAGCTCTGCATGCTCACGAAAAGTTAAGGAGTTAACATGTGTAAGAGATTGCTCAGTGAAGACTATGTGTCTGTTGAGTTGAATAAGGAATGTTCCCAGCCTTCTAGGTCTGTGAGGATTAATGAAGTCATGATTATGTGTTGTGCTGTAGCACAGTTTCATGAAACCATAAACATTCACTTAAAATGAAAACTCCATCTGTGACCTTGGGCAAGTCACCCCAGGTTCTGGTCTCAGTTCCCCCTTCAGAAAACAGTGGGGCTAATAGGGCATTCCCCAGGGGGCCTTCAGTTCTGACAACCTCATGGTCCAGGCCCTTCAGAGACTGCCCACCTCTTCCTGGGGAGGTCGCCATGTGATTTCGTTTTTCTGAGCGGACACCCGTCTCTCAGGAACCAACCACACGGCCACAGGTCGCAGCCTCGCGGTATGTAAATCCTCCATCAGCCACAGCACAAGCACACACCGCCTTGCCCCTCGCAGTACTTCCTCCCTCACTGGTGTCATCAGTCCACAGAGGGAGAAGCACCCACTCTTCCCTGCTGAGTGAGGGTCGCCCAAAAGCAAGACCAGGACACAGGGGTCACTCAACTTGCAAAGACGCTGTCAGTTTGATTTCTGGATGTGGAGCATGGTGCTCAGCTTCCTGACAGCTCCCTCTGCCCCGGGAGCCCTCAGTGTACTGAAGCCTGCATTTCAGAGGAGCAGAAAGAACCTTCATGCAGAGAGATGTGAGGGAAGCTGTTGAAGCCAATGCCTGCCGGGCCACCATCAGCACCGGCACTCTGGGCCCCACCAGATCCTAGAGATTCTTACCCTAATGAACCTTATCACCAGAAATGAGGATCCTAAACCATTAGGTCCATAGAGACTGGAAGCCAAACTTAGGAAGCTGAGTTCTAGACATGCTGGTCCACTATTCTTTTTTTTTTTTTTTTTTTTTAAAGATTTTATTTATTTATTTGTCAGAGAGAGAGCGAGTGAGAGCGAGCACAGGCAGACAGAGTGGAAGGCAGAGGCAGAGGGAGAAGCAGGCTCCCTGCGGAGCAAGGAGCCTGATGTGGGACTCGATCCCAGGACGCCGGGATCATGACCTGAGCCGAAGGCAGCTGCTTAACCAACTGAGCCACCCAGGCGTCCCTGGTCCACTATTCTTGACCAAGAACATCACCGGGACGCCACTGTACGCCACAGTTATGGAAGCCATGATGTGCCCACCACGTGCCCACACATGATCCCATGCAGTGATCAAACAGCAGATTCTGACCGCCACCCCCACCCCCACCAACAGGGATTCATAGATTCCAGTGGAGGAATAATAATTACAGCTGCGGGGGGTTGGGGCATCAACCACCCAAGCAGTTGAAAATACGCATGGGATATCTGACTCTCCCAACAGTCGGTTAGGCTACAAATAGCCTGCTGACCAAAGCCTTATGCATAACATCCAGAGTTGATTAACCCGTATTCTGTATGTTATCTGTATCATACATTATATTCTTATAATAAAGTAAGCTAGAGAAAAGAAGATATTATAAAAACAACTCACAAGGAAGAGAAACTACATTTATGGTGCTGAACCGCAAACAATCATGTGTTAAGTGTTCACCCGGCCCGTCCCATGTTGTTCAAGGCTCAAAGGTATTATTAGTATGAGAGTGACAGCTAACATGTGTCAGGCACTGTCCTAAGAACTTTATATATAATTAACACATCTGGCCCTCACTGATCAAGTAAAATAGGCCTATTATTATTCCTATTTCACTGAAGAGGAAACTGAGGCACAGAGACATAAAGTCACTGGCCCAAGGTCACACAGCTAGTGATTTGGATGCCGAATCTGGGCTCTTTGTCACCACCATGTAAGTAAATGTAAAGTCACTCTGTGATTGGGACAGCAAGGAGAGGAATGTGGTGCTCTTAGAGTTAAAACTTGGGGTTGAGGGGGGTGCCTGGGTGGCTCAGTGGGTTAAAGCCTCTGACTTTGGCTCAGGTCATAATCCCAGGGTCCTGGGATTGAGCCCCACATTGGGCTCTCTGCTCAGTGGGGAGCCTGCTTCCCCCTCTCTCTCTGCCTGCCTCTCTGCCTACTTGTGATCTCTGACTGTCAAATAAATAAATAAAATCTTCAAAAGAAAAAAAAAAAACTAGGAGGAACTCGACCTGGTCAGGGAGGTCAGGGAGGGCTTCCCTGAGGAGGTGATGCTTGAGCTGTGGTCTGGAAAGTGAGTTTCAAGTTGAGCAAGGTTCTTAACCCTGGATGCACAGTAAAGTCTACTGGGAGGCTCTGAATCAATCAGAGAGTCTGGGATGAGCCCAAGCACCAGTACCAGGGTCTACAGCTCCACACACGAATGAGATACACAACCAGAATGGAGCCTCACTGAACTCGGGGGAAGAAGAGAGACAGGAGCCCAGCACAGAGCGCAGCAAATGCAACCACCGAGTGTGGGGGAGCAGGGAGAACCCGAGGTGTCGAAGAGGAAGTTCAGAGGCAAGGCAGGGGGGTACGGTCAGCGAGGGGCTGGAGGGACAAAAGGACCACAGCATCGAGGGCCTCCTGGTAGGGTGACCCTACGATTGCTCTTCCAAAGGAGACTCTGAGAAAAAACAGAGGCACAAATCCTATGGGATTCCAATGCAACCGAACAAGCAGGTCTGTGGATAGGCCAACAGGCAAAGGAAGGGAGACGTGTGACCACCGGCTTAGCAGCCTCGCCACACTATCGGCTTTGTCCCAAGACCAGCTGGAAGCCACTGACATGTTTCTGGCAAGGACAATGACAGGACCACATCTGGTTTTGGGGAAAGACGACTCCCCTGCCATGTGGAGGGGACAGACTGGTGGGACAGAGAAGAAGCGGGGACCCAGAGCCAGAGGCTACTGGTCTGGGGGCGGGGGGTGAAGGAGCCTGGGCTGAGGTCCCAGCTCAGACTCGGCTTCTTGTTAGTCACGTGACCCGGCGAGTCGGCTTAACGTCTCTGTAGGATGGGCCCAGAAAGAGGATCTTTCTCCTGGGTGAGGTTTCAGTGAGTTCGTGCACATAAATCACTTAGAACAGTGCCTGGCATGGGATAGGCATTATATAAACGTTAGCTATAAATACTAGCCAGGAGGTGCGCGAGGAGATGACAATGGAGAGAACAGGCGGGTAGGAGCAGTCCAGGAACACAGAAGCAGAGGCCCCCGAGAGCGGACCATGGCTCAGCAGGATTCTGGAAAATCCCAGCTGAAGGGTGGAGAAGAGAAAAGACAGAACGTTGCCTGAGGGAGAGCTGAGCGACAGATTTAAGGAGCAGAGCCTGGACCGCAAAGGCAGGACTGAAGGCAAAAGCGGGTCCAAGATTCTGAGTCAAGCACTTACATAATACGCCAGGCGTTGTGTTAAGCTTTTTGCATACATTACCTTATTGAATACTCACAACTTGTTTAATACAACCAGAAGTAGGCACATGACCATCCTCATCTTGAAAATGTAGAAATGAGGGCTCAGCCAGGGTAAGCCCCTTATCTAAAGTCACACAGCTAATAAGTAGCGAAGCTGAGCTTCGAACCCAGGCAGGCCGGCTCCAAGCACACTCCTTTCTTTTCTTTTTAAGATTGATTTATTTGAGAGAGAGAGAGAGAGCATGAGCAGGAGGGGCAAAGGGAGAGGGAGAGAGAATCTCAAGCTGACTCACTGCTGAGCAAAGAGCCTGAGGAGGGGCTCGACCCCAGGACCCTGGGATCTCGACCTGAGCCAAAGCAAGAGTCAGATGCTTAACTGACAGAGCCCCCCAGGCGCCCCAGAGTCACACTCTCAACATGCAAGACCATGAACCTGAGCCCAAACATTTCCCTCTGCCCTCATTCCCAAAGCACCGCTAAAAATGCAACCCCCCCCCAAAAAAAATGTTTAAAAATAGGAGAACCCATTTCAGCCCAGAAGCCAGAGGAAGGTGCCATGTAAATGCCGAAAACTCTTCACATGTTTTTCAGTATCTGGAAACAGTGAGACTTGAACAGGCCTGGTTCTCCCAATTCAGAAGAATTAGAAGAGCAAGGCCTGATAATGAGGGTTGCTGACCAAACCCAAGAAGCCAAGGGGAGCCCTTGAATGTCTATGCAGCCCCTGAAAGCCAGAGGCACCTGATAATCATCAGAGTGATGAATGACCCCCTCTTAAAGCCTTTGGGAGAGGCCAGGGGCTGCCAGGGCCACAGCCCATCACACGGGACTTGGAGAGTGCTAGAACAGCAGACGGCAGGGGCAGCACCTGCTTCCCTACACGGCAGGGTCCAAGCTAGGGCAAGCCAGGGTTCCAGCAGGTTTCAAGCTCCATCCGAACGCCAGGGTCAAGGGAACTCTGCATACTTTTAAGGCTCTCCCGAAGTGGACTGCAGCTCCCTCTGTCCTCCCCAGAGAAGGCTCATTTGACTAAATCTACATTTTCTCTTTTCCTTTTAGAAGGACGGGGGTGGGGGGCAGCTGGGGGGCTCAATCTGTTAAGCGTCTGCCTTCAGCTCTGGTCATGATCCCAGGGTCCTGGAATCAAGCCCCACATCCGGCTCCCTGCTCGGCGGGGAGTCTGCTTCTCCCTCTCCCTCTGTGCCCTCTGTCTCTCTGTCTCTGTCTCTGTCTCTCTCTGTGTGTGTGTCTCTCTCTCTTTCTCTCAACTAAATAAATAAAAAATTTTAAAAGAAAAAGGAGGAGGAGGAGGAGGAAGGTGGGAGAGACCTTCCAGACAGTTCACACCTACAAACGTAGAGGTTTTAACCTGTGGCGCACAGCACCCCAGTCCCCAAAGATGTGCTTGAAATACACCACAGTTGTCATTCTCAGGTTATCTGTCAACATCTAAATTTAGAAGATTCAGACTTCTCTTGAAAAATGAAAAGATCTGGGCTTTGGTCTTTTAAAAAAGCAGGAATTAAAACAAAAACAAAAGCAAAAACCGAACTGGAGTTGGGTAGAGGCTTCTCCTCCCAGAAGGGGCGCACACCCCCCCCCCCGGACGGACACTCTGACTCACTTACTGATCTGCCAGCCCCCCACCATCCCCCGCTGGCTTGGAAGTTGGAAATCTTAATACATGAAAGGGAATGCGTCCTTCCAAAGTCAGGCGGGCCACAAACAGAACACTGAGGAAAGCACAGGAGAAAGGAAAGAGAGACTCTACTGGATAATTCTATTTGTGCAGACTTCAAAAGAAGGCACGCGGCTTTCCAAAGCTGTAGCACCATTTTACATCCCAGCAACAGTGCACGAGGGCTCCGACTTCTCCACATCTTCGCCGACACGTGTTGCCTTTTGGGCTTGTTTTGCTAACAGTGACCCTGACCCGGTGTGAGGTGGCATCTCGTTGTGGATTTGATTCGCACTTCCCGACCATGAGTGACACTGGGCGGTTTTTGTTTTTCCATGCACCTGTGGACCATTTGTAGGTCTTCTCTGGAGAAAAGTCTATTCGGGCCCTTCGCTCGTTGGAAGGGTCCTCGCAAAATTTAAAAAATAAAAAGGCTTCCCATCTGATCCAGCAGTCCTACTTCTGGATGCTTATCCAAAAGAAATGAAATCAGGATCTCGAAGGGCTATCTGCACCACATGTTCACAGCCGCGCTATTTCCAATGGCCGAGACGTGGACGCAGTCTGAGTGTCCATCAACAGACGGATGGATAAAGACAGTGTGGCATATACAGGCAATGGAATCTTATTCAGGCTTTCAAAAAAAAAAAGGAAATACTAATATATGGAGTGCGGCTGACCTATGAGGACGTGATGAACTAAGCCAGACACGGAAAGACACATACTACCTAATTCCACTCAGATGAGATGTCTAAAACGGTCACACTCATAGAATCAAAGATGGGAATGATGGTTGCCAGACACTGGGGAGAGAGGCGGGAGGGGGAGTCACCAATCAATGGGCATCAGGTTTCAGTTAAACAATACGAATAAGCGCTAGAGGTCTGCACAATATCGTGCCTGTGGTCAGCAGTACTGTTTTGTGCTCTTAGAAGTGTGTTAAGCGGGGGGTATCTTAGGGACGCAGTCGGCTGAGCATCCAGCTCTTCATTTCAGCTCAGGCTGTGATCTCAGGGTCATGAGATCGAGCCCCGCGTCGGGCTCTGCGCTCTGTGCGGGGTCTGCTTGGGATTCTCTCTCCCTCTCTCTCTGCCCCTCCCTCCCCTGCTCATGCTCTCACCCTCCAAATAAACAAATAAATAAATAAAATATTTTTAAAAGTGTGTTACGAGGGTAGATCTTATGTTAAGTGTTCTTTCTGAAAATATAATGAAATGAAACGAAATCAAATAAAATGACAATAAATAGTTCAATGGAAGAAAAAAAAAAAAAGCCAGCAAACTCCTGCTGGCCTGGGTCACTGGTCTGATGGAAGGTGTTGGGTTGGAGGACATGGAAGGAAACTCAGAAGGACTTCTGGTTCCAGAGAAATGTTTGCTGTGTGGGACATTTTCCATGCACCATAAATGGTTTTCAAAAACTTTGTGACCCCTGCAGACTAGAACCAGCACCTTTAATTCCAAATTCTAAATGCTCAGACAGAATCTGATCGGTCCAGCTTAGGACAGACATCCACATGCATATGGAACAAACAGGGCCAAGGCTGTTGGGTCCCAGAGTTTCAGGGGGTGCATATCTGGAAAGGCAGTTCTCAGAGAAGAGGGTTGTCTGCTTTCGGGAGATGTGTCCAGGTGGACACAGATGAGGTTATGAGGCTGTCTGAGGTACTGAGTAAGAACATGGCCCTGGGGGCCAGACAGCCTGGGTTCGAATCCCGGCTCTACCATTCACAAGCCATGTGACCTGGGACAAGCCACTTAGTCTCTGAGTGCCCCAGTTTCCTCATCTGTAAAATGGGGGTGATAACAATGGGATTATCGGGAGCGTGAGGAAGAATAAAGAGTGATTCTATGTAAAGACCTTAAAATAGAATTAGATCTATGAATGCCGGCTCTTGGATGTTACTGTATCTTAAATATACCGTATTGAGAGACGCCTGGCTGGCTCCGTCAGAAGAGCGTGCGACTCTCGATCTTGCGATCGTGAGTTCGAGCCTCATGTTGGGTGTAGAGATGACAAAAATAAAAATAAAAAATAAAACTTAAAAAAATTAAAATTAAAATACTGCATTTAGACATCCTAGAATTCCAGGCCACTGGAGGTAGGGGGAGCCATTGGGAATGCAAAAAGTTAGAGACCGAAGGGAGCCAAGAAATGAGGTCTCTGGACTCCGGGACCTGAGCCTTTCACATCCCCGCAAGCTGCCTCTCTCCAGGGTCATCTGCCTTTTGATTTCTCTGCTTCCCACAAGCCCGCAGGCTCCACAGGCTAAATCTCTGGGACATTGCCTTTATCAGGCTCGGAGGTTGGTCCGCCCCCCACCACAAGAAGCCAAAATAATCCATAAGACAGGACATCTGCAACTCATTCAAATCACGGCAGCCCCGCCCCTTCTGCACAGGAGAAACAGTTGGTTTCTGTTCTTGGGACGCCGCACATCACGGATTTGCTTCTTCCTCCACAGCGGGAAGCACTGTGCCTTTATGACAGCAAGACACAAAGGGGTATGGAGAAGCAATTCTTTCGGACTTCCCCATGGTGGCTTCTGCACGGTGCAAGCCTCAGCAGGCCCACGGCCAAGGGGAGCAGAGGGAGCACGGGGCACTTGCTCCACGGTGGTTGAAGAAGCACCCTTCATCACACGCCATCCTTGTATAAGATTCTCCCTCCAAGCAGCCCATGGGAGCTGTCTATGTATTTTCGTTTCGTGGCAAGCACGACGGAGGCATACCATACCAACAATAAGCCAGTTTCCAAAGGGAAACTCGCCCTCTAAGACCAGAGAGGACCATCGGTGGTGAGAATATTAGCGTGTTTTCTGTGTCAGGCATGGCGTGAAGCCCTTACCGTGGGTTCACTCATTTGACCTTCCCTTGATCCTCTTTTTACAGATGAGGAAACTGAGGCAGAAGTCAGGTCACTGGCCCGAGATGATCTAGCCAGTAAGTCAGTGGCACCCACCGTCTTCAAACACAACCACTTGGGTTTCGTAGACGCACCACAATTCTGCCTTTCACTGGTTTCCGAAATCAGCTCCCCATCAGAATTACCTGAAGGACTAAAATGCCTACTTCCTGGCCCTTGTCTCCATTTTTTCAGGTTAAGTCTGCTTTTAGCAGGTTCCCCAAATACTCTGGAAGCCTGCTAAAACCAGACTTCAACCAAGCCCTCAAGCGACCTGCATTCTCCAAAGCACCATGTACAAGCCCTGTTCTGCAAAGTACCATTTAGAAATCGCAGTGGCGGTGTGTTGTTTTGATGTGCCAAACCTCTCTGCTTCCTTTTATTTTTTTTTTTAATTTTATTTTTAGTAGCAATGCCTCATTTTCCCTTTGAAAACCACCCCCCCCCAACTGTGTTTACCATGTTTATGCTTGGAGGGAACAGCGTAAAGTCAAGGGCTACTTCAGTGACGTGAACTTGACCAAACAATCTTTTTTCTTCCAGAATGTGAATTTAAAACCAAAGAAAGACAAGAACCAGAATCGGATACAGCTGGCCTGATCATTCTGGTTTTCTCCCAGTTCTCTAAAGTACATCATAGCTTTTCCAAAAAATTCCTTTCTAACTTGAGTTAACCAAAGCAGGCTTCCTTTGCACACAACCAAACACCACCAGTGAAAGAGCCACCAATGTGGCAGAAACCCACATCTCGCCCAGATATCACCCATACGGCATCCATGGCAACTGATCTTTGCTCCACTGAGATGGGGAGTTAATATCCTTGGACAGCAACCCATCGGTTTGGGCTGCTCTTCTTTAGCCCGAACAGATGGTCCCCTGTTCTGATTCTGTCCTTTGAAGCTATATTTAAAAAAAAAAAAAAAAAAAAAAAAAACTATACAACAGCTCTTTGGATATTTAAATGGCCTCGGAGCTAGACAGAGCAACCCTCAGAGTACCTCCAAGCCCCCCTGTAAGGCGTTCTTTTGGCATTAGGTAACACACGCTCTGATGACCGAGCACTTCTGTTGTGAATGCAGACATCAGGGACTGCAATGTTACGTAATGTAAATAGAATGAATGTATCTTCAGCAGAAGGATGTGGTTTCCCACTGAGACAGGTGATAGATCAGACAGACATACTGCCTGCCTACCTGTCCTGTTAGACTGAATTACACCTGACGTTATTCATCCTTGTGAGATACAGATGGGTCTCCTTTGGGCCAGGTGATGGTGAGATCTTAACCATGATGCCAAGAGAGAGGCTGTACCCAAACTGTTGCTCCGCTACCTGGAAGGAGCTAGTCAGGCTCAGAGCATTGGAGCTGAACTATAGGGTGACCCCCCCACCCTTGGTATTACGGGAGACGGAACAACCCAGGCTCTAAGAAGAGTGCAGTACATGCTTGTGTTGCTTTATCTGAGCCAAGGAGACCAGCCAGTGCCATAGGAGGAGGCAGGCCTTCTCTCTAAAACGGGGCTGTTTTATTGCCCCCAGTGCAGAAGTGAGAAATGGTCAGAGCTGGCACTTCCCACCTTCTCTGGGGCCAGAGGTGAATCGGCCCAGGCTTCTCAGGGGCCAGCATCTTACCAGGAGCATCTGAAGATTCTCATTTGCGGATAAGCTGGCTCCCAGCTGGTGGGAGACCTTAGGTGTAACCACATCCAGAAGCAATGGAAACTTGCTGACAGTTCTACTCAAGCCATCATGCACATGTGATTTGAACTGAATTAAGTGGGAAGCCGGAGTCCATGCCAGAGGTGAAGTGGCACCCGAAACAGGCAAGACTGGAGAAACCAGTTAAAGAATACCGCAAAATCATCTCCAGAGCTCTGCAGGCAACAGTCTGGAATGAGACAGTGAGCAGAACTGACAAGTGGCCACCGAAGGATGTGGAGAAAACGTTGCCTTTTGTTTTGACACGTGTGTGTTTGTATGTTTTCTGATACAGCGCGCCATAGGCAATGCTTTGCTGTCTTCTTTTTCCACCAATATCTCATGACTTACATTTCCGTGTCAATAACATGTTAATTGCTGTGGCTTTTTATTGAAGTGTCCTTTGCCTATAATAAGGTACAGATTTGAAGCACACAGTTTCGTGAATTTTGGGAAAAATGTGAACACCGGTAAAGGCACCATGCCAGTCAAGATATAGAACATCTCCAGGTTTTAGCAGGCTGCCCAGATATTGTGACATTTTAATCACCGTGCAGCACCCAAATATGGATGTGTTTTACTTACATAAACCCTAACTGGCAGTCATTTAGGTAGTTTCGAAATTTTTGTTGGTATGAATACTGATGCAATGAATATCACTTTAGCTAACTAAATTTGCATAGCCTTAAATAATTTCTCAGCAAAAAAAATTGCTAGAATTGTAATTCTTGGGTCAAAAAGGATTAGGTTTAGTAATTATTAGGTCCAGGATGTCATTTAGGCTTTTGATACATATTGACAATTTTTCCTCGAGAAGGATTATACTGATTTTCACACTCACCAGGAATACATTAGAGTGCGTTTTTCCTCCTCTACATCCTGCGTATGCTTTCTGCTTGAATCCTATCTCTTCGGATAGTATTACTAAGACCATGTTTTACATTTATGTGTGTTTTTGCAGTATATCTTTGCCCATTTTATTTTTAACCTGTGTTTTAAGTTTCTCCTACACATTGCCTAGAATTATACGTTGTTTGTCCAATCTGATAGTCTTCAACTTTTAGTAGAGAATTTCAATGCCTTCACATTTGTTAGGTAACTGATATTATCCGCTGTCACGTCTACCATCTTAATTTATACTTCCCAGAGTTTATAATTCCTTGCTGCCTTACTTTCATCTTGGTCCTGATATTTTGTTAAACTGACCAAAGCTTTTGTTATTTTAAGTCCTAGATTGTTTCTTCCACTTTAAAAAAGTCTATTGGAGCCAATATGTCTATACCAAGAATTAAATCGTATTAAATACCTTATTTAGCATTTGTTAATCTAGACTCATTGCTTACTATAGTATACTTTTTTTAATTGAAGTACGGTTGCCATAGTTTACTTTTTATGCCAACTTTATTAGGTTATGCTGGTAATTGTGATCAAGCGAAGCTTATAATAACAAGATGTGGTAGCTATTGATTTTGTCAGCCCATCAAAGCTTACCACCCCGCTCTTTCTTACAACAGACACTGCTCTTTGAGCCACAGGGATGTCATAGGAAGCAGGCCTGATAAACTGTAAGAGTTCATTCTCCCAACAACAAAGGACCAACCAATCAGAACCCTTCCCTGATTATGAATCCAGAAAGAAAGCCCACTTCCTCCGCTGGGATTTCCATTCTCCTTTGGGGTCAACGATCACCAAGTTGGCAGACGTATTTATAGAGGTGTCCTATCTACAGTAGGAGCAAAGGAGGCAAGGACAACGCAGGCAGGGTCCCCAGCAGGAAAGAGATGGCACACTCAACTTGAGAGAGTTTACGGAGGTTTCATCAAAGGACCACTTGTTAAGACACAGGCATGGTGCTGGGAAGCCAGAGGGGGTAGTGCAGTAACTGGAGGTAAGAGCAAAGGGACAAGGGCAAAGAGTAGTTCCTGGGGGCACCTGGGTGGCTCAGTGGGTTAAGCCGCTGCCTTTGGCTCGGGTCATGATCTCAGGGTCCTGGGATCAAGTCCCACATTGGGCTCTCTGCTCAGCGGGGAACCTGCTTCCCTCTCTCTCTCTCTGCCTGCCTCTCTGCCTACTTGTGATCTATCTCTGTCAAATAAATAAATAAAATCTTTAAAGAAAACAAAAAAAAAGAGTAGTTCCTGGAACCCAAGGAGAGAACCATGCAGAAAACACTGTCTTTAGAGGAGCAACAATCTTTGGTCCAAGGGTAGAGCCAAGACGACCCATGATAAATCCCTAGACCACTCTCTCCTCACCTTCCATCTCCTACTAGACCCTCGCTACTAGGCTAGGCCCAACCAGAAGTCAGGGGGCTCATGGAACCCCAAATGGCACAGTCCATATAGGTCAGCCTCTCAGGGAGAAAACACAGCTGATTCAGAATGGCAAATATGACCGCTGGCACAGCTGATGAGGGCCAGGGCGGCAGAGTGCAAAACAGCCATGGCCTCCTCCAGCCCTGAATGAGTCTTTGTAGTAGGACTTTGTCGCGCCTCCTCTCAAGAGGGGAGGCCTATTTCTCCGCCCCTGAATCTGGTATTAGCCATAACCAGCGTGACACACTGAAGCCTGGAAGAACCCCTGTGCTTTGGGGATTTCCCTCTCCTGCTGTCCTTGGAACTGCAGGCCAGTGTGTGGATGTCCCAAGGCCAGCCTGGTGGAGGAAAAGGACCTCATGGAAGAAAAACAAAGTGCCCAAGCCAACAGGCTGCCAACCGTTGGTCATGCTAGTGAGTCTATCCTAGGCGATCCAGAACCAGCGAGGTCGCTGGCTGACCAAGACTCCTGACAGAGCCAAACGAAGATCAGTCCAATAGACCCACATCAGAAGAATCACCCAAGTAGCCCAGAGAATCATGAGAAAAAACATAATGACCATTGCCTCAAGCTACTACATTTTGGGATGTTTTGTTACCCAGCAAAGCTAGCTGATAATTTGAACGCACCTTGCAGGCTTCACAGCCTCTGTTCCGGTATCTGAGGCCCTTGTCCCTGAAGCTTATTCTATTCCCAATGTCCCTCCCATGAGCCAATCTGTCTTCCTATTGCTAATTTGAGTTGGACTTCTCTCACTTTCAATTAAAAAAAATTGTGAAGCTTTACTTTTTTTTCTCTGTAATCTGATATAGTTTAAAATGCACAGAAATCCTTCATTCCTCTCAAGTTTAAGACCATTTACCCACGAAGCCTATAATTTTGGGAGAAGAAAAGTTTCTTGGGCAATGTTCTCATTTCTTTTTTGGTTACTCGCCTATTCTGGTTTCCAATTTCTTCCTGCGACAAAATTGGCAAGTCAGAATTTCCTAGAAAATCATCCATTTCAACCAGATTTTCAAACACATTTTTATACATATTCATACATTATATATATATATATAAAATATATATGTACTCTTTTTAATATGTACATTCTTTTTAAATCCTCTATTTTCCTGTTATTAAATCTTAAACATTTAGCTCATGATTTATCATTGTTAATATATTTCTTCATAAAGTAAGACTGGATTTAAAAACACAAACAGAAGGGGCGCCTGGCTGGCTCAGTTGGAAGAGTATGTGACTCTTGATCTCAGGGTCATGAGTTCAAGCCCCACACTGGGTGCAGGGATTAAAAAATGAATTTAAAAAAAATTTTTTTAATCAAATAAACACACAAAAGGATACCCTCTGCATCAGTGTGCATCATCTTTAACTGCCTTGACCCAGTGACGTAATCGGGAGGTCACAGGGTCTAAAATGGGCTTTATTCTGCATCTTGACTATAAACAATAAGAAATCATTGCTAAAACCATAAAACATTGAAGAAAGTGTCTTTAGACAAAGCAGCTAAAGAGTCCTTTTGTAATTTCTGTACTGCTGGCACAGAGCCCTTGCTCAAAAAAATTAGCTCTTATCATTGGCTATTATTCCTTGGCAGGTCACAAGGTATATCCTGCATCTCTTCTTCAGTAGGAAAGACTCATCCAGGTACTAATAATAATTCAGAAATCATTTGCTGAGTGCCCTTTTTTTGGGGGGGGGACCCAGACACTATTCTGGATGTGACTCAAGCAGTCTCTCATTGAATATACACTGAAGAAAGAAAAGAAAAAAAAGAAGAAGAAGAAGAACTATGATTTAGGTATTATTTCCCCCATTTTAAAGAGATGAACTACGGATCACAGAACTTGAATTATTTTCCCCAGATCCCTGGAGCAGTAAGTAAATGAGAGCAATGGAATTTGACACCAAGGTTTTCTGACTCCAAAGTCCAGGCTCTTCTCTCAGACTTGGAGGTTGTGTGTCAAGTCCCGGAAATGGAGACAGCAATTACCTCAGGAGGGCATGCTCCGGGCAGAGGACTGTAGACAATTATCAGCACATTCAAGATTCGGGGATCGAGAGAGTAATCGAAAGGCCCTCAACTACTCGTACCAAGGGCTTCCTGTGTGGCGGGCCCTGGGCTAAGCACTTTCACGCAATGTCTTTTTCATCTGCTTGCTGTTGATGCTGTTGTGTTTGCTGTTACCTCTTTTCATTTTAAGAGTATTTTTTAAAAATATATTACAACAAACCTATGCGGCTGGTGCTAATATCCTAGTTTACAGTGAAGGAAACTGAGACACAGAGAAGGAAAATGACCCACCTGAGGTCCCCTCATGAGTAACTTCCAGAGTCAGGACCTGACTTCACCTATGTCTGACTATAGAGCCCACAGTCCCAACCACCAATGTCTTTGGACATGATCAAGAAATTGCCTAGCTTCCCATTTGTAGCTGGAGATGGTAAAGTCATACAGGAACATGGGGGAGGGGAAAAATGAGATGTGTCCTCCTGCGAGGTTGGCTAGGACTCCCCGAAACCCCGAACTGACATCTGTGGGTTTTTTATGAAGTCCAGCGGGATGGTCCCCAGGAATTCTGTTCTACCACTCAGGTCAACAGGATCTCAGGAGACTGACCAGAGACTCTTCCCCTATCACCCCATGAAGAGTGGAGTCTTATTTCTTTCCCCCTTGAATCTGAGCTTAGCCATTGGACTACTTTGTCCAGCGGGACATTATCAAACACGGTATGTGTTTGGGTCACATTCTCTTGCTCTTCTCGGAGCCCTGAAACCACCATGTGAACAAGCCAGAGTGAGCCAGGAGAAGGATGACAGGTTATGTGGAGGAGAACCAAAGGCCCAAGCTGACAAGCTGCTCACTGCCAGTCATGTGAGTGGGGCCATCATAGATCATCCTCCAGACACAGCTGAGAACCCCTTAATTTTGTGCCCAGGGCAAGTATCTCGCTTGACTCACTCTAGTTCTGGCCCCAAGACACAAGTCCCCTTTTCGCGTTCTGAGAAGATCTCTTGGAAGGCTGTGTTTGTGGGTAGTACTTTAAATGCTGGGTAACTAGAATGGCATGTCTATGGAGGTACAGAGACTTGGTCTCTCTACAGGGTCCAAGAGACAGCAGAATTGAGAGTTTCCAGCCAGGAAAGACCAAGACCATGCCTGCAGATGACCAGAAGTTAACACCCAAGAACTCTGCCATATCTTAAGGTCCTCCATTTGGCCAATGCCTCTATGTATTGTCTATTCTCATTTGCATGGATTGGTTGGGTCAGTAGTTGAAGTCACTGGGACAGAGCCTGGTTCATGAAATTTCCTCACGTGGCCTGATACGCCTAATATGGACCTCTCTGTAGAAAAACACCAACTACACAAAGTTCTACTAATGTCCAGAATATTCCCTGGCTCAGACGGGGCTTTGAAGAGCAGAGGGGTAGAAGATGGAGCCTAGCATGTTCTCTTTGCATAGATAGAGACCATGCCTGCCTGCTCCATGAGTTCATTTGCACACCGGTTCCTCCAAGGTCACCCAGGAGGAGGGCATCCCTCCATGACTGCAGGAGTCTCACCAGCAGCCAAGCAAGAGCCTGGCCAGGTTGGTGAGCAGGTGTGGCCAGATCTTTAATCACATCACCAGCCATGGACAGGAAAAGGTCAATGAACTGAGTCAAGCCAGTTGAGGAGTCTGGACAAATTCATCATCGTTGCTGCCAGCTGACCTTCTTGGAACTGTGTCCAGAGTTAGAATCATTCCAAGTCAGCTGCCAAATCCTATGCATGCTGGCTGCAGGGAGTACTGCCTTCCCTCCCCAGCCTCGACGCAATGAATGGCAGGGCTGCTCCATTCATACAGACAGGGGTCTCCTACCGCTCATGGAGCCTACGCACTCCTCAGAAGGCCTGCCAAGTGGCAGGCAGAAGGCCTGCTAACTCTTCAGACTTACGTGGTAGCCATCTGTCCTTGCCACCTGCCCAACATACATTCCCTGTTCATCATTATCACCGCCATCATCATCCTCAAATGCTTGGCTCTTGCCATGAACCCACTGGGCACTCCTAACAAGGCTAGAAGATGGGAACGATGATTTTAACCATTTTTCAGCAGAAGGATCTCAGGCACAGAGAGTTAAGTACTTTGCTTTTGCCCAAGGTCACACATATCAGAACCTAGGCAAGCTGGCGCCATCCACAGTCCACGATTTTAGCCAGTACACTCTGCTTCCCTAGTTCTCTGAGGGACCATGCCTCCCTGACTCTTAAAATCATGGGGTGGTCACACGGGGTTTCCTCGCCAGGGCGTAGGCACCTGACCAGACCTGGCCAATCAGAGTAACCATCCTTCTGGCTCCAGGTAAAGCGCAGTATGATGATATGTTAGCTCTTGTCATGGATGAGACAGAAGACCATAGGTATCTCAGACATCACCCTCCCTTAGGAGCAAAGCAAGCCTTCCTAAAACTGAAACCAAGACAGGAAGCCTAGCCAAGGAAGGGAGGAAGTAAGTTCAGCACTTCGATTCACTGTGTCTGAGGCCAGTCTACCCTCGGGCTTTTCAGCTTCCAGGACCAAAAGTTTCCTTTTCCTCATAAGCCAGGCTGAGTGGAGTTTCTATCTCCGGTAACACAAAAAGCCAATGAACCTAGACCAGATACAGGAAACACCGTCCTCTTGGCTGCCGTATGAGACTCAAATCTCAGGCTGCAGGAACCTTCAGAGCTCTATAATGGAGCCAGCCTGTCCCCCCAAACCTCCCTGCCTATTTTCCTGGGGATGAGAGACAGAATTACACTAAAAGGGCCATGAAGCGTGGTCTCAGAGAACACGGTGAATAGCCGCATCTTCATCTCTGCAAACAAATCTGGAAGGGCTTTCATCATTCATGCTCCATGGGATCCTTAAACCCAAGTACCAGTTTCCAAGCAAAGGGACTGTCGTCCAAGCTCCAGAGTGTCCGTGTTGCTATGATGACAGTTATATCCCTGATTTGCAGTGAAAGGGCAGATGACCACTTACAGAAGGACAACAACAGTCCACAAATGCAATGACAGAAGGCAGTCACCACTCACTTCTGGCAAGCTGTCCGCTGTCATGTCTAAGTGGGTAAGGACAGGACCAGTAATGAAGACCATGCCAATGCGGAAAATTCCAGAAAGGTGAGCCAAAGCAGGAACAAAATCAGAGAACCAGGAGTGAGAGCTGCACATGGAGTCTGCTGAACGCAGCTCATCACTGAGACAAGGGAGGAGCGTGCATGGTGGAAAGGTCTACCAGGGCAGTTTCAGCAATGTGGACAAGAGTACCCCCCAAAAATGAGACTTTACCAAGAGGAGCTTCTTATCTCACATATGCAGTCTGGGTATAAGAGAACTCACAGTGGGCTCAGCAGCTCACCAATGTCATCAATGACTCGGGTTCTTTCGACTCTTCCACTCTGCCATGCTCAGGAGGCAAGTACATCTCCCTCATTAACGCAAAAGTGCTGCCACAACCCCATCCATTGCATCCTCACACAAAAATACCCAACAGAGAAAAAAAAAAAAATACCCAACAGGAAAAAGGAAGGGATGTCCACCCTCGTCAGAAAGGAAAGTCTTTCTTGAAAGCTCTGCGCAGACTTCCCCCAAGGCCCCCCTGAGTAGGACTGGGTCACATGATCATTCACTAACTACAGGGGAGCCTGGGATGCAAGTATCAGGCATTTCCAGCTTTTAGCATGAGAGGCAGCCTCTGCCAGAAATAAGAGAGCAAGGCCTAGGAATGGCTATTGAGGAGGTAATCAACAATGAACCACAAGCTTTGGACAAACTTAAACCAAGGCTTTTGCCATATCCTTATAGAACCCATGGGGTCATTCACTTAAGAGTTTCCTTAAACCGGGGCACCTGGGTGGTTCAGTGGGTTAAAGCCTTTGCCTTTGGCTCAGATCATGATCCCAGGGTCCTGGGATCGAGTCCCAAATCAGGCTCTCTTCTTGGCAGGGAGCCTGCTTCCCCCTCTCCCTCTGCCTGCCTCTCTGCCTATTTGTGATCTCTCTCTGTCAAATAAATCAATAAAATCTTAAAAAAAAAAAAAAAAAGAGTTTCCTTAAACCAATTTATCTTTTGTTTAACCTGACTTTTACTTGGGTAGGAAATTTTCTTTCTCTACCATAAATTCAAAACCTACTAGAAAATCTACTAGATACATTTTCTAATCCATATTAAAGTAAGTTCATACTGATTAAAATAAAATTTATTTGCCTGTTTTACCCAGAAGGATCCCCTGCCCCACCAACAGTAGCCAGGCTTTGGGATTCATGGCAGCAGGATAAACCCATTTTCCTCCTAATTCTTGGGCCCTGTAATCAAGAATTTGCTAACAAAGAGCTGTAAAGTGCATCTTAAGGTACCACCCTAACTACCTTGTAAGAACAGCAGGACCAATTTAGCATCTCACCACCACTCTCCATGCCCCTGCCGTAAAGATGAAGACATTTAGCAATATCACGGTAGGGGAAGCAGCTGGTTTGCCCTACTGTCCAACCCCACTCCCAAAATGTTTTGTTTTGTCCTTCCTGTTAAAATGAAAAAAGTCGCAGAGGCTATAGGGACCACCCCATGTTTTGGAATATGAACAGCCCCTCCATTTTGGGGTGGGGGTCTAAGCACAGCCTTCTTTACCCAAAAGGATGCCCTGACCGTGGCTGGAGAGAGGGGACGAGCGCCCGGTACTTACATCAGAGGCTGGGCCTTTGTCGGCACCTGGGCAGGAGAAGGTGACGAATTCATGGCACCGCTTGTGCACGACGAAACAGCAGACTGCAAAAGAGAAAAGAAGGGTAGGAAGTTGGGGGGGGTGCAGAGGCAAGTGGGGAAGAGAGGGAAGGGGGGGGAGAGATCATTAAACCTGGACTTCACAACAAGAAAGGTCTTACAGCAGAATGAACAATGGCTTCAGCTTCCCCATCTTGCCCTTTGCGGCAACCACTCTGCTGTGGCATCCTACAAATCCGTTCAACTTCTAAAGGTAACCCGGGTTCAGAAGATCACAAATGCTCAAAATTCCACCCCCTCCCCAAAGATCCCTTCAGCTGTCAGGTCTTGTGCTGGTTTTGAAACAGGATGTGGTTTCTTAGATCGGCATGAAATAGTAGTCGGCTTGGGTTTAGGTCCAGAATGCACAAGGAGTGCATATATTTAAACACTAGAATCATGCTCAGAGAGACATGCATGATACGAAGGGCCAGGCAGAAAATCAGAGTGAGCAGGCATGGCAGACCTGTGGCCCTCTCTCACCCAGAAGCAATGCCAAAGGACTGCAAGAATGGAGGAAAAACCTGCAGTGTGTCTTTGTTACTCAAGTAGTTTGCAACCAAATACACCCATACATATATTTGAACGTCAATGAGTTAGAGGCAGCTAGAATATGGCTCCCCCACCTGGCGGGGGGGGGGGGGGTGGGGGGCGGGGGGGGGGATTCTACCGCTTGGGGGGAGGGGAGGTCAGAGACTATATATATAAATATATAAATATATATATATTAAGACTTTATTTATTTATTTGACAGAGAGAGATCACAAGTAGGCAGAGCAGCAGGCAGAGAGAGAAGGGGAAGCAGGCTGCCCGTTGAGCAGAGAGCCCGATGCGGGGCTCGATCCCAGGACCCTGAGATCATGACCTGAGCTGAAGGCAGAGGCTTAACCTACTGAGCCACCCAGGCGCCCCAGTCAGAGACTATATTAAATCTACTTTCACTAAATCTAATTGGTGGGATCCTGGAGGATCCCATGCTGTAGAACCACACAACCAACTCAGGATCTTTCCAAAGAACATTCTCAGCAAATGAAAACAGGCCCGGAAAGCTCAAGACGACGCCTCGAAAGACAAGGGACCTGGGCAACATCACAAGAAGACTCGACCTGCCCACCGATCAAAGTACCAGGAAGTACTCCGCCACCTATGAGGTACTCTTGCTGAAGTAATCAAACCCGAATCAGTGCAAGCCTTTTGATCCAACAGCCAATTTACAGAAAATGCAAGTGACAGAGGCAAGTGTTAAATGACATCACAGGGAAGCAATCAGAAAAAAAGAAATTTTTTTAATACACAGCAATGCTCCCTCCTCTGTTGCCCCCCTCCCTGCTCACACGTGTGCTCACGCACACTCTCTCTCTTAAATAAATAAGTAAAATCTTAAAAAAAATAATTTGGGGAGGCATGTAAGTGGCTTGGTTGGTTGGTTGGTTGAGCATCTGACTCTTGATCTCAGCTCAGGTCTTAATCTCAGGGGCGTGAGGGTAAGCCCTGCATTAGGCTCCACACTGGGCATGGAGCCCACTTAAAAAAAAAATTCAGTATGACAGGAAGGAGAAAGGGAGGATTATAGCTGGAATAAAAATTAGTCATGATTGATCATTACTTGAACCCGAGTGATGGACACATGAGGATTATTACGCTAAGCTATCTACCTTAATAAATGTTTGGTATTTTCCACAATACAAAAATTCTTAAGTTCCCATGTTTGGAAACCAAGAAGAGGTCCAAAGGGGCCAATTTCTTTTGCCTTTGCTTACTCCCCTTTCTGTTTTAATAGCTACTGCATTTTATAAGTCATATATGCTTTGTAAAAAGATATTTGTGTTGGGGCACCTGGGTGGCTCAGTGGGTTAAAGCCTCTGCCTTCGGCTCAGGTCATGATCTCAGAGTCCTGCGATTAAGCCCCACATCGGGCTCTCTGCTCGGCAGGGAGCCTGCTTCCTCCTCTCTCTCTCTCTCTCTCTCTGCTGGCCTCTCTGTCTACTTGTGATCTCTATCTGTCAAATAAATAAATAAAACCTTTTAAAAAAAAGATATTTTTGTCAAATCGTGAACACGTGTCCGTGTGTGTGTGTGTGTCCCTCTGTTCCTATAGGTCTATGAATCTTGAGAGAAATTTATGAACAGTGGTCAACAGAAGCCAGTGTTGATTATCTCTTGGCAGTAGGATTGCCGATCATGTGAACCAGACCGATGACATCTGGACAAATCCGCCACAATGACAACTCTGTGACCTGAAGTCTTCTTGAACACCATCTCTAGCCTCGTTCTTTCTTTCTTGTCTAAACACAACCTCAAGTACATCACTGGAACATAATGTCCTTGATGTGCTCTGGAGATATGGCTATGACACACAACTATCCTTGAGCATCTCTCCCAGATGTAATACCAACACGGACTCCCCAGCTTCTGCGGCCATAAAAACAAGTCCTATGGAGGGGTGGAGGCGAGGTAGAGATCTACTTGTTTTGCAGCCACACACTTGTTTTGCTTCTGTCCTTAAGTCACCTTACTAAATCATTTCTTGTCAAACTGGACTTGGCCTTGTTCTTTGGAGGTCATTTTGCATAGAGCTCCCTTTCACAGAACACCCATCATTTTCACTTTCGACCTTACATTTTTCTACATCGTTCAAAACGTTTACCAGGAGTATAGACTAGTTACATAATCAGCTAAAACAACCCTACTCCCATTTTGAAACAAAATCAAGAGTCAAAGGTAAACACGGGTCAGGGGATGAAAAATATTACTGCCCAGTTTGGAAACTCGGGGGTTGGGTGGGGAACCGAATGGGCATGGCTAAAGAAGAACTTGGCAAACTAGAAGTCTAAATTGAGGGACTGTCCCAGAATTCCCCAAAACGGGTGGGAAGGAATCAAAGAAATGCTGCAAAACCTGTACAAGAGAGCCAAAAATGTAATACCCATCTAAAGAGATTCAAGAGAGAAGAGTGAAGGTGTAATCAAAGGAAACAGAAAAAGGAAACTCCCCGAAGCTGAAGAAGAATTTGAGTCATTAAACTCTAAGAAATTATCAAGCATCCACAGGAATGAAGGAAGAAAAGAGTGAGGTGAGGGTATCTGAGATCATTCCAACATGTCCAGCAGGGGCAGGAAGAGGACAGAGGGAAGATTACCAGCAACAGAACAAAAATAGTTTTTTTTAATTATTTTTATTAACATATCATGTATTATTTGCCCCAGGGGTACAGGTTGGTGAATCATCAGGCTTACACATTTCATAGCACTCACCATGGCACATACCCTCCCCAGTGTCCATAACCCAACCACCCTTTCCCTACCCCCAGCAACCCTTAGTTTGTTTTGTGAGATGCAGAGTCTCTTATGGTTTGTCTCCCTCCCGATCCCATCTTGTTTCATTCTTTCCTTCCCTATCCCCAACAAATTCCTCATATTCCTCTCAAATTCCTCATATCAGGGAGATCATATGATAATTGTCTTTCTCTGATTGACTTATTCCATTCACCATAATACCCTCTATCTCCATCCACGTCGTTGCAAATGGCAAGATTTCATTTCTTTTTACAGCTACATAGTTTTCCATTGTATATATAAGAACAAAAATAATTTGGCATCAGATTTCTCCTCTGCAGTTCTGAATTCTAGAATATGATCAAGCAGTATCTTCAAAGGTTTAGGAAAAGTCATTCTGACCTAAAACCTCATACAAAGCCAAACTGATATTCCAGAGAAGGTCCAGAGTAAAGACATTTCCAAAATACAAGGACTTAAAAAACTTACTTCCAAACTATGGAAAGAACCTAGATGTCCATCAACAGATGAATGGATCAAGAAGATGTGGTATATATACACAATGGAATACTATGCAGCCATCAAAAGAAATGAAATCTTGCCATTTGCGACAACATGCTTAGCGAAATAAGTCAAGCAGAGAAAGACAACTATCATATGATCTCCCTGATATGAGGAAGTGGTGATGCAACATGGGGGCTTAAGTGGGTAGGAGAAGAATAAATGAAACAAGATGGGATTGGGAGGGAGACAAACCATAAGTGACTCTTAATCTCACAAAACAAACTGAGGGTTGCTGGGGGGAGGGGGTTTGGGAGAAGGGGGTGGGATTATGGACATTGGGGAGGGTATGTGCTTTGGTGAGTGCTGTGAAGTGTGTAAACCTGGTGATTCACAGACCTGTACCCCTGGGGATAAAAATATATGTTTATAAAAAAAAACTTACTTCCCACAAAAGAAGTGCTAGAGTATATACACCTCGCAAAACAATAACCAAAACAAATGAAAAGGGGTAGAAACAAAAGTGGTGAAAGAAAGGACAAGAAAACAAAGAGGGAGGGGTGCCAGGCTGACTCAGTTGGTAAGCACGCAGACTCTGGATCTCTGGGTTGTGAGTTCAAGTCCCATGCTAGGTGTAGAGATTACTTTAAAAATTAAGAAACTTTAATACACACAGGCACACACACACACACACACACACACACACACACACAGGGAGAGGAGAGGGGGAAGAAACTAAGTCATAAGAAATGGAGGTGGGAGAAGGTCCATAACATGGAGATGCACTAAGAGTCTTGTCTCATTCCTCAAGAGGTTCTAGATATTAAGAAACCCCATGTAAGGCATTTTAAGTTTGAATATGCGTGTTAACCATTGAGAACAAAAAGGGCACCTAGGGGTCGCCTGGGTGGCTCAGTGGGTTAAGCCTCTGCCTTCGGCTCAGGTCCATGATCTCAGGGTCCCTCATCGGGCTCTCTGCTCAGCAGGGAGCACATGCCCTTCCCACATGCCCCAATTTCATATAAATATTATTCTTTTCTTTTTCTACTTTTCTACGACATGACTTGCACTTTAAATTCTTTAATCCATCTGTAATTTCATGCCACCTGATGTGCACTGGGAATCTGCTTTGCCACTTTTTTTTTTCCCGAATAGGTAATCAATTGTCCCAATACATTTTATTGAATAACCAGTCCCTTCCCCACTGATCTCAAATGCCAACTTTATTATACCCTAAATAATTATATACGCTGGGGTCTGTCTTTGGGCCTTCTGTTCTGCTCCACTGCTCTGTCTTGGAGTACAGCAATATGGGTTTTAATTATAGTTGCTTTAGAATATGTTATATCTTGGCAGGGCAAGTCCTCTCTCATTATCCTTACTTTCAACATTTTCTTGGCAATCACTGCGTGTTTATTCTTCCAAGTGAACTCTAGAATCGGTTTACAAGGCTTTTAAAAATACCAGTGGAATTCTTATTGGAATTACGTTTAGGCAAGCCCCCGGCCCAAGCCTCACTGACAAAGAAACACTCACCGGAACGTTGCCTGAAATTGTCTCAAACTTAGTAATTAAATTCCAGACAGCTGACACGTTCACCACGAGTCTTTCTCTGAGGAATAGGGTGTCCCCTTGTTAAAAATCTGACTTCATGTGTCCCGGCCAAGTCTTTGATTTTCTCTATACATTTCTCACTTCGTATTAGAGGAGGGAACCTTTTTTTAGGTGATTGTGATTTGGACATTTGTTTCCCATTTTGTTTTCCAACTGGTGGTGGCTGACACATAGAGAAGCAATATATTTATTTTGTACACTTTTTTTTAAATTTTTTAATAGGTTTTGGTGGGCTTCTGATTGCTTTCCTTGAGTTTTCCAGGTGGAGAATCACATTAGTTCCATTTACAATATTTTCCCTTTACCCTCTCTGATAGATAAGCCTCGTTTCTCTCCTAATCTTCCTCCCTCTTCTCTTGTTTCCATGTCGGTAACTTTCAGAACACTGTGGAACAAAAGGGAGCAAAACAGTCCATTCTGAGCTTTTCGCAGCTTGACTCCTGCCGCACTCTTCTCAAACTAACTCTTGCCATTGTTATTTGCCTTGGAAACCGTCCATGGTGTTCTTCTCAATATGTGTCCCCCGTGCGTGCTCACCTGGGATGATGAAATATCCCTTCTCATGCCTTCCTCGCCGTGTATTATTAGGGAGTCTCGCTTTTTATTTTTTCCAGAGGTTTGTCTTGTCCCCTTCATCGTCTGTTCTATTATTCTACCATTAGATAGTCTTTTTTTTTTTTTTAAGTAGGCTCCACAGCCAGTGTGGAGCCCAACACAGGGCCTAAACTCATGGCCCTGAGATCAAGACCTGAGCTGAGATCAAGAGTCAAAAACTTGGGGCACCTGGGTAGGTCAGTGGGTTCAGCCTCTGCCCTCAGCTCAGGTCATGACCCCAGGGTCCTGGGATCGAGCAGCCCCGCATTGAGCCCCGCATCGGGCTCTTTGCTCAGCCGGGAGCCTGCTTCCCTTCCTCTCTCTCTGCCTGCCTCTCTGCCTACTTGTGATCTCTGTCTGTCCAATAAATCAATAAAATCTTTAAAAAAAAAAAAAAGAAAAGTCAGAAACTTAGCTGACTTGAGCCACCCAGACATCCCCTTTTCTACCATTAAAGACATGGATATATTTCTCAGTTCAACTGCAGTTTTTTTCTTACCCCTACATTATTCATTGCTATTTGTACTTTTATTTGTCCCGCTTAGTTTAATTGTACTATTTACTCATATTGTACGTGTATGAGTTCCTGGTTAGGAGTATGAATTTGGGAGTCAGACGGCCTGGCTTGGATCCTGCAACATTTGCAAACCGTAATACTCGGGTGCATTCCCTTTTCCCCTGTGCCTCAGTTTCTTCTCTGGAAAATGAGGGTGATAACAAAGCATCCATATCATAGGGAAGTTGTCGGAATTAAATGAGTTAATCCAGGCTCGGAACTGTGCCTGGCACGTCCTGAGTATTCAACAAAGGCCTGCTGCTACTTACTGTTCTTTCTCAAGCGCCTTGAATGAACTGCTCAGTTCACGTATTCCCACCCTTCTTCATGAAAAATTAAAGATTTTACGGGCACCCGGGTGGCTCAGTGGGTTAAGCAGCTGCCTTTGGTTCAGATCATGATCCCGGGGTCCTGGGATCGAGCCCCACATCGGGCTCCCTGCTCAGTGGGGAGCTGCTTCTCCCTCTGCCTCTCCTCTTTCTCCCCCCTAGCTTGTGCCCTCTCTCTCACTCCCTCTCTCAAACAAATAAATAAAATCTTCAGAAACAATTTTTTTAATTAAACGTTTTAAGGCTAAAAACCTCCCTCACCAGTACAGCATTGGTGGCATCCTGTGTCTTTTTTTTTTTTTTTAAGATTTTATTTATTTATTGGACAGAGGGAGAGCACAGGTAGACAGAGAGAGAGAGAGGAGGAAGTAGGCTCCCTGCGGAGCAGAGAGTCAGATGTGGGGCTCGATCCCAGCACCCTGGGATCATGACCTGAGCCGAAAGAGGCTTTAATCCACTGAGCCACCCAGGTGCCCCGGCATCCTGTGTCTTAATACAGAGTTGCCACTGTTAAGCTTTAAACAGCCAGCCCTGCTACTTTTCTTTATAGTCTTGTAGTCAGTTAGCCCATCATGGTTCTCATTTCTTTCTCGCCCCTGGGACTGTTTAGAGAAGCTGTTTCCCACCACCACCATTTACCAGTCATCTTGTCAGTCTTTCTTCCAAACATCTAAACCATCCATTAAGGTCTTCAACATCCTCAGTCCCTTTGATAGAGAGGGGAATCCGCTCTACTTTCCTGGCATCTGCTCCAATTCCAATATATAAGTGGTATTTAGTAAACCAGTACTTTGTGAGTGAATAAACAAAAGAATGGATTACCATCAGCCACAGACAAAGAAGAAAGCCCGGTCAACCTCGTGGTGCACGTAGCTCCCAGCTGGCCTTGCAATGACCACCACCATGGACACGGACGGGGGTAGTGGTACTAGCCACTGTCAAGGTCTCTTGAACGCAGCCATCCAGTGAGCCACGAAAATAAATAATCCATCCTCAGCAAGGCAGAATCAAAGTGCCAAGTGATTTGATTATCCTGTAGGGCACATACCCTATGGAGAAGCTGGGAACATACTGGAAAGCTGATGAGCTTCTGGTGCATGAACTTCCTGTCTACACTGTGTTTATCAAAGTTGTGCAAATCCAATTCCCCATTAACTAAAACACTATAAAGAAAAGTAGTAGGGCTGGCTATTTAAAGAAACAAACTAAATCCTTTTGTGATACAAATAAACACCCCCTCATTTCTGTTTGGCAAATTCAGGGTAAAACCAGTTTTGCTTAAATAAGAGACAACACTTACTGAGCTGATGAAAGTCGCACCAGGTCCTACTTTCAAACAGGTACCTGGTAGGAGCCAAGAATTCCTCGAGGCTTCATGGTTTATTCAACAGCTCTTTGCTCTGCAGAAGTTAAAAGCCTGCAGCCTACAGCCTTTGGAAGCCAGCCTGTAGCCATGCTTTATTAGGATGACACAACAGAGTCACCAACTCAAATGCTAGAGGCCAGGTGAGCAATGACAATGTCTGAGAATGCAGGCAGGACCTGTCTAAAAGGGGGAACTGCCACTCAAATCCAGAAGACAACGAGATAAAGCTCCAGCTCTGTCCACCTCCACCCCTCCCTTATTCCGTGTTAGGTCGGGAAGGTCCCTGGCCAGCTTTGTATGCGGAAGAATGCCTTCCCCCCAACCCTCATCAAACATATCCACATCCAAATCCCTGGAATGTAGAGATGTTACCTTGCATGGGAAGAATGGACTTCGCGGGGGCGCCTGGGTGGGTCAGTGGGTTAAAGCCTCTGCCTTCAACTCGGGTCATGATCCCAGGGTCCTGGGATCGAGCCCCACATTGGTCTCTCTGCTCAGCAGGGAGCCTGCTTCCCCCTCTCTCTCTGCCTGCCTCTCTGCCTACTTGTGATCTCTGCCTGTCAAATAAATAAATAAAATATATATTTTTTTAAATGGACTTTGCAGGTGGGATTAAATTAAGGATCTTGAGATGGAAAATTATTCTGGATTATACTGATGGACCAATGTCATCACAAGGGTCCTTACCAGATGGGGCCAGGAGGGTCAGAGGAGGAGATGTGACAACAGAAGCAGAGGTTTCGAGTGATGACGCCTTTGCTAGAAAGGAACACAGGCCAGGGAGTGTGGGTGGCCTCCAGCAGCTAGAGAAGGCAAGGAACAGATTGTCCCCTGGGGCATCCAGAAGGAAGGTAGCCCTGCCCACACCTTGATTTTAGCCCCATAAGACCCATTTTCAGACTTCTGACCTCCAGAATGATAAGATTATAAATCTGTGTCATCATAAGCCACCGTGTTGGCACTAACTTGCTACAGCAGCCACAGGAAAACAATGTCCCAGTTGATCCCAGAAGCAGAAGACCCAGGAAACTTCTCCAGAGCATCTGCCGCAAGAACGCCTTGGGACGCCAGCTTCGTTTCGCACCACACCCCACCCCCCAAGTCCCGGTTCTAGCCACTGTAACTTATTCATTGCATCCCAAAAGGACTGAATCAAGTCATCAAAATTTCTTTTTTTTTTTATTTTTCTCTTTGGAGTTGATTCTTCCCTACTACCTTATTCTCACTGGGGTCTCCAATGGAAAGCGGACATTCCTCCAAGCAGCCTTTGTCCGGGAATCCGCATGCCCCCCGGGACAGAAATCTCAGCCCTGGCTGCAGGTATCTGTGGTGAGAAAAGAAAGAGACGGGGCCTCGGGCCTTTTCTCAACTCCCATCTGTCTCAGGAGGCCTCCAAAACAGCCAGCTTTCGAGGGAGAAAATCCTGTCTTCTGCCAAGAGTTCCAGGCCAGGCCCGTGGGATCCATTGGACGTAGGTGTGAACCCACATTTCCCAGCTAGAAGCTGAAGCTCTTCACCCCGCCTCGCGGAGACTCTGTCTGTCTTCTCCAAAATGGGAATAAGCATCTACTCTCAGAAGGGCTTTTGCAGAAGCTCTAATGAGACGAGAAACACAACGAGCGCAGTGGAAAGGGTCATTCGGGTTGGAGCCACCAGCGGGCAAATCTCGCTTTGCAAAGACTGGAGAGGATCTCTTTTTCCTGTGGAGTCGAAGCTGATCCACAGGCATGGAACTCGGCCTCGCGCCCAGGATGAGGCGGCGCTCCCCCAGAGGTTGTCCCGAACCGTCTCTGCCATCCAAGGCCTCGTTTCCACCCAACCCCTGGCTCCCTGGCTTTCAGAAGACCGACCCAACGCGGCCATGCCACTTGAGGTCACGAAGGGCCGTCACATCCAGGCTGTCACCTGAACCACGCCACAGCCCTGTGAGGACCATGTGCTGACCTGCGTTGGTATCAACAGGGCGGCTGATGCTCAGGGAGAAAGGACGTGCCCGAGGGCACCCAGCGTGTCCATGGCATCGTCTGTGTTTGAAACCGGGTCTGTCTTCCTCTGGAGCCCACACGCCACTTAACACGGTGTCGCTGCATTTCTGTTTGTCATCTCCCTCACTGTTCCAGAAGAAATCCTCCCCCGCTTTCCTCACCCCCGCCATCCAGTCAGTTGCTAAATCCTACTGAATCTTCCTTCGCAACATCTTTTGTGCCATATCTTCCCGTGCGTTCCCCGCTGATGCCACCCTAACTGTCCCTCGTGACTCAGACAGGCACTCCTGTCACCGAGCCTTAACTGGGCTCCCCAGAAACAAAGGAGTCCACCTCGACAGCTCACCCCTAGGCGCCGAAGTTTTCCACAGCCTCTTCCAAAGGAGACGAGGTTACCCGTGTCGCTGTGAAATCTGAATGAGACGTCATGTACAAATGCACAGAAGTGAGGCACCTGGGTGGCTCAGCTGGTTAAGCATCTGCCTTTGGCACAGGTCGTGATTCCGGGGTCCTGGAATCGAGCCCCGCCTCAGGCTCCCTGCTCAGCGGGGAATCTGCTTCTCCCCCTGACCCTCCCCACTCTCGTGCTCTCTTGCTCTCTCAAATAAATAAATAAAATCTTCATTTTAAAAAATGCACAGAAGCAGGACACAAAGTAAGTGCTCAACAAAGGTTCATTTATTTCCTTCGAGGTTAGAGGGGTTCGCCAGATAAGCCTGGCAGCCATCCTGCCTGGATTCGACACCAGGCTGTATTTATCAGTTCTATGACCTTGAATGAGTCCATTGACCTTTTTGTGTCTCCGTCTCCTAGCCTAGAAGATAGAAATATCAACAGTACTTTCCTCACAGAGTTGTTACAAGGATTGAGTGAATAAATCTAAGCATAGTGTATGGACACAACAAGTGCCAAACAGATACTAAGTATTGTCGGTGAGATTCCTACCTGCTGTCCTCTACCCCAGTGAGCCTATGCCCTCTGAGAATTATTCATGCTCTGAAAATTCACTTTTTATATTACTTCCCTTCTCCGACACATTCCCTGGCTGCCCCGCTGCCGGAAGCTGCATTGTCCAACTGGTCCCATGGGGTTATGCCAATTTAAATTAATCAGGTAAAAATTCAAAATTGAGTTCCTCGTTCACACTAACCACATTTCAAGTGCTTAAGAGTCACATGTAGTGAGCAAGTACCATCTTGGACGCTCATCGCAGAAAGTCGCATTGGACGGCGCTGGCCAAAGGATAAACAGTGCGCGGTGAGAATTTCTTTTGAAAACGGAATGCCATGCTTACGGTTTCAAACGCAAACACTGCAGAGGCGCACACAGTTGAGAATCACTACTTTACTCCATCATTGGAGGGAACTGTTCTCTCCAGTTTCTTGTGTGTCCTTCTAGAAATATTCCTTGCATATGTGTGAGCCCACGTGATACCTATATGTGGAGTGAGACATTCTGTATTTCCTTTTTGGGTTTTTGGTTGTTGGTTTTTTTTTTCCCCCTAAATCTCTGTCCCTTTTGTTTTCCCCACGTGATTCAACTCTGTACCACAGGTTCTCAGCCCTGGAGACACTGAGTCCCCTGAAATTTTTAAAAACATATCAGGGCCCAGGACCCACCGCCAGAGATTCTGATTAAGCGCGAAAGGGGGCAGGGGGCAGGGACCGGGTAGGGGGGCAGTTGGAGGACAGGTACATTTAAAAAGCCCCCCAGGTGATTCCAATGCTGAGAAGTATGTTGATCTGCACCCCCACTGAGGCTTCCCCCCAAAACTGACACATCTGCAGGCCTGTTCCGGACCATTCTGGTCCTGCAACTGCATTTTATTCTGTTTCTTTACCCGGTCTCACAGGGAATTCCTAAAGCTCTGAGGATGGTGATTTCCTCCCGCAAGAGGGGGAAAAGCAAGAGCAAACTTTGTTTATCAAGAGCCAAGCCCTACGGAGGTTGGGGGTTCAGAACACAAAAGCAGAAGCGCCAACCACGCTACCCAGTCAGCAGTGGCAGGAAAGGAATGTTTTCCTTTAGAGCATTACCAGACTTATTTAACTAAGCAAGATAAAGCAGTGGAACCAACAAGAAGGAAATAATGGGCCTCAGAAGTCAGTAAACCCATGAGAAGAAAACCACCCCCCCCCGCCCTTCTACAAACCCCAGGGCAGGACAGCAGCTGGGAGCATCCGGCTGGTTCGGATGACACGTGGAGGCTGTTCTCGACCCCTTGGCCTCTCCCCTTTTGATCAGGCCCCAAAGGTGGGGGCAGCAGGACATAATGGCATGGCCTAAGTGAAAATATCAACATCCCTTCATTCACCAGGCATCTCTAGCCCTAGGAGCGCACGCAGATCAGAAGAGCTGCTCCTGAAACCAAGTATTGTGGGTGTCTCTTTTCTCTGCCTAACCAGCGTCCATCCTTTGTGTCTCTTCCCCTTTGGAAAACTGTCCCCTTCTGACCCTCAATTGCGGCGACCCACCTAAGGTGGTCTTCACCTTCTGGCTCCCGGAGGGTGGACGTAGGGATGGGCATGAGACGAAGCTCCCCAGGGAGAATCAGTTTCAGGACTTTTGCTGGAATTATTAGGAAAGAGGATGTTCTTTCCGGAAGTATTGCTAAGCTGGTAGGGACTGTGTCCACATCTGCCACCTTTATTATCTGTTCTGAGAGTGAGTCCAACAAAGAGAAAAGCAGAGCTAAGAGATCTCTGATGGCCGCATATGAGCACCTGGATCCACCCAGGCCTGAATCCCCACCCCTCAACATTTCTACGTAAGTCCTAAACTCCCTTGTTGCCTAAACCAACTTGAATTGGGTTTCTGTTCCTTCAGACCAAGGGACTTCTGACTAATAAACCAAAAGGTGAGAAGCTGGAGACTGTCTGGTGAGGTCCCCTATTCTCTCCTGTTTTCCATGTATTCCTATAAATAAACTCTTTCCTTTTTTTAATTAGGGGTCTGGTATTAAGAGCACTCAATTCAATCAGTCTATTTGGGGGAACCGAGGACAGGTGGGGATATAGTGCCTCACTTTTCCCTTAATTCCTATAAATAACGCAGCCCTAGAAGAAGGGGAGTACACCTAAGAGTTTGCTCTGTAAGGAGATACACCAATTGACAAGTCTCCTTTATCCACAGACACCTGTTGCTTGGGTTTCTTTTCTGTAAGTGCTGGTGGGATGGGCACAAACTCCTCGCTGATGCAACTGTGATTTACACCATCTGCCTACTTCTAGCTCCTACCCCTGCATGTGAAGGGGTGACCACAGAGCCCTAAGGCCAAAGCCTTTCTTGACATGACAATGAGTCACATCCACCAAATTGTGTCTTGGGAGCTGGGTGACTTGAAACCCAGAAATAAATCAATTCCTATCAATCTCAGTCCCCCAAGTCACTCTATTTAAAAGCAAATAGAAAGCTGAATTCTCTAGCTTACAACTCTGCCAGCAGTTTGGCTGGGGGGTGGGGGTGGGGCGTGGGGGGGGGCTTCTATGTGAGTATTTGTAAAAATCACCAAATCAAAAACAGGGCCATGGATGTTATACAGAGTATCTGTTGGTTTTGCCTGCCCAGCACGCACTGCCCCTTCTTCTGGGAACTGGCATATTGATTTTCCTTTGGGAAACCAGCCCTTCTCCATTGTACGTAGTCCTGATGTGTCTATCAGTCAAGGCTGCAGCTCTCCCCGGGACAAGGGCTTGGCCACGTGACCCAACATCAGCCAATCACACTCTTTCTCCTAGGAATCTGATTCTTGAATCAATAGTATCGCCTGGCAAAGGTTGCTCAGTTCCTGCCATCTAGACCTGAGAGTGGCCCTGAACCCTATACTTTCTAAGGCCTGGTATTGTGCGAATGTGGTACCCCTGATGCTTCAGCTGTTTTTTTTTTTTTTTAAGACAACTAGAGTCCATTTCTGTCACTTACAAAGAACCAAACAACCCTAGTCACTTCAAAGACATCTGATCTCACCCCATCCTGATGCAAGAATCCTTCCTATGACATCCCCAAGAGACGGTCCCAAGCCTTCCTTGCACACCTCCAGGACAAAAAGTTCTCCACCTCCTACAGACAACTCTACTATTCTGAAGTTCTTAAAACCGCACAGAAAGGGGGCACCTGCGTGGCTCAGTCGCTTAAGTGTCTACCTTCGGCTCAGGTCATGATCCCGGGGTCCTGGGATCGAGCCCCGTGTCGTGCTCTCTGCTCAGTGGAGAATCTGCTTCTCCCTTTGCCTCTGCCTCTACCCCTGTTCGTGCCTGCTTTCTTTCGCTGTCTCTCAAATAAATAAACAAAATCTTAAAACAAAACAAAAACCACGTGCTTTTTTTCACTATCATATCCTAGTGTTGGTACTTAAAGGAGCTCAATGATTTGACTGACTGGTAGAGATTTGAAGCCAATGACCATGCCCCCCCCCCCCACACACACACACCTGCTTCCCCTGTACGCCCCCTTCCTCTCCAAATATTCGGGTCTACAGGACAAGACCTTCTCACCATCATCCCAGGTGCTCTGACGCCCAGTAAAGTCATAGCAAAAATGTCCTCATGATACTTTCCACTTGCTTTCTGTTTTACTTGAATGAGACAAGCTCACGGTGGAAGATCTACACACAGAAAAGCAGGAAAAAAAAACAAAACACCACACCTAGAAGGAAACATGAAATGTTAACAGCGGCGGTGATCTCTGGTTATAAGGACTTGCGGGTTTTGTTCTTTTAATAACTCTGTATTTCCTTCGTATTTTAAGATAATAAAAGTAAACATAAATTTTAATCAATTTCATGAGGTTTCATCTAATACAAGAGAAAATATACCATTCTAGATGTATAGTTTGATGAGTTTTTGACAGATGGGTTACACCCGCGTAGTTGGCACCATGATCAGGATACAGAACGCTCACACCACCCCAGAAGTGCGCCTGTGCCCTTTTCCAGTTAAGGCCCTCGCCCCACTCCCCACCCCCGACATCCACAGAGCAGCTCTCTCCTAGTGCCGATTAATGGAATCATACAATATGGACTATTTTGTGTCTGCTCTCAATCAAGAATAACATCTTGATTAGTAATGATTAATAATGCAGTTGTCGGTATCAGTAATTAGTTCATTTTTACTGCTAAGTAGTATCTCGTGATACCGTTCCTCCAACATTTCTTTATCTGTTCATTTGTTTGTTAATTGATGTTTGGGGAGTTTTTTATTTTTTTATTTTATTTTATTTTTATTTTTTTTGCCCCCAGTTTCTGGCTCTTCTGAATAAAACTGCTGCAAACGTTCATTTATATGTCTTCGGGTGGATACACAATTTACTTTGGTTAATGGAGCCGCTGTGTCATACAGGAACTCTGTTTAACTTTGTAAGACAGCCACTTGGCTTCCGAAGCTGTGTACCGCTTTATTTCTTAGAATGGAAACAATCCAATACATGGCTTTTTTTTTTTTTTTTTAATCTGCCTGTCGGGGGTCTCAGCAGGAAATGGAATTCACCCTAGATGTTCAATTAAAGACACTAGCAACTGTGGAAAACTGTCACCACACCTATGGCTATAATCTAATGAAACGGGGTAACAAGAACCGAGTGAGCACTGGGACCAAAGAAGAGGGGCCACCTGCCGGGAGCTGTCATGGCGGAGGGAGCCCAGAGACAGAGGGAGGACGTGGAGGGGGACAATACCTCAAGCTCTCCCTCCTCCCCAGCCCCAGGCTCTGCTTGCCCTCTCCCACTGGCCTCACTCACACAAAAGTCAGCCCAGCAAAGGAGCCCAGGAGAGGCGGTGCACGGAAGTCTACGTCCCAGGACCCCGGACAGGGCAGAGAAGGGCGGAGGATGGCGGTCCTGGAAAAAGCATCAGAGAATAACTAGACAGTGTCCGTCCTCGGAGGAGCAGAGGAAAAGAACGAAGATCAGATTCGCAATTCTCTGAGACGTCGGCACTCACAAAGCCACAGGGGTCCCAGGGGGTGAAACCCTACTATCACCATCCCCACCACAGCTAGAATGACTACCCGACTCTCACTACTCCTGCTAAGAACCAGAGCAGCGGGTACGTTCCTGAGCGCTTACTGTACCCCAAGCCCATCTTGAGTTTATTGGGCCATCCCAAGTAACCTTCAAAAGTACCAGAGAAGAAAGGAAGTCAGTTATTATCCCCCTATTTTACGTTTGAGAGAACACTCAGACCTGCTCTCGGGACTCCAGAGGATGGCTGAGCCCTAACCACGACTTACCCCGTTGTGCAGTGGACAAGCCACTCTGTGTCTCAGTCTCCTCCTCTGTGAAGAGAAGGTCTTTCTATCCTCTCCATCGGGACCGCTGGGAGCATTTAACGCAACAGGGGCAGTTCGGCAAACATGTTTTTGAGCCCTGGGGGTCCCAGGCCACCTTGGTCTCTAACCTCATGAGGGCTGCAATGATCCTTCCAAATAAGGAAATGGAGATTCCTAGGGATTCCCGAATCTTAATGCCACTCGCCCAGGAGTAAAGATCTAGTAAGAGGCAGAAGAGGGACGAGACCTCACGTCTACCGGTCTCCAAAGTCATAGTCTGCCCTTGAGGGAAGGAGAGGAAGGAGCAATGAATGTGCCAAAGGTGTGGGTTTGGCGCCTTCACTTTTCAGACCCGCCTTCCGGCACACACGCAGTTTGGCCCCAGGATGTGGTTTCGCGTTCAGAGCACAGCTTCAAAGCTCCCAGGCACCCAGCCCTGATGTGTTTCCCTCCATCGCCAGGCACTTCTCTCTGCAGAACCCTGGGCCCCAGAGCCCAGGACGTGGGGCAGCTACCCTCTCCACTCCCAGCGTCCTTTGCTGATCTCCCAGAATGTATACGCGTGAGGGGCCAAGAGGTGTTTCCACCGCTTGGTGCCTTCTCAGAGATGCCATTAACCTTTGGCACCTCGACTGATTTCCCCAGAAACCCGACAAGGGCTAAACACCAATAGGAAAGCTTCCCGCAGTCTCAAAACTCAGCATTCCCGTCACGTCTGAACACCCTGTCATGGGAGCTACACTCATCCTTCCATGCACTCTGAAATCTCTTCTGCTTTATCCTCTGCCAAAAGGTTCCAATTTTTCTCTCCTGGCATTGACACGATGCAGAAGGGAACATGTGAGCCGTGAGGGCTTCAAAAATAGCCTGGAACTTTTCAAGGAAGGGGACCGTAGTGGGATGACAGGCAAACTCTTCTGCATAACAAAGCGCTGTGTCCCCAGAGTCAGGCACAAGCCCTCCCTTCCCCACGTACACACTCACACGCCTGTCAATCACTCCCTGAAATATCATCTCTGTGGGAGGACGAGAAGATAATGGGATGATCAATGAAGCTCCGAGGGGACGGGCGGGATGGACGCCATCCAGTGGCAAATTCTTCTACTGACAACAGGTCAGTTCGGCTTGGAGTTAACCCAGGGTGGTGATAAATGATGATGATGATGATGATGATGATGAAGGAGAAGAAGATGGGGAAAGAGGAGGAAGAAGAGAGAGAAGGCAACAATAGAAGAATAACTAAGAAAATGGATACACTGTCTACTATGTGCCAAGCGTGGTCCGAAGCTCTTTACGTAGATGAACTCATTTAACCCCCATCAGTCGATGACACAGGAAATATTACTAAAAGTCCCATTTTACAGATGAGGAAAATGAGGCATGAGAAGTTAAGTAACCTCTCAGTCGGTGACTGTTGGGCCAAAACCGAGGCCACCAGATGGCAGACGCTTTGTTCTTACCCACTGCCTCTCCGCATATACTTACCCCCCACCCACCGCAAAGAACCACTCATCCCAGGTCACCACCGCAGGGAAAGGAGGGTGAAGAACTCCTTCCTCTGGACCCTTATTCCCTAGAACCAGCTTAAGAGCCATAATGAGCCTCAGCATTTATTAAGCTCTTCCTATTTACCAGGCACGTCCCTGAGTGAGGACTTTCACTCTCCCAATAACCTTTCGCGCTAGGCGGCCGTATTGTTCTCCCCTTTCAAAATCAGGAAACTGAGCATCAGTGTGCTGCTTTCCCCCCACTCTCCCTCCTAGATCCATCCTTCACCGGACTCTGCTGTCATCTGAGCCCAGCGAGGCTGACCCCTGCAAAATTAACCCATTTTCCACCTGGGCTCAGCCAATGGGTGGGACCAACAGGTGACTTGGAGAGAAGAGAGGCTGCGGTATTTCTTCCCTTTGCTCCTTGCCTTGATGCTGCCTTTGGGAAGCAGTTGCCTCCCTCCAGGACCACCGTTCCTGCGGGTGGTCCCTTAATCCGTAGCTCTACAGGGCCCTCCTCCACTTGCTTCTTCCTCCCAACAGGTGTTAAACAATCCCATCATTAAGCTTTCTTCATGAAAGCCACCCCAGTGATTTCTGCTTCCTGCAGGGATCCTGAGAGGTACAGTCACAGAAATGGAGCAACTTGTCCAGAGTCACACCGCTGGGAAAAGCCAGATCTGACAGGTGGGTCTGAGCTTGGAGTCCATGGACTCATGCACTCTGTCAAGCAGCCTTCCGCAAAACAGGAGGCACCAGTCCTAAGTCCTCTGAAGGCAAGGTCAGTAACATCAAGGAATCAAGCAAGTAGGTAAAGTACAATAGGGAGTGGTGGGGACTGAGGCAAACCGGAGAGCACACAATCCACTTACAGGTAACCATGTGGAAAGGCTAGCACTTCAACCACTGTGCACAACACCAAACAAAAAGGAGCTCTATGACTATTTCTTACATTCTTCCGGAAATCGCGCTGCTCATTCTCCAGAAACCTCCTGCTGCTAGAAACTGTTCCTGACTGCTCCCTAAAGTTCTATGCTCCTCGGTCCTATTCCGAGCCCTGCCCACACAGGCTTTCAGATCGATTCTCCACTTCTAATAGAGTCAGGCAACAAAGATAATTAATTCTCTGCCTCCAAAGGCTGCTTCACCGACCCACTGCATTTTCTCCAGATCGCCCCCACCACCCTATGCCCCCCCCCATACACCACTCCCTGCAGGTGAGGACAAAGAAGCTGCTTCTGTGCCCTTGTCATCTGCTCTTTGGGGGCTGGGAACCCAGCCACAGCTGTCGTCCAAGGGAAGGACGAGAGAAGGAATATTCGGATCGGCTGCCCACAGTCTGCAGCGTGGCGCATCATCTGCACTGTGGGCAGAAAAAGCCACAAGGATTTGTATGTGGGAGAGGAAGGAGTCACTCTGTGCCAATGACCTTGAATGAGGTCCGGCCAGCTGCCGCTGTGCAGAGCAGAGGCACCCAACCCCTCACTGCCCCTGGAGGACTATATCACAGCAGGGGCTGCAAACCAGTGGCCTTTGGGCTCCTGGATTCCCCCTGCATGGGAACCATGGCCAATAGCACAGTAGGAGAGTTTATGATTTTTAAAAATCCAAGTTGCTGGCTTTTCTTTCCAAAAATTAGAAGTTAGAGCAACAATGGGTCCATATTCTCCTACAGTGATGGAGCAGTTGGACATAATCCGCTAATATGTGAAGTCCAAGAGGGCAGGGGATTTCGTCTGGTTTGTTCAGTGCTGTATCCCCACGTCCAGAACAGGAGTGGGCACATGCGCGATGCTCAATGAACACACTCAGAGTGAATGAGTAATAGCTTCCTTTTGAGACAAACTTGTATTCTCCATTTCACAGAATCCCCATCCGGCTTCGCTCCCTCCTTAAGTTCCTTTCCAGGCCCCTGCCGAAGGTCAAGATTGAGACCCCCAACATCTAGTGAGAGATTTAAAGGCAGGCAGGACACAGTCCCCCTCCTCCTCGGAAATGAAAGATCAGCAGAGGGAATCACCACTGTCGTCGTCATCATCCTTTATGGAGAGAGCAAAACGAGCCAAGCATCTTCGAGATGTTCTACGCATATTGGTTCCTTGAATCCTCCTGACGGCCCTGTGATAGGTCCCGCTGCCATCCTCCCCGAGCAGAAGAGAAAAGGCAGGGCACAGGAAGAGGAGGGAACTTATCCAAGATTCCGCAGCAGCAGGCGGGGGAGGCAGGATTCAAACCCAGGCGGTCCAGCCCCACAGCACATAAAAATAAACACCAGAGGGGCACCTGGGTAGCTCAGCGGGTAAAAGCCTCTGCCTTCGGCTCAGGTCATGATCCCGGGGTCCTGGGATGGAGTCCCACATAGGGCTCTCTGCTTGGCAGGGAGCCTGCTTCCTCCTCTCTCTCTGCCTGCCTCTCTGCTACATGTGATCTCTGTCTGTTCAAATAAATAATAAATAAAATCTTTTTTAAAAAAAATAAATACCAGATAAGAAAGCCCGATAACAGAGATCTCGCAGCTCTAGTCTTCAGAGCCCTAAAGAAAACGCTCCCAGCGCAAGAGATAGAATTCATGACTTGGTGGCCAGAAGCGGTGACGGACCGGGTTCATTTGCTGAACCTTCAGCTTCGGTTAGCGGGAGCCACGTGGAGCAGACTGTCCAGAAGCCATCTGAGAAGGTGCTTGTGTACCCCTGAGCCTCTGCTTAGTGGCTAATGATGCCCCCACGGGCCCCTCAGTCTCGCTGGTAAGTAATACGGCAAGTCCCAGAGGGCATCTAAGCGGACATCTGGGCTTCAGAGGCCGAAAGAGGGATCTCTCCTGCTTGGCCGATCTGCTCAGACCCAGTGCCTCCGCCGCACGGCTTTGCGGTGCCAACGGCATCCGAGAGGGAGCTTCAAGTCCAAGGACTGAAGTCGGCAGCTGGAGGAGGACAAGCCCACGCTAACCACAAGTCTGGCTGCGGCGCGGCGGGCGGACGCTCTCCGTAGGGGCAGCTTCCAGAGGGAGCGGAGCAGGAGAGCAGAAGGGTTAGACCACAGCAGCCGGCTTCAGCCGGAGTCTCAGCTCTACACTCCGCACCGGCTACAGCGCCCTCCGACGAGGCAGCTCCTCTCTAACGGGTCTCGGTTTCCTCATCGGCACAGTGGAGCCGATCAGATTTTTCTATTTGTTCGGGAAGCCATTTGTTTATTTATTCATTCATTCCCTGCACACCACGCGTGTACTGAATGTCGGTCAGGTGCCAGGCGGTGCCCCTGCCACCCTGCCCAGATATCAGGGTAAATGATAAACGAGATTGCTGAGGTCCTGGCCCTCCCGAAACTTCCCGTTAAAACTCCAGTCCCAGTTCTCTCGTGTAGAATGGAGAAAACAAGACCTACACGTTGAAAGGTTACTTAGAGAAGTTACTCGATTTTATATAAATTAAAAAATAGTGATCGTTTCCTTAAATGCTTACCAAGCGCCAGGCAATGCTCTAAACCAGAGGTCGGCAGACTTCTTCGAGGATGAAAGAGTGATTACGTTCCACCCCGAGAGACCACACGGTTGCTGTCGAGAAAAGATGCCGCTCTGTCCCTGTAGCGCAGACGCGGCCGCAGATCCCACGCAAACAGGCACCGCTGTGTTCCCACAAAACTGTGTTTGCAAATTCAGTCCATGGAGCCATAAGCCACAGTGCCCCACCCCACCCCCCCGACCCCCAGCCTAGACCCGCACCGTCCAGGAGAATCTGGGGCAAGGACAGAAACCTTCCAGAACAGCGTCCACCGAAACAGCAGCTGGTGTGACTGAGAATCTGAATTTGGTCATTTGATTTAATTCTGCTGAAGCGTGAAGCTGGAGCAGTGCAAGGGGCCTGTGGCTACCGTATCTCGCTGGACGGGTACAGAGGCCCCGTAACCCCTTCATTCCTTAGCATGGCCCCAACGCACACAAAGTGCAAGCACGCTGTCACTCGCAGGTGCATGACGAACCAGAGGGAAGGTGCTGCTCTGGTTTCTGGTGATGGTGACGGTCGAGCAGCTCTGATGAGCGCCGCCCTGGGAGGACCCATCCCCCTACATCATGTAGACATCATCAACAGCTGCTTGAGACAAAATGAGGAAACCGAAGGCCTTTTGTGGCAGCCCCAGGAAGCCCTTGGAAGTCCTCGGAAACACACCCCTCGCTAACCTTAATGAGGCTCTTCCCCAGGAGAGGCCAAGCCACCCCCCTTAGATCACACAGGCAGAGGAGTGCTGGCAACACTCCCCCTCTCTGGGCCCCCCAGTGACATCAGAGGAGACCACCTCCCTGCACGAGGGGGATGGCCTCCAGGCCCCAGCTGAAACTGCCCTCCCCATTGGTGCTCATGATATTTCGAGGGAAATATCAAGCTTGCCACTCCTAACTGATGGGCGACAAAGGAAGAAGCATCAGAGGCTCCTTTGGGTTGTTTCTTTCAATTTTCAAAATGAACGTTTCAACTATCCAATGAACCCCACCCTGCTTCCGGTTCTGCTCTAGGCTACTAATAAGGGCTACCATTTGTTGAGCGTTTGTATGTGCTGGACACTGGAGAAGGTACAATAAATATTCGTAGCTATGTAGAAATAATCATAGGTTGCCCCGAGTCGATGCTTAGCACTCGTACTTCTGTGAGATCGCCGCATATTCCTCGCGGAGCCTCAGTGAGGAATCATTCTCTCCGTTTTGTTTTGTTTTAATTTGTTTTCTTTTATTTTGAGAAAGAGAGAGACACACCACATGCTGGGGGAGGGGGAGAGGGAGAGAGAATCTTAAGCAGGATCCACAACCAGCACGGAGCCTGATGCAGGGCTCGATCTCATGACCCTGAGATCACCTGAGCCGAAATCAAGAGTTGGAGGTTTAGCCAACTGAGCCACCCAAGCACCGCCATTGTGTCCATTTTAGAGATGAGGAAACTGAGCCGCGGAGGGCAGGGGGAGCACACCTGGGCCCTCACAGCTCAGAAGGGGTACAGACTAGATTCTAGCTCTGGTTTGTCTGACACTAGCTCTGTCATCCTAGGTCTGGACTGCCGAGGATATAATGGCAGACAAGACAGAGGTGGCCCTGCCCCGATGTGAAAGACAGACAACAGAACGGGTCGTTCGAGTGTGAGTCAGAAGCACAGGGGTAGAGGATCTAAAGCCCAGGGGAGCACAGGCAAGGGAATCTAACCCAGACTTGGCAGAGGAAGGTCATCAGGCTAGAAGTCCCATAGAAGCGAAGCTCCAAACGGCAGGCAGTTCACCAGGCAAAGAATATGCCAGAGAGGGGTCCAGAATAAGGAAAACATATGCAAAAAGCCAGAGATGTATACATCCCTACACCAATCCCAGTGGCCAGGAGGATGTGGTATCCTCCTTGGCCAGGCTAGGCTACACAATCACCCTGAGAGCCAAAATGAGAGTTAGCTACGCCTCAAACACAAGGACCAGGATGGGAACAGGTGGCTTCCCAAAGAAAAGCCAAGTGCAGTTTCATGACTGAACGGATGCTGGCTGGGCAGAAAGAATGGATGTCCCTCTACCAAGCCCCCGGGCCCCACACGCTGCTCTTCTGGGTCTCTGTGTGGACCATCTCCTTATTTCTGCTTTTGCCGACTCTGAACTCTTATCTCCAGTCCCAACTTTACTTCTGAGGGATAACCTTTGGCTTTCCTCACTCTCTTAAATTAGGCATTTCCATTTGGTGGTGCCACTCAGATGGTGCCACTCAGACCCGAAACTCAACAGGCTCCAACCATGGCCACCCACCACCTGGTTCCTCTGCCTGATCTCTCTGTTTTAAACCATGAAGCCAATGAAAATGATACTGAAAACTTCTACAGAGACTCTCAGGTGAGAGGTACTCCCATTCCCTCGATGCAACGAAGTTGATGGAAGATGAGGACCCACCAATTGCCACTGCCTCGTTAGGGAAGAACATGCCGGAGAATGAAACAATATATGAGTAAGCAGAGTTGTGATGTGGACAGACTCCAATGGTTGCTCATCACCTGAATTCCTGGATCACACCGTCCCTGAAGCCGGTGTCCCCAAGATTCCCAATTACGTGACCGAATAATTTGTTTCTCGAGTTGCAAAACCATCATTGGCAACTGAAACACTACGATGCTGTAGGTACCTAAAATCAGGTGACCAAAGGAAAGGGGAAGAGCCTGTGCATGAGACAGAAAAGTTGCTGCCAGAAGACAGAGAATCACACCAGGCATCACAGAAACCAAAAAGGGGAAGTTTGAAGATTTGACGACCATCAGTAGTGTCCAAGGCCACAAGGAGGATGAAGACATAAAAGGCTATTAAATTTAGCTGGGATCTTGGGCAATTGTTTGGAATTATCCCAGAAGCCAATCTTAAGATGCTGGCTGAAGTACAAGCAGTTTGTTCAAGAGGTGAGCCCAGAGGATGCCAATAGGGAGCCGAGAAGTAAGACAGGGAGGGGAAAGAAGCCAATGATGCACTTCTAGGCCAATTCCCATCTCTTACTGGTTACGGGGAGCTCCTGGGTTGGGGAGGGGGCTTCCCTTCCAGCCTAGCATGCTCTGGACAAAATGAGCCAGAGGCCAGAGCGAGCCCTCAGGAAAACAGATGCAGGTGCTTCCTAGCAGGGGCCAGGGCAGAAGGCAGTGAAAAGCCATGAGCACCAACGGGTCTGCCACAGCATGATTCTCTGCACCTCAGTGTCCGCATCTGTAAAATGGGGGTGTGGGGGGGAATCACCTAGAATGCTATTAAGGTTAAATGCAGATAAATACAAGCCTGTGCTGAGCCTGCCACCTGGGAGACAGTGCTCTTAACCCCTGACGACACAGGCGTGCCTCATTTTATTGCTCTTCTCTTTACTGTGCCCCACAGACGCTTTGGAGTTTGGTGAGTTTTTGTTTCTGCGGGTTTTTGTTGTTGTTGTTTTGGTTTGGTTTGGTTTGGTTTTGGTTTTTTTGTTTTTTAAAAACAAATGGAAGGTCTGTGGCAACTTTGCATTTCTGCATCCCATTTTGGTAATTTTCACGATATTTCGAAGGTTTTTATTCCTGTATTATGGTGATCTTGTGATCACTGCTTACAAACACCCTGAAAGCTCAGAGGATGGTTAGCATCTTGTTTTTAATAAGGTACATACATAGCTTTGGGGCGCCTGGGTGACTCGGTCAGTTAAGGGTCCGACTATTGATTTCAGTCCAGGCCATGAGCTCAGAGTCATGAGATCAAGCCCCGCGTCAGGCTCCACGCTCTGCACTCAGCGCAGGGTCAGCTGGAGATTCTCTCTCTGGCTCTCCCTCTGCCCCTCCCCCCACCTACGATCTCTCTAAATAAATACGTACATAATACCTTTAAAAGGCATATGCAGGGCACCTGGGTGGCTCAGTGGGTTAAGCCGCTGCCTTCGGCTCAGGTCATGATCTCAGGGTCCTGGGATCGAGTCCCGCGTCGGGCTCTCTGCTCAGCAGGGAGCCTGCTTCCCTCTCTCTCTCTCTCTCTGCCTGCCTCTCCATCTACTTGTGATCTCTCTCTGTCAAATAAATAAATAAAATATTTTTTAAAAAATAAATAAATAAAAGGCATATGCATTGTTTTGATGGACATACTGTTACTGTACACTTAGCAGACTACAGTATAATATGAACATAACTTTCATGGGCCTTAGGAAGCCAAAAAAGTCACTGACCTCTCTTTATTGCGATACTAGCTTTGCTGCGGTGATCTGGAACCGAACCCGGGCTATCTCTGAGGTCTGCCTGTATCTTTACTCTGGGTGACCTTGGAAGAGCACTGTCTGTATACAGAGTTAGGGACAGCGGGACAGATGAGGAAGTGGCAGCAGAAATTGCACACTGCTCATCTGAGACAGGACCAAGGGCAGGACAGGCTGGCTGCAGAGATGATCATTGCTAATATTCTGTCTAAACAGCAAGCAAGCTCGTGTCTATTTGTGTGCAAAAGGCACTGCCTTTTCACCCATCCCTTTGGAAAACATCCGTTATGCCCACTGTTAAAAACAAAACAGTATATCCCCCTCCCCACCCCCTACCCCCGCCACCAATTCTTCGGTCCTATCCTGAAGTTGCACTAGTGAAAGATTTGGAGAGATCAAATTGAAAGAGGAAGAGAAACTCAGAAACTGCCTCCACGGTGTCAGCTTCTCAATGATCACAGCTCCGCCCTCCAAATCGGCCAGTTGCTTCTGAAAGCAAAATGAAAAGTGGCCAAGGCAAATCCCAAAGAATTCACGAAATACTTCTCATCCGCACACAGCACAGCAGCGTTTCAGCACTCTGTTTCCTTCATCCTGGACATGATCCACAGAGGATAAGTGATGTATCTGAGACCATTATGTTTGTACTATTTTAACACAGGTTTATGCAGCACCTGCAATGGGCCAGACACTCCTTATACGTTTTACAAATACTGATACATTTAACCTTCATGACAACTGTGTGAGATAGGTTCCATTATTTTACTCTCATTTTACCCATGAAGAAAATAAGGCACAGCGGCGTTCAGTAACTTGCCTATGGTGCACACGGTGGGAAGTGGCAAAGCCAGGACGTGAATGAACGCATCTGGGTCCAGTGTCAGGCTCTGAACCCCCGCTCTGCTTCCCTCTACGGCGATGAGTGAACTTGAGCTCTCCTAAACCCTGACACTAGATCAATCTATTTCTACAGGCATTGGTAAGGAGCCACTTAAAATAGCAAAGAAGGAGGGGTAGGAGGAAGGGGTACAAGTAGGAAGAAAAGGAAACGTGAGACATTAACAGTGGCCAATAATAGCAGACACAGAGCATTTTCCAAATGCCAAGTGCTATACTGAGCAGTAAGATTAATGATCACAGCAATCCTCAGAAGAGTGCTGGGAGGTAGTACCATTTTATCACCATTTTATAGATGAGGAAATTGAGAATTACAGCTTGTGTGAGGTTATTCAGCTAGAAAGCGGGAGAGCTAGTGTTTGAAGCCAGGCCCACCGGACTCCGGAGCCTTTACTACTAAATTTAAGGGCCGTGATCTCTGCAGGGGCAGAATAATCGAGCTTTGAATTTCAGGGCAGTGGGGCTGTCCACTCCATTTCATTGACCACAGGACCCTGGTGACAGCTCAGGAAAAGGGGAACGTACAAAGGGGTGTCGTTGAGGTTGATTCAAGGGGTGGTACAAATACTGAGGGGAAGGGCAGGGGATGGAGCTTGACCCAAAACTTCCGGGACAGCCCAAGAGGCTGGGACTTCAAGAGCACAGGGAAGAGGATAAAATGCTGCAGGCAGGAGGAGGAGGCATGGAGGGAACGCACGCGCAGTGCCCCGCTGAGGGCTAGGACTTGGGGCTGAAGCTTTGGCTTTGATGGTGTGTGTTTATGGCCTCCCTCCCGGGACACCTGAGGCTTTGGGTGGGTACTGAACTTTCTCAAGACAATAAAAAAAGAAACAGAAAACATTTCCTTCCCTTTTCTTGGCTCTCCCAGAGCCTTGCCAAGCTTAGGGGTCACACGTTTACTAGTCTATCATTCATTCTGTAGAAGAACTTACAGAATCCCTGGCCTCGATCGTAGACCCCCAGACATGTGTGTGTCCTAAAACTTTTTTCTTTATTAACTTCTACTCCACTCCTGTTGGACACCACTGTACAGTGTCTACTGAGTCTACTTTTATTTTATTTTATTATTTTATTTTATTTTATTTTTTTTTTTTTAAAGCTGGCTCTACATGGAACCTAACACGGGGCTTGAACTCACGACCCTGAGATTAAGGCCTGAGCTGAAATCAAGAGGCGGACGTTTAACCAAGTGCGTCAGGCGGGCACCCCTCCATAGTATTTAGTTAAATAAGTCGTTCGTGAATACTCTCCTTTCCAAAGGCGACATTATTTTTACAAAATGAAAACATGTCTAATCTTTTCCTTTCTTATTTTCACTTTAAAATCTTTACTCCTTTACTCCATCTTTAATTTCCTTTTGTCTGAGATGTGTTAAGAATCAAACTTGGCGTCCTTCCACATGGCCACCCAATTATGCCTGTACCATTTCTTAAATAAACTATTCTTTTCCCCACTGATCCAAAATGTCAGCTTTTGATACGCTGAATTCCCACATTTCCCAAGACCTTTCAGTCTTCCTTGGGACTTCATTTCTTATGCCACAGCTGGAAGAATTTCAGCAATTATTTGAAACGTGTTTCATGGCTTAACAGTAGGTATTTTATCTTTTAAAAGACATTTCTAAGAGGCACTTTCATGCACTGTTGGAGGGTGCATAAATTGGCCTAACCTTTTGGAGAGCAATTTAGCAATCTCTCGTACAACTGAAAATGCTCACATCCTCTGCACTGAAAACCCTACTTCGAAGAATATGCTGCAGAAATCATCACCGAAGTGCCCAAGAATGTTTACAGTTGCATTGCTCATAACAGGAAAAAAAAAAAAAACGCACATCAATAAGGTATTGATCTAGTAACAAATAATAAAATATGGTGGCCACCATACTATAGAATCCCATGTAGCCATTAAAAAATAATGTAGATCTAAATAAGGTATTGATATAGGAAAAAAAAAAAAAACCCTAAGATAACAGGCACAAAAAAAAAGGTGACCTATAAAATGCACATAAGATATAATTTCATTCTTGTTCATTAGTTATATCTGCTTATATTTACAAACAAAAAATTTCACACAATACCCCTATTGCACACAATATGCCCAAATATCAAGTTTGTAGTTTCTATAAGGTAGAGAATTCCTGTCTAGATTACACATATATAGTTATATCTTCTTTCACAATAAGTGTTCCTTAAGTGGCAAAAAATACAAAGATACTTAGTGATTAAAAAATTTAAAAAAATGTAGATATCAGCCTACAGGTAAGTAAGTATGAAATGCTCCCTTTTTTTTTTTAGATTTTACTTATTTATTTGACAGACAGAGATCACAAGTAGGCAGAGAGGCAGGCAGAGAGAGAGGAGGAAGCAGGCTCCCTGCTGAGCAGAGAGCCCGATGCGGGGCTCAATCCCAGGACCCTGAGATCATGACGTGGCCTGGCCCCTGCTTCTTGGCCTTGGTCATCCCACATCTACCACGTTCTCCTCCACTGGAAACCTCTCATCACTCATGGACAACTCAGGGCAGGGTGACAAAGGAAGGGATAAGGTGACACTTCCAAGGTCGTGGCCATGGTGAGAGATGTGAATGCTTCATCGGCTCCGGCTGAAGGCTCCCAACAGCACGTAATGCAGGTGAGCAGAGAGTGGGACCAGGACCTCTCTTCACCCAGTCCTGGAGAGCCAAGGACCTTATCCTTCCAGGGTGCCTGGGTGGCTCAGTGGGTTAAAGCCTCTGCCTTTAGCTCAGGTCATGATCCTGGGGTCCTGGGAACGAGCCCCACATCAGGCTTTCTGCTCAGCGGGGAACCTGCTTCCCCTCTTATCTCTCTGCCTGCCTCTCTGCCTACTTGTGCTCTCTGTCTGTCAAATAAGTGAATAAAAATTAAAAAAATAAATAAATTTTAAAAGGACCGTATCTTTCCATGTGCTTTTGTGATGTTAGAGACAGTCTTAACTTCTGGAGCTGTAACTCTCCAGAGAGCACTTCTACCCACCCTACTGAACACACATCCCCAGATACAGAACTCCAGGCCACGCTAAGACACCACTCTGTGTTGGGGACGGGGGCAAGAATGGGGCCCGTGAGCCACCGAAGAACGTATCTGGGAACAGCAACAATGCGTAGTCAGATTAGAATGCTGGATACCATAAATATGGTATGAAAGGGCACAGTTATAGTCCATCAAAGAAAGAGCTGTCAGAAAATTATGCCTCAAGTAAGACTGGCTGATACCATATAAGAATTGTGCTACTCGTGCTCTCGGTTAGCATTTATTAAGTGCCTACATTTATCCTGTGCCTTGTTTCTAAGCACCTTACGTCAACTCATTGAATCTTCACAATAGTCCTATGATACAATATTTTATTTCCAATTGACAGATGAGGAAACCGAGGCATGAAACCAATCCAATATTGTACTTGGCAGTGGGCCTGAGTTGAACCAAGGTGCTCTGGTTCTAGCATCCCTGCTCTGTTGTCAACTCCAAATATGTGTGCTCACCACTGACAAGCCCCAAACTCATTCATTCGTTCCTCTTTCCTCCCCCCATCTACACCGACTCTCACGAATGGAGCTAGTAAGCTTGCTCCCATGGGAGAAAATGTCCAGCCGTGGGTCTTGATATAAGACACCGCCCAGGGGTACTGAACAGACCAGGAAGTGCACACAGCCCATGGAGCCCAGCACCGCGTCTGAGGAATTCCCCTCCTGGAACAGTGTTTCTGCAAGAGTCCCTGAGGCTCCCACCATATGAAACTAACAGTTTCCGTGGCCACCAAAATTAGCCTAGGAGGACTGCCCTGACACTCCTTCTGCCCACCTACCCATATCCAGCCCCCCATCCGTCTGTCCATCATGCAACCACCCAACCATCCATCCATTCAGCCATGCATCACCCATCCAGCCTCTCATCCAAGTCCATAACAGATGTTATGACTTGGTAAGTCTTAGGTATTTGTATGCCCTTAGTCCTTTTGTAGCGTTCCTCACATTCTATGTCTGACTGCTCTCTGACTCTATAGTCAGAGTCACTCTGAGTCACTCTGAGAGCAGGGACTGTATCTGTCTTCTTCAGTTTTACTCCTAGAATCCAGCACAGTGCCTGGTATGGGAGTGGGTGTTTGATTAACATCTGTTATGGACTTGGATGAGAGGCTGGATGGGTGATGCATGGCTGAATGGATGGACGGTTGGACGGTTGGGTGGTTGCATGATGGACGGACGGATGGGGGGCTGGATGGCTGAGTGGTTGGATGTCTGGGTGAAGTGACTTGGCTTCAATTTTCCATACCAGACAGTGTCCAATTAAACCATCCAGGGTCTCTCTTGGGTGGAGAGATAAGAAATGCCAGCAGATAGCTTCGGTGAGCTAGAATGTGCATGGATAGATATCCAGTCTTAGCTCACTCAGAGAGCTGACACAGTACCCAGTCTTGGAATAACCACGTGGCTGATGAGATCACTTTCCGCTCCATCCCATTTCCCCATACACACTTGCAGTCAACCCTCACTCCATCTAAAGCCTTCCTCTGCACCCTGAAAAATCCAGCTAGCGCTCAAGGACATTTCACTGCATTCTAACCTCAGATCAAGCTGAAGACCAAAGGAATAGCTCTAAGAAGCAGAACTGCAAGCAATGAGGAGACAAGCAGCGAAGTCTTTCCAAAAGTCCTCTAAGCGCACGAGGAGGGAGGTGATCTACCAAGCCAAACACAATAAAGCTAGCCTTGGCTATAAAAGGATTCCCATGTATGCACAATTGCATGATATTCTATATGCAACAGATTGACTTGTTCCTACTACACTCTCCAACCCCAAGACTTGCAATACCCCAAACACATACACACACACACACACACAAACACTCTCTCTGCTCCACCTATCCTAAACTCTCAGGCATTCCCCAGTGCACCGTACTTTCCTCGCCTACCCTTAGTCCGTGCCATTCCCGTGGCCTGACGCATCCTTCCCCCAGTTACTCTTTGCCTGGCTAACTGTATCCATCCATCCTCAAGTCTCAGCAGGCACCACCTCTTCTTGGAAGGTCTCCCTCACCTAGCCCCAAGATTTGAACAGATGTCTTCTTCCTTTTTTTTTTTAAAGATTTTATTTATTTATCTGACAGAGATCACAAGTAGGCAGAGAGGCAGGCAGAGAGAGAGGAGGAAGCAGGCTCCCTGCCGAGCAGAGAGCCCGATGCAGGACTCGATCCCAGGACCCTGAGATCATGACCTGAGTCGAAGGCAGAGGCTTAACCCACTGAGCCACCCAGGCGTCCCCAGATGTCTTCTTGTATACTTTCGGAGTTGCCTGGGTGTCCCCAATCATGGCAGCCTACCCTGCCGTGCAATGCCTATTTGCACGGCAGTCTCCCATTTAGATCATCAGCTCCTTCAAGGAAAGACCAAATATCATTCATTGTTGTAACTCCAGCACCAAACACTCAATGACCACGCTGAATGAATGAATGAATGAATGAATGAATGCACAAACACATCACACTTCCTTCCTGCAGCCTTCCTTTCCCGCCATGAAGATCTTCAGTCAACCACCCACAAGCTCTTGGGACCACAGGAAGAAAATCAAATACTCTCAAATGCTCTAAATCGGCAAATGAAAACAACAGCTAAAATTAAACATCATTTCTAACGGGATGAGGAGCTCTCCGCCGACAATTCTCAATTAATTAATACAGCCCCTGAGTGTGATGCCCAGTGCTTTCTCCCAGCTGTGGTGGGGGCTTGCCCAGTGCCAGCTGGAGTGCCGATGCTCCCTGCTGAACAGGGGGCCACTGGGGAGCCGCCGCTAGAGCAGGGCAGCCTCCAGGGAGGGGCGACGGGCGGGCCTCCAGTCAGTAGCCAGCTCATCCACATTTGCACAAGAGGCTGGAAACTGTCCATGGTTTTGAAATGTCGGCAACAAATTCAATATTGAAAAATAAAACCGCTGCGGATGGCCAAGCTAGCTTTGTCTGGAGTAAATCGTGGTGAGAGAGACGGCTTAGCGACTGGGCAGAACCACAGTCACGGGGCTCCTCCGTTCACTGGCTGAATGCCTTCGAGGAAGCTCTGCACCCTCTGTGCCTCAGGGAGTCTAGAGGATGGGGCGTTACAGAGGGCTGGCGGGAAGACGAGGTGTAGTTAACATGTAAGAATGCTCGGCGCCGTCCCCTGCACGTGCTAAGTGAGAAACACAGGCTCTCTGCATCCAGGCTGCCTGGGGGACGCAGGTTTGCAGACTCAGCCAATTGCACTGCCATTCTAAACCCACGACACCCACTCCCATATCTGCCATGTCGGGTGGCATCGCACCCCAAGACTCCCCTAGCTCCTGGGCCTGCTTCCCTCCACCACGCAGACCCGAGTGCCTGCTCTGCAAAAGGTACAGTAAATATTTACTATTTTTTTTCACACATTTCAGATTATTTGAGTCTCACAACCTAAATGGCTCTCCCCACAGCTTCAGAAAAAAAAGACAATGGAGAAGCCAATCCTTTAGGGACCTGAACGGAAGTGCCTTCTGCAACAGGGGACACAGGCCACCCACACAATGAGCCAGAGCCTCACATGGCCGCAGCTCAAGGGACGTCAGATAGGCTTGCTCCCAAGGATGTCCCCAGAGCTGTTTAACTCCCCCTCCAGCCAGCCCAGCCTCCCAGGAGCAAAAGCAATACACTGCAAAGATTCTTAACACCCCCCATCCCTCTCTCGCTCTCTCGCTCTCTCGCTCTCTCCTCAGCCCCCAACACCCACACACATACACAGGGCCTCTCGGAGATTTTTAAAGCCTTGTTCACACATTCCCAGAACATGATACCCCTCAGAGCTCGAAATGATAAACTCTCTACATGTGCACATATACACACACGGACACACACACACACACACACACACACACAGAGTTTGATCACCAGCGGAACCCCACTGTGCCTGCTCCGGAAGAGGGAGCATCGCCTGGAAAGGGGGGTGCTTCTCTGCTGAGGGCTTCTGAAATGTCAGCTGAGCAGGGAAAGAGCTTGTGATTCACTCCCTGACTCACCCCCTTCTCTGCAGTGAATGCAGCACACAGCATATCCATTCACTCCCTCATTCAGGCAGGAAACCTGTTTTCAGAAAAAAAAAAAAAAAAAAAGACGACAACGAAGGGAGGTAAAAAGAAGAAGAAGAAGAAAAAGAAGAAACTCATTCAGGCACAAAACCCTGTGTGTGCCCAGCCTTGCACCCGTCCCTGAAAAGACAAAGAATAATAAAATGCAGTTCCTGCCCTCAAGGTTTGCACAGCGTGAGGGCTGGGGAGGTGAACGGCTCACCAGCAATCAGTATAAGTGTTACCGCCGAGAAGCAGCGGCCAGAAGCTTGAGGAGGATGCCACAGTTGACTCTGAAAGTATGAAATGTTTCCATGATGAAAGAATTCACAAGCCAAAAAGAAAGACACAGAACAGACCCGGGAACCTGTGTTCAACATATACCACAGATAAGGGCTTCATATCCATAATACATAAAGACAGCTCCTAGCAATCAATAAGAAGAAGCCCTCTAGGAAAAGGGACAAAGTCATATGCGGTGGAAATTTCCAGAGAAAGAAATAGAAATGGGCAACGAGCATAGGAAGGTATCTCCAGTTTCCCAAATATCGGGGAAATAATCATTGAACACAAGATACCTTTTCATGCGTTAGACTGGCCAAGACAAACAAACACACAAGAAACCCTGAAAAGGTCGACCATGCCCAGGGCTGGCAACCATGGGGGCTGAATGAGTGAGGGAAAGAACGTGGAGGTGACCCTTGAGCAATGTGGGGGTCAGGGGGCAGGGACGCCTGCGCAGTCAAAAATCTGCTTGTTAACTTCTGACTCCCCAAAACATAACTACTTATGCCCTACTGATGACTGGAAGCCTTACCAAGAACATACACAGTCGACGGACACACACTTTATATACATATTCTGTACTATATTCTTAGAATAAAGCAAGCTAGAAGAAAGGGAATGTCATTAAGAAAATCATAAGGGGGGGGGGCGCCCGGGTGGCTCAGTGGGTTAAGCCTTTGCCTTCGGCTCAGGTCATGATCTCAGGGTCCTGGGATCGAGCCCCACATTGGGCTCCCTGCTTGGTGGGGGAGCCTGCTTCCCCTTCTCTCTCTGCCTGCCTCTCTGCCTACTTGTGATCTCTCTCTCTGTCAAATAAATAAATGAAATCTTTATAAAAAAGAAAATCATAAGGAAGAGAATACAAATTTTCAGTGCTGGGCTGTATTTCTTGGTGGCGGGGGGCGGGGGGTATCCACATATAAGTGGACCCTCATGGTCATTCGAAGTCATGTCATTCGGGGTCTGCTGTGGGGTAAAGGCTCTGACAGGAGAGGGAGTGAGCATTCTGTTATTCCCTACCCCTGTCTCCCTTCTCCCATGTGCTCCTCACATGACAGACCCTCAGTAACCCCCTGTAGGACAGTGTTCAACAGGGGATGTATAGCCACACGGCTGAGCTTCAGAGCTTTTTATTAGCCAAACCCTCCCCTACGGCTCTTCTGGGATTCGGCGGATGATTGCAAGTAAGCCGATGGGTCTGGGCACAGAAGCCGGGGACAAGGCAAGAGCGGGGCTTGATACCCAGGGACCAGAGTGCTGCTTGGGGGATGGCCACTCCTTCTGTCCTCACCAGAGGCAAACTGGGAGTGCTCAGACATTCCTCTTGCCCACAGGCAGAAATGGGGTGCAGAGATAAGAGACGTTTATATGTGATCGTTCCCCCTAGAGAAGAGGAAGGAAACAGATCAAGGGACGAGAGGCAGAGTATAGAGCAAAGAGGTCCCTTCGCTCAGCTCAAAGGGGAGGGAGGCGCCGCCCTCAAAGGCAGAGCCAAGCCTCGGAGAACTGGGCACCAGGCTCGTGGGACCCACGGACACTAGGAGGCCCCTTCTGTTCAGCCCGTTGGTGGAAACAGCCAACAGTTACTGCTTACTGTGTGCCAGACACTGACCCAAGACCTTTAGGTACCTTATCTCTAAAGCTCTCTGCCATAGGTGCGTATATTGCAAAGGAACTCAGAGAAGTTAACTCACTTCTGTGAGGCCACACAGCTTGGCGATGGCAGCACTGAGATTTGAAAGTAAATCTGTCTGCCTCCGAATCGCCCCGCTCTTAACCACATGACTTGACTTTTAGCAGGCCCCGGGGCTAGGAAGTCAGCTCTTAGGGAGGAAGTCCTGCCCATGAATGGGACAGGACCAGAACAGGGTTCATCCTCCAAGAGGGAAAAAGCAGGAGCACAATTGGGCGGGGGTGGGGAAGAGTCCAGTGGACCCAACATCTAGGAAGGGAGGCACTATTACCATTCGGGGCACAAAGAGTCTGGGAGGAACCTGGGTTACTTCTGGGCCTCGGTGAGGGTGGATGTGTCCTACCATCCTCCCCACCCACATCTGTTTCCCCTAGAAGGATCGACAGAGGGGGGGAAAAAAAAAAAAACACACACAACAACAAAACTTCAAATCAGAAGAGCCCGTGCTGCTCTAGACAGCAGTAGGAAGGAAGTGGCCAGCTGGGTGGGCCACATCCGCCCCCCAGCAGGGCTCCTTGGGGTCCCAGGGGTGGTGGGGAGAGCGAAGAAGTCTGGTCCCTCCGCCCAGGGGAAGAAGGAACGAGAGGGTCTGGGTCCCAACCAGGCTGAGACCGGATTCAGAGTCAGGTCTAGCCGGATTCATGCGACTCTGCGGTCCCTAAAGCTCACAGAGACCTGGGCCTAACCAGGAGACCCTCAGGCAGTTGACTCCGTTTCTCCTCTGTGACATGGGGTAAGCATGGAAGAGTCTAGAGGAAATGGGGTTAGGACTGGGGACAAGGATGGAGAGACCACTCCTTAAGTCAGCTGATACCTTCCTGGCTTTGAGCCCACCGGGCCTCCCTCCCCTCTGCTGCTAAACTGGAAACGCCGTGAGACACTCTCCGCTGCATCTCCAGAACCCAGAACCACGTGTGGCACACAGGAGGCACTCAATAAATATTGGTTGAATCGGAATATACTAGGTGCTCAAATATATTTGCTGGGGGAGGAAAAAAATGGGTAAGAAGGCATAAAAGCAGGTAAGGTGGGAGAGGGTGAGGAAGCGAGGAAGTCAGACCCCCAGGAAGGTTCCCCTGGCACGCGAAGCAGCTGAGGTCGACCAGTTAGTCCATCTGTGTCCTCTGGCATTCTACCCAGAACAATATTAATTACTTTCTTGCAGTTCATGGGACCAAGTACTGCTGATCAGTAAGTGATGGCTACCTTCTCTCTCTGAACAGTCTCTGGGCTTGAGCCAACGTAACCTTTCCCTTCCTTTTCTTTCTTTCTTTTTTTTTTTTTTTAAAGATTTTACTTATTTATTTGAGAGAGAGACAGACAGAGTGAAAGAGCATGAGAGGGGAGGTCAGAGGGAGAAGCAGACTCCCCATGGCGCTGGGAGCCCGAAGCGGGACTCGATCCCAGGACCCCAGGATCACGACCTGAGCCGAAGGCAAGTCGCTCAAAGGAGCCGCCCAGGTGCCCTCCCTTCCTTTTGTAAGGAGGCCCCAGATGACAGCTGTTTCTTTTTCCTTTGAGTAGGCATCTCATTCTCTTTCCCCAGCACCCACCATTAGACTCCCACAGAGTGCAAACATTCTGATGTTGATCTGTGGTCCTAAAAGTGCAAACACAGAACCACACGTTTCCACTTCAATCACTGTCACTAGAACAATGGTCCCTATTACCACTCCTTGGGGGAGAAAAATGTGTATTATCAGTAAAAACCCAACATAATAATGTGTCAGGCAGGGCGCTAAGTGCTTTATATGCTTCTCTCTCTTAATCCTTTGAGCAATCCTTTGAAGTAGACTTTGAGAGTCCCCTTTTACAGATGAGCGAGCCACAGATTAGACAGAAGATGTAACGTACCGCTTCACCACTGTGTCCACCCGGTAACCCACCTCGGCTCATTCTTTGGAGGGCCTCTTAGGTCTTTAGCAAAGCTGTCCCTGGATGAAGCCTCTCTCCAACGCTGTCCTGGCAGAATTAGCCAGCCCTGTTATTCTCTGGTGATCAAAGGTGCCTTAAGAAACTCATCCTCTGACCTCTGACCGCTCAGGGAAGTGAGTGGAGACAGTAAGCGTCCTAGAATGCACTTTGCTAGATACACTGCTTAACCCCTCAGTTAAGGGATTCCCCAGCAGCTCCACCTGTAGCAGAGGGAAATAAATTCTGGGTTCCAGAGTCGCTACGAGGGTCAAATGAGAGGGTGGATGTCCCCGCACACCAAGTCGCGGTGAGGACGAAGCATTGCGGGCTTCTTGGTCCTGGTCCTTGCTGGTCCATTCACGCTCCCTCCGGTGCCAGGGCCAGCTCGTGGGCCGGCTGCCTGCACCCCTTCCCAACTCTGCGTCCCAGCATGTCACGTGAAACGGACCAGGGCTGTCTTTTTGTTTCTTTACCGGAGAGCAAATTATTATTATTTTTTTAAGATTTTATTTGTTTGACAGAGGTCACAAATAGGCAGAGGCAGGCAGAAAGAGCCGGGGGAAGCAGGCTCCCCGCCAAGCAGAGAGCCCGATGTGGGGCTCGATCCCAGGACCCTGGGATCATGACCCGAGCTGAAGGCAGAAGCTTAACCAACTGAGCCACCCAGGTGCCCCCGGAGAGCAAATTATTAAACATTTATTAGCACATCACTGCTTTTTCTATCCTTCCCCAATGCACAGCTTGGTAGGACCCCGCAGCACAAAGGTGCTACAGCTCCTGGTCTGTGACTTCCAGAACACCAAGAGGCCCCTCAGTGTCTCCCCCAGAGAAACTCCACAGTAGACTCATTTACTCATGCAACTTGATTACGACTGGACACCTATTACACGCATACACGACCCACCACCCCCGGCAAGAGTTGGAGGAACCCTGCCATCTGTCATTCATCGGATAGGAGGAAGGATTTTCACAGCTGTGACAAGTGGGAGAAGGAAATTAATAAGAAGTCCCAGAGGGGGCAGGGGAAGGATCACATACATCACTTCCGAATCATCATTCTCCATCAATGGTAAATCACCTCCCGACAACAGGATACCCATCCTCCGGGCTCACCCACACTCTCCACACGAGCAAGAATTGAGTGAAACAAAGAAAGACCCAGTCTTCCATGCTCTCACAGCCAGAATTGTCAGGGTGCCCCTCAGGTACCTGGAAGGCCAGAAAGCTTGGAATTTTGGTCACTGAAACAAGGGAGCTGCTGTCCCGTGCAGAACCCCAGTGTCTCCCCTCAATCAATCCACGCTCCTTGATCCGCACGCTGTCCCCTCACCCCCCCCTCTGCCCCGCGGTACCTTGTCTCTTTTTGCTCATCAGTAACTCCTCCTGGGCCCCTCAGCCCCCACCTCTCTCTGTCCCTGATTCTGTCCTCCCATTTCTTCTCCGCTGGTAACAACGGACATAGGGATGGAGACACATCGGACATTCCTTAAAACGCTAATAGGAAACCAGCCAATTCACGTTAGTTTCGGCAAACCGGCTTTTGGAAGATAGACCTAGAGCAGCACCAAAACCTCAAACCCCACAATCGTTTATGAGCAGGTGGTAGAGAGATATTACTCAACTCCCAGAATCTGGCCCCCATCAAGACCTGTCTCTGACCCTGCCACTGTCACCCTCTGGGGCCCTTCCTTCAACCATCCAGTGACAGATGTCAGCAGGAAGGGGCTCTGGCTTGAATAAGGCCTGCACTCCACGGCCCACCTGGACCCCTAAGCCCTGCCAAGAGGAAATGCAGGCAAAGCAGAGAACCATTTCAGACCACGGGGGACCTTGGCTTCCCCAGGAGGGCCGAAGTGCCCTAACACTTGACTTTGATGATTCAAGCATTTGTCATTCCAACTCCCCCACAGCAGGGCGAATTAAAAAAAAAAAAAAAAAAAAAAAAATCTAAAGATTTAACTTCAAAAAAAAAAAAAAGTTTAACAAGTTAATTTTCTAAATTTAAAATGTTTCAGAAAGAAACACAACCTACAGAAGGATAATTTTAAGCTATATTAAAGCACAAGGATGACATCATGAAATTCTAATTATATAGACTTTGAGGCAATAGAGTCAGGCAATCCTTCTGGATGCAGTTAGAATTTTCTCACAATATGCCAACACTACGTGGGTACCCCATCTTCTGGACATACTAAAAATCCTTCTCATAGATTATGGGGAAAAGGGAAAATAAAAGCACCCTTCTGAGACGTCAAGCGAGATGTGAGCTCTTTGGTTTTACTGTTCACCAGAATTTCTCTCCTGAGAGAAGACTATTGCTAAGAGCATCTATAAAGATGAGAATAGAGTCCAGACCAAACCTATCATCAGTTGATTGATCTATATGGAGCCAAGCTGTTACCTCTCGGAAAAATGACAGCAGTGACCAGGGGCAAAACTCGGGGGTCCCGGCGCCTTCCCCATGGGATCTCTTCCCCTTCGTGTGGTGAGGGGAAAATGAGTTAATTCATTGGCAAGGTGACACATAAATGTAAAGTGTGATGGCGTTCGCGAGGAGAATGAGGGTGCAGAAGACATCGAAAACTACAGAGCAGGAGAAAGACCTGCTCTGCCAAGTGCCCCTCGCTATTTCAGCAAGATGGGGAAAAAACCGGAAATCACTCCACTCGATAACTTTTCCTATAAAAAGGCATCCCCTAGGTCGGAGATGTCTTATGCATCTCAGAAACCTTCACATTTTTAAAGGCACAAGGTCTGTAGGTCATACAAGCCACAGATACACAACATGTGGGCATAATATATTTTTAAAATTAGACACATGCGCACACATTGAGGCTTTACAACAACGCCCAAAGGTAGGTAACCTCATTTATCTCATTTTACGGCTGAGAACACTCTGAAGCGTCAGAACAGTGAATGGAGTTTCCCATGAGTCCCTGGTGGATGCCACAGCAGGGACTGGAGTCCACGGTCGCTCCTCCTTAACTGGAACTTCTCCATTTCTCCTGTCCCTCTCTGCCTGACTCTCTCGCCACATTCCTATCCCCAGAATTGCCCTAGGGGCTCCAGAGGATACAAGAAGAGGGTGGAAAAGTTAGCCATCGCCCCCAAGAAATGAGAATTGTGAATAATTTCTTTCTTCTCCTTTCCTTCTCCTTCTCGTTTCCTGGAATCAGAGCAAAATTCAGAAGCAGGTGGCAGATCGACCAGACCGGGAGCAGAAGTTAAGACGCCTCAAAACCTAGGATCAGCGTTTGGTTTCCAAAAAGGAGCGAAAGGCCAGGCTTCTTGGTGTTTTGAAAGGGCCAAGGGAGGGGCTCCTGGGTGGCTCAGTCAGTTAAGCGTCTGCCTTCTGCTCTTCACATGATCCCAGGACCCTGGGCTCAAGTCCTGCGCCCTTCATCGGGCCCCTTGCTCAGCAGGGAGTCTGCTTCTCCCTCTGCCTCTGCCTGCTACTCCGCCTGCTTGTGCTCTCTCTCTCTGACAAATAAATAACTAAAATCTTGTTTAAAAAGCTATTTAAAATAATAAATCAAGGTTGGGGCACCTGGGTGGCTCAGTGGATTAAAGCTTCTGCCTCCGGCTCGGGTCGTGATCCCAGGGTCCTGGGATCGAGCCCCACATCGGGCTCTCCGCTCAGCGGGGAGCCTGCTTCCTCCTCTCTCTCTGCCTGCCTCTCTGCCTACTTGTGATCTCTGTCAAATAAATAAATAAAATATTTTAAAAATCATCATAATAATAATAATAAATCAAGGGCCAACGGAATTAGCCAATCCTAGGAAGGTAGCAGAGAGGAAATTAACTTTCTTCCCCACCACTGAGCTTGCAGTCAAGGTGTTGGCGGGGGCTGGAAAATTAACTTTCAATGAGTGGTTGTGGAGGGGCTTTCATTAACCCCCCCACCCCCACCCCCCTGCTAAAAAAAATCATCTTTAATGCAACAGTGAACCTGGATCATCTCCATTATGCAGGCAATGCAATGGAGGCTCAAGGAGGTTGAGTTAATGGTTGAAGAACACAAAATCAGAAAAAAGGACAAAAATTAAATTTGCATCCAGCTGTGGTCCAGATTCTTCTCAGGGCGTCCCGCTGCCTTCCTCAAAGCATTTCTCAAATTCCCAACTCTCCAAACTCCAGGGTCATGCACTTGTGGAAGGAACATGCCACCAGCGAGGACCCAATTTGACACAAATGCCAAATATCTCCCCTGACATACGACGCCCACAGCCTGTCCATCGATTTCGTATGCCCTGACAACACAGCATCCTGCCGTGCCAAGTGTGACTTTTCTTTTCTTTTTAAAATCACCACATTCCTGTAGACGCATGGCAGTGGTGGCGTTGCCAATCCGTGGTTAATATTCAAGGTTCCCACATTTCCTTCTGTCGTAGAGGGCTCCGGCTCTCTCTTCTCTGGCTTTCTGCCACGAATGCAGAGGAGGGAGAGGAGCTGGTGGGCAGGGAGGTAGCAGCTAGAGACTGGAAGAGATTATTTTCTCCCTGTGTCATCCAACTAGTTAGGGCTGCTCTCTAAGAAAGTTATCGGTTTGTGGCTCTTGGTTGAGGTTTTGTCATCAGCCCCCTTAACGAACTGTCCTACTCGGAGTAAAGGCTTCCCAAGGGATCCCTTTAGAGTCTCTAAAATAAATAAGCATGTAATTCGTGAATAATGCTAACCTGGTCTCCTTTCTCCATTACTATACATAGATGTATACGTTCCTTTTTTTTTGTTTCATTGACTAGAACAGCCAAAACAACAACAGATAATAGCGTCGACAGCAACCATCCTTCATTTACTCTTCACTGCAAAGGGGGATGCCTCCAGTATCACAAAATTAAGCATATTTTTGGCTATCGGTTGGCCACAGATAGTCTTTATCAGGCTGAGAAAGTGTATTTTTATTCTTAGCTCTTTCTCTGAGTTTTCACCAAGAATGAACATTGAGATTTTAACAAATACTTTTTTGGCATCTATGAAGATGATCATATTTTTTTCCTTTGACATAGTGATGGGGTTTGTTAACAGACTTCCTAGTAATAAGCCACAATGTATTTCCAGAATGAATCTTCCTCGACCATGATGCATTGTTCTTTTAATACCCCCAAGATTCAATCTGCCTAAGTTTTATTTAGGATCATTTTTCTCGGTGTTTATAAGTGAGATCAGAATATGCCCTTATTTTTGTGTGTGAATTTTGTCCAAATTCTGCATCTGTATCATGCTGGGTCAGAGGGAAAAGCAGATTGTTTTCTTCTTTTTCTACAGTTTAAAGAAATTTTTTAAAAACCAAAAGGATCACTAGTCCTGGAGGTTTTACTGATGGGTTTGAAAACTTCCATCGTGTCCTTCTCTGCTCTCAATCTAGACCAAGGGCAGATAAACTGTAGCTCGAAGGCCCGCCACCTGCTTTAATAAATAAAATGTTATTGGAACAGTCATGCTCACTGCTTTACAAATCATCTATGGCTGTTTTCAGGCCACAATGGCAGAGTTACAGAAGTGCTAGGGGGTGCCCTGGCCACCTAAAATAGTTCCTTTCTGGTCCTTCATGAAGAAAACTTTCCCGACGTCTCATGGAGACAGGCTCTCTCTTATGGTAAACAGTTTGGGCATTGCTGTTTTCTTAGGCTTTCAAATTGAATTCTGAACGTTAACAACAGCTACCATCTGAGTACTACAAAATGCCCAGCAGAGGGCTGAGCTCTTTACACGTATATTTGCCACAGCGGAGGAGAGTAAATAACTTGCCCAAGATCAGGAGAGGCGAGTGGAAAAGCTGTGATAGAAATCCCACGTGCCTATGCTAAAAACCACGGTGTATCACGTCTTGCTATCTTACCATTTTTTCCTATCTCTGTACTTAGGTCCTTTCTCATTCCAAATTTGCATATGATAGAGATATAGATTCACTACATGTATTATAGATGCACTTTTATATATTCATTTTATGTATATATAAAGATTGATATATGAACGATTAAGACATCAGTTTTACTGGCTTTTTGTTTGCTTGGCTTTGTCTTGCTTTCCGGACCTAATTTTTAGAGTTATCCACACGATGCTTTTTTATATATTCCAATGCTATATTAATTATATCAGAGTGTAAAATTTTATTTATTCTAGTGTTATATTCTAGTTCTCCATTCTTATTCCTCCTTTCCTTACTTTTCTCCCCAGGAGAAACCTTACCTCTGAAGTAGAAATACTTAATTTATAGTTTTATATTTTAATATTTATTTAATATTAATTTATATTAATATTAGTATTGATATTTTATATAATATATAATATTTATATATTAATAATATATTTATATATAATATAGAATTAAATAAAATATTTAATATTTTAAATTTATAATTTATATTACAGTTTTATTCATTTTTTTTTAATTTTTATTTTAACTACACTCTACAACCAACATGGGGTTTGAACTCACAACCCTGAGACCAAGGGTGGCATGCTCTACTGACTGAGCCAGCCAGGCACCCCTGATTGGTTACTATTTTGAAAAGCATTTAAAACCGTACACTTGGGATACTGGTCTGACATTCCTACTTGGGGATCTGTAATAGTTTATCATCAACGAGACTAAATAGCCTAAAATGAATTTTTTTGTGTTTTTTTTTTAAGATTTTATTTATTTATTTGACAGAGATCACAAGTAGGCAGAGAAGCAGGCAGAGAGAGGGGGAAGCAGGCTCCCTGCTGAGCAGAGAGCCCGAGGCGGGAGCTCGATCCCAGGACCCTGAGATCATGACCCCAACTGAAGGCAGAGGCTTTAACCCACTGAGCCACCCAGGTGCCCCGAATTTTTTTGTTTTTTAATTAAACTTTTCATTTTGAGAGAACCATCAAGTTCCACGCAGTTACAAAAAATAACGGAATGATCTCATGGATTCTTTACCCAGTCTCTCCCAAAGGTAACATCCTGCAAAACTTAATCACATCATAACATAACCAAAATCTGTGACACTAATGCAGCCAAGATACAGAACATTTCACAGGATCCCTCACAGCACCCTTTTGCAGCCACACGCACTTCTGTCTGCCTCCGCCCTCTCCTCCCTCTTGGCAATCACTAATCTGTTCACCATTTCTATAATTTTGACATTTCAAGAATGTTACATAATTATAATCATACAGTATATAACCTTTAGGAATTGGCTTTTTTCACTTGGCATAATTCTCTGCTGATTCATCCAGGTTGTGTCAATAATTCACTCCTTCTTATTCCCGACTGGTATTATTATATGATGTGGAAATATCACAGTTTGATTAGCCATTTCCCTCCTGAAGGACACTTGGGTTTTTCCAGCTTTGGGCTGTTACGAATAAAGCTGCCATAAACATCTGCATAAAGGTCTTTGTGTGAGAATCCAAGACTTTATTTCTCGGGGATCAATACCCAAGAGTACAATTCCTGGGTCACACAGCACAGTTGCACTTTTAGCTTTTTAAGAAACTGCAAAGCTGTTTTCCAGACTGACTGTCCCACTTAACATTCCCACCAAAAACAATACAAGTGATCCAGTTGCTCTGCACCCTTGTCAGCCTTTGGTATTGTCATTATTCTCTCTTTTAGCCATTCGGGTAAGTGTGCACAGATATGTCATTGTGGAGTGTGTGTGTTTGTGTGTGTACCTGTGTCTGTGTGTATGACATTAAATATCTTTTTCTGTGTTTATTTGTCATCTGTATCTTTCTTTTCAGTGAAATGTCTGTTTATATCTTTTGCCCATTTTCTGATTGGATTGTTTCTTTTGAGTGCTCTTTATATATGCTAGATAGTAGTCCTTTGTAGATATGCGGTTCCTAAATATTTGGCCCCAGTCTGTAGTTTGTCTTTTCTTTCTCTTAATGTAGTCTTGCACAGGGCAATAGTTTTAAATTTTGATAAGGTCCAATTTTTCAGATTTTCTTTTTATGTTCATGCTTTTGGTATCGAGTCTAAGAACTCTGCCTGGCTCTAGATTCCAAAGATTTTCTCTGATGCATTCATTTAAAAATTTTATAATTTTAGGTATTTCTTTTAGGTCCATGATCTGTTTTGAGTGAGTTTTTGTATAAAGCATGAGACTTGGGGGACACTTGGTTGGCTCATTTGGTTAAGAGTCTGCCTTCAGCTCAGGTCATGATCCTGGAATCCCAGGATCGACCCCTGTATCAGGCTCCCTGCTCAGTGGGGAATCCGCTTCTCCCTCTGCCCCTCCCCTTACTCATGTTCTCTCTCTCTCACTCTCTCTGTCTCTCTCCCTCAAATAAATAAATAAAATATTTTAAAAAATAAAAAATAAAATAAAACATGAGACTTGGGCCAAGATTCATTTTTTGGCCCATGGGTATACAACTGCTTCATATCACTTGTTGAAAATTCATTTCCTCCATTGAACTGCTTTTGTGCCTTTGTCAAAAATCAATTAGACATATTCATGTGAGTCTATTTCTGTGTTCTCTATTCCATCCCATCGATCTATGGATCTACCTCTCTACAGACTCCACAGAGTCTTAATTACCATAGCTACAGAAAAAAAAAAAAAAAGGATTCTTCCCACTTTATTCTTTTTTTTTTTTTTTTTCAAAACTGCTTAAGGCTTTCCAGCTCTGTTGCCTTTTCAGATAAATTACTGAATTATCTTGTTTGCACCTACAAAATAATTTTGTTGGGATTTCTATAAGAACCACATCAAACCTGTGTATCAATCTAGGGAGAACAGATATCTTTATTATGTTGAGTCTTTCATTGCTAGTATACAGTAGTATAATTGTTTTTTGTGTGTTTATCCTGTATCCTGCAACCTTGCCAAAGTCATTTTTTAGTTGTAATATGATTTGATTTTGTGTGTGTGTTAGGTTTTCTTTTTTCTTTTTCTTTTCTTTTCTTTTCTTTTTTTAATCCCTGGGATTTTCTGCATTAACATTCAGGTCATCTGCAAGTAAGGACAGTTCTATTCCTTCCTTTTCTCACCTGTATGCTTTTCTTAAAACTTTTCTTATCTTACTACATTGCTTAGAACTGGCTAGAACACCCAGCACTATGTTGAATATGTCCCAGAATTAAGGAAAGTGTTTCATTTTTAAGCCCTAGAGTTTTATAACCTTTGTTAATAACTTCTAGTTTTATTTCATTTCAATCAGAGAAAGTTGAAGGCATATATTCTGATTAAGTATTCCATATAAAAGACAGTAAATCAAGTAAATTTCCCTTATCATCACTCCCCTACTATCTACTTTGCAGTCCTCATTAACATAAACTGGGATTTTAAGCTCAAATAGATTATGAAGTTATTTTTATACCATATGGCCTTTCATTCACAAATATTTTTGACATCTGCCATCTATTTAATTATTAAGACTTTTTTTTTTAAGATTTTATTTATTTATCTGACACAGAGAAAGACCGCAAGAGAGAGAACATAAGCAGGGGGAGTGGGAGAGGAGAAACAGCTTCCCACAGAGTGGGGAGCCTGACACAGGGCTCGATCCCAGGACCCTGGGATTATGACCTGAGCTGATGTGTAACGACTGAGCCACCCAGGCGCCCCAAGACTTTATTTTGTAAATCAGTTTAAGGTTCACAGTAAAACTGAGGGGAAGGCAGAGAGATTCCCCATAAAGCTCTGCCCCCATAGGAGCATAGCATCCCTTATTATCACCCCATCCCATACCAGAATACTACATTTGTTACAAACGATGAACAATCTGCCATCTATTTTAATACAAGATTTATAGTGATTAATTGGACTTAATATTATGTTTAATTACTTGACGTGTTCATTCCAGTTTCTCTATACCATAACTTCTTCATTGTTACATTTCTAATATTAGATCCTCTCTCAGTCAGATGGGAACATCTTCAAATAACTCTTTCATCCGTGGTATATTTCCATTGCCTTTTTATGTCTTTCTGTTGCTTTCACACATTAATGACAGTTTGAGAATCAAATATGCAGATTATAATATTTCCCCTCAAACCTCTGTTGATGCAGCTGCATTGTCTTAAGTCCCCTATTACTCACTGCAAATATATATCCAGACCCTGGATTTGCCAAAAGATGTGTGGTCCTTCTCTCTGCCCACTGTGGTGAGGATCAAATCTACTTCTTGAGCCAAGGCTGGAGGTCTGGATAATGTGTACAGTGCCAGGTCTCTAGCAAGCACCCATCCATTGCTGCTTTGTTATCCTGAAACAGACTCTTCCTTCTCCTCCACTACCAGGCTCTCTGATTCCAGGATGCAATCACACCATGGTCCCAATGGTCTCTCCTCAGCACCTCCCCAATGCAAGCCATGCCACTCAAGGCTCAGTTCACCACCAACAGTTCCCTACACAAACCAAGGCACAAATAAACTGCCTCCCTCAACTTCCTGACTTCTCTGACAGGCTGTAAGAAGCCTCTGGTCATTTCAAAAAGTGGCTCCTGAGCCAAAGAGGGCTGACTTCTCACTTGGTACAACCTTGGTACAAACTATGCAAACTTACTTGGTACAAACTGTAGTCCTGTTCCTACTACAGAAGAGATACTGTACTGTTTCACGTCATCTTTGCCTCCAGAGGTGATGCCTGGAGTGAGCGAACCCAATCCAGCCCCATGTGCCTTCCAGTTTACAGAGATTTCACTGAGATTCCAACAGCTGGTTATCTGGAACAGTCAACAGTGTTCCTCCTGTTCTATGTTATCCTCACCATTAGAGGGCCAACTTGGAAAGGCTGCCTTAGAGACAGTACCAGACAGACAGGCAGAGACCAACTGTAATCTTCAACCTATGCCAAGACTAAGTCTTTACTTGGGGTTACAGAGCTTTCAGGGTTCATGGCGATGGCAGAGCCAGTCCTGCATGAGCCAGTGTGGTCCTGCTGTGGTAACCATATAGAAGGGTTCCCTCCCAGGGCATCGTTCTACAACAAATCCCCTAGAACAGTGATTCTCCAAGTTCGGTGTACAGAAGCATCGCTTGGGGAGCTTATTAAAAACGGATTAGGGGCACCTGGGTGGCTCAGTCGGTTGAGCGTCTGCCTTCAGCTCAGGTTATGATCCCAGGGTCCTGGAATCAAGCCCCATGTCTGGCTCCCGGCTCAGTGGAGAGCCTGCTTCTCCCTTGGCCCCTCATCCTGCTCATGTTCATACTCTGTCCCTCAAATAAATAAAATCTTTTTTTAAAAAGTTGATCAGGCTCCACCTCAGAGATTCCAATGGAGTCCAGGGCCTACATCTTTAACAAACCCCACGGAGGCACACAGGGGGTCCAAAAACAGCCCTTGGAGAACTATAGCACCAGAAGCTCCTCCTCTAAAAGCACCAGACATAAACTTGCCGGCTACCCCATCTGATAGTTCCTCCAGGTCACTAATGGAAAGCAGTAAATATAATTCTGCACCCACTACAGTTGCTGCAGGGGAGATCATGCGATACACCTCCTCAAAATTGTTCATTGCTCGTTAGACTCCAGCCAATGCCTTGTCACCAAAAGAGATAGCACTTAATGGGAACTCTGCAGATGGACTTCTACACATCTGAAATGATACATTCACCACATGATTCTTGACGGCATTGTCTGCAATAGCCCCAAATTGGAAATCATCTAAAGTTCACCACTGAAGGGCTCGTTTAATAAATGATGAATCATCCACACAATGGGATCCTCTGCATCTATTTTTTTTTTAAGTGTAAGGAAGCTCTTTTTGTTACTGATATAGACAGATCCCCAAAATGCAGAGTGGGATTATTAGGGGTAGTAATTCAAAGATGTAAAGACTGACACGGCATAAGGCCCTGCCAGTCGGTCAAGATACCCAACAAATGAGAACAAACACACCGGACACTCCTGACCACACATTAGCAGAAAACACAGTAGAGAATGTGGGTTGTAGTATGTATGCCAAGTTTTCCTGTGAAAATGACGGGAGTGGAAGAAAAAACGTCTAGAAGGAGACTAAAAAAGAAAGAGTAAGAAGGGGATAAACAGACGACATAAATAAACAGACTTTAAAACTTCATACTTTCTTGTATTCCTTCAGCCATATGAATATATTATCTCCCCCAAAATTATATTTTAAAACACTCTGGATTTTTTTTTTTTTAATGAGATCTTTGACGTGGAAAAGGGAAACGGATGCCCCAGGCTGGTGTGATTTACTTTAAATTTTATATTCCTTTTGGGTCCCTGTGGCTTGGTATTCTCAGATGTGCCCATTAGCAAGCAGTTTGCCCAGGAATGAAGGTGGAGTGAGCTTGCTTTGTCTCTACTGGTAAGTGGTGATGGTCCAATCAGGGATGTTCAAAAGACGGGCTGAACCAGGCTTTATAAAAAAGTATGCCAGGGGCACCTGGGTGGCTCAGTGGGTTAAAGCCTCTGCCTTCGGCTTGGGTCGTGATCCCGGGGTCCTGGGATGGAGCCCCACATCCAGCTCTCTGCTCAGCGGGGAGCCTGCTTCCCCATCTCTCTCTGCCTGCCTCTCTGCCTACTTGTAATCTCTGTCAAATAAATTAAAAAAAAAAAAAAAAGTACACCAGTGGCTCTCAAACCTGGCTGCTCATTATAACCACCTGGGGAGTATTTAATAAATGCTCCTGCTCTTGTCCCTCCCACCCTAGATATTCTGATTTAATTGGTTTGAGGTAGGGCCAGAGCACTGGGACTTTTAAAAGCTCCCCTAGGTCAATCTAACAGGCAGACACTAGTGACAACCTCTCCATTTGGCAGATCTGAGGGGAGATTCCAAATCCGTACGTAGAAACATGCCCTCCAGGTGACTCTGTGTTTGGCCAGGTTTGGGATCAGCGGCTCCAGATGTGTCTACCACCCATCCCCCATCGACCCTTCCTCATCCCCAACCATCACTACACTCAGGCAAGGACTCAAGCAATTGACCAGGTGAGGTTCAGAGAAGAAAAGCCAACTTTTGCTCAAGATAGAAGAACTCCATTTCCTAAACGAAATCAAATATGGTTATTTCTGAGACTGTGCCTCACACTCCCACCATCTTCCTCCTTCTCTTTCCTCCCCATGCACAACCCCAAGGACCTTGATCAGAAATCTACCAGTGCTCACATCCCACCCAGTAGCAAATAGAACAAGCGGGAGAACACACACACGCAGACATGCTCCATTCCTAACCTGAAGCAGATCACGGTCCATAGTGGGTAAAAATTTAATAAACTGAAAATATTTTATAGAAGTGGTTGTTGTAACAAAGACCAATGGTGAGAGAGCACGGTTCCGAAGAATCGAAAAAATAAAGAATATCTTTCTCTTAAAAAATTACTATTCAACTAAGTCATGATTCCCCGAAGGAAATGCTCTTGATGCAATTCTGTAAGATATCTCTGCGGACATACCGGGACCCTTTCCAGGCAACAAAGTCAAGCCTTACTTGACAGCACTTGAATATGTTTAAGGAAGCTCCAGGGAGGAAAATAAAGGGAAATGGGAGCTTTTAATGTCCTAAAAACTGAAGAAACACTTTTTTCCCCAAGGTCTAAAAATCAACACTTTACTTAGAAATGCTAGACACTACAGAATGCCAGCCGTCCCTAGAGAGAAGCTGTGGCAGAATCTCCTTCACACCCACGATGACCACCTAATCCTGCTTCTCCATATGTGACCTAACTGGAAAAAGAAAAGCATTTATACTGAAATGATGACAGACAGAATCAATCAAGGCCAGGGAGGAAATCCACCATAGCTCAGAGACAGAGTTCCATAAAAAGAATGTCAAATGGGGGATGGATGAATGGATGGATGGATGGATGGATGGATGGGTGGATGGGTGGGTAGATGGGTAGATGTGTGAATGGGTGGATGGGTAGATAGGTGGATGAATGGAAGGAAGGAAGGAAGGAAGGAAGGAAAGAAGAAAGGATGGATGGATGGATGATGGATGGATGGATGGATGGATGGATGGATGGATGGACAGGTGAGTAGATGGGTGAGTAGATGGGTGGATGGGTGGATGGGTTGGGGGATGGATGGATGGATGAATGGATAGGTAGACGGGTGGATGGGTGGGTAAACAGGTAGATGGGTGGATGGATCGATGGATGGATGAATAAATGAAAGGAAGCCACAGTGGGTGGGGGGTGGGTGCAGATGGGTGGGTGAATGGATGATGGATAGATAGCTAGGTGGGTAGATACCAGTTCACACAACTCTCAAAGTCAGGGCTCTATAAAACTAGGCTATCCTATCAGAACTGAAAGTCATTATGTGAGCAAGTATTGCTTTTCTCCTTAAAAAGATTATTTTACCCCACTGTACATGCTGTCACCTTGTTTTCCTCCAAAATCTCCAAATCATGAAGGCTAACTGTATCAGTTTCAATGCTTTGGGCTTCACTGACAGAACAGCCAACTATGTGTCATTTACACAAATGGAGCTTATTAATAAATCTCACACACACAAGAGTTTGAAGCAGGAGGTCTCCGGGACTATAAGACTGACTCAAGGATGTCAGTGCTCTAGGTCAGTGTCAATGCAGTTCTGAGAACCTAGTTAGAGTCACAAAATGGTGGCCATAGCCCCAGTCCTCATTTTCACAACTGACAACTTCCAAGGCAGGAAGAAGGGGTAGAGTGAAAAAAAAATAAGTGTTCTCTTCTCTAATGTTGGCCAAAATTGCGTCCCATCCTCACCCCTAGACCAACCACTGACACAAGGAATAGAATTATCACAGGGGTGCCTGAGTGGCTCAGTTGGTTAGGCATCTGACTCTTGATATCAGCTCCGGTCACCATCTCAGTGCCATGGGCTCAAGCCCCACATCAGGCTCCATGCTCAGCAGGGAGTCTGCTGGAGATTCTCTCCCTCTTCCCATCCCCTCCCCACTGCACTTGTGCTTTCTCTCTCTGTCTCTCTAAAATAAATAAATAAATCTTAAAGAAAACAAAAGAATTACGGATCACTCACATTTTGTCCCTTGGGCACACTGCCACTAAACACAGCAAGGAACGAAGGAAGAATGGCTAAGACATGGGTCCACATCACCTGCCACAGCAGCTCTTCCCACTTCTGAATCCCCACATATCTACAAGGCTCCCTCCAATCAAAACCACACCCTAATAATTCCCATAATGTGCCTTTAAGGGATTCCAATAACCTAACTCCCTTTACAGCCAAGTTTTGTGCCTTCATCTCCTCCCCCTCCTATTCAGGGCACTCAGGATGGTAAGCGACAGAAAATTAGCACAAGCGAAGAAAGAAGTTTGATACAAGGCAACAAAGGACCTCAAGAGAAACCAGGGGCAGTAGTTGTTGTTTGGCTTCAACGCAGGCCCATCAAGAACCAAGGCAGCCAGTTCCATCTCTCTGGCCCACATGATCCCTGAGGCTGCCTCTCACTTCTGCGACTCTACAGCTAAGCTTTCCCTGCCTCTTGGTGTGCACGGCACAGCCCCTGCGACACGGCACACCCTTTTAGTCTGCTGGCATCTCTCAACACAAATGATGGACCTGGTCCATCATCAATGGGCAGGTCCTACAGTTCAAACATGGTTGCTACAGACCACTCCTTGGGATCTGTTTGCCCAAAAGTAGGGAATGTATAGGCCTCAAAGTCACCCCAAAAGGGTCTATCTGAGCTCTCTTTGTAGGTTCTTTACTTTTCTGGGACATCAGCCTCTAAGACCCAATGGGCCAGGAGGATGGGAATGACAAAACAGCAGTCATCCCTGTCCGACTGCCGGACCCTCCTATCTCTTGGGGACACCACTGGCAGAGTACAGCTGGAGAGGAGGGAGGAAGCCATGGTGATTCACACCACATCCTGCCTGGCAGCTACCCTCTTTCTTCCCTCCTTCCTGCTGCGCCTCAGGTTGGCTCCTGCCCAGGTCCCTGCTCACACCCTCACACCCACCTAACTACACTCACCCTCGCATTCCACACTCCCCTCTGGGCTCCTCTTTGCCAAAATGCTTTCCCACACAGGGGTCCCTGTCTTCCAGCTCAGTCTCCACGCACATGTCTACCTCAGAAGTGAGCTCAGTCTATTTTAAACTCCTGTAGCTGTCTGCCATCTGTCTCGTCTGGAGGCCCTGTGGTCTACGGAGAGAAGAGAACCAATTTGGAGACACAGAAATTGAATTTTGGTCTTTGCTCCACCATCAGCTCCAGAACCTTGAGACCATCATGGCATCCTTCTAGTAGCTGATGAAGATGACTCCCCCTTGGTTAGTTCCTGGGGCTGCTGGGAGCATCAAAGGAGGTGAAAGATCTTGGCCTGTGAGGTGACAGTTGACACTAAGGTCTTTGGGGACGTCTTCACTGACCCCGAGACATGGTGGGCACTATTGAGGAATCAATGACTTCCTATACTGCCCTGATCGGACACTCCCAGTGTACTGGGAGACCAGCCAATGGCAAAGAGGGAATCATCAAGTCCATCCTTGGACACTGATGGTTACCATGGCAATCAGCTCTGCCACTGGATTTCTGAGTGATCCTGGACAAGTCATCAACCTCTGTGAGCTTCCAATTCCTTCTAGTGTGACCAGATATCTACTCATAGTCATGAGATGTGACTATAATATTGTCAAGGTGCATCTCTCATGTTGTCACATAATAGTACCTACCACTCAATGTTGTTGTAAGAATTAAATGAACCCAGTGCTAGCCAAGAACGATAATAACACTAAATGTTTTCTATGTGTCACAAACTACACTAAGAGCTTTGCATGTATTGATTCCTAACAAAATCATGAGGTCCATGATAAGTACTCCCTGTTTCCGTTTGGAGACAGAAGAGCAACAACAAGTTACAAGGAGGAAATCTAGAAAGACGCACGCCGAAAAGCAAATTGAGCTGCTTTCCTCGAATCTGCACACAAGCTGTTAAAACGCTCTTCAGAAGAGCAACTCCATAAATTCCAGTGGGGAAACACAATCCACCTTGAGCACCTGCCCTCCCACACAGAGTAGAGCTGCTCTGGGGGATTCGAAAGACTGGCCCATCGCTATTCCTGCGCACACTTCCCGCCATCTTTTCTCAAACTGCTATCCTCCCCCAGATGAAAGCTTCCTACATCCAGAAGACACCAGCTGGCTGGGAGACAGCTGCTTTCCCAAGGAAGGAGAATTACTAGGGCTTCTGACAGTCACAGGGATCTCTACGAATCCCACTCTGACCACAGCAGACGATGGACGGAAGCATCACAGATGTAAAATGTTACAGAAGATGTTTAGGAACTTCATGACGGTGAGGGGTTGGGAGGTCACGGGTCACAGAACAGTGTCTCCTACCCCTTCGTAGGTTCTCTGGTCCTCACTGCCTCCCTCCCAGATGATCTGAGGAACCCCAAAAACCTTCTCCTATTTTGCAGAAGATCAGCCTCTTTTCTTGGAGAACCCAAGCCACAGAAGAAAAGGAATCTCACCTTCTCCTCTAGGTCCTATCAAAGTTATCAAAGCACTTTTCCACATAAAAAGAGGCTCCTTCCAAAATGAAACTGGCACAGACACTTTTTAGCCAAGACAGATATACAGAGGGTACATGGGTGGCTCAGTCATTTATCTGCCTTCGGTTCAGGTCATGATCTCAGGGTCCCAGGATCGGGCCCCTCATTGGGCTCCCTACTCAGTGGGGAGTCTGCTTCTCCCTCTCCCTCTGCTGCTCCTCTTGCCTGTGCTTGTGCACTTGCTCTCTCTCTCTCTCTCCTGCTTTCTGTCAAATAAACAAAATCTTAAGGAGGAGGAGGAAGAGAATTAGATTTTACTGAGCCTCTACTTACTATATGCCAGGTGCTATCCCAAGCCCTGAGGGTACAAAAAGGAACAAGTTGCAAAGGTAACACAACCGTCTCTGTGCTTTTGTGGGTCTGATTGTGTATCAAGTGTTATTATTATGTTAACATGTATTAAGGGATTTCTGTACTCTAGCCACTGCTGAGTGTCTTTTTTATTTTTTTAAGATTTTATTTATTTCTTTGACACAGAAAGAGAAAGAGCATGAGCAGGCAGAGGGGCAAAGGGAGAGACAGAAACAGACTCACAGCTGAGCAGGAAGCCTGACGCAGGGCTCCATCCCAGGACCCTGGGATCATGACCTCAGCCGAAGGCAGACGCCCAACCGAATGAGCCACCCAGGCGTCCCTGCTGAGTGCTCTCCATACCTTGTCTAACTCCATTTCTCACAGCCACGTACGAGGCACCTCATTCCTATTTAACAGAGAAGGATGCTGATGCTCAGAGAGGTAAATGATCTTCCCCAGACCACACAGCTAGAAAGCAGCGGAGTTCAATTTCAACTCCAGGTCTGTCTGGTTCAAAAGTTCACACTAGGAGCCACGATCTTCCGGCCACAGATCGTTCAAGAACTCGCCTGGGCTTCCACAGCACACCCCAAACTCTGCCCGCTACGGTAGCCCCCTTATCCTCGGTTTCACTCTGCCCGGCTTCTGTTGCCCGTGGTCCACCTGGGTTCACAAGCAGATGATCCTCCTTCCGACGTTAGTCCCCGAGGGCTGCGTCACGGCGCCTACGTCATTATCCTCCCTTTGTCCGGTGATCAGCACAAGAAGGCTGAGTCCCGTAGAGGAAGGTATTGTGGGAGAGAGAGAGAGACCCCATTCACCCTTTATTACAGTAGATGGTTAGAGTTGTTCCACTTTATCACGCTATTGTTAATCGCTTACTGTTCCCGATTTGTAGATTAAACCTTATCATAGCTATGAACGTATAGGGAAAAATAGAGCATATACCTGCATTCAGTACTAGCACCACTTCAAGCATCCACGAAGGGTCTTAGAATGTGTCTCCTGTGGATAAGGGGTGGGGTGCTGCTATATTTTCCATTATGATGTCCCACAAAGATCTTTCAGCCGCCTTGATTCCTGCCATGGCAAAGAACTAACTCCCTGACAATATCCCTCACACTTTCTCTCCTCTCGGCCGTCCCCTCCTCTTGCTGCCTTCTTGCCAATCTGTCCCCCATCTTTCTGCTCCATTCTGAAACTCCAGTTCCATCAGACAAATAATCTTCTTAAATATGGCCACCAGGGGTGCTTGGGTGGCTCAGTGGGTTAAAGCCTCTGCCTTCGGCTCAGGTCATGGTCTCAGGGTCCTGGGATGGAGCCCCACATTGGGCTGTCTGCTGAGCAGACAGCCTGCTTCCTCCTCTCTCTCTGCCTGCCTCTCTGCCTACTTGTGATCTCCCTTTGTCAAATAAATTAAAAAAAAAATACGGCTACAAAAATTACCTTCTTAGGTTGTGTTGCATGGGAAGAGAGAACTGTCGAAACGGGCGCCTCGGTGGCTCAGTGGGTTAAGCAACTGCCTTTGGCTCAGGTCATGATCCTGGAGTCCCAGGATCAAGTCCCGCATCAGGCTCCATGCTTGGCAGGGAGTCTGCTTCTCCCTCTGGCTATCTCCCCTCTCGTGCTCTGTCTCACGTTCTCTTTCTCTCTCTCTCTCTCTCTCTCTCTCAAGGAAATAAAAATGTTAAAAATCTTTTTTAAAAAATTAAAATTTGAAAAATAAAAAAGAAGAACTGTCATATTATTCATGCCCGGTGCATGAAAGGCCAGAGTATGAAAGTAAAATCATGTATTGAGGTCACAATTCCAGGTTTGGTGGGGGGATCACCTTCTCCAGGAAGTCCTCCCAGTCCCTCTCACAGAGGTGTGTTCTCCATCGATATGGCTTACTGCCCTTTTTCTACCTTGCCCCCAGCCTTTAGCATTGACCCTTCTACACTGTGGGCACTTACAGACAGCCTCTGACCACCATCACCACCCCACACGATGCCAGACCTGCTCTCATCTGACTGAGGACCCCCTACAGCACACATGCCACAGTGCTTTGCACAAGCTCTTGCTTAATATACATTTGCTGAAATAACCCTGCAAGTTCTTACATTTCTACAAACTTCCACAGTATTTCCAAAGCCGCTGTCCCCACCCAGAGCCCACCGGGCCTCTGACCACAGTCTACATGAGCCCATGGGGGAAGCTCATCACACTCCATGACTGCGCTACACCCCTGAGACGTGACAGAGTCCCGAATCTCCATCCGGAGCCAGATCTGTGCCCCAGGCCCTAGGTCTGAAGATCTCCATGCCAGCCAGGCTGGGCCATGCGGACATCCGTGAGGCATCTCAAGGGGGAACTCAGAATGCCCTCAAAATGGGGTCCTCTTCTGGGTATCCAAATGGCTCAGTCAGTTGAGCATCTGACTCTTGATCTCAGCTCGCGTCTTGATCTCAGGGTTGTGAGTTCAAGCCCTGCAGGGGGCTCCCTGCTGGGCATGGAGCATAACGAAAAACAAACAAACAAACATGGTCCTCTTCCCACATTCCCCAACTCTGTGGGAGCAGCACCACCACCCCAACTCTACAGAAGCCTGGAAACCAGCCCTGTCTCTTCCTTCTCCGGGCCAGCCACACCCAACCAATCTCCAGTTCGTCTCAAGGGCCTCCCCACAAATACCCCCTCTCCAGCCCTCCACGCTCCTCCCTCCTGTCACCCAGGAATCCTCGAGCCCCGCCTAGACTATTACAACCGCCTCCCAACCACAGGCCCTTCCACCCACCCCATAAATACACAAACAGACGCTCTGTGCCAGCCCTGCCAAATTGATTTTGCTCCCTCAGCCCTCCTGTGGCTCTGCGATTCTCTCCGCCTGGAACCTTCTTCCTCTTCTTTCCACGCTCTCCTTTGACTTAATTAAACCTATCTTCCTTAAGGCTGGAGTTGATATCACCTAGTCCGGGAAGCCTCTTCCTGAGGTCTGCAATCAGGTGCCCCAACCCTGCACACCTCACGATCCTGAGCGGACGCTGACCACAGCCCACGGACGCCACTCGTGCACCTGCCTGCCTGTCCGTCTGCATTCTGCACCAGATGGCGCTTTGGTAATGGCGGACTGTGCCGGCTGAGTTCACTGGAAGACACCCTACCTCCGCCACCCAGCATGGCAAGTATTCAATAAATACTTCAATGAATAAATACATCAACTAATGTATACACAGAGGCTTTTGAGAAAACTCCTGACTAAAATAATCCTGCAGGGCAATATTCTGTTGCCTGGGAGCTGCAGGGCAGGCTGAGAGCCTTTATTTAAGCTTTTTGGAAGGCTTCGCCTGTGCGAGAGAGATGGGACCATCCCAGGCAGGGAATACTGGGGTTCAGCACTGCAGGGCTGACAAGACAGTGTCAAGAACAGAGTCCTTGGTGGGGCGCCCGGTAGTTCAATCGGCTGAGTGACCAACTCTTGATTTTGGCTCAGGTCACGATCTCAGGGTCATGAGATTGAGCCCAGCATCTGGTTTCATGCTCAGCATGGAGCCTGCTTGAGTTTCTCTCCTCTGCACCTCCCCCGACGTGTGTGCGCGCTCTCTCTCTCTCTCTCAAATAAATAAATAAAATCTTAAAAAAATAAAAAAGAACAGAGTCCTTGGCACTCTACTGGAAACTGTGAGGATATGAGCATTCTCTCCAAGGAAAGAGCCAACCTCAAGAACACACATATCGTGATGATGAAGGGAGAGTCAGGTCCAGTAAGAGAATGAGCGTCCATGGCCACAGATGCCCAAGGACCCGCCAGGCCTGAGAGGGTGCAGTGGGTATGTTCTGTACAATGAAAAGAGAAACCAGTGCCTCTTCCTGGGTGGCTATCTGCTGAGCCAGTCCCAGAGCAAAGGATGGGGATCCCAATGGAAGGCACCTGGGGCAGGGATTTTATAAGAAGAAATAGCACCAAAGGGACACTTCAAGGCTTTCCTATTTGGGGCACTTTTCAATCCATTCTCATTTCCCCCATATCTCAACATTATTCTGGAAGCGTGTTCTGTTCTTCCTCTACAGAGGGCTCAGGATTTGAGACAAATTAGAAACTGGGTCAATAACTGTACCCAAAATGTACTAACCAATAGTCAGATGTTAACCTAGAAGGTCTCATCTAATGGACTATATAAAAGTCTAAAGAAAGAGCCGACCTCTATTGCCTATTAGTGTTACCCAGATCCAGAACGAAGCTACATGGGGTCTAACTCGTTAGAGGAACAGATGATCTGCCACTGGAGCCTTTGGATTTTAGAATTAGGATCTAGAGATATCAGGCTCTGTTAGAAAGTAACAAAACGAAAATGAATATTAGACTCTTGGACTGTGTTCTGAAAAAAAACAATTATTTCTTCTTATTGGAAGAAACAGAAATGGGTGAACAAAAAGAACACAGAAATACACAAGTTCAGTTGTGTGGTGGTCACTAAATCAACAAATCTGATGCTCCCCACCTTCGGAGCACATAGTAGGATGGCACCTGCCCACCCCACTTTGAGTTGGCCATGGCCATGTGACTTGCTGTGACCAATGGTATGTCTTTGGCAGTGAGGGGTACTTCCAGGGAGAGCTTCAAGAGGCACTACAAGACTTGCCAAGGTCCCCTTTCCTTTCTCAATGATTATGAACCCATGCCTCAAGCTCCACGCTTCCTTTTGTAACAACACAAACCCACAACACCCTCACCAAACCATGCCGACCACGGGTGGGACAAGAGATAAAGACAGGAGCTATAGGTATGCCAACATCAGCTCAGTATTAAGAGAAACCCTGTCATTACTAGAACTGCCCATACTGCAGGGGTAGTATGTTAGTAACTAAAGACTGGATGGTCACCAGCGACCTGCTGGGAAGGGGATTCAAGCATTAGGTGGTGCTTAATCTTCTTTTAACAACAATACCACAGAGCCTTCTGAAGAGCTAGCCCATTCCCATTCTCAGTCCATGTAATTCCACCCTGAATTCCAAAAGTGCACCAGGCTGGCCAATCAGACCATTGCTTTCTCACTGGCCCCAGTGGCCAATCCAGATCCAGTGAGATGGGATCACACAGATGGAGGTGCCTTTCCATGCATGAACTTCAACATGGAAGAAATGTGGGTAGAGCTGTCACAGGCATTGTGCCATATTAGTAAGGGAAGGCTATTTTATCTGAGAATGAAGTCAGTAGAGAAGAAAGAGGGATGGAGAGAGAGAAACCATGACCTGGTAACATAATGAGCTCCCGGATCAAACTCTATCTGAAGGCAGATCCCCTTGGACTTTTCAGTTATATGAAGCAATGAATTCCCTTCTTAATTAAGCTAGTTTGAGTTTTCTGTCATCTCTAACCAAGAGTTTTGCCTCAAAGGGCTGGCTGGAATAAGTGGATTTTCAGGTTCCACACCCACCTGAGATTTTAAGATTCAAATGTCACATTAGCTTGCTACCTTCAGCATTAAAAAGTATAGGTAGCCAAGAGGAGAAAAAAAAAAAGGTTTATTCTAAAGAGCAGGTGGATCCTATGAGATGACAGTCAAGTCTGTGCAAATCTAAACCATGTCTGCCAACGCTGGTTCCTAGAACAAATGGCTGCCCTCTGGATGTTAGCCAGTGGCTGTGGCTCATGTGGACATTAGTGCAACTGTAACTGTAAATCAAACCACATTCCCTGATCCCTCAAGAAGGCACAATGTTGGGTTATGATGGCAGAAGCTGGTGAGGCGAAAACCCTTGGGTAAGGGTGGTTTGCTGGTTTTCTTTTTTCAGGATGTGTTGTCAAGGCAGACATGTCATTGACACAAAATGTAACTGACGTTCTGCTGAGACTATACCATCGTGACCTCCCCCGCCACTGTGTGTCCTTCAGCATCGATGCATTCAGAAGGCATCATGGGCAAAATACACAATGTAAAAAAATTAAAACAGAAAGATAAATGTGTCACGGCCCCTTTATGTGTTCCCACCGCATGAAGATTTAACAAAGTAGTTCCGCTAAATATCAACACGGTTTGTCTACATCCTTCAGTCTTGTGGGGTACAGATGAGGGGTTACAAAGGATCTTTACAAACATCTTTTGTTTGGTCTAAAACGATATCCTTAAGAATAAGAAATTTTACATAAAAGTCAGAGTCTCTTGAAGAGCTCAAGAAGCTGGCAGCCGTGGGCTCCCACGCCCACAGAGCAGAGGTCACTCTCACGTGCTCCACTTGCCAAGACCCCCAACCCCCAGCTCGAATGGGGCCCTTGGCCACCACTGGTTTATACCCAGCCCAGCTCCTCATTAGGTCTCCTGCCTGGATCCTGTGGAACTTGAGTTTATAACCCTTTTACATTGACCTACGTGCCCACAGAGAGCTACGAACATGTCATTTTAAATAGCCAGTGTCTTTTTTGAACACTGGATCTCAATGTTTGTATCATCTTCCAATAGCATCCCAGGCATCACAACCCCAAGCATCTCACTCTGCAAACCATCAGCCCCCAAGCCTTGGCTCGTATTGGTCCCCCCACCTGCCCTTGCCCTCGCCCTAAGCCTTTGCTCACTGGAACTGAAGTGAGCCTGTCAAGATTCAACTCAGGGGCTCCCGGGTGGCTCAGTCTGTTAAGCGTCTGCCTTCAGCTCAGGTCAGGATCCCAGGGTCCTGGGATTGAGCCCCATGTCTGGCTCCCTGCTCAGTGAGGAGTCTGCTTCCTCCTCTCTCTCTGCACCTCCCCTCTGCTCATGTTCTCTCTCTCAAATAGATAAATAAAATCTTACAAAAAAAAAAAAAAATTCAACTCAAATCGCCTTCATCCTGTGACACCCACCTTGATGTTAGCCCAAGAATTATGGTTCCAAATGAATTGCTTGTTTCTTAAACGTCTCATGTGAGGGCAAACCACATCTTAGCCCTGATTTGTTCTAACACTTTGCAGTACGGTTTTGTAGGGACCAAACTGTCTCTGCATGAGACCCAGGTCTCTCTAAGGACAAAGACTAGCCCCGCAATCATAACTCTTGATCACTCACTAGGTACGTTTCCTCATTGAAACCCCACCACAGCTCCAACGAGGTGAGTCCTATTTGCGTCCCCATTTGAAAGATGAGGAAATTAGGGCCTAGAGAGACTCAAAAGTCCAAGAGTGGTTTTCTTAACCGCTGCGCTGCCTGGGCACGTGGCCTCCATTACCCTGTACTTGGAAGGCAGTAGAAGGTGCTGGGCAGAACAAAACAGCTCCAGCAACAGCTGCAGGACTCCTGAAGGCAGTCACTTCTCCCCTCTTCCACTTCCCTTCCTCAGGCTCTGCCCGGAGCCCTGAGGGGCCTGCAGTGGGCTGTCTCACCCACTTCTCTCCCCCAGAGCCTCCGGAGAATGCTACTTTCTGCTCCCACACCCTGCACCTGACAGCGGAGATGGGTAACCTTCCCTCATCACACAAGCCTTTCCGGCAGCTCTGCTTCCCTCTGAAATGACATTAAATTGTTCCATTAGTGTCAAAAAAAAAAAAAAAAAAAAAGGAAGATGCATGATACTTTTATGAATTTCCTTTTTTAAGGAAAGTTATCTTCAGAACTGTGCTCATGCTGACTGCTTCCAGAAAGCTGGAGGTTATTTGGGGGCAGAACGTATTTGCAGAAAATCACAAAGTCCGTCTAAATACCAGCGTTTATTCCATTTGGCTTGCCTGAATCAATAGGCACAATAAAGCAAAATCGTGGAAGTCAACTTAAACAGACATTTCTCAAAAAAAGATATATGAATGGTCAATAAACATATCAAACTGTGTTCCACACCACCAGTAGGGAAATGGAAATCAAAACGACAATGAGATACTACTTCACACTTATTAAGATGGCTGCTATCAGAAAGAAGGGGGCACCTGGGTGGCTCAGTTGTTAAGCATCTGCCTTTGGTCAGGTCATGATCTTGGGGTCCTGGGATCGAGCCCCACCATGGGCCTCCCCGCTCAGAGGGAGGCCTGCTTCTCCCTCTTCCCCTGTTGGGTTCCCCCTCTCTCTCTGTCTCTCTCTCTCTCTGTCAAATAAATAAAGTCTTAAAAAAAAAAAAAAAGAAGCAAAGAGGGAAGGAAGGAAGGAGAAAAAGAGAGAGAGAGAGAGAGAGAGAAGACAAGGCCAAATGTTGGTAAGAATGTCAAGAAATTGGAACCCTTAGAGACTGTTGGTGGGAAAGTAAATGGGCATAGCCTCTATGGAAAACAGGATAGAGAGTCCTCAAAAAATTAAAAATAGGATTAACATACAATCCAGCAATTCTACCTCTGGGCATATACCCAAAAGGCTTACAAGCAGCGATATTCTATACCCAGCATGATTCACTATAGCCAAAATGTTTCAGAAGCAAACTAAGGGTCCATCAATGGATGAATTGAAAAACAAAATATATTATATCCATACAACAGAATGTTATGCAGCCGTGGAAAGGAAGTAAATCTTGCCCTCAGCTCCAACATAAGTGACATTATGATAAGTGAAATAGACCAGCCACAAAAATACCAACACTTGGGGCTCTTGGGTGGTTCAGTGGGTTAGAGCCTCTGTCTTCAGCTCAGGTCATGATCCCAGGGTCCTCTCTGCTCAGCAAGAAGCCTGCTTCCCTCTCTCTCTCTCTCTCTGCTTGCTTATGATCTCTGTCTGTCAAATAAATACATAAAATCTTAAAAAAAAAAAAATACCAACACTTATACGGGGTACCCAGAGTAGTTACAATCATAGAGACAGAAAGCAGTGGTTGCCAGGGGCTGGGGGGGAGGCAGGAATGAAGAGGTGTCATTTAATGGGTAGGAGTTTCAGTTTTGCAAGATGGAAGGAGTTCTGCAGATGAGTCTCTTGACAAGGTGAACGTACACGTCACCGCTGCACTGTAAGGGTAAAATGGTACAACCCAGAGAGAACCTTGGGGAGCGTTTCATCAGTGCCCAGTGGAGCAGAGGGGTTTGGGCTGGAGTTGAGACGGGGTGGAGATATGGCAAACTGCTATTCTCAATGAGTCTCTGTCTCCCAAACCAAAGACTCCGGGGGTCAGGATCTCATTGGAGTCCCCGTACTCGCCAGCACACAGCACGCAGTGGAAGGAGGAAGCTGAGTGGAGCAGAGGCGTAGCCAAGGAGCATCCCGCCCACAGCCGGGAGATGGCTGCTCCAGGGCAGGAAGTGGGATGGCTTCTGGGGACACACAGAGATAAGGCTGCCTCTCCATCTGAGCTCCCGCCACCCCTGGCCACTTCTGGGTACCTAAGCTGCCAAACCCAACTTCTGGAGACCTAAATTCCTCCTCCTCCGTTAAACAGAGACAGAAAATGGTGACCATGTCCAAACTCTGTCAAAACTCATCCCAACACTCAGTGCTGGATAAAAACACAGACCATCTCTGCAAGAAACAGGAAACAAGAAAACCTCTTTGTGCATTCATTCATTCAAAAGTATTTACTATTGGGACACCTGGGTGGCTAGGGGTTAGTATCTGCCTTCGGCTCATGTCATGATCCCAGGGTCCTGGGATCAAGTCCCGCATTGGGCTCCCCACTTAGTGGAGAGGCCGCTTCTCCTGCTGCCTGCCGCTTCCCCTGCTTGCGCTTTCTCTCTCTCTCTCTCTCTCTGACAAATAAATAAATAAAATCTTTTTTGTTTTAAAGTACTCATTATCTCTGATTACGAATCAGACACAAACCCTGTCTGATAGAAAAACAGACAAAAATTAGTCTGATAAAAATTAATAATTATAGGGCGCCTGGGTGGCTCGGTGGGTTGGGCCGCTGCCTTCGGCTCGGGTCGTGATCTCAGGGTCCTGGGATCGAGTCCCGCGTCGGGCTCTCTGCTCAGCGGGGGGCCTGCTTCCCTTCCTCTCTCTCTGTGATCTCTTCCCTTCCTCTCTCCTACTGTGATCTCTCTCTGTCAAATAAATAAATAAAATCTTTTTTAAAAAATTAATAATTATAAAAGCACAGTGTTGAGACAATGCTATGAAGGAAAAAAATTTGTCACAATGATGAAGACGAAGGGGTCTTCATCTAGCAGATTAGGCAGCTGGACACCCAGTGTCCATCCCTTCGATTTCTCTTCTTAACAGAACCCTGATATATTGTTCGATGTTCCAGATAAAAAGTACTCCAAGTCTCAGCCTCATTTTCAATCCTGGCCAATAAGAGCTCGATGGATTCCTTGGGTTGAGAGTCACTACTCCTTCTCAAACTAAAAAGACAAAGCTTTGCAAGGAAAAGAGCTTTGACCCTTCTATATTCTTCATGCCTGGAGTGTAGATTAAAGACTTGGAGGCTCTGCAGCCATTCTGGGACCATGCTAAGGCCAAGCTACCTGCTAAGCTGGTGGACCAGAAAGACCAAAGTAGCCTGATTGCTTAATGACATCATTTATCTGCTCTACAAGCTCTGGTTTACCTACAGTCACATCTGCCTCGTTTTTTTTTTTTTTCTTTTTGCTTGATCCTACTTTCCTCATTTCTGCAATGATGACATGTTGATTTGTGTCATAAGAAAAACTAAAAAAAATACTTCATTTTGAAATAATAGAGATCTGGTTATACAGATATAAAATATCTCAGGAACTCTATCTAGTATTTTTGTCAGACTCCAAGAAATTTTGGAGGCTCTTTTTTCCAGACACTTCCATAACTCTTCATCATCCAAAGTACCTTCACAGAGCATCTTTTCAGAAGTGTTTTATAAGTAGTGTTATTCAATGTGGTTTTAGATCCATCCTAGGAAACATTCCAAAAGTAATAGAACTAGAGTTACTTTCTTTCTGAAACAACTGTCTCTCTGGATCCTCAACAATTTAGAGCCCTTAGATCACACTTACATCAAGGCTCAAGAAGAATTTGACAGATAGTACAGTTACATAACTTTTTAAACAAAATACGTGAATTTAAAGAACAAAATGAATGTTTCACCATCAAAATATTCACCTTGGGAGATCTGTAATAAAGAAAACTGGGTCTTAATGGAATTTCTAAAGATAGACCAAAAACACTTTCAAACCATGACAGTTTTGTTAGCATAAGGGAGCAACCAAGTGATGTTCAAAGCACAGCATCACACAGATCTTTAATCATGCACATTTTGAGGCTATGAACTTCTCTCGAAGCACAGCCTTGGCTGATCTCATAAGTTTTATTTTCTTATTTTGTTTCCGGGAGGGGACCAAGATCTTTATATTTTTATTTAAATTCAATTAATTAACATATAGTGTATTATTAGTTTCAGAGGGAGAGTTCAGTGATCCGTCCTTATATAATACTCGGTGTTCATTACATCACTTGCTCTCCTTAATGTCCATCACCCAGTAACCCCCCATCCCCCCATATCCCTCCCCTCCAGCAATCATCAGTTTGTTTTCTGTGTCTAAGAGTCTCTTATGATTTGTCTCCCTCTCTGATTTCATCTTATTTTGTTCATTTATTCCCAACACAGGGCTTGAACTCACCACGAGAAGGGGACCTGAGCTGAGATCAAGAGTCAGACAGATACCTTACCAGTGGAGCGACCCCAGCACCCCGATCTCATAAATTTTTATATAGCATTCTACTTTTCTTCACATATACCCTCTTTTCAGCTGTAGTTTTCAATTCTACTTGACACAATAGTTATTTTAAAATGTAATTTTTTAATTGCCTGATGGACAGGTTTGGTTGGACATTTGTTTCATTTCATTCCTCACAAGATAGGTAACATAATAAAAGAATGAGCATTTAACTCTTGACTTGATTCTACTCAATAATGAGAACTTGATCACGACAAGTTGACAGAAATTAGGGAGAAAGTAATAAAGTAAGTTTCTTCTAGTGGATTTAGCCTAATCTACCAAGAGCAGATCATTGCTTCCTGGGTTTTCCCATAGAAATCCTCTCCACTCCCCCATTACCACCATCCTGGTGTCCTTTACACCCTATGGGCTCCTTGCCATCCATCCAAGTGTGGGAAATGCTCCATTCCCAGGTTAGATCACCCCCCTCTTGTTCAAAAGGTCACAACACTCATTAATTATACAAAATGATCCCAGCTCAAGGGGGGCTTTCACTGTCCTTACAGAAGACCAAAGACCCCATATTTCCTCTCATCACACTAACTTGAAGTGTTTCCTCAACCCACTGAAGACATTCTGTCTAGTTACCTAAGACCACCGAGAAAGACAAACACATCAAATGTGAAATGCTTTGCTAACTCCACCGTGTGCCTTCCATTTGGAGGCAAGTGGATGTTTCTAAGGCACACAGAGAATTCTTTTTCACTTTGAACTGGCTTTATGAGACCACTTACCCTCAGATACCTGTCATTCTCATGCCAGAAAGTATAAGAAATATCTGATCGTCTCTCTGGGCCTCCGAGGAAACATTTTTTTCAACCAGGTGTAAATGAAGGTCAGTGCCTCTGTTTTAAATGTTGTCCATCTGGAGAAGTGAAGATAAGTCACAAATGGCCTTTTGCCAGTGACCACCACCTGGCCTGTGGCTCGCCGGCTCTGCTCTTTGTCCTTGTCACTCAGATCAGTCTGGGTTGAACCCATTCATAATCTGGACCGACGGTCCCTCCTCATCTCCAAGCCAGCATCTTTTCTTTAGCAACTCAGAGCCAGGCCATATAAACAAGGAGCCTGGACAAAACCACAGGGAAGGTTTCTCTGAGTCAATACAACACAATTCTGAAAACATACCAGGAACGCCCATGCCTTGGACCATGACACAGTCATAAACCAGAATGAGGACATTCATTATGGACTGATATGGAACCAAAGGTGAGTTTTAACATGTAAAGAAAACAGGGCAAGCTAATGTTGGAGTGTGTTCCTTTTGGGGAGAGTACGATAAATGTGTGTGATTTGCATGTACATTATGGACTGCTTCCAGAAGCATACACAGGAGATGGGTAACATCTCACAGACAGATAACCTGAGTGATCAAGGGTCAAGGGCAGGAGAGATACTTCTTGAGGTAGACCCTGTTGTAGCTTTCTAATTTTGAACCAGTAACGGTATATCACTACTCAAACCTCAATTTAATTAAACCTTTCTTGACAAGAGATCAGAGACCCAGCCATGTACTAGGAGACAATGGTGCCTAAGAGAAGATGCCGCTGATCTGTATTTCTTGACTTGGAAAGATATTTGCAATACCTTAGTTGTGAAGGACAGAAAGCAGATTTGAGAATAATATGTTTTGGTTTGGGTTCTCATTTTAACTTCAAATACATACAAATGTTGATTAAAGCCTGCGGGAATATAAGCCAAAATGTTAATGGCAGGTTTTTTCCTAAATTGCGGATTGAGGGGTGATTTTTATTTTCTTCTCTTGGTCATCTCCACGCTCCAACTGTTCTATAATAGGCAAGCTTTAGAGGATTTTAAAACATATTCTTAAATTTAAAAAAAAAAAAGAAAAAGAAAATGAATCCATCTTCTGCTTTTGTTCTACACATCCCCACTCCTTCCGAGGCAAGGCAGCGACTTGGAGGGCGGGACTTCTCAGTGAATACCTTATTTGGGGGGAGGGCACCAGGGCTGCCAAGAAACAGCCCAGCGGCCAGAGGCGGAGTGAGGGAGGCAGGATTTTAAAAGTCAGAGCTGTAAACCTCGGCATAAAATAAGCAGCCAGGCTCTCATTTCAGCCGTGTAAACAGTAATGTGTATTCATTAAAACTGCATTAGTCTAAGGAGTCCCCAGAGAACGGGGTGAACAGGAGGGGGTGGGGCGAGAGGCTGCTGGTGCACCTGCTGTTTACTATACAATGCAAACTGGCTGAAGAAAACATGTCACAGCCAGAGAAGGGCCACCCAGAGGGGCTTCATGGCTCGCATCAGTCTTGTTAAAGGTAAACAGACATTGAGAAAAGGGAAGTAGCCAGGAACCCAAACGTCTAGCTTGCCAGGCCCCAAGCTGCCCTGAGCAATGATTCTCGAGGAAAATGTATACCCCAGAGTTGAGGCCTGCTAGGCATCCCCAGCGAGGTCCACTGCAGAGCTGGGCCACAAAGAGGCCGGTGCAGGCAAGCTCCTCCCCCTTCCCCTGGCGGCCAGGCCAAACATCGTTGAGGGAAACCAACTAGGTAGGAGAGTGGTGGCCAGTACGCATGGAGGGCTTACTGCTCTAAGGGCTATACATATCTCAACTCCTTTACATCTGCCAAAGGCTGAGAGCGCTGCGTCCTATTACTATCCCCATTTATGGGTAAAGAAAAGGAGGCACAGAGAAGTTAAGCAATCTGCCCAAGGTCACCCAGTTAAGTGGCAGCATTCAGACTCAAGAGCAAGTCTCACTCTAAAAGGCACAGTTTCACTCCCAACAACAATCTGCTTGACCCAAATCTGCCAAGCATCCAATTCAAACCAGAGCTTTAAAATGAGGACCTATGACTCTGGCCAAGGATCTTATAGGTAGCTAATGAGAGTAGGAAGCATAACTTCCTGTCAAACCCACCAATGTCAATGGTGGGCTGCTTTTGCCCCCATTGTACAGATTAAGTAACTGAGGCTAAAGGGCTTGGAAATACTTCCATGTTCTCATTCCCACCACAGAAATGGGGACTAGTGCCATCCTCTGTCCCCAGGCAGGTGACACAAAAGGGACACAACTTAAACTAAGGAAACCCAGGGAAGTGGCAACAGCTCCCAGAAGCAAGGAACAAAGTTTCCTTTTCATTTTGCACTGCACAAGGCCCAGAATTACCTGAGCAGGAGTTCTGCCATGAGGACAAAGAGGAGGAACCAGGGAGTTCCAGGAGATGCTCCAAGCCTGCCCCCCTCCCACCCCCAGCCACAGAAGCTAGAAGAACTTCTTCCCCAGAACTGGGAACAATCAGCAGCTTCATGCTTACTTCCCCTCTCCTAAACTAGCTCTATTTAGGGCTTTCAAGATTAGCAAGTCTGATGTTAACTGTTTTCATCGCTTTGCACTCTATTCCCACACTCGCAAACGACTTCCCTAATGCCTGGGCAGAAGGAGAAGCTGAGGTTCAGGGCCGCAGATATGCCAGTCGGACCCCGGGGAGCTCAGCGCGCCCCCCCCCCACCCCGTCCTCCCCAACCACAGTGTTGCCGTTACAAGACCCCACCCCTCACTCCAGTTCATTGGCCACCCAGGTTGAAGCTGGACCAATCCGATTCTTTCACGGACTTCGGAATGGAGGCTGAGATGCAGGAGGATGGCCCTGGGCATCTATAGGGCATTATCGTCCATCTAATAGGTAGAGGAAGAAACAAGGACCGCAGGTGTGCACAGAGGTAAGAATAATGAATACAGGCAAGAAGGAGAGGTGCGAGATGGAGAGCCCATCTGTCTTCCTGCCCCCAGTTGTCTCCCCACTCCTTTCAGCCAGCCTGAACTTCCCCTTGGTCCCAAGCAATGTCCCAGCATTCCCTCCCCAGATTCCCCCTCTAGCTTTAGCTGACTTGAGTTGGCTTCTGTCACTTGCAACCAATAAAGCTTAAGGAACACACACTTCACCCTCACACACCTCGGACATGAAGACCTCTAGCTAATACACCCAAAAAGCAGGAAATAAGTTAACTGAAGAGTAAATGACACAGCAGGAAACACTGGGGCCACTCAAATACAGACCCTGCCTTCAGACAGCTTATGAGGAGGGGAAACATTCACCCACAAAGCCATTGGTGAGAAATTAGAGGGAAAGTGACATTACGGGTTTAAGACTACTGATTCTAAGCAAAAGGGGGGTTCTGAGAAGTCTAGCTCCCTGCGGAACACAAAAGGGAGCATATCCCAGAAGGGCAAAGGGCAGCATCATTGAGAAAGGAGCTCCTTGGGGACAATGAGAAGACTAAGTAGGCTACACGGAGGTGCCAGGGAATGGAGGGTCATAAGACTAAGGAGACGGGTGGGAAACCAGTCATGGACAGGAGTCATGTGCAGGTAGACATTTTCTTTCCATTCTTCCATCATTATACAACACCTTCACAATATCCGCCATGTCCACACACCCTTCACAATACTACAAACCCTTTCCTCTAAGTTGAAGTTAGATTACTTTTTAACTTCAAGTGTTTTTAAAATGAAAATGGTCTGGAAAAAAAAAAAAAAACAGAAATTGTATGACAGAAATTCCAGTCCTAGGTAAATACCCAAGAGAGCTGAAAACATGTTCACACAAAAACCATACATGAATGCTCATGGCCTTATTCCTAATAGCCAAAAGGGGGAACCTAAATGTCCACTGGTGGATGAACGGATAAACAAGCCGGGATATATCTTGAAGGAATATTTTCCAACCATAAAAAGGATTACTGGATACATCCTACAACATGGATGCAACTTAAAAACATTATGTTCAGTGAAAGAAGCCAGTCCCAATAGACCACTCATTGCATGATTCCCTTTATGAGAAATGTCCAGAATAGGGAAATCTAGAGACTGAAAGTAGATGAGTGCTTGCCAGGTGCTGTGGGGGAGAGAGAAACGGGGAGTGACCACAGATGGATGTGGGTTTCTTATGGGAGTGACGGAATGTTCTGGAAATTCGATGGCGGTGATGGTTGCACAACATCGTAAGTATAAAAACCACAGAACAGTACCTTTATAAATGGTGGAAATGGTGAATTTTATGTCACGTGAATTTCAACAAATATCAAAAAGAAATCTAATACAAAATTTTAATAATAATACTTTTTCAGAAGGAAGCAAAATGAAAAACCAGCATCTCTTAACATCACAGGGAGTCAGCCATAAAAATGAACACAACCAAAACAAAAACACGTTAGCTCGTGCTGACTTGACACCCTTGTCCGCCGAGGGCCTCAGCCTGAGGCTCTCTGTTCGGATGGGGACTGGGGTGCCAGTGATCACTGAAGGCACACTGGCGCCAACCTGAGGCTTCCTGCTTGGCCTGGTCAGAAGGATATGAAAAGAACGGAGAAAGGAGTAGGTTTACCACTCTGTGATCTAATGTCAATTAGTGTCAGGTCTTAAAGAACTTGCTGCCAGTCCCAAGCGCCAACTGGACCTTTGGGAAACTTTGTTCTAAAAGATGAAACCGGGGGTGCCTGGGTGGCTCAGTGGGTTAAGCCTTCGGCTCAGGTCATGATCTCAGGGTCCTGGGATCGAGTCCCACATCCGGCTCTCTGCTCAGCAGGGAGCCTGCTTCCCCCTCTCTCCCTCTTTGCCTGCCTCTCTGCCTACTTGTGATCTCTCTCTCTCTGTCAAATAAATAAATAAAATCTTTAAAAAAATTTAAAAAAAGATGAAACCGACATTCCTATGTTGCCTTCCACGTGCCAACCAATGCGTCTGACACTCAGCATCGAGTCTTGTCATTCACCTTTCATAGCAAGCATGTGGCCTCAAGCCCAGAGCCAATGGGAGCCAGGAGAGAACTGGGAGGGGGGAGGGGGGAGGATTGGAGACCCACATAATGAGGAGGATGACACTAACCTCACACACTTCAGAAAGTGGTAGAAAAGAAAAAGTTCAGAAGAGGGCCAAAGATCTCACCACACATGATTTCGCAGGTGGCACTGCTTGTCACTATGGACTGAATGTCTGTGTCCCCCTAAAATGTCTATGATGAACACTTACCCCAAATGCAATGGTATCTGAGGAGCCTGGGCTGATAATTAGGTGATGAGGGCACAGTCCTCCCGAATGGGATGAATGCTCTTATAAGAAAAGACCCCAAGAGAACCCTCCTACACTGTTTGGTGGGAATGCAAGCTGGTGCAACCACTCTGGAAAACAGCATGGAGGTCCTTAGAAAGTTGAAAATAGAGCTACTCTATGAACCAGCAATTGCACTACTGGGTATTTACCCTAAAGATACAAATGTAGTGATCCAAAGGGGCACGTGCACCCAAGTGTTTATAGCAGCAATGTCCACAATAGCCAAACTATGGAAAGAATCTAGATGTCCATCAACAGATGAATGGATAAAGACGACGTGGTATATATACACAATGGAATACTATGCACTCATCAAAAGAAATAAAATCTTGCCATTTGCAACAACGTGGATGGAACTAGAGGGTATTACGCTTAGCAAAATAAGTCAATCAGAGAAAGACAACTCTCATATGATCTTCCGGATATGAGGAAGTTGAGAGGCAACATGGGGGGTTTGGGGGGTAGGAAAGAAATAAATAAAACAAGATGGGATTGGGAGGGAGACAAACCATAAGAGACTCTTAATCTTACAAAACAAACTGAGGGTTGCTGGGGGGGAGTCGGGAGAAAGTGGTTGGGTTATGGACATTGGGGAGGGTGTGTGCTATGGTGAGTGCTGTGAAGTGTGGAAACCTGGCAATTCACAGACCTGTACCCCTGGGACTAATAATACATTATACGTTAATAAAAAGAATTTTAAAAAAGAAAAAAGAAACAACCCCAAGAAACTTGCTTCCTCTCCCTCTGCCCCCACCCCACCCACGCGGTGTGAGGACACAACCAGGCATCCACCATCTATGAACCAGGAAGAGAACCCCCTGGCCTCGGGACTTCCAGCCTCGAGGACCACGAGAACAAGATTCTTCTTGTGCACGCTACTCGGTCTCTGGTACTCTGTGATCACAGCTTGAACTAAGACATTTGTGATAAAGAAATAGAGAAAAAACTCATAGACAGCAGAGCTTTGTTGGCCAGAACATGGCTGACTGGAACCATGAAACACCTGTGTCACAGACAGGCCTCTACTGAGCCGGAAATGTGGATCATGACCCAGGAAGTGAAGGGGCCAAGTGACATCCAGTTTGCCATGCGGATGTGTTCGTTCAGAAACCAGGAAATGAGCGCCGACGGTGTGCCAGGCACTGTACTGGGCTCAGCACACGAAACAAAGCAAGCCCCCGACCTCAGGGGGCTTTGTTCTCACGGAGGCGAGGTGGGCACGCCAACGAGGTGCGGGAGAAATGGGAAGGTGTTCATGGGGGCGGTCACTGGGTGTGTGACACTGCCCTGTCTTCCTTGCACACACTTCTAAGTTATGGAGGGCTGGAGCGGCCCTCTCCACATTCTCTGCCTAAAAAACCCCAAGGGGACCCCTTCCTCAAATCACAGCTACCACCTCCCCAGTCAGCGGCGATCACCTCCGCCTCGCCGTGCTGCCTTGGGTAATCCTGTCCCTGCCTGATCTAGTTAATCTCCAGAGCCACTGCTGAGGCCTCAGCGAGCTCCCCTCTGCCTCGCCCTCCTCTGGAGGCCGAGATGTCTGCCCACCTCCCTTTCGCCTTCAGCCTCACTCCCACACCTACCTACACGCTATACGGACCTGCTCTCCTCACCTGCCGCCCCCAATCTCCGCACACACCTGCTTCCGGGCTGCGCCCAATCACAAAACACCCACCACCTCGGGTCTCAAGAGTCTCTGCTCCTCACCGTGACCAGGTGAGGTCCCTTTGCCCGGGGGGAGTGGTTGGCAGGGGGACTGGCTCAGGCCGAGGAGGAGGGAGTCTGGCAGAGTCTCTGCAGGGACGGGTGGGCATCCCAGGTCCTCCCAGGGTCAGCTGGTTGGTTCCTTCCCCCACAGACTTCACACTCACACCTAATATGGGGGCTCTGGTCTCTGAGATAGAAAAGGCACCTCCCTTCCCGGCTCCAAGACGTCTGGAGCCTTGATACTGTGGATGGCTGAATGTCAGAACGAGGAAGGGCCTCACGTGGCCCTGATCAAGAGTCTGTTCAACCCAAGCCTGATAAAGCAGTGGTTCTCAACAGCAGGAGATCGGGGGCCCCCGGCGACATTTGGGCAATGTCTGGAGACATTTCTGATTGTCACAATGTGGGATGAGGGCTGATGCTCACATCTAGTGAGGAGAGGCCAAGGGTGTGCTAAATGTCCTACGACATACAGGACAGCTTCTCATGAAGGCTTATCAAGCCCAAAATGCCAGCAGCGTCAAGGTTGACAAGTCGTGCTGTAACTAAGCCCTTCCCAGCGCCAGGACGTCCCTGTCCCCTCCCGTCAGCCCACCCCCATCCGGGAAACCCACTGCTCCTCCATGCAGTGTTTCCGGCTAGATGAACAGGTGAGCCTTGCTTCCACACCCTCCCTAAGGTCAGGGCCTCTGATTCTTCTCAGCTGAAACCACCTAAAAATCCTTGCCGCCTCTGTGGCTCTGGAGGCTCTCGAAATACGAGTCCCAAATCCCTCCTCCACAATTTAATATATGATAGAGGCGGCATTTCAATTCTGTGGGAAGCAATGGATTATTCAATAAATGGTATTGGGACAACTGGCTGGCCATCTGGGAGAAAATAAAGCTAGATCCTCACCTCCCTCCTAAAACCAAAATAAATTCCAGATGGATTAAAGATTTAAATGCAAAAAAAAAAAAAAAAAAGTTTAAGTAGTAAAAGAAAAAATGGGAGAACTGCTCTAGAATCCCACTGAAGAGGGGGCCTGTCTCTAAGCAAGACACAAAATGCAGGATACATGAAATTAGTTCATCAAGTTCACGACTTAAAAATTTTAAACACCAACAGAACAAAAAATTCCATAACAAACCAATTTCTCAAAGTTAAAACTAACTTGACATTCCATTATATATAAAACACATGCCAAAAAACATATCCCTTAATCCATAAAAACCCGTGAAAATAAAAAAAAGAGAGTAGAAAGAAATTGGCAAAAGACAAGAGACAGTTCACAGATTAATACAAAGGGTTTTCAAACACAAAAAGGTTCCCACAGGCACACCCCAATGAAACACTAATTTCTCCCCCACAAGGTTGGAAACATGAAAAAGGCAGAGAGTATCCTGTGCTAGTAAAGGCCTGAGAACGCGCTGCCCAGTGTATGAACAGACCCTCTATGGTAGGCAATTCAGCAATATTAAATGTATTTATGCTTGGGGCGCCTGGGTGGTTCAGTGGGTTAAAGCCTCTGCCTTCGGCTCAGGTCATGATCTCAGCGTCCTGGGATCGAGCCCCGAATTGGGCTCTCTGCTCAGCGGGGAGCCTGCTTCCTCCTCTCTCTCTGCCTGCCTCTCTGCCTGCTTGTGATCTCTGTCTGTCAAATAAATAAATAAAATCTTTAAAAATTTTTTATTTATTCTTTTTAAAGATTTTATTTATTTATTTATTTATTTGAGAAAGAGAGCATGAGCAGGGGATAGGGAGGCTGGGGAGGGTAGAGGGAGAGAGGCAAACAGACACTCCACTGAGCAGAGAGCCCAATGCAGGGCTCAATCCCAGGACCCTGAGATCATGACCTGAGCCAAACGAAGACACCTAGCAGAATGAGCCACCCAAGCGCCCCAGCAACATTAATTTTAAAGCACATGCCCTTTGTCCGGGAGATCTCAATGCTGTATCTCTCCTTGGACATAAACCCAAACCCACACCGGTGAATAGGTACAGACCTATTCTGTACCTTCATCACTGCCTTGTCTGTTACAGCAGAAGATTAACAACAAGGTCAATGCCCACGGTCAGGGGACTGGTTCCGTACATCATCCTGCATTCATAAAAGGGAATGCCATGAAACTCTTAAAAACAAATGAGACCGCCCTAGGTATCCATCCCCAGGAGACAGTATTAAAAGGAAAAGCCATGTATGAACCGGTATTACAATATACTTCCCACTGGGTAAAACAAATGGGTGGGTGCATAGCCTGTCGTTCATCCAACCGATATTTACTGGGTGCCTACAACCCACCACACACTGTTCTAGGTGCTGGGGACTCCAGCAGGAGAGAGTCCTCCAACGTCTGCCCCGCTGCACATGCTTGGAGGAAACACAGGAATGTGCTATCGGTGGAGGCGTTGGGCTGGTAAATTTGGCAAATAAAACTAAATTGCATATAAACAGTGGATAATTCTGTAGTCTAGGTGTGTCCTAGGCAATACTTGGGATATACTTATCTAAGCAAAAATTATTCCCTGTTTTTCCAAACTTCAGATTTTACTGGGCATCCTGCTAACTGAGGAATCGAACTCTGCAGGAGCAGTGAAGGGGAAGGAAGGATCTAGAAGAGGATTTCCTTTTTATGCTACTATGTGCAGCAATATATTGCATGGCTTGGAATTATAATCAAGTAGATGCATTGCTTTTATTTATTTATTTTTTTAAGTGACACAAATGAGTAAGAAGGGAGAAGAAATTCCAGCGTACACTGCAAAGTGCATTTCTGGCCAGCTCTGCCCTCCGAGTGGGCCTGGCAGCCGGGCACCCGCATTCCAAGGCCGGCTGCTTCTCTAAATGGAAGTGCTCGTCCCACACCCCAGCAGCAAGCTAGCCAGCAAGATTCCAGGCTGTGCTATTTCTTAAGGGGAAAAAAAAAAAAAAAACAATTTCAATGCAAAGAAAGAAATGTAGAACGCAGTGGGAGAAAGAGACACCAGGCATGCTGGAAACCAGCCTTTTCCAAGAGGAGAGAGAGGAATAAAAGGTTGCATCTCTTCCACAGCCTGGTTTTAAGGATCTCTCGGGCCTCTCCGATCATCTCCATCTGTCCTTCCCTCTTTCTTAAGGGAGATTTTACCACTCAGAGAGGGAAGGCACATTTCATGTCAAGACCCCCCCCCCCAATCATCACATCTCAAATATTCTTTGAGAGCTAACAAAAGTGATATTTCTAAAGCTCTATACCCCAAGTGCTCTTTGAAGCATGTTAATGAGTATTAATTCACTGAACCATCCCAGCAGCTCTGGGAGATAGAAGCGGTTAGAAGTCTTTTTGTAGGGTTCCTGGGTGGCTCAGTGGGTTAAGTGTCTGCCTTCGGCTCAGATCATGATCCCGGGGTCCTGGGATCAAGCCCCGCATCGGGCTCTCTGCTCAGCGGGGAGCCTGCTTCCTCCTCTCTCTCTCCGCCTGCCTCTCTGCCTACTTGTGATCTGTCAAATAGATAAATAATCTTTAAAAAAAAAAAAAAAAAAAAACTTAAGAAAAAAAAGAAGGTTTTTTTGTACATCCGTGGAAACTGAGGCTCGGTGGTGAAGGAAGACCACAGAGCTGGTGAGCAGAGGACCTGGAATTCGAGCGCAGATACTCTGACCACGGCGCCCACTGTCTCTACCACAGGCCAGGCCTGTTGTAGGCACTGGGGGTGAACCAGACAGACACGCTCCTGTCCTCATGGAGCCTGCGGTCTGTGGGGGAATCCGACCGTCCACCGGGCAACGATCAACCTCCTATCGGGCAGACGGTGCGAAGTTTCAGGACAGACACCAGTCAACCCTGGAAAGGACCACTGCTTCATTTATTTGACAAATATCTAATAAAGGTCTGACATGCACCTGGCACGGTGCCAGGCACTACGGGACAAGCCGCGAAGGAGGCAAACCGTCCCCTGCCTCCTGAAGCTCACGGTCCAGTAAACACCCGGGAGAAATTCCAGAAAGGATGTCAGCAGAGAGGCCTGAGGAGGACACATCTAGGCAGGGGGGACCTGTAACACTGAGACAAAGGATAAGAGCTTTACGCTTGAAGAGAACAGTATTCCGGCACAGGAAACCGAGCACTGCTGAGACCTCGGGTGGGAGATGAGTTCAAGTTCACCCCAGCCCCTCCCCCCCCCACCCCGCCCCCGCCCCAGGCCTCAGTCCGCAGCATCGCCCGCCCTCCCCGATCCAAAACAGTCCTCACTTCGCTTGCGGGCTGATCTCCCCTGCCGGCTAGGCACAGTCTGAGGCAGAAACCGCTTCTCCTCTCACAGTCCCCAGGCATGTGCTTGCTGAGTAACTGAAGTATTATCTTTTTTAATTCTCGAAATGAAGGCACTTCTGACTGTTCGTGTTCTGACCAAGCTTGGAGACTCGTTTGCTGCGGCCGGCAGAAAAAGGATGTGGCAAACCCAGGACCCAAATGTACAGAGCAGATCTGTCTAAATCCAAGTGGAAAAAAACTAGGCCAGAAACCAGCAGAATCTCTCCTCACCTCTCTCTCTCTTTCTCTCTCTCTCTCTCTCTCTCTCTCTCTCACACACACACACACACACACACACACACACACACACGATAAGGTTCTCTTCCTGCCCCAACTCACAAAATCTCGGCACCAGGTATTTTTGTCCTAAGCAGGACGGCAAAATGGATGCTTTTCACCACAGCCCTCTGAGTGAGAGGACAAGTTTAGAAATAATGCATGTGAGACTCTGAGTCCGGGTCCGGACCACGCGGCCATCAAAAAATGACAGCTATTACCGCGCCGAAAATAATGGCCAAGTGAGAATCTGGAGTCAGGCGTCGGTGATCAATACTAGCCAGAGGCCGGCCGTGGGAACCCTCTGTCCCAAGTGTTCTGCCTCAACCTCCCCATCCATACAATGGGCACTGGTCTCACAGCTCACGGGATGGAGAGTCCCTGCAGGGTGGGGGAAAGGCTGCCTGTCCTCACTGCTAACCTCTGCTACCGACACTACTATTAGTAATCCAATAACAACGTCATTTTGTTGTTATTGTTAGTAAGAACCAAACTGAAATTGCCGGTGAATTCCTTCTCAAAGGATTTCTGATTATCCTACAAAACAGCAGAGGCAAATGTGCCACAGTTACATAAGATCAAGCATCAGGGAAAAACTAGGTGAGGGGTAGGCAGGAACTCTCTGTAGTCACTCTGCAGCTTTTCTGGAAACCTGAAGTATTCCAAAATAAAAAGGTGGGCTTTTTTTGGTTTTGCTTTTTTTTTTCTTAAGGCAGAGGCAAACATCGCCTCCTCAGGTGTCCTCGCTCACCAGCAGAGAAATCCAAGTCTTAGAAAGGACGTAACACGGTCCACACAGAAGAGAGCCGCCCCACACCCCACACACAGCACCCCTATCCCCTCTGTCAAGCGGCATGAGTTCAAATCAAGTCTTTCCTCAGGAGTAAAAGTCCCAGACCTACGTCTGCCGTCAAGTTTTTTTCTCTCTCTGTCTTTTGTTTTTTTTTTTTTTTTTAAGATTTCATTTAGCTATTTGTCAGGCAGAGAGAGAGCAAGCCCAAGCAGGGGAAAGAGCAGGCAGAAGGAGAGGGAGAGAGAGAAGAGGCCCCCCGCTGAGCAAGGAGAGGGACGTAGGGCTCCATCCCAGGACCCTGGGATCATGACCTCAGCCGAGGGCAGACGCTCCACCGACTGAGCCACCCAGGTGTCCCAAGTTTTCTCTCTTTTGAGTGAATATTTACTGAAGGCCTACTGTGTACCGGGTGCTGTTTCCAGGGGCTGGGGAGTACGAACAAACAAGACATACACGCAGTCAACGATATCCTTTTGCGCCAGCGACGGGAACATAGAGAATGAATTCGCCAGGCCAGAGTTCTTTCGTGGCCTCCCACGCTGGGGAACGGTCACTGTAGGGTCTCTTTTTGGCTTTTTGAACCTTTGGGACCTCAGCAAACGTGCTGCTACTGGCCAATTCCTGCACAGGAGACTCTGGGGGAGCATGGTGGGGGGGTGCTTGAAAGCTCAGACGACCGTTCAGCAGCCCCAGGAACCCCATCAGGCTGGTTCCTCGGCAGGAGTGGCAGAAATAACCCAGTTTCCCATTTAATTCCCATTTGGCATTCCAAAGAGATGGGCAGGAAAAATCTGCCATGTCTGTCTTTAAAAGAAGACATTTCTCCCACGGCTTCCTCCGCTTCTGATTCCCTCATCTATACATCTACTCTCGCTCTCCTTCCGCTCAAAGCTGTTTCCTGCAGATAAAAACACCCCACAACTTCCAGGCTGCAAAGTGAGATTGCAGCCAGCAGGCTCTAAATGCCGCGCGTTCCCAATCAAGCAGCAGGCGCCCCCGTGGAGTTAACGATTTTTTTTTTTTTTTTTTAAGCAAGAGAACCCATGCCTTCTACTTACCCTTAGGAGAAAGCCCACTGGGGAAGAGAAGGGGTGCGATCGATCATAACGGACTCGCTGGAGGGAGAAGGGCTTTTTCTGCGCTGGATGAACCAGGCGCAATTTAGAAAAATTAGACCCCAAACCCCTCAAAAACTCAGAGCCTCAGAACCATAGACACCATTTTTATTTCCAAACTGTCCTTGGGAACTGCATTTCGATGGGGGGGAGGGGAGTTCATCTTGTAAATTAGTCAGTTCCAGGAGGGGGACAGGAAGCATAGAGGTGCCCCGTTTGGGCTCAGAAACCCAGCAGGACTAAAAATGGGAACACGAAGAACCAGGACCAGACCCCGTTGCCAGAGATCTCTAGCCACGTTGAAAACGTACATGCCCTTTCCCGCCGAGGAGTTCCGTGTGCCGGACTCTGGATCACAGATGCACTCACACACGCGTGTGCATGGTGAGACGCAAGGCTGTTCACCGCGGCATTGTTTGCTGGAGGAAAGGACTGGAGATGACCTTATGCCCATGGGCAGGAGGCTGCACAGGACATCTGCAGGAGGGAGCACCGTGTGGCTTTTTTTTTTTCCCCCCAAAGATTTTATTTATTTGACAGAGAGAGATCACAAGTAGGCAGAGAGGCAGGCAGAGAGAGAGGAGGAAGCAGGCTCCCTGCTGAGCAGAGAGCCCGATGCGGGACTCAATCCCAGGACGCTGAGATCATGACCTGAGCCGAAGGCAGAGGCTTTAACCCACTGAGCCACCCAGGCGCCCCCACCGTGTGGCTTTTAAAACAAACACGGCAGCGCTGGGCGTGTTCTGAGATCTCCAAGATACATCGTCAAGTAAAACACAGCAACAAGCTAAAAAAATATGCATACGGTGCTAATAAGGTCATAAAGAAGATTCATACGTGGGATATCTCTGTACTAATACGTGGAAACCAAGGAACAGGGCTGTCCCTCCAGAGAAAAGAACAAGAGCCTGGGGACAGCAGAGCAGGGGGAGGTTGGTTGCTACTCATCACCATGCAGGATTTCAAACCTGTCAAATATTTGAAACAATTTTAATGCAGGGGCACCCAGGTGGTGCAGTCGGTTAAGAGACTGCCTCTTGGTTTTGGCTCATGTCCTGATCTCAGGGGGTCATGAGATCCAGCCCAGCATCAGGCTCCACGCTTAGTGGACAGCCTGCTTGAGAGTCTCTCTCCTTCTCCCTTAGCACCTCCCTCCAAAAAAAAAAAAAGTTTTAATGAATAATAGACAAATAAATACACTTAAAAAGATAAAGGAGGTTATTATCAGCCACAATCAATACATGCACACACACATACACACATTTTCCTATGAACAGTGATAACAGATATCCCCGTCCTACTGGCTTTTCCAAACTGATAGTTTATAGAATGAGAGAGGGGGAAGCAGGCTCCCCGCTGAGCAGAGAGCCCGATGCAGGGCTTGATCCCAGGACCCTGAGATCATGACCTAAGCCGAAGGCAGAGGCTCAACCCACTGAGCCACCCAGGCACCCCAATAGTTTATGGAGTGAGATTGGGGTTTCTCAACATTGACCTTTTGGAACAGCCGCGTCTGGCTGTGAAGCTGTCCCATGCTGTAGGATGTGTAGCAGCATCCCAGGCCGCTCCTCACTAGACTCCAGCAGCAAACATCCCTTCCCCGTGTTACAACAAACCAAATGTCTGCAAACGTGGCCGAATGTCCCCTGGGGGCAAGCTGCCCAAATTAAATTATGGGTCCCGATGAGCAAGAACTGTGCCTTCTTTCTTTCTTTCTCTCTCCATACTTAATTACATGCAAAGAGTTCTTATGGAAAAATAATTACACATGAAGAAAAGTAATTTACAAGGCTTGTTTCAAATATTTAAACACACACACGCACACAGAGTTTGACAATGGGGTTGTCTGAATGAGGCAAACGTAGACCCAATCATTGTGTTTCAGCCAGTGAGGTAGTATTTGATTTTTGCAACCAGAAAAATGGCCCCATGTTCTCAGCAGAGAGATTTAGGGGAAACATCTTCCCAACAGTCAGAGAATAGACTGATCTTACCCAGAGCTCGGGAATGGAATGGATAGTCTCCCCTAAGCTGTCTGTCCTTTGATAATTATTACCCACGACCTTCCGTGCCCTCTGAAATGCCAACCCATGTTGCACATGCCAACGGCCTGCCCCCTATGTCCCTGCTGCCTGAAGGCCAACCTGTGGCTGTCAGCTCTATCCTTCCGTCCTTGGCTGCAGATGGAGAGGCAGTGTTTCACAGGCTTGACTGTGCTGAGCAGCAGATCTCCACTTGTATCGAAACTCTAAGAATGACCTCAAGAAAGAAACTGTCAGCAGGCCCAAAGACAGGTCCTGAGCCCCGCCCGGTAAGCAGCACGCTCTCTCGCCCCACACTATTCCTGAAATGAACAGTATCAACTACCGTCTCCCAAACGTTTGCTATAGTCCAGGCATAGCGCTAAGGAACATTACTTCACGGCAGCCTCAGAACAACCCAATGAAGTAGAGTCGCTGATCAGCATTTTACAGACGCACAAGCCAGACAAGAAGGTCTAATGGCTTGATCAAGATCACACACTTGGGGCAGCTGGCTGGCTCCAGTCAGCAGAACACAGGACGCTCGATTTCAGGAGTAAGTTCAAGTCCCACGATGAGCATTGAGATTACTTAAGAATAAAATTAAAAACAAAAAAAACCTCCCACACTTAAGGACTACATAGTGCCTGGAAGGCAATAGGTTCTCCTTAAGTGGGAGCTACTATGATGACTAGTATTATTATTTTCTCATGAATTTTTATGAATTACGTTGCCATATGCCCTCCTGTCTCAGAGGCTTTGCACGTGCAGTGCCCTCCACCTATAGTGTTTCTCTACCAATCTTCACCTAGTTTTTATTGAAACTTCAATTAGTCAAGAAAGACTTTTTCTCTGATTCCCCCAAAATAAGAGAGATCACCTTGACGTGCATTCTCATCCACCTTGTTCTTTTCACTGATAGCACTTAACATCATTGGAATTCTATTAGCACCTGTGAAATTATTTGCTCCTCTGTCTCTCCTATTAAATGGTAAGCTTCATGAGTTAGGGACTGTGTTTGGCATACAGCAGGCATCAATTAAATACGATATGGCAGGAAGCGGGAGGAGGAGTTGGGAGGGAAGAGCCAGGAGGAAGGAACAAACCAATGACTGAACTTTAAACACAGAGTCTCACAAGATCCGGAGGTCCAATACCCTCCTCATCTCACAGATGAAGACAGTAAGATTCGTGGAGGTCAGAGTCAAGTCAGACAGGCTCCACTGTTAGAACCCGGTCAGTCACAGAAAACTGGTCCATTCCAGGAACAGGAGGACAGGAGCTTCCCGGAGACAGCGGGATAAGCCAACAGCAGGTGCCTAGCAGAAGCCCCCAACAGGTGAGAGCTGACACAGCAGGTGTTTGCTTAGGACTCCACCCAAAACAACGTGTGCATTTAAATTCACCTCAAGAACCTTTCCCAAAGCTTCTAAAATCGGTCTGATGATCCCTTCACAAAGTCTAAAAAAGAAAAAAAAAATTCTTTCACACCTCCATGAGCAGTCGTCTTTAGATTCCAAATGCCCTTGCAAACCCACAGGAAATGCCGCTCTTGCGTATCACATCACAGCACGAAGTCCCCACTTCCTTCAGGGGGAAGAATGAAGCCATCTGGCAGGAGTTGCTCTCGGCTCTTTCCCGCCACCCCCTCCCTGCTCAGGGCTCTGCAGAGCTCCTCTCCCGTGCCTCCATCACCATCCCCCCCAACTCCCGATCCATCCCACCCCAACAGAAGCACCAAGCTTAATCCTCGTGGGCCCTCCAGCCTGTTCACACACTAGGCTCTCCGTTCCAGGGAATGCTTATACTACTGATACACTCCACACCTTGCACAGGGCCGGGCACATAGCAGGCACTCCACAGTTGTTTACTGGACGGACGGACGGATGGATGGATGGATGGATGGAGGGATGGTAGGGTGGATGGATGGATGGATGGATGGTGGATGGATGGACGGACGGACAGATGGATGGATGGTAGGTGGATGGCTGGCTGGCTGGGTGCATGAAGAGCATTCCATCTGACCTATAGAGGCCCTTTCCAACCTTGCATTTGGTAGTCTACAGAAGATTAATGTTTATTAACTTACGTTTGTTGCTTTAATCCAACACTTCATTGTTGACTATTAAAAAAAGAATTTAACGGAAGCCATATTCAAGCAAGTCTATTTCCTCTCTCAGGGCCTTTGCACACACTGGCCCTTCTACCTGCAATGCTCTTCCTCCTCTCTTCTCATAGCTAATTCCACCTTTTCCTTAAAGCGTGAGCATAAATATGGCCTGCACAAGAAGCCCTGTCTCATTAAACTTCCTAAGTAGATACCCACACAAGCACACTGCTCTCTCTTGAGCAGCTTATTTATCTCCTTCATATTTGTTTGACCTACAGTCTCTTTTTCTCTTTACTCCTTTTTTGTCTCTCTCGTGCCATGTATGTACGTTTGATGAAGACACAGACTAGCTCTACATCACACACTTTGCCCCTGGCACCTAGCATGACGTCTGCACGTAGTATATGTTCAATAAATATCTGCTGATTGAATTAACTAACCAATCAGTGAACTCAGTAAGCAGGAAATGGATGCAAAAAACTAAAAGGTAGGGGGACCTCGGTGGCTTAGTCATTAAGCATCTGCCTTCAGCTCGGGTCATGATCCCGGGGTCCTGGGATCGAGGCCCGCCTTGGGCTCCCTGCTCGGAGGGAAGCCTGCTTCTCCCTCTTCCATTTCTCCTGCTTCTGTTCCCTCTCTCACTGTGTGTGTGTGTGTGTGTCTCTCTCTCTGTCAAATAAATAAATAAATAGATAGATAGATAAATAGATAAACCTAAAAGATAAACAGTAAAATGAGTTTTAGGAGTCATGTCTCAAACAGTGTCCTTGAATCAAATTCCAAGACGAAAATATCAATAACAACTCCTGGGAAATCGAATACCTTTAAATTTTTTCATGAAATTCTGGCTCTAAAATCTTCAAAGGCACAAGAGTGTACAAGACGGAAGAAGTTAAAAACTTGCAAAATGCTTTGTTTTGCAAAAATGTGAATGGGTTGGATTATCACATTAAAAGAGAAAGTTTCATAATTCGGAGAAAAATAAAAATTCAAATATATGTGGTTTCACAAGAGACTTGCTGAAAATAAAATGACACAAAATAAAAATGAAAAAAAAAATGGGACATCTGCTATGAGTAGAAATATTAATATCGGACAAAATTTAAAGCATGGAAATATTACACAGGACAAAGATGAGCATCTGTATTCATAAAAAGTATATTAATAATAACAAAACCCACAGTGATGTGCATTCCATGGGCCTGGCATTGTGTTAAGCTCTTTACATTGATTATATGATTTAAGTATCCAAAAAGAGTTACATTAGCATTATTGTTATTATCGAGTTTGTAGGAGGATATAAAACTGGTCCATCATTTGCTAAGAGCAGCCAAAAGGATTTTGAGCTCAGACCTGTCTGACTTCGCAAGGAAGACTGGAGAATCGTGAATTCCGACTCCCACAACATAGAAGTATATCCCAAATACAGAAAGCAAAATTGTTTTAAAAAATATAAAAGATGTGTTAAAAAAAATCGCTCTCAGGGCACCTGGCTGGTTGATTTGGTTGAGTGGACAACTCTTGATTTTGGCTCAGGTCATAGTCTCAGGTCATGGGATAGAGGCCTGCACCCAGCTAGCCGTCAGCATGGAATCTGCTTGAGATTCCCTCTCTTTCTCCCTCCTTTTGACCCTCCCCACCTCTAAAATAAATAAATAAATCTTTTTTAAAAAAAATCACTACCATGGGAGACCAACAGACTGTGCAATCTTTGACAAATCAGTAGACATGATTAAAATTATGGAAAGGCATTTAACTCAAGAAAGGAAGAAGAAGTCATAAAGCCGAGAAAAGAGTGACAAATAACACAGGAAATAATACTTCATGAAACAGGACTGAAGGATACATTTAAAGGGAGGATGTTTGAGGGCAGAACGAAAACACTCTGGCAAAGCTCATGAAGATGGCAAAAATCAAAAATAGGAACGTTCCAATAAAAATGAGAAAAGAGACAGAACTGCAGATGGCAAGGAGTTTTTTCAGATCACTATAGAATAATATGTACAGTGTTATCTAATAAATTAGAAATTCAATTAAATGATTATTCTTGGGAAAACATATCTGAAAGTATAGCGATCAATAATGATCATGCATAAATTGTAAAAACTTTCAAGTAATCCCAGAAAAGGCACTAGGCCAAAAAAAAAATTGGGTTTCTTTTTCTTTGGGGGGAGGGGGAATGGCATGGCAAATTGACCCAAACTTTTAAAGAACATTATCAATCCTTTGCCATTAAGATTCTTCCTAAGTAAAACAAAGAAAGAAAGAAAAGGAGAGAAAAGAAAAGATAGGTTTCCCCAAAGTCTTCATGAAAAGAGCAAAAACTTGCTGAAGATAACAGACTGAAAAAGTAAACGTTTCACTGATGAATATAGGCCAAGAGATCCTAAACTGAATATAAATACATTTAACCCAATAACAGAGTGAAAGAATAATGCCAGAATGAATTAAGTCCTGGGCAGGGTAGTAACAATAGAGGTCATAAAAGTCATACACTGTTTTGGTGTTTTACAATGAGCATCTATTTTTCAAAAGAAACAGTGTTAGGGATGCCTGGGTGGCTCAGTTGGTTAAGCAGCTGCTTTCGGCTCAGGTCATGATCCCGGTGTCCTGGGATCGAGTCCCACATCGGGCTCCTTGCTTGGCGGGGAGCCTGCTTCTCCCTCAGTCTCTGCCTGCCATTCTGTCTGCCTGTGCTCGCTCTCTCTCCCTCTCTCTCTCTGATAAATAAATAAATAAATAAAAGAAACAGTGTTATTTTCTGGGGGAAATTAAAGCAATGACCATATCTAGTGATGAAGAGAATTTGGAAATGTATGTGTTCTATAGATTAGTGACAACTTCCGTGGACAGCAAACCAGCCATAGAAGCCGTTAAAATGGCCGTGCTCTGATTCAGAAACTGCAACTTGGGGAACTGTGATGGGAAGTCTACAAGCAACGGTCCCAATGTCTTTATGCATCCTGCAGACATGCCCTTCGATGATGTCCTCTGAAACGAGCCCTGGGCTGGGCCACTGTCAAATGCTTTGGGCTACGGAACAGACGTAAGTTTGCCACAAGCACAAACTAGAGGGGAGTCGGTGCATCAGGCATCTCCTGCTCTTGCAACTCTGTGACCACTATGTAAACGAGGCTGGCAGGCTGGAAGAGGAGACCCCAGGATCACCACACACCCGCCCCCCACGCAATGCATAGCTGATTGCAAATGCTAGAGTGAGTCTGACCTGTATCCACGGATTCCAGCCCAGAGCAAAAGGACTGCCTAGTCCAAACTGCAGCCCTGGAGGCTAAATAAATTCTTGTGGTTTTCCACCACTAAGTTGTGGGATGGCTTGTTACACAGCAAAAGCTAACTGATACTAAGGAGGCTAACCTAACCTTAGGAAATATTCAGAAACAGACATCCATAAAGTTAACAGATAAAGATGTTATTTATAACAGTGCTTAAATAATATGAAATAATAGGGGCTGCTTGGGCAAATGTTGGTATATTCATTCAGTGAAAATCTACACAACCACTAAAAATCCCTTGAAAAGGGGCACTGGCTGGCTCAGTCGGTGGAGTCACAAGAGTGTGTGACTCTTGACCTCAGGGTTGTGGGTTCAAGCCCCAGGGTGGGTGTAGAGATTACTTAAAATTTTTTAAAAATCTTTTTTTTTTTAGATTTTATTTGTTATTTGAGAGAGGGCAAGCATGGGGGGAGGGGCACACAGGGAAGGGAAAAAGCGGACTCATCACTGAGCAGGGAGCCTGATGTGGGGCCAGATCCCAGGACCTTGATCATGACCTGAGCCCAAGGCAGATGCTTAACTGAGCCACCCAAGCACCCCTCCCAATTTTTTTAAATCCTAAAAAAAAAATCCCTTATAGAAAAAAATTTCATGTAGCAAATATTTATAATGTATCACTCAGTGCAAAAAGAGGGTGATAAAACAATATTATGGTACACTACTTTTGCTAAAAAAATGAAAATAAATATACATATTCACATGCACGGAAAAATACTGGAATGATATAAAAATGTTGCCGGGGTCAGTCTTTGAACATGATGGTTTTTCTTTTTGTTGTTGTTTTTTGTTTCATTTTGGTTTTTTACACTTTTCATATATTTGGCATTGATCTTAAGTCAGGACTTGTAAACAGTCACAGGACTGCTCTGGGAGTTGAACCTGGAACATTCTGAGCCCCCTAAAGGCCACTGCTGAGAAATCAGATAATGAGTAATCCAGGCATGGATGTTAGAAAATCCTGCTAGTATAATCCCTGTTAAACCAGCCTCAGCATGGTGCTTATCAGCACAGTTGGGAAAAGTAAAAGGAGAAAGAGCTGGAACAGGCCACCATGCTGTTGTCAAAGATCTTCAGGTCACTGTCAACGTACTGACTCCACGTCCACCAAGCTTTCCTGGATTCTCCCTTCAACTCACTCCTCAAGCCTCATTCTCGCCTCCAGCCTCTCCCTCCCAGATTCTTTTCTTACCTTTCCTTTCATTTACAGGTCATTTGGATTTTCTCCGAGTCCCTTTAAAGGAGCGATTCAGATAGGGGGCCAGAGGAGCAGGACCCAAAGATAGCGCACATCCAAGGTCTTAGCATGGCTTCTGTTATGCTCCATCAAACCATCCCTAAAGTCAAGAGTAAGCTTAAGCGGAACGCCTGGCTGGCTCAGTGGGTTAAGCATCTGCCTTCGGCTCAGGTCATGATCCCAGGGTCCTGGGATCAAGCCCCACATCGGGCTCTCTGCTCAGCGGGGAGCCTGCTTCCCAGCCCCTCTCTGCCTGCCTCTCTGTCTACTTGTGATATCTGTCTGTCAAGTAAATCAATAAAATCTTTAAAAAAAAAAAAAGAATAAGCTTAAGGGACATTTCAAGTACACCCTACAGACGGAGTGATCAAGGGATGCAGATCTCCAATCCAGCTAAAAGGATGATGCCTGGTCCATCCACACATTAATAAACTAGCTCCACTCACATGGCTTTATGGACATAAACCTGACACAGGTGACAGACTGAGATCACAAGACTTGGAGAACAATCTAGTTCTGGTGCTGATCTGATATTGAACCTAAGGATTCATGTCACCTCCCTGGGCCACCCTTTTCTCCTCTGCAGAATAGGTCCAATATATCCCCCTCAGGCTGTGTTAATAAGCTCCTATCAGAACTGATTTGCTTCTCGGGGCTGTACACCAGTAGGCCCCCCATACATATACATGGAATGAAATACATAAAACTACCTAACTACCCACTCACACGGGGATTCACGTGAAGAGTGGACAGATGGGAACCCAAGGGCTTGAAGTGAATAAATCACACCACGATGTAGATCATTTTTTTCCTAATATGAAAATAGAAATAACATTGTCTTGGAAATAACATGTTCATCCCTTGAGATAAAAGCTCTGGGGCTTTGCAAAACAAGGTTGGAGAATCACTGAAGGAAGAATTAAAGCTCATGACCTTAAAACGACTTAATCCTCCAAATCAGCAACACTGTATCCTGAAGCAACAGAGTTGGCTTTTTTTTTTTTTTTTTAAACCAACCACGCAGCCAGCCTTTAAATTCCAGGACACAAGACACAGAAGGGCAAAGAGGGTGCTATTTCTCTTTCTTATTCAAACAGTTGGTGCGGGGCGGGGTGGGGGGGCGAGAATTAAGCTTTCCCAACACATCTGTCTACCACCAATTAGGACTCAGCTGAGTCCTGAGGTCCTCGCCCAGGACCTTCTCTCAAGGGCCCGCAGTAACAGGTATTTCTTCATCATCGAGACCAAGGGAGCCAGGCCACTTATTAACAGGCAGACTTGTTCCAGTAAATGTCGCAGAGAGATGTGGGATCCAACTGTCTCCCAATTTGTACACACTTGAAAGCTGTTGGAGATACAGGTCTGGGAGGGCGTGGGCAGGGGGCCTATGGTTTTTCACACATTACACTGGAAAGGCTTCTAACTGTGCAAAAAGGTAGGTTGTAGGATGCCAGCCAGGCTAAACACTGACAAACTCCCTTCTGGTCCGAGTCTGCAAAACTTCTGTGCTGTCTTTGGTAGAAGCTCCTTTCCTGGGCCAATGGGATAGGCAGAAGGCGGCACTGTCTTTCACGAAGGGCTGCATCACGGGGCTCATCCACCCCCTTGGGTCACGCAGAGCAACACAGCCCCCTGTGGCCCCGTGACTGGACACTGGATCTAGGGCTGTAATCACCGAAACGGACTGGCTCCTCTAATCAAAACCTCATGCCTCATCCTTCCGACACTGAGGATTCTAGGAAGACATAATAAGAGGAACCCCTGACACCCTCGTATACATCCTGGAAATAGGCCCCACACAAGTAACAGGGCAACATACTTTGGGAAATGCCCAAGAGAGCCCCTCCTCCCCAATTATGTCTTTATTATTTTCAGAAATAGCACACCGTCAACAGGAAGATTGGAGAACACAAATGCGTGTACCTCCAAGCACACACAGGAGCACTTAAAACTTTAACCACTCCATGATAAACACATATAAAAACATATAAGAGGAGTTCATTATAAATCCTGGATATCAACCTTTTGTCTGTACTGTCATTTGCAAATATCTTCTCCCATTCCGTGGGTTGCCTCTTTGTTTTCTTGACCGTTTCCTTTGCTGTGCAGAAGCTTTTGATTTTGATGAAGTCCCAAAAGTTTATTCTTGCTTTTGTTTCCTTTGCCTTTGGAGACATATCTTTTTTTTTTTTTTAAAGATTTTATTTATTTATTTGATAGAAAGAGACCACAAGCAGGCAGAAAGGCAGGCAGAGAGAGAGGAGGAAGCAGGCTCCCCACCGAGCAGAGAGCCCGATGCGGGTCTTGATCCCAGGACCCTGAGATCATGACCCGAGCCGAAGGCAGCGGCTCAACCCACTGAGCCACCCAGGTGCCCTGGAGACATATCTTGAAAGAAGTCGCTGTGGCTGATATCGAAGAGATTACTGCCTATGTTCTCCTTTAGGATTCTGATGGATTCCTGTCGCACATTGAGGTCTTTTATCCATTTTGAGCTTATCTTTGTGTACAGTGTAAGAGAATGGTCGAGCTTCATTCTTCTACATATAGCTGCCCAGTTTTCCCAGCACCATTTATTGAAGAGACTGTCTTTTTCCACTGTATATTTTTTCATGTTTTTAATTTTTTCAATTTATTTATTTTCAGTAAAACAGTATTCATTATTTTTTCACCACACCCAGTGCTCCATGCAAACTCAACACACACAAAACAGATAATCATATCAAAAAATGGGCAGAAGATATGGACAGACACTTCTCCAATCAAGACATACAAATGGCTATCAGACACATGAAAAAATGTTCATCATCACTAGCCCTCAGGGAGATTCAAATTAAAACTACATTGAGATATCACCTTACACCAGTAAGAATGGCCAAAATCAGCAAGACAGAAAACAAAATGTGTTGGAGGGGATGTGGAGAAAGGGGAACCCTCTTACGTTGTTGGTGGGAATGCAAGTTGGTGCAGCTTCTTTGGAGAACAGCGTGGAGATTCCTCATGAAATTAAAAATAGAGCTTCCCTATGACCCTGCCATTGCACTCCTGGGTATTTAACCCAAAGATACAGATGTCGTGAAAAGAAGGGCCATCTGTATGCCAATGTTTATAGCAGCAATGGCCACAGTCGCCAAACTGTGGAAAGAACCAAGATGACCTTCAACAGACGAATGGATAAGGAAGATGTGGTCCATATACACTATGGAGTATTATGCCTCCATCAGAAAAGACAAATACACAACTTTTATAGCAACATGGACGGGACTGGAAGAGATTATGCTGAGTGAAATAAGTCAAGCATAGAGAGTCAATTATCATATGGTTTCACTTATTTGTGGAGCATAACAAATAGCATGGCGGACATGGGGAGATAGAAGGGAGTTAGGAGAAATTGGAAATTGGAAGGGGAGGTGAACCATGAGAGACTATGGACTCTGAAAAACAATCTGAGGGTTTTGAAGTGGCGGGGGGTGGGAGGTCGGGGTACCGGGTGGTGGGTATTATAGAGGGCACGGATTGCATGGAGCACTGGGTGTGGTGCAAAAATAACGAATACCGTTATGCTGAAAATAAAAAATAAATTTTAAAAAATGGAAAAAAAAACATATAAGAAGGGACACCTGGGTGGCTCAGTTGGTAAAGCATCTGCCTTTGCAGGCTCAGATCATGACCCCAGGGTCCTGGGATCAAGTCCTGCATCAGGCTCCTTGCTCAGCAGGGAGCCTGCTTCCCCCTCTGCCTGCTGCTCCCCCTGTTTGTGCTCACTTGCTAGCTCTCTGATTAATAAAATCTTAAAAACATATTTATATATATATGAATACCAAATGCTCCTTTAGGTTTTATTTTTTCCTAAACATACACAAACATATCAGGATAAACATCTTACTTTATAACGTGATTTTTTTTTTCCCTACCTTGCCATACATCATGAGCATTTTTCCAGGGAATGCAACAAGCATTTTTCAGGGCAGTATGATACTCCACCTGCTGTATAGTTTGGCTACTTACAAGTATTCTGTTATAAATAGCAGCACAATGGTTTTCCTAGACATGTCTTCATGTACACCTGTTTCCTAGAGAGGCTCTGAAGTTGAAATCTTTTAAGTAAGAAAGCCCCAAAATGATAAGGCTGGGTTGATGCAAGGCTAGGTGTGCCTTCACGGATGTTGAAATATCCTGAGACTAAGGTAGACCTCAGCGTGGGGAAGATGATCATGACTCAGGTTCCAGTGTCTTCAGTAAATGGGGTGGGGGAGCTTATAGTAGTCTATGGATGAAAATGGAAAAGAAGCAAGATGGCAGAATAGTCACGTACTAGGAGTCTTAAGGTAAGCTCTTAAATAAGAGTGGATCTCCAGAAAGCAACAATAAACAACAACAGGAAGGCCAACTCCTGACTCCAAAGGGCTGCTCTTTCTGAGTGGGAATAGTATCCCCAGAAAAAAGTCGGGTTCTTCTTCAGGCACGAGGAGGAGAAAGCATTCAGTAGAAGCAAGTCCAGACAGAGTGTATAGTGAAGAGTCAATGTGGGCATCAAGAGAGCCAGGAGCCAGGTATGAAGTGGGGAAGGTACTGGGCCTGGAGCTTGCATCTCAGCCCATGACTAAGAATTACAAAGCGGGAAACGTGGTTGGAATAGACCAGTCTCCTAAGTCTTCAACGGTGCACAGATCACTTTGCTTCCAGAAATAGTTAAGGGTCCTGGGCAGTGTCTCTCCTGGTTTCCAAGAAGTTGCCAATGACATGCTAGGCTAACAGAGACATTCTGTTTCAGGTGATCGTTGTCTCAGGAAGGGCATATGCCCCTACATGGCTCAAAGCAAGAAAACAGCCTTATTCTGGGCAAGGATCCTGTCACAGGGAAGCATCTTGTAATAAAGTAAGGGTATTAGAAGCTTTGCAGAGAGATAGTGAGGTCTAGCTCAGGGAATCTTTTCTTGATTCAGGCAATAAAATCCGAGAATGAAACTTTGGTGGGTTCCTTCTCAAATATTACCTCCCCCAGTAAGGATTTTCAAGGTAACAAGGATTCCACAGAACCTTCTAGAAGTTAAGTAGATCCATTCATTTATTCATTTAAAGAATATGTATTGTCTACTCTGTGCAAGGTAACATTCTAAACAGAGAAGGGAACAATTGAGTCCCTGTCCTCATGGGGAATGCACTGTTTAAGATTAACAACAAACAAAAAAAAAATACATAATAAAAAGCCAGTTAGGATGAGCTATAGAGAAAAGGGAAAGAAGGCTGTAGTGTTATTGTACTTAGATGGCAAATGAGAGAGACAGAAGGAGAGAAATGGGCAGGATTATACTGCAGTAATAAGCAACCTCCTAAATAGGCAACGGTCTCTTTTACTCTCATACTACATGTCCGCGCCAGGCCAGCAAGGCGGTCTGTTCTGTGTAACCAGGATCACACTGACAGAGAAGCCTGAACTCAAAGATCACTCTAGAGAGTCTGGAACCAGCAGTGAAAAGCTCCAGCCTAAAAATGATATATATCACTTTGGATTATAACTCATTGGCCAGAACTGCTCATATGGCCCTATGCACCCACAAGGGAAACCGGAAGTATAATCTTATCACTGGCCTGCAAGACCAAAAACCAGAAAAACTTAGTGAAGAGCATCAGTGATTATGAGAGTAGATAGTTAGATGGATAGAAACAGATAGAAGGATGTACTAACAGTAATAGCTAACACTCATAGAGCACTGCTATGAACCAGGCACTCATGAAAACACCCACACCCTTACATGTTTTAACTTGTATATCCCTCATAACAATGCTATGACATAGGTTCTATTAATATTTTCAATATCTAAGACCGATGAATCACTGAACTCTATCTCTGAGACTAATAATACACTATATGTTAATTAATTGAATTTAAATTTTAAAATGTTTTAAAGGAGAAAATCTTTAAAAAGTATTCTTTCAATGTCAACCTCATTTTATAGCTGAGGAGGCTGAGGCAATGAGAGGTTAAAAATCTTAACCAAGGCCTGGGTGGCTCAGTGGGTTAAAGCCTCTGCCTTCCGCTCAGGTCATGATCTCAGATTTCTGGGACTGAGCCCCGCGTCGGGCTCTCTGCTCAGTGGGGAGCCTGCTTCCCTTCCTCTCTCTCTGCCTGCCTCTCTGCCTACTTGTGATCTCTGTCTGTCAAGTAAATGAATAAAATCTTTAAAAAAAAAAATCTTAACCAAGATCATATACTTGGTAAGTGGCAGAGCTGGGATTCTAACTTTGTCAGGATGACTCCAAAGTCTAAGCTCTTAATTAACCATTATATCATGTTGAATATGGATAGAGGATGGATGCATGGATGAACAGATGGATGGGTGAATGAAAGAATGGGAGAGTGGGTGGGTGGATGAATGGATGACGGCTGATGGGTAGGTGGACAAATGGGTAGATGGATAAGAGAAAGGATGGATGGTGGATGGATGGATGGATGGATGGTGGATGGATGGTGGATGGATGGTGGATGGATGGATGGATGGATGGATGGATGGATGGTGGATGGATGGTAGATGGATGGATGGTGGATGGATGGTGGATGGATGGTGGATGGATGGATGGTGGATGGATGGTGGATGGATGGTGGATGGATGGATGGGTGGATGGATGGTGGATGGATGGACAGATGGATGGTGGATGGATGGACGGAGGGATGGATGGATGGATGGTGGATGGATGGATGAATGGTAGGTGGATGGATGGATGGATGGATGGTGGGTGGATGGATGGACAGAGGGATGGATGGATGGATGGTGGGTGGGTGGATGGATGGACGGAGGGATGGATGGATGGATGGATGACCAGTCATGTTAAATGGTAGTAACAGCATTTACTAGAAAAGTAAAAGAGCTTGATTCATGTTCTACCAGCAGAAGGGGACTCACTTCAGGTCCCATATTCATCCCATGAGTCTTGGTCATCCAGTTATGTCACTTAGATTCTCAAAAGCACCACCCACAGGGTCCTCTGAGTGGCTTAGTCAGTTAAGCATCTGCCTTCGGATCAGGTCGTGGTCCCTGGATTGTGGAATCGATCCCTGCATTAGGCTCCCTCCTGAGCAAGGAATCAGCGTCTCCCTCTTCCTCTGCACCTCCCCCCACTCGTGCTCTCTCTCTCCTTGTCTCTCAAACAATAAATAAAATCTGTTTAAAAAGAGAAAAAAGCACCACCTATGGAAAAGCTGTCACAGGGTTCTAAGCACAAGGCCAGAGGCCTGCACAGATGTCGTGTGTGTCTGCCAATGAAATCCTTCCGGCATCTTGTAACAACAACCGTGCTACCCAGTCCCCACACAGAAGCTCCTTTTTGGCAGGCAGGGAGGAGTAATTCCTTACAGATAAAGAAGGTCAAGTCCAGGCCAACCCAGGGATGGCCAGGACAGGCTGGAGCTGAGAATAAGTAGCCATGACCAGACCAGGGAGGGAGCGGAGACAAACTGGCAGTTATGGCAAAACCAGTAGCGCCTGAGACAGAAGCAGTGGGTTTTGAGGGTTTCCCCGCTGGCACCACACACAGGAAAATGGGAAATGGTTACCAAGCACCACTTGGCTTGCTAACAGCATTCAACTTCCTGGGTAAAGAGAAGACAGAAAGGTAGCAAGGAAGACAACCTTGAACGTCCTGCCTCCCCATCCCACACCCACTCTCTTTCCCTGCTACACCATCATGCCCACCTGGTTTCCCCGCACAATCATGCCAACCTTTACATGGTTCCTCCCAGGGCCCAGGACAGTATCTTCCCCAAGTCTGCACTCTGCATGGCTGGCTCCTTCCCATCTTGGAGTTCTCTGGTCACATGCCCATCAGCTGGGGGTCAGGTGTGGGGGGGGGGGTCCCTCTCTAAGGTCGCCACTCACTCTGTTGTCTTCTCCTGATTCAGCTTCCCCAGGACATTTGTCACAAATTGAACTCACGCTGGTTTTTCCAATTTGCTTCCTTGGGTGCTGTCTGTCTACTTCCTGAAGTATCAGCCCCGGGAGGACAGGGACCTGTCTCAGCCATTCTACCTCTACAGCCTAGCTTGGGACCTGGCACATGGCTCGTGCCCAGTGAATGCCAAGGGAGCGAACGGATGCGTCGGCTGGAGCCGGGGAGGAATTAGAGGCCAGGTCCCCAGAACAGTGCGCCCAAGACACTTCCACTCAGCCATCGCACACCCAGGCATACATCCCAAAGAATTAAAAGCAGAGTCTCAAAGAGATAGTTGGACACCTGTGTCCACAGCAGCTTCCTTCACAACAGCCAAGAGATGAAAGCAACTCAAGTGTCCACGGACAGAAGAAAGGATAAGCAAAACGTATATCCAAACAAAGGGAACATTATTTTTTGAATATTTTATTTATTTGACAGAGAGAGACACAGCGAGAGAGGGAACACAAGCAGGGGTGGTGGGAGAGGGAAAAGCAGGCTTTCTGCGGAGCAGGGAGCCCGATGCAGGGTTCGAACCTAGGACCCTGGGATCATGACCTGAGCCAAAGACAGACGCTTAATGACTGAGCCACCCAGGTGCCCCAAGGGAACATTATTTGGCCTTAAAAAGGAAGGATGTTCTGACACATGCTGCTCTGGATGGATGTGGATGACCCTGGAGGATATTACATGAAGGGTAGTGAGTCAGTCACAGAAATACACTACTGGATGATTCCACGTAGACGAGGTGTCTAAGGCAGTCAAACCCCCAGAAACAAAACAGAATGGCAGTCACCACAGCCTGGGACATGAGGAGTTGTTCCATGGGTATAGAGTTGTAAAAGCCCTAGACATCTGAAGATGGACACAGAGGCCCAGGGGCCTGAGCAGCCCCCTCCTCGAGCATTGGGGGAGGGGTTCAAGAGAACAGGCAAATGCTCCTTTCAATATCACTATGAAAACATCTAGAAATCTGCTCTGAGGACCTCATTAGGGGTACAGGCGCAGGATGCTTATGTGAGCCCTGCTTATAATAGTAAGAAATGGGACACCCTGAATGACAAACCATCCTGGGGGCACCTACTAGGAATGGGTGGTCAAGCCAAGCAATGGAGCCCACAAAGTCACACGGAAGAACAGTGATGAAACAGGAACCGAGAAACACGTAGTCTCCTAAACCATCAGGACCCCATCTGAGTGTGTGAGAGAGTCAGCGACAGACAAAGGTTATCCACCAAGGTATTAACATTTGTGGTGAGGGGACTAAAAGATTAACTTGCTTTCTCTGTATCTTGTGATGCTTCATAATGAGTACGTATTGCTTCGGCAATAAGAAGGAATTATTTTCACAAAGAAAATGCAGCAGAGAAATTGTTTATAAGAAAGTGCTAGGGGATCCCAAAGAAAATTCTGGTACCCTAATAGTCAAATTACAGCACAGAAAGAACCCCCAGTAGGGAACAGAAAATACAAAACTTCAGTTATGTAATTCAGAAAGGCCTGCAGAGGCTGCCAGATACCCACAGAGATCCAAACAGACCTTCTGGAACTCAAACCAGGGCACACAGTAAACACACACACACCCCCAAAATCCAAGGACTGATCCAGAGATGAAAAGAGTATACACGCAGCACGACAGAGACAGAAGTGAGTGTGAAAGACAAGGCAAGAAACGATGTTCATGCTCCTTTTAGGTACCAGTGCCGGCTCTGGGGGGAGGGATGGGCTTGTTCTCAGAGAGTGCTCCCCACACCCCCTTCCAGGGAGCCCCTATAATTAAGCTAATGCTAAGAGGAAGGAGCCCTTCTATTTAGCTGTCATCTGCGTGAGCACAAGTCAGGCAGCCCCTCCAGCAGAATGGAAAAGACCAAGGAGCCCGCCAGCTGACCTAGCTTCCACGGCGATCGCTCAAGGGGGGCTGGGGAGACACACAGCGAAGTCTAGTAGCGGGCCCCTTAGAGCTGGGGACAAATAATAATAATAGAACACTCTTAGAGAACGTCTTCTGTGCCAGGCACTGCTCTAAATGATATACACAGACACACATGGGAATGCAGATACAGATATAGACCCGCTTAATTTTCTCAACAACTCCATGTAGTAGCTATCATTATTATCTCCATTTTACAGATGGGGAAACTGAGAGGTGAAGTAACTGGCCTCAAGTCACAGAGGCAATAAACAGCAGAGGAATGATTCAAACCCAGGAAGCTGGGACTACAGCTTCTAGGCTCTGAACTATTACACTCTTCTCTCTTGGAAATCCAAAAGACCGTGTGCAAGTGTTTCTCCCAAACCATTTGCACATTGGTTTTAAGAGATTCACCTCAAGAAGTTACCAAAAAGAAGAAGAAGGAAGAGGAGGAGGGGAAGGAAGAGGAAGAGGAAGAAGTTGTTGCCTAGAAAGCCTCAGGGTCGAATACCCTTGGCACTTCATCATTGGCTGAGAACACCCCAAGCTCACCCAAGAAACCCCCCCCCTCCCCTACAACTTCACTCCAGGGCCCTCAGTATTCTCTACTTCCTAAGTGTGAAAACCAGCTCTCAGCGGGGACCACACCCCATTCAACCACTGTGCCTCGCCTCTTAAAAACACCGACCCTGTAAGCAGACTGACAAGTCACACTCCCCCTACACTCCCTGGTGGCATCATCTTCAGGAGGCTAATTAAAATCCCTCTCCACACCACCATTCCCCTTTTGTAAAACAGGGATAACACTATTAAAGTCAATATTCATGAGTCACAGATTCCATATTTGCCAATCACTTACTTGATATTACCTGTAACCCCCAAATCAATACTCATGGTACTTTCATGGTCATTCTCGGACAAGGACATAGAGCAGCAGAAAATGTGAGTCACCCAACAAACACATTCCCGGCTGTCATTGAACAAGGCAGTGCTCTACCTTCTTGTTTCAGTTTTCATGCTGGAAACAAGTTTTGGGGAGTTGTTGGATTGTTTGTGTGTGTGTGTGTGTGTGTGTGTGTGTGTGTGTGAGATACATTTAGTAACACATTTTTTGCATTTTTGTGCTTTTTGTTGGAAACTTTGCTATTTCAAATGGCCCCCAAGGGTACAGTCTTATGTGCAAGAAGGCTGTGACACATCATTTAAAGAAAACAGGTGTGTTGGGTAAATTTCACTGGCCATGAGTTCAACGTCAGTCGAAAACAGATACTTGATAAGGTGACTTTAACACAAAACACACATAACACAAGGTTATGTACTGATCGGTTGACAAACCTGACCCTATATTCCCCTAGGAGCAATGCTTCAGGATTCACTGATTCGGTGTTGGCGGCAACTTTATCTCCAAGTAATGTTCGTCTTAAACGAGATTACATCACTGAGGCACTTAGAACAGTGCTTTGGCAATACTATGTAGGCATAGCTCCATTATCATTCATACAGATTTCTTAGCTTGAAGACTTAGATGAAAAAAAAACAAAACAAAAACAAAAAAACTAGGGCCCTGCACAGAACAACTAGTGTTCATGAACCCACTTGAACGGGTCAGTTAGAATGGCCCAGACAAATTTTAAGAGCGCTTCAAGGAAATGGCACACCACTGGTGAGGAACCAAGTCGATAACTGGTTTTAGGTTGAGAAACCTGAAGACTCCAAGGAACATGAATGGGGTTGGTTTTCTACTCGCCTTGGTTTTCCCTGAGGAGTACGACCCAGGGGGTCTTGGTGGTATCGGCAAGTCTAGGCTGGTCATGTGACTCATTCTAGGCCAATCAGATACTTCCTCACTGGATTTTGAACTGTTCCCTGCATTTTGAACTGTTATTCATTTGTCTATACTATCTTGAAGGAATGGGCCATTCAGTCCTACTTCCCAGGTCCCCAGAACTTCTCTGGTTCCAGAACTTTCCAAAGCCCAAGTCTTCACGTTTTTCCTTCACATCTCTGATCTCTCCCACATCCTTCTGATAAATGCACTTTTGCTTAAGTTAATCAGAATCCATTGACGTTACCATCAAAGGATCCTAAGACAGGAATTTTCAAGGGCTAACCTTTTTTCCATCCGCCCTCAGAATAAGGGGAATTCCAGCGCCAACCACTTTCCCCAAATAAACACTTTATTTTGAGTGGTGATATTTCAAAAGGAGAAATCAGAGCAAATACATCTCTGAAATCCCCAGATGCCCTTAAATGAGTTCAGTTCTTCTGGTCCAGATGAATTTCAGAGCAGAGTTCTCAGAGATCTCACCAATGAGATCACCACACTGTTACCTAGGACCCCAGAAGAATCCCAGACAAAACAACGAAACACTACAAGGTACACCAATGTCATTCTGTTTTCAAAAAGGGAAAGAAATAGTAGATTCTGCAGACAAAAGAGCCAGCAGAAGGAGAATGAGACTTATCAAACTAACCTCATTTCCTTTGTGTATATGTTTCATTTTACTAGTTTCATTTGGTTTGGTTTTGGAAAGCTGCCCATCTGGTGGACACAGGACTCTGTCTGTGGACCTTATCAAAGCTTTCCTCGGTGTCACTCTCAATATTAGGGAAGTCGGAAAATTGAGCTCCATCTTCTCAATTTCGTGGACAAGAACTATAATACAATTTGCCTTCATGTCATTTATACGCAAAATGACATAGTTTTTCCATATCTAGCTTCCCCCAGGAGATTGTAAAACTCCTGAGTGAAGGGACAGCATGTCTTGGGTACCATTATATCTCCCATATCCAATACATCGGTGTTCAAAAAACGCAGGAATCAATCAACGCATTGATGTCACCTTGGTGAGAGACCTGTACAGGAACTGCAACCATAAATGCCTACAGGGCCAGGATGGACGTGAAAAACGAAGCAGAGACAGGAGGAGCCACATCCATCCAAAGGAGTCAGCAACTGGTACCTCTAGCCCTTGCACCTGACGGAGTGCGGAACACAGGCTTGCCGATGATCATGATCTTTCCAAAAGGTGCCTAAATACAAGTATTTTATGATGAAACCCTATTTTTTAACTATAGGTCTTTAATTATTTTTTAATATTTTATCTCTTCTCAGTGGAAACAAAATTATGTATGTTGAGGGTGAGATTTAGTCCTCAGACACCACTGGTGAGCTCTGCTAGAGGGGGTTGGTTCTCTCTTAGTCTCACTTGCTATTTTTGCAGTAAGATCAAATGAGTCAAGTCTTCAAACCACACATAACCAAGAAGCCTAGTGACCGTGGCCGGAGGACCAAAGTACGATCTCAGGCATATGTAACAGAAGGAATTTAGCACCAGCAGATGTAAGTCCAGAAACCAAATTTTTTCAACTCCATGAACCCAGTTTGGATTAAGAGGTTTTCAGATCCAACCCTTACCAATCACTGAAGGATTTCATTAGACAAAAAGCTGAGTGAGTCAGCAGTATGAGAGAGGAGCCAAAAATTAGTTAATGATTTTAGACTAATTAAGCTATATCACCAACATCAGGGATTGCAAATTGGCGGCCCACATATTGTTTGGCCTGTGAGTTGTTTTTCAGTTTTGAAAAATTACCAATACTCCAAAATTAAGAGATTTCCCATAAACAGTCTGACTTCCTGTCTTTCTTGGAGGGGGAAAAAAAAACAAAAAATGAAGCATCAGCAACATTACGCCTGTATTTCCACACTGTCAAGAGCTGGCTTGAGCTAAGGAGTGGCCACCCCTGTGAGAAGGGACATGTTCCCCCTGTTTCAACACAGTCCCCACCACTCCCTGCAGCCTCACCATCACCAAAACCATCAGCTGCCAACTTTAACACACTTACATTGTTATTATGGTACAATTATTTTATTTTATTTTATTTTATTTTATTTTTATGAGAGAGAACATGTGCGAGCAGGAGGAAGGGCAGAGGGAGAGAGAGAAACCCAAGCAGGCTCGACGCCCAACACGAAACCTGATGCAGAGCTTGGTCTCACGACCATGAGATCATGACCTGAGCCAAAATCAAGAGTCAGATGCTCAACCAACTGAGCCCCACCAGGGTGCCCCATTCTCAATGGAACATATAAGAGAAATCATCCTTCTGTACCCACATCTCCATGAAAAGAGGGGGGGATAAATAAAGGTTGCATTAAAAAAAAAGAAGACATGTTTCAAAAAATGATGTACTTCTTTGTCTAAGTCAAGAAAATCTGAGCAGTTTAACACACAGGCCATTTCTTTTATCTGGAATCTTCACTCCGTCAAGGTGTCTGCTTGGTTCTTTGACGAATCTGCATTTGCAAACCCCGATCTGTATGTACCATGAAATGTGACGGTTCATCTCTATTCAGTGAGAGGCAAAACCCAGCTGAAGAGCTCCCTGGGATTTCAGAATCCATTGTTTTTCCAAGTTACGAGAAATCAAATTTAATCAGGAATAGGAGAGGAACTGCGATCTGAGACAGGCCGGCTGCAGTGAGCCATAGGATGATTCACGGAAGGTTTTAGGTTGCGTTGCTCTTAGAGGCATGGAGTGCAAAAGGGGAAATTCCAGCTAGGGGTGAAGCAGCAAGTTCACTGGCTTGACGATGGGAGAGCAGAACCCATGATTTATAAAGAACACAGACAGGCTAGGAAACTGAGGACAGGTTCAAGAACTTGGAGTCTGTGTACGATGACATCCTATGCTGCCGATTTCTTTTCATGTTCGTTCTGTCCTGACGCGGGCAGAGAGACAGTTGTTGGTGAAATCAGAAAGTTGTGGAACTGAATGTTTAGCCTAATACTATTTTAGTAAATACGCGGGTATGTGGATGTGGGTGTGTGTTTGTTATAAGCATGGAAGAGCGGTTTTCCCGTCCAACCTTGAGATTCGGAGACTCTGTGAAGCTTCCATAATTGTTGACAGCCAGATAGAAGATCAGGAAGTGACCAAGTGACTTACAGAGGCAGAAGGCAAGAATCTAGGATAATTAGAAGTAAGCGTGCTAGGGAGTATTTAAAAAATAATAATTTTGGTGAGGCTGAGTGGGAGTATATGTTGGAAAGCATCAAAAAGCAGGACGAGGAGCAGCCTTGAAGCAGACAGACTAGAGTAGCTGCCTCTAGCTGACATCTCTTGGGGTCTCTACCCATCCCTGGCAGGCTTCTTGGAAACCTATGGGGAGTGGGACTCCAGCCCGCAGCTGAATGGTCCCAGGGGTGGGGCGGGGAGTGGGGTGGGCCCCTGACCCAGGGAGGGACAATCAGACTATCCCTGAAACCTGGGATCACACCTCCAAGATGCTATATGTGCGCGCCGGGAAATGGCGTGACAATGGCCCAAAAGAGCATGGCTGATACACAGCACAAAGGGCAAAAAAGGAGAATAAAAGCAGATGTGCAGAGACAAAATAAATAAATAAATAAATGACAACGAAAAAAACACCACTGGCCCAGAGAAAGAGAGACTCAAAGAGCATGGCTGTCTGTGTCCCTGAGTGATTTCCAGTGGCTCACCAAGCCCGTTGAGCCTCCGGCGGGGACTGCAGCAACAGCAGCAGCTCACCCTCGGCGCGGCGCGGCGTGCCACCCACCTGGTGGTAAGTGCTTGACCTATAGGGAATCATTTCACGCTTCTGGAAACCCTAAAAGGCAGCTGGTATTTTTTCTCTATGATTTTATTTAGTTATCTACTTACCAGAGAGCAAACACACAGCAAGTGGAGAGGCAGGCAGAGCAGGAAGGAGAAGCAGGCTTCCTGCTGAGCAAGGACCCTGACGTGGGGCTCTATCCCAGGACCCTGAGATCGTGACCTGAGCCGAAGGCAGACACTGAAACGTCTAACTGACAGAGTCACCCAGGCACCCCACAGCTGGTTTTCTTGCCCCTCCTCCCTTCCCGTAGGTGGAGAAACGGGGGCACAGAGTAACTTCCCAGAGGTCGCCCGGCTAAGAAGTGGCAGAGCTGGGGCCCGAGTCCAAGCAGTGCCATTCTAGAGGCCTCGCATAGAACCATTAAATATTCTGCCTCTTGGCTTAAGTGTGCTTGAGTGAATTTCCATCACTTGTGACCCAAAAAGCCCTGCCTGAGACACAGAGAGCCCACATGGACATGAGGAAAAGCAGCCACCTGGAAGGTACTGTCACAGGCGCCCTGCCAGTTCTCCTTGCCAAGTTGGCCGGCAGAGGACTATTTCCTGCTCCTAGGGTGGCTGCTGGCACCAGGGCCTTTGGGCACAAGAGGAGCCACGGGGAAGCCATTCGGCTGATCTTGCAACCCCCTGACTTACTAGGTGCCAGCAACTGTTCTAGGCACTGAAGAAATAGACAGCAAGACAGGCAAGGGTTCTGGCTCTCCCAAAGCAGACGTTCTAGAAGGGAGAGACATGCTAATCATTTTTAAATGGGCAGAGACGGCACAAAACAAACAAAAGAGGATCTGCAGCACTTTGCATGGGGCAGGAGGAGAAGGCTTCTCAGAGGTGATGTCAGAGGTAAAATGGAAAGATGGAAGGAACCACGATCCTGGGGAAGAGTAGGAGAGGCACTGAGGTGGGCACCGGCTCGGCGGACTCCAGGAACAGAGAGAAGGCACAGCTTCATCCCCAATATCTAATCGGGCCCTTCGATGTGCCAGACACTGGAGAGAAGGGCACCCACGCCTCAGTCCCCTGCCACGCAGTCCCATGCAAAAGGCAGAGGTTAGCGAGGGAGTGAGCGTGGTAGGTCGCAAAGATGGCCAGTTCCGCCTTCCTCCCTGTATCCACACCCTTTGCAACATGACTCGGCAGCTCCAGACCTCAAGAGCTAACACCAACTCTCCGCTTCTTGAATCTGGGATGGCCGCTGACTTGCTCTCAGCCAGGAGGCAGCAGCCGAGGTGGCCCCATGCCAATTCCAAAGCAAGCTCTCCAGAGCCCTTGCCCGGCTGTGTTCTTGGAACCTTGGAACCTTGCCCGACCTCCCCGTTAACAAGCCAGAGTCATCTGGGGGGTGAGGAGACACACAGGGCCCCATCTCCCATTGCTCCGGCTACAACGGCTGCACACAGACAGGAAGCCCCTACCACCCCCCCGGGGCCAGCCAGACCCCAGGGAAGTTACTAGTCACCCAGACACATGAGGGAGACCAGCCATGATCAGCAGCCAACCTGTTCGCTTTCCTGCGGTCTGGAGGAAGCCTGTCCTCTAGAAGGAGCTAATTCATACATCTAGGACAGATGCCCAGACAGAGAAAAGCACAGGGCACTGAGAGGACAGCTGGAAGCCACCCAGGAGAGCCTGTTTGCAGGCTGTGCCTGGCAGCCCTGCAGGGTCCCAATGGCCGGACATGGCCCCAGGCTAATGGCCCCAAGGAGCCACTGCTCTGACTTGTCATAAAAAAAGAGAAGCCGCTCATGGGCTCCTTGAAAGGTTCCAAGTGGGCCATTCAAACACACCTCTGGTTCAGCCCAATGGTCTACACTCAAACGCAAAGCACATCTAGCTTTAAGTCCCAACACCAACTCTTACTAGCTGGGATGAGTTCCTTCACCTCCCCAACCTGTCTCCACCCCTAAGGATGGTGTAAATAGTAAACACATAGCAGAGGACCCGTCATGTAGCACGTGCTTTGTACATGTTTACGATTATTATATAAAAACAAAAAGGAAGGAAACTGCCCACACAGGGCACATTACCACTCACTGGTAGTTTTGGGGCAGGAACAGAGACATGCTTTCAATCACACCAAACCACAGTAGGTGAAAATTATTTCCTTTCCAATTCATTTTCAACCCTCCCAATGGTATCAAACGAGAAAGTCTCAGTCTGCGGCTTACACGTTTTGAACACCATTCTAAGATCCGCTAAACTCCCTTCTGGAACAAAGAGGGGGAGGAAGTTTCAAACTCAGATCCTGGTCAGCCGAGAGTACCTCGAATTTTGTAATATTCATAATATAGTTATTCATATTTCTAGTTATTAATTAGTTGTGGTGATATCATTTTCCCACTCATATAGTGATGAAGTTCCCTTTAAAATGAATGTGTTGGGGCGCCGGGGTGGCTCAGTGGGTTAAAGCCTCTGCTTTCGGCTCGGGTCGTGATCCCAGGGTCCTGGGATTGAGCCCCGCATTGGGCTCTCTGCTCAGTGGGGAGCCTGCTTCCCTTCCTCTCTCTCTGCCTGCCTCTCTGCCTACTTGTGATCTCTGTCTGTCAAATAAATAATAAACAAAATATTTTAAAAAGAAAAATAAATAAATAAATAAATAAATAATAAAATGGATGTGTTGAGGGGTCCCTGGGTGGCTCCGTCGGTTGAGGGTATGAATCTTGGTTTTAGCTCAGGTCCTGATCTCCGGGGTTGGGAGAAAGAGCCTTGCATTGGGCTCCACGTTCAGTGGGGAACCTGTTTCCTCTCTTCTCCGTGTACCCCCACCCCTCTGCTTGCTCTTTCTGTCAAATAAATAAAAAAGAGAGAGAGAACGTGCACGAGTAGGGCAAAGGGCAAAGCAGAGGGAGAAGCAGACTCCCCACTGAGCAGGGAGCCCAACAAGGGGCTCGATCCCAGGACCCAGGACCTCGCGAATCATGACCCGAGCCCAAGGCAGACGCTTAACCAACTGAGACACCCAGGTGCCACTAAAAAAAAATTTTTTTTAATTAATAAAATAACATAAATGTGTTGCAATGACAAAAAGGAGACCATTTAAAGAAAAAAAAAATTTTTTAAAGGACAGGTAACACACAGATATAGCAAATAAAATGAAGAGCAAAATATTCAGGAAGCCTAAAGTAATGAAGAGTCCAGGGACAGGATTTGGAATTCGGTCTGGTTTGAATTCCTTAGCCAAGTTACTAGCTATATAACTAAACACTAACTATATAACTATATTAGTCATCTTTTGCTAGGTAAGGCTACACTATCCAGCAATCCCAAAATTCTAGTGGTTTATGATATACAAAGGTTCATTCTTGTTCATGTTACATATCACTGCAATTGTCTTGTGATCCTAGGACTTTGCACCAAGTGTTTTTTGCATCCGAGCTTAGAAGCCGAGGAAACACCCTTTGCTTGGTCTTGCAGTGGAGGGGAAAAGAGCAAGAGACAAACCATGCAACAGCCCTTAAAGCTGTGGAGTGCACCATCCCGTTCACATGCCCCCCTGGGCAACGTGCGCCACGCAGCTAAGCCCGACACCACCGGAACAGGAAAATAACAGCTCTCCTGTAAGGAGACACTACGAGCCACATAGCAATGAGCAGAGGTGTACCATCCCCTTACAAGGAGAAAGCAAATAACTGACTCAGTAATATAATCTACCACAGTGACCTTGAGCGGTGACCTCACTTCTACTTCTCCATCTTTGAAATGAGAACACCTCCTTCAGAGTCAAGATCAATAAATATGAGTTCCCTTCCCCTTTCTCATCTTCTGAGATTTATTCAGAGCAGCTCAAACCAAATTTAGAAAGACCTTGGTAGACCAGCTGTATTCAAGCCTCTGATCCAAGATCCGCAACCAGCTGTAAACAAACCCATGCAGACTTGGTACTTCATGCGAGATGCGGGTGCGCTCCCCTCCCAAGCGAGCCACGGTCCCTTCTGTTTCACTCACGTCACCAGTCTGTGAAAATCTTATTGGGCAAACGCTTACCAGTTCTGGAACCAAAGCGGATACACAGGAAATATTTCCATGAATTGACCTCATAACACGAGGATATAAGAGCATACATTTTTGACATTGGAAGGGTGGCCCTGCTCCTTATATGCTATGTGACCTTGCGCAAGTTAAATAACTGAACCTCAAGTCATCTGTGATAAAATGGGGACAATAAGTTATTTAAGTCATCGGTTACTGTGAAAATCAAATGAGATCACTCATAGGTATAAGCTTTTTACTGTGCCTGGCCCAAATAAATGCTCAATAAATAGAAACTCTTATTAATGCTGGTACACGTCCCAGAGTATAGAAGTTCAAGTATTTCAAATCAGCGTTTGCCCTCCAATATAGGAAAGTGCTTGCTTCTACCAGCTCTAAAAGTCCGAGTTTGATTTTTTGTTTCCCATTCTATAATATGGGACAGTGCACTGTTCCCTGTGAATCCCACAGAGATGCCCTGACCTTGCCTGTGATGAAAAGGATTTTCAATTCTTTTGGAAGGATCGAAAAAAACGAAAGGTACAGAGGTCGTCTCTGAAAGTGATGAATGGCATGAACCATGACGACATCAGTGTCCCCAGCCCGCTGTCCAGGGGGCATTTCAGCCGAAGGCTGCTGTCCGTGTAAATACCGCCAGAAAAGGATCTCCATTTACCATTCTTGGGGGCTGGATCCCCTGTTCTATCTCTGGCGGATGTTTTTTAGCAACAAAGCTTGTTCCATCTCCCAGCTGGAGGACTTGTCACCAATTACTTGGAAAAGAGATGAATAATTAAACAGACTTTTCTCCTGAGAGACCAACTGCAAGCATCTGGGTAAGAGAGAAAGGTTATAGAAAATCGTCTCCAGGTGGCTCACCACAGTTTGGTCTACGTCTACGTCTGCTCATGGTTTCCGAGTTTACCCACGCCTGCCCAAGTTGTGACTCAGTTAGTCACGTAATCTCTCTGAGCCTCAGTGTCTCATCTTTAAAATGGGAATAATGCATTGCTTGGAAGTGGTTTACTGGGCTTCAAGAGCTAAATCGGTATATGTCAGTCTATCAGGCCCGACGCTAGACTGACAAAGGACACAAGACTTGATAGAAGCAGACCAGAACAAACACAAAGAACTTGCGAGGGACTGGTGTCCAGGAGATTGAAGTAAAAATTTTTAAAAAGTCAATGAGAAAATGTAAAAAAAAAAAAAAAAAAAGCGGGGGGGGGTGGGGGAGTCAGTCACAGAAGATGAAATACAACTCTCCAGTAAATACATAAAAAGATGCTCAACCTCACTAGTAATCAAGATGATGCTCTATTAAAGTTAAATGTCCTTTTCCTCCCATCAGATCAGCAGACATGTAACAGCTTGACATTATCACAATGTGGGCAGGAGGCAGGGACATAGAAACTCCAACTGCTGGCGGGAACATACCCTGGCCCAGCCACTTTGGAGAACTCCCAGCAACACCCATTAAAATCTGAATTGTGTGCTCCCCGTGGCCAAGCCATTCTACTTCTCGGTAACTAGAAAAATATTTGCATGTGTGTCAGACATGCATAAGGATGTTTAATTGCAGTATGGTTTGTAATAGACACCACCTCCCCCAATCCCCCAAAAAAGTCTTGAATGTCCCCAACAAGGGAATGGCCACAAAAACAGGAGCAAGTTTGGACCACGGAACACTACAGAATTGTGAAAAGCATAAAAACAGAGCTTGCACTCTGAGACACTGTTTGGTGAAAAGGGCAGGTTGCAGGGTGAGGTCTGCTATGTGGCACCATTTAGAAAAACACACACAGGCACCCACCAACTCTACCATACAATCAGTACGGATAAATATGAACATAAAAAAGTTTTAAAAGTAGGGGCGCCTGGGTGGCTCAGTGGGTTAAAGCCTCTGCCTTCGGCTCAGGTCATGATCCCAGGGTCCTAGGATCGAGCTCCACATCGGGCTCTCTGCTCTGCAGGGAGTCTGCTTCCTCCTCTCTCTCTCCTCTCTCTCTCTCTCTGCCTTTCTCTCTGCCTGCTTGTGATCTCTGCCTGGCAAATAAATAAATAAATAAATCTTTAAAAAAAAAAAAAGTTTTAAAAGTAGACACCAATGGTGACCTCTGGGGAAGAGAGAGGGGACCTAGATTAGGAGGTCAAATCTTAGTGAGATTGCCTTTAAGCATTACTTAGGAACTTAATTTTTTTTTTAACACAGGAGGACAACCTCACTGCATCATCCACAGTGGGTCACAAAATCTTGCCGACTCCAGAATTAACAGAGCTATACTTGTGGGGATAAATATGGCCATAATTATTACCACATGACTGAAGCTTCTGTCTCCCTGATGTTTTTCTCTTTACTCTGAGAAAGAAACAGGAAGCCATGGTACACCTGGCTTTTTGCTGCTCTTTTAAGAGCCTGAGACCTACTGGCTTAATCTCTTCCCAGGGGCGATAATTAACATTTTTAATGCAGGCACTTTACAATCAATAGAATTAACAAGTGCTGTTCTTATCTACTTATACTTAGGTGTGAAAAAAGAGGGGGAATGATTTAAGGCTGGAGGAAGAGCAGAACGGACAGAAATTCAACAGGAATCCTCAGAGCCTGGGGGCAACTTGACCAAGTGCGCATTCTGACCTCAGGAACAGGACAAAGGAAATGAATACAAAGTCCAAAAGGCAGATTCTTTAGCCTGACATCCACAGCCCTTCATATTCTGGTCTCAAGTCTACCCTTCCAGAACCTTCACTCTAGCCCAAGGGGCAGAATCCCTGCCGAGTGTAAGAGCTAAGACCTGTGGCCATAGAAGGAAGTAACTGACCAACCCAGAAACACCAGACAAAACACAGGAACCAGCCCAAGAGCCCATTCTGCTCCATCCTGTTTCTCATAGTAAGAGAACTCTGAAGCATTCATTAGTCAAGAGAAATATCCCATCTCCACTAAAGGATGAAGAAATGGGGAAGAAGGCGTGATTTTTTTTCCCCACTTAATCACACACACCCACCACCACCCCCTGAAAAAATAGGCTTCTGCTTTAAAAAAAAAACTATTATGTTTTTCTCTTTTGTAGTATGTGTCACTATCCATAACGATCTTGTCTTTCTTTGCGTGTTTATTGTCTGCTTCCAAGTAGAAGGTAAGTTACATAAGAAGCAAGGGCTTTCTGTTTTGTTCACTACCGTATCCCAGAAAAATCCTCTAGCATACAGTAGGTGCTCCCTCAGTGTTTTCAATCTTGGAAGGTGGGGATACTTCCAGAATGTCAGCAAAAAGCTTGAAAATGAATACCTAAGGGGAAACTAGGTCATTGCGCAGAGCGTGGTTAGGAAAGAAAACTGGAAATGATTTTTTTGGGTGGGACCACTTCGGTTCCTAAAGTTAAAGGCAGAACACGGTAAGACACGGTAAGATTTTATAAGACACGGTAAGATTTTATGAGGATTCTTCTCTGTGGCTCTGTGTTGTTTCAATGTCACAAGTTTCCCACCAGTGGTGCTACAAAGGAGAAAGGGAGACTCTTATTACAAATTTTCAAAGCTTGACCACAGAGTAGTGAAGATTTTTACCCCCTGTCCATTAGTGATAAGGCTGGTACAAAAATAAAGAGCAGTCACTTCCTCTTTTATGTTTTTAAAAAAAAAGAGAGATGGGGAGGGGACATATTGAACTCTGAACTTCCTTTCTCATAACCACAACTTACTACTGACTTACTTTTGGTAAAACGATTGCCGAATAAATAATCATCAGGTGCCTCGTTGCTGCTGACTGATAAAGTTTTATCCAAAACTCTGTCCGGTGAACAATGCCTTCTGATTTCAAACCTTTAAAGGAGCTGATCTAAGGATTCTGATTAGAAGACAAAACTGACCCCAACACCGCCATGAAACCGCCCAGCTCAGCTTCCTGGCGTTTACAGCTCTACTCAAAGGGCAGACATTTTCCGTGCCAAAATGAAACTAAGCCCAAACCGGCAAACTATTCTGAGGCACAAATCCACAGCCAGGTACCCTGAAGAGAGCTTGGATAGGAGTGCAGCAGCCTGAGTTGGGGTCCAGGTTCTGCCACTTGCTTGCTCTGTGACATTGGGGAAGTGGCTTATCCTCTCTGGGCATCAGTTTTCCCATGTGAGGTAGCAAGAAGGCCTCTGTTTCTAGTATGGTCAAGCAAATTCCCACTCTATCCAAACTTCTCGTGAAAAATGAATATAACTCATGATAAAATGTTTTAAAGAGTAAACAAAAGAGGTCAGACTCTGGAGGGCAGGGATGACATTTGGAAGAAGGGAGTGGCCACTTGCCAGCGTTTGCCAGGACAGCTGGCCAGTCAGTACCAAGCAATAGCTAAAACTCCAACACAAAACCCCAAGTCTTTCTGCCTTAAGGACCTAGAGGGCAGATTTCAGGTCAACCACAGTGACGGGAAAGTAGGAAAGGGAATCTAAGAACAGAGAGACAAGAGAAGAGGGTCCCAAATGTGCATGAACTCTACCCGTGTCTGGCTGACTCTTGAACCATGTACACATCACACAGCCTCAAAGACTCAAAGATATAATAAACTGACATCTGAGCTGATGGCCAAGAGAGAGTTTATCGTCCAACCAAAATAATAGCTTACTAAAGCAAAAAATACTGACATTCTTCAAACAAATATAACTAAATCCAGTGTCTACAACATAACACTCGTAACATCCAGGGTAAAATCTGAAATTACTTGACAGACATGTGAAAAACCAAGAAAACAGGACCCAGTCTCAAGAGAAAAATATAATCAAACCAAGATTTAAAAAAAAAAAATTGAAGGAATAAGTCCTCATAAATTAGGGCAATAATCTGAAATGACAGGAGATGCAGTGCATTTAAGCTGCAAGTAACAGAAGACCATCTTGAAAATGTTGAAGCAGTAAGAGGATTTATTATCTGTTAGATAACAAAATTTCCAGAGATGGGACTGGAACAAGGGTAGTTAATTCAGGGGTTCAATGACATCATGAAGGGCACAGTTCCTCTTCCCTCCACACTGCCGTTCATGGTGGGTCAGCCTTGTCCTTCACAGTCAAAAGACAGCTGCCATGGTTCCAAGGTATGACATGAAGTAAAGACAAAGCCTTTCTCTTGCACCATTTCCTTCTTGGTCTCACGCTGTCCCATGAGGATATGACTCTGGGGACTTAGCACAGCCTTCTTAGGACCAAGAGGGGAGATCTTGATGATACTTTGAGGTTGGCAAAGAAATCACTGGGAGGAAGATCGTGGGAAGCCTCAACGAAGCCAACCCTAGGACCCCCTACCTTCAGAAAGCTAGTTAAGGGTTCTGTTATTTATAACCAATGCATCTAGTCTGAGACGACCAGAATCGGAAAAGTAGTAACATTTGCTCCAAACATAAGACAACCATGAAAAACACAATGAAAATTTAAATTATTAAACTCTGCCAACCACACCAGAGCCTGAGGTTGCCTCATTGTTTTTATTTAAAGGAAAATTAGTGTGCATTAGAAAGATCCTTAAGCATGATAGCCCCAAACTGAGACATTCTCCTTAGCAACCAGAAGAATTAAAAGAAAATTGAAGAGAGAGAGAAAAAAAAGAAGTAATTCCATGTTGTTCAATGTCTTATACAATTAAAATCTTCCAGGCAACACCAAGGATATGGACATAACACATAATACATAATACATAATACAGCCCTGTATTAATAATTCTCAAATCTCTCATGCTCACTTCGGCAGCACATATAATAATTCCCAAATCTCTACCTCCATCCCTGACTTCTCCATATTTCCAATGGCCTTTTGGACACCTACACCTGGATATACCACAGTTATCTCACATTCAACACAATCCACGCAGAATTCACCACCTTCACCCACAAGCTGCCTCCTCTTTAATTTTCTATTGCTATTTATGATAAACGTATTCATTAAATACCTCAATGAGAACTCCCTCGGTAGCGGACAATATCCTTTTGGTAAAGATTTTATTTTTTTACTTGAGAGAGAGTACGAGCACGTGCACGTGTACAAGTGGGGGAAGGCACCGACAGGGAGGGAGAGGGAGAGAATCTCAAGCAAAGTCCGTGGGAGCCCCATGAGGGGCTCAATCTCATGACCCTGAGGTCCTGACCCAAGCCAAAATCAAGAGTCAGACACTTAACCGACTGAGCCCCCCAGGCGCCTTGCCAACAAAATTCCTACTCCTTCCCTGTGGGCTGTGTGCCAAAGTCATTCTCTGCCCCCAAGTCAGTGTTATCATATTTGATCATCACAACTTACAAGGAAGGTACCCTCCTTATCATGTACCCTTTTTTAAAAAACAAGGGTGATAAGGGTAAGAAACTTGCATGGAGTCGCAGGGTTTAGACCTAGATCTTCCTCTGGGTTTTTGTTGGGTTTTTTTCACTTCACAAAACAGAAGTCAACACACAAGCATTTCTCAATGGGCCTCTCAGCTTACTTTATTTCCAGCCCATTTTCCCTTTTTTGCTCGTTGCCACCCATACCCTCTCCCCTTCCCCGAAGATGTCTTCCTGGGTCCCTCCCTTACGTGGGCCACTCTCTTGTCAGCACTTAAAGCTGTTGGCCCCACCAGCTTGAAGGGTCACGCTCACTCTGAACCCCAGAGGGCCTTCTCTCCTGCCTCCTCTCTACCCTTCCAGATCGTGTCTTCCTGAAGCCGGACCTTCCCAGTACAACTCCTCCCTCCTACCACGGGTCCCTTCTCTCTCTCGCACTTCCCTTCCCGACGTGCTGACAGACTTCCTCATTCCCTCATGGCTTCCACTTCCTCAAAACTCAGCCTAGAACTTGGACTCCTTCCGTGCCACCTGCCCAGGAGCCTGGGAAGAGACATGTCCCCAGGGCTCCTGCCCCCAGCCCTGTGCCAGCACCTATCACACTGCATTGTGAATGTTTGACTGATGGGTCTTTCCTGGAGACTGGAGGCTTCCCGAGGGCAGAACCACGCCTGGTTCCCTTGTACTTCATCCCTTGATGAATGGGGAAATACAAGGGAACCAGGCATGGTTCTGCCCTCAGGTCCCCTTTCTTCCCAGACCCAGCAACAGAGACACAAGGAAATCAGCTGACCGCAGTCACATGATCACCCAAAGCCCTCAGACCAGAAGCTAGTTTCTGAATTCCTTATTTGGGACTATGACAAAAAAAGAAAAAAAAAAATCTACACATGTGTAAACTCCCTCGCAGGGAGAAGAAAAAACAAAAACAAAACAAAACAAAAAACAATTTAATGTACACATTTCTCCCACTAAGGAGTTTCTACATCCCATCAAATTTAGCCAGTTTCAGGGCACCTGGGTGGCTCAGTGGGTTAAAGCCTCCGCCTTCGGCTCAGATCATGACCCCAGGGTCCTGGGATCGAGTTCCGCATCAGGCTCTCTGCTCGGCGTGGAGCCTGCTTCCCTTCCTCTCTCTCTGCCTGCCTCTCTGCCTACTTGTGATCTCTGTCTGTCAAATAAATAAATAAAATCTTTAAAAAAAAAAAAAAAAAAACTCTAGCCAGTTTCGCCGCTGCTCTGGCAGGCATGCTCTCCTGGCTCTGATGAATGATCCGAGCCCCCAGCTCACACCCCAGAGCTGGGCTGATGCTGTCCTCACTCACCCCGCCCGGGACCTTCACCTCAGCCCTTCACCTTAGCACGTGAGAAGTGGGAGTCTGAATCAGACAGATCTGAATTCAGTCTAGGCTCTGCAGTTCTTAGGGAAATTCTTTATCCTCACTAAGCCTGTTTCCTCCTCTATGAATGGGACTAAGAATCATAGCCACGTCTTCGTGGAGGGTGTAGATTCAAAGGGATGAAATCTGCAAAATAGCAGCTCATTGCAAGCCCCCAGAGACCAGCTATCATTCTCGCCTCTCCCACGTTTCCTCTATAGTCCTTTTATACACTCCTGAACTCAGATCTATGTTTGAGTCTTAACTCTATGTAACTTTGGGAAATTTTTCTTTTTTTAATATTTTATTTATTTATTAGAGAGATGGAGAGAGACCACAAGTAGGCAGAGCAGCAGGCAGAGGGAGAGGGAGAGGCAGGCTCTCCACTGAGCAGAGAGCCCGATGCGGGGCTCGATCCCAGGACTCTGGGATCAAGACTCAAGCTGAAGGCAGCCGCTCAACCGACTGAGCCACCCAGGCGCCCCCACTGGGAAATTTTTCTTCAGGGAAATATTACTAGGAGCAACCTCACCGAGCCATTGTGGAAATTAAATGAGTTAATACACAAAAAGCCCTTAGCACAGTGCCCAGTACCTAGTACATACTCAATAAACATCAGCTCGAGCCAGCAGCATTTGAAAGCCTTATTTGAAGATGCCTAGGAAACAGAAAATTCCCCAGCCTGTCTCCCCAGCTAAGAGAGCCCCTCATGGGGATTGGAGAAGAACATACACATTCACCCAAGCAGGAACGGGAGGTCCTTTTTTCCCTTGCACTAGACATTTTTTTATCCCATCTGGAACACCCTGAACCCCTGTGGCCCATGGACCCCAAATCAGAGAAGGCCAAAAGGGAAAAACAATGAGGCCCGCTGGCATTTGGGCCCCCACCTATCAGGGACACCAGATCATAAACACATGCTGACCCCAGGGCCTTGGACGTCCCAGCGGGAGGCTGCTCTCAGCAGGGTGCTGCCCTGGGGACTTGACCCACCTCCACACCAGGGTGCTGTTCCCGCATCTCCAGGAGGCTCTGGGCAACCCTTAGACAACTCCTCCTCCCTCCCTGTCTGATGCTGCTCGTAAAACACTTCTTTCTCAGCCCACAGTAACCGCCCCAGGATGGCCAGCGCGTTCTCTCTGGAGCTCTGTGCTAGCACTTGACACGGTACTCAGACGCCTCACCCAAGTGACCGGTCAGGCCGGGCAGTTCCACCAGAAATCAACAATTCCATTTTTAAAAACCGCATACCCTATACTTAGAATCCTATTTGGAAAAACAACTTTCATCCGTGATATGTGCAAACTCAAAGGTAATAATCAAAATCATCTTGGGATATTGTGACAGGGTAAAAATAAAACCTCTCCTTATAAAGAATTCAAAACAACGCATTTCTGTCATCCCGAGAAAGAAATAAAGCCGGGGGTCAATGAGCCTCCAATGTCTCCCCTCTACCCTCTACACTTTTCACAGTGATTCTCAAGCCGCACTGACGGTTACCCACAGAGAGAAATGCTTCGTGTTTCACCCAGTTCGCACGTGCCGGTGTACGTGTCCAGGACATAAAAGTTTCATGCAACAACGTTCATGCTTCCTGAACGTCATCCGTTCTGATAGTTTTCAATCTATTTTTTCACGGTGTGCATGACCTATGAAATTGATTTCATGACCCTTAATGAGTGATGATCCAGTTTAAAAGAAAATACACTTGGAGAAATTCAAGACAACTCATCCCAGAGTGGAGGGGCAATGAGGTCCAAGCTTAGAAAATGGGCTGGTTGGGGCGCCTGGGTGGCTCAGGGGGAGGGAGGTCAGCTATGCGAAGGTCAGATCGCCTTCCTGGCAGCTGGGTGACCGAGGGCAGGGCATTCCCACGCCCCTATGCCTACCTGGATTAAGGCTCTCTGTAAGGGGCGCCTGGATGGCTCAGTGGGTTAAAGCCTCTGCCTTCAGCTCAGGCCCTGATCCCAGGGTCCTGGGATGGAACCCTGCATCTGGCTCTCTGCTCAGCGGGGAATCTGCTTCCCCCTCTCCTCTGCCTGCCTCTCTGCCTACTTGTGATCTCTGTCTGTCACATAAATAAATAAATAATCTTTAAAAAGGAAAAAAAAAAAGACCAACATAATTAAAAAAAAAAAAGGCTCTCTGTAAGCGATGCCCTGATATTGGCAAGATGAATCAGTGAATCCGGACGGCAACTAAATCAGTTCTGTGAAGGACCAGGGAAACCCCACAGGCTTACTGATGACCAGGAAGGTACAGTTTGGAACCTCTAAGAGCGATCGGGAAGCATGCAGGGGCTTCCGCAGTGCCTCCCCTAGGCCCTCTTCCCACCTCGAGGGCCAAGACACTCGCTCCCCAGCTGCCGGCAGTGTTCACGGCTAGTGCTCGCACCTCCCTGGGAGTCCCCTGCTTGAAGACGGAAGCTGCCTTGCCCGAGGTCATGCCACCTTCCCAACAGCAGCCCACCGTCAGTGTCCACTTGGTGCAGATCCCCACTGCCCTGGTTCTGAAGGCCCAGCCCAGCTCCAGCCACAGGACTGGCTTTGGCCTCTGTTACAACTACTGCATCGCAAGTGCAGCCAGTCCCCTTCCTGGCTTCCCTCCATCCCTCATGCGTGTCGTGCCCCAGGACTACTCCTCCAATAAGCTCCGTGTGTGCTGATCTTCATCTTTTAAGACAAAGCAGAGTCCCACGAAGAGAACTGAGTGAGAATGATGACTTCAGGACATTGGCCAAGGGGATTTTTGAGACTTTTTTTTCCCCCAGAACGTACGTTCGATGAGCAATCCCACATCTTGGCGCACCATGTCTCATCCAATCCACACGGTGCCCTGGAAGGTAGGCTCTGTAGCCTCACCTTCATTCCACAGATGAGAAACCAAAGATCAAAGAGGCTAAGAAAGGTGCCCAGGGCCCCACATGTGCTCAGTGGAGGAGCTGACATCTGACCCTATGCCCTTGGCTTCATCCCACTCCACCATGGCCCTATAATCACGGTCACCACTCTGGATCACACAAATTCACTCTCATGTCTGTCTCTTTGAGGATCTCCCCCACCTCCATGGGCAGGGACCTCATGTTCTGAATCTCAAGCTCTTAGTGCAGTGCCAAGTACACTACAGGAAACAACTGGTAGTAATGGTAGTAATGGTGGTAGTACTCAGTAGTGGGGTCAGTAGTAATGGCGGTAGCATTCAGTAGTGATGGTGGTAGTATTCAGTTGTAATGGTGGTGGTGATGGTAGTGATGGTGGCAGTATTCAGTAGTGACGGGGTACTGATGGTAGTGATGGCAGCAGGAGTCAGGGTTTCACGTGCACCGAGCCCTGCGCTGTGCCCTGTGTACAAGAGCGTTTCATGCGGCCAAACCGCGGCCCCATGATGCAGGTCCTTACATTAGGCAGAAGCAGTAAGCACTCACTCGGGACCTGCCGCAGGCGCAAGGGCAGTTGAGCCGACACACACCGCACAGGGGCAGGTTTTACAGGGCTAAGCAGTCAGGAGGGTCGCCCTGAAATTGGTCTGGTAGGTTCCCCAAAATGCCGGCCACGCTTTGCAGCTTCTCCCATTAAGAGGAAGTCTATTTCCTCCTCTGTTTCCTCCTTTATTTCTGAGATGGGCTTGTGGCTTGCTTTCCCTGGCAGAATATGTCACAAGTGACACTGTGACAAGCTCTGAGCTCCAAGGGTAGGCTTCCAGAAGCCCTGCAGCCTCTGCTTTGGGACTGGGAATGTGGTCACCTCCATGGGACTGGGAATGCGATCACCTCCATGCGAACGAGCACAGGCTGGAAGATGAGAGACCCACCCCCGCCACCAGATGTCCCGGTGTCCCAGGCATCTCAGCTGTGGCCCCAGATGTGTGAGCCCAGCCAAGAAAAGCTAACCCTGCTCAGACCAGAAGGACCACCCAGCTGAGCCCAGCCCAAATGACTGATCCACAGGAAGAGCTAAAAAAAAAAAAAAAAAATAGTTCTTTTATGGCACTAAGGTTTCAGGTGGTTTTTCACACAGAACAGGTAATTGGTTTACTAGGTGTCCAAATAGCCACCAGCAGAACCGCCGAAGGACTCTTCCATAGCATCTTCCAAAGCATCTGCCTTTGGCTCAGGTCATGATCCCAGGATCCTGGGATGGAGCCTGACATTGGACTCCCTGCTCTGTAGAGAATCTGCTTTTCCCTCTGCCTCTGCCCCCTGCTTGTTCTCTCTCTCAAATAAAGAAAGAACTGGGCGATCCTACTTGTGACTCAAATACAAGTATTTGTGATGTCCGCTGGCAACCAGGAGAGCCAAGAATTCTGACCGGCTGGGAAACCGAAACTTTTGACAAGAGCCAGCCCATTCTAATACCTAAAAACAAAAGGAGCACTTCTCCATTTCCCTCTTTGTAACAAAATGGACCATGCTCTCTACGGAACATACCCTCCTATGTTTGATAAGATAAAGAGGTCTAGAGTTTTACATCTGTTTTCCTAAAGTCACATGTGTTTTTCCGAAGTCAACCGTGAGATCAAGTTGGATACATCATCCCAAAGGGAGAGGAAATCATGGCTTCAGGGACCAGAGCGGGGCGGGCTGTGTTCACCAACATGTTTTCCTACCAGACAGAGCTGGCTGACATGTCCCAGTGCCCCTCGCAATCGACATGGCCCTGGCCAACAGAAGGTGAGCAGTAGTGACATACGTCCCTTCCAGGCTGGGGTGGTAACGAAATGAGTGTGCCTTCTCATGTTCTCTTCCCAACCCCGGGGCTGATGGCGAGAAGTATGGAGGCGTGAACGACCGCACACAGAACATCCTGACCAGAATCACCTGCCTGGTCTGGGCTGTGAGACAGAAAGAAATCCCTTTCCGTCAAGCACAGAGACTTTAAGGCTTATCTGTTATAGCAGCTTTGACAGATTGTTACTAATACCTTAACTAGTATAGACTTTCTTAAATGCAAGCCCTACGAAGAGTTTATGAGCTCAAGTTTCCCGGGTATTAACAGAACTCAATTATTTGATGGGAAATTTGTCAGAGAGCCCTGGCTTCCTTGTTCTACAGTTTGCAACCGACAGGCAACATTGAAAGAAGAAGCAGATGTCCCCCTGAGAAGGCAAACGGCACCATCCCTCAATGGGTGACTCCAGAAGGTGCCGGTCTCCCATACGGATGTCACTTCTGTCCATAAAACTGAAAAAGTCCCAAGTGACATTTTTGAGGTTCAGCCTCGGTGACTTACACTTGCTTTTTAAATGTTCTATTAAAGTATATAGTAGGGGCGCCTGGTTGGGTCAGGCAGTTAGGCGTCTGCCTTCGACTCGGGCCATGATCCCAGGGTCCTGAGATTGAGTCCAGCGTTGGGCTTCCTGCTCAGTGGGGAGCCTGCTTCTTCCTCCTCCCCCTCTCCACTGCTCATGATCTCTTTTACTCTCTCTCTCTCTCTCAAATAAATAAAATCCTTAAAAAATAATAAAATGCAGGGGCACCTAGGTGGCTCAGCGGGTTAAGCCGCTGCCTTCGGCTCAGGTCATGATCTCGGGGTCCCGGGATCGAGCCCCGCATCAGGCTCTCTGCTCAGCAGGGAGCCTGCTTCCTCCTCTCTCTCTCTCTGCCTGCCTCTCTGCCTACTTGTGATCTCTCTCTGTCAAATAAACAAAAATCTTTAAAAAAATAAAATAAAATAAAATGCAGTATACTAACAGAAAAATGGGTACGAGTATACAGCTCAAAAAAATGTCACAACCTGAACACACCCAAGCAACCAGCACCCAGACCAAGAAACAAAATTACCAGCATTCTAGCAGCTTCCCTCAGTCCCCCCAAGGTAATCACCATCTTAACCTCTATAATTAGTCTCACCTGCTCCTCAACATCCAGGAGATGGAATCATATAGAAGGTATCGTGTCTGGCTTTTTTAGTTCCCATTGTACTTGGGAGAGTCATCTATGTTATTATGTAGCTGTAGGATGTTCCTTTTCATTGCTGTGTGATATTCCATTGTGTATCCGCCATCCTGCGGAGAGGCAACTGAGGTAGCTTCCTGAATACATCATGTGAGAGGACATTCTTTTCACTCCAGTCCATGAGGGTCCCAATGAACAAAGGCAGGGACGCAAGTGGAGGGACTGTTTATTTTCACAGAGAAACGTGTGCCCCAAACCACGACTATGACATTCACTTACTTCTGAAAATCACTTCAACAGGCTCTAACAAGGGCAATTTGGGGAGGGGGTAGTTCAAACAAAAATGATCAGAGCCTGTAAACTAGAAAGTGATACACTCTTTATGAAAATCATAGATCAAGCCATAGAAAACTCCCACCAAAACCCAGATCAGATGACTCGCTCTCTAGAGTCATTTCTCCCCTATGCTATTCATTCATTTGATAGGTATTTATTGAGCACATCCTACAAGCCAGATTTGGAGCTGGGTACTTCAGAAAAAAACAGGAAACGAGACAGATGTGGCCCCCTAGTCTGATGAAACTGACACTCTGGTGGCAAAGATTAAACACTCAAACAGATAATTATGAAAAGTAAAACTGACAAAGGGTTTTGTACAATGGGGAACCTGATATGGAAAATCAGGGAAGGCTTCTCTGAAGAAGTGACACTGAGCTTAAGTTCTGTAGAAGCAGGAGTCAAGTTGGGGAAGAGAAGGGAGAAGAGCATTTGAAGACAGCATTTGAACAATTTGAAGACACAGCACATGCAAATGCCCTGGGGTGGGCAAAAGTAGGTCGCGATTGAGGAAGACCAGTTGGGTCTTCAGCGAAAAAGTGAAAAGTGAGTAAAAGGGAAGTATAAGCCAGGTTCATGAGGACCCAGGACAGACAAAGATTTATAACTCATGTTAAAAGATTATGGACTTGGGGCACCTGGGTAGCTCAGTCGGTTGAGCATCCAACTCTTGATTTTGGTTCAGGTCATGATCTCAGGGTCATGGGACTGGGTCCCACAATGGGATTCCACTCTCAGCATGGAGTCTGCTTAAGATTCTCTCCCTCTCCCTCTGCCTGCTTGTGCATTCTCTCTCTCTCTCTCTCAAATAAGTAAATAAATCTTAAACAAAAAAAAAAAAAAAGAGAGAGAGAGAGAGAGAGAGATTCTGGACTTAATCCTGAGAAGAACAGAAAATCCAGCCATCCAAAGATAATATCTAACTGAAGTACAAAGAAGTCCTTCCCCACTCTATATATCAATCCTACTGCGTTAAGTGCACTGTTTGGCCCAGATAGAATTATCGATACTCCCAACCATAAAATTTTGCCACACACATATTAAAAAAAAAAAAAGATAGCTATCAAAATTCCCCTTTGCACCATTGCCAAAATTCTGAATAATAACCCCCACCTTTAGGGAAGGACAGAACATCTTCAGAATAGGGCTCGCTCATTAAAAATCACCAGCCCCACCATCGCAAGGCAAAAGACAGTCCTGCAGGCTTCACCCTCAACCTTCACCCACACTCTTTGGCAGCTTCTTCCTCAACCCAAAAGAGCACGTAAACATTCCATCTGGAGGATGAAGGGAACTCAAAATTGAAAAAGTGAAATGGTCAGAAATCTATTTAAAGTTGAAATGCCATCAACACATTTTCCAAATGAAGACAGCAGATGGGACCATCACAGATCTCGATTCAGCTCTGGAGGTTTCCCACGAATTAAAGCATGGAAAGCCAGGGAACTGTTGTGCAGGAAACACTGTTGTTCGCCCGTGTTTCCCTCCCAGCTCTGACCCCAGCTCAGAGTTTCTGGCTCAGACACATTGTAAGTTGCACCTAAGGCAGCTGCCTTCCCTATGCGAACACATCCATTCTTACACCAAGTCCTTGATTCAGGAGCACTGCCCTTGCCTCCCCGACAGAATTACAGAGTCAGGACCAGACAGCGCCCAGCCGGAGGAATAACGGAAAAAGCTGTTATTTATCAAGGGCTCCCCGCATGTCAGGCAAGGTGCTAAGGAAACACTTGGCGCGTGCCCTACAAATGAGATCCGATTACTTCCTTTCCCCTTTAAAGAAACAAAAGTTCGGAGTTGAAGTCCGAGGCTCAAGGCTCCGTAACGAGAAGCCAAGATATGAACCAATGCCTTTCTGTCTCCAAAGCACAAATTCTTTGCCGCCGCCCCCCCCCCCCGCCGTGCAGCATGTGCTCAATTAACACGTGCTGGATAAGTGACAGCAGCAGAGACAGAGAGAGAGGGAGTGGGAGGATTCCTTTCAGAGGAAAAATCATTTCCATGGCCCTCTCCGCCTCAGGATGCAGTGAAGAGAGATATCCCTATTGTTAGAACCGTAAAAATAGCCCAGTAACCACCTCCCAAAATAGAACAATCAACGATATGACTGACACGAAAATTCAAATGCCTCTTTTACGATGTGAAAAATAGCAGCGGCCCTTCCGTGCTCGGGTGACACCCCCCCACTGCTTCTAAATGGTCATTTCGGTTTCTGGTCCCTGCCCTCCAACCCCACAAGCCTGGGATTCTGGGATCTGAGTCCCGGCAATCACAGGTTCAAATGTACTTCACGCTCCTCTTTTTCAAACATTTGGCCACATCACTCACCCTCACACATCCCGCCTTAAAACAACGACAACAAGCGCTTCCTAGTCACTGTCCTGCCTTCACAAGGTCCAAGCCCTCCTAGATGACGGTTAGCTCCAAGCGCCACCACCGCCCCCTTGCGTACCCTCCTTCCTGTTCCCTGCATGAGCCCTGTTCTCTCCTCCGTGTCTCAACTTGAGCTGTCCTCTGCCTGAAACACCCTCCCCGGCCCCCAGCCTCCTGTCAATCTGGGAACTCCTACTCCTGCTGGAAGATTGTTCCCAAATGTCACCTCCTCTGTGGAAGCTTCTCCACCCCTCCCAGGAGTAAGGATGCCATCCCACACCTCCCTGACGAGCCGGAACTAACTCGCCATGTGCCGGTCTCCCCGCAAAAGACCAGGAAGCTCTTCAAGGGCACGGCTAGGATCTTAGTTCTCTTCAAAGAGCATATCGCAACCTGACCTTAGACGTTGTGTTTCTTCTAAAGTATTTGTTAATGGCTGTTCTCCTCCTTCCAGAATGGAAACTCCATGAAGGCAGGGACTCTATCTGGTTCACCACTCTGGTTCCAGTGCCTAAAACAGTGCCTGATCCATGGTAGGCACTCAATGAATGGACAGATGGACAGACAGCTAGATGGACGGGGGAAGGGGTTGATGGTTGGGTGAATGAATGGATGGATGAATGAATAATGGACAGAAAAATGGCTGAGTGGATAGCTGAATGGATCAGTGGGTCAGTGCATACACAGGACAGATGGTAGAATCATGTTTCACCAGCCCAAGGTCATAGAGTCATGGAGACAGAGCAGGATTTGAAATCAAGTCTGTCTGATTTTTGAGCCTGCCCTCTCAATTCAATTTATACTGTGTATCCAGAAACCCAAAGTCTGGTCACTGGGCAGTGGCAAGATGAAAGAAGAAAGAGTCTAGAATTCCCCCTCTGCCCTCTGTCCCCCACGAAGAATGTGGTTATTGTTGAGCTAAGTTAATTTCCATTTCTACTTAGCAAATGCCAAGACTCCTGGTCCAGGTGCAAGTTCCCCTTTTGACTCGGTAGGTAGCGCAACCTTGTGCCTGGGGCCTGAGGGAAAAGCAGACCTCCAGGAGACAGAGACAAGCAGGACAAAGGACAATGAAAAGGTATCAGCCCACAATAACCGCTGTAATATTACCAGGTTGACACTCCTGAACAAAAGTTCTCGTCTCTTCCCAACCCTGCCAGAGCCTGCCATCATGGTGTCTTTCAATTCTCTGCTACATCGAGCTTTTCTTCCAACATCAACCATTTCCAGCAAAGACAATGAACTCTCCTCTATTCACAAGAAGAAATAACCAGTACAAAATGAGGCCCAGAGAGAGAGAGCAGGAGAAAGGGGAGGAGATGGTTTACGGGTAGAAACTAACACGTCCTTCTATTCTCAAAATCGCCTCTAGTCCTTTCATAATAAAAAGTAAAGAACACGGGACGCCTGGGTGGCTCAGTTGGTTAAGCAGCTGCCTTCGGCTCAGGTCATGATCCTAGCGTCCTGGGATCAAGTCCCACATCAGGCTCCTTGCTTGGCAGGGAGCCTGCTCCTCCCTCCGCCTCCGTCTGCCAGTGCTCACTCTCTCTCTCTCTCTCTCTCTCTCTGACAAATAAATAAATAAAATTCTTTAAATTAAAAAAAAAACAAAAAGTAAAGAACACTTACTAAGCGCCTGAATTTGTGTTAGAGAGGCGTTAAAGACATGTTAGAACCAAACGGAGACTTTCTCCTTGACGAAATCCGAAAGACAGGAGAGGAATGACAGAGGGTCGTTCTCTGTATGTGATTCAACAGGGCTTTACTGTGACACTACTTACAAATGATCTTCCAAACGAGAGAAAACACTGCCTAAGCCCAAGAAGGAACAGCCGTAGAATGTCAGCCCCAGACGGAGGGTATGGAAGGTATGTACGAGGCAGTGTCCTGAGCCCCTAAACACTGACTTTCGGCTCAGATGACAGGCTGCGCTCTGTCTTTTCTCTCAACCCGTCGGCACAGATTGGCTCCTCCACCTCGGAAATGGACTGACTTGTCTGCTGTAAGGGTGACCTCAAAACGCAGCCCCCACACAAAAAGAAAGCCGGCTCACTCGCTGAGTTACTAGCTAAGAGGAGATGAAATTCTCCGTCGAACTGAGAGAGAAGCCACCTTAAAGTAACGATCTAGCCCTACCAAATAGTCATCTCACTTGGGACCTCGGCACAAGGAAAGATTCATCCTCTCTACGGAACATCACAGAGATAAGATTTCTGTGACTCTTTATCCAGGATATGAGCAGCTTCTCAATTTTTTAGCTCTGGTTCCCTGGCAACTCAGACTTTCTCCAATTACTTCAGAGGAAGGGAAGTTATTTGCCTTTTGTTTTCGGTGTTTGATTCTCAAGATCGAAGAACTGCCACCTCCACCCCAATGCTTGCATAAGGTGACATCCCCTTATAAACTCTCATAGCACCCCTCACATTTCCTCCAAAGCACGTCTTGAGGGTGTGCTTAAATACCGGGGCAACAATTCATAGAATATCTTCGCTCCCTGTTACCTGGGAAGCCCCAGAATATAAGATCTTCTCAATCTCATCCACGCAGTGTATCCCCGTCCGTTAAAATAGTTCCTGACACACAGAACTCAACGAGCGAATACTTTCTGGAAGGATGAACGGACTTATGGAATGATGGATGGGGTAGCAAATCTGTAAATGTCCTACCAGATTTTCAAGAACCCATCACATCTCCAAATGCCACATGTGAGGACCATGGATTTCGGATACTCTATAAAAAGGCCAATAATCTACCTATATAACATCACACAATTTCAGCAGAGAGATAGGAGGAGTCAAGTCAAAGAATTTAGGATTCTAAATCAGATGCCACAAGTGATAAGAGACCAAGGTCTTGAATGTATCAGTCAGACAGGATGAACTTTTCAGCTGACCCCTCTACCCACCCAAGAATCAATGGACTGCAAAGTCAAAAGCCCGGAGCCAGAACTAACTGGGTTTTAAACTGTACCTGGTAATTTAATCACCTATAGCTGAAAAGCATCAAAAGGAGATGAATATTCTCAAAACCGGGACCTACCAGTGTAGTTACATACGAGTGTATTTATACACATGTGTGAGCACGAGCAGAGACAGAAACAGAAAGCTAGGCAGAAAAAGAAAGAAAGAATGGTGAGGGGCTCCAGGAACAAGAATATGTATACATTGTTTTTTAAACCTTTGGTTCATCCTCTGACCAATTACTTTCTCCTTTCCTGACCCAAGTACACCATAAATGTGTTGTATATGGTTCTGGACAATACATTGGCAGCATTGCTAGTGTTCAGAAATACCATGTTTTTAAAATTAGTTTATAAGAACGTGTGTGTCTCCTATCCACTACATTTCCAAAGGTCGTATTTTCCGTATTTACTTAGAAAAGTATTCTGTTGCCCAGTGACAGAGCTTCCAGCTTGCCCTGAGACCTCTTATAGCGCAAGAGGAATTTACTGCTGCCTCTCCAACACCTCAGCCCTCCTTTTTAAGATCCAGCAATTAACTCACCTAAAGATTTTTATTTCATTTGGGACTTTGGGCCTGAAATCCCACGTCAGGTGGAAAAAATAAAAGTCAAAACATCAAATGCCAAGTCAAAAAAGCCTCTGCCTTTTATCCACATAGAACCCTCAGGACACGTTCCGAAACAGCTAAGAGGTGAGTGGAGTTTGACTCCCAGTCCTCTGGGATCTGCTTCTGGGAAGGGAAGAAAATGAAATCAGAGAAGCAAACTCCAGGAGTCTGCAACCTGACTTAGTGACTGCCTCTTTATGATTTTACTGAGAAAGTTCAACCAGGAAATATATTGTAAGTTGCCAGGAAAAACTGTGCCAAAAATAAAATTAACTTTGGATACAGCTTTGATTGTGGTTTTTGTTTGTTTTTTGTTTTGTTTTGTTTATTTTATTTATTTTATTTTATTTCATTTCATTTTATTTTTAGAGAGGGGAGAAAGAGAGAGGGTGGGTGGGGAGGAACAGAGGGAGAAGGAGAGACCCTAAAGCAGGCTCCACGCCCAGCACAGAGCCCAATGCCCGGCTTGATCTTCCAACACTGAGATCATAACCTGAGTTGAAACAAAGAGTCAGACACTTAACCAACTGAGGCACCCAGGCCTCTCAACATTTGGGTTATTAAAGAATACCTTCGATTAAAAAGTTAAAAAACATGTTTTCTGATCTACACAGGAAAGGGAAGAGCTGGTTTACTCATTATAATCATCCCTGCTAGAGCTTCATAGTCAGAAAACTAGTATGCTGGGGTTTTTCTAGACTGTCTCTGAGAAGTTGAGATCTTTCTCACAAGGAAAGGGTGAGAAAAGACAATCTGAACGAGCCTGGCTGGCTGGGCCCAGATGCTGAGCAGTGCACACACTGGTGTTACCCAAAGTCTATGAAGAAACACACCTGAGAGGAAAACCTGCCTAAATACACGAAAGCAGCCTAGTCATTCAACGACTTCCAAAATGAACTCTGTCACACTTTGACAGTTTCCTACCATGAATCAAGTAATAATGATCATCTCACTTAGAGTCACGGATACTGACTGTGGATATGTCTCTCACACTTTGGTGCTCACCATAACCCTATGAGATAGTTAGGTACTAATAGCTCCCATTTTACAGATCAGGAAACTGAGACCACTACAGATGACCTACCCGTAGCTTACAGGGCAAGTAGGTGGCAAAGTAGAGATTCAAACGCAGTTCTATCGGACACCGACCCCATGCTCTAAATTCTGAATCTCTAGATTTTATTGCCTCCCAATTCCTACTGAAGTTGACTTCCTTTAAAAGAAAAAGTTCTTCTCTCTGCCAAACTGCAAAAGTTTCCTGGGGTAAGAGTCTAATTCCAGGGACGCCTGGGTGGCTCAGTTGTTAAGCGTCTGCCTTCGGCTCAGGTCATGGTCCCAGGGTCTTGGGATTGAGCCCCACATCGGGCTCTCTGCTCAGCAGGAAGCCTGCTTCTCCCTTTTCCACTCCCCCTGCTTGTGCTCCCTCTCTCGCTGTGTGTCTGTCAAATAAATAAAATCTTTAAAAAAAAAAAAAGTCTAATTCCACCCAAAGGCTTGTCTTCATTACAACTAACTCACGAAGGAAGGTTCTAGGGTCCTCTAAAGAATACCATAGAGAAAAGATTGCCTTGCTTCTCTGAGGGGTCCTACTTCTCATCCAGAATTTAGTCAATTTCATAATAGGGATCCTCAACCCCAGTGCCCCTCACCAGAAAAATACTTTTTTTTAAAGATTTTATTTATTTATTTGAAAGAGAGAGACACACAGGACAAACAGGGGTGGGGCGAGAGAAAAGAAGAACTAGACTCCCCATTGAGCACAGAGCTGAATGCAAGACTCCAGCTCAGAACCCCAAGACCATGACCTGAGTGGAAGGCAGATGCTCAACTGACTGAGCCACCCAGGTGCCCCATCAGAGACAGTCTTAAACTACCTCACAGAGAGTGGTTTTCTAGAAAATAGAGTGGTAACCAAAGGAGAGAAATCCTGTGGCAGTCAATCTAGAATGTTGTGCTCTAGCAGTACAAAAGCAAAGAAATCTATTCTTAGGCACACAGAAATCCCTGGTTCCCCAGGGCTGATAGACTTCCCGTCTTTCTCCCTCAACCCATCCTTGCCTCCCCAATCCCCATGACAACACAAAGGAGGCTGGAGGTGTTCCCTGCCTTAGAATCATCCTATGGACCTCCTCCCCGAGGATGGCACAGACTATGTCCCCTCTCCCTTTCAACTTTTTTTCTGTAAGATTTATTTGAGAGAGAGTGCACCCGAGTGCAGAGGGGAGGGGCAGAGGGCCAGGGAGAGAGAGAGTCTTAAGCAGACCGCACACTGAGCATAAGCTGATCACAGGCCTCGATCCTATGACCCAGAGATCATGACCTGAGCTGAAATCAAGAGTCTAATGATCAATGGACTTCACCACCCAAGTACTCCTCCTCTTCTACTTCAAATGAAACACCCCCCCCACACACGCACACACACCCTAACTTGTAGCCAGGAACATGGTTACCTGAAATTAACATTACAGGGTCCACGCACCCCTGTGTAGCAAGGGGCGGGTGCGTGATTAAGTTGTAGCTCCTGGCGTCTAGGCAGAAATATCTTGCAGCAACTTCCAGAAGTGACAGGGAGCATGTGGCCTTGGCCTTTCTTTTACCCTTTCCCCCTTCCCGCTGCCAGAAATGTGATGTGCTGCCCGGATAGTCTAGCATCCTTCTCGGACCATGAGGTAAGGGTCACTCCTGCATGGTGGAGCAGAAAACTGAAAGGAACTAAGACCCTGGGCTCTGGACCACTGATGGAGGTGGGAGAACATAACCTTACCTATTCTCTGTGAAATGTGGATCCCATTTTAATCAGGTGCACTTTTTTTAAAGATTTATTTATTTATTTTGGGCACAGTGAGAGTACACGTACACGTGGCAGGGGAGGGTTAAAGGGAGAAGAGAGAGAATCTTAAGTGGCCTCCATACCCCAGCATGGAGTCCGACATGGGGGCTCGATCTCATCACCCTTAGATCACGGCCTGAGTTGAAACCAAGAGTCAAACCTTTAACTGACTGAGCCATCCAGGTGATCCCACTCAGCAACTTTTTTAAGTAGGTATTGTTACTAGGCCCATTTTATGGACAAGGAATCTGAGCTAACCAGGATGGCTGGGAAGTCTCAAAGCCAGGATTCAAACCCACAGTGACCTACCCCTGGCTTGTACAGATGTCTGCTACCCCACACTGCCTCTCAGGGAGAGAAGATAAAGAAAGGGGATTAAAAAAAAAAAAGTACTACCTCTAATGTTGCTTAAATTTGATTAAAAACTTTAATTCTGCTGTACTCTCACTACACCAGAAAATTCCTACCACTTTCCAGGCTTTGAAAAACAGGATCTCCTGCCATCACCTACACATTCCAGAGTGCCTGAATGCCCAGGCAAGAGTAAGTGCTGAGCAGGAGGGAAGGAAAGCAGCAGCAAAAATGTTCAAACTCACCCCTGACCCCAGCAAGCGACAGAGACAGAAACTGATTCATGAAAGTGAAAGGTAACCTCAGAGAACATCTATACATTCCAGCATGAAGACACCACTGGTATCTAGGAACAATCCAACTGTTTGCAACGGGGTTCTAAGCTGTTGCCACTTTCAAGGGATTTGGGCAGACCTGAAACTAATGTAACAGTGTATGTTAATGATCCTTCAGGTTCAAGTCCTCAGGTGCAGAGCGCAAGCCTGTGGCTCCTCCCCATCTGGGTAAGAGAGGCTGGTCTTCAGGGTTTACTGGATGGGCTAAGTCCTTCCTGGATCGCAGGTGAGGGAGGGAACCCGCCACAAGTCTCAGAAGACAGCAGTGCCACACAGCAAGCATCCTGTGCAGCCGACAATGCCACCCACACCCACCAGGGATCATTTGACTTCTCCCAGGAGGGGGGAATGCTACACCAAAACAGACCCAGCTAAGTCACGTCTCTGACTCTTGAACACTTATTGCTTTCTTCTCCTGATCAGACCCAGCAGCCCAGGACAGCACACGTGCGCCTACGACACACCCCAGAAATGAGACATTTTCCACCAAACTCAACCACACCTTGCCAAAAATTGGGGAGAAAACAAACAAACAAACAAACTCTCCAGGACTGAAGCTGCAAACTCAAATGCCTACAGGAGCCAGATCGGAGGGAAGCAGGCCCGGTTGAGGACTGGGATGAAAGGGTGAGTGCATGCCCTGGCTATGAAAATAGCTCCGAAAGATTGCTGCAACAAGAAAGTGGGACCAAATCTCTGCAAACTTGAAGCTGGAAATGCAGGTATCTATGTAAAATCTCCCAGTTCTAAATGTTGACATCAAATTCAAAAAATGTTTGACAGCCTAAGTCCACAGGTAATCTGACCCTGGAGAGTGGCGACCAGAGCTGGCCAAGGCCACCTTACACATGTTTAAGTCACCACTAGGTTGGACCTCTCTGGCTGGGGTCAAGGATCTCAAAGCAGGTGTGAGGACCCAGGTAGCCAATCACTTGGAGTCCTTCCTAGATGCAGCCAGAAGCTAGAAAAGGCAAATTTAAACTAGCATCTGAGAGGCACCCCATCTGGAAAGACCTCTTGCAGAGAGGGAGGAGGCCCGGGGGACAACCACAGTCCCCTTTCAAGGGGATGCACCATATGCAGACACAGCAGCCACCTGTGGAGACTTCTGTGAAGCAGGGGAGGAAGCAGACCCTTACTCTGTGCGATGAGGAAAGGTAAGTACGAAGGAATTGAGGAGGGGTCCTCCCAAAAGTGACCCCTGGGCGCGCGTCCTCCAGAAGCAAGACTGGCCAAGCAGGATAGGCTTGGGAGACAGGATTTGACTCTTCTGCTGCTGGGAAGGAAGGAAGGGTGCATGCCCTTCCTTGGCAGGTAGGGCCTCTGGCTCCACCCACCTTTCCCGGATGGCGCATCACTACCCCCATATACGCACACCCCTTCAAAGGGCCTTTGTGTGGTGGTGCTCTCCCAGCTTGGTAGGTCACTCTGACAAATGTGATTCCTTCGCTCTCTGCCTAATTCAGTCACTTCTAGAAAGTCTTTTTCACCATCCCTTCCCAGAAAGGTCATTCCCAGAGCTCCACAGCCTACCTTGGCACTGGAATCCCTGCTTCCCGAAGCCCCTGCAAAGACAGAAAGAGGCACGTCAGGTAGCCGGAGGGGCCCAGCCACCAGCCAGTTTCCCCACATCACCCCCCTTCCCGGCCCCTCTACCCCAGGTGCAACCTCCTAGCCACAGGCGGGTGCCCAAGAGTCTTCCGCCTTTGGGGGAAGGGGCAGCTGGGAGGTCTGCTGTAACCTCCACCTCCCCTCAAAAGGCAGGAAAAAGGAGGCTACGACCACCAGGTGGCGGGATGGGGGGGAGCGTTTCCGTCGCGGGGAGTCGGTGGGGGGCGGGGGAGGTAGCAGGCGGGAGATGTGCCCACAGAGATGCCCGAGTACCTTCGGGGAAAGAGAAGAGTTAAAGACGCATCCAGAGGGAGGATGAGAGAGACCCTGCGGCGGTGGTGTTTCCCGGGGAGCTGGGAAGAGACAGAAGGCTCCCCAAGCCTAGAGGGACGGGGTGAGAGCTGGGGGCGAAAAGTGCCCGCAGTGATGAGAGGGGGAAACGGAGCAGTGCCAAGGGGAACCCTGGCCCGCAGGGAAGCGCAGTAAGAGAGGACCCAGGGCGCCACGGCGGGAGACACGGAAGGGGAGGAAAGGTTGCCCCACGCCCGCAGGGAGATGGAGAGGACACCCAGGGCGCTGCCCCCGGAAAGGAGGGGAGGGGGTGCGGGCACCGCGAGTCCGGAAGGAGGCGGGGAGACGGGGAACCCCGGGCGAGCGGGCACTCGAGGCGCTGCCCTCCCGGGAAGGGACACAGCCACCCCATGCTCCCGGCAGGAGGAGAACCGGCCCGCGCCGCGGCCCCGGGGCGCTCCCGAGGCGGCCGGGAGGAGAGCGGGAAGGAGGCGCCCCGCGCGGCCGGCCGTCTGGGGCCGGGGAGCAGGAAGCCGCAGGCTGTGCAGCCGGGCGTCCGGAGCGGGGAGCAGGGGGACGCGGGGTCGGCCGGCGCTCGTCCCCCGCCTCGGGGGCGCAGAGAGGGGGCTCGGCGCGCGGCGCTGCCCTCGGGGCCCCGGAAAGGTGCCCTGCGCCGGCGCGCTCTCACCAGATGAAGTCGGTGCAGTGGCTGCAGAAGGTGGGCTGCTTGAAGAAGCGGGCGGTGAATTTGTGGTTCTTCACCTCGTGCACGTTCTTCTGCCGGAGGGCGCCTTTGCGGGCGAAGCGCACGGTGCTCTCCTCGCCCTCGCTCGGCGGCGGCCCCGCAGCCGGGTCAGCCATCTTGCGCGCGGGGAGCGGGAGCCGAAAGGTGTCGGCCCCGGGGCCGCGGGACCGCGGGGTGCGGGCCCGGGAAGCGCGCGAGGAGGCGGCCGCCGCTGCCGCCCGGGGCCGCAGGCGCTTCCCCTGCGCCGGCTCTGGCCGCCGCGGCGCGCGGAGCTGGGGCTGTCACTCGCCCAGCTGCCGCCGCTCGTCCAGCTGCGCTTGGCACCGCTGGCCCCAGCTGCGGGGGAGGGAGGCGGAGCCCCGGGCAGGGCCCGCCTCCTTCATTTGCATCGCGCCCAGGCCCCGCCCAGCGCCGCCAGCTGCTTTACATATTGGCGCCCCGAGGCTGCCGGCCTGCTAGCGAAGTGTTCAGAGCCGCAGCGTTGCGGCGCGGGGACTGCAGCCTGCGATCGTCAGACCTGAGCCTCGCCCCCTACCCGCTCCTGGGGCCCGGGGTTACATTAAGGGGGTGAGCACCTGGGGTGTGACCCGCGGGGGAGCCCGGAGCGGAAGGACCGACGGGGACTAGGGGGCGGGGAGGGTGGCAAGGGTGGGCGCGATGGATTCCACCCGGCCTCTGCAGAGACTGGTACCCAACCACCCCGCATCCATTCCATTGGTCATTCTGCACGCGTCTCTGGGAGGGATGGGCTCCCGCTGTCACTCATTCGGAAAGGCCTGTGGCTCCACACACTTACACACACATACGCACACACGTACTGCAGAGGTAGGGGAGGAGCAATCTTATTTTATATATCGATAGAGAGAGAGAAGCAATTCCTGGCTTTGCTTGCCCAACCGTTTAGAATTGAACTCTGTACCTTCTGTCCATCCCCTCCCCAAAGAGACTCACTTTCCTCAACTGTAAGACGGGGCGGATGAGGACCCATCTTCACAAATCCTGGTCATATTTGTGCACCATCTGAAAGAAAAGAAAAAGAAAAAGAAAGTCTGTCTGGTTTCTGAGTTTGAATAGGAAAAGATATCTACAGTAGTAGTAAAATTTCTCCAGATGCTGCCACCTGCCCAAAACATCTGCATCTGAAGCCTTCTTTTATTTGTTAAAGACAGATTAACGAATATACGAGAGATGCTAGAGACACACCAACATCCGAGTGGGACGCTCTCCTGGGGTGGAATCCGAAGGATGGAAAGGCAACCAAAAAATGGTAATTGTCTACATAAGTAGATATTGCAGTGTGATTTAGGGCTCTGTCTATGCAGTGTGTCAACATCCGTCCCCCTCCCCATGGGAACTACGTTCCTCTGGGAACATGGCACTGCATTAGGCTATGCACTCCTTCACTAGACCTAGGTTCTGAGAGCAGACACTGCTCACCATTGTGCCATCAGAGCCAAGCTCCATGCCCGACCCCTCCTCAAAGTTCAGGAAACATTAGTTGAATGAGTAAGTGATTATGTGAATAAGTGAGTGAATGAAAGCTTCAGGGACATTGCCTCTTCTGGCTCACTGTGTCCTGTAGGTATGCAGTAATAGGAATCATCAACTGCTAGACAGGTGTCCTGTGTACTTGCATCGTCCTGCTGAGTCCTTGCAACAACACCTCTGTGTAAGTCCCGAATTTCCTGATGGGTAAGGACGGTGAGGCTCAGAGCGATGAAGATACACACCTAAAGTCATACTCCATTGAATGGAGGTTAGGTCAGCCTAAGTGCAAAGCATATTGATGATAAAGGCATGAAGGGGAGCAGGGTGGAGGTGAACCAGCTACACTGAACTTCTGCCTAATGAAGCTCAGGTCCCACCATGACGATGTCGCCTGGAAGCTACCGAGTGGTAAGTCATTATTGGGCTGCATGTGGAGAGCAATGGCTGTGACAATAGAATGTCCCTCTGCCGCATAGTAATTCAAAGGTAAGGAAGAAAAAATAGCATTCACTTCTAAGGTTGACATGTTTTGGAAATTGGACGTGCCTGTCTATTATTAGTCCTTGAAGAGGCCCCTTCGTCAACCAGGGACGCTTGGGAAAACATCCCGGGAGACATTGCTGCTGAAGCAGATTTCCTTTGAACGGAGGAGCTGGTGGCTTGCAGCCCACATCCTGCCTTTTGAACGAAGGGCTCTGGGTGACTTTGCTCTGTAACAACAAACAGGACCTCATGGGGCCGAGCCTGGAGATGCAAGGGCTGGTGGATCCCAAAGAAACACTGGATTCCTGGAGGGGCTGCCCCACCTGAGGATAAGGGAACACAGTTCCCATTGCTCCCAGTTCCCTAGAGCAGGGGTCTCAAACTGGTAGCCCTTGGATGTTTTTGGGTGGGGTTGTGTGTGTGTGTGGTGTTTTTTGGTTGTTTTTTTTTTATGGTTTTTTTTTTTTAGCCAGCCAATTTTTTTTTGTTCATATTTGGTAGAATTTCACCTAAATACACAGATTCTGACTTCTCTAGGAAACAAGATATGGTTACATGGACCCTACCTTCCTCCATTCACTCATGCATTTCTTCATTCACTGAGCAATGAATTTATTGAGCACCTGCTACGTGCTATTCCACACATTGTTGGATAAAACAGACAGAAGGCCCGGCCTTCATGGAACTTACCGTCTAATGGGGAAGACAGACAATAACCTAATAAACTAACAGATCCTTACTAGGTGGTCTAGAGATCGATGCCATAAGGAACAATAAAACATAAGAAAGGAATGAAAAGTGACAGCAGCCGAGAAATCCTTTCTTTTTTTTTTTTTTAAGATTTTATTTATTTATTTGACAGAGAGAGATCACAAGTAGGCAGAGAGGCAGGCAGAGAGAGAGAGGAGGAAGCAGACTCCTTGCTGAGCAGAGAGCCCAATGCGGGACTCGATCCCAGGACCCTGAGATCATGACCTGAGCCGAAGGCAGCGGCTTAACCCACTGAGAAATCCTTTCTGATCAAGGGATGTCTGAGAATGAAGTGAGAGGGTGAGCCAGGGGGCTGTCTGAGGGCAGAGTGTTCCAGAGTGTTCCAGACGGAAATGCACTCCTAGGAAAGGAGTGCTCAGCATGTTGGAGAAGTAGCAAGGAAGCCTCTGTGGCTGGAGTGGAGAGACAGAAGACAGAGGGTACAAAACATGGTCCATCAGGTAGCAGGGCATTGTAGACTTGTAAGGAGTTTTGATTTTATTCCAGTGAATGGGAGGCTATTGGACAGTGGAGGGTGGAGAAGTGGCCTGATGACTTGTTTGCCTTTTGTTTGTTTGTTTGTTACTGTTGTTGTTGTTTTTTAAGATTTTATTTATTTACTTGACAGAGAGGCAGATCACAAGTAGGCAGAGAGGCAGGCAGAGAGAGAGAGGAGGAAGCAGGCTCCCTGCTGAGCAGAGAGCCCGATGTGGGGCTCAATCCCAGGACCCTGGGATCATGGCCTGAGCCGAAGGCAGAGGCTTTAACCCACTGAGCCACCCAGGCACCCCTGTTGCTCTCGTTGTTTTTAAGATTACTCCAGATACGACGTGGAAAAGAGATTGAAGAGGGGATAGAGCAGAAGCGGGAAAAGCAATTGATATTATTGAAGTAGGTGAGGCAAGAGATGGTGACAAGACAGCTAGTGCCACATGGAGCTAAAGGACTCTAGCTCCCTAGAGATCTGTCATGGACCCTCTAGGTCACCAGAGCCCTGTACAGTCCACTCTTCTAATAAAGGAATGAACGCTGGCCACTTGAAAAATTTCAGAGGCAATGGAGACACAGGTTGCGCTGGCCAGGAATGGGGTCCCAGATCTCTTAAGTCCAAGCTTCAACCTTGTCGTATATATTATTAGCTTTCTATGGGTACCGTGATGAATTATCACAAACCAGGTGGGCTAAAAACAAAAGAAACTTATTCTTTCACAATTCTGGAGGTCAGAAGTCTAAAATCAAGATGTCTGCAGGGCCCCACTCCCTCTGGAGGCTTCAGAGAAGAATCCTTCCTTGCCTCTTCCAAGTCCCCGTGGCCGACGGCATTCCCCGGCTTGTGGTCACATCGCCCCATCTGCACCCTCATCTTCATATGAACTTCTCTCTCTGTGCCTCTCTTCTAGACTTCTGTCTAATCATCTCTGTGAATCTCTTGCAAGGGCACAGGTCATTGGATTTAGGCCTCACCCAGATAATCTGGGATGATCTCCTCATGTCAAAATCTTTAACTTAATTACATCTGCAAAGAAACTTTTTTCCAAATAAGATAACATTCACAAATTCCAGGAATTAGGACATGGACAAATCTTTTTTTGGGGGGGGGGAGGCAACCCTTAATCCATGAGAGTGCATTACCCTGGACAAGTCACTTCCTCCTTCTGTGGCTTGCTTTCCCTTTCTATAAAATAGGGGCAGAGATGTAGTAGTTTGCCTTCCAAATCTTTCATTCCAAGATTGTATTCTTCAATATATAGTCACTAGCCACATGTGGCTAGAGTTCTTTAGCTCCATGTGGCCACATGTGGCTAGTAAGCATTCGGAATGTAGCTAGTCTGCATTGAGATGTGATTGTTAAGTATAAAATGCATCCCAAAATATCAAGTACTTAGAACGAAAAAAAAGTAAAATAGTTTATAAATAACTCTTCACTGCATGTTGCAATTATGGCATTTATATCGGGCTGAAGCAGGTTTCTAAAACTATTTTCACCTGTTTCTTTTTACTTTTTTAATGTGGCTACTAGAAAATACAAAATTATATATGGGGCTCACTTTATATTTCTTCAGACAGTTGTATTCTAAAAAACAGACTTTAAATAACATCAAATAAATTAATTGTTAAAACTGGGTGATACAATTGAAAGCTCATCTCTGTTCTAGTGGCATCAGCAGTGACAGAATCTGCTTTCAAGATGCTCGCTCACATGGCTGATGAATTGGTGCTAGCTGTCAATTGGGAACTCACCCAGGGCTTTAAACTGGGGGCTTGGTTCCTTTTTATGTGGGCCTCTCCATAGCAGCTTGAGCTTCCTCATAGCATGGTGGTTGAATTCCAAAAGTGAGTGTTCCAGGAGATAAGAAGTGGAAGATAACAGTTCTTCAAAGCCTGACCTGGAAACGGGTACAGAGTCATTTCTGACCTGTGCTAGTTGTCCAGCAATCTCTGAGCCTTATATTCATGGCCCCATAAAGACAGTATCTTCTCAAACAGACCTCATATCTCACTAGATAGGGTATTAAAAATTGGGAGGCCACACAGAAGGAGCTCAATAAATACTTATTAAATTGACAAAATGTCACAATTTCCACCCGACATGTGAAAAAACAGAAATTTGAAAAAGTGAAGCAATTCGTAGTAGCAGTAGAACTGCTACTAATAATAGGGGTGCTTGGCTGCCTCAGTCAGTGGAGTATGTGACTACTGATCTTAGAGTTGTAGGTTTGAGCCCCACATTGGGTGTAGGGATTACTTAAAAAATAAAATCTTAAAAAAAAGAACTGCTACTAATAATAATTACAAACTAATATTAAGAAACAGGAAAGTATGGCCCATCCAAAGGAAAAAAATAAATCAACAGAAGTGAAAAACCACATGGAGAACCTACTAAACAAATATTTTAAAGCCACTATCTCAGGGGTGCCTGGGTGGCTCAGTCATTCAGCGTCTGCCTTTGGCTCAGGCCATGATCCCAGGGTCCTGGGATTGGGTCCCACATTGGGCTCCCTGCTCAATGGAGAGACTGCCTCTCCCTCTGCCTGCTGCTCTGCCTACTTGTGCTCTCTATCTCTCTGTCAAATAAATAAGTAAAATCCTTAACAAAACAAAACAAAAAAACAACAAAAAAAATCATCTCAAAAATGCTCAAGGAGGGGTGCCTGGGTGGCTCAGTGGGGTAAATCTCTGCCTTCGGCTCAGGTCATGATCTCAGGGTCCTGGGATCAAACCCCGCATTGGACTCTGCTCAGCACGGAGCCTGCTTCCCCCCCTCTCTCTGCCTGCCTCTCTGCCTACTTGTGATCTCTCTCTCTGTCAAATAAATGAACAAAATCTTTAAATAAACTAATTAATTAAATTAAAAATTAAAAAACTAAAATTCAGTATAGGGATTCGAAGGCAGATCTGAGCAGAGAGATGAAAGAATCAGTGAACTTGAAGAGAGGACAATTGAAATTACCAAAAAACAGAAAAAAAAATTGAAAAAAATGAACAGAGCCTAAAGGACCTGTGGAATGCCATAAGTAAATGAACATACTCATTGTGGGAGTCCCCAAAGGATAAACGAGACAGAAAGGGCAGAAAGACAATTTGAAGAAATAATGGCCAAAAGTGTCCCAAGTTTCATGAAAATCATGACTATAGACATCCAAAGAGTTCAAATAACTTTAAGTGAGATAAATTCAGAAACTCACACTTAGAATATAACCAAATTGTCAAAAGACAAAGATTCTTGGGGCGCCTGGGTGGCTCAGTGGGTTAAAGCCTCTGCCTTCGGCTCAGGTCATGATCCCAGGGTCCTGGGATCGAGCCCCACATTGGGCTCTCTGCTCAGCAGGGAGCCTGCTTCCCCCTCTCTCTGCCTGCCTCTCTGTATACTTGTGATGTCTCTCTCTCTCTGTTAAATAAAGAAATAAAAATCTTTAAAAAAAAAAAAAAGACAAAGATTCTTAAAAATAACAAGAGAGAAGTGACTCATCACACACAAGGAATCCTCAATAAGATTACAATCAGATTTCTCATCAGAAACTTTAGAGTCCAAAGGTAGTGAAATAATATATTCAAAGTGATAAAAGGAAAAATACAAAACAAACAAAAATCCTAAAACCGGCAAAACTGTCCTTCCAACTGTGAGGGGAAAATTAAGACATTTCTAGATTAAAAACAAAAGCAAAAACAAAAAAGCAACTTGAGGACATCTTCATCACTAGACTTGTGCTGCAAGAAATGCTGAAGAGAGTCATGTAGACTGAAATGAAAGGACACATACTGCAGCTCAAAGACATAGGAAGAATTAAAGATCTCAGTAAAAGTGAATATATGGGCAATTACAAAATCCAGCATTATCATAAAAATGGTTTGTAAGTCTGTTTTTTTGTTTTGGACATGATTTAAAAGATTAATACATTTTGTTTACAAAAGAATTATTGGGGTGCCTGGGTGGCTCAGTTGGTTAAGCAACTGCCTTCGGCTCAGGTCATGATCCTGGAGTCCTGGGATCAAGTCCCACATCGGGGCCCTGCTCAGCAGGGAGTCTGCTTTTCCCACTGACATCTCTCCTCTCATTCTCTCTCTCTCCCTCTCAAATAAATGAATAAAATCTTTAAAAAAAAAAAAAAAAGAATTATTGGGCCTAAAAGCTAGTATCATAGTAACTCTGGTTTGTAACTTCACATTTTGTTTTTTACATAATCTAAGAGACTAATGAATCATAAAAAGCATTATTGGTTTCTATTTTTGGACACACAATGTATAGTGATGCCACTTGGTGACATCAATAATTTAAGGAAGTGGGAACAGTACTATATAGAGCAGAGTTCTGTGTGTGTTGAAGTTAAGCTGGTACAAATTCAAATTAGAGTGTTTTAACTTTAGGATATTAAATGTAATCCCCATGGTAGCCACAAAGAAAATATTTATAGAATATACACAAAAGGAAATGAGAAGGGAATTAAAATGTTTCACTACAAAAAATCAGCTAAGCAGAAGTGAAGAGAGTAATGCAAGAAATGGGGAATAAAGAAGTCATAAGGCATACAGAGAACAAAAACCCAAAATGACAGAAGTTAAGTCCCTCCTTATCAGTAATTACTTTAAATGTAAACTCTCCAGGGACACCTGCCTGCCTTGGTCAGTGGCGTGTGAGACTCTTGATCTTGATGTTGTAGATTCAAGCCCCATGTTGGGTGTAGAGATTACTTAAAAATAAAATCTTCTTAAAAATACAAAAATAAATGTAAACTCTCCAATCAAAAAACAGAGATTGGCAGAATAGATTTTTAAAAATTCAATCCAACTTTATGTTCTAGAAGGTGATCAACACTGTCACAGCAGCATCATTCACGGTGGCTAAAATACGGAAGCAACCTAAGTGTCCATCGACAGAAGAATGGATAAGCAAAATGTGGTCTACACATACAGTGGAATGTTATGCATCCTTAAAAAGGAAGAAAATTGCTACAACATGGATGAACTTTGAGAACATTTTGATCAAATGAGCCAGTTAGGAAAAAACAAAGACCATATGATTAGACTTTTATGAGGTATCTACAGTAGTTGAGATCCTAGAGACAGAAAGTAGAATGGTGATTGGAAAGAATGGGCAGTTATTGTTGAACGGGATTCAGTTCTTTATTTTTTTTTATTTTATTTATTTATTTGACAGAGAGAGAGATATCACAAGCAGGCAGAGAGGAGGAAGAAGGCTCCCTGCTGAGCAGAGAGCCCGATGCAGGGCTTGATCCCAGGACCCCGAGATCATGACCCAAGCCAAAGGCAGAGGCTTAACCCACTGAGCCACCCAGGCACCCCTGAATGGGATTCAGTTCTGCAAAGTGGAAGGTAGTGATGGCAGCACAACCACATGAATGTACTCTGTACACTTCAGATGACCACGATGGTAAATGTTATTTACCTGTATTTCACCACCACAAAAAAAAGCGGGGGAAGGGGAAGTGAATGCATTGATGGATACAGAATGTCATCTTGAGATGAAAAAGTTCTAGAGGGACGCCCGGGTGGCTCAGTCAGCTAAGCATCTGCCTTTGGCTCAGGTCATGCTCCTAGGGTCCTGGGATCAAGTCCCACACTGGGCTCTCTGCTCAGCGGAGAGCCTGCCCCCTCCTCTGCCTAACATTCCCCCACTTGTGCTCTCTCTCTCTCTCTGACAAATAAATAAATAAATAATATGTTAAAAAAAAAAAAAAGAAAGAAAGAAAAGTAAAAAAAGAAAAAGTTCTAGAGATGGATAGCAGTGATGGTTGCACAGCAGTGTGAATGTATTTAAGGCCCCTGAACCATACACTTATAAATGGTACATTTTCAGTTTTGTCTACTTTGGGACAATAAAAAAAGAAATGGGAACAAAAACTACTATTGCTCGGATGCTGTCATTGAACCAGATACTGCACTTAAGCACTTTTCTATGCACTGACGTCTCCACGGCCTGATTCCTATGTCAGAAACAGATGAAATGAAGTTACAAAGAGTTACGGAACTCTTCCAGGGCTCCTTCTTACAAACTGTGGCACTAAGACATGAACCCAGGTCTTCTGACTCCAGACCCCCTGCTTGAACCACTATAGCTCTTTTATGACATTCCCCAGGGAACGCATATCAGAAGAATGGGCACTTCTGCATAAGAGAAGTCTTCCAAAGAAGATACCTTTTTTTTTTTTTTTTTTAACTCTTCATTTATTTAGGGACACCTGGGTAGCTCAGTTTGTTAAGCATCTGAAGGCTCAGGTCATGATCCCAGGGTTCTGGGATGGAGCCCCGCATCGGGCTCCTTGTTCAACAGGGAGTCTGCTTCTCTCTTTCCCTCTGCCTGCCACCTCCCCTGCTTGTGCTCTCTCTGTCAAATAAATAGAAATAAAAATCTTTTTTAAAAATTCTATTTCAGATTGTATTTATTTACGTGGTACCTGGGTAGCTCAGTCGGTTAAGCATCCAATTCTTGGCTTCAGCTCAGGTCATGATCTCATGCGTCATGGGATCAAGCCCCACAACCATGTCAGCTCAGAGTCTACCTGTTCCCTCTCCCTCTGCTCCTCTCACTTCTCACCTTATCTGTAACTCTAAAATAAATAAATGAATAAAAACTTTTATAAAAATAAAGTATTTTTTAAATTTTATGTGTTTATTTATTTATTTGAGCCAGCACACACAGGTGAGGTGGGTGGGAAGAGCACAGGAGGAGGAAGAGGAACAGACTCTGCACTGAGCTCAAAGCCGGACCTGGAGCCTTACCTGGGGCTCTATCTCATGACCCCAAGATCATGACCTGAGTCCAAATCAAGAGCTGGCCGTTTAACCAACTGAGCCACACAGGAACCCCAAATAAGATACCTTTTTAAAGGTATAGCAGATATACAAGGTACATTAATTTTTTTAATTTTCTAAAGATTTTTATTTATTTATTTGGCAGAGAGAGGGAGATCACAAGTAGGCAGAGAGATAGGGCAAAGCAGGCTCCCTGCTGAGCAGAGAGCCCAATGCGGGGCTCGATCCCAGGACCCTGGGATCACGACCTGAGCCGAAGGCAGAGGCTTAACCTACTGAGCCACCCAGGTGCCTCAAGGTACATTAATTTTAAGCCTATAGCAGAATATGTTTTTACATATGTCTATACTGAGGTAACCTCTACCAGGTCAAAATGCAAAAAAGTTCTAGCTCCCAGGAAAACCCTCTTGTGCCCTTTCTCAGCTTTTCCTCCAGAGGAATCCACTGTCTGATTTTTATCATCATAAATTAGGTTTATTTATTTTAAGAACTTTTTAAAATTGTGGTTTACTATATGGAATATAAATTTACCATTTTTTAGCATTTTCCCAGTATTACTGAGATATAATTGGCGTAAAATAGTTGCTAGTTAAGGTGTACAACATAATTACTTAATATATATTGTAAATTGATTACCACAGTAAGTTTAGTTAACCTCACTCAGCTCACAAAGCTGTAAATTTTTTTCTTTTTTTTGTAAATTTTTTTCTTGGGGTGAGAACTTTTTAAGATCTACTCCCTTAGCAACTGATTTCTGTTTCCATGAGTTCTTTTTTTCTTAAGGTTCCACAAGTAAGTGAGATCATAGAGCATTTGTCTTTCTCTGTTTGACTTATTTCATTTAGCATAATGCACTCGAGTTCCATCCAAGTTGTCATAAAGGACAGGATTTCCTTCTTTTTTTATGGATGAGTAATATTCCAGTGTGTGTGTGTGTGCACGTGCGCGCACGCACACACATATACACTGTACATTTTTTTAAGATTTTATTTATTTGACAGAGAGAGCCCAAGAAGGCAGAGAGAGAGAGTAGGGGGGGAAGCAGGCTCCCCACTGAGCAGAGAGCCAGATGTGGGACTCGATCCCAGGACCCTGAGATCATGACCTGAGCCAAAGACAGAGGCTTAATCCACTGAGCCATCCAGGTGCCCCTACACTGTACATTTTTATGTATTCATCCCTACCCAGCCATCAAAGGACACCTAGCTTGGGTCCATGTCCTCGCTCTTATAGATAACGCCGCAATGAACACACAGAAGCAGATATCTCCTTGAGATAGTGATTTTGTTTCCTTCAGATAAGTATCCAGAAGGAATTGCTGGATCATATGGTGGTTCTATTTTTAATTTCTTGAGAACCCTCCACACTGTTTTTCCAAAATAACTGCACCAATTTACATGCCCACCAACAGTGCACAAGGGTGGCCTTTCTGCACCTCCTTACCAATACTTGTTACCTCTTATCTTCCTGATGACAGCCATTCTAACAGGTGTGAGGTGGCATCTTCTTGCGGTTTTGATCAACCATCTCTAAGTGTGCAGTGGTGTTAAGTACGTTCACATGGTGGCGCAACCCATCTCCAGAACTTCTTTCATCTTGCAAAACTGAAACTCTATACCCCTTCAACAACACCCCATTCCCTCCTGCCCCAGCCCCTGGCAACCACTTTTCATCTTTCTGTCTCTGATTTTAAATACTCACAGGAACTCACACGCATTTAATCATACAATTTTTTTTTTTTTTAAATCTTACAGCATTTATCTGGGCGAACCTGGTGGTCTTCAGTTCAGGCGGCCATAACTTACCATCGACTGAATGGCTTAACCAACATTTATTTCTCATGGTTCTAGAGGCCAGAAATCCACAAAGAGGATGCCAGCATGATGAGGTTCTTGGAGAGAGTTCTCTTCCTGGTCATGTCCTCACGTGGCCTTTCCTTGGTGCATGCATGCAGAGAGAGAGAGAAAGAGAGATCATGTTTTAGGCGGCTCCTTCCTTATGACCTCATCTATACCCAATTACATCCATAGGCCTCACCTCTATCTGCCATCATATTGAAGATTAGGGCTTCCACAGATGAACTGGGATGGGGGGAGGGGCACAGACATTCAGTCCATAACCCTGGCTTATGACACTTAGCGTAATGCTCTCAAGGCTGACCCATGCTGCAACATGTATCAGAATTTCCTTCCTTTTTAAGGCTGAGATCACGCATCAGTCTTGCCTCCTCTTGAAGTTCCTACAAATGGGAATTTCTGGATTTTTTTTTTCCCCTCTACATAATGTCTGTAAGATTCGTCCATGTTTTATTACGTCAGCATCCATTCATTCGTTGTTGCCGTTGCTCTGCATGAATATACCAACAATTTGCTTCTCTGGTCAATGTCACTGGCCACGTGGGGCGTTCTCAGTTGGGGACTACCTTACTTAGAAAACTCCATCATGAACATCCTTGTGTGCGTCTAATACTAGCATAGGCACCCATTTCTCTTGGATAAATGCCCAGAAGGGGAATTTACAAACTAGCTCCTCTCAGCCCTTTGGCCTGACTCCCAACAGCGGGGGCTGGTTGTAGCGGTCATGTCATGGGGTCTTGCCTGGATCTCCAGTTTCCCCTTCGCTCCTCTCCAAGCCTCCCCTACCAAGGTGGGTTCTCGGCACACAGCAACAAACAGGAACTTGAACAGGAAGTAATTGTGGGTAAAACGCTGTGTAATAATGAACACGGCACAGTGAAACCCGCTTCTTGGGTCAGGGAAAGTTCTTGTTGGCTTTACCAAGTTCTAGAAAAGGAAACAGAAAATAAAGCGCGAGGGCACAACATGTAGATGGCGGCAAGGAAATCGTGGCTCAGGTCCAAAGACAGACTTGCCGTCATGGGAGAAGGCTCTGCTTCTGCCCTCGTCAAGGCACTCCGGGAGGAAAGTCAGAGGCGGGCACATTTTTTGTTAAAAGAGGGCAGCAGAGAGGGGAGAAGTGCTGGAAACCTGCTAGCTCCAAGCTGAGACTTTCTCCTCAGTATGTTCAGAATCACTGAGTGCAGGTTAAATCAGGAATGAATGTCATCGTGAGATCCGTTGTGATCTGATGCCATGGAACAGCAACACCAGAGGTCATGACGGGGTCCTCGTTTGGGGAGTCAGGATGCGGAGGGATGACTCAGTCTGAGAAGGGAGGACTTTCTCTTCCTCTTTCTGCCGTGACATTGTCTGGAAAGGGGGAGCTGGGAACACCTTCTCCCTGGAGAGCCCGAACTGGGTGTGAGAGACGGCTCGGTCTTCCGCCTTCCTCACTCACTTGGCCCTCCTCAGCAGGGCCAGCAGGAGACAGAGGTGAGATAGGCCACGTCTCATCCGGACAGAGCGGACCCACCAAGAGGCTGCTAGGATTAGATGAGCTGATGCCCGACATGTGCTTGGAACAAGCCTAAATATGTTTTAATTCTTGAAATTATTATTATTTCACACAATCATGTTGCATTTCATATTACCCTACTTATTATCATCATGACATGGTTACTTAATTATCGTCATTGTTACTGGTAACAGTAGTTCGATGACTACTAGTATTTTTGCTCTGGGAGGGAGAGGACTGTGTCATCACTGTGCATAGAGGGGATCTGCTTCTCTCCCTGCCTCTAAGAAGTCTCTGCCAGGGGCGCCTGGGTGGCTCAGTGGGTTAAAGCCTCCGCCTTCGGCTCAGATCATGACCCCAGGGTTCTGGGATCAAGCACCACATCGGGATCTCTGCTCAGCAAGGAGCCTGCTTCCTCCTCTCTCTCTGCCTGCCTCTCTGCCTGCTTGTGATCTTTGTCTGTCAAATAAATAAATAAAATCTTAAAAGAAGAAGAAGAAGTCTCTCCTGGTTCCTGGGTTTTCAGTGTCCCTCACCTGGGACCCCCATGCCACCCGGAATTGACGGGGTCATTGCATTTACCCTGTGCCGTACCCTTGTGTACCTGACCGCCTCCCCCACGTAGTCTAGAACCTCAGAGAAGATAGTAGCTGTCCTGTGCTGCTTACTAATTTCTCTCCCTCGGGGCTGGGCATGACACCTGCCACACCGCAGCCACTGGAACTACACGTATCATCTTAGAGGCGTCCAGAGACCTCTCCTCAATTTTTCTTCCATGGGATTGCACTAAACTGGTTGGGGGTGGGAGAACGGCGATCTTCTCCACGCCCACCAGCTCTCCTATTTAGCCTGAGGTCACGGAATAATAAAACGATCATTACGTTTTCTTTTTAGTGCTCGCATTTCCTGGCGGCTTCCTATGGGCTGAGCACTGTTGGCCACTTTCGTCATGAGTGAACTCGTTTGATCCTCATAATAGTGATGTAGGTAGATAATATCATTACCCTCCCCCCATTTTTTTTTACATAAACTGAGGCGCAAAGAAGTCCAGTGAGCACTCAAGGTCACTCCATGGGGCACCTGGGTGGCTCAGTGGGTTAAAGCCTCTGCCTTTGGCTCAGGTCATGATCTCAGGGTCCTGGGATCGAGTCCCGCATTGGGCTCTCTGCTCAGCAGGGAGCCTGCTTCCTCCCTCTCCCTCTCTGCCTACTTGTGATCTCTCTCTGTCAAATAAATTAATTAATAATCTTTAAGAAAAAAAAGATCCCTCCATCACCAAGTGAAAGAACCGTCCTCTGCATTGTCAGTCTGACCTCAGAGGCTGTGCTACTGAGCTCAAAATGAGACTCCGCTCCCCGGGCTGACAGAACCTGCCACCCACATTAGTGAGAAGATGCCAGCTCATTCCTCCCCCCTTCCCCCCTCCCCCCAGCAATCTTTACTTACTCCCTCTTATAACGAGAGAGTGCCAACAGGGAGAACATATGAGGAAGAGAAAATAGATTTTGTCATTTCTGGAAGAGGCCACCTGATCCCCGCAGGTTAAAAAGAAATCTCTAATACAACATCGCTCTTCGTCCTGGCGTTCTTTTATCTGCTTGGCCGGTCAGCTTAATCTCGAGCTGGCCGAGCAGAATACCCAGCCATAAAACTGTGCTTCTAGACGCAGAGCAGCCTGGAGAAGGGAAGCTTTAACAGGCAACCACAGTGCCAAATGCAGAAAGCCCAAAAGAAACTATCCTGTCAAAGGGAAATTTACTGCACACCTTCTCTGTTTCAGGATTTTTCATTCTAGGTTTTGGTGGTTTTTTTTGTTTTTGTTTTTGTTTAAAAAAAACAAGTATCAAGCCATCCACAAAGCACATTTTCTTCCCACCACTGAATTCTCAGACATCAGGCTAGCATAGAATAAGATAATATAATATTTTCACTGAAAAATGACTTTTTCCTTCTGCTCATCTTTAGAACAGTTAATATGTTCCCGTTTTCAAAAGCAAAATTATATTTAAAAATTATCATTGATGGGGCGCCTGGGTGGCGCAGTGGGTTAAGCATCTGCCTTCGGCTCAGGTCATGATCCCAGGGTCCTGGGATTGAGCCCTCACTGGGCTCCTTGCTCAGCAGGGAGCCTGCTTCTCCCCCTCTCCCTCTGCTGTTGCTCCCCCTACCTGTGCTCTCTCTCTATAAAATAAATTTTAAAATCTTTAAAAAAAAATTATCATTGACAAGTGTACCTCCTAGCCCCACTACTCCCTTCACCCCCTTAGAAATAACCATAATTTTTTAAAAGCATCTTGGGGTGCCTGGGTGGCTCAGTCACTTAAGTGTCTGCCTTTGGCTTAGGTCATGCCCTCAGGGTCCTGGGATCCACTCCCATGTCCGGCTCCCTGCTCAGTGGAGAGCCAGCCTCTCCCTCTCTCTCTCTCCCTCTGCACTCTCTCTCTAATTAAAATAAATAATTTCAAAACCTTTTTAAAGTATATTTATTCATTTCTTACTTTCTTGTTCATCTGTCTACACCTCCTTTACCAGATTTCCCTGTTTCAATATAAGAAAATGACAGTACATATTCTTGCATAGTCTTCTTTCCCCCTTTTCCTTACACAAAAGGCACTGAACCCTGTACATTATCCTGCACTTTGTTTTTTACTTAACAGGCTCTCTGGATGCCTTCCCATATTACAGCATAGACAACTTCATCAATTTTTGCAGCGGCTTTGTACCCACGTAAGGATGTACCTAGTTTAGCCAGTCCTTCATGGGGGAACATTTGGGCTGTCCCCAAACCTTTTTTTTTTTATTATTACAAATGGTGCTGTAATAAATGATCTAGGACAGGGGTGCTCGGCTGGCACAGCTGGAAGAGGGTGAGGCTCTGGATCTCGGGGGCGTGAGTTTGAGCCCCATGTTGGATGTAAAGATTACTCAAAATAAATAAATAAATAAATAAATAAACTTAAAAAAAAAAAATCAATGCTGTCGTACAGACATCACTTCCTCCCCACATCTGTGCATCTGTATAATAAATCCCTGAGCTGAGGATTGCTAGGTCAAAGGGTTAAGTGCATTTCCCGGGCTGATGGATGTCGCCAGCTCGCCCTGCTTACGGGGTTACCACCTTTGGCACCCGCACCAGTCATGATGACAGCACCGGCTTCTTCACAGCTTTCCCCCAAAAAATGAGGCCTTTCTCTTTTTGCCAATCTGATACATGATAAATGGTATCTGAGTGTAATTTTAATTTGCATTTATCTTACTATGAGTAAGGTTGGGCATCTTTTCCTAGGAACAGGGTGTTAAAAACAGTTTTATTGTGAGTGACAGAAGCTCATTAGGGGCAGCTCAGGCAAATGCAGAGGAAATTACTATGGGAATTACAGAGGTGTCTCATGAAGCCGAGACCAGCAATCTTGCCAGTCCCCAGGAAGGATGATCGAGAAAAAAATTTTCTAAATGTTAACCAGATTTCTCTTTCTCTCTCTCTCTTGCAACTCCCACTTGTGAAATATGGCCTCCTCACATCTCCCCCAAGTACTGGATACCACTTCCACACAAACCCCCCAACAGGTGCTATCAAAAGTCTTATTTCCAAACACCTAGAATGAGATTCTCATTGACTCAACTTTCTGGCCTAGGGCGTCCCTGGTCCCACCAGCCACAGCTGGAGGTGGGGAGGATGAAGAGAATCTGAAAGCATGGTTACTGGGGGTCTATCTCTAGTAGATGCCTACTGTATGCCCCCAGAAAATCCACTGCCTCTTCTCTCACTGTCCCTCCTCCATGTACGGCTCTGCCAAAAAGACGGAAGGCTTCTGTGTTCTTTGGCAGAATCCTATTTGGAGGATAATCTACTCTTCTCTGCCAGGTCCCTGTGGTTTTCCAAGTCAATCATGGTGCTTCCACTCTCATTGCTAGGAACGGCATGGGGGGAGGCTCTAGCCAATGATACATAAGGCAACATTCATTCCTCGCTGCTGAGAACAGATACAGTATCAAGAGGGTCCCTCTCCCTTGGACTTCACATTGTTCTGCCTGTAGGTGACTCCACCAGTTAGTTTGCGCTACGTAGCGAAGAGTCCTCAAAATCTAGCTACCGGAGTAGCTAAAAAGTAGTATGGCCACGTTCGCACTCGGTCACTGTGACGACTACAACTCCAGCCTTCTTGGAACTATGAGGGGTGCTAGCCTCGGGACGGCAAATGAGATGAGAAGGATTCTCAACCTCAACCTTCAACCGGTGATTTTTTTTTTTTTTAAACCTGGAGAGGTACCACGGATCAGTTTTCTCATCTCTAAAATGCAGATCATTGGGGGCGCCTGGGTGGCTCAGTCAGTTGAGTGTTCAACTCTTGTTTTCAGCTCAGGTCACGGTCTTGGGTGGTGGGATCGAATCCTGCCTCGGGCTCTGAACTTAGCGTGGAGTCTGCTTGTCCCTCTCTCTCTGCTCCTCCCTCCTCCCCCATTCACACATGCTCTCTCTTTCTCGCTGTCTCTCAGATAAATAAATAAGTAAAATCTTAGTAAAATATATTATATGGAGTCCAGAAATAACAAGGGTCAGTCATGCATAGCTGGTGGGACTTAAAAATGGTACATCCACTCTGGAAAAGAGTATGGCAGTTTCTTGAAACTGAAAAACTTGAAAAACTTGGGGTCACTGGGTGGCTCAGTCAGTTAAGCATCTGCCTTTGGCTCAGGTCATGATCCCAGAGTCGCAGGATTGAGCCCCACATCAGCCTGTGTGCTCAGCAGAGAATCTGCTTCCCCTCTCCTTCTGCCCCTCCCCCGATCCCCTCTCTCTCTCTCTCTCTCAAATAAATACATAAAATCCTTTTAAAAAATAAAATAAAAATGAATAGAAAATAACAAGTGTTGGTGAGGATGTGGAGAAACTGGAACACTTGTGCACTGTTGGTGGGAATATAAAATGGTGCAGCTGCTGTGGAAAACAGCATGAAACTTCCTTTAAAAATTAAATGGGGGGGGTTCCTGGGTGGCTCAGTGGGTTAAAGCCGCTGCCTTCAGCTCAGGTCATGATCTCGGGGTCCTGGGATCAAGCCCCGCATCGGGCTCCCTGCTTAGCCGGGAGCCTGCTTCCCCTTCTCTTTCTCTGCCTGCCTCTCTGCCTACTTGTGATCTCTCTGTGTCAAATAAATAAATAAAATCTTTTTAAAAAAATAACAAAATAAAATAAAAATTAGAAACGGAATTACCGTATGATCCAGAAATCCCACCTGCGAGTCTGTATCCGTAAGAACTGAAAGCAGGCCATCAGAGTGATATTTCGCACACCCATATTCATAGCAGCTGCATTCACTGCGGCTAAAAAGCAGAGGCAACCCAAATGCCTGTCAACAGGGGAACGTGTGGTATGCAGACAGTGGAAGATGATTCAAGGTGAGAAAGGCAGGAAATCCCATCACCGGGGCATGAGGCTAAGTGAAATAAGCCAGTCACAAAACCACAACGGCCATAAGATTCCACCTGTAGGAGGCACCCAGAGTGATCAAATTCCTTTCCTTTCTCCTTCCATACAACCCAGCATCAGGGAGTCCCCTTCCCCCTTGGCATTACGCTCCGACATAGTCCAGGGACTGTCCTTGTGGTCCCTCAGCTGTTGTCGCTTCAGCTCTGAGAAGGTTCTAGAAGCCCTGGCACGCCTGTCCATGATTCACTTCCCGCCTGGTCAGTATCTTTGCTTGTTTGTCCTTCTTCTCATCCTCCGGACACGTCCTCTAAAATTCAGCCGTACTAGAAAATATTTTACTTAGAAGATGACTACGTTTCACTTAGAAAATGACTGTCAAGCACCTACCTACTAAGCCCAAGGATAAGAAGTGAGAAACAGCCCTGGTCTTGAAGGAGCTCACTGTCTTCTTTTTTTTTTTTAATAGTGTTATAATTATTTTTTAAAGATTTTTATTTATTTATTTGACAGAAAGATCACAAGGAGGGAGAGAGGCAGGCAGAGAGAGAGGAGGGGAAGCAGGCTCCCTGCTGAGCAGAGAGCCCGACTCGGGGCTCGATCCCAGGACCCCAGGATCATGACCTGAGCCAAAGGCAGAGGATTCAACCCACTGAGCCACCCAGATGCCCCCATGGAGCTCACTGTCTTGACGCCACTTGGCCCCCTATCCAGTTTCAAACATTTTTATAAACTTATTAAGATGGTGTCCTGTTGGCAGAGGAATACAAACCCACGGGACAGAACAACATGCAGAAACACATATGTGATAAGTGTCTATCGATGGATGAATCGATACAATGTGTATGGATACACACACACACACATAATACACACATTTACATATACACAGTGGAATATTCAGCTATAAAAAGAAGGAAATATTGCACTTACAGTAACATAGATGGGGCTTGATGGCATTATGCTAAGTGAAGCAAGTTACAGAAAGATAAATACTGTCTGATCTCACATGTGGAATCTAAACAACAACCAAAAAAGCAAAAACAAACAAACAAACAAACACCCACCACTGGGCTTACAATCTAGAGAAGAGATTGTCAGGGGCACCTGACAGGCTCAGTCAGAGGAACGTGGGACTCTTGATCTTGGGGTTGGGAGTTTGAGCCCTGCGTTGGGCATAGAGATTACTAAAAATAAATAATTTCACTTTCAAATTTAGCTTCCCCTAGAGGGCTTCTTTTGTATTCACACTCCTCCACTGGTGCTTCTCCCTCCCTCCCGCCTCTTTATTCTTACTGGCCATTTGTGAGCATTTTTCAGTTTTCTTGAGGGAGCTTCCTTTCCAAGCCTGCTGGATAACGTTCTTCTCAGTTGCCTGAAATCTGAGTATTGACTCGAACTCTTTCAGTTGCAAGTTACAAAAGTTGAATTTATCTGAGTAGAGGACTTGTTTGATTTTGTAGGATTTTTAGGCTCACATAACTAAAACCTCCAAGGATAGCATTATCTTCAGACACAGTTTGATCCAGGTTTTCCAACCATGTCCTTAAGAATTGTTCTCTTTCGGGGGCACCTGGGTGGCTCCGTGGGTTAAGCCTCTGCCTTCAGCTCAGGTCTTGATCTCAGGGTCCTGGGATGGAGCCCCGCATCAGGCTCTCTGCTCAGCAAGGAGTCTGCTTCGTCCTCTCTCTGCCTGCCTCTCTGCCTACTTGTGATCTCTCTGTCAAATAAATAAATAAAATCTTACCAAAAAAATAAATAAAAGAATCGTTCTCTTTCTTTGTCTCTTGGCTGTACTTTCCCGGGTTGGTTTTATCTTCAGGTAGGATCTGCCCATGGAGGGGCCTTGGCAGCTCTGAGCATAGTTCTACTGCTTTTGTAACCCCAAGGAAGAGAGGGCTTCCCTTTCCCCATGATTTCAATGTTGTCGTGAGCAAAGCTGGACATATATATAGAGAGAGATGTCTCTCTCTCTCTCTCTCTCTCTCTATATATATATATATATATTTGTTTCCTAATATAACAAATGACCACAAACTGGGTTAGGCTAAACTAGAAATGTATTCTCTCATCATCCTGGAGAAAAGAAGGTGGAAATCAAGGTGTTGGCAGGACCACGCTCTTGGAGACTGTAGGCAAGATCCTTCCTCGCCTCTTCCAGCTGGTGGCTGCCGGAGTTCCTTGGCTTCCTTGGTTTGTGACCACATCACTTCCATCTCTGCCTCCACAGTCACATTGGCTTCTCCTCTGGGTTTCTCCCTTCTCTTCCCTGTCTGGCTCACCTACCTTGGGTATCTCTTAGAACACGTCACTGGATTTGGGGTTACCCAAGTGATCCAGGTGAACTTTTCACCTCAAGATCCCTAACTTAGCTATGCCTACAAAGACAATTTTTCCAAGTACAGTCACATTCACAGGGGCCATGCATTTGCACAAGGACATGTATTTTTGAGGGCCAATATTCAATGTGCTGCAAGGCCAATGTGATGCATACAGTCTCAAAGGATTCTGCTCTCAGAAGGGATTTATTTATTTGATGGCTAGAGATCACAAGTAGGCAGAGAGGCAGGCAGAGAGAGGGGGGAAGCAGGCTTCCTGTTGAGCAGAGAGCCCAATGTGGGGCTCGATCCCAGGACCCTGAGATCATGACCTGAGCTGAAGGCAGAAGATTTAACCCACTGAGCCACCCAGATGCCCCCAGACTTGGTTTAATGCTCTGTTGTCACCATCTTGAATGTTGTAATCAATGAACAAGGGCACCTTGCCGTTCCATTCCGCACTGGTCCCCCCAAATTATATAGCCGGTCCTGGTCCTAGGTAGATAAGACTATGAAAAAAATCTTTACTGGGGATCTACCCCAGGCCACTTTCCAGAACATCAGGTTTCTGGAATGTGAGTGGCTTTCCCATCCTTCCGTCCCCCATCAGTCTTCGATAAAGACTAAGGAAGGGTAGGAGGTACTAAGGACCTTCTCACTTAGGATATCAGGGAAGACTTTACGTTGGAGGCAACCTTGAAACTGATCCAGGGAGGATAAATAGTTAGCTAGGCAAAGTGGGAGAAAGTCTTGCAAATGGAGGGAAGAGCATCTCCAAAGAAATGAAGGCAAGAAAGAGCAGGGTGTGTTTGCGGAACTTACTTGTGAGACTTCCTGTTGCTAGAGATAGAACCAAGCTGTCAGGGATGCTGGCCACAAGGGATGTTCCCAGCTGGGCTGGATGGAGCTGGGGGTTAACCAAAGTGGTGGGAGGCAGACAGAGTATCTAGAATGACACAGTCACTTTCTACCAGGGCTCCTGTCACTTCCCCTCACCAGTTTGTTCCGCCTAGTTGGCCAGAATTTGGCCCAAGTCAACGGTTCCTCTAGATACTTCCTCTACCTTCTTGAAAGACAACAACATCAGCAAGAAAAATGAAGAACTGGCCAGCGTGTCAGTTTAGTTGACCAAGACTTTCTGCTGGTATCCGTCTTACTGAGCCTCTATATGGAATAAAAAAGGCATTTCAGGGGCACCTGGGTGGCTCAGTGGGTTAAAGCCTCTGCCTTCGGCTCAGATAATGATCCCAGGGTTCTGGGATCGAGCCCCACATCGGGGTGGGGGGGGTCTCTGCTCAGCAGGGAGCATGCTTCCTCCTCTCTCTCTGCCTGCCTCTCTGCCTACTTGTGATCTCTGTCTGTCAAATAAATAAATAAAATCTTTTTTTTTTTTAAAGGCATTTCAGGGGCGCCTGGGTGGCACAGTGGGTTAAAGCCTCCGCCTTCAGCTCAGGTCATGATCCCAGGGTCCTGGAACTGAGCCCCATATCAGGCTCTCTGCTCCATGGGGAGCCTGCTTCCTCCTCTCTTTCTGCCTGCCTCTCCGTTTACTTGTGATCTCTGTCAAATAAATAAATAAAATATTTTTATTTAAAAAAAATAAAATAAAATAAAATAAGTTTTAAAAAGGCATTTCAGATAAATGGGGGAAAAGATAGAGTTACCAAAAAATAGTTCCAGATGTAGATAGTCATCCAAATTAAAAATGGTGTCAGGTTGAGTGGGTTCCTACCTCATTTTTTTTTTAAGATTTTATTTATTTATTTGACAAACAGAGATCACAAGTAGTCAGAGAGGCAGGCAGAGAGAGAGAGAGAGGAGGAAGCAGGCTCCCTGCAGAGCAGAGAGCCCGATGTGGGGCTCGATCCCAGGACCCTGGGATCATGACCTGAGCCAAAGGCAGAGGCTTTAACCCGCTGAGCCACCCAGGCGCCCCTCCCCTATCTCATTCTTGATGTCAAATTATTTTGAGATAGAGCAAAAATGTTAAAATTAAATAATAATAATAATAAACATTTTTTAAATGAAGCTACTAGAATAGAGAAATGGGAAAATTTTTTATAATCTTGGAAGAAAGAAGGGCTTTCTTAGAAAGACTGGTAAGTGTCAATAAGTAAAAAAAAAGTAAACCTCCACAGTACAAAAAAAGAAAGATACTAAACAATAAAAAAACAAACTGCAAATTAGGAAAAATATTCACAACATATGTAGCAAAGCATGAGCTAATTTTCCTAACATAGAAAGACTTTTTTTTTTTTAAGATTTTATTTATTTATTTGACAGAGAGAGATCACAAGCAGGCAGAGAGGCAGGCAGAGAGAGAGGAGGAAGCAGGCTCCCTGCTGAGCAGAGAGCCCGATGCGGGACTCGATCCCAGGACCCTGAGATCATGACCTGAGCCGAAGGCAGCGGCTTAACCCACAGAGCCACCCAGGCGCCCCATAGAAAGACCTTTTAAAAATTAAGAAGAGGGAGGGGTGCCTGGGTGGTTAAGCATTTGATTAAGATGGTTAAGCATTTGACTCCCCTTTTTTTTAAGGAAATTCTTTTTTTTTTAAGATTTTATTTATTTATTTGTCAGAGAGAGAGAGAGAAAGAGCGAGCAAGCACAAGCAGGGGGAGCAGCTGGCAGAGAGAAGCAGGCTCCCTGCTGAGCAGGGACCCGGATGCAGGACTCCATCCCAGCACCCTGGGATCATGACCTGAGCCAAAGGCAGACGTTTAATAAACTGAGCCACACACGTGTCCCAGCATCTAACTCTTGATTTCAGCACAGATCACCATCTCAGGTCTGGGGATCAAGTGCTGCTTTAGATTCTCTCTGCCCCTCCCCATCCCTCTCTAAAAAAAAATAAATAATAAAAAATAAAAATCAATAAGAGGAAGACCAACAACCCAACAGCAAAACAGTGTTGACAAAGGCCAAGAGTAGGTAGTTCACAAGAAAAGAAATCCATGTGGTTTATAAACATAAAAAGATGAACAGTGCTTGGGTGGCTAAGTAAGTTAAGTATCTGACTCTTAATCTCAGCTCGGGTCTTGATCTCAGGGTCATGAGTTCAAGCCTCACGTTGGGCTCCACACTGGGCATGGAACCTACTTAAAAAAAAAAAAAATGATCAGTCTTGCCACTGATTAAAGAAACACAGCAAGATACCAGTCTCAGCCAACAGACAGACAAGATTAAAAAGCATGACTGGAGATTAGTTTGAAAAGGAAGCATAAAGACACCTGCACATAAAGACACAGACACCTGCACACATTGCTGATGTGAGCACACATTGATACAACTTCTTTGGGAGGAAATTATAAGCTATTAAAAATCAGAAGCGTCAAAAAGCAAAACAAAACCACCTTCGACTCGGGAACCCTAGTTTCAAGAATTAACCCCAAGGGGCACCTGGGTGGCTCAGTGGTTTGAGCCTCTGCCTTCGGCTCAGGTCATGATCTCAGGGTCCTGGGATTGAACCCAGCATCAGGCTCTCTGCTCAGCGGGGAGCCTGCTTCCTCCCCTCTCTCTCTCTGCCTGCCTCTCTGCCTACTTGTGATCTCTATCTGTCAAATAAATAAATAAAATCTTAAAAAAAAAAAAAAAAAGAATTAACCCCAGACATACTCCCAAATCTGAGAAAAGATGTTTGCTGTGGGTTATTTTTTTGGGTTATTGTTTGCAGTAGCAAAAAAACAATGAAAATAGTCTTCCCCAGCCAATGGGAAGAGAGTTCGTTCATTATGCTACAGAACTTCCATATAAGAATATAACGTTTTTTAAAAAGGAATAAGTTTTAAAAAGGGGGTGTCTGTGTGGCTTAGTCAGTTAAGTGTCAACTCTTGATCTCAGCTCAGGTCTTGATATCAGGATCGTAAGTCAAGTCCCACGTTGGGCTCCATGCTGGGTGTGGAGCCTACTTAAAAACAAGACAAAACAAAACCAAAAAAAGAATATTACAAAGCCATTTTTAAAAAGCGTTGTTTATTTTAGAGAGAGAGTGAGGAGTGAGGGGCACAGGGAGAGAGAGAATCTCAAGCAGACTCCCCGCTGAGTGCAGGCCCAATGCAAGCCTTGATCTCCCAACCCTGAGACCATGACCTTAGCCGAAACCAACAGTCAAAGGTTTGACTGAGCCACCCAAGGGCCCCTACAAAGCCATTTTTTAAAAATGAGGTGGATCTTTACAGGCTCCAATGTTAAACAATTTCCAAGATATACTGTGGGGAGCATAAAAGTCTGCATGTGATACACTCACTAGTATAAAAAGAGTAAAGGGTGACAGGGTGCGTGGCTGGCTCAGTGGGTTAAGCCTCTGCCTTCGGCTCAGGTCGTGGTCTCAGGGTCCTGGGATGGAGCCCCGCATTGGGCTCTCTGCTCAGCAGGGAGCCTGCTTCCCTTTCTCTCTCTGCCTGCTTCTCTGTGTGCTTGTGAACTCTGTCTTTCAAATAAAAATAAATAAAATCTTAAAAAAAAAAAGAAAGTGATATAAGTCGCAGCCTTTGGGGATACAGCTAAAAGAGAAACTTCATTTTCATGATGAGTACTTTGTGACTCTTTGAATTTCACCATATTATTATTTTTTATAAATATTTAAATTTTATAATTTAATTATAATTTAATTTTATAAATATTTATCAAATATTGAGAGGATGGAGGTGTCTGAGAGGAGGGAAAGAAAGTAAAACTCACCCATAATCCTAATTTTAAAAATGACATGGCAGGGGCACCTGGTGGCACAGTTGGTTAAACCTTGGACTCTTGGTTTCGGCTCACATCTGATCTTAGGGTCTTGAGATCAAGATCCGGCTCCCATGCTCACTCACGGAGAAGTCTGCTTGAGACTCTCCCTCTCCCTCTGCCTCTGGCCCTCGCGCTCTCTCTCTCTCTCTCTCTGGAATAAATAAGTGAATCTTTTAAAAAAAAAAAAACACACAATGTCAAAAAAGAAAGAAAATCCCCTCCCCCAAGGCAACACTGACAAGTATTGGGCCCAGTTTCTTCCAGAACCATTTCTGTGTTCATACAAACATGGTCAAATCTGATTTTGGCTTTTCCTTAAGGATTTTTATAGACACTTTTCCTCTCCCCCACTGTCTTTCCCCCACCCAAGCAGAGAGCCAGCTTTGGGAGTCCTGGCCCCAGACGAGGTCTGTGGCAGACGTAAAGAGCAGGACGCCTCCACCAAGATTTTCTTGGCTTTTGCTCCAAAAATCTAAGGCCACCGGAGAATGCAGAGGGTCTGCAGAAGGTCTGGGGGTGGGGGGTGTTCAGAAATATAAGGCACCGAACAAGACAGAGAAGGTCATTTCATATTGAACACTGATGGAAGGTCTATCAGCACCACGGACCTGCCCCCCCTCTCCGCAGTGGGACAGGGAAGAAAGCGCGCGAGTCAGCACTATCAGCAGGCGTTTCCCAATTCAAACGGGTCTAGGAGGAAGAGGGGACAGGAGCAGGAGGAAGGGGAACGGAGAACTTAAAGTCGATCTGACCTAAGGTGCCAAAAATAGCCCACAGGAGGGAGCTGAGCAATAACAAGATCCGATGAGAAAAAGCAAGTACCGCGCAGGAGGGGAGAGAATTTCCACGAAGCCTGAAGGAACATAAAAAGGCAATTCACAGAAAAAAAAGAAAAACCAATGGCATATAAGCACAGGAGAACATAGTCCTTCTCATGCACAACTGAGGGAATGCAAATTAAAACAAGGATGAGGGGCGCCTGGGGGGCTCAGTGGGTTAAGCCTCTGCCTTCGGCTCAGGTCATGATCTCAGGGTCCTGGGATTGAGCCCCACATCGGGCTCTCTGCTCAGCGGGGAGCCTGCTTCCTCCTCTCTCTCTGCCTGCCTCTCTGCCTACTTGTGATCTCTGTCAAATAAATAAATAAAATCTTTAAAAATTAATTAATTAATTAATTAATTAATTAAAACAAGGATGAGAGGCTCCACAGTGTTTAGCAAGATGTGGCAAAGCCCCTCTCGCTTCTCAGATAAGCTTCTCTTGTTTTAACGGCGGTGGTAAAGCTGTGATTTGAAATGATGCGGTTCTACCTCTGTCTTGAGTTATCAACCTGAAGCTTATCGTCTCCCGTCTCCGTTGCTATGAAAGGGAAGTTCAGCTCCGTGTCGCTCTCCCCCGTTCCTCTTCCCCCGGTTTTGTGTGATATCATTTCTAGTGAATTCCTGCAGCCTTGACAAAGGATACGGATAAAGAACCTACGAAGCAGTTAGGCTCTTTTCTGTGTGCGGGTTGTTCTTATGAATTTATTATTTTTTATCTATTTCTTGCCCTCGTGATTTTATTTTATTTTTTATTTATTTTTTTAAAAGATTTTATTTATTTATTTGACAGACAGAGATCACAAGTAGGCAGAGAGGCAGGTAGAGAGAGAGGGAAGCAGGCTCCCTGCTGAGCAGAGAGCCCGATGTGGGACTCGATCCCAGGATCTTGGGATCATGACCTGAGCCAAAGGCAGCGGCCCAACCCACTGAGCCACCCAGGCGCCCTATTTTTTTATTTTTAAAGATTTTATTTATGTGACAGAGAGAGAGAGAGAGAGAGAGGAAGCAAGTGAGCACAAGCAGGGGGAGGAGAAGCAGGCTCCCTGCTGAGCTGGGGCTCCACCCTGGGACCCTGAGATCATGACCTGAGCTGAAGGCAGACTGTTTAACAGACTGAGCCACCCAGGCGCCCCTCCCTCATGATTTTAAATAACAGACTTAGTTATTCTGCTAGCCACATTAGCCATCTTTTTTTTTTTTAAGTCACTTTTTTTTCTTTTTTTTTAGGTTTTATTGATTTAAGTCATCTCTACACCCAACATCAGGCTAGAACTCCCCACCCTGACAGCAAGAGTTGCGTGCCCTTCTGACTAAGCCAGCCAGGTGCCCCTTGATTCATGTTTTTGTTGTTGTTTTTAAGATTTTATTTTTATTTATTTGACAGACAGAGATCACAAGTAGGCAGAGAGGCAGGCAGAGAGAGGGGAGGAAGCAGGCTCCCCGCCCAGCAGAGAGCCCGATGTGGGGCTGAAACCCAGGACCCTGAGATCATGACCTGAGCCGAAGGCAGAGGCTTAACCCACTGAGCCACCCAGGCGCCCCGTTGATTCATGTTTTTAATTCAGGTTTTTGCTTTTGTTCTTCTGTAAGTAGTTGATGCTCGCTCTGCCTAGCTTTAAAAGAGCGGAGGAACTGTAAGAAGTAAAGGGTCTTGGCTGGGGACTGACAGAATCCGAGGAAGAACGGAATGACCAAGAAACGCAGTCAGGACAGACTCAGCAGCAAGAATGCAGGGACTTCTCCTTACCACCGTCACCGCACTGCGGCCAAAACCTCAGGCTCCACGGTGGACCGGGGTATAGGGTGGGGAGGTCCAGATGCGGCTGCTGAGTCAATTCCAGAGAAAGGGGAACAGTTGGACCTCCATGCCCCCCAGATGGCACCTGTAACACAAATGTTGACTCCCTGACTCCTCAGAAGGTGGCTGAGTGAAAATGGAGTCAAGATCTGTTTGGAGGAGAAACAGCTGACATGTTCCTTACCCCAAGGCAGAGCTCCCTAGAGACCAGACTGCCCATGCCTCCAGGTGCCTGGTCCTCCCTCCCTCAGAGAATCCAGAAGCTTCTGTGCTTCTAGAATGAGCATCCCCGTCTTGAGAGGCCGTCCTGGCTTGAGTGGACCAAAGCTCTAGGCAATTTGTGCAGAGGGAACTGCCGGATGGTAGGCCTCCCGCCTTCTGGGTTCTTGTCCTTGCTGTACACAAAGGTGCGGGCCTGCCCCCTAGTGGACGCCGCCGGCTAATTCCAGGAGGAAATCCCTCAACCACATAGTGGGGAAATGCCTACTTCTGAGAAATCAGTGTGAAGTGCCTCGAAAGGAGCCTGGCATAGGATCTGCATTATATAGGTGTTTGCTTTTTTAAAAAACAAAAACAAAAACAAAACATACAAACAAACAAAAAAACAATAATAATAATCCTGTTTGATTAAGGGCACTGGCTTTGGGGTCTCACCTACCTGACTTTAAATTCCAGCTCTGTCCCATACTAGTTCTGGAAGTTTGCATGGGTTTTAGTTTTCTAGAACAACCTTCACAGAGTACATCAAACTGGGTGGCTTTATAGACAAATGTATTTTTTAAAACCCAAAAATGTATCGTTTAACAGCTCTGGAAGTAGAAGTCTGAAATCAAGGCGTTGGCAGGACCATGCTCCCTCTGAAATCTGTATGTTTCATTGTGGGGGGGAGGAATTCTTCAGGGCCTCTCCCTGGTTTCTAGTGGTTTTCCAGCAATCATTGGTGTTTCTTGGCTGGTACATGTATCACAAGCCTTTTCCTATTAGATCCCTTTAGTTTTGCTTGAATTGCTTTTATAGAGACACATTGTATTTTTATAACTTAATAATAAAAAGAAAGGGGAACAAGCCACAATCATGTCTGCCTGGCAGGGTTGTTCGGAGAATCAAATAAATGAGGGCTGTGAACCACTTTGCACAGTAAGTGCTCGGTGAATAGTGACTGTGGGTATTCTCGTAGCAGCTTTCATCGAAACATTAATTTTAATAGACAGAAACTGGAAACAAGCTAATTGTCCAACTAATGGGAATGATTTATTCAGGAAATTATAGTCCAGCTGCTTGATATATTATGAAGTAGCATTAAAAATTACATTGACCGAAAGTTTCTAATAACAAGGAAAATTGTCATATAATGGAAAAGGGAAAATAAAAAGCTGGACACAAAATGTGAGCTTTGTAGCATGTTTTAAAAAATAGTGTGAAATAATGGAAGTAATGTAAAACAGCTTTGGTAGTGTAGTAGAATTAGGAGTAATTTCTTTTCCTTCCTTCTGTTTTTCTTTTTCCTTGTTAGTAGTTTCCATGTTTTCTTTAAGGAAGGGTGCTCCATGTTTGGGGGAGAGGGCATTTTGTAAAATTTTTATTTATTTGATTTTTTAAAAGTTTTTAATGATAATTCCATCATAGCTAACATAGTGCTCTATTAGTTTCAGGTATACAATATAGTGATTCAACAATGCTGTTATTACTCAGTCGAACATGTCCTACTTTTACAACAAGAAAAGCAAATTATTGGAAGAAAAACTAAAAGACCTTGAATGTGACATTATTTCTCCTTTAGAAGGACTTCATGCCCAGTGAATAATTATGCTCCCCACTTTACAGAAACCCTCATTTTCCAGACAGAAACATCTCCAACATTCCCACTGAGAGGCTAAGTTTTCAAACTGCAGTGATGACCAGCCCCCAAGCTGCTAGATCTTTCTCGACATTTCCTTCTCCCTCACTTCTGCCAGCTCTATTTTAAACTTTTTAATTTCTCCTTTTCAAGAATCTCTCCTCTCTCTCTTTGTCCCAGAAACACGTGTATTGAGGAAGATGAGGGACAGAATCCATTTTCCCACGCTTGGTTTTCCATCTTCAAACGGAAGCAACTGGCCAAGCAACCTTAATGTTCCGGGCCATCTAAATCTTCTCTGAACTTCTGCAGTTCTTACTATTTGAGATACAAATGTCCTCCTCATTGATGAGAGGTAAGGGGGACATCCTGATCTTCTCTTGGTAGTTTTTCTAATTCTGAAGAGTTTGGGTCCTTCCTTCAACTCTTTCTACTTTTCTTTCTCTTCTTGGCTGCTGCCAGGAGATGGTTTTCCCAAGTGCAGTCCATCTTAGCACCCTCAAAGGGGAGCTCTCACTAGGGATAATTCCCAATTCCGTGTCCTTAGGGTCAGGGAGAACATAAATGCCCTGTTCCCCTCCATTCTCCCTTTCCACTGTGCATTCCTGGCTCCCATCTGTTACTATGAACACACTGCATTAATTAAGTGCTCATTATCTAAAATTCAAGTTCCAGCTTCCTCCCTTCCAAGAATCATCTTCTGGAATATTGAAGCAGAGTCTTGAGACCTTATTAAAAGGACAAAAAGATAGACTGGTACCAGGGTGCCTGGTTGACTCAGTGGGTTAAGCCTCTGCCTTCAGCTCAAGTCATGATCCCAGAGCCCTGGGATCAAGCCCCACATCAGGCTCTCTGTTCTGCAGGGAGCCTGCTTCCCCCTCCCCCTCAGCCTGCCTCTCTGCCTACTTGTGATCTCTCTCTCTCTCTCTCTGTGTCAAATAAATAAATAAATAAAACTTTACCCCCCCCCCAAAAAAAAGACTGGTACCTACAGATTGAGAGAAAATATTTGCAAACCACATATCCAATGAAGGACTAGTATCCAGAATACATAAAGAACTCTCAAAACTCAATAGTAAAAAAGCAAAAAAACAAAAACCAATCCAATTAGAAAATGAGCAAAAGATATGGAGATACTTTATATGAAGAGAATATACAGATGGCAAATAAGCCCAGGAAAGTAAGTTTAATATCATTCACCATGAGGGAAATGCAAATTAAAACCACAGTCAGATATCACCACACACCTAGGAGAATGACTAAAATAAAAAATAGTGACAACACCAAACGTTGGCAAGGAGGTGAAGAAATACACGTTGCTGGTGAGAATGTAAAATGTTACGGCCATTCTGGAAACACTTTGGCAGTCTCTTAAAAAACTAAATATGCACCAGCTATATGACCCCAGCAATGGCACTTTTGGGCATTCGTCCCAGAGAAATGAAAATTTATGCTCACACAAAAATCTCTACCCAAATGTTTACAGCAGCTTTATTCATGTTAGTCAGAACCTGGAAATAACCTAAATGTCTTTCACTGGATAAATAGCTGAACAATCTCTGGAATAGCCACACCATGGCCTATTCTTCAGGAATAAAAATGAATGAACCGGGCACCTGGGTGGCTCGGTGGGTTAAAGCCTCTGCCTTCAGCTCAGGTCATGATCCCAGGGTCCTGGGATCGAGCCCTGCATCTGGCTCTCTGCTGGACGGGGAGCCTGCTTCCTCCTCTCTCTCTGCCTGCTTCTCTGCCTACTTGTGATCTCTATCAAATAAATAAATAAAATCTTAAATAAATAGATAGATAAATAAATCTTTTTTTAAGAAATATAGTCTTGCAAAATGTTGTAATTGGGAGAAGCCCGATACATGGTACTTGGGGTTTTCATTTTTTCTTATAAAAGCATATAGATCTACAATTATCTTCAAATAAAAAGTCTAATTTCTTTACGAAGGGGAATTACAACATACAAAGGGAAAAAATTGGCACTGGTCTTTAGATGCTACTCATCTCATGGCTAATATTTGTGTTCTACTTATCATGGGCTACATACTGCCCACAGATACTGCTACGTCCGTCACATTATTAATTTAATTTTCTTGCATCCTGTAGAGTAGTACTACTATGCTCTTGTTTTACAGGTAAGGAAACTGGCATCAAGCAACTTGCCCAAGGTGATGTAAGGACCTATTTAGAAACTGTCCCTACTCCCCTTCCCCCAGGGGATTTACTTGGAGACAAGCCCCGGAAACCAGCTTCAGGTAACAAAGCCCAGATACAAAGGTGGGTCAGGCCAGGTGGAGACATCTGATCAGTGGGGGGATGCATACTGTCTCCCTGGTTACCAAGGAGTATGGGCCTCACACTTTGGGTGCCCAATCAAGGTGTAATAGGCTGGTTCAAATGTCCACTAGGGTAAATTGTAACTCAATTGGTCACCTAGCATCACTGTGGAGTTTCCTGTGTGTGTTACAATCTCATTGGCCACCTGTGCATGGCCAGGCCTGACCGCATGGCCTTTGCCCTTAAAAGCTAGTCTGTGAAACAGAGAAGGTTGCCCTCTCTTGTAAGAGGTGTGTCCCCGAATGTTCGGTTAGATTCTTTTTTTTTTTTTTTCATTTTTTTATTTATTTGTTTGACAGATAGAGATCACAGATAAGCAGAGAGAGAGAGAGGAGGAAGCAGGCACCCCGCTGAGCAGAGAGCCCAATGTGGGGCTCGATCCCAGGACCCTGGGACCACGCACGACCTGAGCTGAAGGCAGAGGCTTTAACCCACTGAGCCACCCAGGCGCCCCCAGTTAGATTCTTGATGCTTGGCGTGAAATAAAAGCTTTGCTTGACCTTCGCTTTGTATCAGTCTCGCTCCTTTAATCACGGACCCATTATTGGGGCATAACCGTGACAGGGCTAGGAAGCGGTGAATGCAGAACTGGAAAGTGAGCTACTCTGCCCCTAGTCCACGGTTTTAGTCACTATGCTCTGTGAAAGGTCAGGCCACTCACAGCGGCTCTTCCTAGAGAAACATTCCAGTTTCTAGCCTTCTTTCTCTGGTCTCAGTCTCTCGCTTTCCTCAGAGCCTCCCTCCTCAGGCCTCCAAGGTACATTTCCATCTCTCTTTTTATGGAACATTCAGTAACAAGAAATAGACCCTGCCAATTCATCTAACTTTAAACTCTGAAGAATTGTTATTATCTCACATAATAAAATGAGGCAGCCTCAGACTGGGTTGATTTCAGCAGCTCTGTTCTATCAGGAAAGCCCAGCGTCTTTCTGCTGTGCTCAACCTATGAGCCTCCTCATGGCCACAAAATGGCTGCTCAAGCCCCAGGCAGCATTTTCCTTCTCACAACAGTATCCAGAGACAGTCAAGGGGTTGTTCTTCCCTCTTCTTCTTCTTCCAATCAATGAGGAAAACCTTTGCCAGAAGCCCCAGCACACATTCTTTGTCAGAATTTCTTAGGCTGTGCATAAGCCAATCATGAAGGAAGGGGAACAAGAAAACAAGGTTGGTTTGGACCAACGATGCCACTTCCTTGGGAATAGAGACCACCTTCCCTGAAGAACATGCCCACATGGAAGACAGAAGGTAGCCAGGGGAGAAAAAAATAATAAAAGGAACTTCAGACACAAAAGAGGAAGAGAAAATGCTCACATGCCCCTTGCCTAGCCAAAACAATGTCACTCACAGCTTCCAAGACAGACCTCACCTTGGGGGACATCCTTCTGCCTCCCTAGGCACACTCTCCTGAAGACCAGCATTACTGATCAAAACCAGGACAGTCTAGCTCAGCATGAATGTGCATAAATAGGAGACTGGTAAAAAAGGAAGCTCTATGGGAAAGCTGGAACTTGAACCTAAATCTACCTCAATCACAGCGCTATTGGATTCCTCCTGTGGGCCAGGTACTGTCCTAGAAGCTCCTTTAGGGCCAGAACAAGGGTTAAGCCTGAGAATTTTTCCCTTTACAGTGTCCCTATGTCCCTATGACCTGTTCATCTCTCTGTGCATTTCTTCCACTACAAGTTGCACCTGCCTACCCTCCGCCACCTTTCCAGTCCTTCCAGCAGGGGTCTGCTCTTCTTTGAAATTCTCCTGAAGGGTTCCTGGCCCCATTGTGTGTTTCCATTCTGTCCTCAACCCATTAAGATTCTTTCCTTTCCGTGAAGAAAGGGTTCTGTGGGTGATAAATGTTATGCCCCAATAATGGGTCCGTGATTAAAGGAGTGAGACTGACATAAAGCGAAGGTAAAGCAAAGCTTTATTTTGCGCCAAGCATCAAGAATCTAACCAAACGTTCGGGGACACACCTCTTACAAGAGAGGGCGACCCTTCTCTGTTTCACAGACTAGCTTTTAAGGGCAAAGGCCATGCGGTCGGGCCTGGCCATGCACAGGTGGCCAATGAGATTGTAACACACACACAGGAAACTCCACAGTGATGCTAGGTGACCGACTGAGTTACAATTTACCCTAGTGGACATTTGACCCAGCCTATCACCTTGGTTGGGTTTGGCGCCCAATAGGCTCCCAAAGGGAGGGGCCCATACTCCTTGGTAACCAGGGAGACAGTATGCAAACCCCCCCACCCCCCCAACCCCCCCCACCCCCTCACCCCCCCACCCCCCGCATCCGGATGTCTCCACCTGGCCTGACCCACCCCTGTATTTGAGCTTCGTTACCTGAGGCTGGTTTCCGGGGCTTGTCTCCAAGTAAATCCCCTGGGGGAAAGGGAGCAGGGACAGTTTAACTTTAAGAAAGCCTCTTGCTAAATAGGTCCTTAGAATAAACAGATTCTTTCCCAACTCTTTCCATGACCAAGTTGTACATTCCTACCTCTTCCTCTTCTCTACCCAGTTTTCCCGTAAGTGATGTCCTGACCTAGAACTTTCTACTGTCCTTCCACTTTTGACATCCTGAGACCCTGAGAATACAGAGGAGATAGAGGTGTGTGTGTGTGTGCGCATGTGTGTGTGTGTGAGAGAGAGAGAGAGAGAGAGATTGGAGTAAAGGAGATTATAGTTATTCTTGGGGAACGTTGCCTTTCTCTGGGGAGAAAGGTGGCTGATCACTGAGGCTGCTGGATCTCATCAGACACTCAAGCTCTCTTAGCATGCTTCTGTGAATCTACAAAACTAATGAGCATTTGCATAGCTACCTTCCTGCTAATGGTGTTCCAGCTCAGGAGCCTTGATTGGCACCATATTCAAATGCAAATTTGGGTCTTTGTTTCTTACAAATACTCCCCCCACTCCCACTTTAAAACCCAAACCCTGGGAGACTGAGAGTTTCAGCTTGATTGCAAATCTAAAATGGGGCGTGGGGATTTTATTCCTCTAATTTCTACCCCAAATCTGCCTGCTCACCCCCATTTTCCCAGAGTCATGATCCCAGGGTCCTGGGATCAAGCCCCACATCAGGCTCTCTGCTCAGCGGAGAGCCTGCTTTCCCCTCTCTCTCTGCATGCCTCTCTGCCTACTTGTGATCTCTGTCAAATAAATAAATAAAATCTTTGAAAAAAAAAAACAAAAACAACAGAATTTACCTGAAAAATCATGAATGAGCAGCACCCAACCTAGCAGATAGAAAGTGGTCAAGAGACTGCAGAGGCAGAAGGGAGCAGGAACAACACAAAATGCAGACTGGCTATTGCAAGGTTACTTTTCTTGTAGGGAAGGGCAGGGGTCTGCCAGGCAGATGACCTAATGCATGCTGACCTGGCGATTCCTGATTGGCTGGTTTAAGGTTCCATTGCTGGGAGACCTGAAACTGTATTTCAGTGGAGTCTCATTTTGGCAATGTGGGCTTAGTATGGGTGACTCCATTTTATGTCTGTTGTCTTGTCTTCAACGCCATCAAGCCAACAAGTTCCCTTAACACACCTTGTTGAAAACGTATTCCAGAGAACAACAGTTCCCCTGCCTGTACTTCTCCTAAACAGTCAGGATCTAGCTCAGACATGGTAGGTATTTAAGGACTGCCCACTGAGCTAACACATTTACGTGCAGCACAATGGCTCATTTCTGCCACCATCTTCTATTCTTTCCATCTATTTCCCACATTCCCAAGATTACTCCGAGGTCACAGTGTCCAGTACAATAGCTGAACTACGGGTCAGGTTTAAGATGATTTTCCTCAGAGCTGGAGAGGTTGTTCAATTCAGCAGGCAATATGGACACCTGCTAGCAATCTGGCTAAGTGGCTCCTGGGGGAGGCTGCTTAAGTAACTTCCTCTCTCTCTTCCCCCACTGAGCTGGTGCGCTGGGACACGATGGCTCAGGTCTGAGAAAGCAGGCAGTACACACAGCACAGGACCGAAGGCACAGAAGTTGCCCCCACTTGTCCTGGATTTGAGACTAAGCTCTGCCCAACAGCAGCTGTGCAATCAAGTTCCCTAGCTTCTCCAAGCATTTGTTTCCTCATCAATAAAATGGGGGTGATAAGAGCACACAGTGGGAGGGGCGGCTGGGTGGCTCAGTCAGTTAAGCGTCTGCCTTCAGCCCCGGTCCTGATCTCAGGGCCCTGGGATCCAATCACGCATCGAGCCCCGCATTGCACTCCCTGCTCAGCAGATAGTCTGCTTCTCCTTCTGCCTCTCCTTCTGCTCCTCTCCCCTTCTCACACTTTCTCTGTCTCAAATAAAATAAATAAAATCTTAAAAACAAAACAAAACAAAACAAAACCGTGGGTTGTTTGCAAGATTGTTTCCATAATTCTCTTCCACCCCATATCCATACCTTCCAAACGCATCGGTTTTAGCCGCGTACCTTGCTTTTGACCAATGGGACATTAGCAAATGGGACACAGGGAGAGGCTGAAGATGTGTTCGCCCATTAGGGCTTGCTCTCTCCTGCTGCCGGGAATCTTCCCACCACCACGCCGAGCAAGGATGGGCTGGTGAGAAGTGTGTGGCTGTCACTCCGGCTGACACTGGACCAGATGCTATCGAAGACCAGCCAGCTCGAGCAGAGCCGGCCCAAATTAGAATAAATGCCCAGCTGTTCAAAGACACAAAATTCGGAGGAGTCAAGATGGCGGAGAAGTAGCAGGCTGAGACTACTTCAGTAGCAGGAGATCAGCTAGATAGCTTATCTAAAGATTGCAAACACCTGCAAATCCAATGGCACATTGAAGAGAAAAACAGCAATTCTAGAAACAGAAAAACAACCACTATCTGAAAGGTAGGACTGGCAGAGAAGTGAATCCAAAGAGATGGGAAGATAGACCCCGGGGGGAGGGGCCGGCTCCCAGCAAGCGGCGGAGCAACGGAGCACAAAATCAGGACTTTTAAAAGTCTGTTCCGCTGAGGGACATCGCTCCAGAGGCTAAACCGGGGTAAAGCCCACGTGGGGTCAGCGTGGCCGCAGGTCCCGCAGGGTCACAGAAGGGTCGGGGGTGTTTGAGTGTTGCAGAGCTTGCAGGTATTAGAACGGGGAAGCCGGCTACAGAGACAGAGCCGAGGAGTGAGCTCCCAGCTCGGTCACAGGCTTGGTGAGCTCGGAGCGGGGCTGGAGGTCAGGCAGACGGGAGTGACTGGGCGCTGTTCTCTGAGGGCGCACTGAGGAGTGGGCCCCGGGCTCTCGGCTCCTCCAGGCTGGAGACCAGGAGGCCGCCATTTGTATTCCCGTCCTCTGGAACTCTACGGAAAGCGCTCAGGGAACAAAAGCTCCCCAAAGCGAACCCGAGCGGATTTCTCAGGCCCTGGTAAGGGCGGTGCAATTCCGCCTGGGGCAAAGACACTTGAGAATCACTACACCAGGCCCCTCCCCCAGAAGATCAACAAGAAATCCAGCCAAGACCAAGTTCACCTACCAAGGAGTGTGGTTTCAATACCAAGGAGAGCAGCAGAATTCCAGAGGAGGAGAAAGCAAAGCACGGAACTCATGCTTTTCTCCCCATGATTCTTTAGTCTTGCAGTTAATTTAATTTTTTTTCTTTTTCAAATTTTTTTCTCTTTTGCTAAATTTTTTTAACTTTTACGCTTTTCTTTTTTAACGTTTTTAACTAGTTTATCGAATATATATATATTATATTTTTCTTTATTCGTCTTCTTTTTTTAATTGTTTCTTTTCTTCGCTTTTCTGAACCTCTTTTTACCCCCTTTTCCCCCCTCACAATTTGGGATCTCTTCTTATTTGGTTAAAGCATATTTTCCTAGGGTTGTTGCCACCCTTTTAGTATTTTACTTGCTCCTTCATATACTCTTATCTGGACAAAATGACAAGGCCGAAAAATTCACCACAAAAAAAAGAACAAGAGGCAGTACCAAGGCTAGGGACCCAATCAATACAGACATTGGTAATATGTCAAATCTAAAGTTCAGAATGACGATTCTCAAGGTTCTAGCTGGGCTCGAAAAAGGCATGGAAGATATTAGAGAAACCCTCTCGGGAGATATAAAAGCCCTTTCTGGAGAAATAAAAGAACTAAAATCTAACCAAGTTGAAATCAAAAAAGCTATTAACGAGATGCAATCAAAAATGGAGGCTCTCACTGCTAGGATAAATGAGGCAGAAGAAAGAGTTAGCGATATAGAAGACCAAATGACAGAAAATAAAGAAGCTGTGCAAAAGAGGGACAAACAGTGACTGGATCACAAGGGGAGAATTTGAGAGATAAGTGACACCATAAGACGAAACAACATTAGAATAATTGGGATTCCAGAAAAAGAAGAAAGAGAGGGGAGCAGAAGGTATACTGGAGAGAATTATTGGAGAGAATCTCCCCAATATGGCAAAGGGAACAAGCATCAAAATCCAGGAGGTGCAGAGAATGCCCCTCAAAATCAATAAGAATAGGCCCACACCCCATCATCTAATAGTAAAATTTGCAAGTCTTAGTGAAAAAGAGAAAATCCTGAAAGCAGCCCAGGAAAAGAAGTCTGTAACATACAATGGTAAAAATATTAGATTGGCAGCAGACTTATCCACAGACACCTGGCAGGCCAGAAAGAGCTGGCATGATATATTCAGAGCACTAAATGAGAAAAATATGCAGCCAAGAATACTATATCCAGCTAGGCTATCATTGAAAATAGAAGGAGAGATTAAAAGCTTCCAGGACAAACAAAAACTGAAAGAATTTGCAAACACCAAACCAGCTCTACAGGAAATAGTGAAAGGGGTCCTCTAAGCAAAGAGAGAGCCTAAAAGTAGTAGATCAGAAAGGAACAGAGACAATATCCAGTAACAGTCACCTTACAGGCAATACAATGGCACTAAATTCATATCTCTCAATACTTACCCTGAATGTTAATGGGCTAAATGCCCCAATCAAAAGACACAGGGTATCAGAATGGATAAAAAAACAAAACCCATCTATATGTTGCCTACAAGAAACTCATTTTCAACCTGAAGACACCTCCAGATTTAAAGTGACGGGGTGGAAAAGAATTTACCATGCTAATGGACATCAGAAGAAAGCAGGAGTGGCAATCCTTATATCAGATCAATTAGATTTTAAGCCAAAGACTATAATAAGAGATGAGGAAGGACACTTTATCATACTTAAAGGGTCTGTCCAGCAAGAAGATCTAACAATTTTAAATGTCTATACCCCCAACGTGGGAGCAGCCAACTATATAAACCAATTAATAACAAATCAAAGAAACACATCAACAATAATACAACACTCCCCTCACTAAAATGCACAGATCATCCAAGCAAAAGATCAACAAGGAAATAAAGGCCTTAAGTGACACACTGGACCAGATGGACATCACAGATATATTCAGAGCATTTCATCCCAAAGCAACAGAATACACATTCTTCTCTAGTGCACATGGAACGTTATCCAGAATAGATCACATCCTTGATCCTAAATCAGGTCTCAACCAGTATCAAAAGATTGGGATCATTCCTTGCATATTTTCAGACAACAATGCTCTGAAGCTAGAACTCAACCACAAGAGGAAGTTTGGAAAGAACCCAAATACATGGAGACTAAACAGCATCCTTCTAAAAAATAAATGGGTCAACCAGGAAATTAAAGAAGAATTGGAAAAATTCATGGAAACAAATGATAATGAAAACACAACGGTTCAAAATCTGTGGGACACAACAAAGGCAGTCCTGAGACGAAAATATAGAGTGGTACAAGCCTTTCTCAAGAAATAATAAAGGTCTCAGGTACACAACCTAACCCTACACCTAAAGGAGCTGGAGAAAGAACAAGAAAGAAACCCTAAACCCAGCAGGAGAAGAGAAATCATAAAGATCAGAGCAGAAATCAATGAAATAGAAACCAAAAAAGCAATAGAAAAAATCAACGAAACTAGGAGCTGGTTCTTTGAAAGAATTAATAACATTGATAAACCCGTGGCCAGACTTATCCAAAAGAAAAGAGAAAGGACCCAAATAAATAAAATCATGAACGAAAGAAGAGAGATCACAACTAACACCAAAGAAATACAGACAGTTAAAAGAACATACTATGAGCAACTTTATGCCAACAAATTGGACAATCTGGAAGAAATGGATGCATTCCTAGAAACATATAAATTACCACAACTGAACCAGGAAGAAATTGAAAGCCTGAACAGACCCATAACCAGTAAGGAGATTGAAACAGTCATCAAAAATCTCCAAACAAACAAAAGCCCAGGGCCAGACGGCTTCCCGGGGGAATTCTACCAAACATTTAAAGAAGAACTAACTCCTATTCTCCTGAAACTGTTCCAAAAAATAGAAATGGAAGGAAAACTTCTAAACTCATTTTATGAGGCCAGCATCACTTTGATCCCAAATCCAGACAAGAATCCCATCAAAAAAGAGAACTACAGACCAATATCCTTGATGAACACAGATGCAAAAATTCTCACCAAAATACTAGCCAATAGGATTCAACAGCACATTAAAAGGATTATTCACCACGACCAAGTGGGATTTTATTCCAGGGCTGCAAGGTTGGTTCAACATCCGCAAATCAATCAATGTGATACAACACATCAATCAAAGAAAGAACAAGAACCATATAATTCTCTCAATAGATGCTGAAAAAGCATTTGACAAAGTACAGCATCCCTTCCTGATCAAAACTCTTCAAAGTGCAGGGATAGAGGGCACATACCTCAATATCATCAAAGCCATCTATGAAAAACCCACCACCAATATCATTCTCAATGGAGAAAAACTGAAAGCCTTTCCACTAAGGTCAGGAACACGGCAGGGATGTCCATTATCACCACTGCTATTCAACATAGTACTAGAAGTCCTAGCCTCAGCAATCAGACAACAAAAGGAAATTAAAGGCATCCAAATCAGCAAAGAAGAGGTCAAACTATCACTCTTGGCAGATGATATGATACTATATAAGGAAAACCCAAAAGACTCCACTCCAAAACTGTTAGAACTTGTACAGGAATTCAGTAAACTGTCAGGACATAAAATCAATGCACAGAAATCAGTTGCATTTCTCTACACCAACAACAAGGCAGAAGAGAGAGAAATTAAGGAGTCAATCCCATTTACAATTGCACCCAAAACCATAAGATACCTAGGAATAAACCTAACCAAAGAGGCTAAGAATCTATACTCAGAAAACTATAAAGTACTCATGAAAGAAATTGAGGAAGACACAAAGAAATGGAAAAATGTTCCATGCTCCTGGATTGGAAGAATAAATATTGTGAAAATGTCTATGCTACCTAAAGCAATCTACACATTTAATGCAATTCCTATCAAAGTACCATCCATCTTTTTCAAGGAAATGGAACAAATAATCCTAAAATTTATATGGAAACAGAAAAGACCTCGAATAGCCAAAGAAATATTGAAAAAGAAAGCCAAAGTTGGTGGCATCACAATTCCGGACTTCAAGCTCTATTACAAAGCTGTCATCATCAAGACAGCATGGTACTGGCACAAAAACAGACACATAGATCAATGGAACAGAATAGACAGCCCAGAAATAGACCCTCAACTCTATGGTCAATGAATCTTCGACAAAGCAGGAAAGAATGTCCAATGGAAAAAAGACAGCCTCTTCAATAAATGGTGTTGGGAAAATTGGACGGCCACATGCAGAAAAATGAAATTGGACCATTTCCTTACACCACACACAAAAATAGACTCAAAATGGATGAAGGACCTCAGTGTGAGAAAGGAATCCATCAAAATTCTTGAGGAGAACACAGGCAGCAACCTCTTCAACCTCTGCCACAGCAACATCTTCCTAGGAACATTGCCAAAAGCAAGGGCAAAAATGAACTATTGGGATTTTATCAGATAAAAAGCTTTTGCACAGCAAAGGAAACAGTTAACAAAACCAAAAGACAGCTGACAGAGTGGGAGAAGATATTTGCAAACGACATATCAGATAAAGGGCTAGTGTCCAAAATCTATAAAGAACTTAGCAAACTCAACACCCAAAGAACAATAATTCAATCAGGAAATGGGCAGAGGACATGAACAGACATTTCTCCAAAGACATCCAGATGGCCAACAGACACATAAAAAAGTGCTCCATATCACTCGGCATCAGGGAAATACAAATCAAAACCACAATGAGATACCACCTCACACCAGTCAGAATGGCTAAAATTAACAAGTCAGGAAATGACAGATGCTGGCGAGGATGCGGAGAAAGGGGAACCCTCCTACACTGTTGGTGGGAATGCAAGCTGGTGCAGCCACTCTGGAAAACAGCATGGAGGTTCCTCAAAATGTTGAAAATAGAACTACCCTATGACCCAGCAATTGCACTACTGGGTATTTACCCTAAAGATACAAATGTAGTTATCCGAAGGGGCACGTGCACCCGAATGTTTATAGCAGCAATGTCCACAATAGCCAAAGTATGGAAAGAACCTAGACGTCCATCAACAGATGAATGGATCAAGAAGACATTGTATATATACACAATGGAATACTATGCAGCCATCAAAAGAAATGAAATCTTGCCATTTGTGATGACGTGGATGGAACTAGAGCGTATCATGCTTAGCGAAATAAGTCAAGCGGAGAAAGACAACTATCTTATGATCTCCCTGATATGAGGAAGTGGAGATGCAGCATGGGGGGTTAAGGGAGTAGCAGAAGAATGAATGAAACAAGAGGGATTGGGAGGGAGACAAACCATAAGTGACTCTTAATCTCACAGAACAAACAGAGGGTTGCTGGGGGGAGGGGGGTTGGGAGAAGGGGGGTGGGGTTATGGACATTGGGGAGGGTATGTGCTATGGTAAGTGCTGTGAAGTGTGTAAACCTGGCGATTCACATACCTGTACCCCTGGGGATAAAAATATATGTTTATAAAAAATAAAAAATTTTTAAAAACAAACAAAATTCAGGAGCAAATTCTAATCTTATTGGCTTTTTTTTTGGTGATCCAGGAATCAGGTAACGTGCCATCTAGCAGATAGAATGGAGCTCTGAGTAGCTGTACAAAATGAAGACTTTTTTTTTTTTTAAGATTTTATTTTTATTTATTTGACAGAGAGAGAGATCACAAGCAGGCAGAGAGACAGACAGAGATGAGGAGAGCCAGGCTCCCTGCTGAGCAGAGAGCCCGATATGGGACTTGATCCTGGACCCCTGGCATCATGACCTGAGCCGAAGGCAGAGGCTTAACCCACTGAGCCACCCAGGCGCCCCCAAAATGAAGACTTTTATAGGCAGCAGGGAACAAGGCCAAGGAAGTTATGTGCACACAAAGTAGACTGGTTGTAGCAAGGTCACTTTGTAGGGGAGGGCGGGAGTCTCTCAGAGAGCTTTCCTAATTAGTGCGAACCAGAGACTCCATTTGGGGCCTGTTGTCTTATTTTTAACACAATAAAACCACAGAACTGTGAGAAATAACAAATGTATGTTGCTTTAAGACACTACATTTCTGGGGGCGCCTGGGTGGCTCAGTGGGTTAAAGCCTCTGCCCCAGGGTCCTGGGATTGAGCTCTGCATCGTCCAGCTCTCTGCTCAGCGGGGAGCCTGCTTCCCTTCCTCTCTCTCTGCCTGCCTCTCTGCCTACTTGTGATCTTTGTCAAATAAATACAATCTTAAAAAAGAAAAAAGAAAAAAGACCCTACATCCCGGGGCACTTGGGTGGTTCAGTTGGTTAAGTGTCTGACTCCTGATTTTGGCTCAGGTCATGATCTCAGGGTTGTGAGATGGAGTCCAGCATGGGCTCCCCACTCAGCAGGAAGTCTGCTAGATAGTCTCTCTCTCTCCTTCTCCCTCTGCCCCTCCCCATCCCACTCTCTCTCTTTTTCTCTCTCTCAAATAAATAAATAAATCTTTTTTTTTTTTTTAAGACACTATATTTTGGGGACGTTTGTCACACAACAAAAGCTTAATTGATACACATGGTCTCGCTCCCAGTAATATATGAGCCTTAAATGCATATGCATGTAAAATGCTTCCATCCAGGCCTGACACATAATAAGCTTTTTTTTTTTTTTTTTAATTTTTTAAGATTTTATTTAGAGAACCCAATGCGGGGCTTGATCCCAGGACCTTGAGATCAAGACCTGAGCCGAAGGCAGAGGCTTAATCCCTGAACCACCCAGGCGCCCCCATAACAAGCATTTAATCAACATTAGTTCCATCATTTGATCTGTCAACCAGGATACGGGGAAGCTCCTGAGGCAATCTCCGTTGGAACAGAGAGGTCAGGGAAGGGAAGTCTGCTTTATTTCGCCAATGCATGGGGTCACACCTGCTTCTCACCTACCGTGGGGCTCTTCCAGGCCCTGCAAAAGCACCGCCAGTCACTGCCGATCGTCACGGACTGTGAGTGCTTCGTTCCAAGGCCATCGGTGCAAGCCCTTTCACCCCAGCGCGGCCAGTGGAAACCCCTCACTGCCTATCCCCCAGCCAACAAGAAACTCCCAGACGGTCTGACAAGAGCCCTTCCCCACTCATTAGTCACGGGTCTGGGGAAAATCTTGGCGGAGTGGATTCACATCTGGAACATTCCTTCTTATGCCCAAATGTCAATGCCTCCGAGCCTCCTCCATGCACCCTATTCCTGTGTCCAAAGAGCACCTCATAGGTTTTCCACGGCTGTCTGAGAACACCGAAGTCCCCTTTCTCCTTGGCCTTGGAGCGAGGCACAGGATGCCGCAGAAAGGAAGGCTGTCTGAGAGCGACCCCCGTGGGGCTGTCTGCACGGGTAGTGAGGTACCAGCCCCAGGTCCTCACAGAGCTGCCTGGAGAGGCGGCACCTGTCCATCGTGCAACCCTGCTTGTTTTCCCGACAACCCCAAGGGCTCTCATAAAAGCAGTTCTGCGTATTCCTGAAGCCAAACACTGGACACAAGCCCTGCGTCCTTCTGCAGTGGAATGGGCTACAACAACAACAAGTGTGGCTGATCCACACAATGGGAGGGAAGGCCAGAGAACAGTGAGAATGCCCAAACCCCCCACCCCTGCCGCAATGACGTGCGTGAATGTCACTCAAGTTAAGTGAAAGAAAATGGTCCCTCTAAAACGTATTTTGAATAATTCTACATAAAGCTGAAAACCAGGCAAAAGCCAATGGCATGGTCTGGCGATGTGCTTTAAGGGGACACACACAGGAAGAAGAGCAATGGAGAGGTTACCAAAAACTCAAGAACATGGTTTGCTTTGCTGGGGAGGGGTGGGGCGGGGAGGGAAGGGTTTTGAAGGTGAGGAAGCACTGGGGGGCTCCTGGGGGGCTGGTCACGTGGTAGCTCTTCACCCGGGTGGTGGTTACTTAGGTGGGTGTTTGCTTTCTGGCAATTTCCTTGTGCAGTCTACTTGCTTTATGCATTTTTCTCACCTAACCAAAAAAGTTTTAAAAAGCAAAAACAAAACCAGGGGTGCCTGGGTGGCTCAGTGGGTTAATCAACTGCCTTCAGCTTGGGTCATGATCTCAGGGTCCTGGGATCGAGCCCCGCATCGGGCTCTCTGTTCAGCGGGGAGCCTGCTTCCTCCTCTCTCTCTCTGCTTGTCTCTCTGCCTACTTGTGATCTCTCTGTCTCGCTGTCAAATAAATAAATACCCAATACCCCCTTCCCATGCCAGCTATATAACAACAGCCCATGATCATCCACAGATGCAAACGGATATTGGCAATAGTGGTGACGGGGGTAGAGGTAGATGGTGTTTATTTCAGCAATAATATCTGAGTTCTTTTTTAGGCAATCAGGACGCCAGTGGTAGTAGTGGCAGCAGTAATGCTTGGACGGGTCGTCTTCTGCATGGATACTGACCCTGACTGGAATGAGGCCAGAATTTACTAGTACATCCTACTTTGACTTCTGGTAATGATTGGTTCCTGTTCAGTTTTAACTCTGCACACATTTCAGTAACACATGAGGGTTTGCAAGTCTGAAGAAGGAAGATATAGCCTGTGATCCATCAACCAGAGCCCCAAAGAACACCAGCCTTTAGGGAAGGGGCAGAAGAGAGAGGATCCCAAAGGAAACAAAAAGCAGCAGCCAGAAAGGGGTCCCCAGGAAGCCTAGGAGGAGTGAAGTTTTAACAACTTGGGTCATGTTCTCATGCTGCCTAATCGTACAAGATACAGATGGAATCAGCCCCATTCCCAGAGCTGTGGGAATCCACCTTAATCCACCATTTTCTATAAATCATGCACATATGTAGTAAACATCCATTAGTCTGTATTGCATTTTGAAAAAGACTTCCAGAAGGATGAACGCAAAACTATTCACGGTGGTCATGTTCAGGGAGCAGGATGAGTGGAGGGAAGGAAGGGCTCTCACGTTTTCCTATACATGCTTCTGAATTGTTTTCCGTTTTTACAAGAAGCATTAACGCAGCTGAGATTTTCAATGAAGAAAATAAGTTAAAATAGCTATATGCTAACTCACACTAGCATAATGTTGGAAGAAGGGACCAGTAGCCCCTGACAACGGAAGGAGGAAAGAAGGAGCTGGGCATTGCTGATGGCAGATGGAGGGTCCCATGGGCTGAAGACACAGAACGGATTGAGAGTCATGAAGAACAGACAGTGGAGGTGACTCGTCCGAGTAACTGCTCAGGAGGGGTGGTCTTCACGCGGGTGGAAGTACGATACCAAGAGCGGTGCCCCACCAAGAATTTTTAAGAGGGGGGCGCCAGGGGGGCTCAGTGGGTTAAGCCTCTGCCTTGGGCTCAGGTCATGATCTCAGGGTCCTGGGATGGAGCCCCACATGGGGCTCTCTGCTGGGGGTGGGGGGGCCTGCTTCCTCCTCTCTCTCTGACTGCCTCTCTGCCTACTTGTGATCTCTCTCTCTCTCTCTGTCAAATAAATAAATAAATAAATAAAATCTTAAAAAAAAATAAAAAAGAAATCTACATAGTGCCCTTTTCATCACCTCTTAACAAGCATCCATTGTATCTTTTATTTTGGTTCTCAGTCTTTGCTAGCTCCAGTGTCAAAAAGGACTTCACAGTGACACAGGTAACGCTGCATATCAATTGCTTGCTTCCTGGGGTTCTTAAGAGTAAGATTGTAACTTTCATCTTTGCATCCCAGCAGGTCATTGGACCTAGAATTAATGAATAAAAGTGCCGTGGCACTGTTGTTTCCTTTATATTAAAATAAGACAAAGAGTTAAGCATTTTCCCCAGAGATGTAAGTACAGTAAAGTTCTGTGAACACGTGACCCATACTACTGCAAATTCAGGTATGACATGATTGCCGCTTGGCTCCCATCATCACAGAAGGTTAATCCAAGTTACCTCATTAACTCTGCAATATGCAAGCCCGCGTTTTATACAATGGAATTGTTGGACCCACTCAGGGCAGTGTGGAGTGTTTATGCGGTGGCTCGACTTCCTAGTCTGAGATGCGTCCACTAGGGGGTGTCTCTAGATCCGTGAGTGGGATCTCCCAGAATGAGCACAAAAGGGAGAGAATGGGAATTATGTTCACCTTGAAAATAAAACTGTCAGTTATTTGGGGGCGCCTGGGTGGCTCAGTGGGTTAAGCCTCTGCCTTCAGCTCAGGTCATGGTCTCAGGGTCCTGGGATCGAGCCTCATATCTGGCTCTCTGCTCTCTGCTCTGCAGGGAGCCTGCTTCCTCCTCTCTCTCTCTCTCTGCCTGCCTCTCTGCCTGCTTGTTATCTCTGTCTGTCAAATAAATAAATAAAATCTTTTAAAAAATAAAATAAAATAAATTCCAATGGAGAAAAGCAAGAATTTTTCTCATTGACTGACTCCCAGGGGTGGTCCATTTCTTGTAGGAGATGCAGTATGCACCTTTTCCCTGTTGGGGCCTGAAGCGGACCATTCTTTTCTTTTTTTTTTTTTTAAGATTTTATTTATTTATTTGACAGAGAGAGAGATCACAAGTAGGCAGAGAGGCAGGCAGAGAGAGGAGGAAGCAGGCTCCCTGCTGAGCAGAGAGCCCGATGCGGGGCTCGTTCCCAGGACCCTGGGATCATGACCTGAGCGGAAGGCAGAGGCTTTAACCCACTGAGCCACCCAGGTGCCCCTGAAGTGGACCATTCTTAAGGGCATATTCTTCTACTGGGGTCTTCCACTGACCATTCTACCTGTAGTCGGCATTAAGTGGTATGGGTGGCTCCCCTTTCTACAGCCTCTTGACTATAACAAGTTTTTCCTTTATTAATTTTTACAGTGTCTTCGTCACGTCAGCCCGCGCTCGATGAGCCCAAGCTACCTGCTACCATGTAAATACAGTTTGATTGGAACACATCAGTGCTCGTTCATTTACATTGTATCTGAGGTGACTTTGCACCACAGCGGCACAGCTGAGTAGCTGTGGTAGAAACTTTACAGCCCACACAGCCAAAAATATTTACTATCTCTTTCTTTTCAGATAAAGCTTGCCGACTCCTGCTCTAGACCCTCCTCCAGAAATGGTCTAGAATACTGACCCGACCAAGATGGAGTGACATCAGCAGGATAGGGCAGTTTCTTAGCATAACTGTGTGAGGTAGGTGCTATTATCACCCCCACTTCACAGATGAGGAAACTGAGTCCTAAAGAGATTAAATAGATTTCCTAGAGTCACTAGAGTCACAGAGGTGAACCCAGGGAGTCTGGTTCTCGAATCCACAGGCTTAATTGCCACCTACAGTGCCTCCTAAAAGTTCTCAGAAAGGGAAAACAAACCCCAAAATAGCCACAGCTGCCAGAGGGGAGGAGGGGGCCAGGATGGGCAAAATGGGTGAAGAGGCGGGGGAGGTCCAGGCTTCCCGGGAAGGTACACCATAGGGAAGATCGTCAATGGTTTCAAAATAATGTACAGTTGACAGAGAGCAGCTACGTTTATGAGCACAGGATAACCCAGAGACCTGCTGAGTAACTATGTTGTACACCTGAAACTAATGTAACTTTGTATGTCATTTATACTTTAATAATAATAAATTAAAAAGTGCTCGGAACTGTGTTTGGCACACGTTAATCGTAATATAAGTGTTTGATAAATATTATAAACTTCCCAAGGGACACTGAACCAGTAAGTGGTAAAATGGAATTTGAACCATCACAGCCTGGGTTCTAGAAATTTACTACCATGAAACCCATGGTAGTAAAAAAATGTTTTGGGCGCCTGGGTGGCTCAGTGGGTTAGGCCGCTGCCTTCGGCTCAGGTCATGATCTCGGGGTCCTGGGATGAAGTCCCGCATTGGGCTCTCTGCTCAGCGGGGAGCCTGCTTCCTCCTCTCTCCCTGCCTGCCTCTCTGCCTACTTGTGATCTCTGTCTGTCAAATAAATAAATAAAATCTTTAAAAAAAAAATGTTTTTAAAGGTGTCCTCTGGAAAGCAAAAGTCTCCCACCCCCTTCCCTGACCTCCATTCCCACTGCTCAGAAGTCATCAGCATCAACGGTTTCTCGGGGGTTCTCCATCAAAGTAAATACATGTATCCCTTGTCATTTTTCAAATGGCTATTTTTAGAGGTTCAAAAAAAAAATAATAACGCAATGTCCAGTCCGTACCAGACTCTCCATTATGAGTGTGAGGTGTCTATCTAGAGAACTCAACAATGTTTCCACATGCACTGAAGGACTTATGTTCTCAGCTGTGGGACAGAAACCAGTATAATGCTTGGTACCCTGAGAACTGAAATCAACCTCTTCAATGTTATCACTTTTCACTGATGTCCAAAGCATAATGCTTAAAATGTCCAAACTTAGGAGACTGCACAAAAAATACAAATGCTTATTTTATATTACTGACACAATGGTGATTAGGGATAATTGGACCCAAAGCAGGTTTAGAAAACATTTTTTTAATCCACTGGATTTACATGCTAGGAATAAACTAGTTTTAGGCACTCCTTCGATGTGTGCCTTCGAGGAGGATGGGAATTGAAAGGCGGACTTTGGAAACTCAAGGGAAATATATATATATAATTGACATAGTATCAAAATGAAACTGTATTCAGCTTCTAGTAAGAGATCCAATTACCATGGATTAAACAATTTAGGGTTTATTCTCAGACCTAAAAGGCTAGAGCTGGTATGGCACCTCCACAAAGTTATTTGGGATTCAAGCACCTTCTCTGATTCTTGGCAGGAAACTTCAAACCTCAAGGTGAAGGTTGTTCAAGTTCACATTATGGCTATGGCGCTCGTACCCTAAGCAAGCAGACGAGGAAGAGACGAGTGGGATGTTCTCTCCCCCTGAATATTCCTCTATAAAGAGCTTTAAAGACCTGCTTATATAGCTCATTGGCCATCCTTAACTGCAAAGGAAACTTAGCTAAGCGCTCTGCTACTCCAAATAAAATCAGCATTCTATAATTAAAGAAAGGGAAAATGGATGGGCAATAAGAGACATCTAGCTGTCTCTGCCACAGGCTCTCTCTCCAAGAAAAGATACCCTTTGCACAAAACTCTTTATTTTCCAAATGTATTTCCTCCCTAGGATCTCTGAGCTTTAGAAACGGCACCATCCTCCAACCGGATGCTCAAGCCAAAAACCCATGAGCCACCTTAGAATCTCCTTTTACCTTATTACCTCCCATTCAAACCTTGAGCATGTTTTGTGGACTGTACCCTCAAAATGGGTCCCATGCCTTTCTCCTTGTTTTATTTTTAAGTAACCCCTACACTGAACGTGGGACACGAGCTCATGACCCTGAGATGAAGAGCTGCACGTCCTACCAACTGAGACAGAGTTACCCGATCCCAATCATTTCTCAACTTAACCTCTATTGTCCCCTTCCTAGTCTAAGCCACCCCACTGCCTACCTGGTCTTCCTACTTCCACTCTTTTTCTTCTTTTTCTTAATGACATGTCCCTTCGAGTCCCCAGACCGGGGAAATCATCAGCTCTAGAGAAGACCTGGGAAGCTGCATTTTTCATAAAACTTGGGGTAATTCATCATCATCATTATCATAACTGTGATGGTGGTAAAATACACATAACAGTTTATTGGCCATTTTAACCACTTTAACGTTGACAATTCAATGGCCTTAGATGCATTTGCAATGTTGTGTAACCACCACTAACTAGCTACAGAACTTTTCTCATCGTGGAATGACAGCATGGAAATGGAAACCTCATATCGATGAAGCAGTCCAAGCCAATTCCCTAGAGGCACCTGGGTGCCTCAGTCTAAGTGTTTGCCTTCAGCTCAGGTCATAGTCTGTGGGTTCTGGGATCAAGACCCGAGTCGGGCTCCCTGCTCCGTGGGGAGTCAGCTTCTCCCTCTGCTCCTCCCCATGCTCCTGCTCTGTCTCAATGGGATAAATAAAATCTTTAAAAAAAAAAAAGACAGAAAAACAAACAAACAAACATTCCCTCCTGCCTCCAGCCATGACTCTGCTTCCCTGTCCCGATGCATTTACCTATTCCAGAAGGAATTATATAATCTCTAGCCTTTTCAGGATGGCTCCTTTCACTCAGCTTTGTGTCTTCAAGGTTGTCCCTGTTGTGGCCTGTTTCCACACTTCTCACCTTTGAAGCTGGGAGACTAGAAGGGGGAGCTTTCACACCGTACCACAAACCATCAGCCACAGGAAGGAGCGTCAATTACAGACCCCAAAAGCAGAACTTTCATCAGCTACAGTCCCCAACAGGAAAAGATGGACAGTGCATCTCCTGTGAGACATCAACCACCCCTGCGACGTAGTGAGTGAGGAAATGCCACCACCCTGACCTCCCGCTTTTCTCCAAGCGACCTCCCGAGAGCACAATCCCACCCAGCTTCCTCTGTAAAAATAACATTCTTCGGCTCCTCTGTGCGTTGGACTGGTCTACGTTTTTGGCCAGAGCTTGCTTGTCCTGAATTGTAATTCCCTCCTATTCCCGAATAAACCCATTTTTGCTGATAAAATAAACTTTCAGTATTTGAAGATCTATTTGTTTATTTAAGTAATCCCCCCACACCCAACCTGGGGCTTGAACTCACAACCCTGAGATCAAGAGTCACAGGCTCTACAGACTGAGCCAGCCAGGCACCATCTATAAATTTTTATTTTTAAGGTCAATATTACCTAGGGTTGGAACTGCTGGGTCATATGGCAATTCTGCTTAAGTACTAAGGAACTGTCAAACCCCACTTCTACTCCGCTCCCTCCTAATCCATTCTCCACACAGCAACCAAAGTGACAAATTTAAATTTTACAAAATGTCATAAATTGCCCGCCTTTAAAACTCTCCGATGCCTTCCTGTGCTTCCTAGAATAAAACCCAAAATGTATACTGACCTATGTAATAAAGTCTCCACCTCTTTCAATATCTCTTTTAACTCTCTCCTCACTTACTGAATACTTTCTGTTCCCACCTCAGGCCCTTTGTACTTGCTATTCTTTCTGGCTGGAATGTTTTTCCTGCTGACCACTGCATGGCAGACTTGATCTCAGCCTTCAGGTCCCACCTCAAATAGCACCTCCTTCAACAACCGTCTTATCTAAACTGGCCGCACCCCAGTCTCAGTCACTGCCTATAAAGTCACCCTGCTTTTACTTCTTTCGGCACTCAATCTGTATTTGAACTTCACTTTTTGTGTGTATTTACTTTCGGTATTGTCTTCCAGAAGAGGAGCTCTATGACAGTGGGCTTGGTTATATCTGCTTGGCTTATCAGTGTTAATGAATATTAATAGTTAATGAAGTAATCATTTGAGATGGAGTCTGAAAATACTGCTCAGGGTCAGGAGAGAGACTGGTAGGGGTTTCGGTATCCCACAACTTGTGCTGGGAAGGGACAAGCAGGTCTCTTAAGTACTGTAGGGAAGGACGGCTTTTCCTTTCTTCATTTCTAAGTTCTTTGGTCTAATATTAAGTTGATATAAAATAGATTAATAGGAGAAAAACAAATGTAATTTTATACGGCCAAGAGATCATGTGATAATATGAGACTCAAAGAAATAACCAAAACAGGCAGTGTGGTTCTTTTCAGACAAAGAAACAATAGGTTTTGTTGACTTACACTACGCAAAGTGGTTTGGGCTTGGGGTAAGCCAATTAATGAAGAAATAATAAGAATGTTTCTACTGGGGCGCCTGGGTGGCTCAGTTGGTTGGACGACTGCCTTCAGCTCAGGTCATGATCCTGGAGTCCCGGGATGGAGTCCCGCATCGGGCTCCCAGCTCCATGGGAGTCTGCTTCTCCCTCTGACCTTCTCCTCGCTCATGCTCTCTCTCACTGTCTTTCTCTCAAATAAATAAATAAAATCTTTAAAAAAAAAAAAAAAAAGAATGTTTCTACTGCCTTGTCGCCCTGTGTCTGGCGATAAGGACGCCTCTCTCCTCCAGGTACAGGGCAGGGAATACCCTCCTGCTCTCCGGGGATAGAGGAAGACCCGGGTGTCCTTCTGGCACCAGCTGTTTCTTAAATAACTTCAATTCAAAATAATTAATATGCCCAAGTGGCATATTTGGGGGCAGCCTGTCCTGAACCTTATCGATATCAAATGAGTATACCCTGAGGGAGAATTAGGAGATTTCACACATAAAATTGGAAGAAAATCAAGGAGGATGTTTAATGCAAAGAGATGCCTATGTGACTGGAAACCAACAATTTCTCAACAGACTAACCGGCTTAATGATTTAAGGGCAAGAACCATGGATTTCATGATTTACTAGATACATGATCTTGAGAATAGGACTTCACATCCATAACACAGAGTTAATAAAAATACCTAACTCATAGGTTTAGCGTAAGAATTAAATGACATGGGGCGCTTAGGTGGCTCAGTGTGTTAGGCCTCTGCCTTCGGTTCGGGTCATGGTCTCGGGGTCCTGGGGTCGAGCCCCACATCGGGCTCTCTGCTCTGCGGGGAGCCTGCTTCCTCCTCTCTCTCTCTTTCTGCCTGCCTCTCTGCATGCTTGTGATCCTGTCTGTCAAATAAATAAATAAAATATCTAAAAAAAAAAAAAAAGAATTAAATGACATCATGCTTGTGGAGGGCTTCGTCCAATGAGCAGTAACTGTAACTATTATGACTCTATACTTACAATTTAGTAAAGTATATATATATAACATTTCAAATAGTGTAGTTTAGAGCAATGCTATTAGAAAGCTTTGGTCATCACTGAAAGAGAAATTTCAAGTGGTACCTAGGTGGCTCTGTCCATTAAGTGTTTGGCTCTTTTTTTTTTTTTTTAATTTTTATTTCTTCAGTGTTCCAAGATTCATTGTTTATGCACCACACCCAGTGCTCCATGCAATACGTGCCCTCCTTAATACCCACCACCAGGCTCTCCCCAAACCCCACTCTTCTCCCCTCCCCAACCTTCGGTTTGTTTCTCAGAGTCCACAGTCTCTCATGGTTCATCTCTCCCTCCGATTTACGTCAACTCACTTCTCCTGTCCTTCACCCAATGTCCTCCGTGTTATTCCTTATGCTCCACAAGTAAGTGAAACCATATGATAATTGTCTCTCTCTGCTTGACTTATTTCACTCAGCATAATCTCCTCCAGTCCCAACCATGTTGATACAAACGTTGGGTGTTCATCATTTCTGATGGAAGCATAATACTCATTGTATATATGGACCATGCCTTCTTTATCCATTTGTCTGTTGAAGGGCATCTTGGCTCTTCCCACAGTTTGGCGACCATGGCCATTGTGCCGTGAACACTGGGGTACAGGTGGCCCTTCTTTTCCCTACCTGAGTAAATACCCAGTAGTGCAATTGCAGGGTCATAGGGTAGCTGTATTTTTAGTTTCTTAAGGAATCTCCACACTGTTTTCCACTGGCTGCACCAACTTGCATTCCCACCAATAGTGTAAGAGGGTTCCCCTACTCCACATCCTCTCCAACACTAGTTGTTTCCTGTTCAGTTCATTTTGGCCATTCCAACTGGTATAATGTGGTATCTAATGTGGTTTTGATTTGAATTTCTCTGATGGCTAATGATAATGAACACTTTTTCATGTATCTGTTGGCCATTTGTATGTCTCTTGATTTTAGCTCAGGTCGTGATCTCAAGGTCATGAGACTGAGCCCTGCATTGGGCTCCATGCTCAACAGGGAGTCTGTCCCTCTCCCTCTGCTCCTCCCCCTGCTCTCTCTCTCTCTCTCCCTCACTCTCTCAAATAAATAAATAAATAATTTTAATTTTTTTTTAAAAAAGAGAGATCATTCTAAAACAATACAAAAATACTTAGACATCGTAAATGTGTGAAACTATTTAAGAGTTCAAAGAAGAGGAGGGGGAGGAGTCAAGATGGCGGAGAAGTAGCAGGCTGAGACTACTTCAGCTAGCCGGAGATCAGCTAGATAGCTTATCTAAAGATTGCAAACACCTGCAAATCCATCGGCAGATCGAAGAGAAGAACAGCAATTCTAGAAACAGAAAAACAACCACTTTGTGAAAAGTAGGACCGGCGGAGAAGTGAATCCAAAGAGATGGGAAGATAGACCCCGGGGGGAGGGGCCGGCTCCAGGCAAGCGGCAGAGCAATGGAGCACAAAATCGGGACTATTAAAAGTCTGTTCCACTGAGGGACATCGCTCCAGAGGCTAAACCGGGGTGAAGCCCACGCGGGGTCAGCGTGGCCTCAGGTCCCGCAGGGTCACAGAAGGGTCGGGGGTGTCTGAGTGTCGCAGAGCTTGCAGGTATTAGAACAAGGAAGCCGGCGACAGAGACAGAGCCGACAGTGAGCTCCCAGCTCGGGATTACCTTGAACCGGTCGCAGGCTCGGTGAGCTCGGAGCGCGGCCGGAGGTCAGGCAGACGGGAGTAACTGGGCGCTGTTCTCTGAGGGCCCACTGAGGGGTGGGGCCCGGGCTCTCGGCTCCTCCGGCTGGAGACCAGGAGGCCGCCATTTGTATTCCCGTCCTCCGGAACTCTACGGAAAGCGCTCAGGGAACAAAAGCTCCTGAAAGCAAACCCGAGCGGATTACTCACACTGGCCCCTGGTCAGGGCGGTGTGATTCCGCCTGGGACAAAGACACTTGAGAATCACTACACCAGGCCCCTCCCCCAGAAGATCAACAAGAAATCCAGCCCAGACCAAGTTCACCTACCAAGGACTGCGGCTTCAATACCAAGGAGAGCAGCAGAATTCCAGAGGAGGAGAAAGCAAAGCACATAACTCATGGCTTTCTCCCTGTGATTCTTTAGTCTTGCAGTTAATTTAATTTTTTTTCTTTTTCATTTTTTTTCTCTCTTCCTCTGCTAAATTTTTTTAAACTTTTGCCCTTTCCTTTTTTAACATTTTTTAACTAGTTTATCTAATATATATATTTTTTCCCTTTTATACTTTCTTTATTCGTTTTCTTTTTTTAATTCTTTTCATTCTTTTTACTTTCTGCACCTCGTTCTATCCCCTTTCTTCCCCCTCATGATTTGGATCTCTTCTGATTTGGTTAAAGCATATTTTCCTGGGGTTGTTGCCACCTATTTAGTATTTTACTTGCTCCTTCATATACTCTTATCTGGACAAAATGACAAGGCGGAAAAATTCACCACAAAAAAAAGAACAAGAGGCAGTACCAAAGGCTAGGGACCTAATCAATACAGACATTGGTAACATGTCAGATCTACAGTTCAGAATGACAATTCTCAAGGTTCTAGCTGGGCTTGAAAAAGGCATGGAAGATATTAGAGAAACCCTCTTGACAGATATAAAATCCATTTCTGGAGAAATAAAAGAACTAAAATCTAACCAAGTTGAAATCAAAAAAGCTATTAATGAGGTGCAATCAAAAATGGAGGCTCTCACTGCTAGGATAAATGAGACAGAAGAAAGAATTAGCGATATAGAAGACCAAATGACAGAGAATAAAGAAGCTGAGTAAAAGAGGGACAAACAACACCAGGACCACGAGGGGAGAAGGCGAGGGATAAGTGACACCATAAGATGAAACAACATTATAATAATTGGGATTCCAGAAAAAGAAGAAAGAGAGAGGGGAGCAGAAGGTATACTGGAGAGAATTATTGGGGAGAATCTCCCCAATGTGGCAAAGGGAACAAGCATCAAAATTCAGGAGGTGCAGAGAACGCCCCTCAAAATCAATAAGAATAGGCCCACACCCCATCATCTAATAGTAAAATTTGCAAGTCTTAGTGACAAAGAGAAAATCCTGAAAGCAGCCCGGGAAAAGAAGTCTGTAACATACAATGGTAAAAATATTAGATTGGCAGCAGACTTATCCACAGACACCTGGCAGTCCAGAAAGAGCTGGCATGATATATTCAGAGCACTAAATGAGAAAAATATGCAGCCAAGAATACTATATCCAGCTAGGCTATCATTGAAAATAGAAGGAGAGATTAAAAGCTTCCAGGACAAAGAAAAACTGAAAGAATTTGCAAACACCAAACCAGCTCTACAGGAAATAGTGAAAGGGGTCCTCTAAGCAAAGAGAGAGCCTACAAGTGGTAGGTCAGAAAGGAACAGAGACAATATCCAGTAACAGTCACCTTACAGGCAATACAATGGCACTAAATTCATATCTCTCAACAGTTACCCTGAATGTTAATGGGCTAAATGCCCCAATCAAAAGACACAGGGTATCAGAATGGATAAAAAAAAAAAAAAACCCATCTATATGTTGCCTACAAGAAACTCATTTTAAACCCGAAGACACCTCCAGATTTAAAGTGACGGGGTGGAAAAGAATTTACCATGCTAATGGACATCAGAAGAAAGCAGGAGTGGCAATCCTTATATCAGATCAATTAGACTTTAAGCCAAAGACTATAATAAGAGATGAGGAAGGACACTTTATCATACTCAAAGGGTCTGTCCAGCAAGAAGATCTAACAATTTTAAATGTCTATACCCCTAACGTGGGAGCAGCCAACTATATAAACCAATTAATAACAAAATCAAAGAAACACATCAACAATAATACAATAATAGTAGGGGACTTTAACACTCCCCTCACTGAAATGGACAGATCATCCAAGCAAAGATGAACAAGGAAATAAAGGCCTTAAGTGACACACTGGACTAGATGGACATCACAGATATATTCAGAACATTTCATCCCAAAGCAACAGAATACACATCCTTCTCTAGTGCACATGGAACATTCTCCAGAATAGATCACATCCTCGATCCTAAATAAGGACTCAACCGGTATCAAAAGATTGGGATCATTCCCTGCATATTTTCAGACCACAGTGCTCTGAAGCTAGAACTCAACCACAAGAGGAAGTTTGGAAAGAACCCAAATACATGGAGACTAAACAGCATCCTTCTAAAGAATGAATGGGTCAACCAGGAAATTAAAGAAGAATTGAAAAAATCCATGGAAACAAATGATAATGAAAACACAACGGTTCAAAATCTGTGGGACACAACAAAGGCAGTCCTGAGAGGAAAATATAGAGTGGTACAAGCCTTTCTCAAGAAATAAGAAAGGTCTCAGGTACACAACCTAACCCTACACCTAAAGGAGCTGGAGAAAGAACAAGAAAGAAACCCTAAACCCAGCAGGAGAAAAGAAATCATAAAGATCAGAGCAGAAACCAATGAAATAGAAACCAAAAAACCAATAGAACAAATCAACAAAACTAGGAGCTGGTTCTTTGAAAGAATTAATAACATTGATAAACCCCTGGCCAGACTTCTCAAAAAGAAACGAGAAAGGACCCAAATAAATAAAATCATGAACGAAAGAGGAGAGATCACAACTAACACCAAAGAAATACAGACAGTTATAAGAACATACTATGAGCAACTTTATGCCAACAAATTGGACAATCTGGAAGAAATGGATGCATTCCTAGAAACATATAAATTACCACAACTGAACTAGGAAGAAATTGAAAGCCTGAACAGACCCATAACCAGTAAGAAGATTGAAACAGTCATCAAAAATCTCCAAACAAACAAAAGCCCAGGGCCAGATGGCTTCCCGGGGGAATTCTACCAAACATTTAAAGAAGAACTAACTCCTATTCTCCTGAAACTGTTCCAAAAAATTGAAATGGAAGGAAAACTTCCAAACTCATTTTATGAGGCCAGAATCACCTTGATCCCAAATCCAGACAAGGATCCCATCAAAAAAGAGAGCTATAGACTAATATCCTTGATGAACACAGATGCAAAAATTCTCACCAAAATACTAGCCAATAGGATTCAACAGTGCATTATAAGGATTATTCACCATGACCAAGTGGGATTTATTCCAGGGCTGCAATTTGGTTCAACATCCGCAAATCAATCAGTGTGATACAACACATCAATAAAAGAAAGACAAGAACCATATGATACTCTCAATAGATGCTGAAAAAGCATTTGACAAAGTACAGCATCCCTTCCTGATCAAAACTCTTCAAAGTGTAGGGATAGAGGGCACATACCTCAAGATTATCAAAGCCATCTATGAAAAACCCACCGCAAATATCATTCTCAATGGAGAAAATGAAAGCTTTTCCGCTAAGGTCAGGTACAAGGCAGGGATGTCTATTATCACCACTGCTATTCAACATAGTACTAGAAGTCCTAGCCTCAGCAATCAGACAACAAAAGGAAATTAAAGGCATCCAAATCGCCAAAGAAGAAGTCAAACTATCACTCTTCGCAGATGATATGATACTATATAAGGAAAACCCAAAAGACTCCACTCCAAAACTGCTACAACTTGTACAGGAATTCAGTAAAGTGTCAGGATATAAAATCAATGCACAGAAATCAGTTGCATTTCTCTACACCAACAACAAGACAGAAGAAAGAGAAATTAAGGAGTCAATCCCATTTACAATTGCACCCCAAACCATAAGATACCTAGGAATAAACCTAACCAAAGAGGCTAAGAATCTATACTCAGAAAACTATAAAGTACTCATGAAAGAAATTGAGGAAGACACAAAGAAATGGAAAAATGTTCCATGCTCCTGGATTGGAAGAACAAATATTGTGAAAATGCCTATGCTACCTAAAGCAATCTACACATTTAATGCAATTCCTATCAAAGTACCATCCATCTTTTTCAAAGAAATGGAACAAATAATCCTAAAATTTATGTGGAACCAGAAAAGACCTCGAATAGCCAAAGAAATATTGAAAAAGAAAGCCAAGGTTGGTGGCATCACAATTCCGGACTTCGAGCTCTATTACAAAGCTGTCATCATCAAGACAGCATGGTACTGGCACAAAAACAGACATATAGATCAATGGAACAGAATAGAGAGCCCATAAATAGTCCCTTAAATCTACGGTCAACGAATCTTCGACAAAGCAATGGAAAAAAGACAGCCTCTTCAATAAATGGTGTTGGGAAAATTGGACGGCCACATGCAGAAAAATGAAATTGGACCATTCCCTACACCACACACAAAAATAGACTCAAAATGGATGAAGGACCATATAATCCAATCAAGAAATGGGCATTTATCAAAAGATGAATGAATAAAGAAGTTGTGGTATATATACACAATCGAATACTATGCATCCATCAAAAGAAATGAAATCTTGCCATTTGCGACAATGTCAATGGAACACCCAGTGACTGGGGCTGGTGCAGGCCTGGCTTCCAAGTATGTGACTGGCAGTGGTACCCTATGCTGACCTTCAGAGCATACAAATGGCTGTCTCTTCACTTCCAGTTGTCAAAGCTTGCCCATATCTTGCTCAGGACCAATGAGGGAAGGGAATTAGAAACGGAATCCCAGCTTACCTAAGTGGAAGCAGAATGAAGCCACCACAATGGGACTGGTGAAGATTAATATGACACATTCATAAAACAAGATGGTATTTATCTGCTTAAAATGATGTTGTAGAGAGTACTTATTTTTTTTTAAAGACTTTATTTATTTATTTGACAGAGAGGGATCACAAGTAGGCAGAGAAGCAGGCAGAGAGTGGAGGAAATAGGCTCCCTGCTGAGCAGAGAGCCCGATGCGGGGCTCGATTTCAGGACCCTGAGATCATGACCTGAGTTGAAGGCAGAGGCTTTAACCCACTGAGCCACCCAGGTGCCCCTAGAGAGTGCTTATTGTCATTGACAGACAGTATGTACAGCATGACTCATATGAGAACATGTGTAAAAATCAACATAAACATATAAAGACAAATGTTCTAAGAGGTTAAACCGTTAAAAACCCCAAAGTCTCCTTGGGTCCTCTCCTCTCCTTATTTTTTTTTAATTTCTTATTTTTTATAAACATATAATATATTTTTATCCCCAGGGGTACAGGTCTGTGAATCGCCAGGTTTACACACTTCACAGCACTCACCAAAGCACATACCTTCCCCAATGTCCATAACCCCACCCCCCTTCTCCCAACCCCCCTCCCCCCAGCAACCCTCAGTTTGTTTTGTGAGATTAAGAGTCACTTATGGTTTGTCTCCCTCCCAATCCCATCTTGTTTCATTGATTCTTCTCCTACCCACTTAAGCCCCCATGTTGCATCACCACTTCCTCATATCAGGGAGATCATATGATAGTTGTCTTTCTCTGCTTGACTTACTTCGCTAAGCATGATACGCTCTAGTTCCATCCACGTCGTCACAAATGGTAAGATTTCATTTCTTTTGATGGCTGCATAGTATTCCATTGTGTATATATATACCACATCTTCTTGATCCATTCATCTGTTGATGGACATCTAGGTTCTTTCCATAGTTTGGGTATTGTGGACATTGCTGCTATAAACATTCGGGTGCACGTGCCCCTTCGGATCACTACGTTTGTATCTTTAGGGTAAATACCCAGTAGTGCAATTGCTGGGTCATAGGGTAGTTCTATTTATTCTATTTATTTATTTGACAGTCTCCCACAATCATCAAGGTTGGAGGCAGTAACACATGCAGATTCCGGTTTGTCCTTGTAAGTTCCGTGCTGTCCTCATGATTTCCCCACAACATATGGACCTTTCCTTCCCAACCACTGACCCTGTTGACTTCATACCCAACACCAGATTCAGAAAAGCCACCACCTTGCCCAGTGGTTACCCTTCCACTGACTCCCTGCTCCCACAATAAATCTCTTCTCCATGTCACCCTTAGTGGTTCTGCTTCTCTGATCGGATGGTAACTGATCTCTGACCCACTGACTGGGCTCTCTGGGAAGCAGACACTGAGATGGAGTTAGGAGCACAGAGGTTTACTGGGTGTGACACCTGGAAACATAAAATGGTGAGGAAGCATTGGCCAGAGGGAACCCCAGAAATGAGCAAAATCCCTCTGGCTAGAATCTGTCAACTCTAGCACACCATGCAGCTGAAGGACAAGTTCCTTCCTTAAAGGAGACCCCTAGCGCTGCACCCCAAAGCTGTAACCACCTACACAGTGAAACAGTTGACTGACTTGGGTTTTTCCCTTTGTTGTAAATAACACTTAAGTGCACAACCTGGTAGGTCAGTCTTTCTACACATTCAAATTATTTACTGAGGATAAATTCCTAGAAATGAGAGCTCTAGATCAAAGAATATGGCCATTGTTAAGGCATTTAATTTATAAAACCAAACCTGGTCCTTAGAAGCATCATGGTTCCAATTAGCATCGAGGCTGAACATCTTTTTTTTTTTTTTAAGATTTTATTTATTTATTTGACAGACAGAGATCACAAGTAGGCAGAGAGGCAGGCAGAGAGAAGGGGGAGCAGGTTCCCTGCTGAGCAGAGAGCTTGATGTGGGGCTCGATCCCAGGACCCTGGGATCATGACCTGAGCCAAGAGGCTGGATGTCTTTACATGCTCTCGGATATTGCTTTTTAAAAATTTCTTGTTCATATCCTTGCTTCTATGATGTTCATCTTCTTCTAATGGTGTGAAAGAGCCTTTTTATATGTAAAAGATTTTAACTCCTTGTCAGATAAACACGAGCCAAATAATTCTCCAGTTTGTCCTTTCTCTTTACATTTTTCTTTTTCTTTTTCTTTTTTCCTTTAAAGATTGGTTGATTGATTGATTGGAGAGAGAGAGCCCACAAGCATGCACGCTTGTGAGCAGGGGGAGGGGCAGAGGAAGAGGGAGAAAGAATCCTTAAGTGCACTCCCTGCTGAGCACAGAGCCTGCCCCGGCTAGATTTCAGGATCCTGAGATCATGACTTGAGCCAAAATCAAGAGTTGGGAGATCTAACCAGCTAAAGCCACTCAGGCACCCCTGTCTTTAGATTTTTCAGTGTTGCTTTGGAGATACAGAAATTTTAAATTCCCAAGTAATTAACACTATTAATATTTTCTTTGGGGAGTATTCTTAGAAAAGCCTTGGATACCTCAGGATTATATTAGCATTAATTTGTCTTTTTTCTAAGCCATTTATTATTTCATCACATCATTTTATGATGTGATTTGGGAGTCTGCTATATAAACATGTAATATGATATTATACTGTGCTGGGTATGTGTGTTAGTGTATATTTGTACGTATTTCCTTTTTTATTTTCAAGATTTTATTTATTTATTTGACAGACAGAGATCACAAGTAGGCGGAGAGGCAGGCAGAGAGAGAGGCGGAAGCAGGCTCCCTGCTAAGCAGAGAGCCTGATGTGGGGCTCGATCCCAGGACCCTGGGATCATGACCTGAGCTGAAGGCAGAGGCTTTAACCCACTGAGCGGCTTAACCCACTGAGTCACCCAGGCGCCCCTCTTTTTTTTTTTTTAAGATTTATTTATTTGAGTGAGAGAGGGAGAGCATGAGCAGAGAGAGAGAGAGAGATGCAGACTCCCCATTAAGCAGGGAGCCTGATGCGAGGCTTGAACCCAGGACCCTGAGATCATGACCTGAGCCAAAGGCAGAGGCTTTAACCCACTGAGCCACCCAGGCGCCCCTAGGCAACCTTTTTATGAGCTGGGAGCCAGCCCTCTCCCCTGACGTGGACCGAATGGAACAAAGATTTTTGTAGGGGGAAAAAAAAATCATTTCATGATAAATGAGAATTGCAAAAGGGTGAGGCCCGTCTTAAAATTCAGTCTTTATTTTTTTTTCAAGTTTTTATTTAAATTCCGGTTACTTAACATACAGTGTAATATTAGTTTCTGCTGCAGAATTTACTGATTATTAACTTCCGTACAACAGCTACTGTTCATCCCAAGTGCCCTCCTTAATCCCCGTCAGCCATTTCCCCCAAATTCCTTTTTTAAAAGGTCTGTTTCCCGGGTCTCCTGGGTGACTCAGTTGGTGAAGCATCTGGCTTTGGCTCAGGTCATGATCCCGTGCTGCTAAGATAGGTCCCCAGGTCAAGTTCCTTGCTCTGCGCGGAGCCTACTTCTCCGTCTGCCTGCAGCAACCCTGTTTTCCTCTTTCTCTCCCTCTCTCTGACAAATAAATAAATAAAATCTTTTTTTAAAAAATAAATAGAAAAAAGGTCTACTTCTCTTCCCTGGAAGATTATGCATCTGCATAATCCACGTGGTAAGTAAAATATAGGCACACAATTTTTAATACTTCTCTGCTCCAGAGAGGGACTGTGTATTCCCTCCATTTGTAGGCTCTATGATTGTTTTGTCCTGACACATTTCGGCAGAAGTAATGTGCCTGTGTCGGGCCTGGGCTTTCCCACATCTTGTCTCTTGGGACATTCTCTGTGGGAGCCCTGAACTGTCAGGGGGAGAAGTCTTCACGTTGCCAGCTGGAGAGCCCAGCCTTCCAGGTATCCCCGTGAAGGTCCCAGACCTTTGCCTAACGTCAAATCAGACCCTACAGACCGTCTGCCAGCTGTATACCGCAGGACAGCCTCAGTCCACACCACAGGCAGCAGCAGAATTGCCCAGCTGAACCCTGCCCTGTTCCCGTGGTCCACAAAGTCCCTGGTTCTGATAAAATGGTGGTTGCTTTAAGCTGCTGTGCTTCGAGTGATTTGCTGACACAGCAACAGATAACCAGAGTGTCATGTGGAAGGCAGTGATTCCATGTGAAAGTAGTAAACCTTCCTGCCCCGTCAACCCAGACTGGAACATGACTTGCTTTGGCCAGTGGTATCCAAGGAGACAAGTCATACGGCAGGTGCATACCTAAACGTATCTGTTTCCTGCAACAATTTTTGCTTTGTATTCTCCCATTTGATTGGCATGTCCCCGGCAGGGCTGCCCCTTCTGCCTGGGTCCTGCGGCGTGTAGCCGCGGGGAGCAAGATGTCTGACGACTCAGATCATAAGCAAATAAACTCTTGCTGTTACAAACGTTCCAGGGGCTATCCACAAGATTGGAGAATTTAAAGAGAATATACTGAGAAAGGAAAGGATAAAAGATCTTGGATCCTTGATAAAATTGTTGAACGACTCAGCGATCTAGGACTGCCCACCACCAAAAACATCTTATAATGGGAGATAATTGTCTTTATTGTTTAAGCCACTGTTAGTTGCTAATTCTTTTATTTATAGCCAAAAGAAAAACCCCAACCCATATATAGTTTTTGTTGATTTTGCAACAGCATTCTGATTTTCCTTTAGGGAAAAGACATACTGCAGCACACACACGCACACATACACACACACACACACTGCATTTGGTCCAAGTGAGACTGTGCTCTTCAGACGCTGCAGCGAGCACATGACCAGGTCTGACCTGGTCATCAGAGTGGCCCATCCACATGGCTACAGTGAGTAAGCTGAGGTTCCCTTCTGGGACATTGAGCCAGACATTGAGTCCGGGAAGAGAGGCTCCCTCTTCATTGAGATTGCTGCTTAGGAATTAAACCAACACCGAGGAGAGCAGAGCTGAGGAATGGGAAGACTAATTTCTGATGGTATTACTAAGCTTTTGAGACTCTCCTTTGTCTGGTCCACCTTTGGACTTTTCTTTCAGTTTTATGAACCAGTAAATTCCTGATCTTTCATAAACCAGTTAACAATGGGAAGAATCCTGACTTATATAGACCAGAGTCCTAGTTGACAGATGGGGCCAAAGGGCCTCAGCTGAAGTAAAGCAGAGTTGGGGGGTTGCTGGGGAGCGGCTGCTTGCATGTTTCACAGATAACAGAGACCGAGACACGGAAGGGTAGTGGTATCTTACCCAAGGGCGTACAGTGAGTAACCAATTAGAAGGGTGCAGATTCAATTGCAGGCCTAATAAAACTCCAAAACGCAAGTCATTTCTACTGACCCACACTGATTTGCAGGGCAGGTCTCTAACCAGAAACCAAGCCCCTATATTGCCTCTCTTTATTGGTATTGGCTGGGTGGGGCTGAGGACGACTCAGAGTTTCCTTGTATTTGAGAGTCAAGTTCAAGATTCTTCACTGTTTTCCGGATCAGTTAAGAAGAGGCAATGGTAGTCATGATTAAGTCTATCCCACATCACTACCTGGTCCTTCTACTTGCTTCCCTTCCCAGGGCTCCCTACACACTGTCTCCCAGTCAGTCCCCTTGGTGAGGAAAGGCGCTCCCTCAGGGACTCCCATCTTTTCTTCAGGATATATAGATGGTATTTGGGTCCAGGTCAGTTAAACTCCTTCAGAGCATCCTTGTGGCACCAGCCGGGAAAGCTCCAGTGCCTGCCACACACCCTTCTGGGAGGCTCCTCTCAAGGGAGGATCCCAAGCACAAGCCTCTAGCTGCCTGCAGCCCCTCCCTGACCACTCATACCTCCAGCTCTACAATGAATCATCGGTCCTAACGCCCTTTTTCCTGGACTCGACCTTGTGAGTTGACTCCATTTCCATGGCCAACCTCTTGCCGGTCCCAATCTCACCAGCAGCCAGCCTGAGGACCAGGATGTCTAGCTCGCTTTTGGCTGCCTCCAAACTGTCCCAGCAGGAGGCAAAGCTCTACCCAGGACTTCTTGGTCACAGTGCCCTTCAGCTTGGGGTTCCCACAGTGTAGGGAACACACAGCTCATGTACATGGGTTGGTGTCTGGTAGTAACCTCTCGGCTTTAGATAACATCCTTGAGTCACGTGGTGCAAAGTTATTTCCTTCCCAAGTCTTCCTCGATCCTTCAGGTCACCAAAGAGAAGCTCTGTTTGGTACAAACACTTGCTAATCTCCCTTTTTGACACTTTGAGGAGGAGGGCTGGTGGCCATGCTCCACCAAGAGGATAGAGCCCTCCTGAGAATAAAGCCAACACAAAAGAAAGCTGATTGAGAAATGAATCACTGAGTCCTGATAGCATTGTGTGAGCCCTTTGGAACTAACTGTGCCAGAAGACCCTTCCAGACTTTTCCAGCATTCTGAAGATACTTTTCAAACTTTTTTAATTCCATGAGCCCCTACCAATCCCTTTTTAACTGAAGTTGCTGCAAGTTGGGTTTTCAATTGCTTGCAGAAGATTGCTGGCTGATTCACTAATTTGAGATCAAATGAGTTAGGCTTTATTTAGTACACTCCCCTCCGGCTTTCTCTCCTTGGCCTTAAATGGAGTTTAGTATAGACACAAGAGTACAGTTTATGGAGGCCCTGCCTCTGTCGGGGGCTGAAGACAAATCCCAGGGTGAACTGGCCCGTGTAAGCCAGCCAGAGGCACAAAGGGGGTCACTTCAGGATCCGGATGCTCATTTTCTGCTCGATGTCCATCTTCTCTAAGGACTGGTGGGGGGAGGTGGGAGGTAGTCAGGAGCTCAGTCCTCTAGGCTTCTAACCTCTTCTCCCTAACCCCAAAGCCCCACCTTTCCTCGGCGACCCTGGTCTTTCTGCCCACCTTCTTCCAAGTTCCTGTCCCAGGTCCATCTGTTCTAGGGACTCCTGATGTCAACTCCCCAGGCCTAAGGGCATTCTGACCTTGGTGAACTCCAGGAAGGACACAGCCCCATCCCCATCTTCATCCGCTTCCTGCACCGTGCGGTCGGTGATGCTCTCCAACTGCTCTTCTGTCACCTGCACTCCAACCATCAGCCGGAGGACCTGGGGGGCGTGGAGGGGGACAGCCATAAAGAGGAGGCCCTAGGGGTGCCTGGGTAGCTCAGTTGTTAAGCATCTGCCTTCGGCTCAGGTCAGGATCCCAGGGTCCTGGGATCGAGTCCCCTGCATCAGGCTCCCTGCTCAGCGGGAGGCCTGCTTCTCCCTCTCCCATTCCCCCTGCTTGTGTTCCCTCTCTCACTGCCTTTCTCTCCGTCAAATAAATAAATAAAATCTTTTAAAAAATTTAAAAAAAAAAAAGGAGGCCCTAGCCCCATACCCCAAACCTCGCCCACATCATCCGCAATGGTATTACCTATTTTGTAATCTGTCCCTCATCCATTGTCTTCACTCCCCACCATATCCCCCAATAATGTCCCCTATGGCTTCTCCATGTGAACCCCCACTTGTCTATTTGAACTCACTTGTAATGAGTTTGGTGGGTAAACTCATTTGGGGTTGGTTCACTCAACCCAAAATGAGTTTGGGTTCACTCACTTGAACAGTACACCCAAACTCATTACCCAGCCCCAAATCTTATAACCCAACTTCCCCCCATCCTCCACCTCTCCCCCACCTCATCCTCCCCCCATTCCCCATTCCATCCCCTCCCCCACTTCATCATATCTATTGAGAGTTTCTGAATCTCGGCACTCTTGACATTTGGGGCCAGGTAACTCCTTATGGGGGTAAAGGAGTCTATCCTTTGTATTGAAAGATATTCAGCAGCATTTTTGACTTCTACCCACCAGACGCTGGTATTACTGCCCACTCCCCAAGTTGTGACAAGTAAAAATGTCTCTAGATATTGGGAACAGCATTTAGGAAGCAAAATCACACACATACACACACACACACACACACCCCCCATTAAGAACCACTGATCTATTTCCAACCTCACCCCCAACTGTTCCCCATCCCATTTTCCAACTAAACCCACCCCCTGACGGATTCCCACTTAATACCCCCCCACATCTGCACCCCCACTCACCAGGCATCCGCCCCATCCCCCCACAACCTTTCACTTCAACCAACCACCCTTCACACATCACATCCCTTGTCCTTTGGCTCTTCTAACCTGTAACATCTCATGCCTGGAGATCTTTCCATCTCGATCCAGGTCATAGAGCTGAAATACGACTAGAAGAGAACGGAGGGGGACAGAAAGGTGGGTCTTCTCTGCACTCTTCCAGCAGAAGGTTACCCTGGAGGTGTGGCTGGGGGTGGGGTGCTCATCTAGAGGCTTGCTAAGAGACGGGGGTGCCCAGGGCCTCTTCCTGGTGCGGTATATCTAGGGTCTCACTTGGGGGGATTCCCCACAAACTCACAACGAAGTTTGTTCATTCTGCTGTTGAGGGGTTCGGGTTGCTTGGGATCTCGCATGCCTGAGTCGTCATCATCGACAGGTCGAAAATGAGCCAGGACTCTGACAAAGCCTGGGAAATCCACTCGCAGATTCCTGGGGGTAATGGAGGAGAGGCAGTGGTCCCCTTGGGCCTCCCTCTGCTTCTGTCCCTAACTCTCCCCGAGCCTTCCCCCAAAAGTCCCCCCCCCACCGCCCCGCCGCCCCCAGCAAGACCTCACCCGTCAGGGAAGAAGCTGTCTATAATGCGTTCTCCCAGGGGGTTCACGGCCAGCGCCCCAATCTGTTGCAGATCCACGCGGCTGTCAGGTCCAAGTTCAAGCGGCGTAGGCAGGGCAAAGACAGGAGGGTTAGTTAAGAGGGGAGTGGGCCCAGAGAGACAGAGGTGGCAGGTCCTGAAGCCGGCGCCCCCTCACCTCAGGTAGCCTTTCTCGTTCCTGTCCAGGGCCCGAAACCGGTGGTAGAGGCGGAGCAGACTGGCCTGCGAGACTGCGGGGCGAAAGGCCGAAGGGTGACAGGGCCGCCCGCGCTGGGGACGCGCGGCGGGACCCTCCCTGGGCGACCCCCGGCCGCGGGCGGGGGACACGAGCCCGCTGAAGGGTTCGCCCCGGGGACCCCGGCGGGGCTGCAGGGGGCGTGGCGACGCGCTCCCGCGGGGGAACCGAGCCACCAGGGCCGGCCCCCTCGGTCCTCACCCCCTCCCTCCCCGCACTGCAGAGCTCGAGGACACCTGGCTGCCCGGCTCCACCTGGCCGCCAGCAGCCCGGGGTCCCGCGCCCGCCATCGCGCACGCCCCCCGGAGGCGCCCCGGCTCCGGACCCCCCGCGTCCCGGGTCCGAGCCCCGCTCGCCGCTCACAGCCGGTCTCCCGCCGGATGCTGTCCCCGTCGGGAATGCGCGCGGCGTGGGAACCTCGGGAGCCCATGGCTGCGCGGGCTGAGCCTCCCGGCCCCGCACGCTCGCCTCCCGCTCCCGGGCGCGGCCGCCCCAGTGGCCCCAGGGCCGAAGGCCGCAGGCCTGGAGCCGAGCCAGACTCGGGAACCCCTGCGTGCCTCGCCTCCCACCCGCGACCCGGGCGAACAGAGAACAATGCCCAGGGTGGCGGGGTCAGAGGGGCGGCGCGAACAACGGGGCGTTTCATCCCGAGCCGCTGAGGTCGCCAGGGCCCCGCCCGCCCCACGCCCGCCCGCCGGGCGTTTTCAAGCTGCAGGACAACCGACCCACGGCCCCCCGCGCCCCCCGCCTCCCGCTCCGGCTCCCGGTAAGGCTGGGATCCCGACTTGTCATCCAGAGAAGGAATCCACGTCCTTCTGGGAAGGGGACGGGTGGTGGGGAGGGGGGCGCTGGACCCCTTTGTCCCAATCCCCGGAAGGGTCCAGCCTGGGGCCCCTTCCCCAGGCAAGAAGACAGAGAAGAGGCATCGAAGGACCCCTCAAGAAGGGTGGAGTGGGGGAGAATCTTGAGCGGTAAAGGGGAGACTGGGTCCCGTGGAGGGACCCACTGAACAGGGTCCCTGGATTTGGAAAGAAGTGGATTGGAATCCCAGCTACGCGATTTACCCTGGACAAGTCGCTATGCCTGGGCTTCATCTCCTTTGTTCTGTCCACATAGCGTACCGTTGATGTTTCATTGGGTCAGTGTACAAATCAGGAGATTTAAGGAGAAATCCAGTTCCCAGCTTCTGAGAAATCAAGAGTCCAGACGCCACCAGACCCCCTTTCACACCTGGCACACCTGGTTGACCCTGGGGAACAGTTGTCACCGGTAAATAGGGCGCTGCTGCCTGTCCACTGGCCCCAGTCCCCACCCACCTCAGTTCCTTCCTTAGGTACCCCGGTGGGGCGGCTGGTAGAAGCTCTAGGTTGAAATGCCTTGGACCTCTGGCCAGCCCTCAAGCACCACAGGAGCCTACAGTCTGAGAAGTGCTTACAAACATCACTGTGCCCAAACTTAATACTAATGGCAACAACAAGAGCTCTCGTTTTGCACTCACCGTGCACCAAGCACTTTGTGAAACACAATGTACAGGATCAAAGCACTTGCTAGACTGCCTACCTCCGCCTTATACATGGTAGAGGCCTCCAAGGGCGTGCTTATGAACTATTAAGAAGCACGTATCCTCAGTGGGAGACATATCTCCCCCAGGGGGCAAAAAATCCTATTATTCTTGTGTACAAAACACAGATACACATGTAGTGCCTAAACAGCATATAGTGTATCTGTGGTATTGAAACTTCATAATATTAAAATCCCATGATTAGGAAAAATAGTCTGGAAACCCTACTAAGGGAGGGCCATAATGAGGAAAGTGTGGTGAAACTCAGTTATAAAGGGGCAGGCACCACAGGTGTCCAGTTTTAAATCTATCATTATCGCATCTTCTCCCAATCTAATCACACACTCACACAAATTTCCTAGGGGGAAAAATATATAAGCCCTTTATTACAGGAGTTCAAGTTCATAGCCACCTTGGAGAGAAAAAAGCTAGCAAAACAATGGGTCTCCCGTCGAAGACTCCATGCAGAGACTCGGGTCAGATCAGCCTTGAAAATATTGATCTAAGAAGTGTTTACTTCTCTTTCAGATACCCCAGGGACTGAACCACAGGCTTGATTCCCTTTCAGATGTCCCCCGAGGACTGAAGTGTGCGGGGAAACTACACGGCTCCCTAATGCAGCCCAGCAACCACTCCTGTCCAAGGCTCTGAGTCAGGCTGTGAGTGTAATTTGGGTTAGATTCTGAACCAAGGGAGGCTCAGAGTCCCTGGGATCAAGCAGTAATCACCTCAAGCCAGCTGGGGATGTTGATCTTGGAAAGAGCCACTCCAGCCTTAATCTCTGAGTCAGCACCACAGTAAAGTAAAGTAGGCCAGAGATTAATTAACAAATCTCATCCATCCACCATCAACAAGCCTAGAGGAAAACTGTGCTAAAACCCATTCTTGCTATAAGCACACAAGTAAGATTTTTTTTAATATTTTATTTATTTATTTGATAGAGCAAGCACAAGCTTGGGGTGGGTGTGTGTAGGAGAGGGAGAAGTAGGCTCCCCCCTGAACAGGGAGCCTGGATGCATCCCAGGACCCTGGGGTTATGCCCTGAGCCAAAGGCAGATGCTTCCCTAACTGAGCCACCCAGGAGCCTGCAAGTAGGGTTTAAATCAACTTCAAAATATACACAGCTGCATCTTTTTGGGTCATTTAAAAGAGAGATGCTTTGGGGAGAATTTCATCTACTTTGAGGAGAATCTATCTGGCCTGGTTTCAGGCTGAACATTTGGGTTTTTTGTTTGTTTGTTTGTTTGTTTGTTTGTTGCTAGAAAGCCACATAAAAGTTGCTAGCCAATTTTGATGAGGCAATACTGAAGTTCAAATGGAAAAACGCAGATGTAAAAGTTACTGGGGGGCGCCTGACTGGCTCAGTCGGCAGAGCATGCAACTCTTGATCTTGGGGTTGTGAATTCAAGTCCCACTGTGGGTATAGAGATTACTAAAAAAACAAAAAACAAAAAACAAAAAAACAACAATAAAAACTTGGGGCATGTGGGTGGCTCAGTGGGTTAAAGCCTCTGCCTTCAGCTCAGGTCATGATCCCAGGGTCCTGGGATCGAGCCCCACATCAGGCTCTCTTGGCGGTGAGTCTGCTTCCCCCTCCCTCTCTCTCTCTCTCTCTCTCTGCCTACTTGTGATCTCTGTCTGTCAGATAAATAAGTAAAAAAAGAAAAAAGAAAAAAATTTTTTAAAAAAAGAGTAGTCAGGAAAATATAAATCTCTTACAACTCAATAACAAAAAATGAACCCAATTTTTTTTAAAGATTTTATTTATATATTTGACAGACAGAGATCACAAGTAGGCAGAGACACAGGCAGAGAGGCAGGCAGAGAAGGGGAAGCAGGCCCCCTGCTGAGCAGAGAGCCCGATGTGGGGCTCCATCTCAGGACCCTGAGATCATGACCTGAGCCGAAGGCAGAGGATCAACCCACTGAGCCACCCAGGCGCCCCAATGAACTCAATTTTTAAATGAGCCAAAGAACTCGAATAAGTATTTCTCCAAAGAAGATAAACGAATGGCCAATAGCCCATAAAAAGTTGCTCACCATCATTAGCCATCACGGAAATACAAATAAAACTGCAATGAGATAATCACTTCAAACTCACTAGACTGGCTAGAATTACAACAAAAACAAAAGCAAAAACCCAACAAAACAAACCAAAACCCAAACTCAAGACACAGTAAATAACAAGGAGAAATTGCAACTCTTCCATGCATTGCTGGTAGAAATGTAAAACAGTGCAGCTGCCATGGGAAACAGTTTGGAGTTTTCTCAGTAAGTGAAACAGAATCACTGTATGCATAATTCCACCCCTAGGACATTCTGTAAAGAACTGGAAACATGCATTCACCACAAATACTTGAACACGAATGTTCATAGCGGCATTATTCAGAGTAGCTACCAGGCGGAAACGACCCAAATGTCCACTGACGAGTGGATAAACAGTGCGGTATGTCCATGAAAGGGCATATCATTCAGCCATAGGAGGAAGAAAGGTCTAATGCGCGCCATGGGAGAACCTTGAAGACACTATGCTAAGTAAAATCAACCAGTTACAAAAGACCACATATTCTATAATCCCATTTATTATGAGACATCGAGAATAGTAAAATCTATAGAGACAGAATGTAGACTAATGGTTGTTGAGGGCTGGGGGATAAGGGAATAAGGGAATGAAGCTAAAGGGTATGAAGTGTTTTTCTTTTTTTTAAGATTATTTATTTATTTATTTATTTGACAGAGAGAGAGAGAGAGGAGAGAGGTCACAAGTAGTAGGCAGAGAAGCAGGCAGGAGAGAGAGAGAGGAAGGGAAGCAGGCTCCCCGCTGAGCAGACAGCCCGATGCGGGGCTCGATCCCAGGACCCCGGGATCATGACCTGAGCCGAAGGCAGAGGCTTTAACCCACTGAGCCACCCAGACGCCCCAGGAGGTTTAGTTCTGAGGTGATGAAAATGTTTTAAAATTGACTGTGATGTTACGACTCCCATTTAATATTTTAACTACATGTGTATGTCCTCTTAAACCACATTTAAAATTGCTTTAGGGCACCTGGGTGGCTCAGTCATTGGCCGTCCGTCTTCCGCTCAGGTCATGATCCCAGGGTCGTGGGATCGAGCCCCACATCAGGCTCCCTGCTCAGCGGGAAGCCTGCTTCCCTCTCCCCCCACCCCACCGCTTGTGTTCCCTCTCTTGTTGTGTCTCTTTCTGTTAAATAAATAAATAAAATCTTCAAAAAAATAAAATCAAATCGACTGTGATGATGGTTGCACTCTGAACATGCTAAACCCATTGCATTGCATGCTGTAAAGGGAAATTGCGTGCTGTGTGAGTTAAATCTTAATAAAGCTGTTTTGTTTTGTTTTTTATTTTTTATTTTATTTATTTATTTATTTAAGATTTTATTTATTTATTTGTAAGAGAGAGAGAGTGAGAGCGAGCACAGGCAGACAGAGTGGAAGGCAGAGTCAGAGGGAGAAGCAGGCTCCCTGCGGAGCTAGGAGCCCGATGTGGGACTCGATCCCAGGACGCTGGGATCATGACCTGAGCCGAAGGCAGCTGCTTAACCAACTGAGCCACCCAGGCGTCCCTTGTTTTGTTTTTTAAAGAATATCCAGGAAAGCTCTGGAAAGTAAAAGTAATGAAGGCAAACTAGCTTGAGCAGATTTTTAAATAGACTATTGAAGTATAATAACCTATGTGGTAATAGTGCAGGGGTCAACAGATAAAAAAAAAAAAACCAAAAACGGACAGGAATGTCAGAAATAGACCCAAATACATATGTGAATTTCACGTGTGATATAAGTGGCATTTCAGATCAGCGGGGGAAATGTGGATTACTTAATAAATGTCATTTGGGACATCTATCTTTTGAGGGGGAATTAAAGCTGTACCCTTACCTCCTTACATCAAAATTGACTCCAGATAGAATGAAGGTTTAAATGCAAAATGTAATTGTGCAAAACTCAAAGAAGTCTCGGAATTTTTCATAATCTTGAACTGGAGAACATGTTTTTAAACATGAAACAAAGCCCAGAAACCATACAGAGAAGACTAGCAAATTCACAATGTGAAATTAAAACTTCTACATGGTCAGAAAGACTAAACGGGAAAAACATTAACAGTCTGTATCAAAGATAAAAGATAATGTCCTTTAAAAATTTTTTTTTAATCTAAAAAAATTTTTAAAGGAAATCTTTTTAGATTAAAAAAAATTTTTTTAAATAATAATTGTGTATTCTGAGCCCAAAGAACACAGTCCACACTCTCAGGACTAACCACCAGGGAGAAAGGCAAAAGATAATTTCCTTTAGAATACAAAGATATCTTAAAAAAAAAAAAAAAGACCAAAAAGGGGGGGGGGTGCGCCTGGGTGGCTCAGTGGGTTAAGCCTCTGCCTTCGGCTCAGGTCATGATCCCAGGGTCCTGGGATCGAGTCCCGCATCGGGCTCTCTGCTCAGCAGGGAGCCTGCTTCCCTCTCTCTCTCTCTCTGCCTGCCTCTCTGCCTACTTGTGATCTCTCTCTGTCAAATAAATAAATAAAATCTTAAAAAAAAAAAAAGGAAAACAATAACAACAACAATACCCCACCTTTTATTTATTAGGAAAAAAAACTGATAAGATGTGAAATAAAAAGGGTAAAGAAGTCTACAAAGATACCTCAACATCACAAAACTTAAAGTACAAATTAAAACAGAAGTTTTGGGGGGGCACCTGGGTGGCTCAGTTGGTTGGGCATCTGTCTTTGGCTCAGGTCATGATCCCAGGACCTTGGTACTGAGCCCAGTGGGGAGCACGGTCTCCTCCTGGTCTGCTCAGCAGGGCCCCTGCCGCCCGCCCTGCTTGTGCTCTTTCTCTGTGTTAAATAAATAAAATCTTTTTTTTTTTATTTAAAGATTTTTATTTATTTATTTGATAGAGAGAGATCACAAGTAGGCAGAGAAGCAGGCAGAGAGAGAGGAGGAAGCAGGCTCCCCGCTGAGCAGAGAGCCCGATGTGGGGCTCGATCCCAGGACCCTGAGATCATGACCTGAGCTGAAGGCAGAGGCTTAAACCACTGAGCCACCCAGGCGCCCCAATAAAATCTTTTTAAAAATAAAATAAAACAGATTTTTTTAAAAAGATTTATTTATTTATTTAAGAGGAAGCGTGGCAGAGGAGTAAGGGAAGGGTAGAAGCCGACCCCCTCGCTGAGCAAGGCATATTGAGTATCTTGAAGCCAATGGACAGCAATGGGAACACGTGGCTTTCACCCGCCCATCCCAAGCCATCGTTCTGGTAGACCTTGAGGACAACCTTATCCATCCCGGGAGGGAATCTCAGAAGTAAAGCCAAACTGTTCCCCACGCACACTCTGTTCTTCCTATCCATTCACATGAGGAATGGGCTGCATGAGGGGGGTCCCAGCTGTGGGATTTTCACCTCATATTATGCCACTGATGGTCAGCCAGATCTTGGAAGGTCCTTATAATTCATGGTTTTGGCTCGACCAGTATTCACAGTGTGACGGCTGCACAATCCACTCTCCCACTGATGGGCACCGAGATTTCAGTCCTCGTGAATGATGCTGATACGAATATCCTTGTCCGTGTTCAGGAGTTTTTCTTGGGTAGAAGGCACATTTCTTGGTGAGGAAGAACTGAAATCGCTCTATCACAGAATATGTGAATATTTAACCCGAGGAGATAAAGCCAAACTGGGTTCCATAGACTGTGTTGCCCACAGTGTTGTGTATGATTTTACACTTCTGTCATCAACGTATAAGCATCCCATATATTTGTAACCCAAATGCTCGGTATTTGTTGAGCGACATTAAATAATTAAAGAATTAAAGTATTAGGGTCGGGATCAGAGGAATCTCATGCAAACATAGAGTAGGCAGCCCTCCAGCGACGCAGCTCCCTTCGGGTCAGATCCGTTTCCATCCCTGTTTTCTTCTTTCAGGGTATTCCTCGCTCCCTCTGCAGGTCAGTATCCTCTAAAAAGTGCCCAGTGCCCCTCGGCTCCGTAATTTAGAATTGCCCTTGACTTTGGTTTCCGCAACATCAGCTCTGGCTCCAATTCCACAGTATCTCACCGTTCTAATGCTCCCCACACTGTCCTTCCATTAATTCAGACTTTCAAGAAGAATAGACCGCGTTGGCTTAGCTGGGCTTAGCCGGTCCACTCTGAGGTCAAGCAGTCTTGGTCACTTTGAGGCCAATGTGACTCCTTAGGTCCACACTTTTGCAGGGACTCCAAGGGCTATTCTAAAGGAAGAATTCCAGGTGAGACACGCATCCCCAAGGTGTTTTCCACCTACCTTTGCCTCCCCCTCTCTCTGCCTCTTCTCTTCCTTTTCCTCTTTCTATAAATAAAGGAATAAATAAATAAACAAACGTGTATTTCATCCCTAATGCTTTTCATCCATGACTATCTATGTATTAGTATCCTATCAAAACAATGACGCTGAGTGAAAGAAGCCAGACTCTCCTCGCCACCCCAAAAGTAGATCCTGTCTGATGCCATTTATATGGAACTCCACAAACTACAAACTCATCTATGGTGACAGAAAGCAGATGGGTGGTTGCTTGGGGAGGGGGGTAGACAGGAAGTGTGGGGAGAAGCAATTACAAAGGGGCACCAGAAAGCTTTTGTGTATGATGGAAATGTTTACTCTCTTGATTGCCTGATGGTTTTATGGGCGTTTACATATGTCAAAACGTATTAAATCATGCACTTTTAATATGTGCAGCTCACCTTACCTCAACATAGCTTTTTTTTTTTTAAACAAAGCATTTTGTGGGACACCTGGGTAGCTCAGTCCGTTAAGTGACTGCCTTTTGCTCAGGATCCTGCATCAGGCTCCTTGCTTAGCGGAGAGCCTGCTTCTCCCTCTTTCTGTTGCTCTCTCTGACAAATAAATAAAATTTTTTTTTTTTTTAAGTGTTTTGTAAAGTTAATGTCACCATTTCCTGTATTTTTTATTTCGCTTTTGTTATATTTTGTAACATATATATCTATAATTTAGAACGGGGATTGTGCATGTAATTCAGCATTAATTTTACATATACTTTTTTTTTTTAGTTTTACGTATATTTGAGGGTGCATGTTCGAAAACCTTCTGGCTGAGTGAGGCGTGTAATCAGGAGCACTTGGGAACGACCGATTGAAGCCCCGCAAGCCCCACTGACCGCTGCACTCTACTGCCCCCTGCTGTAAGTAGGTTTGTAGCCACCTTTACACTCACGCTCAGGGTTCTAACGATGAGGAAGAATGACTTGAGAGATGTACCTAGAAACAAACTCTTCTAAACGACATGCACGCACACGCACACACACGCACACACATATGAATGCGTTCACACATACTGCACACGAGCACACATGCACTCACGTATACATATACCACACACACTCGCATGTGCACACACGCCCATATACATACATGCATGAGCCTGCATTCACACACGCACAGCAGGAAGCACCTCCACATCTTTTCACTACCACACAGCCTCAAGGGAGAGCAGAGGAGCAATTCAAAGCTTGAATGAGAAACAAAATAAAACAAAACAAAACCGAAATGATGAAGCCAAAGCTGGAACTTCAAAACCTTTTCAGTGGGGGGACTTGGTTGCAGAGGGCTCTTGGACTCCTCTCCTGGCTAGCATTCCCCTTCATCCTTTCTCACAGTAGCTCAGAGACTTAAAACCAACACCTTCGTCAGCCAGCGGACACAAAAAGTTAACCCTAAGAACTGTCCTGGCCATAGTCTGAGAACGACTCCCCACTGAGCTCTGAGAGAAGTCCATGCTCAGGGCAGGACCAGGCGGAGGCCTTTCCCTGTTGTTTCCAAGCACCTCCAAGATGGGCGAGCCCACTGCTTCCACCTAGGTTTGGGTTTGGGGGCAAATTAAGTTTTCTTTTATGATGAAATTATATTTCAGGAAGAAAACAAAACGAAACTCTATGTATGAGACCTCTTACAGTTTGACTGGAAGAGCAAAGCTCCACAGGTCTGCTTCTCTGCTTGTTTTTAACCTTTTACAGAAATATAATCAGATGTACGACCTGGTAAATTTCCAACAACCAGCTTTCCAAATGTAGTTCTGAAGTGCACATGGGTTGATATTTTTATTTGTATTAACAAGGAAGTGAAAAGTAACACAGCAAAGATGTATTTTTGAACTTCCCAGTAGTTCAATGATGTGAACAATGTCTTTGCTAAACCAGATAAGAGGTTTCCAAGACCAGAAGAATATTTCGCTCATTTCTTTTATAGCATTCCCAGACAAAAAGCTTTTTTTTTTTTTTTTTAAGGTTGGCTCCTTGTCCAGCATGGAGCCCAGTGCCAGGCTTGAACTCATGACCCTAAGACAAGACTTGAGTTGAGATCAAGAGTCAGATACTTATCCCACTGAGCCACCGAGGCTCCCCATAAAGCACTTTTGTTTTTCCCCATAAAGCACTTTTAAATTTCATCTACATCATTAACATTTTCTGCACTTTCTTCAGCCCAGGCAGTCAACAAAACAAATCAAGCCCAGCTTTGCAGTATCTGATGATTTCTGTGATGTAAATTCTCCTGCTGCCTCTGGTTTCAAGCTGCTAATGAGATGTCCCCCAGCGTGCAGCTGGAATCCGAGGCGCAGTAGCGATCATTCCATACTCTTTCCACCACGCAGATAGCATGTATGCGAATCATCTCAAGAGCAGAGAGGACAGTAAATGGATTACGAAGTGATGCGTTTTTGAGTATTTATTACATTTATTTTAAATATAATGTATTTAATTGTAGGTTTATAAAGTTAATTTTTTACGATGGTTGTGCTTCACGGACAGTCACAGAATTCTGGAAAATAGAACAGTGGGCTCTCACGAACCTATTCTGGCACACCGATAAAACATACACAAAGACGTGCCACACAATCAGCACGCATCTCAGATTCCCTCAAGCAGCCCGAGAGCCTCCTCGCCACGGCCCCGTTGGTGGGTAACCAATCCGCTGACTTCCACTGCACCGACCACCGGTGTACCGGCTTGTGCATGTGACGCAAGAGGAATCATAAACCTGCAGTTTGAAGTCCCACCGCTAGAAGCCTCTGGAGAGGCAGACAGAGGCTCCTCCCAAACCCACTCCTGGGAGCTTACTCAATTCCCTCCCGGGCAAAGAGGCCCTGTGTTACTCACGACCCAAGCTGGGAGGAGATGGAGAAATAACTGAGCACTCAGTCTGAGCATGGGTGAGTCCCCGGGGGAGATCTAGAACCACAGGTTTCCCAGGCGGAGATCTGGGGACCAAGTTTGGGCAGAGGAATCTCAGCTGGGCATTTGACCTCAAACCCCAGTGTGGTCTGCCGGGTGAGCTAGCTGGGCAATGAACAATGAGGACTACTGCTTCTGCCTGGCTCAGAACAGGCCCCGCTGCCCCAGGGCCTCGTTTATCTAGACAAGGTGAACCCTCTGAAAAACACACCGAGGGAAGAATAGAGGAAGGAAAGCGTAACACAGAGGTTAAGTTCTGGGACTTGGGTGTCGAGCAGAACTAGCTTTGAAATCACCGCCTCTTCACTTCTAGCTTTGTACACTTGGGTGAGACTTAGTTTGTTCATCTGTAAAATGAGACTTCTCTGAGACTTAGTTTGTTCATCTGTAAAATGGGAACAATAAAACTCTCCTTGCAAGCTGGTTAAGGGATTAAGATCATAAATGGGGGGCGCCTGGGTGGCTCAGTGGTTAAGCCGCTGCCTTCGCTCAGGTCATGATCTCAGGGTCCTGGGATCGAGTCCCGCATCGGGCTCTCTGCTCAGAGGGGAGCCTGCTTCCTCCTCTCTCTCTCTCTGCCTGCCTCTCTGCCTGCTTGTGATCTCTCTCTGTCAAATAAATAAATAAATCTTAAAAAAAAAAAAAAGATCATAAATGGGAAGCAAAAGTCATATATGTTTTTAAAGATTTTATTTATTTATTTGACAGAGAGAGAGAGATCACAAGTAGGCAGAGAGGCAGGAGGGGGGGTGAAGCAGGCTCCCCGCTGAGCAGAGAGCCTGTTTCAGGGCTCCATCCCAGGACCCTGAGATCATGACCTGAGCCGAAGGTAGAGGCTGTAACCCACTGAGCCACCCAGGCGCCCCAGTCATATATATTTTTAACGGTGGTTATTGTTATACCCAGAGGATGAAGAGAGGACTTCTATTTCGTTTGTGAAGGCGTCCTGTGAGCTGAACTCCTCTGGACAGAACTGCCAGAGTATGAAACAAGGAGATTAGCGCTGCTCTGCGTAGTATATAAACAGGTGCTTCGTTTGGGCAAGGACCTAGAAGCATATCAATGCACATACCCCCCACATATGTACGCTGACTTTTTCATAAAGAGAATAGATGATTTTTTTGGAATAGCTTTTCATTTTTTTGCCACTTTTACCTCTTTCTGAATATAATATATTCCTGTCAGCATATCATAGAATCTTTGTCTACAAACCAATACATTGCATTCTATATTTTTATCCATGTTTGTAAAAAATAATTTACACATAGGGTCACCTGGATGGCTCACTCAGTTAAGCATCTGCCTTCAGCTCAGGTTGTGATCTTGGGTCCCGTGATCAAGCCCTGCACGGGGCTCCCTGCTCAAAGGGGAGTCTGCTTGTCCTTCTCCCTCTGGCCCCCCTCTGCTCGTGCTCACTCTCCCATTCTTGCTCTCTCTCTCAAATAAATAAATAAAATAAAATAATAATTTGCACATATATACATATGCCTGGTTTTACAAAAACAGGTTCCTATCATGCTCTTTTCTGCATCTTGCTATTTCTTTCTTTCTTTTTTTTTTTTGCATCTTGCTATTTTTTTTTAAAGATTTTATTTATTTGTTTGTCAGAGAGAGAGAGAGAGATCACAAGTAGGTAGAGAGGCAGGCTGAGGCAGGGGCAGAGGGAGAAGCAGGCTCCCTGCCGAGCAAGGAGCCCCATATGGAACTCCATCCCAGGACGCTGGGATCATGACCTGAGCCGAAGGCAGCCGCTTAACCAACTGAGCCACCCAGGCGTCCTGCACCTTGTTATTCTTAATAAAACATAAAGATCTTCCTGAATGAACAGATCTATTGTTTTTTTAAAGATTGATTGATTGATTGATTTGACAGACAGAGATCACAAGTAGGCAGAGAGGCCGGCCCGCAGAGAGAGAAGGGGAAGCAGGCTCCCCGCCGAGCAGAGAGCCCGATTCGGGGCTTGATCCCAGGACCCCAGGATCATGACCCGAGCTGAAGGCAGAGGCTTTAACCCACTGAGCCACCCAGGCGCCCCAGATCTACTATTTTTAGTGACCATGTAATACTCTGAGGTGCTGATGCTGTGTTAACTAAGTCAGCTGTTGTTCAGTTGAAGGGTACTTGCTTTGCTTCTCCTTGTTTGCACAAAGAACAATGCTTTGGTAAGTGCTCTTAGACCTCCACCATTAGAAACCTTTAAAAAATATTTTCAATGCGTGTTTTTTTTAATATAAAATCTTCTATTTTTATGGGAAAGATTTCCCAAGCATAAGTTTTCCAGGTCAAGGGGGTTATGTGGTTTTTATTCTAAATAAATTATTTCCAGATTGCATTCACAAGAGTCTATAACCATTTCCATCCCCAGTAGCCCCATATAAGAGTATGCTTGTCCCCAGATCCCTTGCAGCAAGAGGCTTAGCCTTATTTTTTCTTTGTTTAGACTTTTTTACTTCTTTTGATTATGGACATTTTCAATCTTGAAAGCAAATAGAATAGTATCATGAGCCTCCAGATACTCACGACTCAGCCTCAGCAATTATCAGCCTTCTGCCATTACTTAGCCTTCATTTTAATTTTTGCAAATTTATGGGCATAAAGTGATATACTTGTTACTTTTTTAAAATCTTGTTTTTACATTTCTCTGCTCATGATTTTGAGCACATTTTCACATGTTTGGAGTGGATCTTATGTAAGTTCTTATTCATAGCCTTTGCATATTTTTTGGTTGTTTTTCTTTTTCTTGCCAGTTTATAGGTGCAATTTGTAGTATAGATGTTAATTCCTGTTTGTCTTGTCTTGCCAGTATTTTTCTTTCTTTTTTTTTTTTTAAAGATTTTATTTATTTACTTGAGAGAGAGACAGTGAGAGAGAGCATGAACGAGGAGAAGGTCAGAGAGAGAAGCAGAACTCCCCATGGAGCTGGGAGCCCGATGCGGGACTCGATCCCCGGACTCCAGGATCATGACCTGAGCCGAAGGCAGTCGTCCAACCAACTGAGCCACCCAGGCGTCCCTTGCCAGTATTTTTCTAATCTGATGTTTGTTTATGGTATCTTTTGCCCTCTTAAGGTTTTTTGTTTTTTCATTTTTATTTACTTATTTGTTTTTTTTAAAAGATTTTATTTTTTATTTATTTTATTTATTTGTCAGAGAGAGAGAGCACAAGCAGGGGGAGCGGCATGGCAGAGGGAGAAGCAGGCTCTCTGCTGAGCAAGGAGTCCAACATGGGACTTGATCCCAAGATCTGGGATCATGACCTGAGCAGAAGGCAGACACTTAACTGGTTAAGTCACCCAGGCATCCCTAAAGTGTTTTTTCTTTTTTTTTAATATTTCAAATATATCCGGGTTTTCTTTTCTCTTTTCTCTTTTTCAGTTCTGTATTTTCTTTACTGCGTAAGAAACTACCCACCATTACTAACACCAAATGTAAGCTGGTAAAATCATTTTGGAAAATTGCTCAGCAAAATCTACTGGAGCTGGACATACACATATCCCTAGCAGGTCTGTGCCTAAGGAGATAAGGAACAGAAATGCATAGATATGATCACCAAGAGACATATGCAGGAATATTCATAACATTCCATAGTAGCCAAAACCCGGTAGGAAAAACATCAAATGCTCATCAAGGTCAATTGCCAGTACAATGAGGTAACTGGTAATTGTGGTAATTCGTATAATGTAATATAATACAAGAAGGAGTGTGAACTACCAGTACATTTGGCCACATGGACAATCTCACAAAAATAATATTGAAAAAGGAGCCAGACATAGAAGAGAACATATGGTATGATACCATTGGTATAAAAAAATCAGCATAACTCATTATGGTGTTACATGTCAGGATAGAAGTTACTCTAGGCGACCTTCCTGGGGCTGCTGGTTGTGTCTTATTTCTTGATCCGTGTATGGGTCAAATAGATGCATTCTCTGTGTGATCACAATTTGTACACTTTTCTGTAAGTTTGATGTATTTTAATAAGAAATTGACAAGATCTACTTGAAAGCCTGTACACGCGTGTTTATAGCAGTTTTATTCATTACTCCCGAAACTAGAAGTAATCAAAATGCCCTTCAGTGTAAGTGGATAAATAAGCCGTGTTGCCTCCAGATAAAAGAATATTATTCAGTGCTAAAAAAAAATAAATAAAATAAGCTATCAAGCCATGAAAAGACATGGTGGAAACTTAAATGCATATTACTAGAGAAGACCATCTGGGGTGTTGGTTAAGCCTCTGCCTTCAGCTCAGGTCATGATCCCGGGTCCTGATATTGAGCCCCATATTGGGCTCCTTGCTTAGCAGGAAACCTGCTTCTCCCTCTACCTGCCACTCCCCCTGCCAGTGCTGTATCTCTCTCTGTCAAAATAAATAAATGAAAAAAATTTTAAAGATTTTATTTATTTATTTGGCAGAGAGAGATCACAAGTAGGGATAGAGACAGGCAGGCAGAGAGAGATGGGGAAGCAGGGTCCCCACTGAGCAGAGAGCCTGATGCAGGGCTCAATTCCAGGACCCCAGCATCATGACCTGACCCAAAGGCAGAGGCTTTAACCCACTGAGCCACCCAGGCACCTACTAAATGACATATTTTTAAAAATAAAATAAAGAAGGGAAGCCTGGGAGGCTCAGTCAGTTAATCGGCTGCCTTCAGCTTGGGTCATGATCCCAGCATCCTGGGATAGAGTCCCAAACCAGGCTCCTTGTTCAGCGGGGAACCTGCTTCTCCCTCTGCCTCTGCCTGCCTCTCTCTCTCTCTCTCTCCGCTCTCTGACAAATAAATAAACACTTTTTAAAAATAAAATAAAATACAGAAGGCCACCTGAACAGGTTGCATACTCTATGATTCCAACTATATGACATTCTGGAAAAGGCAAAACTATGGAGACAGTGAAAAGATCAGTGGTTGCCAAGGATTAAAGAGGAGAGAGTATGGGGCACCTGGTTGGCTCAGTGGGTTAAGCGTCTGATTCTTGGTTTCAGCTCAGTCCTGATATCAAACCCCACATCAGGCTCCATGCTCAGTGCAGAGTCTGCTTGTCTCTCCCTCTGCCCTTCCCCTTGCTCTCTCTCTCATAAATAAATAAATATCTTTAAAAAAAAAAAAAAGTAAGAGGAGGGAGGGAATTATAGGCAGAACACAGAGGATTTTTAGGACAGTGAAAATACTTTGTATTACTTTTTAATGGTGGATACATACCATTATACATTAGTCCAAACTCATAACATGTACAAACCAAGTGTGACCCCCCCCCCAGTGTAGACTGTGGACGTTGGATGGTAGTGACGTCAGTGTGGGTTCATCAACTGTCACAAAGGTACCCCTCTAGTGGGGGACGTTGATAATAGGAGTAGCTTATGAATGTGTGGAGCAGAGGATATATAGGAGAGCTCTGGACTTTCTACTCAGTTTTGCTGTGAATCTAAAACAGCTCTGAAAAATCAAATGTATGTTAAAGAAAGAGAGAAAGATCACAGATGGAAGCTCCCTTTGCAGGTGGCACAGCACCAGGAACAAGAGTTGTTGAAACCCTGGACCACACACCTAAGACTAATGTAACATTGTGTCAACTAGACTTCAGTGTTTAAAAATGCAAATCCAAGGGCGCCTGGGTGGCTCAGGGGGTTAAGCCGCTGCCTTCGGCTCAGGTCATGATCTCAGGGTCCTGGGATCGAGTCCCGCATTGGGCTCTCTGCTCAGCAGGGAGCCTGCTTCCTCCTCTCTCTCTGCCTGCCTCTCTGCCTACTTGTAATCTCTCTCTGTCAAATAAATAAATAAATCTTTTTTAAAAAATGCAAATCCAAGAGGAAGAAAGAGAGAGAGAGAGATTTACTTTCTTCCTGATATGTAAATATTAATGCCAAGGCACTTACTAAATTTCCCATTGAGGGGGGCCTGGGTGACTCAGTCGGTTAAGCATCTGCCTTCAGCTCAGGTCATGATCTCAGGGTCCTGGGATCGAGTCCTGTGTAAAGCTCCCTGCTTAGCGGGGAGCTTGCTTCTCCTTCTCCCTCTGCTCTCTCCTTGCTTGTGTACTTTCTCTCTCTCTGTCCAATAAATAAATAAAATCTTAAAAATAAATAAATTTCCCATTGAATTAAAATATCATCTTTGTCATTTATTAAATTCTCCCAAACACTGATATATATTTATGGATTCTCTGTTTGGTCCAACCGATATATTTCTCTCTTTGTCAGTTCCCATGAGGAAATGACATTGATTCTGTACTTTTATCAGGTATTCTGATAGCGGGTAACATAAGCACCCTTCCCATTTTTCTTTATTTTCACACTTTTTTCAACTATTCTAAGGCATTTATTCTTGCATATGATCTTTATGTTAGCCAAGTTTTTTTTAAGATTTTATTTATTTATTTGACAGAGAGAGATCACAAGTAGGCAGAGAGAGAGAGGAGGAAGCAGGCTCCCTGCTGAGCAGAGAGCCCGCTGCGGGACTCGATCCCAGGACCCTGAGATCATGACCTGACCGAAGGCAGTGGCTTAACCCACTGACCCACCCAGGCGCCCTGTTAGCCAAGTTTTAAAAACCCTGGGTTAATAGAATTTCATTATACTTGGAACTAATTTGGAGAAAATTGACATTTTAATTATGTTAAATCTTCCCACACAGGGTCGCATCTTTCCATTTGTTCACATTTCTGTTTTATATCCTTCATTAAACTTTATAGTTTTCCTCATAGAGGTCCTGTGCCTTTCTAGTTAAATTCATTCCTAAGCATTTTCTTTTTATTGCTATCATGTTCAGAATATTTCACCCATTACTGATTCTGTTTTCTCCCCTCTTTTGCTAGAATGGAGGAAGCCTATTGGTTTATGTATACTTGTCTAGAAGCGGAGCACATAATAGCACAAATTGATGTTGGAGAAGAAATGTAGCTTTATTTCTATATAACTCAATTTTACTTTTTATTTTAAGCTCCTTTTGTGGCAGGTGGAAGAAATTCAGCCCCATCTGTTTTCTCCCGGCTCTTTTTCAGGGTAGGTTTAAGTTCCATGGAGTTTACATAATGCCAAGAGGCAAGAGGGCACTGAGTCCTTGTCATCATCATTGCCCATCCCAGCTGGTATCTCCTGAGATGCCATGTGGTCTTGCCTCTGCCATTGGGTCTGGTCTCTTTTCCTTATTAGTCTCTGCTGCATTCTTCCTCTTTCTTTCTTTCTTTCTTTCTTTTTTTTTTTTTTTTTTTAAGATTTTTAATGTAATCATTAGAGAGAGAGCGCACAAGCAGGGGGAGGAGCAGAGGCAGAGGGAGAAGCAGGCTCCCCGCTGAGCAAGCAGCCCCACGTGGGGTTCAATCCCATGACCTTGGGATCACAACCTGAGCAGAAGGCAGCCACCCAACCCACTGAGCCACCCACCGCCCCTGTTCCTCTCTCTTTACAAAGACTCCCTCCCCCCACCCCCTCTCTCCAGCTCCTCCTCAGGCATTTGGAAAACATTTTCCCACCTCTACATCACACTAGATGGTGGGAACCTCCCCAACACCCCCCGTCTGCCCAGACACAGCATGTGGTGTCTCCAGGGCTCACTACCTCTCCAGATACAAAGCCCCTCTGCTCTTGATCCCACAAAGCTACACGGGAGCCAGTCCTTGGGTGACGAGGCTCTAGCAAGTTCTCACCCCCTACTCCTCCTCATTTTCCTTCTCTCTGAGCCTGGGGAGCGACTTTTCCACTTTTCTGCTCTCGTTATTTATTCTCTCAGGTCTAGGTGGGTGCTCTGAAGTGTTCAAAAACAAAAGCTAAAAGAAGCTTTGTTTTCTCTCTGTCCCTCCTCTTTCCTTCTCAGAGGCAGTAAATTCAGAGCAGCCTTGCCTGAAGAGAAGAGCTATCAGGGGGGAGAAGAAGCTCTGGAGGAAGGAAAACATCATTAGTGTTGGAACACAGTAGCCCCCTAAAGCACACAGGCATAGGAAAAAAACAAAACACAGGAGGAACTATGACAGAATGTTAACAAAGGTACTCTGTTTCCAGGAGCTGGAACCATGAATGAACTTTCTTCTTCCTATTTATATTTTCCTGAATGTTACAAAGTCTCTACAATGTGCATTATTCATATCATCACACACACAAATGATTTATTTGGGTTCATTTGTAGGTTGTCTATGCAAATTGAATGGATTTGCATGAGACATGACTATGAATCCAAGCATGAAGAACAAACACCATGTACATTTCAAAGCGGATGTTCAGTATACAAAATACAAAGCATAAAGGAGGGCTCATTCACACCCTCAGGAGCTCAGGCTGGTTTCTAGAGTGACAAGCAATCACTTCTGTTAGGAAATTAGGACCACGTGGCCAATTGGGAGTATTGGAACAGCTAAGCTTGAAGGAGTAACCACATAAACCAAAGACTTTATGATGTACACGTTTCTAGAAGAGGCTTCTTGCCATGAGGCAGTTGGGTTTTCTAAGGCTGCATTTGATGAAAATGGGATGACAAGGTGCCTCAGATCAGGTAGGTTCTTAAAAACAGAGCCTGAGGCAGGGGTTCTGACTCAAGCTGAGGTTGCACCCTGGGAAGAACTCTCTAAGAGAACGGGAGTGAGTGAAGGACAGGGACCTCCACAACCCAAATTGTACCTCAGAGTTGGTTCCAGCTTGAGGGTAAGGGGCCAGTCTTTTGTTTCCCCATGTCAGTCAGTCACGGGTAGGAGGGCACAGGATGCTTCAGTCAGCCAAGGGCAAGTCTGTGGAGAAAGCAGGCACCTGTGAGCTCTCAGCAGCCCATCCTTGGAGCAGCAGAGGGATGGGGGTGCCAGCCTAGCAAGATGGGGTTACTTGGACAAGCCAAGGAAATCGAGAGTTAATCACAGCTTGGGTCTGGGGCATGTGCCACAGCAGGTGACACTGAAGACCCTGGTGATGGTGGCGTATTTGGGGTGGAGGTGGAGGCTGTGGGCCAGCTAGCACACTCTTCTGTGACTGTGGGGGCATGCCCAGGAGGGCCAGGGATGACAGAGAGGCAGAGGCAGAGACGGGCAAAGCCGAGCTGCATGATCCTCAGATCAGCAGTGATTTTTACACCAGGAAGAAAGAGAAATGAATGAGCCCAAACTTGACAGCTAATGGGATCCCTGCAGGTCCTCTCTGATCCAAGTCGGGGAGGTCTGCCTGCAGCGAGGACTGGAACCACCACAGCAAGGAGTGCTGGATGCCGCCCTGTCTGGTGTCGAAGGCATAGGAGGCTGTGAGTTCTGCAAAGACAGGTACTCTATCTCTCCTGCCTCCCAGACTGCTTAATAGGTCAATATTTATTGAATGAATGAGTCCATCAGTTCATCCATACTCCACAGTCTCTCAATGAAAGATGTCCTAGCACAGTAACAAAGAGCACAAGCTCTGAGGGCAGACGTCTGACCTTGAATTCCAGTGCCCAGCCTCTGCTTTTCCATCGGTAGTGCTGGGACCGTTGAATTACGGGGAACGGATGCGGAGCGCTTGGTAGAGTACTCCGTGCGCGGGACCATCTGCATGAATGGCCTCAGCGGCTAACCTCCCCCGCACTCTCTCTCTAGCAGAGTGACTGGGGGTGCCGTTGTGGTGTGATGGGAAGGGCAGGTGGGGCGGGGGTGAAGGGGAAGGGCGGGACACCAGCTGAGCGTGCGCCCTGGCTACTGTGTACCAAGTGGCCCAGCCCAGGGTGGAGTCTCCTCCTACCTAGGCAGGGTCCTTGCTGTCCCCTGGAGGCGCTGAGGGACCCGCCATGGTGAGTGCAGCTGGGGGCTGCGGCCCATGGCCCCCGCTCCGCCTCGGGCTCCTGCTCCAGCTCGTGGCGCTGCTCCGGTCTCCAGGGCCACAGGTGAGACATGGGGCGGCTGCAGGACCTCCAAGTTCTGGGCCTCGGACTGGGGGCAGGGGCAGCTGCTCAGCCATCGGGTTGAGGGTGGGGAGTGAGGCCACAGGAGGCGCCTTCCCCTCCTCCAGGTCCAGAGGGCCTCAAATCAGACCCTGGCCAGGAAAAGCCTCCTAGGTTTGAGGGCTTGCCAGGTGCCCCCACAAACACCCAGCTGGAGAGATGTGCCAGCGTGGAAAGGCACTGAACAGGTGCCCCCTTCTGCAGTGTGGGGGTGCAGGTGGAGAGAACAGCCTGGACTGGGTGGGGGGCCTCCTAAAAGTCCTGGGATCCCTGGTGGAGACACAGGGTCCACTTAAGTGTCCTCTGTCGAGAAATTCAGGTGGTTCGTGGCCAGTCTCCCTTATCCACACCTGGACCCTGGGTTCAGAACATCGGGGATAAATAACTAGGAGTTGTGGGGATCAGGTCCTGTCCTGCGAGCAGGTAAGAGTCCAGTTGTGCAGAAATGCAGGAAGAAGGCAAAGGCACCCAGAATAAACTCGACGTGTTCAGTCTGCAGTCCCCAGAATGGCAGACGGCATCGTGGTGGGTTCGCTGTTCACGCCAGACCCCTGCCCCGCATCCCGCTCTGGGTCCACCCGTGACTGCCGAGTAGGAATGCGAGACCAGGGTGGCCAGAGCAGGTGTTTCCAGAAAAAAATGAGAAAAACTAGAAAAGAGAAAAATTAGAAATCTTGATTTTAAAAAATGGAAATAGTTCCAATTGTAAAAATGGTTAGCTAATCAAAAACAAATGTGTAGGCATGAGGATGGTCAACCCACCTCAGCTGTGGGCAAGCTGTCTGCAGCTTCTTCTCAGACCAGAAAACAGGCTGCGAAAAGAGAGGGGCTAAGAGGCAGTTTTCCAGCTCACCACCAAAACCACTGGCGTAGCTCCAAACCTGAGGGTCCCGGAGCAGGATGTGGCTTTTGCAGGGGTGTGGCTGGGCCACCCGGATGTTAGGGTTCCTGCTGGGCACTCAGCCTCACCCTGTTTGCTCAAGGAGGGGCTAGAGCAGGTGAGTTAGCCCAGCAGGGGCCCGATGCAAGGGAGCTCCAGCCCTCCCTCCCTTGGCTGCCCCCAAGCCTTGGTCCAGAGGACCCCTAGGGCCTGGCACCAAAAGCAGCTGGATTGGTCTGGGGAGGCAGAAAGGGGTCATCCCAAGAGAGCCAGACAGTGTGGCAAATGAGTAGGGGACCAGGCCCTGTAATCAGAGACTTGGTGGTTCAAGTACCCGTTCTGTGTGGTCTTAGGCTCATTACCTACCCTGTATAAGTCTTAGTCTCTTACACAGTGCTGGGGACAAGAGCACTGGTCTTATTGGGAGGCTGTGAAGTCCTCTCATAAAGGCCCTCAGTCTTCTCTAGAAAACCAGAAAGCATTGAGTGGTGGGGAAGGGGAGGGACTTTAGAGAGCCCCCCAGCTCCCATCAAGGGGGGAGCCAGTCATGCTTCCTTCTTTGTCTGTCCCCTTCTGCGAGAAGGTGACTTTGTTTCCCACTTCAGGTCCAGACCCTCAGGCCAGAGAGCCTCCTGCTAGTGTCCACCCTGGACGGAAGCCTCCACGCACTGAGCAAGCAGACGGGGGACTTGAAGTGGACACTGAAGGATGGTGAGCAGGGGGCAATCCCCTTCCTTCCTTGGACCTGTGACGTAGAAGATAAGTTTCTGGGATCTAGAATCCAATAAGCCGGTGTCTGCAGGCAACTGGACCACTTCCCAGCTGTGTGGCCTTGGGAAAGACACTTCCCCTCTCTGAGCCTCCATGTCCTCACCCATAAAACAGGGCCAAGGGCGATGACCCTACAGAGCTCTTTGGGAGGATTAAATTACATGCAGACGGATGTTTGGCTCGGTGTCTGGCTCACACTTAAGCACACAATGAACAGGAGCTAGGCTTATCAGCGGGGAGTTGGAAGAGGTTACTCATGTTTCATGTCCCTGTGCCTGCAGATCCCGTCATCCAGGGGCCAATGTATGTCACCGAGTAAGTGAACCCGCGGTCTTTGAAGGAGAGGGGGTCTGGGAGATGCGGAAGCCACGGTTGTGTGGAGGGAGTTGGGTGGAGTGGGCATGGGGGTTATGTTGGAAGGAAGGGAAGAGTTTGGCTGTGGAGCTCTGTGGTGCCTCCCACAGGGTGGGCTCCTACTAGCTGGGAAGGTGGAAGGAACTGGGGTATCCATGAACCCAGGGGATGTGTGTCTAACTCTCCCCCTGTTCTCCTCTGCCCCACAGGACAGCCTTTCTCTCAGACCCAGCTGATGGCAGCCTGTACGTCTTGGGGACCCAGAAACAACAGGGATTAATGGTGTGTTTCCTACGGTGTTTGGGGTAGAGAGAGAGCCTGGGCTTCTGTTAGCTGGAGCACTGAGGGGGCTGCATGGTTGGTGTCTGAGGGTCCTGCAGGGGGCTCTCTGCAGAGGGCCTCCTGCAGAGGGCATTATGGGAAGGCTGTCCAGAGGCACCTGTTGAAAGGGGGTGGTGGGAGCAGCAGACTGTCAGGCCCCTGAGGGCATTACAGGGCTTCTTCAGAACGCTGGGGGCTTCAAGGGGGAAACTTCCATCAGTTAGCTTTTACCAAATAAATAGTCACCCTGAAACTCAATGGCTTAAAAATACCAGCCGTTGATTTAACTCACCATTTTGTGGGATCAGTTTTGGCTGGACTCCGCTGGGTGGTCTTGACTGAGCTTGCTCCGGCGTCTGTGGTCAGCTGGATGGCTGTCTTTCTGAAAGTTGGTTGGCGGTCGGCAGGCTTCTGAGAGGGACAGCTGGGCCAGGCATCGCTCATCTCATCAGGAGAGCTTGGGCTGTCCACGTGGTAGCAACAAGGGAACCAGAGAAAGGGCAAGGCCAGTGCACAAACCCGTGTCCAACTTTGCTTGTATCACCTTCGCTAACGTCTTGCCAGCCAAAGCAAGTCCTGTGGCCAAGTGCAGAGTCAAGCGGTGAAGAGATAGATTCCACTTGGTTATGGACATGGCTGACAGGTCACCTTACAAAGGGACATGCACACAGGGGAGAGAAGGCATTCGTCTTCCACAGCAGGACTCTGATGGGGGCTATCGAATAGCACTCTGGATTTGTCCCAGGGAATGGGGTGGAATGTTTGTTAGAACTTTATCCCATCGGAAGCGTGCTGTGTGACAACAGCCAAGTTACTGACACTCTCTGGGAAATGAAAATGATACTGATTGCCTCTAGTGAACAGGTTGTACGTGTTTTTCTGCTCTTTCTCTTTCCTGGAAATGTTCCTTCTCAGAGGCTGCCCTTCACCATCCCTGAGCTGGTTCACGCCTCCCCGTGTCGCAGCTCTGATGGCGTCTTCTACACGGGTAAGCATCTCTCCAGCCCGAGGGAGCATCTCTCCAGCCCGAGGGTCCAGGTCCAGGAGAGGACCTCGTTATGGGGAGTGGGGGACAGCTGGGTATAGGACAGCAGGTAGCACACCCTGTCCCAGGCCATCTTGAGGGCTGGGCCACTTTCCACCTCCATAGGCCGGAAGCAGGATGCCTGGTTTGTGGTGGACCCTGAGTCAGGAAAGACACAGATGACACTGACCACAGAGGGTCCCTCTACCCCACGCCTCTACATTGGCCGAACACGTGAGTCATGTCCCAGTGGTGCCTGGCATTTGCTTTCCAAGTTGAATCCTGCCCAGTCAGTCTGCAAACATTGCCCTGAGCTGAGGGGACAGCGGTGACCCAGACAGATTGTGATCCTTGCAGACTCTGGCCTCCAGGACGGGTGCACAATGACATTCCCTGGGGTGGGTGTGGGAGGGATATTGCACAGGCATCCGGTGGTCACCCTGCTTCTGGGCATTCGCAGAGTACACAGTCACCATGCACGACCACCGGACCCCGGCCCTGCGCTGGAACACGACCTACCGACGCTACTCGGCGCCCCCTATGGACAGCTTGCCTGGAAAATGTGAGTGCTGCCTTTCCCTGGCTCCAGCTTTTGAGCAAGTTCTCCGATTCAGGGAACACTTACCAAGCCTCACCACATTCTGAATGACACGCCCTTCGTGGACGACCCTAAGTGACCCCCCTCAACAGCCAGACCCTCCTTTACCCCGAGCCGGCTGTCTTTAACATCCTCACTCCATACTCCAAAGGAGCTAAGCCAGGTAACCCTGTGTGGCCCCTGTTGTCCTGAGTGACCCCAAGCAACCCACAAACACTCTGATGGGTCCTCACTGACCCTCAAAGTTGAACAACTCCCAAGAGATGACCCTAAGTGAACTCCCCCAAGATTAACCTCCCCCGGGTAATTCTGACCACCCCCTTGATATCATTACCATCCCATCCAATGGCCTGGGTGACCTTACAGGGGTCCCCAAGCCACCCTTTACCCCGACTTCATTTTGCACGGAACCCACACAAGTAACCATAACATACCCCAACTGACACCCCCAGGGCCCCTGACTCTTCCCCTTCTCACCCAACATGACTCCCAAGTGACCCACATGCCTCCAGACCACCTGATCATCTCCTGGGTGACCTCAATCAGACCATGGCTGACTACTCCACATTCTAAGTGACCTCTCTCAAGTGACCTGGACTGAGTCACACACCTAAGTCAGTTCTGGAGGACCCTGTCTGACCCCCATATCTTACATAGCTCCCCGGTTGACCCTGACTGATCCCCTGATGGATCAAGGTGACCCGATACACTCTGACTGAGCTTCCCATGTCCTTCTAACCCTCCAGGGGAACTCACCTGACCCCCACACATGTGGGTGCCCTCCTGATGGCATTCCGAGGAATTCCCCCCACCCCCCAAGATGCTCTGAGATGCCTCAGGTCAGAGCTCTTGCCCACACCTCCCTGGGGTCTTTCTTGCAGACATGAGCCACCTGGCATCCTGCGGGATGGGCCTCCTGCTCACTGTGGACCCAGGAAGCGGGGTGGTGCTGTGGACACAGGACTTGGGCATGCCAGTGATGGGAATCTACACCTGGCACCAGGACAGCCTGCGCCAGCTGCCCCACCTCACGTTGGCTCGGGACACCCTGCATTTCCTCGCCCTCCGCTGGGGCCACATCCGACTGCCTGCCTCAGGCCCTCGGGACACAGCTACTGACTTTTCCACCTCAGACACTCCACTCCTGTAGGTGCCCATCCCTGGGGACTGGGGAGGAGCCCCCTGGGCGGATTGGATGTTTAAGCATGACACACCTATACAGCTGAACCAGGAGCCAAAATATTTCAAACTGGTTATTTACAAAACTGATTGGCAAATAATCAGTGCCCAGTACCCCCCACAGTGTCCCCAGGACATTTGGGATCGCCTTCTATTTGCCAACTCTAGGGCAAAATTGGCCTACAGGGGGCCTCTGGGTCTCCACTCCAGTGAATGGATGGTGCTTGTTCTGTGTGGCAGGTGCTGTGCCTTAGTGACTGTTAAAGGCACTTTTCCCTTTCCCTACAGTACTGAATGCTTTAGAGTCCCCATCTTAGGGGACAAAGAGACAGGCTGGGAAAATAACGGATCATCCATTCATTCAGTACACAAATATTAATTGAGCACTTACTGTGTATTAGTTACCTGTCAGGCTCTGGAAGTACAATAATACAGCCTGTGTTCTTACCTACAGAGATCTTACAGTCTATTGTGGAAGATGGGTGTGTAAGAGGATAATCGTAATAGGTATGATAGAGAATGATAAAAGAGAAGTATAGATTTGCCATGGGAATGTATAGGAAGGTTACCTAAATTGAGACTGGGGGCAGGAGGCAGTCCTGGAAGGCTTCCTGGAAGAAAGGACATCTAAATTGAAACCTGAAGGATGAGTAGAAAGCGAGAGAGAGAGCGAGAGAGAGTGAAACCGAGCATGCACATGGCAGCCAGGGAACAGAAATTAAATAAGTCTGGAACATAGACCTGAGCATGGAATAAGGTCAGAGGGTGTTAAGCAGGGATCTTGTAGGATCATTGAAATGTTTGGACATTTTCTCCTAAGGCTAAGGAAAAGACATTGGATGGTTTTAAGCAAAAAAGTGATTAGATCATCTTTTCATTTTAGAAAGACAACTCTGGTTGCAGTGTGGAGAACATCATCGAGTGGTAGAGCAAGGAAGTGTCCATGCATAGAATACTGCATTAGTTCAGACATGAGATGAAGGCCCTTTGGAATAAGGTGGAAATGCTAGAAATGGAAATGAGTGGAAAGTAAGAGATATGAAAGGGGAAAAACAGTAAGAATTTGGTGATCAGGGAATTTGGCGGTTGTGGGCAAGGAATCAAGGTCTGTGAGCAAGTGCTCAGGTTTCTAGAAGCACATAAGTGCTGTCCTTTTCAGAAGTAGGGAGCTCTAGAGGAGGAAGGGGATGTAAGGAATGAAGTGCCAAGATACTTAGAAAACTGAGCTCTTGATAAAGGTCTGGGCTAGACACAGATTTAGAAATCGTGACTCTAGAGTTTGTATCTGTTAGCTTCTGCCACATAACAAAGTACTCCCAAAACCTAGAGCTTAAAAACAATGAACATTAGTTATTTTTCAAGATGCTGTGAGTCAGCTGGGTGGTTTTCTGATGTGGGAAATCTGGTGGCTTGGCTGAGTCTGGATAGTTTAAGATGACCTCTTTCAACTCTATCATAATTGGTGGAATATTTGGCCTAGGGTGTGTCAAATGAGGTCCTCTCGTGCCCCAGCAGGCTAGCTGAGCCCTTCTCAAGTCACTGCTTATGATATATTTGCTATTGTCTCATTCTCCAAAGCAAGTCACATGGGTAAGCCCAGAGTCAGTGTCGGAGAGTACAACACAAAGACACAGGTACAGTGGGAACTGAAACTACCCACCACCATCACTCATCCTTCTCCCCTTTCTCTTCCCCCTCACTAGGATGACACTGTACGTGGGGAAGGATGAAACTGGCTTCTATGTTTCTAAAGCACTGGTTCATACAGGGGTGGCCCTAGTGGTAAGAAGGGGTCTCTGAGGGGGCTGGAAAGAGGGGATGGGGTAGGAGAGGAGCTCCTTCATGACTCTCTATCTTCTGCCACAGCCTCGTGGACTGACCCTGGCCCCCATGGATGGCCCCACCACAGAAGAAGTGACACTCCAAGTCTCAGGAGAGCGGAAGGGCTCACCTAGCACTGCTGTCAGATATCCCTCAGGCAGTATCGCCCTTCCTAGCCAGTGGCTGCTCATCGGTGAGATTCTCCTGGCTCAAATTTTGAGTAGATGAAGGGCCTATGAGCCCTGCTTCTGAGCTGGAAGGCTGATGTCACCTTCAGCCAGCTGACCTTTGCTCTGCCCCTTAGGATACCATGAGCCACCCCCAGTCCTGCATACCACCATGCTGAGGGTGCATCCCACCCCACAGAGTGGGACTGCTGAGAACAGACTCTCAGAAGACACACAGGCCCCCACCCTCTTCCTGGAGGTCAGTGCTGGAAGGGCAGAGGACATGGTGGGGCTGGGGGGCTTGGCAGGTTGGGAGGGCAGCTATTGGACCTTTCCCTCAGGCTTCTAGGAGTACATCTGGGCGTGGGTCAACTGACATCACACAATCTCCTGGAAGAAAAACATACATATATGTTGTTATTGCCAGAAACCTATTAGAAGTATCAAAGGATATTGGTTATCTAAATTGTGAAATAAGGATCACAGTTCTAATTTCTCAGTGTATAAATTACAGAATATTTCTCAAGGAAATGTAAACAGAAAAACTACAAGACCATGCTCTACTGGGAGAGGGTTGGGCAAGAATCACTAGTGGTTCAGGGTTAGAACAGCCATGACCTGCTCCCTCTCCCTCTGCCCCTACCCCCACCCCACTCTCTTTCACTCTCAAATAAACAAATACATCTTTTAAAAAAAAAGAGAAGAAGGATGGAAGGAAAAACAACAACAACAACAACAAAAACAAACAAACAAACAAACAAACTTTTTGAAAAACCCTAGCCATGAGGTGGAGCAGTAATTCTCAAATCTGGTTGCTTGTTAGAGTAACTGGGAAGCCCACTCAGTCCCCACTGAACTGGAGATGGATATCTGAATTTTTTGGTGATTTCCCAAGAGTATCTGTGTTTTTTAGTGATGCCAAAGCTTCCTACCCCCAGTCGCCCCAGATGCTGGTCACCAGCTAGTTTTGGAAGACCATGCTCCTGGGACACCATGATGCTTCAGCACCATGGAGAGCTCCCAGACTCCTGCCCGGCATCATACTGGCTGATGGAGAAGGGTTAGGGTTTCTATAGTAGAAGGGTTAGGGTTTCCATAGTGTGCTAAGAGTGAAAGCTCCTTTGTCCTCAGCTCCTGAGCCTGAGCCGTGAGAAACCTTGGAACCTGGAGATGCATCCTGAAGAGAAAACCCCAGACTTGTATCCAGGGCTGGGACCCCAAGACCTGTTGGCAGCTAGCCTCACTGCTGTCCTCCTGGGAGGATGGATTATTTTCCTAATGAGGCAGGTAGGTCTATCACCCCTGACCTCAAATCCGTCTTAAGGTTTTCCTTGGGGGAACCCTGCCCCTCCTCTCCAAGACCACTCAGTAGCTCTCTCTCTCACCCAGCTCTGATTCTATCCCCTGTCTTTCTCCCAGCAGCTCCCTGGGCCTCTGCTACTATGTTCTGTATGTTCTTGGTCTGGTGCCAGGCTGTCTCAGGCACGACTGCTGGCCACCACCACAGCAGGACCTGACCACGGCTGAGTCCTCTTGTGCCCTGTATTTCAGCAGCAACAGCTGGTGGAGAAGGAGCAGCAGACCCTCTTGGCACCAGCAGACCATCCTCACATCTCACAGAATGCTCAGCCCCCACCATCAGGGGCCACCCCCCAGGGCCAGAAGAAGAGCCTTCCAAGCCCCTCAGAGCAAGCCCAGGCAGTCGAAGAACCAGAAGGTGAGCTTAAGTGAACAGGAAAGGGCAGAGTCAGGCACAGAGAAAAGATGGGGCAGATTTAGCTTCAAAGTTGTTTATTAGAAGTCACTATAGTACAGTGCTTAAGCCTGAGTAATAAGAGAGGATTTACAGCCTCCTAGAAGTTACAGCCTCCTAGAGTTAAGCACTCTAGAAATGTCTGCCATCATTCTTTGTTACCTTCAAGGACTCTCCAGCACAGACAGAACTGGGTATAGATCTAACTCCACTAGCTGTTCACTTTGACAGGTTGCCTTCCTCCTCTGAGCTTTGATTTTCTCATCTGTCAAATGGGAGTAACAACACCCACCTCACTGTATCACCTCATTATGAGAAGTTACCGGTATCATTATTATTAAATCAGTCTTAGGTGACGGTAATAATATTTGTGTTAGTTTAACATCATAGTTGGTGATGGTACCAGTAAATTACCTAAGTCTAATTTTTTTCCTTTGTTTCTCTCTTTAGGACTTTTTACTTTTAAACATTTCTCTTTTGTCAATTAGACCTTATAAATTAACTAGCCCTTTCAAGCTCCCCCTAGTATCTGAGGATGGCCCCAGGGGGCCTTTTCCATGCTCTTTTTGGTCAGCCAGGCTATTTCTCCTACTTCTTTGGCTCTGGGCTGGACTGGCCTTCAGTCCTTTGCATGAGCTGCTGCTGGCACCTCCTGGTCTCTGCTCAAACCACTGCCTCATGCTGTTGTCCCCTTAACTCAGGCTGAAGTCCGCCCCACTCTTGGCCTGATGCTTCAGTGCTGCTCCCCACATCCACTCTATTTACCCTGCCCCCGCATAGACAGAGCAGCTCCCCTTCCTGAGGGGCTGGCTCTTCTGCAGGTACCCACCGTACCTGCAAAGGTGCCTGAGCCCCAAGGGGTTGCAGCTCTTGTCATTTTACTGGCCCTGGGGGGGGGGTTCCCTTAATACTCACTCCCTGCACCCTGAAACACTCGTCTCCTGGGTCTTCAGACTCGAGTTGGATCTTTCCCCAGACAGGCCACACTCCATCTTTTCCCAAAATGGCTCTCGTCTAAGCACCCTATTGTTCTTCTTGAGATTGTGCTCCATTCGCCCCTCACCACCAGAGTCCGTCAGAGCCCAGCAACTCCGTCCCTGCCTTCTGAGCTTCCCATCTGTCTCCAGGCCCTGAGCGCAGCCACTCCTGAGGGTTCCGGGTACACAGATCTACGTTACTGCCTGTATCTTGAGGGATGAGAGTGAAGTTTTCCTAAAATAATCCAGAGCAATGCTAAGGAACAGCTCAGTACTTTTCTCACTGATCTTGGTGCAGATTCTCATTTGCTTTTCCTAGAGCTAGATGCAGAAACAGAAGTGGGCAGCCCTTCCAGAGTAGAGTGTTCTCGGGGCTACCACACTGTACAACTCTTGGGGCACAATATATGTTTATCTGTATGCATGATGTCCTTTGGAGCTGAGCAGGGCACAGCCTGGCCAGACATGCATGGGTCGTTGTGAGGGGTGTCTCACAAGCTACCCAAAGGGAAGAGCAATAACTGTCCAAGCCTATAGACCTCTGCCTGCCTGCACCAACCCCATCCTTCTTATTAGGAAACCACAGCATTCTGGGGGCTCCCTGGTCCCCTAGAACAAACTCTGGGACAGCTTTGCGTCCAAATGCCCATTGCTGCTCTGTCCTATCCTGGGGGGGTCAGTCTTTCCTGGAACTGCACTCACCCTCACCATACTGACAGTTGCCAAGCCCACCGTCCTATCTGAAGCCAATTCCTCAATGAAAAGGGTTTGTTATTAACTGGTGGAGGTGGAGAGAGTGGCAGAGGAATTAAAGAAAGAAATATGGGCAGAAAATGCCAGAAGAGGGAGAAGGATAAGGAAGATAATATAGCAGCCATCGTGCACACAGATGAGAGCAGCGTAATCTATCGTCACGCTGTGTGGGATCATCAACACGAGTCCCACTTTACAAATGAGAAAGCCGAGGGCACAGAGGTTAAGTCACTTCCCAAACACACACAAGCAAGCGGCAGCCCCAGGCTGGGCATGAAGGGTGGGAGACCAGAGAAAGGTGGAGGCGGTGGTGGGTCTGGACTGAGCGGCCGCCCCCTGAGACTGTGCCTCTCCTCTCCCCTCAGCTGAGCAGCTTACCGTGGTGGGCAAGATTTCCTTCAACCCCAAAGACGTACTGGGCCGGGGGGCAGGTGGGACGTTCGTTTTCCGGTGAGTAGGTAACCAGAAGCTGGGCTGGACATGTGACTCTCACAGCACTTTGGGGGTCCTTCGGCGGGGCCAGTCTTTCAGAGGCTCCCAGAGACGGGTACAGAAAGGAGCCTTTTCCTTCGACTCTTCCTTCTCTGAACTCCCCAGGGGCCAGCTGGAGGGGCGGGCAGTGGCTGTGAAGCGGCTGCTCCGGGAATGCTTTGGCCTGGTCCGGAGGGAGGTCCAGCTGCTGCAGGAATCGGACAGGCACCCCAATGTGCTCCGCTACTTTTGTACCGAGCGGGGACCCCAGTTCCACTACATTGCCCTAGAACTCTGCCGGGCCTCCTTGCAGGAGGTAAGCCAGAGCTCGCGGGCGGGGCGGTGGTGGCGGGGGTCCCAGGTTGCACAGTGGTGCTCTGTCCCCTCTTCAGTACGTGGAAAAACCAGAGCTGGAGCGCTGGGGCCTGACGCCCTTGATGGCGCTGCAGCAGCTGATGTCCGGCCTGGCACACCTGCATTCCCTACACATAGGTAGGCCCTGCCCCTGCCTCTGCTTCCACCCTGCCCTCCAGCCCTAGCCCTGCTTTTCCCCACAGCCCTGCTCAGCTCTGCTCTGCTCTTAGTGCACCGGGACCTGAAGCCGGCCAACGTCCTCATCGCTGGGCCTGATGGCCCTGATGGCACAGGCAGGGTGGTGCTCTCAGATTTCGGCCTCTGCAAGAAGCTGCCTGCTGGCCGTTATAGCTTCAGCCTCCGCTCGGGCATCCCCGGCACGGAAGGCTGGATGGCCCCCGAGCTCCTACAGCTCCTGCCCTCTGACAGTCCTGTGAGTCCTTCCCTGGCCCCATGCCTCTCCTGCTGTGGTCAAGCCTATTTCTTCATCTGTAAAGTGGCGTAGTTCATCCCTTCTTACCTAGAGCAGTGGCTCTTATCCAGGGACTATTTCACTGTCCAGAGGGCATTGGGCACTGTCTAGAGACACTCTTGGTTGTCACACCTGGCAGGGGAACCAGTCATCTGGTGGGTAGCGGCCTGGCATGCTGCTAGACATCCTACAATGCACAGGACAGTGCCCCATATTTTGTTGTAGGGAGGTGCAGTGTTGGAGCATCCGGCCCCAAATGTCAATAGTACGAGGGTTAAGGAATCCTGAGCTAGAAAAGGGTTTTCAGTCTGCATAGTGCTGCAGAATCATTGGCAACCTTAAGAGAGTTAGAAGCCCAGGCCCCACATCCAGTGATTCTGACCAGACTAGCCTGGAGCAAGTGATTCTAATAGGTAGCCAGGGGAAACCACTGGTGTCCAGGGTTTGGGGAGCACCAGAGGAACAAATATAGTTGAAGCCCAGAGAAGTGTCTGACCCCCAGAAGCCCCAGGATTATGGATTTCTGAGTTGTCAGTGTGTGGGTGGAAGATGAAATCGTGCACACAGATGAGAGCGCAGGAAAGGTCAGTCGCTTGGCAAAGCCACGTCTAAATCATGAGAAAGCAGGAAGTGGCCACCCGGAGACCCAAGGACTAAAGGATCTGATGTTATGAACTTGTACAGATTTTAATTAGTGGCCAGTATTTTAACTTTTGGGAAATTCCACATAACAATCTTGATTTTGGATCCTTTGGAAAAATCACAGCTCTGCATATGGGAGAGTCCCCTGGAGACCATAAGGTCTCACTGCCGCTTCATTCCCTCACACCCGGTCAGCCTCACTCGCTTCTGTTACCTGCTATGTAGGCCTGGAGGAATGCAGCTTGCACACGTGCACTAGCAGCTCAGGAGGGCAAAGATTTTGGACGAAAACCGTGGGCCCTTTCCAGTGGTGTAGAAGGCGGGAGGTCTCAGGTCGAGGAGATGGTGCTCAGGAAGCATCCTTGAGTTCTAGTCTGAACCAAAGCCTTGGCTAACATAACAGCTTGTGGGAGAATTGAATCTGGCAGGCTTCCCGGAAGCAGAGACTGCCTCCTCATGTTGGTCTCTCTGGCCCCCAGACAAGCGCAGTGGACATCTTCTCTGCAGGCTGTGTGTTCTACTACGTGCTTTCTGGTGGCAGCCACCCTTTTGGAGAGAGTCTTTATCGCCAGGCCAACATCCTTGCAGGGACTCCCAGCCTGACTCACCTGGAGGAAGAGGCACATGGTGAGGGGGGATGGGGCCTGGCAGGGAATGGAGGAAGCAGGGCATGGGGCTGGGCGGGCCTGAAGCCATCCCCCCCCGACTCTCCATTTGCCCCTACAGACAAGGTGGTTGCCAGGAACCTGGTGGAGGCCATGCTGAGCCCCCTGCCCCAGGCCCGCCCCTTGGCTCACCAGGTGCTAGCCCACCCCTTCTTCTGGAGCAGAGCCAAGCAGCTCCAGTTCTTCCAGGTCAGAGGGAAGTCTTGGGGATGGCCCCAAGTTTGGGTACTGAGTGATAAAGAGAAATCCAGAGTGGCTGGGAAGAGACTTGTCTGCCTGTTCCAGAAAGCCCAGCTCCTTCTATGAACCAAACTTGGGCCTAGGCACCTATACGATGCCATGCCGGCCCTCCACGGTCTGCTCACAACCAGACTTCCCAGCCCCAGGCTCCACCCCACACCCCTACCTACCCCCAACCCCCCAGCCCCCCATAACACATGCGCCATGCCATTCAACCCTAGTTGTCACCCATGCTACAATGGTACCCAGATAGCCCATCCCACTTGTGTGACCTTGAGCAAGGGACTTGGTGCCTCTGAGCCTGCTTGCTCATCTGTAAAATGAGGACAAGAGTACCTACCTCACTGGTTGATGAAGACCTAGCAGGTAACATGGAGACAAGGCACTGGGAAGCTGTACTCGAGGGGCAACAATCCTTTCCTAAATCAAGAAGCTTTTGCCGTTTTGCTCCCCCAAGCCATAGTACACTCCTGGGCCTTGGCCTCTGAAACTGGTCATAAGGCTCAAGAGCTCTGTTGGATCCTAGGACGTCAGCGACTGGCTGGAGAAGGAGTCTGAGCGAGGGCCCCTGGTGGCGGCGCTGGAGGCGGGGGGCTCCGCGGTGGTCCGGGGCGACTGGCACAAGCACATCTCTGTGCCGCTCCAGACAGGTAGAGGCCGGCCTTGGGCTGGGGCTGCCAGAGGAAGGGGAATCCAGTAGGGGCAGCCTTGCCAGAGTTTCCTGCCCACAGATCTGAGACGGTTCCGGACATATAAGGGGACGTCAGTGCGAGACCTGCTCCGTGCTCTGAGGAACAAGGTGTGCTCTAGGGTCTGCGTGGGGCCTGGGTCACAGGGCATCCTGGTCATGGCTAAGCAGGGCCCTCTCGCCATTCCTCCAGAAGCACCACTACAGGGAGCTCCCGGCGGAGGTCCGGCAGGCACTCGGCCATGTCCCCGACAGCTTCGTCCAGTACTTCACGGCCCGCTTCCCACGGCTGCTGCTCCACACGTATGGTGCCATGAGGAGCTGTGCCTCCGAGAGCCTCTTCCTGCCCTACTACCCACCGGCCTCAAGCGCCGGGAAGTCATGCCCAGCCGGGAGGTGAGGCCGCCAGACCAGGAGTGGGGTCCATGGCTGAGGCCAGCCTTGGTGGCAAAAAAAACCTGGTAGAGTCTTGGCAGCCCAGGGCTTCTGGAGCAAAGTCGTGTCCAGAGCCCAGAAACCAGGCACTCTCAGGGATTACAGAAGAAATAGAAGATTCACATGTGTTTAATATATATAAAGCAAGGAAAGGACAGTCCCAGATTCAAGAGCAGTATTCTGTACAATGCATATGGTGGGGCTGAGGGGCAAGGGGAAGAGGCCATAGAACCCACACCCGAACATGTACAAAAATAACTTACACGACGACCCCCCACCAGCAAGGATGATGGAGCTCTCCCCAGCCCCCAGGGCTGGGGGGCATATTCTAGAAAACGGCACGAGGGGAGCTAACCAGTGCAAGCCAAGGTGCTGTGGGGGTGAGAAGGGGTGCCAGTCTGGAGGGGAGGAAGTCCTACGAGGAGGCCTTGAGACGGTTGGCGGCCGAGCGGGAGCTCAGCAGCTTGTCCACCATGGTGCGGGCATAGCGGAGCCGGCTGGCCAGCTCCTTGGAGCAGCCGTATTCCTCCAGCAGGCTCAGGCGGTATGTGCGGAAGTCCCGCCTCTCGTCGATGTAGGTCACGGCTGCCATCAGTGGGCACAGGATGAGTTTGGTATGGTCCTAGGAGGGGAGACAGAGTTACCAGTGGCCTGAAGGCCCCAGCTGCTAGTACAGGCCAGGGAGTAGAGGGGAGACATTCCCACTGACGAGGGGTCCCTGCCCCCACTCCTGCTCTTCCTATTGCCTGATGCCAAGCACAGGTCCCACACCTCCCACTTCCCACCCTACTCTGGGGGCCTGTGGACAGGTACAGGTACCTCACCCCGACCCTCCCCACCCCGCTTCACCTGGAAGAAGTTGATCTGCACACAGCCATTGCTGAGGTGCAGGATGATGGCACTGCGGGTGCGAAACCAGGTGCGCAGGTAGGGTAGCCGGGCGAGCTCATCGCCTTCCCGGGGCGTGATGTTGGCCCCCGCCTTCAGCAAGTGTTCACTCATGTAGTTCCGGAAATACTTCAGGAGGGTGATCTGGTTGGAAAAGGAGGGAGGGAGGCCAGAGTTAGAGCCTAACCGCCCTGCACGTGCCTCCCTCTCGGCCGCCCCAGACCACGCGGCCACCAGCCACCGGCTGGCGCTCACCTTCTTCATCAGGGAGTTGGGATGTGAGCTCACGGTGAGGTAGGACTCAGTGCCATCGCGCTCTATGTACTGCAGGCTGTCACCGTCATTGTAGAGGATCAGGCGTGTCGAGTCATTGAAGAGCACCCCCACGCTGTTGTCACATAGCTGGTACCCTGGTGGGTGGAGGGAGACCTCAGGAAGGGGGAGAAGGGAGCGGGGCGGGGCACTAGTGAGAGGCCTGGGATGGAGACAGGAGACTGCTGACAGCAGAGGATCAAGGAGCCAAAAAAGGCAAGAACCTAGAACAGCTCAAAGGGGCACCTGGCTATACCCGAGCCACCACCCATTCTGGAAGCAACCTACCGAGGCCGTACTTGTCCGAATAGTCCACCCACTTGCTGACCCAGAAGATGGGGATGCAGGCAGGATCCTCAGCCTCCTCTGTGACAGAAACAGACAGATGGTTGGTCAGCACCCACATCTTCCCCTCCATCCCACTTATGTGGCCCATGCCAGGGAAGACTGCTGGGCATCCCACCCAGGCTCTTTCAAGAGTCCTAGGGCCCCAGAGAAGAGCCAAGCAGGGCCTGTGCCACCACCAAGCCCTGGCAATCAGCAGGACAGAAAAGTTCCAGTTTCATTCATTCATTCATTCCGTCCATCCATGCATCAAAGGCCTACCCTGTGCCAGGCACTGTCACAGGTGCAGTGAGCAATGGCATAAAACCCAGCCTTCAAGGAACTTACATTCTTGTTATAGGGACAGAGGCTGATCAACAAAAATATGGACAAAATAAGTTATTTCTATCATGACGAGAGTCAGTGGCTAATGGATTATCTAATGGATTATTTGGTTCTGAGTTATTAAGAAATTATCGGAATATATACAATTCCAAATACATCCAAATGTTATGTTCGGGGAGCCTGCGTGTCTGTTCGTTATGTGTCTGACTTCGGCTCAGGTCATGATCTCAGGTTCACGGGGTCAAGCCCTGTGTAGGGCTCAGTGGGGAGCCTGCTTCTCCCTCTCCCCCTGCTTGTGCTCTCTCAAATAAATAAAATCTTTTTTAAAAAACTGTTGTGTTTAGTGCATGTGATAATCCCTTATTTAAATACAAGGGAGTAAGAAGTGCTCAGAGTTGGGGGCCAGGGAAATGCTCATGGAGGGGACACTGGGGCAGACATCTGAAGGAGTCAAGTATGAGCCTTGCATATATGTGGAAGGAGTACATTCCAGAAGAAGGGAACAGTATGAGCAAGAGCCCTGAGTCTCTTGAAGACTAAGCAGAAATCCCCCGGACAGCTGAAGGAGCATGTACAGATGTATAAGATACCACATGGAGGTGCTGGAAGATGGGGCACTTGCAGAGGTAGAACACATGAATCAGAAAAAGATAGGCAGGGCCTCAAGTGTCAGGCTAACCCATTTGGATTTTAATCTATAGAAAAGCGGGGAACTAACAGTATTATGACGGGGCCTGGACAAGCCCCAGACACTCTGCGGCGGCGACTTCCCCGCCCTCTCCAGGTGCACAGGCAACCCCATCCCCAGGCCCCTACCATGCCCTACCTTGCCTCACCAGCCCCCGCTCTGAGGGCTTGGATGCATTGACGCTGTGTAGCTGCTGTAGCATATCGCCCAGGTGGCAGTCAACCACTTCATTGGTCTCCCGGACTCCTGGCTCCTCTTTTTCCCGGGGCCGCTCAGGCATGGGGTTCTCCGTGCCTGTGAAGAAGACGATGCATAGTCATTAGCTGGGCACAAAGGCAGCAGGTGGGAGGGGAAAGGGACCCTCTGCCATAGCAGGTACTCTCTCCAGAGAAAAATTATTATTAGCTGCCATTGCTTTGGGTCAACTGAGTCAGTGCTGGGTTACAGAGCAGCGGCTGCCACACTCATGTGACAGGAGCCTGGTACTCATACCTCTAGGGCCAAGTCAAGCCCTTAAGGAAGGTTTCATGGTCACACACACCAAAGAGCTTCAGATGCTCTGGCCTCTGCCCCCATACTGGGCCCTCCAGGATACCACCAGTCATTCTGGGAGACGGTGTGAAGGCATCACCAGCTTGGAGCTGCCCAGCCAAAAATTAAAACCCAGGAAAACAGGAGGGCTTGGTTAATCGTATACAGCTCATCAACAAAATGGATTAAGCAGGCATTTGTTGAAAACATGAGAGTTGTTCTTCCACCCCCAAGTTTTATACAAACGCCCAAAGAGTCTGAAAAGATACACTTTCAGGTTTTTTTATTGGTTATATTTCGGTTAGAAAAGCCCAGATTTTTTTATTGTCTTTATACTCTAATGTTTCTTTCTCCACCAACATGTTAGTTCTCTTTGTAGAATACGGAATTTGTCTTATAATATTTTTAAGATCGGAGTTTTCAATTTAGAAATACTATGCTGTGGTAAGAACTGAATTGTGAAATAATAATATATTTGGGACTTGCTTTAAAAACCCTAGCAAAGGAGGGCGACTATATGGCTATCAGCTAAGCATCTGCCTTTGGCTCTGGTGTTGATCTCAGGGTCCTGGGATGGAGCCCTGCATCGGGCTCTCTGCTCAGCAGGGGAGTCTGCCTCCCCGCTTCTCTCTGCCTGCCTCTCTGCCTACTTGTGATCTCTGTCGGCCAAATAAATGAATAAATAAATAAATATTTTTAAAAATAAAATAACAATATTTTATACATTACAGGCCAAAGAATAAATCCATGAGTACATGTTGATACAAGTAACGGAATAAATACTTGAGAGAGAAGCGACAGCTCTTTCTTAGAGAATTCCGATAAATTAACTTAGAAGGAGTGGGGAAGAGAGAGGAATCTCCACTAGAATAACACATTAGCAACTGCCTTAGTGAGATCTAAGGGGATCCACCGAGATCCACCAAGGATACAAGAGTTTGAGGAGAAACAAGATTGTCTCAAAATAGGGGTGCCTGGGTGGCTCAGTGGGTTAAGCCGCTGCCTTCGGCTCAGATCATGATCTCAGGGTCCTGGGATCGAGTCCCGCATCGGGCTCTCTGCTTAGCAGGGAGCCTGCTTCCTCCTCTCTCTCTCTTTGCCTGCCTCTCTGCCTACTTGTGATCTCTATCAAAAAAAAAAAAAAAAAAAAAAAAAGATTGTCTCAGAATAGCACAAGCAAGGTATTTGATTAGTTACAAAGGGAAAAATTGGAACTCTGAATCAGACCCCACTTTAACCAACAGCTCAAGATTAATATTACCAATAAAAAGAAATGGCAAAAATAAAGAAAAAAGGAATCCTTAACGGTTTAATTACAAAAAAACCCAAAAAACAAAAAACCCAAAAAACCAAAAACCGAAACAGTATTATATTACAACAGAAACAAATGAATTTATATGTTAAATTGGTGCTATATACACACAGAGGAAAAAAAGTATTTCAAATAACCTTTTTAAAAGCACTAAATACCCTTAGTGAAATATTCTAAAGACAAATGGACTTGAACAAGTTAAAACATCACTTGAAAAGAAAAATAGTAAGAGGAACTAGTTTACAGATGTTGAAAAATATATGCATGTTAGTATAAGGAAACAAGATTGTCAGTTGAAATACAAGAATAAAATCAAAGAAATAAAAATCTTAATATTGTATTTGAACTGGACACTCATAAATTACAAAAAGTAGTAACTCCACAATAGACAAAACAAGACTCAGTGTTAAGTTTCTTGAACTTGCTGTGTCATGTGCTACGATTATGTGAAAGAATCTTTGTTTTTAGAAAAAATACACTGAAGTATTAAGTGGTCAAGGGCAGGACATATACAACTTACTTTTAAGTGGTTAGGGAAAAAACTGGGTGTATATACACACAAATGCACATACACACTTATATAATTTATATATATATGCTAAAGAGAGAAAGGTAAAGTTTAGAAAAATATTAATTGGTGGAGAAAAGGGAGCTTTTGTCTATTCTTCCACCTTTACATAATCTGACTGTTGAATGTGGTGGGGGGGTCCACTGCATTGTGCCCTACATATATATTTGAAATTTTCCATATTTATTTTCAATGAGCCATCATTGTGTGATGTTAGGAATTTTTTAAATGCTAAGAGTTTGTCAGGTGTGGCATTCAGTCCACTTGCCTTTTTCTAGGGGACAGGTCTGATCCAGCCATGGTTAAAGTCTGTCTTTCCCCCCTAGGGCCCACCCAGGGGCGGGTCCTACACACGCCTGGGCTCTGGGGGCCACCTACCCACACAGCTAACGCCTAGGCTCTCTCTGGGGGCCTACTGTTTTACCTTTATTGAGGACTGTAAGAGGTTTCCGGCTGTTGGGGTCCAAACTGCTGGGAGCAATAGAAAACCGGGGTGCAATTGTGAGACAGGTGATGGGGAGTCGGGCAGGGATGTAGCCGGAAGTAAAGAACTCGTCATTGAGCAGCTCATGAATGGTGGGGCGGGCAGTAGGATCTGTCTGAAGCATCTTCTGGATGAGGGAGGCGGCCACAGGGTTGACATGCTAGAGCAGAGAGGGAGCGCCGTGAGTGGGACATAATGGGGAACCCGAGTGCAGTGCTGTCATAGGCACCACAGCCCCTGGCTCACATACACCATGTTCAATGGCCATAAATCTGCCATGTTTCCCAAAATGGCTTTACTGAGTTGACAAATGTCAATCTAAGCTGTGAGAATGATCACTTCTCTTTTTTTGAGCCTCAAGAGTCATCGGATTTCCCTTGAATTTATTCCAGAGCAACTTAACTTGTTCACCACTAGGGTAGCACTTGAGAACATAGGTTGTGGGGTCTTAAAGACTTGATTAGCTCTCAGTACTCTCCCTAGTACTGCCCCTGACAGCAGCTATGGCAAGTAACCCGACGTGCTCAGGACTTTGTGTCTTCATCTGGAAAGTAAGGACATAGCAACAAGCCTAGAGTCCTACTAGGATTCGATGGTGGATAACCCAGCACAGGTCAAAGGCATAGTAACAGCCTAGCACTAGCTTACACTTACTATGTGCCAGGATAGTGTTCCAAGCTGTCATGTGTATTAACTTGCTTACCCTTCACAAAAACACCTAAAGGGGCAGAGGTCTCTATTACCATCTCTTTTTTGCAGAGAAAGAAATGGAGCACAGAGGGGTTAAATGCCTTTCTAAGAATATGTATGTAAAAAGTGGTGAAGTCAGCACCCACTCCAAACCCTCGAGGGTCTGTCCATCTGAGAGTTAAATGACTCTTTGTGAGAGATTTTTGTCTGTCCTTATGCAGACGGGGCCCTTGACTTCATAGGATTCAATGCTACCAAACTGGAAAGCAGCCACGTGTCAGGTTTCTGCACAAACAGGCTATTCCTTTCAATGCACTGACGCCGGTGGTTGTGAAAATGCACATCACTTTGGATTTGGGGTGGTTCAGGATTCTCTAAGTGCTTACTGTATACAAGGTACCCTGTGAGTCGCTCCCTTCAGGCCACTCGCCCAGTTATCTGGCTACTACGTGGCAGAGCCCAGTTAAATCAAGGTCCATTCCCTGAGGTTAAGCAGCACTTCTGTGTCTGCCTCCCGTTCCCTCCCCATTTTTTTTTTCTCTTTCCACATCTTTTGGATTATCTACCCAACCTCTGAGAATCTATAAACTCTCTCCCCTTAGAAAAAATGCTTCTGTGCACACATGTCAAGCTCTGTATGTTTTAGTCAGAGCTCTGTGGCTATCCTAGGGGTAGGGGTGACCTAGCTCTGTCCCCGGGATATGGCTCGGCTCAATAAACAGCTTTTGAGGGGAAAACCCCCCAAAACAAAATATATTTAAACTTTAAAAAAAAAGTGTTTTAGTCACCTTGGGAATACTGTAGTCATTCTTCTTGATCCGGAGGTAGGTCTCTTTGAGGCAAGAGGTCTCAAAAGGTGGTTTGCCCACTAACAATGTATACCTGTAAGCACAAGGGGGCGGATTTGGCTCAAGGCTCCCAACCAAAACCTACCTGCCGGAGGAATCATCTCAGGGTGGGCATCTGGAAACTCTGACTTTGGGGTCCTTGATGGTAGTCATCAAGTCCACAGGAGCCAGGGCATGGGTGGGGCTGAGCCCTCAGAAGAAGACAGGTGACAGCAGGTGACAGCCAGTAGTGACTTTCCAGCTGGAGCCTGTAGGAATCCAGGGCCCCAGAGGCTGCAGGCCAGTATAAAACAGGTCCCAGTGTGCAGGCTACCTGCCCTTATAGAGACAGCCCCACCTGGATGGCTCTGCACTCAAGGCATGACCTTTTCATTTGAAAAACTCTACTGCAAAGATCTGGAAGCCACTGCTACAACTCACTTTTAGTTCTCCAGTACCTCGACCAATAACAACAACAAAAGAGAACACTCAAAAAGGCCCAACCCTCTGCCCACCACCCACCTGCTTTAGGAGGCCTTGATCAAGACTTTATTGTGCATGGAAATCACCTAGGGATTTTGGTAAAATCCAGATTCTGAGCCAGTCAGTAGCCTGCGTCCTGAGATTCTGCATTTCTAACAAGTTTCTGGGCAATGCTGCTGCTCTGTGGACCACACTTTGAGCAGCAAGGGCCTAGAGCAGGTTTGTGGAGGTCCCCCCAGCCCCACAGCCCAGGCCACTGCAAGAATCCCACAGGATACACCAGTGACAAGAAAAGATATGGAAATCAGGCTTTGTTTTTGGGCAATCTGTTCTCTGGAGAAGCCTTTCCATAGGCAGAAAGGTCCGAAGGATAAAGTCAGTCAGGTAAGATGTCCAAAAGGGCCAGGTGGATCTGAACACAACTCCCAACTTACATGATACACCCAATGGACCACACGTCCACCTCGAAACTGTGCCCTTTCTTGCTCAGCACCTCAGGAGCTATGTAATTGGGAGTCCCGCACAAGGTCTTCTTGCGTTCCCCGTCATATTCCACTTTGGTTGCCAGTCCAAAATCCCCTGGGACAGAGGGAGGAAGAGGGGGTATTCAGTTGCTAGCCTGTCCTCTGCCAATGCAGAAAGCTGGTACAGGTGTGACTGTCAAGAACCAGGGTCATTTGATCCCTCCGGTTCCTACTCCTCATAGGCAGCAAAGCTTGTCCTGGATTCTTCCCACCATGCTGGCCCAGGGCAGTGCCCCTCCGTGGCCCTCCCCTTAGAAAGGAGGGCCACATTTCTAAAAGGGAACAGATGAAATGGCACTACTCAAATGCCCTCAAGGAATCAAGCAAGTAAAGGTCAGCACTGCTATTTGGCAAGTTTGTGAGTTAAGAGCAGGGAGAGTAGGGGGCTGTGGCAAATCTGAGGGAGCCTAAGGTGAACAGCAGCTTTTTAGCCCAGCAAAGAGTTGCGTGGGGGGATATAGTCTCAGAACTGCAGGGGCTTCCAGTTGTTTAAAGGGAGTTCCAAATCTTAATTTTTATAACAAGCATCCCAATTTATGTCAATGGAAACGAATTCAAATTCTTTTAAAAAGTACTGTGTAGGAGCACTAAAAAAATGCATCTGCAGGATACAGGCTTGGGCTCGGTTTTAAATTTCTGTGCTAAAGAGAGGATTCTAGAGGCCATCAACAGCCCAGAATTCTTCCTCCCTCCTTTGTCTCCTTCCTATTTCCTCTCCCAGCCTCCTCATTTCGGCTTCTGGGGGTGTCAAGCACCCCTGCAGGCCCAGCACTCACCTATTTTCACCTCCAGATCCTCATTCAGGAAAAGGTTGCCCAGCTTGAGGTCCCGGTGAATAACCCGGTTTCGGTGCAGGTACTGGCAGCCAAGGACAATCTGCCGAAGGTAGTAGCGGGCTTCCGGCTCGGTCAGTGCTTTCCTCCGTTTGTGCAGCTCCAGGAGAGACTGAGCGGGGGAAGGAGAGGAGTAATGGGGAGCCGGTACCAAGGCACAGAGGGAAGGGCTTGTCATTAAAGCAGCCCAGAAGACCCCCCACCCTCCAGGAGAGCTAGGAGCTGTTTTCTCCCTAAGAATGGCCCCTACCGCTCATAGCACCCCTTCTCCCACTAGCTGCCTCCCAACCCTCCTACCTGGAGCACCTCTTTCGGCCGCGCTCCCCTCCCGGAAGCTCGGAGGCCACAGTATCTCTCTCTAAGCCTTTGTGCCGCAGGAGATCCCTCTCCAGCCGCCTCTCTTTCCGGAAGCTCCGAAGCCAGCTCCAACCACCCTCTCCCCGACCCAACCCTACCCCGGAAGCTCCCGACTCGCAGCACCCCTTCCCCGGGACTCCTCCCTTAGCAACTCCGGAAGCCCCTGCGTCCAGTACCAGGATTCTCCTCCTACTCGCGCCTCCCCCGCTCCGCTCAACACCTAGGGTCCAGGAGCCTCCTTCTCCACCAGCAACAGTTCTCAGGCACCACTTAACCGGAACCCCCTCCCCTAGCGTCTCCCAAGTGCCAAGCACCCTCTCCCCTCTGCTCAAGACCTTTACAACCCCTCGCTCGAGGTTCCCAGCACCTCTTCTCCAGCAGCTCCAAGCTCCCGGAGCCCCCAGCCCTGGCTCCGAGGCAGCGACACTCACCCTCCGGCGGCAGAGCTCCAACACCACGAATACGAAGTCATTGTCTTCGAAAAAGCCGTGGAAGCCTACGATGTGCTGGTGGGCGAGGCTGCGGTGAATGGATATCTCCATGGACATCTTCTCCTTCTGGTGCGGCTTGAGCAGCAGAGACTTAGGCACGATCTTGCCCGCGAACACCTCCTTAGTGTCAGCGTCCGAGATTTCGAAGCACTTAGCAAAGCCTCCCTTCCCCAGAAAGCGTCCCCGCAGGTAGCGCCGCCGGCTGCGCGGGTCCACTAGGACCTCCGGGATCTCTTTGGCCGGCGGAGCAGCAGCCGGGGCCCCGGGAGCTGCACCTCCGGGACCCCCGGCTTTCCCTGGGTCCGCTGGTGCCCGCGCCAGCTTCCCTGCAGTTGCCGCCGCACTCATGTTCCCGGAGTTGCTCCACGGACCTAGCAGGGTCTGGGTAGAGGCTTGGCACCGCTTCGCTCCTCCTCGAATTCAAACGCGGCGCCGGGAACGTTACAAGAGCCTGCGCGCCACTGATTGGCCGCGGGGATTTAAAATCCAAACCCGCCCGCCGCGCGGCACGATGGGAGCGCTCTACACCGCGACCTCCTTTAAACCCGTACCCTGCCCGGGTGGCTTGGGGAGAGAAGCTTGATTGACAGGGACTCGTGCACAGCCGACACGTGGGAAGCCTGGGAAACCGTACCCAGCGTGCGGATGCCGAGACCGGCCGGAGGAGATCAGGGAGTTCAGAGTTTCTTCCTTTCTCCGCGGCCGGGAAAGGTCCTGCAGTTCCCATGTACCTCCTCCAGGAAGCTTTTCCCAATACCTTCCTCCACCCCCACCCCCACCCCGCCTTCTAGACTATAAACTCTTGAGAACAGAGATCTGTCAGGGCACCCGAAGGCAGCTGCCTTCGAGACAGCTGAGCTGTCCTCAGCAATGTTCCGAGACACCCCAATAAGCTAAAATCCAAGTAAAAACACGGAGCTTGCCAGGCTGATGCACTTTCGTGGCACGGTCCCTACCTCCAGAGTACCAGCTGCTCCTAAGTCCCTCCAGAATATAGAGCAACTCCACTCAAGCATATATAGTTCAGGGACCACCAGCATTACCATCACCTGGGAACTTGTTAGAAAGAAAATTTCAGGCCTTACCGCGGACCTCCTGACTCAGGAGTCTGCCTTTAAATGTGACTGCCAGGTGATTCCCACACATTCTGATGTTCCAGAGGCAACAGCACAGTACCAGGCCCCCCCCCCCCACGATGCAAGAAAGTTGTCTGGCTTACTCACTGCTGTATTTCCCAGGGCATAAAACAGTGGACCCTCAAGTCTCTGGTGAGAGGAAGGATGGCTGGTTGGCAGAATGCCCAGCAAACTGGCAGGCCAAGGCCATACAACTTGCAGGGGTGGGTTTTGTGTGGCCTCCCACTTTTGAAAAATTGGATTCATTTACAGCACTTAAAAATCAAGAGAGCTCACATAAAAATTCAGATTTCTGTTTTTTCCTTATAAAAAACTAGAAGGTCCCGCTGCTCTATGTCTATCTACTTTCCCAGTTTGTGATAGTGCCCAGCTATTTCCCTCTCTGCCCATTTCCCTGACTTCCCAAAGTACTGGAGTGGCAGACCTGGAACAGCAAAAAGCCCAAGTTCGAAGCCCTTTTTCTGTGCACCCTTGTACCCTATGATGTCTCGGGTAGAGCGGACCAAGTATCAACCATAGTCTAAGTGTCTCTTTACCTGCCCCCCAGTAAACTGAGAGGTGAGGGTGACATCTTTCCTAGCCCATGTCCCAAGCCCCCAGAGCAATGCCTAGGAAAAAGGAGTAACTGAAATGTTTGCTGAATAAAAGGAAGTTTTTTTTAAAAAAAAGTTATCATTTTTTTATCCTTATGGTGGGTAATCTTTTTATTGAAGTTTAAGGTACGTAGAGAAAAAGTTTACATAACTGTACAGCTTAATGAATTTTCACAACTTGAACCCACCCCACATAAACAACACCCAAAACGAGGAAGAGAACACTACCAACACCCAGAAGTCCCCCGTGTGCCCTGTTTTGGGAGCCCCCAAAACCAGCCCACAGTTTGATGACTACTTAGGAGACTCACAGGACTCAGCATAGAGTCTTACTGTCATCAGGCTATAATTTATTACAGCGAAAGGCTACCAGGCAAAATCAGCAAAGGGAAAAGGTACAGAGAACAAAGTGCCGAGGAAACCGGGCGCAAACTTCCCAGAGCCCTCTCCCAGTGGAGTCACACAGGACACACTTAATTCCTCCAGCAGGGAGTTACGATAACAAGTGTGAAATGTTATTTGCCACGGAAGCTCCTTAGAGACTCAGTACCCAGGGCTTTTACTAGGGGCTGGTCAAGTAGGCACCCTCTGTCTAGCACATAACAAAATTCTGGATTCCCGGAAGGAAAGCAGGTATTCAGCATAAACCATATTGTTTTACACAGTTCAGGCACAGGGAGACACTCATATCATTCAGGGAGTGTTGAGAACCCTCTCCACATCCAATTATCCAGGTGTCAGCAAAGGGTCAGCCTTGCAGACAAGGAGAGCAGTGTCAGGCCTACTCTATTAACTCTCTTCTGTACCGGCCTCCACCTAGGCTGTTGGCTCAGGCTTCGATACAGCAAATTTATTATTGGTAGGACCCTATGCAAAAGGATAAGACCAACCTGCAGTACACTGATCTCAGTTATGCTCCGTAGGGGTCCCGTGTTTAGCCAGTTAAAATAAATCCCATTAACAATACAAGTCTATTTTAGATATGGTAGAAGTGAACTATACCTCAATTTAAAAACAAACAAACAAACAAAAAAACACAGTCTATCTTAGAAAGCCAAGTGGCTTCCTCCAAACTTCTGTATGATTCATTTCTACCTGGCCCGAGGTACCAATTCAAGTCCAGCACAGCTGGTACGTTCAAGCTGATCTGAAGCCTTCCAGGACTGAGGCAGTGTGGCAAGAGGGCACAAAGACAGAAGTACAATCCCAGAGGGCAGAAGGTCCCCCGGGGAAACGAGTTTGCAATGTTAGGGTCCCTCAAGCAGGACATATGTTAGACAGTGGAGGTTAACAGGGCCCCCATGTAAGCCTCCTGCCATGTGGCTTCCTGCCCGGGAGTTTCCAGTCCAATCTGAAAGATCCAACCAGCCCTTGGTTCTGCTTGTCCATGATACAAGTTTATGCATCTCATGAGTGTCTGTTGCGTGTGGAAAGTGCAGGAGCCCGGGCCTCTCAGTCAGCGGTACCAGCTGTGAGCACAGGCTTGGCGGTCTGAACTGAAAGCACTCCAGTGCCAGGAAGGGCAGCTCTGGAGTCTGATGTCAGGAAGAGCAGAAAGCTTCCAGATAGAGTTCTGAAGAATCAAGATTGTAAATGCCACCCCCCGACTTGCCCAAGGCTCCCCAGGTGTCAGGACTTTTCTCTACTGTTACCAAATCTGCAGCCCTGACGTTCAGCAACCCAACAACATTCTTTCAATTACCTCTTCTCCTCCTTCAGGCCTTTTATCTGCAAGGGTATGTATGCAGGAGGCACAAATACATTTTTGCAGATAAACATTTTTATCTCACTTAGCCAGAAAGACAAATTCAGGAATTGGTCGGGATGTGCGCTGAACTGTATCCCTAACCACCCCCTTACCACCAATTCCTATGCTGAAGCTCTCACCCACAGTACCTCAGAATGTGACTGTATTGGGAGACAGGGCTTTCAAAGAGGTGATTCAATTAAAATGGGGTCACTAGGGTAGACCCTCATCTGATCTGACTGGCGTCCTTATAAGAAGAGAAGATTAGGAGACAACACCAAGGGGCGACTATGGCAGGACACACGAGAAGGTGGCCATCTGCAAGCCAAGGAGAGAAGACTCAAGAGAAATCAAACCTGCCGACACACTGGTCTTGGACTTCTGGCCTTTGGAACCAAGAACACACATTTCTATTATTTAAGCCCCCCCCCCAGTCTATGGCATTTTGTGATGGCAGCCCTAGCCGACTAATGAGGATGAAAGCCTGAATTTTCAAAAAATTTCAAAATGGGTTCACAGAACCTCCCGCTCCTTTTATCCAGTGACCAGCCTTGATCAATCCCTCTCTGGAGACAGCTTTATTCAGATAATGAACCTACCTTACCAAGGTGGGTTGGTTGGGGCGGCGAGGCGGCGGGGGTGTGTAGTAAGGAAGTAGAATCAGGCTATCAGCCCACTGTGGTGAGTTGCAACTAATCTAGAAAGCCGAACACAAGTTAGCGGTAGTGAGACATCCCTGTCAAGAAGGCCCAGAGTCTGAGCTGTCAACAGCAAGTGGAGGGGTCACACTCCCTGTGATGAGCCATCCCCCCAACGTGCAGCTGTTGGCAGGGATCACAAATTAGGATGCGGGTAGCCTCCACATTAGTGAAGAAGAGCTGACCAGCAGCTTGATCTTTGATGGTCCCGTCAGAGAACAAGCCCTCTTCTGTGGGGATGTGAGTGTGGCCTGATGGTCCAGTCAGCATCCACGATGGAGGTTTTCATTCTTTAGAGTTCCAAAGAAGGGGTCCTAAATCCCAGTGGTCGCAGGATCCGAGTCCAGTTCACAGAGCCTGGGTCTGCTTCCAGGGGAGCACAGCTCCTGCTGGGACTGAAACAGCTACCGGCAACCTGTAACAGTTTTTAGCTTTGTCACGTCCAGACAAAAAGAATCAGGGAATCTGGGATTCCAAGACAGCCAGCTGCTTCTCTTTGGCTTGTTGAAGAAAGACATACTGCAATACCCAACAGCCAAGGTCCAGGTCCAAGCGATGGCAAAGCTTCTGTTTTCTGCTGTCAGTCTTGGAGTCCGAACCGACTTGCACCAAACCACGTGCATCAGACTAGCTAGTCATCAGCCTCCATGCATCAGACACTTGATTTCCACTAGGGCTCACTGGCAATTTAACTGCTTTCCCCAATTTTGAATGTGCACTGCCATCCAGAAATTGCCTCTCTTTGATGTCTTCCCTTCCCGAGGTTCCAACAGACAAAAACCATAGCAAAAATCATCGGTCCTGAAGACTTGTTCTGGTTCCAATACTCAAAGAATTTTTAAACTCCAACACACCAGTCGTAGCAAAGAGGAGAAAGCCGTATCCCACCAACAACTTCTTGATTTAATTTTCTTTGCATCTCTCTTTGATTGGGATGATCCCTCTAGCATTTATGAAATTGTAACTACATAACATTTTAAATCGGTTTTATCATATTTCCAGATACAGAAGCCACAAAATACAAAGTCATTTTTTAAAACTTCCCTTTTTTTTCTCATTGCAAATTCAGCATTGACAGAACTATAATCACAGGCCTGAAGTGCTCTTTTTTGCAGAGGTAGAAATAATGCCCCATAAGATAAGACTTTGAAGCAATGGGCTAAAAGACCACTTAACAACGACTGCATTTATATTTTATTTATTCCACTTAGGAACATTTTTAAAGAAATGATAAAGCATTGAAGAAACTAATTCTTTTCCGATCTTTAACAACTGTTTTCATATACCTTTCTAGTTCCTGTCAACATGGACTTTTGATCAGTACAGCTGCAATAATGCCATATTAATACCCTCTATCTGCAGAGTGTCCGTGAACCCTTACTGAGCCCTTACGGGATGCTAGGCATGGGGCTAAAAGCTTTACAGAGATGATCTCCCTGAATCCCCACAATGGCCTTATTCCCATTTTGAAGATGAGGATATGAGCCCTTCTGGATTAGGTTACTGCCCCAGGTCTCATAGGCAGGAGGTGGCAGAGCTGGAATTGCAACTTAACTCTGCCGACTCCAACATGCCCCTCATGCTGCCCGTGGGGGCCTTGTCTGTCTGGCTTGCCACCAATCCCAGACTCATTTGTTCACTCCCTCCCTTCCTACCAAAAAGCAGTATGATGTATATCTTAAACTCATGGACTAGAGAACCCTGGATTCAAACACCAGTTCCTCCCCTTACTAGCTGTATGACCTTGGGCAAATTATTTAACCTCTCTGTGCCTCTACTTCCACATCTATAAAATGGAGAGAATCATGCCCATCTTCTAGGATTCTATGTGGGACATGCCTCTCTCTGAAGGTTCTTGTGAAATGCTTCTGTGAGGACAGCACTTCAAACACACCAGGCACATGGCCATGCCTGCTGTTGTTGTGATTACTGAAAGGAAGAGAAACTGTGCCTGTTCCTCAGGAGCTAAGGGTCTCCAAGAGGCCTTGCAGTTCCTGAGTCTCGGGCTTCCTTATTTTCCCCTTCCTCTGGCCCTACCGCTTCGGCAGGCTCTCGCTGTTCCTGTGCCAAGTCAGAAAGCGCGCCCAATAGACACTAAATGTTAGCTGAATACAGTTGAAGAGGTGTGTTGGTAGGACCAAAAAAGACCAGGGCTGGATGTCCAGGCCCAAAGTCTGAAAGCCAGAGAGGGTGTGGACTCCATTCCTGTCTCCTCTTTTGGATGATTTTCATATGTATGAACCACCTGTGTGATGGCCAACAGACCTGGAGATACAGAACACGCCATCTCCTCTCCTTGGAGAAGCAGGGAAGGCCTGTGCTAACTCTTCTCGCTTCAGAGTCTGGGTCAAAGTGCATTATGAAAAGTAGGTGTGGCTAACCCACCAGCAAAAACTTAAGGACTTAAAAACAAAGGATTAACTGACTGGGCAGCAAGGATCCTCCTCTGAGCCAAGTGCTTTTGGAGGCCCAGGATCTTGGGGGAACTGCATAAAACATGGACTTTGCAGCCAGATAAGACTTGGCTTTGATTCTAGCTCAGTCATTAATGAGCTGCGTGATACTGGGCAAATTTGCTTAACCTCTCTGAAGATCAGTTTCCTCCTCTGTATGATGAGTTGTAAAGATAGTTGATAGTTTTGATAGCTGAGAGGATTAAATGTTTTCTAATAAGTGCTGGGCAACAAAGGGTGATCTCTTCTTTGTGGTGGATTGATTATAAATGAACACATGCTCTTAATTTTATTCTAAATTTAAAACTATGTAAGAATGTTGTCCCTTATGCTATGAGGGATTTCACTCAAGTTGTATCACTTCCTAATAATAGTAGTTAATACTACCAGTCATTGAGCGCTTACCCTGAGCCAAGATTCCTGCTTTACACGTATGGACGCATTTAAATCCTCATAACAACCCCTACGCATGTTCCCCATTTTATGGATGAGAAATCCAAGGTTCCACAAGAGGAGACAACCTCCCCAAAGTCAGAAGGCTAGTAGTAAATAGCAGGGCCAGATTTTGATGTGCCTGCTTCCAGTGCCCGCCCACACTCTTCACCACTATCACCCAAAAAAAAAAAAAAAAGGCCCCCAGGCCCCCATCAGAGAACACTGTTTCCTTGGCTGACAACTGTTTTGAAATAACCAAGCCATAACACATTGTCTCAACACTGCCATTGTTATTACAGGGGCCTCACAGCTCCATTAGAAGCTACCCCCAGGGGACCAGCCAGCTAGATCTGATCACCCAAGGCAACCAACCAGGTCTATTAATGCTAATTTGTCCTGGAAAACGGCTGAGGGCAAGTCAAAACATGTCTGGGGCTCCATGTTCTAGACCCCTCTGGGCTCTCACTGGCTAGATCAATAGACCAAGAAAGGCCTCCCTAACCACCAAGATCTCTTCTTTATAGCTTAGAAACTTCCAAGGATGTATTAAATAGAAGCAATGTTTGTCTGAGTCACTTCAAGTCTGTCATCAGCCACATGGGTCAGAGTGACTAAGAAGGGAACTGTGGCCTTGAGCCCTTGAGTGAAATGGCCCATGCAAAAGTGACTAATTCAGAAGCCACTGCAGATCCCAACTGACCACGGAAGCCCTGTGCAACCACATGCAACAGATCAGTCAACAGGAGGCACACCAGTCAGTCATTCAACCTTCTCCCCTGCACCAGGGATCCCACAATGTGAGACTATCTAGGCTGAGTAGGGACTCAGGGGAGGAGGGGCTCATATCCACATAATCACCCCATTAAGTACGTGCTGGATACCCACAGGCTCACACCTGACTCCTCAGGAGCTCATAGCTGGGTGCGCTCAGACAAGAACACAAGTATACAACTAGAATTTTATCCAGATCTTGACAAAGGTCCCTCCGCAAAGTGCTACTGGGTCCACAGGAAAGAGTCCCAGGCAGAAGAGCATCCTCTAAATGGCTCTTTATTGAACACTCCACTTTAGCTAAGCAACATCCTCTCTGTGCCAGGCTTAGCTACCTCTCACAAGGCATGCTGCCCTCCCCCTACCCCCGACAAGACCAAGGTTAATGAGAGATTGGACAGGTGGTAAGGGTAGGCAGTGAGACTGAAGAAGCGAAGACCACCGGAGGAAAGGAAGAGGCTTGAACTGGACAGCAGGTGATTTTTCCTGCCCATTCTTCTCCTCTTCTGGTAATATCAACCCCCACCCCAACCACCAGGTGCCAGCTCTCAGGCCATGTGGGTATGTGCCTCAGGTCTAGGCAATCAGTGCACTCCGCCTTCCTGGCCACAATGATTACTTGAGGCTGGATACAGCCCAGGTTTGGGCCAATGACAGCCTGGTCCAGGGGTTCTGTCAAGGAAGGGGAGCTCTTGGGGCGCCCTGGTTAAGTTGGTTAAGCGGCTGCCTTCGGCTTGGATTATGATCTCAGGGTCTTGGGATTGAGCCCTACATTGGGCTCCCTGCTCACTAGGGAGTCTGCTTCTGCCTCTGACCCTCTCCCTGTTTGTGCTCTCTCAAATAAATAAATAAAGCAACTTTAAGAAAGAAAAAAAAAGGGAAGGGGAGCTCTTTCTACCAATAACTGGAGCTGCAGGGCCACTCCTGAAGCCTGAGAATGAAGCCAACTCAAAGGGAAGCAGAGTCAAGAGCTGAAGAGACAGATCCCTGATGATGCTGTTATGAGTCTTGGAATACGGCCTGAAGCCCCATCTGGCCCTGGCCTTATCAGCATCACGAGCCAGTGAAGCCCCTATCCACCCTAAGCCAACTGGAAAGAGTCCCAACCGAGGTTTCTCCCATCAGTCCGCTCTTCTGGGAGTACTGTGAAGACAAAGAGACTTGCTTCTCTGTGGAGTTTTAAAGGTAATTATCTGGTGACAGATTGTCCCAGAGGTGAGAGCCACCATGGAGACAGGAGTCCAGCTGGTCTTTCCTAGGATACGTAAGACTGTCAACAGCCTTTCTAACAGTATCAGTCTATAATTATAGACTCTTCTACTGTTTGCAGTAGCTATTGTTTCTGCCTTCTAAGCACCTTGCTTTGGTGATGGGCTCTGCTGTATCTCCACCATGGGGGGGATGGGGGAGAGCTCATGACCCATATCAGGTTTATTGCAGGGCCTTGGCTTCCGTGATTAATCTAAGAGGGTATGGGACTCACCAGAAGTCACTGAGAACATTTCTGTGGGACTTTCACAAATTAGAACTGGAGGGAAGAAGCCTTTCTTTCAGGGTCACCAAGCTGGGAGGGTACAAGTCTGGAGCTATCAGCTGCCACGTGCCCCAATGCATGGAGAAAGCCTGTTTGCAGCAGGAGAAAAGGAAGCCAATACACAAGCCTGGGAGAGCTTGCTTATTGTTTCCTTATGCTGAATCTTCCCCTCTCTCTTTTATTGTTAGAATCTCCCTCCTCAGAGTTTTGGCTACCCAGTCCGTGACTAAATTTACAGCTTCCCTTGTACCTAAGTATGTCCATGTGACAAGATAGGAGGAGCTTGGCTATTTGATGACTTCATGGGGCCCAGCCACCTACTTGCTCTAATAACCTGCCTATTCCTGCACTCTTAGGTGAGAGAGAAGTAATCTTCTAACTTGCTGGAGCCATGGTATTTCCATGGTCTCTTTGTTACAGTGGTCTAGTCCATACCTTTACTAATGTGCAGATGAAAAAGATATAGAAAACAGGGGCACCTGCGTGGCTCAGTCAGTTAAGCATCTGCCTTTAGCTCAGGTCATGATCCCAGGGCCCTGGGATTGAGCCCCTCTTCAGGTTCCTTGCTCAGCCGGGAACCTGCTTCTCCCTCTCCCTCTGCCTGCCACTCCCCATTTGTACTCTCTCTTTCAGTCAAATAAATAAATAAAGTCTTAAAAAATAATAAATAAATAAATAAAATCTTAAAAAGATATAGACGATAAAGAGCTATATATGGGGTTTCAATCTCTGGAATTGTTGTTCCTGTAATGGTAACATTATTACCTACAGAGTGCTAGGAGCTCTCTTTGATGTTTACACATAGTAGCTCATTTAATCCAAATCCAGTTGCACAGTTTAGGACACAAAGCAGAGAGATTAAGTAACTTGTCCAAGGTGCATACTGCACTGCCTCTCAAGCTAGTCTTTTCCATGATTCCTTGTGCAAGCCAATAAAACCCCTTTCTTACTTAAATTGGCTCAAGCTGGATTTCTGACACTTGTAACAAAGCAGTCTAACTGGAATTTTGTCTAATCCAGCTTCCAGATTTCTCTATAGAGTGCCAACCATATGGTACGGAATTTTAAGACACTATTTCTTGACTGCAAGCAAGATAATTCTCCCATGAAACCTGCTCTGATTAGCTTCTTAAACCACAACTGCAGTTTAACAACAGGGCACACTGCAAGGGGACAGTCTTCTCAGAAGGAACTGTCTGTGGCAGACACTGTTGGATAATTCATCCAATATCCACTCCCAACTCCCTTTCCCTTGCCTGCCTGAAAAAGCAAAATACTTTCTCAGTTTTCTGTAAAGTGAGGGTTGGCCAGATGATACAATCCAGGGCCATGAAAGGTATTGTAGCGGGGAGGAATTCCAGCATAGTGATTAAAACTATGGCCTGGGGGCACCTGGGTGGCTCGTTGGGTTAAGCTTCTGCCTTCAGCTCAGGTCATGATCTCAGGATCCTGGGAGCCTGCTTCCCCCCTCTCTCTGCCTGTCTCTCCGCCTACTTGTGATCTCTCTGTCAAATAAATAAATAAAATCTTTTTATTTTTTAAAGATTTTATTTATTCATTTGACAGAGAGAAATTACAAGTACACTGAGAGGCAGGCAGAGAGAGAGAGAAGGAAGCAGGCTCCCTGCTGAGCAGAGAGCCCGCTGTGGGACTCGATCCCAGGACCCTGAGATCATGACCTGAGCCGAAGGCAGCGGCTTAATCCACTGAGCCACCCAGGCACCCAATAAATAAAATCTTTAAAAACAAAAAACTACAGGCCGTACGGGCGCCTAGCTGGCTCAATCGTTTAAGCATTTGCCTTTGGCGAAGGTCACAACCCCAGGGTCCTAGGATAGAGTCCTGAGTCAGGCTCCTTGCTCAGAGGTGAGTCTGCTTCTTCCTCTTCCTCTGCCCCTCCCCCTGTTTGTGCTCTCTCAAATAAAATAAAATAATATGAAGAAAATAAAATCTTTAATAGTATGGGCTCTAGAACTAGAATGCTTTGACTCACTATCATATTAGGTGTATAAATTTGGGCACTTTACTTAACCTCCTGTTACTTGAGGACAGTAAGTGTATCTACTTTATGGTGGTTGTATTAAAAAGTTAATAAATGTACAGAACTCATAAGAGTAACTGCTACTTGGTAAACACTCTATAAATATTAGCAACTGCTATTTTTGTCACCTGTATGTGCCAAATATGGAACATCTCTAAGGCGTATCATTAAGTAAAAGCAGCAAGCCGAGAACAGCACATCCACTGTGTACTCGCATTTGTATGCAAAGAGAGGCTAAGGTACACGGATCTATATGCTCGTGCCTGCAGACTGTCTCTTGTAGGACATACCCAAAACTATTCAGTAGCTGCTTCTGGGAAGTAGAACATGGAACTGGGATTCTGGATTGGGAAATTCTACTTCACTGCATGTCACCTTTTTACTAACTAGATTGGACTTTTGCAATCATGTACTTGAGTTACTACTTAAGGCTTTTAAAATCATGTCTAGGAGGCTTTAAACAATCCCACCTTTTCTTAATTTCCATTGTTCACAACAAAATAGGCAGTCAAAAAAAATGATATGTCAATTACATCTCAAGCTGGAAAGGATAAACTGAAAAGGAAAATGAACAGTCAGTTGCATGGTGGTCAGTTTCTTTTTAGAGGTATTCAAACATAGGCTGGACGGCATTCTGTCAGATGTGCTCTGGAATATCTCACTAGCTAATGAGAGGTTAGCTTAGACAACATCAAAGCTCTGTCAGTTCCAACATTTGTCTTTATGGTGGCACAAAAGGAGAAGGGAACTGGGGAAGATGCCAGGAAATGACCCCAAACCTCCCCCCCAAAACAAAACAAAAATGCTGCAACCATCACAGACTACTGGTATCAGGGCACACAGCAGATGTGCTCCAAGGACAAGCTTAGTCTCATCTTACCAGGGCAGAGCTGAATCGCATGGCGATGCTGCCAGACAGACATTGGTATGTCTCCCGGGTCAGCCACTCCATCCCTGTAGGGACTGGACCAACTTATCTAAGATCTTTGAGTTTTCTCTCACCTCTAAAATGGGAATAACATCCCACCTCCTCGGTTGGCATGAAGCATAAGCAGACTAGTGAATGTGAAATCTATAGCAGGGCACCAGGCATGCAGGGAAGCAGCCGAGGAAGTGAGGTAGCCATCACGGAGGAGGAGAGGGATCACTTTCAAATGATTTGTTTCACATATCAATCTTTTAATGCATTAAAAAAAAAAGACAAACTAGAAAACAGTTTTACATTGACCTAGAGGAGATCATCCCATATAGCCATTTTAACAAACCCCACAACCACACATTAAGTCCAGACAGCTCCTGCTAGATCCTAACCTTCAAGGCTGAACCGTCTTATTCTGTTCACAGCAGAATCAAAGCATTAAGCAAAGCCAAGGTTCTCAGACCTTTCCTTCTAAATCTTCCTTTTAGACCAAGAGGTCAGAGCAGAACCAGGCAGGGTTGTGTTATTATTCAGGAGATGGCTAATAACAATACTGTAAATTCATTTACTTCTTAGAGCTCTGTGCCCACAGAATGATTTAAGAGGCCACCGTGTATATATGTGATTGGGTCTAAGTAGAGATATTTTGGTCTGAACTGTGAGGTTTATGGCAAATAGAGTGGATGAATGACTCTAGGCCATAGGACAACTGTCACAAATGCTACGTCTTCAAGGAAATAAGGCATATGCTGTTGCCTCCAAATATTGTGAGGCAAGTAGTGACTACCAGACTAGTCCATTCATATAGCAGACTCCTACCTGGGTCTTTGCAAAAATAAAATCTCGTTGCTGAGGGCCCCCCTTTTAGTGAAAGCCAAAGGCCCTAGAACAGAATGCCAGAAAGTCTTTTATTAATTACTCTGGTCTAAAAAGACACTTAAGGTCATTTCAGGAAGAATAAAAATGTTAACTACCCCTCCCTTCAAGTTTTAGTAGCCAATAGGAATCTGGGCTCTGAAAAGTCACAAACACTTTCCCCCTCCCTGCAAGACCGTGGGCAACTGTGGCAGCTCAGGAAAAGTGAGAGCGAACCATGTGAGCAGTCTTTACTGTGGGCAGCTAATGGCCGTGAGCAGAAGAACAGCTCACAGCCACCACACTGGGACAGTGCTCTGCTCTGTGGGCCTGTTTTGGCAGAATCCCGTCATCCACAGGACCAAGGGGTGGGAGTGTTGGGAACAGATGATTCTGTGTTCCACAGATAATGGCATGAAGGAACCGTTAATAGATAAGGTTTAAGCACAGCATTTGGACACAACTCCTTTAGACATTCTGTTATTGAAGTCTTAAGAGCTTAGAACCTGGAAGGATTGAGAAATTCTAAAGAATTAAACAAAACCAGACAAACAGAAAAAGAAGGTGAAAGGTATCAAAGACACAAGAGCTCTTTGTAGATGCTGGCTGGCTCACTTTGTCCCCAAGTTCATCTTAGAGCTCACATGAATTTGAGACATGAGGCAGAGACATTAGACCTGTGTCAAGGGCAAAAACTTCTGGTAGTAGCTCTTCGTGACGTCAATCATCAGCTCCTGGGTACATTCTGGGAGCTCCCCTGAAAACAGTCCTGGGAAAAGAAAGACCTGGTCAACCAACTGGAGCCGAGGGAGGCCAGCAGCTCTGATTTCTGTTTAAACCCCTCTAGGGCCCTTTTCTTTACTCATGAGTATCTAAATTCTAGGTCTTCCAGCTTCAATGCTAGCAGAATATTTCCACTGACCATCTCTTCAAGATGATATTTTGTTGTGGGGGGGGAGACAAATAATGCAAACCCCCCGAATGGATAAATACCTTCCAGGTAAAAGAGGTTCAGACATTATTGCATGAGCTGAAGAGTTAAGGCATCCCGACTACATGGGAGGTTGTTCCAGACAAGGATTTGTCCATCCCCTGGATTCTGATGTGACAAGCCCAGGTGAGCACTCTCTGAGGTAAGAAACTGCTCTGTTGTTCATACAACGAAGCTGAATCCAATCCCCAAACCTGCTACATACAGAAAAATTGTGGATGGGAGTAGAACAGAAATATCCTACCAAAAGACAAAAAACTGTATTTAAGGATTTCAGGGAAAGAGGCACTCTCACCCACTATGGATAAAAGCATACGTTTGTACCACTATTTGGAAGAACAACTCTGGAAAATCTAGCAAAACTTTTAAAGGTTCATACCCTGTGATCTGATAACCCAACTTCTAAGAATTTGCCTTACAAATAACCTTGCCCAAGTGAACAATATATGTATAAGAATATTAATGCAGCAAAGTTTCTAATAGTGAAAAGCCAGGTACAATGTATAATGGTCCATTATTCCAGGAAACCAGTCAGTTACATACGGTATATTTATGTAGTGAAAACCATACAACCATGAAAAGGAATGAGGGGAATCTCCACATACTGACAAGAAAAGATCCCCAAGATACACTGTTAAAGCAAATTTCCAAACAGAATAGAAAGTGTGAATCTGTTTATACAGGTGTGAACAGTATAACCCGTTATATACAAAAGTACACACATATACACAGATACAAACACACCTGTGCATTAATACACATACAAAACAAACACATACACTTGCATATACATATATATATCCATATATATATATACATATATATATATATGGAGAAAATAGCAGGCAGGACAGAAAAAAAGGTCTAAAGAATACAGAATCCTCCAAGGTACCTTTTATAAATGTGCAGTCTGTGTTAGATTTGCAAACATGTTTGGTATGCACAGTATTTAATCTTTTTAAAAAGCTAGCAGCCAACATTTAAAAATTCAGAGATATCATGTAGATATGCAGATTTTTAGCTCCTCATGAACTATCAGAAATTCTTAAAATGTTAGCTCTGTACTCTTGGCTAGCCATCATAGACTGTCATTTCAATCACGTCTGTCTGACTCCTACAGGCAGTTTTGGCTTTTTGGTTCCTGACCCAGATTCTTTCCGGATGGTTTGCCTTTCATTTTATTCCACTACTCAGTGGAGCCCTCAAAAATGTGCCAGTTGTCCTACAATTTTAGGTCTCTTTATTAAAGAGAGAGATTGCCAACAGCAGTATCTAGATGGTTAACTTTTGTTTGTCAAACTATAAAAATGAACATGGGAAGTACCTTGCCACAGCACAGAAAGTACTGGACTCTAAATAAGGGGTCTTAAGAACTAATCAACCTCAAACAACCTCTGACCTTGTGGACAACTCAATTTCTCTAGGCCTCAGTTTCCCCATCTACACAATCATCTCTAGGGTCTCATGCAGCCTGAATCCTCCATCAGAACCTCCAAACAGTGCTTACTTGGATTTCAAATACCAAGTGGTGTGTCTCCCTGTCTTGGCCATCAATGCCCAAAGACCACTGCTGGTTCTAAGGACCCTGAATAAGTTAAAAGAGATTAAGATATTACTCTGCTAATAGACTTCTCACCTCAGAAGGTGAGACTGTCTGACAATCAACCAAAAACAACCAATGGGGCTTTCTGATCTGAGCATGCTAAGAACGATGATACTTTTTCACAGTGGGAACCCAATCTAGGGAGAATCACTCAGCAAGGCTCTCCTTCCTCCGCTGCAAATGCAGAGGTACAGGGAACAGCAGAATGGCCCATTTCCTCCCCAAGGAATCTGAATGGATGATTTTGCACATCTTTGAAACCCACAGTCAATGATCTGAGTGATGAGTTTTTTAATTGGAAAAGCAACTAAACCACCAAGGGGTACATCTCATATATTGTCAAATCTCTCACTACATAGCATCTCCCATCTGTGAATCCCTGGTGTGCCTCTGTCCACGCTGCATGAGTTCAATCATGTAAAACCATACACAGAAGAGACGAGACTGCCTTGGGGTAGGGGTGGGGGACATGAGGTTTTCTTCTTCTTTCTTCTTTCTTTTCTTTTCTTCTTCTTTCCGCTTTACTGTGTTTTCCAAGTTTTCTAGGAGGAGGGTATATCACTTTTGTTTGCTCACATGCTTGGCCATTGGGAACTCTGAGCTCACAAGCTTTATCTGAGGGCATTCTGTCAGCCAAATTAGAAAGGGGATGTATTTGCTTCTCTTGGGTGTCCCAGAGGTATCGTTGGTCTTAGACCATGTTTTATGTTAACTCTTCAGTTTGGGCATTCCTGGGTAGTGTGGGAAGTATAAGTTCAAGACCTCAAACAACATGAAGCCATTGTTAGAATTCTCTGGAAGATTTTTTTTTTTTCCATCCAGAGCCCAGACCAAGAAAAGCTTGCTTCTTTGTACTTTTCCTGTGCTGGTGGCAGGTTGACTCTAGATCAACTTTTATTGAGAGATCACCCTTCAAAAGGATCTCTCTGCCTTTCAAGGCTTTTTCTCTCATCCCGACAGGAGTATCAAACCCTAAACCACTCTATTTATTAAAAAGATGCATAAGCCTAACCAGGCTTATACTGTGGGTTTAGTCTCCTCTTTGCTTCTGACCCTTGAAATTTCCTTGTGAACCCAACTGCACATTTAAAAAGATACTGGTTATATTTTTAGATAGCATTTCTAGGTAATCTCTAGCAGGAGAATTTTTAAATTAGCCAAATCAATACATTGTCAGAGATAAAAACTGCATGCGTTACTTTCGTGATGGAAAATGAGTCTGCTTTCATAATCAGCACCCAAGCTTACCTGGGCAGCCGGAGAAGACAGTGAATGGTGGCACCACAGTTTCTGGGGGTAATACTGTGTTGTCAAGAATTTTGCAGCAGTCTTTCAACACACATCGGCGCCCCTGAAATTAAAATCTTGTCACTAGGAAATAGAGCAGGAAATGCTCAAGTAGAAGTTGCTTGGTCTGCTGCATGGAATGCTATTTTATATTTTCTCCATTCATGATATCATACAATATATAGGGCCAAGAGGTTTGGCCACAATTCCCTACTTCAGGTAGCACATGACAAGCAGGAGGAGGTAGGGGTATGGGTGTGTGCGTGTGCACGCGTGTGTGCATGAACTTGGAAAAGGGACAGTTCAGGTTATCTTAGATATTACAGACTGAAATTCAGTTTCCCAAGAGTTGTACCATTTTCTGTCTTTTTTCTTAAATTTAGTGGACACCTACTTTTTTGTTTGTCCAACATTTGATCACCTTTCTTCTGGTAGCAGAACCCGTATTGTCCTTGGTAACACGCCTCTGCCCCGACAGTCCCCTATCCTAACCCCAAACCCCACGCCTGGCTTCAAGGACTGTTTTATGGAATGAGCCAAATCAGTCTGATGAATCACAATATTAAGGCTTCTGCTGGCGCTACTGGGAAAAGAAGCTCTTTCCATCGGGGTTTCTAGAGGACAGGACAGACATTTGGACCAGCTGTCTTGTTTCCACGAGGGAAGAAACTGCCTGAGAGCTTCCCAGAGGAGAGTGGGAAAGAGAAGGAGACTCATTCTCATGATATCAATTGAACCCCTAAAGCCACGTGTGTACACAATTAGGATCTACTTTTTACTCTTGGTTCATATTAGCCATAGTTTGTTTTGAAGGTTTAGGTCAAGCCTTATGCGCTTGACTTTATCCACTGCAGAATTGAAAAGTGGCCACTTTTCAATTCTGCATCACCCACGGCATTTTGAGGGCAAGAAATAAGGTCTGGAAGAGACATCTGTTTCCTGGTTTAAGGGAAAGGGGAGGTTTCTTCTATAAATAGATTAAAGTGATTCAGACTACCTGCCGAGTATGTGAAAGTTTCAGTCTTCACGGACTACATTGACATCACCAGGGCCTGTGCATTCACTTGGTTCTGGTCAGAGGATCTGATAAAACATACCTGGCTGACAATGTGGAATCCCCAACAATATCAGGAGAATGCTAACCTGTCTAGATCTCAGATTTTATCAAAGAATATGACAGATACTTTGATTTGGTTGTATTAAAATTTTCCTAATCATTAATAAATACCCAAATGTATGTATTTCCAGGAATGTCTAAGTAGATTGTTAAATGAATGTTTTAGAAAGCTTATACCTTGAAGGTCTAAAATTTTTAAGTGACTAAGCTGTCTCTGGCAAGGTGGATAATAGCCTTGGCGATACTTGGCACTATCCGTAGCTCAGAAACAAGTTAGAACTGCAGCTCTCCACTCATTCTTGGAAAGTTCCCTCCCATGAGTTACCTGCTAGTGGCAATTCCCAAAATACAGCAGGTGGCCAGCTCCCCCGGTGACTCCCAAATTAACTCAAAGATGTCCTATGACTGGGGCGCCTGGGTGGCTCAGTGGGTTAAGCCGCTGCCTTCGGCTCAGGTCATGATCTCAGGGTCCTGGGATCGAGTCCCGCATCGGGCTCTCTGCTCAGCAGGGAGCCTGCTTCCCTCTCTCTCTCTCTGCCTGCCTCTCTGTCTACTTGTGATCTCTGTCTGTCAAATAAATAAATAAAAAATCTTTTAAAAAAAAAAAAAAAAGATGTCCTATGACACCTAGGCTCCTAATAATTCCAACTAAGCACATGGGGCACTGGGTAGAAAGAAGCTGAATGTGCTGCGTGAGGCAAGACCCATTCACACAGAGGGCTCTGTAGACAAAGGGCCCTGGAAAAGAAGAGCAGTGTGAACAAAACTTCCTCCGTGTACCATCAGCCACCACCCGGCCTGGAGGCACCTGCTGCGTCCACTAGTTAGCCACTCTGCCCACTCAGGCAAATGATGTTCAATCAGCTTCCAGAGCATTCTGGGAAAACTGATCAATTAAACAGCAGCAGCAGTCAGAACGTGGGTACTTCTTAGGAATGAGTGTATTGGCAATAGATGAGGAAGCGAAAAGCTGAAACTGCTCCTTTATTTTTTCCTGGAGGACTTTCCCAGGAGGAATAAAAAACTCCATGTTACCAGTATTATGGCTACCTGCATCTCCTGATAGAAGTTACCCTACATCCTTGAGCCTTGGGCTCCTCCTCTGGGAAACAGAACATAAAATCAAACCTGCAGGGATGCTGTGAGGATTAGACACAATGAACGTAAAACTCACAGCACAGTCACAGTCCCATGAAGATTGTCTGGAAGGCTTTTTCTGCAGGCACCTGGGCAACTCTGATGGACACCTATAACTTCACACATCTGAACAGCAGTTGGATCACCAAATGGGTACAGTTACAAGGGTCTATGGGTCATGGGGACAGCTGGACTCTAAAAGAGTCCCTGCTAGCTCTGAGATTCTAGAGCTTTAAAAGGATCTTTCTCCTGAGATTACTTGAGAATTTGTAAAAGGCTCAGAAAATAGGTACTGCCAATACCTAACAGTAACAATGTCTGAAATGATGTATCAGAAAGTGGCACAAAAAAGCAGAGCACGGGACAAGAAGACTAGAACTCCCTAAGGACTGGGAAGAGCATTTGGATTTTAACATTTCAGACATTTAGCTCTGGGGATAAAGGACAGGGCTAACACAGTAGGCTACTATGAACATGTCATCACTCTGCAGAAGAGAATGTCAGAAAAATCCAGCTGTGGCTTAGAAAGCCAGCTTTTGTCACACAGAATGAGCAGACAGAATGGGTTTCACGATTTTCCCTCTTTCTTCAACATCATGCCAAACAAAAGACCCTCTGTTTCTAACACATACGAAGGGACTCCTCTAGAGGAGAATACTTGGTAAAACACCACTTCCCTTAATTCTGAGTAACAGGTCAGATTGGGATGTTTTCCACAGCAACGTGGCCCTCCACTGCACGGTCCATCTTTGCTGTGCTCTTGTGGCTTGTAGAATGTGAATGCATGGTTTCTGCAAGTATTTTATACTTGGATATTATCCAGAACATGGAACTGCCTCTGTACTATTGGGAACAACCATTTAAGTCCTTGGCTTTTCCTAGAAGCTAGGATTTGGGTATAAATTCAAAATATAGGAAACATTTTCCCTAAACCTTAAGGCAGTTCAGCTCTGGTCATTCTCACCCAGGATGTTCTCATAAATCCCAACTGAAATCAAGCTCTTCGTCAATGAAATACTAAGAAATCCCATTTCATAAAGCCTTGGGCAGATGAAATGAGGAGGGGCCAAGGCTCCTGAACACTGAATGTCCAAATGTCCACTGAACAAGGGCCCACTTGTACCCTGCACACCCATCACCCTGAACTACTTGCAGTTCCCTTAATGTCATGCCCCTTGTCCCCCCACTAGACTGTACAATCCTGGAGGTAAAGCAACAGGTAGGCCATAGGGCAGGCATGGCTATTCATACTGCCTGGGTTCAAATCCCAGCTTTCCACTTCATAGCCCTGTCAAATCCCTAATTTTTAAGGTCTTCAGGCGTATCGCCCAGGGATAGTATCAATTAGCTACCACCCTTAGATGGTTATAAGGGTCAAATGAAATAATCAAAGGGAAGAGTTTAACATCATAGAGAAGAAGTTAGATAAGATTTAGCCATGGTTATTAATGCCTAGAAACCTTCAAATCCATTAATAATTCCAGTAGACCAGAAACTACTTCTACCCTGCTTGGCCACAGAAGCAGAGGCCCACTGATGTGAGGGATGGAGCTGGAGGAGCAGCGAGGCTGTTTAGCCAGCCAAGACACCATACTCACAATCACACAGTTCTTGCCAACGTGAACGTAAGAGCCAATCTGAGCTGCGTTGACCACACAATCTTCCTCAATAAAGACATGGTCCCCGATATGTAAAGGAAAGAATGCAACGCTAGAGAAGGAAAAGAAGATGAACAACAACAAAAAAAGGTCAAGGTGATTTGCTTTCGGTCAAGATTTACAGAATTGCTGATCATACTCTCAACTTCATCATCTTGTCTTAATAAGAATGCTCCTAGCAAGGAAGGAATCCTCAGGCTAAGAGAATTCTATAATATTGGAGATAAATGTGATTACTAGCTCAAAATCAGAAATATTGGACCAGGCAGTGTACTAGGAAACAGGAAGACCGAAGTGGCGAGACCTTCCAAGCTAAAAGAGCTAGCACCAAATGAATGAATGTTTTGCTCATTCCTGCCTCCTTGGAAAAGCTCATAGGTCAAATATTCGGTAATCTGCCCAAGATGTTGTAGGGGACTGACATCAGTTCCTGGGATATATTTTCTACTATTTAACATTCCAAAAATTTATATATTCACTGATTTTACTGAGTGCATTTGCCAGGCTCTATGCTAAAAATTGGAAATAGAACGGCAAGCAAAAACGACACTGTCCAGCCCATAAGGAGACAGCAATCAAGAAAAGAAAGATTAAACAAATGATTATATAAGTAGTTAGTTACAACTATGATAAGTACTACAGAGTAAAAAGTACCAAGTTATAAGCAGAGACTTTACCTAGATTAGAAGTTTGATAAAAGTTTAATTTTTTTAAAGATTTTATTTATTTATTTGACAGACAGAGATCACAAGTAGGCAGAGAGGCAGACAGAAAGAGAGAGGAAGGGAAGCAGGCTCCCTGCTGAGCAGAGAGCCCAATGCAGGGCTCGATCCCAGGACCCCAGGATCATGACCTGAGTCAAAGGCAGAGGCTTTAACCCACTAAGCCACCCAAGCACCCCCAAAGTTTAATTTTAAGTGACATTTTTAAAAAAAATTTTTTTTAAAGATTTTATTTATTTGTTAGAGAGAGAGAGAGAGATACAGAGCGCAAGCACAGGCAGACAGAGTGGCAGGCTAGAGGCAGAGGGAGAAGCAGGCTCCCTGCCGAGCAAGGAGCCCGATGTGGGACTCGATCCCAGAACGCTGGGATCATGACCTGAGCCGAAGGCAGCCGCTTAACCAACTGAGCCACCCAGGCGTCCCTTAAGTGACATTTAAGGGGCATCTGGGTGGCTCAGTCGGTTAAGCACCTGACTTTGGCCCAGGTTATGATCTCAGAGTCCTAGGATCAAGCTTCATGTTGGGCTCTGCACTCAGTGGGGAGTCTGACTCCTGTCTCCCTCTCCCTCTGCCCATCCCCATGCTCATCTGCCCTCTCTCTCTCTCAAATGAATAAATCTTTAAAAGAAAAAGTGGGATGCCTGGGTGGCTCAGTTGGTTGGATGACTGCCTTCAGCTCAGGTCATAATCCCAGAGTCCTGGGATCGAGTACCGCATCGGGCTCCCAGCTCCACGGGGAGTCTGCTTCTCTCTCTGACCTTCTCCTTGCTCATGTACTCTCTCACTGTCTCTCTTTCAAATAAATAAATAAAATCTTTAAAAAAATAATAATAATAATAAAAGAAAAAGTGACATTTAAGCCAAGACATGAAGGATGAGTAGGAGTCAGTAGGCTTTCTCCAGACTTCTGACATCACTGCAATTCTCCATGATTCCTCAAATGTCATTGACAGTGGTTCGACGATCAGATTTGCAAGTAACTTCAGTACTTTGGGACAGAAAATATTTGGACTAGAACTAAAATAAAGTAGCTGGATGCTCACTGGCTCTATCTAGTCCTGTGCTCTGTTTTGTCAGGAATATTTTGTCAGAGAGGATACCTGTCCTCCCTGGACCTATAGCTTATTTAAATTTTCCTTAATCCATTTGTATTTTTGATCTGGGACCTTTGTGTGACAATGAATTCCTCGATCTTATCACTCTATAGCAGCACTGTCAGCACCTAAATTTTAAATTAAAAAATTCCAAACTTGATATTATTATCTGGTTCTACGATCTATTATCTGGTTCTTGTATAGAGCTATGTGAGGTGGGGGCAGGGGAATCCATACTCACTTGCTGTTTCTGTGTTGCTATTTACACTTTTGTATTCCTGTATTTCCCATGACACATTCCTAATTACACAACCTACCATTCACCAATAAAACCCCTATTTATTCTCGGTGCTATCCTGAGACCATAGCCAGCACAGTAATGCTGCTATCAGAAGGGGGAGCCAACAACTCGGGCAGAGAACCTGTCACAGTGTGGAACCACAAAAGCCCAGTGCAAGGATTTCTCATTTCCCCCAGCAGCCTTCTGAGCTAAAGAGCAAATGTTTTCACGTGAATGATTTGCCCTGACTGCCTGCTCCCATTCCCGTATGTAAGGGAAAGCCTGAGAATTGACATTCTGAGACATGCAGGACGATTCCTGTGTACTTCACTCCTTGGTAGTACAGTCTGAGTTGTCGCTCTTTCTGTTTCTTCCCAACCATGTTCAGCCTTGTGACAGGACTGCCACATTATACAGTGGCTACCACATTATAGAATCACATTCTATAGTAGTCATCTCTGTATGTAAGTGTTTCTACTACTAGGTTTTTGAGAACTTTGAGGCAGGAATGCCATTTCATCCATCTTTATGTACCTACCTTATACTCTAGTGACTGACATAAGAAAGCACTCAATCAGTGCTTACTGAGTTACTCAGTGAAATGCAGATGGTGCCATAGGTAGGAGCCAGGAGGGAAAAGAGGGAGAGGTAGAAACAACATCAACCAAAAAATACCAGCACATCAGGCATAGTCGACAGTTTTCCTGCCCTGACCATGACCTCCCCTGGATAATCCTAATTACCATTGAGAGAACAATGGGCCTGACTTGCCTCTGCCCTTCCGGTCAAAACTGTTCAGACCAGGGGTGGGCACTTAACTCCAGCTGAGCCAATCAGATTCCCTCTGCCAAGATTCTGGAAATAAGACCTAAAATCTTTGGCTGGTATCTGTTGAAGCCAGATGGAGAACTGATAAAAATAATGGGCTGAGGCAGAATGGTTGGCTCCATGAGAAAAGGGGAAAGATGAAGTCAGCATGAAAGAGAGGAGAGGGAAGCAGAAATGCAGAGACAGAGACCAACAAGAAACAACATAATCTTGGTGATAGAGCGACAGACAGACAGTTGTCTTGATTCTGGCTAGCTGTTCAAGTGTAAGTTCTAGTCCCTATGAGGCCTGGCCCCTTTTCCTACCCTTTTATTCCATAAATATGCCTGCATCTCTTCATCAGAACCCCCTCTGCCTTTGCCAATTCAAGTGGATTCTGTTTCTGGCAACCAACCACCACCAGAGCCGTGTTCATTACAGTGAATTCCTCCTCAGTGACCCAAACAATAGCACAGACCCACCCCTTACACAACTCAACACTTGGAATGCACCACCCGTAGCAGCGTCTTGCACACAACCGAAATTAGGTAAGTAAATTACATACCCTTTGCTGAATTTCTTGAATGGTGGCCTTATGACACTCCGACTTTTCACAACACAATGACGTCCAACTCTTACATTTGCCAGATCCCCTCGGATAATACAGTCATTCATCACAATGGTCTACAAAATAAAGCACATTTTAAAAAGCAACCAACATAGCCTGAAATACAACAAAAAAGAGTAGGTAAGAAGACACTGAAGTTATGCTATGATCTACTGAGTCACATGTTCTCTCAAAAGGGATAACTTTAAGATAATGAAACCCACCCTCATAACACTGACTCAGTTGAAGATGTTCCCAGCATATCATCAGCTTTGCCCTTAATATCCCATAAACAGGACTTGTTGAATAAACAGATCTTTACTAAGAATGCCTTAGTTGGCCTAGTTTACTCACCTGCTCAGATTCACTTGGTTCTACCTGCCCTTAAACCTTGGCGGCTTGCTAAATGAGAATCCAGGCTGCGCCTATCTTTGTCCAATCTCCCAACACTACTATCTCCAACTTCATGCTCCTAGAGATAGACCTATTGAGCTCCTGGTTCTTCTCCCAAATTCTGGACTCAGATGAAGTGCTACATTGCGGGGTATGATATCCAGATGCCCCAAAGATTGCCTAGATAGGCTGCAGGGTGAATAACTTAACTCAGAAGTTTGGGGGAATTAATACCCCATACTTAGTAAATAGGCATTCTGGAAATGTCTTGAATAAATGGGGTAAAAAAAAAAAAGTGCACATGGCTGAGAAAAGTAAGCTGGGACTTGGCCTTATGAGGCATTATGTATGCTTAGGTTTTTTCCCTAGAGGATATAAGGAATCAAAGTTTTTAAGCAGAGGATTAACAGACTGAATTTTTATTTTAGAAATATTAATCTGAAAACTGTCTACAGTGAATGGAGGGGGCAGGTAAGACTAGAGGGAAAGTGACACTCTAGATGACTACAGTGGATCAAGGTAAAATGAGAGAATGGGCCTTCTCTGTAATAGTTGTACATGAAGAAAAGAGAAATAGAAAGTAGAGGAATCTGCTCAAGCCTCAGATCTACTAATTAAGAGGAAAGAAAGGGGCAGAGAGACCACATTCAACAACCATGTAAGTAGAATTGGTCAAATAAAAGTTTGAAAATTCTACAGAACAATGAGCCAGTTTCTTCAACATATACGCAGCATGGGGAGAAAAATGAGCTGGGGGAAAAGAACTGTTATAGATTTGAAGGGTCCTAAGACATATATCAACCAGATGCAATGTGCACTTGACCTTGTTTGGATCCTGATTTGAATAAACCAACTGTAAAAAGACATTGTAAGATACTAGAAAGATTAGACAGGAACTCAGGATTATATGATACTAGGGAACTACCGGTTTCTTAAAAAATCTATCATGATAAGGGTGCTCTACTCATTTTTTAAAATCTTCTTTTTTTTAAGATTTTATTTATTTAACAGAAAGAGACACAGTGAGAGAGGGAACACAAGCAGGGGGAGTGGGAAAGAGAGAAGAAGGCTTTCCGCCAAGCAGGGAGCCCAATGTGGGGCTCAATCCCAGGACTCTGAGATCATGACCTGAGCCGAAGGCAGCCGTTTAACAGCTGAGTCACCCTGGCGCCCCTAAAATCTTTAAATCTCAGTGATATATACTAAGTATTAATGTGTGAAATAATACAGTGTTTGAAATTTGCTTTAAAATATTCCAACTCCCTGCCCTCTCCCTGGTCAAAATAGGTATGGGTTTGTGGGGCAGGTCGGAGATGAGACAAGGATGTCAGAATGTTACCAACTGCAGAAGCTGCTGAATGAGCACATGGAGTTTCATTACACGTTCTCTCTACTTTGGTACATGTCTTAAAAGTTGCATAATAGGGCCTGGGTAGCTCAGTGGGTTAAAGCCTCTGCCTTCAGCTCAGGTCATGATCCCAGGGTCCTGGGATCGAGTCCCGCATCCGGCTCTCTGCTCAGCGGGAAGCCTGCTTCCCGCCCCCCTACCCCGCCTGCCTCTCTGCCTACTTGTGATCTGTGTCAAATAAATAAATAAAATCTTTTTTTAAAAGTTGCATAATAATACCAATGTATATAAAACACGGACAAATCTCAAAAACCTTTAGTGAAAGAAGGCTGACAACAATGAGTACATGATTCCCATCATAGGCAACTCCAGAAAATGCAAACGTAATCTCTACTAGTGTTATTCCAGTGGTCATCTGGGGCCAAGGATAGTAGGAAGACTGACTGCAGAAGGGTCCAAGGAAATGAGGGTGATGGAAATATTTTATATCTTAATTGTGGTAGTGGATACATAGCTGTAAACATCAGTCAAAACTCGTCAAACTGCAGGGCACTTAGGAGGCTCGGTTGGTTAAGCATCTGCCTTCAGCTTGGACCATGGTCCTGGGGTCCTGGGATCAAGCCCCAAATCAAGCTCCCTGCTCAGTGGGGAGTCTGTTTCTCTCTCTCCCTCTGTCCCTATCCCCTGCTTGTGCTCTCTCTCTCTTGTTCACTTGCTGTCTCTCAAATAAATAAATCTTAAAAAAACAAACAAACAAACAAAAACCTTGGGGCGCCTGGGTGGCTCAGTGGGTTAAAGCCTCTGCCTTTGGCTCAGGTCATGATCTCAGGGTCCGGGATCGGATCGAGCCCAGAGTCAGCTCTCTGCTCGGCGGGGAGCCTGCTTCCCCTCTCTCTCTGCCTGCCTCTTTGCCTGCTTATAATCTCTGTCTGTCAAATAAATAAATAAAATCTTTAAAAAAAATAAAAATATTAAAAAAATAAACTCATCAACCTGCACACTTAAAATGGGTACACTTCACTGTATGTAAATTATGTCTCAATAAAGATAACTTTTAAAATGTTCCACTGTAGGGGCAGCTGGGTGGTTCGGTTGGTTAAGCATCTGCTCAGGTCATGATCTCGGGGTCATGGAATCAAGCCCCACACTGGGCTCCCTGCTCAGTGGGGTGTCTGTCTGCTTGTCCCTCTCCCTGCCTCATGCTCTCTCTTGCTCTCTCTCTCTCAAATAAATAAAATCTTTAAAACAAATATTCCACTATAAAATGTTAATAATGGAAAAAAAGGGGAAGAGAATCTATATGATCTGGTCATTGTTTAGATATTGGGGAAAGAGAGAAAGAGAGTCCAGGGTGAAAGTCTAGAATAGGGTGAGCAATTCTGGGGACTGAACTGGATGACAAATTCAGTTGTGCAATGTTATTTGAGGTATCTGTGGGATAACCAACTGGCAGTTATAAAGGAAGGCCTGGGGCCCAGGACAGAAGATCAGGGTAGAGATGAAGATGGAGAACACCTCAAATACGGGTAAATTTAGATATGTCACTAGTCTGAACACTAGGCTCTGAGAAATTACTAAAAATGAAGTGCGCTCATACTTCGAAAAGTTTACCAATCTCACCTGCAAATATGTTCAGTCTATAAAACCTCTACCAGTAAAAAGACCATTTCTCATCAGCTGTTGACTTAAAGCACTATAGTGCCTGTTGGTTTTTAAAAACAGTCTACTTCAAGTTTACAGAGATATCTGTTTCTAGTATGTACTCTTTCATCTGAAATCCTTCATTTACTTTAATCACTGTTTTCTGTTTATGCTTCCATCTACAATCAGAGGAAATGACTTCCTTTTCTTTGGAAGAAAGCAGAATACGAAGAAGTTCTGAGTATTTGGTAATGGTTGTTTTTATTATACTATGTTTTAAACAAAGATAGCAAATAAAGAAAATCCATAGAAGTCCCTTAGGCAGGGGCACCTCAGTGGGTTAAGCCTCTGCCTTCGGCTCAGGTCATGATCCCAGGGTCCTGGGATTGAGCCCCGCATCGGGCTCTCTGCTCAGCAGGGAGCCTGCTTCCCTTCCTCTCTCTCTGCCTGCCTCTCTGCCTACTTGTGATCTCTGTCTGTCAAATAGATAAATGAAAAATCTTTGAAAAACAAAAAGTCCCTTAGGCAGCCTAAATTACACTCCCATTTGGAGAAGCAAACACAGAAAACATAAGTAATGGATATCACAGGAGGTCAGAGATTTAATGTGAGCGACTCAAATCCTGGTTTCCTGTCTCATAAAGAGTGGAGCTGAAGATGAGAAGTCAGATTCACAACAGAGGCAGCAGGATGATAAAACGAAAGTGAGTGCATATAAGGACCTCCCAGGGAAGAAAATGGTAGTAGAGCAGAGTTCACTGAACTCGACAAAGGATGAGGCAGAGGTGGCAGCTGGAGGCCTAAGAACTGCACCCAGAAGCCTGTTTTGTTTGGCTCATGCAGCCTGTTTCTTCATTTAGATTTAGTACTATTATTTGAATAGCGGGACATTTTGCACTAAAAAAAATCCAGACTTCCAGTCTCTTTTGAGAAAATATAGGCCTATATTCCCACATGGCAACAATCAGTTTGAGTTTGGCTAGGACATGTATGCGTCAACTGACCAGGCCCCACCACTCCCTGTTGTTGGCACCCAGTCTTCCTTACTCATTTGACCCCTGCCCATCCCTATAGGCACTGTGACACCTGATATAAGGGTTTAGGAAAATAGAAATCTCACCATTCTATAAGGGACAAAATGAAAAACTGGGAACAAAATAACCAATAGGAAGAGGGGATAAATGTAACCATACACAGTAGTGAAAATGCACAAACCACAGTGAATCACAGAAGCAGGATTGAGAACAGTGGTCCTTATTAAGTGTGATAGGAGTTTCCTACTGTGGTTATAGTAATAAGTGAATGTAAAAAAAGTAATTAACAGAAAGCCAAGTGGGGCGCCTGGGTGGCTCAGTGGGTTGAGTCTCTGCCTTCGGCTCAGGTCATGATCCCAAGGTCCTGGGATCGAGCCCCACATTGGGCTCTCTGCTCAGCAGGGAGCCTGCTTCCTCCTCTCTCTCTGCCTGCCTCTCTGCCTACTTGTGATCTCTCTCTGTCAAATAAATAAAATATTAAAAAAAAAAAAAAAACAGAGAAAGCAAGTAAAGCTAAAGTATATATGTGTATAGTTTACATGGATGTTAACATGTATATATGTATTAGTTTACATCCTACAACATGGATGAACTTTGAAAACATTATGGTAAGTGAAATAAGCCACACAAAAAAGGACAAGTCTTATAGATCTAGATTAGTCAAGTTCACAGAGACAGGAAGTGGACCGAGGTTATTAGTGACTAGGCCCCGTGTGGGGGGCAGGAGTGGGGAAGATGGGGAGGAAAGAGGGAGTAATTCCTAAATGAGTATAGAGTTTCTGTCCAGGTGGTGATGAGTATGATTGTGGTTGTAAATGTATATATATATGGTGAAGAGTTTTATTTAGATATGATTGATTGAGAGTGGTGAGAGAGAGAGAGAGAGAGAGAGGAAGCAGGCTTCCTGCTGAGATGCGGGACTCGATCCCAGGACCCCCGAGATCACAATGGTTGGCCCAACCCACTGAGCCACCCAGGCGCCCCTAGAATATATTTTTTTAAGTAGGCTCCACACCCAGCGTGGAGCCCAGTGCGGAACTTGAACTCATGACCCTGAGATCTAGACCTGAGCTGAGGTCAAGAGTAGGATGCTCAACCAAATGAGCTACCCAGGCACCCCAATTTTAAATATAATTAACACCAGTGGATTGTACACTTAAAGACAAAGTGGCAAATTTTGTGACATGTATTTTATCTCAATTTCATAAACAAATGTTTATTAGAAAATGTTTATTAGAAAATGTACTGAAATTGCCTAAGGGATTTTTTTAAAACTCCACAATTTGCTAATGTGTCAGATTGGGATTAACGGAATTATCTAATTCCGTGCAGGAACAGTGTGTCTCTAAATACTAGTTATACTTCATTATTGAACTATACTTCTTTCTATTAAATCTCATGTTATGATGAGCTAATGGAGACAGTAATTGTGTCTCTACTGAAAAAATTTATGATTGCTTGATTATAGTGAGATTCTCTTCTCTTTTACTTCAGAGATATAATATTTCAAAGACAAATGGCAGGAAAAACAGTGGACTTCAGTGTTTGTCACGTTCAAATATATCTTGATATTTTCTCTGGTTCTGATATGTCCTAATATTATTCCCATGTTTATACTCATCTCTCTGCTACTTCAACTTATTCAGATTACAAATTCTCAGCCTATCATATTCCATTTTTCAAAGCTGTTTCATAGTTTAGTGTCTTTCCCAATTCTCTCTCCTTAAATTTTATTTGTTTGACACAGAAAGAGAAAGTGCACAAGCAGGGAGAGAGGCAGAGGAGACGGAGAGAAGCAGACTCCCGGCTAAACAGGGAGTACAACTCGGGGCTTGATCCCAGGACCCGAGATCACAGCTTGAGCTGAAGGCAGACACTCAACCGACTGAGACACCCAGGTGCCCCACCCATTCTCAAATTAATTTTAAGAGTTTCAGGGCACCTGGGTGGCTCAGTGGATTAAGCCTCTGCCTTCAGCTCAGGTCATGATCTCAGGGTTCTTGGATTGAGCCCTGCGTCAGGCTCTCTGCTCAGCGGGGAGCCTGCTTCCCCCTCCCTCTCCCTCTCTCTCTGCCTGCCTCTCTGCCTACTTGTGATCTCTGTCTGTCAAATAAATAAATAAAACATTTTTTAAAAAAGAGTTTCAGTTAATGTTGAATCATTATTACTAAACAATTATATCATTATACTTTATAGTTTCTACACTTAAGTGTTTCGGTGCCTATTTATGTTTGCGTCTGGTAGTTTAGGGCACACTACAACACTTCATAATAATTTCAGTTCTGGGTGCCATGGTATATCATTCCTGGCATAAAGGGGAAAAGGTTTTCTGTTGCCTCCTTTTATTGAGTCTTTTTTGTATTCAATGCAATTTGGAGAATGAAAAGAAGAGAAATTTTAAATGTACAGCAGTAAGTGGGAGATGTGGTAACATATTATCTGCCCTCCTAATGCGATAATTAGTGGAAAGAAAGCCAAGGCAGGCATCCTGGAACTGGCTTTGTCCCTTACCTTGCCATTGAGAACGATGTTCTGACTTCCGCACAATACCGACTGGCGACTAACTTTGTTTCCAGATGCCTGAAAGCAAAGAGCAGAAAATGGGGAGGCGCAAACTGAGTGCGTTCTGGGCCACAGGTTTCCACCAAAAAAAGCTGCTACTGGAGAGGAATGGACTTTCAGTGGGCCGAAGTCCCCTGATATCCTGAGTACGGGATATTAAAGCAGGGATGGATCAGGAAACTAGGGATGCCAAGAAGGGAATCCAGAATTTGGACGTGGTGGGTCTAGAGCCTGATAACGTCAGAGAGAGGGGATTCGAGTTTCAGTTCTATACTTGTAGCCCTAAATCCAGGACCACGACTTAACCGATATCAGAGTTGCAAGAATTCATAGCAAGGCTGACTGAGCACTTACCCTCCTTGGAGCAATTTACACACATCATGTATTGACTAGAAAGGACCTAACCGTGTTTCCGCGTACAGTAATAAATTAGGACACGTTAGTTAAAAAAAAAAAAAAAACAAAACAAAAAAAAAACCTTCGGAGGGTTGCCTGGGTGGCTCCGTGGGTTAAGCCTCTACTTCATGTCAGGTCATGATCCCAGGGCCCTGGGATCGAGCCCCGCATCAGACTCTTTGCTCAGCAGGGGAGTCTGCTTCCTCCTCTCTCTCTCTGCCTACTTGTGATCTCTGTCTGTCAAATAAATAAATAAAAATCTTAAAAAAAAAAAAAAAGCAGGGGCGCCTGGGTGGCTCAGTGGGTTGAGGCCTCTGCCTTCGCCTCGGGTCATAGTCCCGGGGTCCTGGGATCGAGCCCCGCGTCGGGCTCTCTGCTCAGTGGGGAGCCTGCTTCCTTCCTCTCTCTCTGCCTGCCTCTCTGCCTGCTTGTGGTCTCTGTCTGTCAAATAAATAAAATCTTAAAAAAGGCAAAAAAAAAAGGGGGGGGGTTTTGTTAAAAAACAAAAACAAAAACCTTCTGAAAGCCCCCGAAGCCTGGAGTTCTTGATATTAAGGTGGATGAGATTTGTCCTGCTTTCTGGAAGGCATTTTATCTTTAGGAAATAAGGAATAAGTAAAAAAAAAGCCTAAACCTGCCATGCACGGAATAAATAACAAAGCCGGGCCATTCACTAAGTGACTGTAGGTAATCTCGGGAAACGCCGAAGGGACCCGGGGTGCGGCAGGGACAGGATGGAGACACCAGCTTCGGAGGGACGCAGGCTCGGAAAAGGAAGGGCAGAGGTCTAAACACGCGTACCGTCTCGATGTACTCGGACTTGTTGTAAAGCAGCTCGCCCAACTCCATGGCCACCAACTTCCCGCAGCCCCACTCCTGTCAAAGCCTGTCAGCCGGTCAGTCTGACTGGAATTCGGGCGACTTCCGGCCGCTCCCCCACTTCCGCTCTGGGCGTCCTCGGCTCCGATCCGCAGCTCGGCTCTCCGCTAGGTGGCCCCGCTCCATTACTCGGCCGTCTCCGGTTGCGCGTGCGCAGGTCGAGCGGTGGCTGTAATTGGCTGGGGGAGACGGCGCGCGGTTCCTGCATGGGCAACCTGGTGGCGCGCCGGGGGTATCCCGGGTGCCCGGTTTCCTTCCGCGGCGCCTGCGGGGCCCAGAGCCAGCTGGGGCCCTCGTGTCCGCAGGCCCAGGGCCGGCGACGGCTGCTCCTTCCGTTCGGCTCCCAGCCCGATGGAAGAGCCTCCCGGGAAGCCACTCAGCTGTGAGGAGAAGGAAAAGGTGTCCTGGGTGTGCGGGAAGGGCTGACTCGGAACTGACTCCTTGCCTAAGATTTTAGGCGTGTGTTTGTTTCCTCGACGGTCCAGGGGTGGCCGTGACCTCTGACCTACGACCTTGAACAAATTTTGAAGAACTAAGTCCCTTTTGACATCCTCCCCACCCCCACACACTCTCAATCTTGGCTTTTCCCACCCATTCCCTTAAGAATTCTCTGAACAGCCTGATGCTTCAGACCTTTTCGCGCGTGTATGGACGGAGGTGGGATGTTTGGAAGGATGTGGCTATATTCCCTAATCCACCCCCCCCCCCAAAATAGTGTGGTTTTTTTGGTCCACGAATGGTATAAGCCGAATGGTTCTGCAACTTCCGTTTTACTTCTCCAGGTTTCATCCATGTTAATGTTAACCTACCTTACTTTTTTTTTTTTAAGATTTTATTTATTTGACAGAGAGAGATCACAAGTAGGCAGAGAAGCAGGCAGAGAGAGGGGGGGAAGCAGGCTCCCTGCTGAGCAGAGAGCCCAATGCGGGGCTTGATCCCAGAATCCTGAGATCATGACCTGAGCCGAAGGCAGCGGCTTAACCCACGGAGCCACCCAGGCGCCCCTACCTTACTTTTTGAAGTTCTTCATAGTGTTATGTATTATGAAAGTGCCATCTTTTCGTTCGACATTACTCTGCTGAGCGACTTTTAGGTTGTTTCCAGCTTTTGCTTCTACAGCAGTGCTGCTCTGACCAATCCTTACCCATGCCACTCTGTGCTCCTGCTGATGATGTTAGCCTGAACGTATCTCTCTGCTCGCTGTTCCAGGCACTGTGCTAGATTCTTCATTCACATTAGTTCATCAGTCCTCTTATCCCAGCCTGCCTTCCAGTGGAGGGTGAGATAGATCATTTACAAGTCAAGAAGATAGTTCTTAAACGTTGATAAGGTTGGTGGTAAAGAGGACCCTGTGGGAAGCAAACTAGCTTAGAGATGAAGAATATAGATTCTAGAATCCAACTACCTGGGTTTTGATCATGCCATTTATAACTGTGTGATCTTGGACAAACTGCTTTTCCTCTGATCTTCCCAAAGCTACCTCCTTCCTCCTTTAGGTCCGGGCTTCAATGGTAGTCCTCAGAAATTCCTCTCTGGCCACGCTACCTAAAGTAGCTCAGGCACTCTCACATCTCCCTGTTGATCTGGGTGTAGAGTGCCATGTGATATCCTTTAGTCTGTGTATTCATTTTCTTATTAATTATCTGTATCCCTCACTTGTTAAGCTTGACGACCCTAGTTCTAGCATCCGAGACCATAACTGAGAGTGGTTATCAGTTTTGTTCCAGGTACTACAGATACCAGGACCATTAACTGACAAGAGATTCATCTGTTGGATGAATGTCTGAGGATGACAGCTCCTGCCACCGTCAGGGATCTCACAGTGAGATGGAAGGAATCAGAAGTAAACAGACAGCAGAGTATATAATAAGTATTGTGATAAAGGAAGCACAGCAGAGAGGTGGAGTGTCCCCCCTGGATTTCAGGAAGGACCTAGAATAAAAATCGAAGTTGAGGCTTGGGGAATCAGTAAGACTTAGCAAAATGATTTGGGGAGGAAATGCTCCACATGGTAGGAAGTGTTTAGGTCAAGGTGCTTAGGTGTTAGAGAGCTTGGTGCTTTGTGAAAACTAAAAGTAGTGTGGGACCTGCTACTTCCTCCTCTGTCTGTTGCTGAGGGACCTGCTAAGCACTGCTTACTCGGGTCTGATAGGCACTGTATCCCTTCTCTCTGACTCTGCCTTTCTACCTGCTCAGTATTGTTTGCTGTTTTTCTTCTTCCAGTTGAAGGAAAAATTAGCATTCTTGAAAAGGGAATACAGCAAGACACTGGCCCGCCTTCAGGTGAGTGAATCTTAACTCTCTCAAACTGAGATATTGTAGGATGAACTATATACAAATAATTCTTCGTAATAATAAAGCTTTAAAAAAATACTTATTTTTCTTAAATTTGTTCCTTGAGCTGCTTTTGTTTCCTCTAGCGTGCCCAAAAAGCTGAGAAGGTTAAGAATTCTGTAAAGAAAACAGTGGAAGAACATGATTGCTTGCTCCAGCAGGAAATTTCACCACAGCCGAACCACTCAGGTAAAGCTAGCCTATTTGCTTATGCTTGCTATATTAAAGTGTATATATAATTCAGTGATTCATTGTATATGCACAGGATTGTGCAACCGTTATTATCATCTAATTCCAGAACATTTTCACCACCCCGAAAAGAAGCCCTGTATCCATCTTACTGCCAGCCCCTGGCAACCCCTAATCTACTTTCTGCCTCTGTGGCTTTACCTGTTCTGGACAATCCATATGAATGGAGCCATGTAATATGTGATCTTTTGTAATCGACTTCTTTCACTTAGCATCATGTTTTCAACAGTCATACCTCTGTACTTACATCCAAGCATGCATTAGTACTTCACTTCTTTGTGCAGCTGAATACCATTCCATTGGATAGACGTGCCACAATTTATATATCCATTCATCAGTGGATGGACATTTGGGTTGTTTCTACTTTTTAGTTATTACGAGTTTTGGCCATTATGCTGCTATGAACATTCACATGTAAGTGTTTGTGGGGACATATGTTTTCGGTCCTTTTGGGTTTATCACTAGGAGCAGAATTGCTGGGTCATATGGTGATTCTCTGTTTAACTTTTTGAGAATCTGCCAAACTGTTTTCTGCCATGTCAGTACCATTTTACATTCTTACCACGATGAGCAAGGGTTTCAGTCTCTGCACATCCTCATCCATACTCGGCATTTTCCATTTTTAAAATTACAACCATCCTAGTGGATGTGATGTGGTCTCTAATTATGGCTTGGATTTGCATTTCCTAGTGACTAATGCTGAGCATGTTATCATGTGCTGTTGGCCATTTTTATATCGTCTTCAGAGAAATACCTAGTCCTTTGTCAATATTTTAATTCGGTTATTTGCCTTTTTGTTGTTGAGTTGTAAGTGTTCTTAATGCATTCTAGCTATTAGGTCCTTATCAGATACACACTTTGTAAATATTTTTCCCGTTCTGCAAGCAATGACCTATTCTTTTGGTCGAATTGTTTATTTGGCTGTTCTTTCCCCTCTCAGCGTTTAGAAAAAAAAAATTAAGCATTTGTATATGTACAAAGAAAAAAATCTGGCCAGAAGTATTCTTAAAAACAATAGTCATGGGCACCTGGGTGGCTCAATCAGTTAGGTATCTGCCTTCGACTTGGGACGTGATCCCGGAGTCCTGGGATTGAGCCCGCCATCGGGCTCCCTGCTCAGCAGGGGAATCTGCTTCTCCCCCTCCCCCTGCTCATGCTCTCTCTCATTCACTCTTTCTCTTTCAAATGAATAAATAAAATCTTTTAAAAACCAACAACAACAATGGTCATTATTCATGTTAATAGGTATTTATAATCATAAAATTGAAGGCTATTGAAGTTATTAAAGTTACTTATTAAAGTTATTAAAGTTACTTGAACAGAAAAAAAAGACATGAAATAAATTAGGTGAGATGGTGGGGGAAATGGGAAGGTGTTGTTCAAAGGGTGTATAGTTTCAGTTATGCAAAATGAATAAACTTTCATATACAGCATGGAACCAGCAGTTAATATTACTGTATCATATACTTGAAATTTGCTAGAAGAATTGATCTTAAGTGTTCCTACCACACACACACACACAATCATAACTATGTGAAATGATGGATATATATTTTTTTAAGATTTTATTTATTTGTCAGAGAGAGAGAGAGAAAATGGCAGGCATAGGGAGAAATGGGCTCCCTGCCAAGCAAGGAGCCCAATATGGGACTCAGTCCCAGCACACTGGGATCATTACCTGAGCCCAAGGCAGATGCTCAACTGACTAGAGAGAGAGAGAGAATGTGGGGAGAAGGGGCAGAGAGAGAGAGAAAAAGTCCTACTCCCACTCCCACTGAGCCTGACAGAGGGCTTGATCCCATGCCCCGAGATCATGACCTGAGCCAAAATCAATCGTTAGATGCTTAACTGACTGAGCCACCCAGAAATGATGGATTTTTTTTTTTTTAAAGATTTTATTTATTTATTTATTTGACAGAGAGAAATCACAAGTAGTCGGAGAGGCAGGCAGAGAGAGAGAGAGAAGCAGGCTCCCTGCTGAGCAGAGAGCCCGATGCGGGACTCCATCCCAGGAACCTGAGATCATGACCTGAGCCGAAGGCAGCGGCTTAACCCACTGAGCCACCCAGGCGCCCGAAATGATGGATATTTTAATTAGCTTGATTGTGGTAATGTTTCACAACATATACCTATATGAAAACATCTCAGTGTGTACCTTAAGTACATACAGTTTTATTTGCCAATTGTACCTCAGTAAAGCTGGAGAAAAAAAACTAAAGAATTAAAAAAAACAATCTTCCCTTTTGTATTTAAAATAAAATATCTCTGCAAAAAAAAAAAAAACTAAAGATGGGCGCCTGGGTGGCTAAGTGGGTTAAGCCGCTGCCTTCGGCTCAGGTCATGGTCTCAGAGTCCTGGGATCGAGTCCCGCGTCGGGCTCTCTGCTCAGCAGAGAGCCCGCTTCCCTCTCTCTCTCTCTGCCTGCTCTCCATCTACTTGTGATTTCTCTCTGTCAAATAAATAAATAAAATCTTTAAAAAAACAAAAACAAAAAAAAACTAAAGAAAGATGACTGCAATATAGATTATCTTTTAATTTAAAACCATATTTTCCAGCACAATTCTGTTTGTTTACATTTCCTTAAAATTACTAGTGTATTAGAATATTAAAATTTGAACTTTGAGCTGCCTGAATGAAATTCCATTGACTCTTTCTTAAATAACGTAGTACTTTTTTTTTTTTTAAGATTTTATTTATTTATTTGACAGAGATCACAAGCAGGCAGAGAGGCAGGCAGAGAGAGAGGAGGAAGCAGGCTCCCCACTGACCAGAAAGCCCAATGTGGGGCTCGATCCCAGGACCCTGGGATCATGACCTGAGCAGCAGGCAGAGGCTTTAACCCACTGAGCCACCCAGGTGCCCCTTTTTTAAAGATTTTATTTGTTTATTTGAGAGAGGGAGAGTGAGAGAGAGAGCATGAGAGGGGAGAAGGTCAGAGAGAGAAGCAGACTCTCCATGGAGCTGGGAGCTGGATCCGGGACTTGATCCTGGACCATGACCTGTGCCAAGGGCAGTGGCTTAACCAACTGAGCCACCCAGGCGCCTCGTAAATGTAGTATTTTTATATAATATTTTAAAATAAATAATGGAATTTTTTGGGCTTCATTTAAAAGGAAATTATTAATTCTAGAAATTTTTTTTTCTCAGAACATAAAAATAAAATATCTCCTTATGACACGTTACAAATCAACACCCATCTGGATGAAGAAACTGGAGAAAAGACACCTATCACACTTGACGTTGAACCTGAGTCCTTCAACCCTGGACATGGCCCTGTGGAGGAACTACATATACAAAGAACAGGTGATATCCAGGAACATTTTCCCTACCAGGTCAGTGGCTCTGGTGCTGAGAAAAGGCAGAGTAAGCTGCCAGGGAGAAGAAAAAAGCAGCAGAAGAGAACATATACTGCACAGGCAAGAGAATCTTTCTTTGACGCGGATTCATTCCTACTCTCTGAGAAAAGACTAAAGAAACAGGAGGAAATCAATAGAGAAAATCCTAGGACACCTGTAAATGAAAGAACTTGTCCTTTAGGTTCTACGTCTGACATTCCTAGTTCTCGAGAACCAATGACAGAGACTAACATTAGGGGTATATTAAGTCCACCAACTGCCAAACCACAAAGAGGTGTCAGTGCTCTAATAGGAGGAAATAATTTCTCCAGGGTTCCTACGGTTGCTTCATTTACTCTGTCAAATAGCAGTAGTGGTCAGCACCTTGAACATAAGCCTCCTAAAGGTGACTGTGAACTCACTACTCACAATATAAAAAACATTAACCCTGCTTCACCTGTAAAGGTAGAGGCACAAGGCAGAAGCATGACGGTCTCTACAGATAACTCAGAGGTAAACAAAGCTGTAAGTGGAAGTGGCCAGCTGCCCAGAAGTCCTGAGTTAGAGGCAAATAATTCATACTCTGTAAAAGAACTCACTTATGATAACTTACCAGCAAATGAAAACCAAAATTTAAAAGGACAGAATCACACAGAGGAGTCTTTACCATCTCCCCATAACACTCTTGAAGGTAGAAATGAAAGTCTTCAGGAAAAGGAGGTTTTAAGTCAATCTACGAGTCTTAGCCCAGAAGTAATCTCCCCTGCTTCTGTAGAAGGTCAAACACATTCTTGTACAATGGTTGAAGGCCTTCTGTTTCCCGCAGAGTATTATGTTAGAACGACACGACGCATGTCAAACTGCCAGAGGAAAGTAGCGCTGCAGGCTGTCATTCAGAGTCATTTGGGTGTCAGAAAGAAAGGTTTTAAAAATAAAAGTACGGAGGAAACAAAAAATTTAAACCTTTGCAGTGAAGAAACTGACCAGAATGAACTTAGGACATCTGGCATACGTACAAGACAACTAAGTTCAAGAAGACCTGAGAAGTGTCTCTTGTTAACGGAGGTCAACTCTCCCACTGGGCCTACTGAAGCTAACCTTCCCAGGAAGGCAGTTACCCAGCCATCTGGTAGAAGACACGGAGGAAAAAGAAAGACAGTCTCCCCACCTGTATTAGATCATCATCAACGACTTTTGCCAACTCCTGGCACAGCAGGTGTTCATAGATCCAAGGAAGAAGTCACCTTACATGAAGATCCGGATGAAAAAGCAATTCATCATGGTAAGAAGAAAATTAAAGGTAAATCAAGGTCTGGTTGATGATGGTAACCAATACATAATACTTACTATGCTCTTGATAGGTTTTTTTCGGGTTGTTTTTTGTCTTTTTGTTTGTTTTTTTGTTTTAATTTATGCGAGAGACAATGCAGGGAGGAACAGAGGGAGAGAGACAAGCTGACTCCATGCTGAGTGTGGAGCCCAGGGCAGGGCTCAGTCTGATACCGTGACCTGAGCCAACACCAAGCCCGATGCTTAACTGAGCCACCCAGGTGCCCTGTGCCTGCTACTTTTTTTTTTTTTAAAGATTTTATTTATTTATTTGAAGACAGAGATGACAGGTAGGCAGAGAGGCAGGCAGAGAGAAAGGAAGGGAAGCAGGCTCCGTGCTGAGCAGAGAGCCCGATGCAGGGCTTGACTCCACCCCGGATCATGACCTGAGCTGAAGGCAGAACCCCTAACCCACTGAGCCACCTAGGCGCCCCTGCCTGCTACCTTCTAAATATTGTGCAGATACTAACTATGGAATCATCAGAGCAACCCTACATGAAGTAGAATCTATTTTTAGCTGCACTTTACGGACTTAAGAAACTGAAGCACAAGGATCCTAAAGTGATTAATTCATTCAAGCCAGGATTCAAACTTGGCTCTGTGGTACCAGAATTTGTGAATGTGGTTGAAACATTGACATTGAAAGGGAAAATATATTAGATATTTACCTAAAATTAGTATTTATTCGGGTACAACACAATTTATCCATAGAGAAAAGTTTTATAATCTATAGAGGAAGTGTTCAAAATGTATGTCAGAGTGTGAGTCCACTAACAAACTATCTTAAGAATGACCATGTGGGGGCACCTGGCTGGCTTAGTCCAGAGAGCACAAGACTCTTGATCTTGGAGTTGTGAGTTTGAGCCTTCCTTACATTGGGTGTAGAGATTACCTAAAAATAAAAATCTAAGAAAGGGTGGTGGGGGGATATAATTGTGTAGTAAAATGCAATACGTCTGAGCAACTTTTTTGGGTAACATATCTAATATAGCCTCTCTGCAATCTGTGGGACATGAGATTTTGGAGGATCGCAAGTGTCAGTTTCAATACTTTTATTCATTTACTCTGGAGTTCTCATATTTGATAAAGCAGGCATAACAACTAGGTAATTCACTCTGGTTCTGTATTAGACAACAGCAAAACTTTCTTACTGTTAAGGGCCAAATAGTAAATATTGTCTTTGTGCTCCATCATAGCTAGTCAAGTATAGTGGGAAGGTAGCCACAGACAAATATGAATGTGTTCCAATAAAACTTTATTTACAAAACCAGGCAGCTGACTGCTCTATAGCATTTGGACAATAATTAATTTTTAATCAATTACAAGACCATAATCATTTTGGCTTTTTTTATTGTAATCTTTAAGCCAACAAGAATATAAAGTAATCAGAAAGTAGGACATTCTAATAATAAACTAGAAACATTTTTTATGTACTTTGAAATAATCTGCGGTGGTTTTAGTAACCTGCTGCTATATTAAACACTTTTTTTTCTTGAGGTAACTAACCTTCACATTACATAAAATTAGCCATTTTGAATGAAGTTAATAATTCACTGGCATTTAGTATATTCACAGGGTTGTGCTACCAGGACCCTTACCTAGTTCCAAAGCATGTTCATCACTTCAGAAGGAAACCCCGTGCCCCTTAAGCACTTCCTCCCCTTTTCCTCTCCCTACCCCAAGCCCCTGGCAACCACCAATATGTATTCTATCTTATGGGTTCACATGTTTTGGCAGCTTTCCCTTAGCTGGTTTTTGAGATTCATCCGTGCTGCAGCGTGTACCCTTACCTCATTCTTTTTTTATGGCTGAATAATACCCACTATATCTATGTGGCACCGTTTATTCATTCATTAGTTGATGGATGCAGCTTTCCCCATCTTGGGCACAACTCCAGCTTCTGGCTCCCAGGCACGCTGTGACAGAGTGTCTGCAGAGGTGGTCAGGCAAACTTGCTCTATATTTTGAATGGTATAGAATGCCGGCTGCTTTAAGAGTAGTAAATTAGCCTGCTTGAAATTTACTACTTCAGTGAGACGAGCCAGCATTTTGTAGACTGTACTCTGGGAGCCTATTGGAATCATGTTTTATAGTTGGAATCATAGTGTTTTTTTTTTGTTTGTTTTAAGATTTTATTTATTTATTTGACAGAGATCACAAGTAGGCAGAGAGGCAGGCAGAGAGAGGGGGCGGAAAGCAGGCTCCCCGACCCTGGGATCATGACCTGAGCCAAAGGTAGAGGCTTTAATCCATTGAGCCACCCAGGCACCCCAAGGAATCATAGTTTTTTTTGTTTTTTTTTGTTTTTTTAAATTTTATTTATTTATCAGAGGGAGAGAGGGGGAGAAAGCAAGCACAGGCAGACAGAATGGCAGGCAGAGGCAGAGGGAGAAGCAGGCTCCCTGCTGAGCAAGGAGCCCGATGTGGGACTCGATCCCAGGACGCTGGGATCATGACCTGAGCCGAAGGCAGCTGCTTAACCAACTGAGCCACCCAGGCATCCCGGAATCATAGTTTTTTAAAAGATTTTATTTATTTATTTGACAGAGAGAAATCACAAGTAGACGGAGAGGCAGGCAGAGAGAGAGAGGGAAACAGGCTCCCTGCTGAGCAGAGGAGCCCGATGCGGGACTCGATCCCAGGACTCTGAGATCATGACCTGAGCCGAAGGCAGCGGCTTAACCCACTGAGCCACCCAGGCACCCCGGAATCATAGTTTTTTAAGAGCAGAAGGGACTTTAGAGTTTCTTAGTCCAGTTCCCGTAGGAGACACCAGGGAAAATGAAGTGAACTGACTTGCCCAAAGTACCCGTGGGTCAGTGGCAGAGCTGGGACTAGACACAGGTCTTCCTTCACTAATGCAGTCAGCACTATACTGTTTTTTGGTACTGCGAAAGGAGAACTTCCAGGTAGTCACCAAGCTGTGGCCGGCTTTTGAACCATTCACGGAGGTTTCAAAGTCCCGGAGGGGAAGAGTAATGAACATTTTGTGCTGCCATGGTGTTTAGAAGCTCACACTCTGTTGGGTATTGGTATTTGTTGTTATTGTTGTTCCTTTCTATTTTAGGGAAGGACAATCGTTGTCCAAAAGAGGACTCCCTTTCTTCCAGAAATAATGCTTATCTAGCTTTGGATTCTGCTGCGTTCACGGTTTCATTTCAGGAGAATGAACTGCTAAGTTTAAAGGAACTGTCATCTTTTCTCAAAACCACAGATTTTCAGTTACCCGATGAAGTCTTTGGACCTCTTAAACTTGAAAAACTGAAGTCCTGTTCAGAAAAACCAGAAAAAGTTGAGCCTTTTGTATCAAACATGTATGGACAGAAACACCTTAAGGAGGGAAACTGTAGTGTTTTAGAAGAACTGAGTCCTAAACAAATCAATATTGAAATGGAGGACTTGGAAGAGGAAATTATTGTTCTCCCGGGAAAAGCACAAGCTAAAACGTCAGACCTAACAAGCCGGTCTCAGAAGAAGGGCCTTTCTTCATCTGTATTACTTTTTACACCTTTAAATACTGGTGCCCCCGAGGATAATAACAGGCCCACAGCAGAGATGTGCTCACCCACTTTCCCCATCTTAGGCACTACTCCAGCTTTTGGCTCCCAAGCACACTGTGAAAAAGTGTGTTCAGAGGTTGGGCCAACTTGCTCTAAACCCCAACTTCCTCACTTAAAAGACAGTGATTGGAAACAATGCGACGGTTGGGCTAGCCCATCAAAATCAGATGGCAGCCTGGTTGTGTCAGGTAGAGGACAGCCTTCCTGTGACTGTGATTCTGGTCCCCGGGCAACCCCTTTTCCCACCGGGTCAGTCACTCTCAAAGACAATCAACTGTGTGGAAATCCACACCCAGAGTCAAGGAAACAGGTATAGTCCGCTTCCCTGGTGAGATTTTCTATGGAGAAATGAAATATCTTAGTGAGTTTGGATAGCATGACTTTTTTTTTTTTTTAAGATTTTTATTTATTTATTTGACAGACAGAGATCACAAGTAGGCAGAGAGGCAGGCAGAGAGAGATGGAGAGGCAGAATCCCTGCTGAGCAGAGAGCCCGATGCGGGACTTGATCCCAGGACCCTGGGATCATGACCTGAGCCGAAGGCAGAGGCTTTAACCCACCAAGCCACCCAGGCACCCAGCATGTGACTGTCTTAAACGTTGGCTTCTCAGTGTTTAAGAGTACCATAACATGTCTCTGATAGACTTAACTGTAACCATTAAGTTCAGTTGGACAAAGTCAAAGTTAAGAATGTATTTTTTAAATATGGGGGATCCGTTCCCTTTGTCATTAAGGAAGCAGTTGCATATGGAGGTTGGCTGCTTTTATCAGAGAAAATAACACATACTGGGTAGACATTGATGAAGAATGGACAAAGTCAAAGTTAAGAATGTATTTTTTAAATATGGGGGATCCGTTCCCTTTGTCATTAAGGAAGCAGTTGCATATGGAGGTTGGCTGCTTTTATCAGAGAAAATAACACATACTGGGTAGACATTGATGAAGAATGAGCAATGCAGGAAGACATATATAAAGCTTAGATTAATGTTGTGACTTTTATTTCCACAGACTGATGTAGCAGACCTTCCTGCTTGTAATAGCTTAAACCCAGGCCACCTTCAGTTGGTTTCAAAGTTAAAGGTCAGAAGATTTTTCCCTTATGTCTTGTGTCTTACATGTGAAAAAAAAAAGTTAATGAATTGCTAGGAAAATCGGGGAGAATTTGATCTATAGCTTCTCATGTTTTTTTAAAAAGATTTTATTTATTTATTTGACAGAGATCAGAAGTAGGCAAAGAGGAAGGCTGAGAGAGAGAGAGGTGGAAGCAGGCTCCCCGTTGAGCAGAGAGCCCGATGTGGGGCTCGATCCCAGGACCCTGAGATCATGACGTGAGCCGAAGGCAGAGGCTTAACCCCTGAGCCACCCAGGCATCCCTCAAAGCTATTCTTGCTTTGGTTTTAGTAACTTCATTTTTAAAAGAATCATTTTTTCTAATTTATAGGTAAATTTCATTTGCATTTTCTAATTTATAGGTAAAAATTTATTTTTTATTCTAATAGGGTTTGGGTTTGTTTGGGGGTTTTTTTCATTTTTGTTTTTGTTTTTGTTTTTTTGTCTGTGTGTCTTTAGTTATACTTCTCTCTCTCCCTAGTCTCTATTTTCTCAAGTATTTTTTTTTTTAAGATTTTTTTTTTTTTTAATAAATCTTTTTTTTTTTATTTATTTTTTTATTTTTTTTTATTTTTTTTTTATTTTATTTTTTTTAAAGATTTTTATTTATTTATCTGTCAGAGAGAGAGAGTGAGCGAGAGCGAGCATAGGCAGACAGAATGGCAGGCAGAGTCAGAGGGAGAAGCAGGCTCCCTGCGGAGGGCAAGGAGCCCGATGTGGGACTCGATCCCAGGACCCTGGGATCATGACCTGAGCCGAAGGCAGCTGCTTAACCAACTGAGCCACCCAGGCGTCCCAAGATTTTTTATTTATTTGACAGGCAGAGATTACAAGTAGGCAGAGAGGCAGGCAGAGAGAGAGAGGAAGAAGCAGGCTCTCCACCTAGCAGAGAGCCCAATGCGGGGCTCGATCCCAGGACCCTGGGATCATGACCTGAGCCGAAGGCAGAGGCTTTAACCCACTGAGCCACCCAGGCGCCCCTTCTCAAGTATTTTTTTGCCTGCATCAAACTTAAGAGATTTTCCATTCTTTGGGTCTCCCCCAAAAAACTAGCTTTTGCTTGTATTGAGTGTTAATTAGGTTTTCTTGGTTTCCTATTTATTTCTGTTACCCTTAATAGTTGCTTCTGTTTTTCATTGTGCTTACTTTCCCGTTCTTTTGCTAACGTCTTGAGCTGTTTTCTTATTCTATTTTTATTTTTCTTGTTTTTTTTTTTTTTTTGTCAATGCCTTTATGATTATAAATTTCATTTGGAAATGCTACTTTAGCCATGCTCTGTGTGTTTGGGTGCATGGTGCCCTCTTTGCGCATTTGGAAACACAGTTGACTCTTGAACAACATGGGTTTGAACTGCAGAGGCACAATTACATGCAGACATTTTCTTTTGCAGTAAACAGAGTACAGAATTATATATATGTATTTTTTCCTTTATGATTTTTTCATAACATTTTCTTTTCTATATACTTTATTACATATAATATATAATACATATAACATACCAAACATGTAATCATTGACTATTTATGTTATCAGTAAGGCTTCCTGTCAGTAGTAAGCTATTAGTAATTAAGTTTTGGGGAAGTCAAAGGGAGAGTCAAGATTTTGTTTATTTTATTTATTTATTTGACAGACAGAGATCACAAGTAGGCAGAGAGGCAGGGCAGATTTTCTCCGCGGACTGTGGGGCTCGGGAACCCGAGCGGTGCAGAGGCCCCACTGAGCCACCCCCCTACATTGATTTTTGACTGTGTGGGAAGTCGGTGCACCTAACCCCTACATTGTTCCAGGGTCAACCGTAGTATGTTGTTTCAGTTTTATAACCTCTTCAACCCGTGGGTGTTTCATCAGGATGTTTCATTTCCAAATGGGCAAGATCTTAGGGGCTATGTTTTCTGATTAGATTTGAATGTGTTCCATTCTGGAACTACATGCTATACATTTTTAGATTTATCATGATAGAAGTGGGGGGGGCAATTTTTTTAGTACATAATTTTTTTTTAAGATTTTGTTTTGTTTTAAGATTGTTTTTATTTGGGGGCGCCTGGGTGGCTTATTAGGTTAAAGCCTCTACCTTCGGCTTAGGTCATGATCTCAGGGTTCTTGGATCGAGCCCTGCGTCAGGCTCTCTGCTCAGCGGGGAGCCTGCTTCCTCCTCTCTCTGCCTGCCTCTCTGCCTGCTTGTGATCTCTGTCAAATAAATAAATAAAATCTTCTAAAAAAAAAAAAGATTTTATTTATTTGACAGAGAGATCACAAGGAAGCAGAGAGGCAGACAGAGGGGGAAGCGAGAGCCCAATGCGGGGCTCCATCCCAGGACTCTGAGATCATGACCTGAGCTGAAGGCTTAACCCACTGAGCCACCCAGCGCCCCATATTTTGTTTTTGAGTAATCCCTTCACCCATCATGGGGCTTTAACTTAACAGTCCCAAGATCAAGAGTCACAGGCTCCGCTGACTAAGTCAGCCAGATGCCCCGCTCTTTATTTTGGTCTATAGAAAACTTTACATTTTACTTGGTATTTAATCCTTATAATCCTTATAACCCAACACTTTTCATACTTATTCTTTCATGAAACAGACCCCAAGTATGGCCTTAACGTAACTGTGGTTGCTGTTTATTTCAGAATCCTTCCGGTTCCTGCTCGGTAGATGTGAGTGCCACATGGTGGGAAATAGCAGGTTTCAAGGAGCCGTGTATCATAACTGCCTGTGAATACGTGGTTTCTCTTTGGAAACCACTTGATACTTGGCAGTGGGAAAAACTTTATTCCTGGCAATTCACAGAGGTAAGTCAGAATCTTGGAGGCGAGTGCGGTCTTCATCAGCGTTTACATGGTAGTGTAGATGGGCAGCTACCGAGAATGGGACCCACGACCATGCAAGACAGAACTGACACGGGTCCTTTTTCCCACCATTTCATTATGAAAATTTTCAAGCATAGAGAAAAGTTGTACAGTAAACGCCCATACACCCACCATCTAGAATAGAGTGAACCTTGTGCTTTGTTTATTTTAATCACAGTTTTTGAGAAATGGATTTTTATGTTGGACGTATTTGAGTAGCTTGGAATTTTGTGTCTTTTCTAATTTCTAAACTTGCTGAGACCCGTGTTCCTTACCCCTCACCAAAGCATTGTTCCTGTTTCTTTTCTTTTTTATTTTAAAGATTTTATTTATTTATCTGACAGAGAACACAAGTAGGCAGAGAGGCAGGCAGAGAGAGGGGAAGCAGGCTCCCTGCCAGCAGAGAGCCTGATGCAAGGCTCGGATCCCAGGACCCCGAGACCATGACCTGAGCCAAAGGCAGAGGCTTAACCCACTGAGCCACCCAAGCACCCCCTGCTTCTTTTCTTTCTATATTTTCTTCTAGTCCTTGTCCACCTTCAAACATAACATACATGCTTGCAATCCTGGTGTGCTTAAAATTTTTAAATTGGCCTTTTCTCACTTAAGATATGAACATTTTTCCTTGTTTCTACATAGTCTTCATACTTTATTTTTAATTTTTTTTTCAACTTTATGGAAGTATGATTGACAAAATTGTAATATACTTAAGGTGTATAATGTGATGATGCGGTATTTTATACACTGTGAAAGAACTCCCCCAATCAAGTTCATTAACATGTATCAGCTTGGGGTGCCTGGGTGGCACAGTCCTTTAAGGCCCTGACTCTTGGTTTTGGCTAAGACTGTGATCTCAGGGTTGGCGCTCAGCACAGTCTGCTTGGATTCTCTCTCTCCCTCTGCCCCTCTTCATCCTGTGCACTCTCTATTAATAAAGAAAACTAAACAAAAAAAAAAATCAAAAAAACATATATCCACTCACATAGATTTTTGGGGTTTTGCTTGTTTGTTTTGTTTTTTGGTGTGAATGCTCATGATCTACTCTTAGCAAATTTCATTGTTCTCCAGCACAGCCACAGCCTCTGGCACCATACTTTCTTTGCATAATGATGCTTAATAAATATTTATTTATATGAATTAACTTATTATTTTTTAAAATAACCTTATTTTAAGATTTTTCTTTTGAGACAGAGAGAGAGAACACGAGCAGTGAGGGAGAGGTGGAGAGAGAGAGAAGCAGGCTCCCTGCTGAGCGGAGAGTTCTACAGGGGACTTAATCCCAAGAACCTGAGATCATGACCTCAGACATGACGCTTCACCAACTGAGCTATCCAGGCGCCCCTGGGATAAACTTACTTTAAATGGCTACACAACATTCCATTTGTCCACATGGCAGACTTTATTTAATTATTCCTTTATTGTTAGAAGTGTAGATCGTATTAAATAAACGCTACCACACACATGGCTTTGTATAAGCTTATTTTGATTTACAGCTTAGAGAAAGGGTGTTTGCTAAACTTTCTCACCTTTGTTTGCTGTTTGAAACTGTCCTGGTGCAATGAGAATAGAAGAGAGTGTGACAGATTTTGGAAAATTTAGATTAATTAAAAATGAAACTACCGGGGTGCCTGGGTGGCTCAGTGGGTTAAAGCCTCTGCCTTCGGCTCAGGTCATGATCTCAGGGTCCTGGGATCGAGCCCCGAGTCAGGCTCTCTGCTCAGCAGTGAGCCTGCTTCCCCCTCTCTCTGCCTGCCTCTCTGCCTACTTGTGATCTCTCTGTCAAATAAATAAATAAAATCTATAAAAAAAAAAATGAAACTACCAAGTATAATTTTTGGCTTTTTTATTTTATTTTAGGTTCCAGTATTACAGATAGTTCCAGTGCCTGATGTTTGTAATCTTGTGTGTGTGGCTTTGGGAAATTTGGAAATCAGAGAAATCAGGTATATAATTCTCAAGGAGTAGTTTTTTCTTTTCTCTTTATCTTTGTCTCTGTCAGCTTGTTTTAAATGCAAGTTATGGCCTAGGCTTGAATCTTAGAATCTAAATTTAGGGACAGGTGGATGGCTCAGTTGGTAGAGCATGCAACTTTTGATCTCAGGGTTGTGGGTTCAAGCCCCATGTTAAGTATAGAGATTACTTAAAAATAAAATCATTAAAAAAAAAAATCTAAATTTAGATCCAATAGAGATTTGTTTTAAAAAACCCTATCAATGGGGATGCCTGGATTGCTCAGTTGGTTAAGCAGCTGCCTTCGGCTCAGGTCATGATCTCAGGGGCCTGGGATCAAGTCCTGCATCAGGTTCCCCTCCCAGTGGAGAGTCTGCTCCTCCTCTGGCTGTCCCTCCCCCATTCGTGTTCACTCTCTCCCTCTCACTCAGAATAAACAAAAATCCTGAAAAAAAACAAAAAACAAAAAAACCCTATCAATGGAATGATATCTCTGACTGAAGTTTCCATTTGAAATTGGAACTTCAGGGCACCTGGTTGGCTTAATTGGTTGAATTCTGACTCTTGATTTCAGCTCAGGTCATGCTCTCAGAGTCATGAGATCAAACCCTGCATAGGGCTCTGTCTGGGCATGGAGGCTGCTTAATACTCTCCCTCTCCCTTTGCCTTTTCCCCCTTTCTAAAAAAGATAGATCGATAGATCGATAGATAGATAGGACCTTAGTCCTTTCATATTGAAGGTTAACTTCTGACTTCTCCACATTTTCCCTTATACTTGGTTTTAGGGCATTACTTTGTTCCTCTGATGGTAAACGTGAAAAGCAAGTATTACTGAGTTCTGGAAATATAAAAGCTGTGCTTGGCCTGACAGAGAGGAGGCTAGTCAGTAGCAGTGGGACCCTTTGTGACCAGCAAGTAGAAATCATGACATTTGCAGAAGATGGAGGGTAAGATGGTTGGTTTTAATTATTAAAAGAATGCTTTTATCACAAGCTTTCAGAGAAAGATCACTAGCCTATTGTTTTTCTGGGCTGTAGGTGTTGTATAGCAGGTTATGTCTCAACACTAGGCTGTATCGTGGAGGCAGTTTAGGGAGGGGGAAGCTCAGTGTAGCAGGAGGGAAGCCAGTGGAGAGGAGAGACTCAGCAAATGAAGTTTATTCTTTCTTTGTTGTCTTTGAAATCTCTGTTTACCCCTTAAAAAATCACAAAGGTCTTAGGACCTAGACTCTTTTTTTGTTCCACACTTGGTTTCCATTGCTTCAGTTACTACCTAGATGCTGACTACTTGCAAGCGTATATTTCTAGCTCTGACCTCTTTCTCAGCCTCTGGACCTGTTGGTCTAATAGATAACCTTTGGGTATTTCAGATTCAACATGTTGAAAATGGAACTCAGAGCATCCATTGTGTCTCTTACGTGCTTGTTACATTTTTGTGGTTATTTATCTGTCTCTTGTAATAACAGAGGGCATGGATCTTGTTTGTTGTGTTTATTCCTGACTGTTGTAGTAATCTAGGCAAGAGACAAATAATTGCTTGCTTAAGTTAGTCAGGTATTAATGGAGATGGGGAGAAGCAGACAGATTTGAGAAAGAGGGGGCTAACATCATTAGGGCTTGCTGGTTGAGTAGGTAGAGAGGAAGGAAAGAGAGTAATAATGTCCAGGCTTCTTTGTCACCTGGGGAGACAGTGATACAATTTGCTGAGATGGGAATGCAGAAAGAAACACAGGGTTTAAAGAGACAGATGGCAAGTTTAATTTTGGCTATGATGAATTTGAGATGCTTGCAAGTATATCCAGGTAGGTGATATGAAAGTAATTAATTGTAGGAAGTTTAAGATACACGTTTTCTAATTTTTTCTGGTATTAGATGAGTATATATTATGCGTGGTTCAGTAATAATGTACAAGGGCTGCTTAGAAACTGCTTTGGTACAAAGTGCTGATTTTTAATACTGTTTTAAATGCAGAAGCAAAGAAAAAAGATTTTTGATGTCCCCTGAAGAGACTGTACTAACTTTTGCTGAGGTCCACGGGATGCAGGAAGCTCTGCTTGGTACCACAATAATGAACAACATTGTTATTTGGTAAGATTTCTCTCCAGGTCCTCCATTTTCTCATCTGTAATATAATGCTAATTTCACAGGGTTGTTAAGACTAGATAGGAGACTCTAAATATAATTGTGTTTTGGGGCACATGGGTGGCTCAGTTGGTTAAATGCCTGACTCTTGATCTCAGTTCAGATCTTGATCACAGGTTCATGAGTTCAAGCCCCACTTTGAGCTCCATGCCCAGTGTGGAGTGTACTTTAAAAAAAAAAAAAAATTATCTTATTTTTTTATTTGTTTTTTACTGTCAGATGATACATACTTGTCTCAATGAGAACATCATATTAATTCAGAAATTATGAAAAAAATCAGCCTGAGTAGACTATTTTAAAATAAATGAAACTTTACTCTTGTGAAAAAGGTACAGTTGGAAGTGCCTGGGTTTCTCCATTGGTTAAGCATCTGCCTTCAACTCAGGTCATGATCCCAGGGTCTTGGGATCAAACCCCATATCGGGCTCCCTGCTCGGAAGGAAGCCTGCTTCTCCCTCTCCCACTCCCCCTGCTTGTATTCCTGTTCTTGCTGTTTCTCTCTCTGTCAAATAAATAAAACCTTAAAAAAAAAAAAAAGGTACAGTTTTTTCTGCTTCTGGTTAATGGCTTTTATCAGGTCAACTCTCTTACCTCAGGTAACTATAAACCCTGAACAAAGTATAAAAAACAACTATCTGAAAGCACTGGAGAATGAGAAAAAGAAAAAAAGATACTGGAGAGGGTTCAGCAGGAAATATCAGTGGGCAAGTATCTTGTTCCTACAGTTTTAGCTAGAAGGCAAGCCCTAGTCTGTACACTGGGAGACTGAAAGCCTGATAGAAAAGCTTCTGTCCTACTGGCTTAAAGAACCAAAGGACAGAATTCAGGGTGACCACAATAGCTAGAAGGTAGGGAGAGAAATGCCCAAAAAGAGAACCAGAGAATAAGCCTCAAGTTCTGGCTCTAATATTTACCATGTGATCTGGCTGTCCTATAAACTGAATGTACACAGAGTGGATTGAAGCAGCCCAGGTAAGGCAAAAAGAATTGAATTGAGTTTTCAGCATTTGGAATTTTAGTTGAACCAAATTAACTGTTTACTAGGGGAAAACAATCAATATTCTTGAGAGGAATCTAACAGAATCCAGAGTTTATGTGACATGTTCTTTTCTTACTTTCTTTTTTTTTTTAAAAGATTTTATTTATTTATTTGACAGAGAGAGATCACAAGTAAGCAGAGAAAGTGGGGGAAGCAGGCTCCCTGCTCATCCGAGAGCCCGATATGGGGCTTAATCCCAGGAGGCTGGGATCATGACCTGAGCGGAAGGCAGAGGCTTTAACTGACTGAGCCACCCAGGCGCCCCTCTGACATGTTCTTAATAATGTCTACAATACAATCCAAAATTATAAAATATATGCTTTTAGAGGAACTAAATTAATGAATTTGTGATAGAAAGACCAGAGTCAAGGAGTCCCTAGCTACCTCTCTTTCCTGATCCAGGGAGAACCACACCCAGTCAAAGGCATTTTCAAAGTTAATTTGTATTAAGATAATAAGTTGGATTTTTTTTTTCTCTCTCTCAGAAGCCTTCTCCTTTAATTGATTCCTTAGGGCAGGATGGATCTTGGTAAGAGGAAGTTGTGATATTAATATCCTTCTGCCTTGTCCAACCCTAACCCTCTAGTAATAAACCAGGAAAGCATGGTCCTTGAGAGAATCTTTGTCCCCTCCCCACCAGGGAGCCTCTGAAGTTGACCGTGTTAATAATCTGCCAGGAGATCCTGTTTTCAGACGGCCTACTATCTAGAGCAATAGATTTCCACTTCTGGCACTTTGCTCGGTATTTGCGCATGGAGGTCTTATTTGAGGACAATGCTTTACAAAAGTTGTCTTTCCTATTCTTTCCATTATTTCAATAGTCTGGACCTTCATTATATGGTTCCTGAACTATTAATATAATCTAGTAATTGGTTCCCTTTCCATCAATGAATATCCCATCTCCAGATCTTCTATTATACTACTACTGTATTAACATTTTTTTCCCAACCCTCCCTGCTTTCCCTGAGGAATAAAACCTTCAGGAAGGCCCACATTTGTTTGCTTTCTTCACTGCCTTTTCCTCAGTGCTTTGGGGAAAGATTTTCTCCAGCCAGTCGATACGCCTTAGCTCCCAGCCTTAGCTCCCAGCTTTCTTCCCATCCTTCACTTCTCCCTTTTTCTTAATAGTAACCTTTTTGCTTTTATTTTTTTAAGATTTTTTATTATTTGATAGAGAGATCACAACCTAGGCAGAGAGCCTTAGAGAGAGGGGAAGCCTTAGCCCCCCGCTGAGCTTAGCCCCCAGTAGGACTTCCTCAGGACCTTCAGATCATCCCTGAGCCTTAAGGCAGAGGCTTAACCCCCTGAGTCACTTTTTTTTTTTTTTTTAAGATTTTTTATATATTTGATAATGGATCACATCACAAGGTAGGGGGGACCTCTCTACTTAGTCTAGAGGGGGAAGCAGTTTTCCCCGCTGAGCTTCAGAACCCAATGTTGGACTTGAGCTCAGGACCCTGAGAGGATGACCTCAGCCGAAGGCATTGGCTTAACCCTCCGAGTCATATTACCCAGGCGTTTTTTTTTCATTTTTTTTTTAATGGATCACAACAATTTATTTGAGGTGAGAGGGATCACCTCTCTACTTAGTCTAAGCTTAAGAAAAGAGAGGAGGAGGAAACAGCCCCCCTGCCTTGAGCAGAGAGCCCTAGTGGGACTCGATAGGACCCTGAGATCATGACCTGAGCCGAAGGCCGGCTTTGACCTTTCCCTCTCCGAATTCATATTACCCTTGTTTGTTTTTTTCTTAAGTTTTTAAGTACTGCCCTTATAGGCTAATTTGTATCGTGGAAGTTCTTGAAAATAGGTACATATCTTCTATTCTCAGTGCCTTAGCTCCTTGTTTAGGGTACTTAAAGATGTAGAGATCATAGGGTCTATCAAAAGCTGTCATTTTGGGGCGCCTGGGTGGCTTAGTGGGTTAAAGCCTCTGCCTTCAGCTCAGGTCATGGTCCCAGGGTCCTGGGATCGAGCCCCGCATCGAGCTCTCTGCTCAGTGGGGAGCCTGCTTCCCTCTACCCCTGCCTGCCTCTCTGCCTCCTTGTGATCTCTGTCTGTCAAATAAATAAATAAAAATCTTAAAAAAAAAACAACAACTGTCATTTGCCATTTGGGTTCTATATACTTTTATATTTACACATAGTAGTTGGTCACCTTTCCTGTTTAACTGCTCAGGGGTTAAACGTCTTAAGCAATTCATGTTATACTCAAGGAACCTCTTGTTGAAACTCTGGACATTTAATCTTGGTCAAGCTATATTAGCTGAGCACTCATCTCTCAGTCATTTAATAGACACTTGAGTCTCTACTTACGTACTGCTTTCTGTGAAGGATGTAGACATGAGTCCTCATTCCAAGGCCTCTAAGGTTTAGTAAGTAAATGAGATTGCTTTATAGTTCCAAGTGTACGAATCCAGTACAGTCCCCTTACAATTCAGACAAGGTCAAAGTGAGGGAAATTCGGACAGTGCTTTGGGACTCGGGGAAAGAACAGTTACTAAACATAGAGCATGTGCTAACTTCTGTAGGGGATAAACCCCTTGTTGTCCCTGGCGAGGAAAGTCTTGCGTAGGCACACAAGCACTGAGTTTCCCTCCTTCAGTTTTTACACACCCAACGTGCTCCACAGAAAGTTCTGATGTATTTGTTGAATGAATACATTACGCTGTATTACAGTTTATATTAAATTAAAAATGAAGCATATGGATAGTACTGTAGGGAGGTAGAGGAGAGGAGATTTCTTTGGGTTGGCGCAGACTGGGAGAAGTGAGAGAGTCTAGGTTGAGCTCCTGCCGCTGGGAGGAGGCAGGACACAATCAAGGCCAGAAAGGAATGGAGGGGCATTGGGGGGTAAGAGGGTTGGGAATTGGTCAGTAACGGCGAGGGTGTTGGGAGGCTCCAGCTTGAGCGAAGGTGCAGAGCCAGGAATACGCATAGTGAGGAGCGGTGAGTTGTGGAGTATGGCGGCACAGGATTCGTGAGGATTATAAACACCACAAAAAAAGAACATGGACTCTTGTGGCTAATGAGAAGACAGCCAAGGGTTTTTCAGCAGTGGCATCCCAGGACAGAGCAATGACCGACATCACCAATGCTCAGTAATGCTAAGGAGTGGTTCCAACAGACTTTTTCTCCTTTAAATTCACCCTCTTCTCTCATTTTTCATCCCCTTCGTCTTCCTGTCTCTCTTTATTACCTTGGTCTAGCTCTAGAGACAGAATTATAAATCTTTTGAGGTATAATCTCCCATCTAATTAAATTTGGTTTCCTGACCATTGTCTTCCATAGAAAATTGTAGGTATAATAAGAAGCGGGACAAAATCATAATGCTAGAGCCATACTGTGTACCTGATTTCAAATGAGAAAAGGGAAAACTTTTCTCATGGAGTTTGGAGACATTTTACTCCTAGTGACATAGCAGATTCCATCTAAGGCTGAACTGTCAAGTTGAACTACTGGCAATGTTAACCAACAGTTCTTGTTTTTAGCGGAGTCTGTAACTAAACAAAACTAAGGTACCATGTCCCTTAGTTTCTCCCTTGGTCACGTCCTAAAGGATACTGTGATAAATATGAGAATATTATGTGAAAACCAGTATGCTGGAAGAATGTTATCAGCTTATTTATTTTTGATGTCTAAGGAATTTAAAAACTGGTCAGCTTCTGAAAAAGATGCACATTGGTGATTCCTACCAAGCTTCAGTCTGTCACAAAGCCTATTCTGAAATGGTAAGTAATCTGTTGGGACTGCTTTGTTTCTACTTTGTGTTGCTGTTGGTCTCACTGAGTAAGAGCAGTAGCTTACTAAGAGGTCATTAACAGACCCTCTCTGTTGCCTGATTTTTTGTTTTTGTTTTTGTTTTTCAAAATTGGGTAACAGGGTTTGTCCTTGCTTAAATTCATGGATGAAAATAAATATTGGTATAATATGATGGCTTGGTGAATTTTCTGGCTGTATGACGTAAGGAAAACATTTATTTCTAGCTGTGAATTTGTACCAAGAAATATCATGCCTGTTACCAAACTTGGCTCGCAAGCACATTGCCATAAATGATGTATCCTATGACTGAAGGCCCTCAGAGAGGATGATTAAATGGTTCTAGACATGTATGTCCCTTAGGCTTTAGTCTTCTCACATAGAAACGAACACAGCTTCTCAGCCACTGTGTTAGTAGACTTGGTTTACGGTCTAGTATGGACATCTGAACGGGCAGAAGGCAGCTTCCCAGGAGCGAGGGGTAACCCTTAAGTACCCACCATTGAGCCACAAGCAAAGGCAGTAACAGGTAGCTCCACGCTTGTGTGGAAACTGACTTTCCCAGCCTCAGTGGTAGTCCTGTGCACATCAGCACCCCAGGCTTAGAAGGCAGAGGGCACCCTTTTCCCTAAAATCTGTGGAATTGAACTCAAAAGTTGTGTGATCTTAGATACAGTCATATTATCTTGAGGCTTTTCTTTTTTTTTTTTTTTTTTTAAGATTTATTTATTTGAGAGAGAGAGTGGGCTGGATGGAGAGGCAAGGAGAGGGAGAGGGAAACTTAAGCAGACTCCACTCTGAGCTCGGAGCCTGACATGGGGCTCGATCTCACGACTCAGATTCCCACCTGAGCCAAAACCAAGAGTTGGGCGTCTAACTGACTGTGCTACTCAGGTGCCCCAAGGCTAACTTTTCTCTTCCTTAAAATAAGAGGCTTGGTTTCATCTCTGGAATTATTACATTTCCCTAGTAGCCATTAAAATGACTTCCTATCTTTGTTATTACAACGTTAATGTCTACCTGATAGTGAAACATTTAACATAGAAATGTATGAGATAGCACATAAAAAGTTGTGTGAAGTTCCATGAAGCCAGCCTCTGGAAATAAGCTAATATTTTAGTGTAGGAATCAACAAACTTTGTAAAAAAAGATCAGGTGGCTAAAAAAAAAAAAAAAAGATCAGGAGGTAAATATCTTCGGGTCTGCAGGCCACTGGTCTCTGTTGGCACCTGCTCTGCCCACTGTGGCAAAAATTCTGCCGTAGACAAAATGAAAACACATGGGTGTGCCCATGTTCCCTGTAAACCTTTTGGGACAATAAAACATTCCAGAACTTGAATTTCATACGATTTTTACATACATCACAAAATATTTTTTTTTCCAGCCATTTCAACATCCAGAAACCATTCTTCGCTCATGGGTCATACAGAGATGAGCCCTGAGCCAGATTTGACCTTTGGGCCATTGTTTACCAATCTCTAGTTAAGTAGATGGCATCTAGCCTTTTCTTGACTTGGGTTTCTAATTATAAAAGTAATTCATTCCCATTGTAATAATTCAGTCAGGGCGCCTGGGTGGCTCAGTTGGTTGAGCAACTGCCTTCGGCTCAGGTCATGATCCCGGACTTCCAGGATCGAGTCCCGCATCGGGCTCCCAGCTCCTTGGGGTCGGCTTCTCCCTCTGACCTTCTCCTCTCTCGTGCTCTCTCTCACTCATTCTCCCTCAAATAAATAAATAAAATCTTTAAAAATAATAATAATAATAATAATTCAGTCATTCTAGAAATGTAGAAACTAGAAAGGAATGTTATTAATCCTAATATGGTTCTGTAATTAATTTTCCCCATTTTATCGCCAAAGAGAATTACTTGCAGTATCATATGTATCTGCGTGAGAACATGTCATTTGAAACCCAGGAAAAGCCTGTAACACATTTTGCCACAAAGACAACCGCAGATGATGGTGTCTGTCTTGGGTCACTCTTGCTCTTTGAGTGCAAATAGGCTACCTGCAGACTGGCCTAAAAACCTAGTCCCCACTCTCAAGATGATTTTTATGGGAAAACGTGTTCTGAGTTTTCAAAAGCCAAGTTACCAATGAGTATCTGTAGGTTGGGGACTCCCTCTGATTGTTTCTATGCCCTCTTTCCCTGTGACGGCGTTTCCCCAAATGGATGGCCTGAGATTGGTTGTATCTAAGGTGGAGGAAGTTAGTGAGGCCGCTGGGTTCCCACCTGCAAGACTGGCTGTGAGCCCTGTTTTAGAGATGCCAGAAGTCCAGCTCGGTGATAATCTCAACAGTGTTTTTTTTTTTGGTCTGAAAAATATAAGCTAGCGATTAAATCCTGCATATTGATTATTCTTGTAATTCTTTGGTTTTGTCTCTGCCAACCCTTTCTTTCCCTCTTGCTGACTTATTTGGTTATTATTTTTTCTCTTAAATTAGGGGCTCCTGTTCCTTGTTCTGAGCCACCCTTGTGCCAAGGAGAGTGAGCCGCTGGGAAGCCCCGTGTTTCAGCTGATCGTGATTAACCCTAAGACAAGCCTGAGTGTGGGTGTGATGCTCTACTGTCTTCCTCAAGGGCATGCTGGAAGGCAAGTGTGTGCTCCTGCTCACTGAGTGTGACATTTTGGAAGGCACTTGTGCAAATACAAAAACCAGACATCTTTGTGTCAATTAGATGAACGGACTCAGGTCGTGGTCTCAGGGTCCTGGGATCGAGCCCCCTGTCAGGCTCTCTGCTCGGCAGGGGCCCTGCTCCTCCCCTGCCCCCTACCTGCTTGTGATCTCTCTCTCTGTCAAATAAATAAATAATCTTAAAAAAAGAGAGAGAGAGAGGGCAGAGTAAGAGCAAAGACGCTGAGGTGTGCGGAACTTGGCCAGTTTGAAGAGTGGCAGGCAGGCAGGCTCCTGTGAGCTGGGGTGCAGGTAGTACAGGGACTGGACACGTGATTGTGTCCAAAACGACCTCGTGCTGGCGGGCAGTCCTGGGCTGCCAAATATGGGCATCATACTTATACAGATTTTTGTTCTTGTGGTTGCTTTGGGAAGCATGATTTTGACTTAAAGAAAAAAAAAAATTCTTTTGATATGTGATTTGAATGGTCTCTTCTCTGCTTGATACTAGGTTCCTGGAGGGAGATGTGAAAGATCATTTTGCAGCCGCAGTATTGACTTCTGGAACAATTGCCATTTGGGACTTACTTCTGGGTCACTGCACTGCTGTCCTCCCACCTGTCTCTGATCAGCATTGGTCTTTTGTGAAATGGTCAGCTACAGATTCCCATTTGCTGGCTGGACAAAAAGATGGAAATATATTTGTGTACCGCTACTAATAAGATAAGATGAAAACACAGCGTTCTGGATTTTTTGACCAGTTAGTACATTTCAGAGTTGTAATGTAAAGAATATCTGGGAGACATTTAAAATAATTACTTACATTAATTTAGACACATTTTTTATTCTGATGGTAGTGGCACCACTGATCTTGAGTGTTCATTTAGATTTACTTTGGGAGAAGTGATTTTAGGTTGATTTTTGTTAATTCCTCACATCTGCACGTTTGCTTTTAATGGTGTACATAAAGCTTCAGATATTAATAAATATTTATTTTGATAATTCTGGTTGGCTTATTTTTTTTCCTATCCTTATGATCATTTTCAGAACTAGTTATTTTATAACTGGAATACTTAGTGATGCTTGCATAATAAGTAAATTTCAATTAGGATACTAATGTGCAATATACTTTCTATGCTATTTGTAATGCCTTATTTTTACATACCTACTAAAGGTAATAGAAAGCCTGTTAAGGAATGCTAGTTTAGGAAAGCCCCTGTTCTTTTACATTCTCACACCCATCCTTGATTCAAGCGCCTGGGGTGTCCCTAGAGTCACTTTGAGTCAACACAGCTGTACGTCCTGAGCCCATCATCTTCACCTTTGCCTACTTGATTTGAGAGATACAGATCCTTACAGTTTTTATTGTGTAGTGTCATTGGAAATGTCCCATGCAATAAGTATTTATTTGCTCACATTCTTACTGAATGAGTAAATATTCATGATCTATATAACCTATTATTTGTTACTTCTCTCTCTCTCTCTCTCTCTCTCTCTTTGTTTTTTTAAGATTTTATATATTTATTTGAAAGAGAGCATAAGCAGGGGGAGATGGGGCTTGATCCTAGGATCCTGGGATCATGAACTTAGCCAATGTCAGATGCTTAACCGACTGAGCCACCCAGGTGCCTCTCTGTTACTTCTCTTTTATTTTATTTAGTTTTAAAGATTTTATTTATTTGTGAGAGAGAGAGAGAGAGCACAGGCAGAGGGAGCAGTAGGCAGAGGGAGAAGCAGGCTTCCTGCACAGGGAGCCCAAGATAGGGTTTGATTCCAGGACTCTGGGATCATGACCTGAGCCAAAGGCAGGCACTTAACTGACTGAGCCACCCAGGCGTCCCTGTTTCTTCTTTTTTAAAGACACCTTTCTACAATGTTCACTAGTGTGGATCTTCCTAACTTCATTATTTCCTTTTGATACCTGTGCATTCTCTCTTATCCTTGTTCTGTTCCTACTATCTCTAGCCTAAATGAGATATTTTTATTTGCTAGCACATCATAGATAATAGCTTTTCTTTTTCTTTTATTTTGTTTTCAGTGTTCCAGGATTTATTGTTTATGCAGCACGCCCATTACTCCGTGCAATACGTGCCCTCCTTAATACCCACAACCAGACGCTCCCAACCCCCCTCTCCCCCTCCCCTCCCAATCCCTCAGTTGGTTTCTCAGAGTCCACAGTCTCCCATGGTTCATCTCCCTCTCCGATTTCCCCCAATTCACTTTTCCTTTCCTTCTCCTAATGTCCTCCATGTTATAATAGAGAGCTTTTCACAAAGATTTCATTTACCCAAGGATCTTGAGAAACATATCATCTATAAGATTTAAGAGTTAAGAAAACAGTAGAGGTAAGCAGTAATTCCAGTTCGGTAACGGTTGAACAAACACTGAGCACATACTTGAAATAGTAGGTATGAAAATGCTTGCTCTGAGGCCGTGGCCCTTGGGAAGTACGCAGTCTGGCGCCTGGGGGGCTCAGTCAGTTAAGCAATTGATCTTAACCTCTCCCTCTTCCCTTACCCCTGCTTGCACGCTCTCTCTCTCAAATAAATCTTACTTTTTTAAAAGATTTTATTTATTTATTTATTTATTTATTTGACACGGAGAGATCACAAGGAGGCAGAGAGGCAGGCAGAGAGAGAGGAGGAAGCAGGCTCCCTGCTGAGCAGAGAGCCCAATGTGGGGCTCGATCCCAGGACTCTGAGATCATGACCTGAGCGGAAGGCAGAGGCTTAACCGACTGAGCCACCCAGGCTCCCCTCAAATAAATAAATCTTAAAAAAAGAAAAAAAAGTACACAGTCTAATGAGGGAGACTGACACAAAACAATAAATACTGTGTTTAAATTTGGAAGGTATGTTTACAGTGCTCAAAGGATGGGCAGTTAGCCCAACAGGGGAAGTTCTAGAAAAGCTCCGTGGATGTTGATAACTAGCTTGAGTCTTGCCAGGTAAGTATGTCAGAGCAGAAGCAAAGGATATTCCAGGCGGAAAGGACAGGAGGGCATGAACTACAAACAACTCACCGTTGCAAGAGAATGGATCGTGTTGTGGGGGATGGAGTGAGGAAGTGAGAAAGGTAGCCAGGAAGCTGGTGACGCCTGCTAACAAACTCGGACTTTATTCAGCAGGCGCAGGGACTGCTGAAGGGCTTGATCTTCAGCGATAAGCTCCCACTCTAGCAACACAGTCACACTGGATTTCCGGTAGACAAGAGTGGAGGCATGAAGATGACCAGAAGGGCCTCATCTGCAGCAGGGTCTGTGCAAAGAAAGACCCGACCTGGAGAGAGATTTAGGAAAGAAAAGATATGATCAGGCTAAATGAGTGCATGATTTAGGTAGAAGAAGGAGTCTTAAATTTTTGGCTTAGTGGGTAATGGTCTCAGCAGCTGAAACAGAACACACAAGGGGGAAGACAGCTCATTTGAGTGCTTACAGATCACCTGGTAATCGACAGTTGGATAAAGGACTCTGAAGCCTGAGAAGAGGCCAGGGCTGGAGGCAGGTAGGAATGAAACCCTCTGAGGTGCATCAATTCTGAAAAGTTGGGTTTTTAGGGGTGCCTAGGTGGCTCACTTAAGCAGCTGCCTTCAGCTCAGGTCATGATCTCAGGGTCCTGGGATGGAGTCCCGCATCGGGCTCCCTGCTCAGCGGAGAGTCTGCTTCTCCATCTCCCTCAACCTGCCACTCTCACTACTTGTACTGTCTCTCTGTCAAATAAATAAAATCTTTAAAAAAAAATTGGGTTTTTAAAGTTAAGCGTGGGTCAAAGAGGACCATGGGGAACAACGTATGTCATTTATTTTAATTTTTTCAAAATATGTCATTTAAATAAGGGGGGACTGGGGCGCCTGGGTGGCTCAGTGGGTTGGGCCTCCGCCTTCTGCTCGGGTCATGATCTCGGGATCCAAGGATCAGTCCCCACATCTGGCTCTCTGCTCAGCAGAGAGTCTGCTTCTCCCCCCCCCCCCACCTGCCTCTCTGCCTACTTGTAATTTCTTTCTCTGTCAAATAAATAAATTAAATATTTTAAATAAATAAATAAGAGGGGACTTACTAATTTTGACAAAAGGATTCAATGTAACACAGAAATATAGACAGGTTGTGGGAAGAGAGGGTTGCAACTTGGGGCTTAGTAGTCAGTCAGGCTCTTGCATGCTCCCTGTGCTGTTAATGCTGCCGGTCACATCACACATCTGTCCCATGGATTTGGCCCAAAGTTTGACCAGGAAGGAGCATCAGAGGCTGGTGTGTCACTGGTGGCTTGAACCCATCTAATGGGCCCTGATCCTTGTCCTTCAATCAGATTTTCTAGTGCCGGTTTTCTGCAGAAGTTGAAGGTTGCCACCCAAAATGGAACTGAGCCATTTATTCACTGATCATTCCCAAAGACGGGATACAATTATGCTTCCAACTAATTAATAGGCAGGAAAGTGATGGTAATGGAATCAGGATGCTAGAGAAGCCTGGTGTCAACTGTTGGCACTGTTGGGGACACTCTGGCATCGCCAGCAGCAGGATGATTTCTGAGCCTCTGTGTTCCCTCCCCCAGACTGATCAAAGTCTCAGGTCAGATATTACCTCCTAAGAGGCCTTCGGGGCCCACCTTTCTAAAATAGCGCTCCTGCAGTACTGTCTCACTACCCCGCTCTCTACTGTTCTTCATTGTGCTTATCACTACTTCCCTGAATTTTTTGTCTTAGGGGAGGTGTTTATTTTTATTTATTTTCTATCTTCCCACTAGAATGTAAACTCTATGAGAATAGACTGCCTGGCTTGCCCACTGCTGTAGCAACAGGCACATAGCTACCAGCACACAACAGGGTGTACTGAAGTTCTTTTTTTTAAAGATTTTATTTATTTATTTGACAGAGAGAGAGAGATCACAAGTAGGCAGAAAGGCAGGCAGAGAGAGAGGGGAAGCAGTCTTCCTGCGGCGCAGAGAGACGGACGCAGGGTTCTATCCTAGCACCCTGAGATCATGACCTGAGCTGATCGCAGAGGTTTAACCCACTGAGCCACCCAGGGGCCCCCAACAGTTACTCAAGTTCTCAATGAATGCATAAATAGAGAGATAACTTTACAGCAGTGAGATAGTACTATATAGTCTGTTTTATTTTTATTTACTTATATTTTAAAATTTATTTATGTTTTTTCGGTAATTTTATACCTATGTAATTAGTTTTATATATAATTTTTATACCTATATAATTTTAATACCTATGGAATAATTGCAGCGTGAAAACTTCTAAACAAATGTGTTCCATAACGTTTAGAGAATATATAAAAATAATTTCTTTTCTTGTGTCAATCATTAGTATTTAGCGAAAGACCGGAGGAGCGAGGTTCTGGCCCTACCAGCCTTTTTGCCTCTGGCCCTGGATGACAGGACCGCGCACCCCGGGGAAGCAGTACCGCCAGGAGCCGCTAGGGGCCGCTACGGCCATTGGCGGCCGCCTGCGCCGCTCTGTGCGTCCTGTACGCCGAGCGGGGAGGAAACTGGGCCGGAGGGCGCGGCGCAGTGCATCTTGGGTCGGCGTAGCCATGGCGGCTCGTGTCCTTTCCGCTTGTGTCCGCCGACTGCCCGCGGCCTTCGCGCCGCTGCCCCGGGTTCCCACGCTGGCCGCAGCCCGGCCGCTCAGCATCACCCTGTGCCCCGCGGGGGCCCGGACGAGGCCTGGGGCTCCGCCGACAGCCTCGGCGCCTGCGCAGGTGACTCGCGGTGACTTTGCTGGGGCTTGGCAGGGGTCAGGGATCGGGGTGGTGCGGGGGAGGGGCCAGGCAGCGGGGCCACGCGAGCCACGGCGGGGGTGACCGGGCGACGTCTGGCTTCCCACCCGTCCCAGCCCCTCACGGTGCTGGGTCGACCCGAGACCGGAGTGCAGCCCTAACAGTGAAACATCCCTGGGTTCGAATGCTGGCAGCCACTTTGCGAAACTTGGGGCGAGTCTCTTGACCTCGCCACTCTCGGTCTGAAGAGCAAAGTGGGGGTACTAGGCTCTACTTCGTGGACGTGCAGTGAGGTTTTGAGAGCACCTATTTGGGGTGCTTGTAAACCTCCCCATATTGGTCCCAGTTGGTCGTAGTGATAAGGACAAATTCCGTGGTAGCTTTCTAGGGGAAAATTGGTGACAGGGTGCCAAAAGGAAGCCACGCTGGCCTACAACCTTCTCCAGAGCAGTCTGAGCCCAGGATTTCTCCCGGTAATGCCTTTTGCCCGTTTACGGGCCTCCTGGAAGTAAAGATAGAGGAAAAGTAGTATCTAGCCTTTCTGTCCGATGACACCTTTGTGAGACAGAAATTCTTGTTATGGTAGTGGTTTTCAGCCCTGGCTGCACATTCAAATCACCTGAGTAGCTTAAAGGAGGCCGGGCAAAAGCCCCTTGCCCCCCACCCCCACCCCCACCCCCACCCCTTTTGATTTACTTCTCAGAGATGAGGCACTGGCATGTGTTTTCATTTAAGTTTGCCACATGACTAAAGGGTTCGGCCAGGATCAAGTATTGCCTTAAGGTAGAAGAAACTCTCAAGGCCAGGTTGAGAAACCCCCAAACCTGTGAACTCAATATGATAGTGGTTTTAGCATTTCGGTATTGAATACATTTAGAATAAAACATAAGGATGCCCCGGCCAAATCAGTCATTATCTCCAGAGTTGGGGTCTGGGTGTCTGTTTCTAGAAGTCACCAAGTGATTCTTTTGTGTGGCTAGAGTTGAGATGTACTGACCATGTAATGGATTAATTCATAGGGCCTTGGCCCCATTGCCTGAATCAAAAGGTTAACAGTGTCACCCTGAAATTAAGAGTTAAAAGGGCATTAGGTAAAGTTGCCAAGTATTTTGTTCCTGAGACTGATGTCCACAGTAGGCTAAAATGCAAAGGGATTGTCCTCATTCAAAGAGCACTGATTCTCAGACTTCGTTGTTACAGGTCCCTTGGGTTAAAATACAGATTCTGGGAAGGGGCCCAAGAGTCTTCATTTGCAATGGGCTCCCAGAAGATTCTGCTGCTGCTGGTCCTTGGACCATGCCTTGAATAGCAGGGTGCTCAGAGATATTACCGCTACCTCTGCTTGGTTCATACACAGCAGAAGAACCATTTTATTTATATTTATAAAGTGGTTTTGACTACGTGTTCCCATTTAAATCCTTTGCTGATGGAAGAGAGAGTCAATACTTGTTCATTCAAAGAAACTGAGGGACAGGCTATTTGCCAGACCTTATTTTAGGTGTTGAAGGGTATGGAGATACATATAAAGGAAAGATATGAGTTAATATCTCATTGGACACTGCAGCCTCATGTTAAACTTGCCAGCCCATTCCCTGCTGCTGTTCCCAAGGCTGTTCACCCTGTTTGTCTTGGTTGGTTATCTACCTCTCTGTTCCTGCCCTTGGGCACTTTCTTTCTAATCCTTAAATGCTGGTAAATTCCAAAGATCTCTTACCCACAATCTCTTCCTTGTCTGTGTCTTCACTCTGTTTCCCTGTTTCCCAGTTACCCCAAACTTCTACCTCCAGGCCTTGCTCATTTCATCTGGACCGTTGCTCACTGCACCTGTTCTGTTCCATTAAATTTTTTTCTCCTCAGATCCATCCCCTTTGCTCACTCCAGGGCAGCTAGTTCTTCATTTATATTCCAACTCTTTTCCCTCCCAAAAGGAGCTAAAGCAGTTCTCCTGGAAAAAGGTTAGTGGCCTAGAATGGAACGTGGAAGGCTTGTACTTTATCCAGGTAGGGCGCAGATCTGAACCGTCTCAAAGCCAGAGCACAGAGAGGACTTCCTAAGAGCTCCGTGGGGCACAGTACCCAGATGAAGGCAAAACGCTTGTGCAGGCAGAGTTCAGCTATTTTGTCTTTTTCAAGTGTCTGCAGCGCTGGACCTCTTGAACCTCAGAGCCTGTGTCCCCCGCCCCCGTAACCTTCAGTCTCTAGCCAAGAACTCATTTCTTCCCACACAGACCCACAGTGAGTCCCATGCCTCATTTTCTTGGCCTGGCCTTTCCTCCTTGAATGTCCTTGTCCTTCCAAGGCTAACTCCAAGTTTGGTATCTCTTCCTTGCTTGTCAGGGACTGAATGACAGTTCTTGTTCAAGAAGCAGCCTACAAGTATGTCTGTCATGGCTCTTGCCACTTTTTTTTTTTTTTAATTTTTTAATTTATTTGAGAGAGAGCACATGAGTTTGGGGACATGCAAAGGGAGATGGAGAAGCAGACTCCCAGCTGAGCAGGGAGCCGGCCACAAGGCTCGATCCCAGGACGCTGGGATCATGGCCCGAGCCAAAGGCAGATGCTTAACCAACTGAGCCACCCAGGCGCCCCCCCCTCCTATGTTTTTATTACAGCTTAAATAATCTAGTTGGCTTGGTCTTTCCCATTAGACCATAAGCTTCTCTGAGGGTAGTGGTCATGTTTCATTTTTCTTTGTAGTTCCAACCCACAGCACAGTGCTTGGCACATGAGGCAGAGTTCGCAGGCTGCTGAGACAGTCCTGTGTGTGAAGACAAGACCTAGCCACAGGTGAGGACAGGTGTGCATACGGCACAGAAGAGAGACCTAACGAGCACTCCCGGGGAGCGTAAACCCGGAGGTAGCAGTTGCTCACGCACTCAGAGCAGGCTGTGACAGCACGTGCGGAGGCCGGGGGAGCCTGGCACTCTTACGGCTGACCCTCGGGGTGTCTGTGGAATGGAGAGACGGGAGTCGAGATGAAGATGCAGGCATGTTGGGAAGGGTACTGAGGAATGTGATGTTCTGTTTCGGCTGCAGGGAGTGAACATGAAACAAGGTTCGTTGAATAAGTGAGGTCTTCCAGTCAGCCAGGCTGGGTCGCCCAGTAGACATGACGGTGAGACAGTGGGAGGAGTGGAGGTGGGCTCTCAGGGCTCTGGCCAGAGCACCAGGTGGTTGACGAGGACTAGAGGTCTTTGAGCAGGCGTTTTGGAAGACAGGTAAGGAATGTATTTCCAAACTGACGTGGAGGTGTCTGCTTCCAGGGGGAGCAGCACAGGGAGCAGGTGGCAGAGCTGGCGGGCAAAGCTCTCTCCTACGCTTTAAACTGAGGTTCCTCAGTTTCCCCTAGAGATGTACAGAGTGGAGACAGATGAATTCTGATAGATGAACCAGGTTGTTGGTTTCTCCTAGTCTAGAGGGAAGTCACTCTTTTCCTGCACACAGTGCCGTCTCCTACAGCTGTGGGAAGTGACTTGTGTCACATAGAATTGTTAAGTGTGGGTCTCCGGGGAGAAGACAACACCAGAAACATTGTTGGCTGTCGGGGACACTGCTGAGCTGCTTGCCTGTTCTGTGCCTCCTCTTTTTTGTAACAGCTGAGATGGAGCAGGAAGGAGGCAGGAAGGCCCTCCCCAAAGGCCAAGGTGGGAGGCCAGGGGCGGGATGCCTTTCTCTGTCTCCGTTTCCTGTCTGTAAAATGGGACTGATGTCAGAACTAAAGGAGGCAGTGGTTTGTAAAGTGCCCAGCACAGCGCCATACTCTGACTGATAAGAAGTCCCTAAAGAGACCAGCAGGTAGGTGGTGAGTATTAGAGAGGGCACGGATTGAATGGTGTGGTGCAAAAATAAGGAATACTGTTATGCTGAAAAAAAAAAAAAAAAGACCAGAAGGGGAGACTCAAGAGGGAAGGAGTAGGATCATTTCTTTGGGCCACAACAGCCGCCAGTCTCAGACCCCAGCCTTCCCAGACAGCGCTCAGTAGCACTCACTGTGGGTGTGCCTGGCAGTGTCCTGAGCCTTTCACATTCCCTCAGTGATGCCTCCCAGCGGTGCTGGGAGCTTTGTACTGTGGCTTATCCCCATTTTACAAGTAAGGAAAGTGGCGTTGGAGGGTTCAGTAACTTGCCCCAGGCCAAACAGCTAGTAAGAAAGCTAGTGTCAGGGTACAGGTGTATTTGCAGTCTGAGCTGTCCCCCACTAGACCTGCCTGCTCCATGCTTAGCCCACTGTGCCCTCCCCCACCGCAACACTTCAGACTGGCCTGTGCTCCCCCGGTGGAGACCTTCAATTTCTCCATGTGGTGTCCAGTGGCCTAAGTGTGGGGACTTGCTGGTGTGGCTGGGGATGGTCCTGACCCCTAACGGGCCCCTTGGGTGGGTAGTTATGTACCGTGTCCCCTCCCCAGCCTCATCCTTCCTCCTGGGCTTTGCGGTGAAGCTCCCGTCGTCTCTTTCTCCTCAGCAGTAATCCCTGCTCATACGTCCTCTTGATGCGCACAGACAAGACCTCTGTCAGATCCTTCCCCCTCAAGCTTCTCTTTTGTCATCTCATCTCCCTCTTTCCCTTCTGCGTCTTCATTTGATTGGTGTCCGGGAGACTTACAGTGATTGTAGATAAGTAGGCCTGGAGATGTTCCCCCAGCAGAGGTCTCCGGAACCCACACTGCAGTGGGAAAGGAAAGGACACTGCATACCTTGAGACCGGAAAGAACCAGTGCTCTTAAACTCTGAAAGCACTTAGAAATACCTTTAGAATATCCATGAAGCGCCTCATCTAATCTCACTTTTTGTTTTTTAAGATTTTATTTATTTGTTTGATAGTTAGAAAGAGAGAGAGAGAGCACACACACAAGTAGGGGGAGCAGCAGGCAGAGGGAGAAGCAGGCCTTCTGCTGAGCAGGGAGCCTGATGCGGGGCTTGATCCCAGGACCCTGGAATCATGACCTGAGCCGAAGACAGACACTTAACGACTGAGCCACCCAGGCGCCCCTCATCTAATCTCTTTATAGCTTGCTGATTAAACCTGATTTCAATACTTGATTTTTTTTTTCAAGATAAATATTTCTTAGCGGTGTACACAGGTTTGGTTCCTTTGGCAGTGTCATGATTTTCAAAGGCCTCCGTCAGGGACCTGAGCGCCAACACACAGACTCACTTTCTAAGGAAAAATGCTGTAAGAACTCCAAATTAACTTACTTAAGAACTCACGTGAACGTTAAAAGGTAAACAAACCAGTTCAGATTAGGGACTTCCACAGTGAGCGGAACTGTCAGGCAGCTGCTTTGTTTCCTCTTGTTCTGCATTGTACCTTCCACAGCCTGAAGAGCTGTAAGTTGGAGTTCCTTCCGTATTTGGTGAAAGAATCCAGCCAGCAGCCTAATACCTAGCTGATTATCAAGTAGGTTGGTATCACAGACATTTGACGTACGACTCCCACCACAGCAAAAATCAAAAGCTCATGGTTTTGCTGGTGGCCATACGACAAGCCTCTCCTGCAGGGAAACAGATAGACCATGAGGGCTGTTGCAGGCTGGTAGCCGGCTCATTTGTGCTGCCTGAGGTCAGGGGCCATATTAGACCTTCCCACGTGTGCTCCTCCAGGGAGCTGCCTCTCTGTTTACCATGAACAGCCCTTTCCAGGTAGGCCATTTCGACTCCGGTGTGCTGACGATCGAAGGTGACAGGGCCTTACAGGGCAGCCCGGCGCTGCAGAAGGTGCCGCAAGAGGACATACTCCTCTGCAGACCCTGCACGATTTTAGCAGCTGCTCTTCCCGGAGCCAGTAGAGTGGCCAGAGCGCTGGACACAGGCCCCATGGGGGGGCCGAGCCCGGCTCTGAGGGGAGGGGAGGCCCGTTTTTATGCTGCTGGACTGCTAGGGCTTCTGAAAATACCCAGTGTGGTGACTCTAGGTGGCCCAATGGTGCCATCTGGAAATCAGAGGAGGTGGTTCTCGGAAGCACAAAAGCTCTGAAAGGTTCCTGTAAGCTGGTGCACTGACCTAGAGGCATCTTGGGTTCACCAGCTCTCCCTTCCTGCCCTTGTTCTAGGTCCCGCTGACACAGCTGGGCCGCCAGTATAGCGACGCACCCCCTCTGACGTTAGAGGGGATCAAGGACCGTGTTCTTTATGTGTTGAAACTTTATGACAAGATTGACCCAGAAAAGGTAATTGATGTGGCTTAATGTTCTTTCTTTAAATGAGTATTAAGATTTTATTTACTGGGCGCCTGGGTGGCTCAGTGGGTTAAGCCGCTGCCTTCGGCTCAGGTCATGATCTCGCGGTCCTGGGATCGAGTCCCACGTCGGGCTCTCTGCTCAGCAGGGAGCCTGCTTCCTTCTCTCTCTCTCTGCCTGCCTCTCAGTGTACTTGTAATTTCTCTCTGTCAAATAAATAAATAAAATCTTAAAAAAAAAAAAAAGATTTTATTTACTTATTTGACAGACAGAGATCACAAGGAGGCAGAGAGGCAGGCAGAGAGAGAGGGGGAAGCAGGCTCCCTGCTGATGAGAGAGCCCGACGCGGGGCTCGATCCCAGGACCCTGAGATCATGACCTGAGCCGAAGGCAGACACTTAACCCACTGAGCCACCCAGGTGCCCCTTTAAATGAGTATTTAATCAGTGGTACAGACTTCAGAGGGTCCAGAAGGATATTCGGTAGAAGGTCTTCCTGACTCTAACCCACCCGGTTCCCCTTCTAGGAGGCAGCCAGTGGAACCAGCTTCTCCTATATCTTTCCAGAAATACTCAATACATATTCAAGGAAGTGTACTCACATATGTATGTATGTGTATATATATTTTTTAAAGATTTTATTTATTTATTTGACAGAGAGAGATCACAAGTAGATGGAGAGGCAGGCAGAGAGAGAGAGAGAGAGAGAAGCAGGCTCCCTGCTGAGCAGAGAGCCCCATGTGGTACTCGATCCCAGGACCCTGAGACCATGACCTGAGCCGAAGGCAGAGGCTTTAGCCCACTAAGCCACCCAGGCGCCCTGTATGTGTATATTTTATGTACTATGTGACCTTCATCTCCTACCCTTTTATTTATTTTTAAAGATTTATAAGAGAATTGTGCACAAATGGTGTAGGAGGAAGGGCAGAGGGAGAAGCAGACTCCCTGCTGAGCAGGAAGGACTCTGGGATCATGACCTGATCAAGGCAGATGTTTAACTGACTGAGCCACCCAGGTGCCGCACCCCTCACCGCTTACCCTTTTTAAAAGACACACAAGTGGTAGAATATACTATTAACATTGTTCTGCAGTGTTTGCTTTTTTAAGTTAACCACTGGCATTTTTCTCATAGTAGTACATAAACAAATTCCTTCTTTAATAATCCAGTCTGCTGTGTAGGTAGGATAGTGGGGTTTTTATTATTGAGGTCTAATTGACATATAACATTAGTTTCAGGTATACAACATAATATTTGTATAATGTGAGTTGAGAAAAGGGGGTTTGCGTGCCCTGAGTAGCTCAGTCTGTTAAGTGTCCAACTCTTGATTCCAGCTCAGGTCATGATCTCAGAGTTGTGAGATTGAGCCCTGTGTCTGGCTCTGCACGAGGCTTGGTGCCTGTATAAGATTCTCTCCCTGCCCCACCCCAAAATTGTGAACTAATCTTAGTAAGTCTAGTTAACATCCGTCACCACACATAATCACAAATTTCTTTCCTATGATGAAGATTTTTAAGATTACTCTCCAGCAGCTTCAGATACGCAGCTTAGCCTTAAGACTGTGGTCACGATGTTGCACATGACATCCCCAGGATGGTTTTCCCAAGCAGTGATCACAGATCTTACAAAATATATAGAAAGTGAAATCCATCATTAGCTCTGTGTGTATTGTTAAGCATTCCAGAACCGGCTTGAGTAAGTTAACAAAGTACACCAAGTATGTGCTAGCACAGCTTAAACATAAAATGCTGGTTATCACTTCATATTTAAATCACGGCCTCTTTACAGTAAGCATCTTTTATATAACTTTTAAGTGACCTCATACCTGTTATCTTGAGAAGCAAATACTGTCCCAGCTGAGTTTCATGTTTGGTGTTCTTTTCTTGCAGCTCTCGGTAAATTCCCACTTTATGAAAGACCTGGGCTTAGACAGTTTGGACCAAGTGGAAATTATCATGGCCATGGAGGATGAATTTGGTAACAGGCTACGTTTGGGGTCTGCACAGTGTGATTCTTGATTTAGGTGGAAGAAATGTCGGGGGTCACAACTGGGATTGGAGTCAAATATATAAATAGAAAGAGCCCCCCCACCCCCACCCCCCAGTGCACTTACTGTCAGGTGAAGTCAGCACCAGGGACAGTGCCCTCACTTAGAATGTACTTGACTATGTACTGTGTGGTGCCGAGGGCTGAGTGACCAGGAAAGGCCAGGGGGTGGGATTTGGGTGCTGTCGGTGGGGGCTCCAGGACAAAGGCAGAACCTCACCTATGGAGAAGCGGAGCACACCTGAGCACCCTGAATGGCCGTGCCCAGAGAAGTAACTGGGTGTGCCCAGGACACAAACACACACACATAGGCCTGGTTTCCCACCATGCCTCCCTCAGGTTATGCTTCTTTCAAAGACGGTTGTGCACAAGAGACCTTTTAAGGGTCCATGGCTCAGTTTTGAGTAAGTTGCCTGAATGAAAAGCCTTTGCTGTCCTACAGAACAGAACATGGTTCAAGTTCCTCACAAATTATGCTCACTAGAGGGAGGTATCAGTCAGAGGTCGGATGGGAACATGGTCATGAAAATGTTCTGGAATTACGTGATGCTGATTGTTGTACGACCTGTGAATACACTAAAAAACACTGAGTTTTATACTTTAAATGGGTGAATTTTCTATCCTATGAATTACAGCTTTTAAAAAAGAGCCAGCTGTTACATTCAATATGACACAACTGTTGTCTAGAACATAACTGGCCCATAACTTAAATGGGACTGAGGGTTGCTGAAAATTTTTGATGTACTTGTTGGTGGTATGGAGGCGTGAGATGCGTTTAATTTTAAAGTATTTGTTTTTCTACATAGCATTTTACATTTTACTTTTAGGGTTTGAAATTCCTGATACAGATGCGGAGAAGTTAATGTGTCCACAAGAAATTGTAGATTACATTGCAGATAAGAAGGATGTATATGAATAAAATATCAGGTAAATAATTTGACTTACAGAATGATGTCTTCCCATAGAATTAACCTCTCTGTAGTTCTTCTGTAAGGTAGGAAGACCCGGGAAGAAACGCAAACATTGGAAATCCTTGACAGATTTTCACTGGTTATAAGACACAGGGTCCTCTCTGGTTATCTGCCACTCAGAGGGGGCTGGCATTAGTGATTATCTTTATCCTTGAGACAGGCCATGAACAGTTCATTGTTGGACAGGACTTCCTTGATTGTCAGCCTTCCTCACAAAATCTGTCTTTTACAAAACACGGGGCAGGGCAATCCAGAAGCAGAGACCCCTACCGCCCTCAGTTTCACCTTGGAAGCCAGCCTAGCCTGCTGTTCTGGAAGCTGAGATGGCCTGACTCCTTAATCAGGCAGGAGACGCCTCCGGGGTTAAGAGGCTAGACTCTGGAGTCAGACAGCTTTATTCTCAGCTCTGTCCAGGTCTGTAAGGCTGGTGATCTTGGGCAGGCCGCCGAGCCTCTAAGCCTGTTTCCTCAGATGGAAAATGGAGATAAGGATAGGACTTACCTGAGGCTTTCCTGAAGGTAAAATTCAGTAGTGTATACAAACTACTTAACACAGAACATGGAAAGAAGCCCGTCAGTAAACATTAGCTGTTTTTCAGGCTCTAGTATTATGATCAGTTGACTTTTTAAAAATAAACTTTGCATTAAGTGTCTGTAACTTTGATTACCCTAGATTGAGTACATCAAATCACTGAAAGTGCACCAAAAAAACCCACTGAACTAACTTTGTCTTTGCCAGACCCCCTTTGTTCACTGAGAGAAGAGTTGGAAGATGCTGGCGAGTGTCTGGAAGTGAGAACGCGTTTTGGCATTATTGCTGCCTTTGACAGAGTAATTCTGTTTAGACTTGTATTTAAATTGTCTGTTTTTTCCTTTGAAAATAAATCTATAAAGCCAACATTTTTCTTAGTTTTCAGTTTTTCAGTGCCTATGAAGTGCTTATTTATATTGACTTTGCTTAATATTTTATCAAGCAGGCTTCTGTTGGGCGGGGAGCCCGATGCAGGACTTGAAATTCATCATCCCGAGATCAAGACCTGAGCCAAGATCAAGAGTCAGATGCTTATCTGACTGAGCCACCCAGGCATCCCAAGTCTTAACTTTGCTTAATGATTTTAAAGATTTCCTGATTAGTCACTGGTATTCATGCATATAAAGAAAAACGACTTTTCTAGAAGTGTATCTGAAATTTCTCTCCCATGGTCTTCAGTATAAGGAGTATTAGTGACAAAAGGACTTTTTGTCTTAAGTTTATCGGTTGTGTAGCTGGCCCCAGCAGGTGTGACCAGCGTTTCCTCCCTGTCCTGTGGATCTCTTTCCAAACTAACGAGGGAGGATAGAAGGCTCTCTCGGCTCCCGGAAGGTCAGTTTGACCTGGGTCCCTTTTCCCTCCTTCAGTAAGTCGCCGCACCGCACCTTTTGTTCTTAGCACTGCGCAAGGTCCTGTGTAAGGGCGGAAGCAGCCACTTACCTGGCTCCTGATGAGCTTTCGCTGGAGACCTGTCGAAGTAATTGCTTTACTTTTACCAAAACTTCTCATTTGTAGGAGGGAGGAAATCAAGGGCTTGTAATAGGTAGCAAGTAGTGACACCGAAGTGCAGGGACTGTGAGGGACCCTCCGCTGGCAGACGCTCCTGCGGCTGCAGGTTGAGATGGGCCTGAGTTCCCTCCTCATGACGCCCGATGCTGCCAGTTCCTACTCTGTCGCTCCAGGCACATGAGGCAGGCAGACCTCCTCCATCAGTAACCGGAGGCACTCATCATTACACTGCAGCTTATATATACATCTTAATACTGTACAAGCTCTTGGAAGATGCCAAATTGGTGCGTGAGGAGCATCCTTAATCTGGCACAGCAGCACCTAATCCGCAAATAGCTTGAGTGCTTCCTGGGTGCTGGGGAGCCACAAGGGAACAAAACAGGCCGCAGTGGCTCCTTTGATAGGGATGGACCACAGTTTAACATCTGGAGTCAGCTGTTCTGGATCTTTCAGCCCTTGGCAGCTGCACATTTTGCCCAAAAATGCATCCATGTTCGTTTCTGCCGAAGGCCGCACAATTCTGCGGGCTGGCACTGAACAGACCGCTTTGCTGCCATCTTAACCACACACCTGGCAGGGATACCCTTTCACGTCCTCTGTAGCTGGGAAAGTCTCAGAGGAGCCAGAATAAGGGAGAAAAGTCACTGAGTACACACAGATAATTTGCTGATGATGCTACTTTAGGATCTGGATGTTGAGCAGCTGCAAAGATCTTTTACTCTAAGAACTTGCTGGAAAAATCTTTGAGAGACTTGTGTGCCAACACAGGCAGTGAACTGGCCCAGGGTAGCATTCCAAAAGGTGTGTGAATTAAAACAGAATAAATGAGATTGTGTGCATTGGTTTTTTTGATAAGATTTTATTTGAGAGCAAGCATGAGTAGGGAGAGAGGGAGGAGCAGACTCTGTACTGAGCGTGGAGCCCAACCCAGGGTTCAATCCCAGGACCACAAGATTATGATCTGAGCCGAAGGCAGATGCTTAAGCAACTGAGCCACCCAGGCGTCCTTGTGCATTTTGATTTAATAGCCTCCTGCAAATGCCTTTGAGGATCTGTGGTAGGCCATTCCCTTGCTGCCAGGGTGGCTGTGAGGCCAGTCCTGACCAGCTTCCTGCCCCATCTCCAGTTCTTCCACATCACTCTTCGCTCTTCTGTGTCCCCCCAACAGCAAGCGCACGCTTCACTCCATGAAACCATTCTACGCCCTCCAAGGACCAGGCACACTGCGAGGCAGGGCCTGAGCACACATCTCCACTCTCCAAAAGCTCACGGTGTGTAGGGGAGACTTCACGTCCACGTTGCTGCGTCCTGACAGGCTGAAAGGGACGTCTACCTCCGGGTCTGCCTGGAATCATTTAACCTGAATCTGATCACAAGAAAATGAATCTAGAAGGTGGGACTTTAGAAACACGTGTCATGGGGGGAAAGGCCAGTACAACTAACTATTCTAAATTAAAAGGGACCAGAGGTATGTCAACTTCATGGAATGTGAAAGGACCAGGGGAAAATGTTTTGAGAACAGGACCGTATGTAGGTGACACAGCAAGTCCTGTTTCTCAGGTCTAATAACAGGATTGTGGAGCACACCTTACTCTCAGGGGATCAGAGACACTTTGACATTCTGAGGTAAAGCAACAAGATGTCTCCTGCTAACTTTCAGACGTTCAGCAAAAGAAAAACCATGGAAACAGCACAAAGTGAGCAACTGGCAGCCAGGGGACAGGCATGTGCATGCGTCCGCGTATACGCGTGTTCACTTAACTAGTCCTTCCACCACTTGGTTTGAAAATCGTCAGACCAAAAGGCTAAACTTCATGATACATGTTACACAGAGTCTATGGATGGCATACAGGTGGATAGCCAACCAGATGAGATTGGCTAAATGGAAACAATTAAAAAAAAAAATTTACAGTGACATGGAAAGATCAATGTTTTAAATAAAACATAAATAGCATGAACCCATGTCTGTAAAAAACATATCCAAATGTTAGTTATAAATGCCATGATATGGTAGAAATATACTGGCTTATTTCTGTTAATCAGTATTTTTTGTTGTTGTTGTTAATCAGTATTTTTTAAAAAAGATTTTATGTATTAGAGAGAGTGAGAGAGAGCATGAGAGGGGAGAAGGTCAGAGGGAGGAGCAGACTCCCCGTGGAGCTGGGAGCCCAATGCGGGACTCAATCCCGAAACTTTGGGATCATGACCGGAGCCGAAGGCAGTCGCTTAACCAACTGAGCCACCCATGTGCCCCTGTTCATCTGTAATTTTAAAATAAAAACCAGGGCGCCTGGGTGGCTCAGCTGGTTAAGCATCTGACCTTCGATTTTGGCTCAGCTCATGTTCTCAGGGTCCTGGACCTCTGTGGGGTTCTATGCTCAGCAGCGAGTATGCTTGAAATTCTCTTTCTCCCCACTGTGCTCTCTCTCCCTAGAAGATAAATAAATAAATCTTTAAAAAAAAAAAGCTATGAAGGAGCACCTGGGTGGCTCAGCGGGTTGAGCCTCTGCCTGTGGCTCAGGTCATGATCCCAGGGTCCTGGGATGGAGCCCCTCACTGGGTTCCCTTCTCAGCAGGGAGCCTGCTTCTCCCTCTCCTGCTATACGCCTGCTTGTGCACACACATGCTCTAATAAAATCTTAAATTAAAAAAAATAATAATATTTAAAAAAGTAAAAGTACGTGAGAACTGAGCAGAGGTGCTGATGTTTGGGAAAAACGCTGGCAGGCAATGAGCCCGAGGAAAGCTCCTAAGGTTCTGTGGGAGCTAGCCAGGCAGGCCGGAGAGCGGCGTACACTAAGACGGGAGGTGCGGCGTCAGTTTGGTCAGTCTGCGCACTGCTACAGCACGAACTCACGGGCAGGCTCCTGACGGTCGCTGGGATCAGGTCACAAAGCAGGGGTTTAGTCTGGTTAAGGAACGTGTCAGCAGCGGGTGCTGACAGGACCTATAGGGGAAACGGGTTAGATATATTTGGCCAAAGGGTGGGCTGAGGGGATGGGAGTGGTGGTTACTGGAAAAGCCCATGAGAAAAATGCAGATTTGGGGATTGGGAGGACAAGGGATGGACTGGGAAGATATTCTGGGAATAAAAATGGCAGCACCTGGTCAGATAAAAAAGGTAGGAGCCTAGGATCTCAAGTGTATGGCGTGGGTGCTGCCCGAGTTGCTGTCTGAGGGGCGAGAGAACTAAGGGCTATAGAATTTCAGTTGGGGACTGTTGGATTTGTTCGCGGGACACCCAAGCAGATGACAACCAGCAAGAGCTCAAGAAAAACTCCGGACTGGAGTCTGAGTGTCTGCCAGGCACTTCCCCAGTGCTAGTTCCCTCCACCTGCTAAGTCCCCGCTGAGTTAAGCTCTCAGCCTGAAGGGCTTGAAGTGAGAATGACTGACCCTCAGTTCCTGGGATGGATCCTTACATGTGTGACTTTCACCGCCTTCAAGGATGGATCAGACCTAAGAACTGAGTGAGAGGATTACCCACCACTTGAAATTCGTTTAGCAAGTACATGTACTATTGTTTTCATTTTATTTTTTAAAGATTTTACTTATATATTTGTTACAGTGAGAGAGAAAGAGCACAGGCAGGCAGAGGAGAAGCAGGCTCCCCGTGGAGCAAGGAGCCCGATGCGGGACTCGATCCCAGGACGCTGGGATCATGACCTGAGCCGAAGGCAGAGGCTCAACCCACTGCGCCACCCGGGCGCCCCTACTGTTTTCATTTTTAACATGGTAGCCAATTAATAAATGTCAGGGTTCAAAGTTTAAAAACAGAATTTACAAACACAAGTTAGAGTCCTTAACACATCTACGGCTAAACCAGGGAAAGAAGAAAGTCTACAAAAGAAAACAAAGTAGCTTATTGGTTCTCTACCATAAGCTGCTATCCTAGAGCACAGGCTAGCTACAGGTGAAGTAGCCTCTGGCAGGCACGCAAGCCTGGCTTGTGGTTAGCTTCTCTGTGCCCATGTCCTCTAATGGGTGGAACAGGGGGCGACCAGCGATGTGGTGAAGGACCGGCAACAATGCAGGTGAATCATCTGACCCAGTGCCCGCCACCCGGTTAAATACTGATGAAGGAGCTGGTGTCACGGGACCTAAAGGCAATGTGTGCAAGTCCCCTACCAAGTACCTTGTCTTGGGATCTAGCAAGAGGTCAAAACGCTGCTAGGTGGTCTGCCAGGTGGTGCTGCTGTTTTCTAGTTTGGAGTGTCTGAAAGCCCCGGACCAAGGAATGGTCAACCAGGACATGCCTTAGATGCGAAGATTCCCACGTCTGTGTGTTTGAGGAGGGCAACAAGCGCCCTGAGAGCTCCGTCTGGCAAAGCAGAGTGGGGGTTAGCCGGTCAGCTTCCTCACAACCTGACTCGAGCGCCTGCACCAGGCTAGGTCTGAGATTCTGGATTTTCCGGTTACGGGAGCCAAATCACTCTGCTTATGCCATACGAATCAAGACTGTCGCCAAAAACCAAGAGTTCTGAGTCCTGGAGCCCTGAACTTAGATGTGGGAGGGGAGCCCGAGCGAGCAGCGGGCGGCAGGACTGTGCCCCTGCCCCAGCCTCGGGAACCACGGCCCTGGCCAACCAGACAAACCCGCGACATAAAAAAGAGCAAAGATTCAGAACAAGAATGGAAGAGGAGGTCTGGGGGTCACAGTGTAAATTAAGATGAAAGAAACATATGGGCGAAATTACCTTAAAGTGAGACAGAAAAACCAAGACTAGCAACAACAGAAAAGATAAAACGGTATTGGAAAAAAAAAAAAAAACCCACAAGATTGTCATAAATATTTAAGAACAGGCGCATCTGGATGGCTCAGTTAGCTAAGCGTCTACGCTCTTGATTTTGGCTCAGGTCATGATCTCAGGGTCCCAGGATCAAGCCCCATATTGGGCTCCACACTCAGCGGGAAGTCTGCTTAAGAGTCTTCCCTCTCGGGACGCCTGGGTGGCTCGTTGGTTAAGCCGCTGCCTTCGGCTCAGGTCATGATCCTGGGGTCCTGGGATCGAGTCCCGCTTCAGGCTCCTTGCCCCACAGGGAGTCTGCTTCTCTTGCTGCCTCTGCCTGCCTCTCTGCCTGCTTGTGTGTACTCTCTCTCTCTCTCTGACAAATAATATAAAATCTTAAAAAAAAAAAAGAGACTTCCCTCTCCCCACAGCTCATCCTCTCTCTCAAATAAATCTTTGAACACACATGAAGATTACGAGTTGGGAAAAACTAGCTCTAGAAGATACTTTAGTTTGTTTATCAGGTATTATTGAATCGATAGAGGAGTTTTCTTAGGGAAGACAATGCTGTTGTGATAAAGTATGACAGTCATTCTGAGACCAGTGCTCAATGCCATGATGTCTGCATGTCTGTCAAACATTGTGGTAGAATAAAATGCACATGTGTCTAGGGAAGAAAGCAAGCATGTGTGGTTAAATTTTAAGAAATGGTAAAAGCTAGGTGAAAAGTATGAGGTGGTCACTGTAGCATGTTTCAACTTTCTGTAGGCTTGAAAATGTCCAAAGCAAAACACAACAAAAAAAGGGAAAGCAGTGAGGCATCAAAATTAGGTAAGTGGGAGGGGGTAAAACAGAAGCAAATTTGAGAATTCAGAGTTGCAAAATGGGGTGAACAGTAGGAAAGGTTTTATCAAGGAGGGTAAGGCTAACAAGGCTTCAGATCAAAATTAGTCTTGGTAAACTAGGAAAAGCCAGAGGGGTTAATTCTGGCTCAAAGGAGCCAAGTAGTGTTGGCACAGAGCTCATGGGGGAAGCATGTCATGTTCCCACAGCATGGATGGGCCAACCAGAGCAGCTCTCAAGCAAGAGTAGGAAGAAGTCATTGCCTCTTGCCCTAATGACTGTCTGGTTCGTGGGGTCCCTACTGCAGAAAGGGATGTTAGTTATTACTGCTGAGACAACGCTAGACCTCTCCCCAAAAAGTACCGTAGATATTCAGGCTGGAGTTCATCTCATTCTCCATCTGAGGACAGTCGATCATCCTGTACGTTTGAAGGTGCCTGAAATACTTCAAAGCTGGCGTAAAATCCAGCAGCACCCTCTGTGCACACAGAAGATTCTCCAGGTGGGCAACAGCCAATGTACAGCACGTGGCACGGCTCACCCTTGCCTCCCCCATAGAGCAGATCTTTAAGGACCTGACAGTACTGCTTTGGGATTGAGATTCTGGGAAAACGGAGGGGCGGGGGTGGGGGAGGGGGAGAGTCAGGGAAGGGCAACTTGACCAGAGCCTTCAGGAACATTTACAAAGTGTATAGAGGAGAGAGGGCCCCGTGGATGATACTGGGTCAAAACCAGTTGTGACCAAATATAAGGACTCTTCATGCCAAGGACTGTTTTGTCCTGTTTGGGGAAACAGTTCCCCCCCTCGGGCAAGTCACACAGGGTACTAGTCAGAAAGCATAAGGACAGGAAGCAGCTTCCCTCTGATGCCTGGAGGCCACAGCACAGAGGAGGGCTGCCCTAACCCGAGTGCATCAGTTGGTCATTCTGGCTAACAGAGGAAATAAACCAGAGTCATTGTATCAACTGTTTTGCACAGGAACAAATTTGGATATACTTAAAATCAAATAAATAAGAGTGACATAGCAGACCACAGCTGGCAAAAAAAAAAAACAAAAAACAAAACAAAACCAAAAAAAACCCCCACCCCAGGCCTAGTCCCAAGCATCAATCAGTCTGTCCCCGGTACGGAGCAGGCGCGCGTGAAAAACGGGAAGGAAAAGGAAACGCACTTAATTATCAAACTTTAATTGAGAGACTAATCTTACAGGATAAACAATAAGACAGCTAGTCAAGGTTACACTTTAAAAAAAATCCAGCAGCGCAGATCTAATAGACTAAATACGTTCATCTCCTCCCAAACAGGCATTTGATTTAAAAACAGAAACCAGAACAGAGTGCACACCACAAGGAAACATGGTACTTACGTATATTGTCAAATAATTCTGCAGAACTCTTTAAGAAAGAAAAGGAAAGAGGTTTCTAGACATTTAGAAAGCAGTAGAACCACCCAGCCTGGCAGGTCGAGGTGCCGGAAATTCTGCACTTCGGAGGGCTCCTGACCACCTGTAACTCCGGAGAGGCCGTCCGGCCCTATTAAGAAGAAAACAGGTGCCAGTCCTCGCTGGAGAGGACTTCCTCACAAAGCCTTCAGACGAAGGGACCATCCTTTTCCGAGACAAGAGGCATGAAGAGAGCAGCAAGGAGCAAGAGAAAGGTCTCCCTCAGAAGACGGGGTGGAAAGCAAGCCTGCCCTTGCATGGCCCTGGCACGCGGAGTCGATCCCTTCCCCTTCGCGGCCCCAGCAAAGAAAGGGGAGGCCAAGTGCAAGAGCCAGGATGGCTCCTCCAGGCACATGGTTAAAGTGAAGAGAAGAGGAGAAAGCAAGTCCCTTCTGGCTGAAATATGGCGACTTTGCTGAGACGTGGCCAAGTGGCAGAGCTGGTCTCTTTGGGCCTTGTAAGGCAGAGCAGCAAGTAAGTGCCTACCGAGGCCTCGCTGGCCCCCACTGTGTCCATGGAGCACCCTTAGCTCAGTTCAGTCTCATCTAAAAAGAGCGAACGCTACTTGCGAAAGGCCCAGCTTCAACTAAAATACTTCATACCAGAGGAGTTCCAGCCGCTCGCGAGCCAGCTTTTCAGAGGACCGGACTGGCAGGAACAGAGCTGCGAGGGCCTGGCGTCCGGCAGGGGTGACCCTGTCACTGCTCTGCCAGTGGTCTCGGGGAGGGAAGAAAGGCCTGCCGTCCGGGAGCAAAGCCCCGGAGGATGATCGCCGGCACAAAGCCTGGAGGAGAACGCAGCCCCTGGGGAGGCTCGGCGAAGCTCCCCACAGGGAAAAAGATGTCGAGCCTGGCTCCTTGCGCGCCCAGCCCCTCCCCAGGACCAGCTCCTCCTGGAGCCCGGCCTCTGCCACGGTGAGGGAGGGCACGACCCCAGCGAAGGAACCGCACAGAAACAATCCTGAGGACAAATGAACACTGTGATGCCACCGAGGGGGGACAAGGACTTCAATTTGCTAACACAGATTTAGTCGGAACATTCTGGACCGAAAACAAGGTTAGGAAGAGACCGCTCACGGGACCGAGGGAAAAACCGGGAATACTGCTGTGACCCAGACATGGATCTTAGTCAAATACTTCTCCCAGTGGCTTCTGGTGCCGTCCACCTCTGCTCTCCCGAGGGCTCCCGGCAAGGTCTCCATGCAGACAGGGTCAGGAGCTAGAGCTCGAGATCGTTCTAGCAAATTTACTGAGCTCTGTAAAGCAATACTCCAACGGCTCTGTACGAAAAGATGTCGTTGACGTTATTATTTATATATAGTATTTTGAAGTAAGGAAAAAAGCACCATTTTACGTAAAATAAAAAGACTCACGCAGGCTTTGGTCCTGTCTAGAAATGACAGCAGCCTGAGTGAGAAGCAGTTTGGCCCTTGGGGAGCAGGGAGGCAAGGGGACATACACGCTCTCACTGGGAGGAGGGGGAGGGGGACAGAGGGCAGGGGCAGCGACTTAACAGGGCAAACCAGGAGACCTGGCGGGAAGGGCCTCGGAGAGCAGCACTGCGAGGCCAGTCAGGGGATGGAGACACCTGCTTCGCGAGAACAAAGGTGGGTGTGTGGCACCGTCAAGACACGTCTCCAGGACAGGGGCGCTGGCCAACAGAAAAGGGCAGTGTTCAGACTGAGAGGACCCTCTGCCTGCTTCGGCAGCGCTTCCTCCGCAGACCCGGCCGCTGCAGAGGAAGGCTCTGACGAGTAGCAGAGCGGCCCTTCTTCTCCAGGAACTGCAAGCCAACAAGGACAGAAAAGCCGCAGTGACAGTGACTGCTCCTTCGAGGGATGACGAACAGGCGGTTTCTTGGATGCTACACTTCACAAGAGGTACGTATGCCCCCCCCCAAAAAAGCAAGAGTAGAGTTCCCTGCCCAGATGTGTGACTGGGCAAGGGCTACCCCGTGAAAAGCACGAGTCTGTCTACAGGGGCTGGATTCCTGAACTACGGCTTGGAAGGGAAGGGCATAGAGCGTCACCAGGAACTGGCTCACAAGGGTTAGTCATCTGAGGCGAACACATGCTAATTACATTTCACAGGATGAGGGGGAACAGCCTAGAATCCAGAGTGTGGTTTGGAAAATCTCTCACCAAAACTTACTATGAGAGCCTGCAGCCAGGGAGGGGAGAATTGCAAAGCCAGCCAGCACAGAACAGCGAAGAGCACAGAGGGGACCATTCACCAAGAGACTCGCCCTCGTGTCCGAGTTCATCGAGCCGTAAGGAGACAACAGAAGCTCACGTGTACCAAGAACTTAAGGGCTAAAACCAGAAGAGGGTGAGCTAATCACGAAAGCAATTTATCACATTTTCGATGCTTAAGCACATCGGCCAACCCACTAGGTCAACATGTCTTTTATTGGGAAAGGCAGCATCTCTGAACCCGGGATGAAGGACACTTGAACATAATGTATGAGCAGAAGGACCAAATGGAGAAGCATAATTGAAATAATCGTTGGACTGCTTAAGAATTTCTCCGAACTTCGAAAGAAAGAAGGATCTGGGCCTGTGGCTATAGGGCTGTAGGAATGGTCTTCCATCCAGCTCCTCCTTCAAGTGGACTTTGTCTGCCTGGGGGCTGTGGCTTTTGGGCAGCGCAGCCCAGGCACACCCATGCCAGGCTGGGTCTCAAAGCCCTATCAGTGAGGGCACCAGACAACCAGGACACCAGCAGGTGAACTCCCCAGAGACTAGGGTCCAAGGGGCAAGACGTTTAGACGGGAGTCATGGTCAGACACTCGGCTGCTCGACACGCAGTGCAGCAGGTGCGCGCACTCCCTGCCCTAGACCAAACAGTTCTTCCTCTCCCGCCGTGCATTCTCGAGCAGCAGCACGGTGGGGGGGAGGCCAGGAGAGGAAGCATCGATGAGGTACAAAATCAGGAACTGACATCTTTGGGTTTTTAAAACAAAAATTCAAATCTAGGAAGTGAGAACATAAAAAAGGGAAAAGAATTAAATCTGAATCCATGGACAGAAAAATATGGCTTACTAACCCCCCCCTCCATTTTGCATACAATTTGATATCAGAAAAACCAAAACCAAAACCCAATTCATCACAACACAGTCCAAATGTTTGCAACCGAAGATTTATGAAAATACCTCAGTTAAAATCGCTTAAAAAAAAATAAAATAAAAAGGAAACCAGCAAGCTTTTGATCATTCCTTTCCAAATAAGACTGGCAGAGCTCCTCTCAAACGCACTGAACAGTATTCCACACAACGTGCTCGAACTCAGATTTATTGATTTCCACGGTATGGACTTGAAAAATGGTATGAAGCTGACTGCCAGAAAAGGGAACCGGTGATTTTAAGTTAAAATTAAGCTAATGGTGAAAGTACATCACCTCTGGCTTCAGTCACCACATCACCTTAGAGTGGATATAGGGTTTTTGTTTGTTTGTTTTTGAACAAAGTCCCAGAACTCTGAAATCCAGGGATGCTGCAGGCCTCTCCCAGCAATGTCCTTCACTTTGGGTCAGTCTCCTGGGCCAGAGGTGAAAGTGCTTTCAAAAATACTGCCACTTGCCCAGCACAGTGTCTTTGATTGCATCCACATACTGAGTTGGGACCCAGTACACCCAGTAGTAAGAGGCTTCCGTGGGGCCCAACTGAAACGCCTGGAAGGGAAAAAGGGAAACCAAGCGGTACTTGAGAGGTCAGGAGGCGGAGCAGGCAGCGCGACACACATGGGGCTGGGGGTGCGGGCTGAGAAGGAAGGTACTAAGGGAAGGGGAAACACTGTGCACACGGGGAGTATTCTCCTGGACCCCGCCCCCCCGACAGAGGTGGTGGGAGAGTTAAGCATAGCCGAGCCTAAAGCAGTGGCTCCCAAACTTGGGTGTGCATCAGAAGCATCCAGAAGGCTTGTCAGTACAGACTAGTTGGGCTCCACCCCCTAGAGCATCTGATCTGGGAGGTCCACGGCCGGAGAATCTGCATTTCTAACAAGCTGCCGGGCAATGTCGTGCTACTGATCCAGAGACCAGTTTGAGAACCACTGCCCTAGAAAAACTGTCACACGTGCACAAAGAAACAGATCTGAAATGTTCACAGCAGCACCGTCACAACTGGTAACAACCTGGAAACAACCTACATCTCCATCGGTTAGGAAACGCACAATTATAAGGGACATGACCTATTTGTCTGAATGCGGGATCCTTTTTCAAAGGTATGAATCGGAGATACAGTTGATACAGACACATCACAATGTCAAACCAAAAACAGCTGCTTGCAGAACGATACATACCATGATACTGTTTATGAAAACTGAAAAACACACAAAACAGTACTGCACCTTGTTCATGGGTTTATACGAACACAAAGCAGAAAGCTGGGAAGGATCCACATGAGAAATCATGCCATGGTAATGGGGGAGGGGAAGACAATGGGGACGTATTCGTTGTGGGTAGATTTTCTTTTATTAAAAAAAAAAACAGTTTAAAGCAATTCACAGAATATTTACGACAGTCATTTCTTGGTGATGGATATCTGAGTTTGTTATACTCTTTTCTGTTCTCTTCTGCATTTTCAAACATTTCCCTAAGAATGAAAAGCACAGCCATCCCTCTCTGTGAACCATATATGACACCATTAATCTAGCTGCTGAAATGACACCTGCAAAATGAGCAGAGTACTTTCATCCAGACAGAGGTCAAGGTGCCACTCCATGGCGTTTAGTGAAGAGACGGGACTGTCAGCACTCCTCTCCGCCAGAAATGACCCGAGAGAAAAAAGCATTTGAACTGAGTATTAAAGCCTTAGCCACCCAGACTGATTTCCTGAAGGATGTCTGGATGGTCCCCTCAGCCTGCGGGGACTCCCACTCACCGGGCTGTTTGCAAAGCGGGGCTGCGAATGCCACAGGGCCAAATGGCGGAGATGAACATTTCAAAAGGGAGCGAAGGGGCCCAGCGGACAGTATCTAGAAGCTGACTTCATAAACGGGAAAAATATACGAGTATGCAGAACAAATCTGTTTGTTTGTTTGCAATCCTTTAAGGATGAGGGGCGGAAGGGCAGCAGCCCCTGTGACACTGTCACTCTCAGGACACCCAGGAGCCTGCAGTGCCAGGACCGCAAGCCCAATATCATGGACTGGCTTCAGCGCCTCTGAGTGGACAGACACCAACAGGGCAAAAGAGGGGCCCAGCCATCTGCGCAGGACCTCCCTACCACCAAATCGCATTTTCCCTGGGATCTTCCAACGCGTCCCTCTGCTGGGGACCTTTGTAACCCCGATGCACAGGTCAAAGCACTAGCTGCTCCTCAGCCCTGCAACGGGGCTCACACAGCCATAGCGCTGGTGGCCGCATGCTAAAAAATCTGCCCCTTTGGCTGGAGAATGCGGGCAGCCCTTGCCCCATCCTACAACTGGCTCTGGGCAGGTCCCTGTCGGAGTAACTAAACTTCACTCCTAAAGGGGCCCCTCCCAACCATGCTGGGAAAATTCGGGGGCGTGCCCGAGCACTGCACTTCACTTACATGCCCTGCATCCCTGAACTCTCGGCTTTGCTCTGCACAAACCTGGGGACTGCCTCCAAACATCCTATCTCGAGAAAGAACAGCCTGCTCTCTTCAGAGTAAACCTCCGTGCGGAATGACGACCACAGACCCTGTCCTCCCCACGGTGTCCTTGGCCACCTGGGAAGAGCGCCACCACCACAGAAAGGGGACCATCTGTGTCCTCACAAATGCCAAGGCTAGTGGGAGATTTTGTTTTATAAGCAGGACAAAACTTAAGATGAAAACCCACAAGCCAATCCTCCTCTTTGTGTTTATTCTCCTGATTTAAAGACAAAAATAATACAAATGAGAGGAAGATAAAGCTATGAAAACATATCCCCTTTAAACTGATTGGGGGGCAGGTGTTGCAAAAATAAACTTAGGAACAGGTCATGGATTGAGTTCTAAGGAGATGAAGAAATGTGAGGATCTTAAAACGGTGCGTCTTCGGAATACTGAGTTTTGCTTCTTCGGTTAAGAAAGTTTCGTTAGAACTCCGGTCCCTGCTAGATGAGCAGAAGCGGGAGTGCAGTGAGAGGCTAAACCACGCCGGGCTACTTACCATCATGTGGTAGTCTTCGTGTCCTTCGATAGGTTCACTGACCACATTTTTAATGGAGCCCATGGGCAATTTCTCAGTCCGCTCTAGTTGAGAGGGATTACAGAGATTACTCAAAGGCCCTCCTGTCCACTCCTGTGACTCAGCAGTCCCTTATCAGGGCTGGCGGTTCTGGGTTCTACTGTAATCTCAAGTCTCCCACGTGCTCTAAGGACGATGGGACAGGGTGGTCTGACCACCGCACCCAGGGCTCTGCTTGGCAGATGGGAATTTCTTGGGAGCAAACGGGAACAGGGTTGGCCATAGCATATATTAAAGGCCTCTGAGAGCAGAGATAGTGCTTTCCTGTGTGATTTTCTTCAAGGCTGGCAATTTATAAACACCCAAGGATTTCCACTGCAGCCTTCTCGCCTGAGCCCAGCACTGGCTAAGGTCTTTGGCACCTGGGGAGGGGGTAGTCAAGAGGATGGAGAACCGAGGCAACAGCATGCCCCTGTAGCTCGCACAGGCAGGGAGTGCTCGGGGGCTGCTTCTAGTCTCTAGCCCATCCTCCTCCTCATCTGCCCTCCCCACAACCCTTCCCTCTCCCGACCCCCGAACCCTCCCCATACACACACCTGAGGAAGTGCTCTTAACACATTTACAACCTCTGGCGATCAACCCTCAAGGTATCACTTATCACAGGGGGGTCAGAAGACACTTTGCAGCAACTTCAAGGGTGGCAGGTAAGAAAGAGGCGGCAGTGAGGGATGGCAGGAGTGAGAGGAGCCTGCAGGAAGTGAGGCCAGTGTCGCAGGGCGGGGCAGGAAGGCAGGAGGGGGGCGCAGTGTCTGTGCAGCAAGAACCCACCCCCCCAGGAGCGGCAGACACAGCAGGGGCCGGGACGTTCTCAACAAAGTTAAATCAAGTCAGAAAAAATCATGACAGTCTTTGCAGAAAGAAAATTCTGGAAAAGAGAATCTGCCAATGGATGAGGAGGGGAAAAAAACAGACTGGAATTTACAGGCCTGGGCTCTAGTTTAGCTGGTGACTGGAGACATTTTACTTCCACTCCGTGGGCCTTGGTGTCTGAAAAATGGGGCGTGGGGAGAATGGACGTGAGGGTGTCCATCCTGGCTGTGACTTTCAGTGGCTCTCAGTGACCCACAGGCAGGATCTGACCGGCAGCTGTTTTTAAGATTGCAACTTTTTAAACCACCAGCCACCTTGAAAGGTCCCGAGATTTCACACAAAAAGATACATTTCTGGCTTCTCTTGAAAACACGATCCTGGGCCCACATTCCTGAGTGACAGCAATGAGCTCGATCAGGCTGGACGCCCCTCCGCACTGGGCGCACACTCCCCCGGCCGCTTGTCCCCGCCACGTCTCCTGCCCGAGGCTGCGAGGCTCCCCCCTCCCCCCCCACCCCGCCACGCTACCACGGAGACAGCTGAAGCTGCGAGACACCCCACAGAGAGCGGGGCCAAGCAGCTGTCGGCATGGTCATCCCACAGCAGCTTCTTGCCAGCGGAGAGATGAAGCCGGTGGCTGGTGGCCAACTCCCCAGAACGCGCTGTCCTGCTGGGAGGGTGCTCAGGACGCCCAGAGGACAAGATTCCCGGCCAGCGAGAACACTGCCTGCCACACACCGCTACAGTGGTCTGCGTGGGAGCGAACATCTCAGCCCCGGCGCCCATGAAGCCGGGACTCCTGGCCGTGCTCTTTCAGCAGGCTGGTGAGAAAGGACACTTTCCACAGCCCTGACACCCCAACCTACCCAGATTCTTTCGAGTGCTGCCTTCATGCCCAAGCGGTAAAGCAGCAGCTTCCCCGAGCCGAGAGAACACCTCCACCCCGGGTACGGGACGGTCCACTTCGGGCCTGCGGTGAGGACGCGCTTCCTAACACAACCTCCTAACACAGAGGCCCCGAGGAACCAATGAGCACCAGCAGACGTAGTCCTCACTGGCCTCCCTGGCCCACACCTACCCTCCTGGCCCACAGGAAACTACCTGCATCAGCCTCAGCAGCTCCCTTCCAGCAGACTGCCCGCAAGAGAAAGCGCAAGTGGAGGAAGAGGCAGGAACTGGGGAAGTCAGTGCCACGACGGGGAACTAAGCAAAGTCACCTGCGAAGTCACAGCCGAGGAAGGGTCTGACAAACGCAGGGCAGCTCACGGTGGACGCGCACTGACCGTGTGGAAAAGGGTCCAAAGGCCCGTGGGAAAACCCAGGAAGCCCCTCCACGTTCTGCAATGCTTGCTCTGACCATGCAGTTAGAGTTGAGGGTGGAAGGAAGGAGACGTAGCAGGTTCTCATAGAATCGTGAGAAAACTCCTGCGCTTTGGCGTTTTGGTCTATGTTTCCTTACGTGAGGACCAGCAGAGTGACAAATGAGAATACGTGCGTTGGCACTCGGGATGACAAGAAGCCTCACGCCCCACCGCCCCGCTGATTACTTCCTGTAAATCTGGGGTCCCACTAGAAGCAGAGTCCTACCGAATGGCCTGTCCCTGAAACCAGCCAACCTCACATGATGGGACCCCCTATACCTCTCTTTAGCATTTACCTCGAACACTCAATACCTACAGTGTTGGCCAGAACCAGGTGAATTAGTCATGTTCGGTTCCCTCCGGGAATCTAACAGGGGGACAGACAAGTCAGAGAGTAATGAGTGCTCTGCAGAGGTAAACGGAGCGCTCTCAGAACAGAAGCGGCAGCAACTCATTTGGAGGGGGGGGAAGGCACCGGGGAAGGCTTCGTTAGGAGAGGACATGTAAGTAGGGCCTCTGGAGATTGTATTAACAACGAGGAATGGGAAGAAGGCATTCCAGGTAAGTGCCCGGCAGGAGCGAAGACGTGAGGCTGTGCAGGGCACGGTGGGAACTGCAGGCTGGTGCAGCTGAAGCCCACAGCGTGTAACGGGGCAAGCGGGGCAGGAGGCTGGGTCTAAAATTTGACAACACTGGACACTACGTTTAGGCATTTGAACTTGGCTCTTCCAGGCCGAAGGTTTCTGAGCATGGGAACCAGGGAGGAAGATGGGTAGGACAAAACAGAACACAGACAGGGCAGGGAAACAGGTTAACTCGCTTTAACAAACCTTTAAAGATGCTAGGAGTCTTAACTGGCACAACAGAGTGGCAAAAAAAGGGACACAGATAATTCTGGAGTGTAACTGACAAGACTTTGAACCATCTGGGGGAATAGAAGGGGAGGAGAGTCAGAGACAATTCCCAGCCAACAGCAAGCAGCAAGCCCGCCCCACCAGGCACAGGCAGGGGTAGGTGGAGGCAGGCAGAGCACAAACAGGCAGGGAGGGAGGGGCGGGTCCACGGTACCAGGAAAATGCACCCAGTACGGGGACAAACTCTGACCTCCAGGGGCCAGGCAGGTGACATTTCATGAACAAAGCTGGCTCCAAACGAAGCCCACGGACAGTGAGGACTGTGACATGGCTCATCTGAACCTACTACTTTGGCTCCAGCCGATCGCTGCCATGTGAGAATGCAGGTCCAGAATGCCTACATCTTTTGACTTTTTTTTCTTTTTTCTCTCTTTTTTTTTTTTTTTTTCAAGAGAAGCCCAAAAACCCCCACATCAGATCAAGTGAAATCTCTCTGATTTTTACAGAATGTGTGTAAATCCAAAAAACTCTTGTCTGGGGGCCACACCTGGCCCTCAGACTGAACATCTGGGACCTAGTTTTGGGTACAAATGAAGAGCCACTGTTGATGGACTGGCCCTGACATAAGACTGAAAAAAATGAGGGAAAAGGGTCCAAACAGAAGGGGAGCATCTAAAAGCAAAGACAAAAAGCCAGGGGCACGCAAAGCACAGTGAAGAGAGAGATTTCAGGAGAAGCACAGTCGCACCCATGACTGAGTGCTGCTGGGTGCCCGAGGCAGCAAGCCGGGAAGAGGACAAGAGCAGGAACCTACCTTTAGTGCCAATCCACAGCTGGTCTTGTTCCAGCTTGAAGGTGAGTCTCACTTTGCCTCCGGACTTGTTGTACATGCCGGATAAGGGTACCGTTGGCAGGTGCTCCTGGAGGCACAGGAGCACAGTGAGAGACAGGGACCAGAAGCAAAGACAGGGAAGGACAAGGGACAGGATGTGAGGACGTGATCACAGGAACCTCAGGGAGTCAGAAGGTGGGCCTGGCACGTTTTCAGAACCGCACAAAGGAATCTGGCTTACCTGGGCACCCTTAACAGATGGCATCACATCTTCGGGCTTTCCTTTATCCAACACTTTCCTGTGTTGCTAGAATATAAGTCAGAAGAAATGATAAATAAAATAGCTGACTACGTGTTAGTCATATTACTACCTTTCTGAAAAAGAGGAAAAAAGCCTTCCTGTTTTGGTTCAAAAGCTTTCAATGTGTACAGATTATGGGTCCTTTGACATTAAAGAGCAGTGCTGTCTGGCAGTGGTGTCTCTGTTGATAGAAATGTCCTACCTCTGTGCTGCCTAAAACAACAGCCACGAGACACTTGGGTCTAGGAAGCACTTGAAATGTGGCTAATGTAACTAAGGAACTAAGTTCTCGATTTCACTGAATTTTAATAAGCTTTATGTGGCTGTTATATTAGACAGCAAAGTTCTAGAACAACTAAGGTTTCCAGATTGTTAGTTCAAATAAACTATCTCCTCCTCTGACCAAAAAAATCACCACTGAAAGGACGAAACATCGGGCTAAAGAGAACCACAAATGGTGCTGGCCATTTCAGTCAACTTAAACTTAAGACTGAAATGGTGGCCATTTCAGTCAACTTAAACTTCCAAAGAAACTTAAGACGATGCTGGTGATCAGCCTAAAGGCTTACAAGGGGCATTTCCTCAGCAAATGGAAACTCAGACTATTGTAGAATTCTTCCCCACTGCCCCGCCCTCAACCTCAGCTTCACAGGCCAGGAGAGACCTATTTCCAAGATAAATGCCAATTACTCCACAGACTGATATTAACAAGTCTCTGATCCTGTGCCCAACACCGCCCCCCCCGCCCCAGGTTTGAGGCAGCTTGTTAAGGGTTCTCATTAGGCTCATGGCTCCCTAAAACAGCTCTTGAGCAGCCCAAATGCCTGAGCTTGTCTCCTCTCCACTGGTGGCTTTATAGATCACCGGTCACTTTACCAAATGGTAAAGCTGAAACTATGGGACAGCAAGTGAGTGAAGGGGAACAACGCCACCAAAGTGAAGCACCACAGGGTCATGAGCCAATTCAGAGGGCAGAAACCCTCTGGTGGGGATAGAATCAGTATTGCCAGACTGCTAGCAAAGGGTCCCCAAAGGCATCAGCCTCGGATTCCTGAGTAAGGTGACAAAAAGCCAGGAGAACAGGTCCCTCTCATTAGGCCACGTTAAGGCCTCATAACTAGCATCAGTGAAACAGAGCAGCAGACATTAACAACTTAATTTGACTCCTACCTCGCAAGCATCTTTTGGAAGAATTGTCCCTGTGTTGTGGAAAACAGTTTTAAGGCTATTAAGCTACCATCAGTACCTCAAAAGCTATGTTTAAGAAGCGTGTAGTATTTCAAGGGTGTGACCAGTGGGGACATTCACTCACTTCTGAAATACTCACATTTGATAATTTCATGTATGTGGCAGAGGAAACAGGCAAGTGGGGAAAAAAAGTCAACTGTTCAATTCTGACCCCATATATGGGGGTGAAAGGTTCCAAAGTGAATACCTTTCAGATGTTAGCATAGATTTATAACTCCTCATCTAAAACCTTATAGGCAGATGTTCTAGATTATAAGAACCAAGTCTTACAGACTTTATAAAAACAATAACGCTTAAAAATATGTTATACGTCATCCTCTCTAGGATCTGGGGCAGTACCTTATCATTCAAACACATTAATATTCCTACAGAAAAACATGGACATTCACGCTAATTCTGGTCAAGTTTTAATGCCTGGTCAGGTTTTGGAAGCACATGAAGAGGATTATGGGCCTGTAACAAAACTGTATCCTTCTCACACTACTAGCCATATGCCTTGGTGCCTAGAGTCACTAAAACTGATCTTGGTTCGAACTGTTCTAAAAAAAAAAAAAAAAAAAAAAAAAAAAAAAAAAAAACAACAACAAACAAAAAAACAAAAAAAAAACCCAAATTGACCTACTGTACTCGGGACACAGGTTAAGTTGAGACTATCTCAGCTGTGGCCAAGAGACTCCATGACAATGAGTGAAGTTTGCTGGGTGATAAGGTTGCAAGTGATGGTTCTTCCTACCAGTTCCCTCTGCAGCAAAATACTCTCACTTTTCCTAATTACAGAAAGAATTTTAAGGGCTACAGTGAGCACAAGACAAGGCTGGATCTCTTCCACCCAAAATGAGCAACAGGATATTTAAAAAAAAAAAAAAAAAAAAAACAGGCCCCCATTTCATGAACCAGGAGGGGAAAAAAAAAAAAAACTAAACCCAAAACCAGTATAGTTATGTTTCTAGTCAGCTTCATTAGGCTTCCTGAAAAAGTCAGCTTCAGAGGAACTCTGAAAGCTGCTGAGCTCTATGGCTATCCAGAAATGGCTTGTTGACTTGGGGGAAGCCACTGACCAAAACACAAATGTAAGCACTTGTACAAAATGGGGGGTGAACTGTCCTGGTGGCATTTTTCCCTGACACTAGAGGAGAGAAACCCATGTCAGATTCCTTTCAATATCTGGTCTGAAGCCTGCCTGTACAAAGGCCATATCCTAAAGTAAATAGACTTGAGACACACTGACCCGCCAGATGAGACAAAGTTGCAAATCTCAGGTAGTTGTCACCTCCACTCAACAGCCAGCCGCACCCAACTGCTGCCATAAATTTCCATCATGGACCCTGTCCGAAAAGGAGCTTATTCTAGGGAGAATATAACCAGCCAAGGCTCCAGAGGACAAAGCCTCAAACTTCCCAGGACTAGCAGTCACATGACGGACTCACCTTCTGCCTGCAGAGCGGCTCCTTCTTATTCTCTTCGGCCTTTGCACCCTGCTGGGCAGCATCTTTGGGTGTGTTTACGGCTAAAACATCATTTATCGTGGAGCCAACTACCATGATCTTGGCTCCGCTGGTCACTTTTATTTCTCTCAACGTCTTATCCTCAGGAACGAGTCCCTTATACATGACTTTCTGCATGGCAGGGGGGAGACCTTGGAAAAAGGACACAATGAAAGGAAGGGATGAAAAATGTATTTGGGGCGCCTGGGTGGCTCAGTGGGTTAAAGCCTCTGCCTTCAGCTCAAGTCATGATCCCAGAGTCCTGGGATCAAGTCCCACATCGGGCTCTCTGCTCAGCGGGGAGCCTCTTTCCTCCTTTCTCTCTGCCTGCCTCTCTGCCTACTTGTGATGTGTTTCAAATAAATAAATAAAATCTTTTAAAAATAAAAAGAAAAGAGAAGAAAAATGTATCTGGACCAGAACTGTTGGGCAACAGACCTGGAAATGAATACTGCTCCAGCACCTTTGTGTGCTCAGGCAACTCACAACCTCTGTGAGCCGGTTTCCAAAATAGTATGATTTAAGGGCAGGATTTCCTTCTGCGTAGACTTCTTTTAAGGATTAAGAAATAAAACACCACCAAGCATCAAGTCATCGTTCAATAATGTTAGCTATCATTCATTCCAAGTTGTTCCTCAAGCCTCTGATGACACAACTACTGAGAATCCACAGGCCTCAGTTATACAGAAACCAGAAAGGATGAAGTTCTTGTTTTTACCATGTGCTCACAGACTACAGAAGGCAAACTTAAAAAAGAAATCATTTCAGTTGGTAAAGTGTCATAAACGAGACCAGACTAAAAACTAAATGTGAGTATCTGTGAAGGGGACAGCACCACAGTCACCAGCAACGTTCCCTAAATTTCCCTTAGGAGAATTACCCAAGATATTTGCTAAAAATAAATTCCTGGCCCCATTCCAGATCCATTGAATCAAACTCTTCAGGGAAAAGGGTTAGGGGCTGTAAGTTGAACATGTGCCTCAGACGATTTTCATTAGAGATGTCTGGGGCAGCAGTGATTGGAAGCCTGGGCCTAAGAGTCAGACCCGGGCCTGAATCTCGGCTCAGCCCCTTTCTGGCTCTATCACCTTGGGTCTCATCTTCTCCATCGGAATGATGGACATATTAGTACTTACTCCGGAGAACCATTCCCAGCATTGAGGGTGCGGATGCAAAGAGAGTGGCCAGCGCGGGACCTAGCACCGTGCGAGCCTTAGGAATCTAAAGGCGCGGGGGGGAAGGCTGCCTGTCGCTGGACATTACCGCTCCGATTACCTGTAATCGAGTGAATCTTCTGTTTTAGCTCGGAGCCTGTGCTATCCAGGGGGAATTTCACGTCGTGCTTAGTCTTATTCCAGATGATCTTCAGGTCCACCAGCTCCCTGCCTGCGCCGCCGCCCGCATCCTCGCCGTTGCTGACCGAGGCCTGGGCCGCAGGGTCCCCAGGGGGCTGGGCCGGGGCCGGCTGCAGGCTACCTCGCGCCGCGCAGGAGTCCTCCGCTGCCGCCCCCGCCGCGGCTTCGGCCTCCACGCAGTTCAGGGGCCGCGCGGGCACCTCGGTCGCCACCGTCTCGGCCTCCGTGTCCATGCCAGGTTCCTCCATGCCTGCAAGGGGGTTAGGGGGTGGGCGCTCGCCGCAGCTTGGGCCTGGGACTGAACCCTGCTCGGGCGAGGCCGGGCCTCCGCTTCCGAGCCAGGCTACTCCCCACCGGACCGGGCCGCATCCCCCCCGGGGGCCCGCTTCACCTGGGCCCAAACGGGGCGCTCGCCACCCCCGCCACACTCACCATCCGGGGCTCCGGCCGCCGCCATGATGATTGTGTACAACACCCACCGCTCCCGCAGAGGCCGCTGGGAAAAAGCGAGCTGGCTGAGATTGGCCCCCGCAGCAGCCCCTAATCTCTCACAGACTGGCCGGAAACAGGTGGACGTTTCTATGGAGACCCGCCTCCTCCGCTTCCCCGGTCCGGCCCCTGCCACGCTTTAGCTTTCGGGAGCCCAAGGGGGCGGGTCCGGGAGACGGCCCGCTCGAGGAGCTCTGCCCCCTAGAGGCCGAGTGGGGTCGCAGCCGCGCTGGGGGGCGTGGACTTGCAAAGTAGGAGAACTGCGCCTTTAAGGGGCGGGGCCGCGCCCGCTGTGGCAGAAGCGGATTGGCTGGGAGAGGCCCCGGAAGTGATGCACGGGGAAGCCCACGTGTGCGCTTCCATCCCACATGGCGGTGCTCCTGAAGAGGTTGCTGCAGTCGGCGAGGCACCCTGCGGCCTCGGGCCGGCCCACGGGACGGCGCGAGGCCAGCCTGGGCACTGATCCCGGGGCTGTGGTGCGAGTGCGGTTCGCCCCTAGTCCCACAGGTAACCTTGGCGGACGTGACGCTGCAGGTCGATGTCCCCCGTCCCGTGCCCGCCCCCTGAATGTTCCCGGACGAATCCCTTCCGGTGGAGTCTGACCGGGGTGGGGGTGGGGGTGCAGCGAGACCCCATTTGACAGAGGCAGAAGCAGGTCCACGAGCGTAAATTACTCATACAGCCAGGAAGTTCTTTGTGTGCCATCCCTTTAGGTCTCTCATCCGCGTACTCAGTAAATGCGTATCGAATACAGACCGTGTACTAGGTACGGTCCCAGGCCTTGGCATACAGTGGTCGTCGGGCACGCACGGCTCCGGTTCTCAAGAAGCCTACACGGGAGTGGCCGCGACAAACCACGTGCAAAAGGAACTGCCTTTAGACAATCGCATGGGCCATGTGAGAAATGAAGCAGGGTAGGGGCCCGACGGCTAGGTAGGAAGCTCAGAAAGGCCTTGTTGAGGACGTAGCATTTGGGCTGAGAACCCAAAGACAAGCTAGCCGCCCAGAAGCCTGCAGGAGGAAAGAGGAAGCTGCAGGTGCAAGGCCCTGTGGTTAGTGGTGTTGGTGCTCAGCAAGCCAGAGAGTGAGGCGGGGGGCTCATTGTTTACCCTAGTGGAGATCTTGTTAGGGCCTCCCCGCTAGTTCCCCCGGTTTTTTTTCCTCAAGGAGCCCGCCACCTGCCCTCTCAACACGGAGCGTGCCTCTCATTCTGGACCTTAGCGTCCGCATGTAAGGCTTCCCTGTGTGACAAGACCCCAGCTACACAGAGTGACAGGATCTTTCACTGCAGGCAGTCGGGTGCAGAGTGGGCTTCTCAAACCATTGTGACAGGACTGGTTCTGAACTCCCCAACGATTATGGATCAGTATTTTCATAGAACCAATATAAATGAGTAAGAGGAGAATTATTAAAAGCCTACAAAATGTGAGCCTATGTTTATTGGGTTCACCGATACAAAGTTACTCTGTCAGATTGCTATTAAGTTTCTAAACGTTTATTCTCCGTTTCCCTTCGTGGTTGTGAACTGGCAACAGTTTGCAGACCAGCATTGGTCTGCCCCCTTCTTTGCAGAGCACTCAGTAGCTGGGTGCCAAAGGCTGGGATTGTCGGGTCCAGATTGCTGGTTTTGCCACTTCTCAGCTGTGTGACATGGGCAAATTGCATATCCTTTCTGAGCTTCTGAGCTTTACCCTCTGTCAAACACGGCTAGTGATGGTACCTGTCTCATGGGTTTGCGCTAATGCAGCTGAGGCACTTCGCAAGGACTGGTACTCCTAGAGCTTAATAAACAATATTCTCTATTATAGTTCTCATTTTCCTTGCTGATTTGCATACGGAAAAGGCTGTTGACTACAGACAGATAAAAGAATTATCAAGCAACTGAGACCACTTATTGCTGAAATTAATGGAAAGCTGTGCTTCGATCAATATTTAGGTCTCCCAACAGCTGTGTAAAGGAGGTTTCCATTTTTTGTTTTTAATCTCTAACAGATGAGACTAAGCTCAGACCAGTGAAGTAGAGTGCCCAAGGGATAGCAACCAATAAATGGATGCAGAATTTAAATCCACATTTATTTGATTTAAGAGGTCTTTCTTTCAATTACCGAACCCCCATCTTCCATCTTGGGGACCACTGATTTTTGTGGTAGCTTTGCGATAACTAGCAGAAAGTCACACATAATCAGTGTTGAATGGGAGTTTACCTGACTACAGAAGAGGCCTTCATGTCCTGTGCTGCCTCCTGTTCCTGTAAATGCAGAGAAGCTCATCGTGGAGACGGGGCTGTGGCCTGGACAAGAGAAGACAGGATAAGGGGAAATGGCAAAATGCTTAATGTGAATCTTTCAGCCAGGAATGATGGAAAGGTAAAATCTTAGGAGTTTGAACTTAGGTGAAGAGAAATACAGTGGAATCAACTATTACTTTTGCTTATTGCTTGAGGTCAAACTTCAGATGAAAATCAAAGTATATGCAAAATGTAATTGTATGACATCTTCAGTTTGTAATTAATTTTTTTTTAACCCAAGCACATTGTTGAATTTGCACACATTAAGTGCGCATGTGATATGGTTTCCGTGGATAATCCTCTGCTTGTCCTCATTTGTGTAAAACTTGGCCTTGAAGCAAATCTCAAAATAGAACAGAGGGTGCAGCTGGGGAGAGTTGGAGTCTTTACAACATCACACGCTGTAAGACGTGTCTGCTACTTCCAGAATGAGGGGCTAAGCGAGTGGACCACTCCTGTCCTCTGTGGCCATCTGACTCGGTCCTGGTTAGAAAGATGGGATGGGGTAGCTGTTTTTTGAGCTTTGATATCCCTGGGACATCCTGTTCCAAGCGGGGCTTGCTAGTCAGTTCATCTTCCCTCTCTTGTCTGAGCTGTTCTCTTCTTTTCTCAGGCTTTTTGCACCTGGGTGGCCTCCGCACTGCCTTGTACAACTATATTTTTGCCAAGAAGCACCAGGGGAGTTTCATCCTTAGGCTGGAGGACACGGATCAGACCCGCCTTGTGCCTGGGGCAGTGGAGAATATTGAGGACATGCTGGAGTGGGCAGGTGAGGCAGGCTGGGGAAGGACCCTCCTCCAAAGGGGAAGAGGGAGCAGGGAGAGGAGCCTGTAGGTCTTCTCATGGGGCCCAAGATGGAGAATGAGGACTTCCTGGAGAGATGGGTACATTTGTGCTGCCTCGGGTGGCATGTGCCTCCCTAAAACATGCTGAAGCTCCCTGAGGAAAAGCTCCGAGGCTGTTCTGGGGTTCCTGTTCTTACCTCAGGATTTCAGGTCCTGCTGGGAGCCGACAGGAAACACAGGCCAAGCATAAGATGGAGCTGGAGAGGCGCGGCCTGTAGTGAGCAGGAGAAAGCTCCCGCCCCCTGTTCCCGTGTGGGAATGCTGGCCCAGTTCGTTCAATCTTCTCACTTCCCAGAGGAGCCAGAAAACCAGGTTTTTTTTTTTTTTTTTTTTTTTTTTTTTTTTTTTTTTTTTAAAGATTTTATTTATTTATTTGACAGAGAGAAATCACAAGTAGATGGAGAGGCAGGCAGAGAGAGAGAGGGAAGCAGGCTCTCTGCTGAGCAGAGAGCCCGATGCGGGACTCGATCCCAGGACTCTGAGATCATGACCCGAGCCGAAGGCAGCGGCTTAACCCACTGAGCCACCCAGGCGCCCCAAAACCAGGTTTTTATTACTTTTTTTTTTTTAAATGAATACTTCCTATTGTTAAACTTGAGCCCAGATTTTTCTTTTTTTAAAAAACCACATTGTGTGAGCCAAACAAAATGTGTGCAGCCTCTAAAATCAGTCTTAGGGGACATTTAATCCAGAGGCCTCCTAGACACCAGGAGGACAAGGAGGAGTGTATGTTCCCTGGGTCAACAGTCGTCTGTCTGTCAGGGCAGGTATAACCAGTTAAGCTTCACAAGGAAAAATACCAAGACTTTTATGAGATGTGTATCTTATTCTCAGTTAAACTATTAACGAGACTTTGGGTTCTCAAAGGGCAGTCACCGATTTCCTTTGTACCTTCTGTCATAGAATGTTATAGTAGATGCTTAATCAGGATTAGTTGAATAGGAGTGTCTGGGTGGCTCAGATGGGTAGGCATCTGCCTCCAGCTCAGGTCATGATCCTGGGGCCTGGGGATTGAGCCCCATGTCAGGCTCCCAGCTCACCCGGGGCGTCTGCTTCTCCCTCTCCCTCTGCCTCTGCCTCCCTCCCCTGCTTATGCTTTCTCTCTCTCTCAAATGAATAAATAACATCTTTTTTTTTAAAAAACCAATTACTTGAATAAAGGAATTCATTCACGAAGATCACTTACTATAATGAGGGTCCTGTTCCAGCCCTGAACAGAGACCAGTGCCCAGTAAATAGGGGAGGACCGATGAACAGATTAATTTCTCCTCACCGTGACATTAAGTGTTGATGAGTGCTGTGGAGACAAGGGTAATAGGTTGGGGAACTGGCAGGGAAGGGTGCTGTCTCAGTCAGGGTGGTCTTCTCGGAGGAGATGACCTGAAAGCACGAGATTGCACAGTGAAGGGCCAGCCATGTGGTTACCTGGGCGAAGACTGTTCAAAACAAGAGGGCAGAGCAGATAGGAAGGCCCTGCTGTAGGGTGTGTTAGAGGAGCGGCGAAGATGCCGAAGATGCCGGTGTGGCCCAAGCACAGTGAGAGGAGCAGAGGGACTGCACATGTGAAGACGGGTTGGCCAGAGCCAAACCAGGTAGCACCAGGCAGACCAGGATGAAAACTTGGATTTCAGGGTGCGCCTGCGACCCGTCAGGTGCTGTACTAGACACAAGCAGTACAGTGATGAACAGGTCCCACCCTCTGAGCCCCTGGTGTGGCACAGTTTCGTGAGCGTGGCCTGCAGTGCCTCAGCAGAGCTCCCCCACACCACCCCCTAGCCTTGTGGTGAGGCAGAGGGAGTGGCTGATTTCTAGAGCTTCCTGCTTCAGGAGTCACTCTGTGTTTTTTGTTTTTTGGTTTGTTTTTGTTTTTGCTTTCTGTGGGGTTTTTAAATTATTGTTACTATTTTGTAATTGACATATAATTCACCTGCTGGGAAATCCACCATTTCAAAGTGTACAAATCGGTGGTTTTTTCCGTATATTCGCTGTGGTATGCCAGCCATCACCAATATCCAATTTCAGAGCACTTCCATCCTCCCAAAACAAAATCCTGCCCTATTAGCAGTCACTCCTATTCCTGCTTCCTTTCAGCCCCTGGCAGTCGCTAATCTATTTTCTGTCTGTGCAATTTGCCTATTGTGGACACTCTCAGGTAGATGAAACCAGATAATACATACTTTTAGTGACTGGCTTTTCCTTAGCAGAGGGGGTTCGGTGCTATAGCACATGTCACTACTTCATTCCTCTTTGTGACCAAATAATATTCATGGCATGAAAATACCACCTTCTGTTCGTCAGTGGTTGGGCATTTGGATTATTTCCACTTTTTCGACTTTTTTTTTTTTTAAAGATTTAGAGAGAGAGCAAGGGGAGAGGCAGAGGGAGAAAGAGAATCTCAAGCAGGTTCCCTGCTGAGCACAGAGCCCAACTCGGGGTTCAGTCTCATGACCCTGAAATCATGACCTGAGCTGAAATCGAGAGTCGGACGTGTCACTGAGCCACTTGGGCGCCCCACTTTTTTGAGTCCAATGAATGGAACTGCTGTGTACGTTTACTTACTAGTTTTTAACCTGAACATACATTTCCAGTTCCCCTAGTAGAACCACTCTTAAGCCCTGGGGCTTTCCAAGTGCTGAACATGTTATGATTAGGCCACGAAGGGGGTCCCACATCTTCAGGATCCCTCTGCACAGCTTCTCAGACGCAGAACCAGGGGTCCAACTGGGGCCTGCCGGGTTGTGCCCCAACCCATGCTTCCTTCTCCTGAGGGCTGTTCCAGGCCTGGGCTGCCCTCCCGCGCCCTGGGGACTGATGGATGGAAAGGAAGTGCAGTCAAGAGCATGGACTGCAGAGGTGCCTCCGTGACTCCTCATCTGTCGGCCCCACGACCTTGAACCCTTAGCCTCTCTTATCTCTCAGCTTATCTGTACCAGGAAAATCGCAAGCAATAGTAATGACCTCGAGGATTGCCCTGAGGATCACAAGCTTTCCTGTATGCCTGCAGCACATCAGACAGTGCCCAGGAGCCAGTGCTGCAAGCATCTTCATTATTATTATTCATTTTTTAAAGCTTTTTATTTATTTATTCGACAGAGAGAGACAGCAAGAGAGGGAACACAAGCAGGGAGAGTGGGAGAGGGAAAAGCAAGCTTCCCGCCAAGCAAGGAGCCCGATGTGGGGCTCGATCCCAGGACCCTGGGATCATGACTTGAGCCGAAGGCAGACGCTTAATGACTGAGCCACCCTGGTGCCCCCATTATTAGTATATGGTGATCATGGTCTCTTGCTGTCACAGGCATCCCGCCTGATGAGAGTCCCCGCCGGGGAGGTCCTGTTGGGCCCTACCAGCAGTCCCAGCGTCTCGAGCTATACGCCCGGGCCACAGAAGCGCTGCTGGAGTCCGGCGCCGCTTACCCCTGCTTCTGTTCACCGCAGCGGCTGGAGCTCCTGAAGAAGGAGGCTCTAAGGAACCACCAGACGCCCCGGTGAGAATCCCATCCTCTCAAGGTTTCTTGCCCAAAGTTGTGTATGTCCCTGGGCTGTTGCTGCATAACAGATCACCCCCAGACTGTGGTCACTGCATGGCCTGTGTGGGTCAGGAGCCTGGGCTCAGCCTAGCCAGCTCCCTCGGCTCAGGGTCTTTTGCAAAGCTCCAGTCAAGGTTCGGGCCAGGTTTGCGGTTTTCTCCACGCTTGGCTTGCGGAGGATCTGCTTCTGTGTCTCTCGTGAGGCTGTTGGCAGACCTCGGGCTGCGCTAGCTGTTGCCAGGAGATGCCAGCTCCTTGCCATGCACAGGGCAGCTCCTGGCACAGCAGCTGGCTTCTCTTCGAGTGAGTCAGACGGAAAGCAAAAGAAAGCAAGCAAGACAGAAGCTAGAGTCTTTTCGTAACCAAATCAAGGAAGTGACATCTCATCACTTCTGCTGCATTCTGTTCATAAGAAGGCAGCCATAGGTCCATCCTGCACTCCAGACGAGGGGATGCCGCAGGGACAGAGACCCTGGAGATGGGGCTCACGGAGGCTGTGACAGAGCTGCCTGCCACATTAGCTCTCGGGCAATACTAACGTGTCATTGCAAAATGTTTTCAGGTCCAGAGAGATACAGATGCAGAGATCTTTCTGAACCCTGATTCTGGCCACTCAGTTGCTCTTGCCATAGACAAATGGCTGTTAGAAGTTTCTTAAGTCTCCTCCAGAGATGCTCCACATAGACCCTGAGAAATGTGTATTGTTTCTCTTCTCCCCACGTTCCAATGCAGCACACAATATGCAGACTGGGCAACTTCCCGTTCCCACTTAACCATCTCGAGGAGACCCAGTCTGCGCTGGCCCATAGGCTTTTTCTTTGGTTTGGGCAATATTCCGCTGTACAGAGGTACCTGCCCTTAACCAGTTTCTTACTAGGGAATCTTTCTGCCATTTTTAATCTGTAGTTCTAACAGAAGAGCTGGGGTGGATCACGGGGACATACATCGTTGTGTGCACATGCGGAGCATTTGTTGGAGACCTTCCCAAATGCGGAACTCCTGGGCCAGTTTGGAGCTTTGATAGACACTGTCCCTGTGGCCCTTGACCACCTTGATTCCTATCAGCAGTGGCAGCAGGACACCTGCGTTCTAGTCACTTATTTATTTATTTATTTGGTTGGTTTTAAATAATTTTATTTTTATTTATCTTTTTATTATTTTTGTTTGCGAGAGAGAATGCATGGGCATGCGCATGCAGAGAGGGTGGGTGGAGGGGCAGAGAGAGAGAGAGAAACCCAAGCAGACTGCACGCTGATCACAGAGCCCAATATGGGGCTTTATCTCGTGCTCCTGAAACCAAGACCTGAGCTAAAATTGAGAGTCAGATGCTTGACTGGCCAAGCCACCCAGGCACCCCTATTTTTAAAGAATTTTAAAAACTTGTTTTAAGTTTATTTAAATAATTTCTATACCCAAAATGGGGCTTAAACTCATAACCTCCAGATCAGGAGACATACATTCTCCTGACTGAGCCAAGGCTCCACACGCACTGTGGGGCTTGAAGTCACAAACTTGATATCAAACTTGAGCCACCCACGTGCCCCTCATCGCAGCATTGCTCTTTTATTATAAACAGTCTGCTTGTCCGTTGGCAGAAGGTTCTCTTTTAAAATCATGGTCAAGTTCTGCCATGGAGTTCATGCAGCCGTTTACCGATTGAACACTTAGCGCTGTGTTAGGAGTGTGTTTTCAAGCTTTACATTTTCTATCAGGATGCTTTGGGGAGGGGCGCCTGGGTTGCTCAGTGAGTTAAAGCCTCTGCCTTCGGCTCAGGTCATGATCCCAGGGTCCTGGGATCAAGCCCCGCATCAGGTTCTTTGCTCTGCAGGGAGCCTGCTTCCTCCTCTCTCTCTGTCTGCCTGCCTCTCTGCCTACTTGTGATCTCTGTCTGTCAAATAAATAAATAATTTTTTTTTTAAAAAAAGGATGCTTTGGGGAGCAAGTAATGGAATGCCCTGTGGAAAAGGGACAAACCAGGGGCACCGGGCTGGCTTGGTTGGTGGAGCACTCGACTCTTGATCTCAGGGTCATGAGTTTAAGCCCCATCCCGGGGGTAGAGTTTACTTAAAAAAATAAAGAAAAAAAAAGGGACAAGCCAGAGTTTCTCATACTTTAATGTGCAGACAGCTCACCTGGGGATCTAGTCAACACGCAGACTCGGATCCACCAGGTCTGGGATGGGGCCCAGGATGCTGCATTTCGGACAGGCTCCTTGGTGGGGCTGCTTCTGGGAGTCCACAGACCATACTTGGAGTAGCCAGGGCATAACTGACAGACATTTGCCACTTCTTTTGCAGAAATCTGGAGGTGAGGCAACAGCTCTTTCTGACCATGAGTCCTATCCCTGTGCTTTAATAAGACCACTTTTTGCACCCCCCCCCCCAAAAAAAAAAGTCTGGAGGTGAGAGACTCAAGGATAAAACCAGCAGCTTCAAGACATCAGGGCTGCATTTTGGCTCCTCCCGGCCTCCCCTGCCCCACCCCCTATCTGTTGTACGGGGCTTCAGTAGCCCCAAGCGTCTCTCCTCATAGGACAACAGCTAAAGAGCACAGAAGCAGAAAGCAGGGAATAAAAAAGGGGGTTTTCCTCTTGTGGCTTTCACTCCTTTCCGAGGACCCTAACCTCCCCTTCCCCCAAGCAGACTTTTACTTGAGTCTCAGTGAATATAGTGGTCTTGCCTGGCCCAGCGGCTGGCATGGGGGAAAGAGATTGCACGATCGGCTACACCAGCAATGATTCCGCCCCTGGGACTCTGCATTTCTCCATTTCCTCGCTAACGAAGAAGAGGGACAGGTTGGCAGGTGGGCGTAAGTGTCTGCTGTGCTGTTATCTCACTCGGTTTTCCGCCATAGCCCTCTTCTTATGCCTGTTCGAGACTGGAAAGAAGGCTAGAGAAGTAAAGGACTTGCCAAGCTTATCTAACTATCAGAGATGAAGACAGAACTCACCTGTGTCTTTGGTACCCTGAGCTACTGTGCTACTCTGCTTCCTGACAGGTATGACAACAGGTGCCGGAACCTGAGCCAGGGGCAGGTGGCCCAGAAGCTAGCCCAAGGCCCCAAACCTGCGATCCGCTTCCGCCTGGAGGGGGAAGCGCCAGCCTTCCAGGACCTGGTGTACGGCTGGAATCGGCATGAGGTGGCAAATGTGGAGGGGGACCCAGTCATCCTGAAAAGCGATGGCTTCCCCACGTATCATCTGGCCTGCGTGGTGGACGACCACCACATGGGCATCAGCCACGTGCTGCGTGGGTCCGAGTGGCTGGTCTCCACCTCCAAGCATCTGCTTCTCTACCAGGCCCTGGGCTGGCAGCCTCCTCGCTTTGCCCACCTGCCCCTGCTGCTCAACAGGGATGGCAGCAAGCTGTCCAAGAGGCAGGGGGACATTTTCTTGGAGCATTTCGCGGCCGCCGACTTCCTGCCTGATGCCTTGCTTGATATCATCACCAACTGTGGCTCGGGGTTTGCAGGTACCCACCCCTGGGAGATTCCAGCAGCGAGGAGCGGGGGGGTCTTTGGTTCAGGCCTGCCTGGTCTTCAGCCCTGGCTGCTGCCACCTGCAGCCTGCCCAAGTTCATTCTTGTGTTTATTGAACCAGAAATTGTGTTAAATGCTGGGGCTACAATAGCGAACAAGATAGATGTAACCCCTGCTCTTAAGGAGCTATAGTCTTGAGCCTCGCCTGCTTCATCTGTAAAATGGGGATAAGGGACTCCCTCAGAGGGTTAGGATGCACTGAGTTCATGAGTACAAGGCAGCCAGCCAAGTGTCTGCCATGCAGTAAGCATGAAAATTACAGATCTTTTTTTTCCTTTTTTTTTTTTTTAAAGATTTTATTTATTTATTAGAGAGACAGCATGAGCCAGGAGGAGGGGGAGAGGGGGAGGGAGAAGCAGACTCCCCACTGAGCAGGGAGCCCAAGGCAGGGCTCAATCCCAGGACCCTGGGATCATGACCTGAGCTGCAGGCAGCCACTCAACCAACTGAGCCACCCAGGCCCCCGAAAATTACAGATCTTACGATGATGACAATTATATTACTACCACTGTGGCAAGTATAAGTTCCAGTAGTATTACGAAGCTTACTATGACCCTAGTTTACTCCAGCTGAGCCTTTATTTGGCCCAAGACTTAGAACGCAAAGGTTAAAGCAACAGCAAATTAGGGTGACCTCTTTGTGGAGGGGGTTTCTGAAAAATGTGGCAGTGGTAGTCTGCTTACTGTTCATTCTGCTGTTACCTGGTTTGCTCCTTGAAATATCCTTGGGAGGTATGTATTATCACTGCTATTTCTAAGAGAATTGAGCGGCTCAGAGACGTTTACTAAAGTCACACAGCCTGTAAGGGACATGGCAGAGGCCCCCTTGAGGGCCGGGCCTGACCACACTGCCCACCGACTGTATGGGGCGGGGCTGCTGCTCAGGAGGAGGGGCTCCCAGCAAAGTAGTTCTCAACCCTGCCTATGCTTGGGAGTCTCCTGGGAAGCCTGTAAAGTGCACTGATGCTCAGACTGCATCCCAGAGCAGTGGAATCACAGTCTCCAGGCACTGCTGTTCCTGCGGCTCGCATCTTTGGGGGCAGTGAGGGTCATTTAGCCTGATTGTTTTCAAACTTGTTTCTTTCTGAGTGACAGAATCCTTTCTGCAAATGAGAGCTCATTCGAGCCCTTGATCTAAAAAAGAGCTAGAAGGTAAATCCCTTCAGTTGGAATGCAGTGGGGAGCCCAGAAGGTGCTCACCCAGCCTTCCTTGTGACTGAAAGGAGAGGCAGGGGGCTGAGGCTGGGCATGTCTGCTTGCAGAGAACCAGATGGGCAGGACCTTGCCGGAGTTGATAACACAGTTTGACCTGACCCGAGTCACCTGCCACTCAGCCCTGTTGGACCTGGAGAAGCTTCCCGAATTCAACAGGTGAGTGGGGAACCTGTGGTGGGGGGCGGCTGGTGGGAAAGGGCTTTCTCGATGATGATGGGCCCGGGGCAGAGGGTCTAGCAGGCTTTGGAGTCACATGGACCTGATTTGACTGTGGGCTCAGGTGTCTAACATTCTGTGACCTGACACAAAGTTTGTAAGTCACCTAAGCTCCCTCTCTTTCCTCTTCTTGAACATGGGGCTGATAACAGGACCCACCTTGTGCAATTGTCTTGAGAGTTCAATAAAATTAAGTGTTGCGTCAAAGTCCTTGCGCAGCCTCTGGCACATAGAAAGTGTTCAGTACGTGGTAGGTGCTGTTTTTGTTATTGCTATTGTCCTGCCCATCCCGGGCCTGGATTCTGTTAACCACGGCCTGGAGAAGGGGGATCTTCATCTTGGAATCACCCCCCATCTCCCTCAGCCAGCGGTGAATGAGCACTGTCTCGCGGCACCTGTTGTACATTTCACGTAGTTCTTCACTCAAACTTCTAAACCCAGTTACGGTTCAGATCACTGTTGACATATCCGTCTAAGGGCCTCAGTGATAAAGCCAGCGGACAGAGGTGTACTTAAGAGACAAGGGACTCAGTGCCCTCTCCTGAGCACTGGTTTGGAAACAGGCTTCTCAGTGCTTTACTTGTGTGAGCCCAGGGAATTCACATGGACTGCAGGTGTTTTAAGGATGTTACTTCATTTATTTCTACCGTTGGACTTCTGAGGTCGGTTGCCCAACTAAGCTCTATTTTGCAGATGCAGAAACTGAGACCTAGGGCAGTCCCATGACTAGCCCATGTTCACACAGTAAACAGCAGGCTTCTCTCGAGTGGGGCATTCCGGAGCGAATGTAACTTGTACGCTACCTGATTATAGGGGAAGCAGTATCTCAGGGAAATGGAGACAGGATGGGGGAGATAGCTGGTGACCCATTCTAGTCCCCCCCCCCCCCCCCCCCCGGAGCATGAGGGCAGCCAGAGGAAGGTAGAGGTGGGCTTTGCTCAGTATGAATCAGGGAGGAGATGCAGTGTTGGAACCGATGGCTGTGGGTCTAATGCAGGTAAAGCTGTCACGTTTAGATGTTTCTAGCATCAAGCCACTGCTGTGATTATGTCAGTGCTAGTAGTAAAGGCAGTAATAGCTGTCACAGCAGTCCTAGAGGTGCAGTGGGAGTAGTAACAGTAAAGACCATCTGTTAGCACTTCTGCCTCCCGGGCCCTGGACCGGATGAGTGTTATCTCAAGCTTGGCCACTAGGGTCCCTTAATTGCTTGCTTTCCACTGTCTCATCTTGCTGCTAAGGCAGTCTTAGGAACAGTTTCAGCATGTGGTATTAATTCCTTTGTAAGAAAACCGTTCTGTTTTTCGGAGAGTTGTATGCTCTAGATAGCTTCCCAGAGGGTCTCCTCCTTCCACCACTGACACGCGGGAGCCTCTGTTCCGACTCCCTGCCCACCTCCAGTGGCCTTGAGCTCTGTGCTTTACAGATGGTCCCTCATTTAATCTGCACAGTGCCCTGTGATGGAGGCCCCCCACCCCCCATCATCCCCATGTGATTGGCGAGTATCCTGAGGCTCTGAGCGTGCGTGTAACTTGCTGCAGACATCTCACAGGGCTGGTCTCATCCGTAGGCCTGGCCGGTTCCAGAGCCCAGGAGATCCCCACCGCTGCTGCCCACCTTCCGCGCCAGGGACCAGGGCGAAGTGCCTGCAGATTGGCCCTCAGGTCCCTCTGACATTGCTGGGGGCAGGGTGAGGGCAGCTTAGCAAGGGGACTGAGGACTCACAGTGCCTGCTTGGAGGCTTTGCTGCTTCCAGAGAGGGAACAAGGCAGGAGAATTCTAGAAAGGTGAACATTCGAACTGATAAGAAAACCTGAACGTTTTAACTCTGAACGTTGGATTGAAGCAGATCTGTCCTCCAAACTGTCCCCTGGCTTTGAATCCTCCAAATCCGTATTCTTGACCTCTGCCTTTTTGTGCCAGAGCCCCCTGCTTAGAGCTGTGCCAGGAGGCAACACCGGCAGAGTCTGTCTTGTAAACTCAGGTGTCTGTAGAGGCCAGGCCAGCAGCATAGGGGAGGGTGGCCGCCAGGAGAGGCCCTGGAGAGCAGAGGGCTGGGCAGACTGGAGTGTTCTGTGCCTGTGAGCTGGGCCTTCTCCACTCCATGCTAGCACTGAAGCGTGAGGAAGGCGGGCCCTTTGCAGCCAGATCTTCAAATTTCCTGAGAGAGGCCAGAAATCTCTATTTTTATGTGATCTCTTCCTTGTTTAAAATGTTAGCTCCTATTTTAGAAACAATAAAAACAGGATATCTCTCAGGGTTGCTTGGGACTCTCAGGCTGCTGCAGACTTTGGCTAGATCCCTTTCCTGTATATTGTTTCCAGGGTGTGGGATGGGCAGCTCACATAATGTGTCATGCTTCCACCCCCCACAAGCTCCCCTGCGGGGAGAGGGTTTGGGGCTGGTGATGCCAGAGTCAGGACAGTCCCTTGGCCTCTCTTACAGGCTGCACCTCTGTCGGCTGGTGAGCAGCGAGACCCAGAGGCGCCAGCTGGTGGGGAAGCTGCAGGCCCTGGTGGAGGAGACGTTCGGGGACCAGATTCAGGACAGGGAGGTCCTGGCCCCAGCCTACATGGAAAGGATCATCCTGCTGAGACAGGTGTGGCGTTGAGGAGTCGCAGGAGATTGAGGGAGTGGCTGGTGCCCCGTCACTGCCTGTCCCGGTGCGTTGGAGCCCTGTCCACAGCGCTCCCAGTGACTGCCTCTTACCCCCGACCCAGGGTCACATTTGCCGCCTGCAGGATCTGGTCTCGCCAGCATACTCCTACCTGTGGACTCGCCCTGCAGTGGGCCGAGCACAGCTGGGCGCCCTCTCAGAGAAGGTGGATGTGATTGCCAAGCGTGTGCTGGGGTGAGTTCCTACAGGCCAAGCCCAAGGCTCTGCATCCGACTTCCCTCCCTCTCCCAGGACCCTTCTCCCAGGGCTGACTGTGAGGTCCCCGCACCAGCCTCCATGGCTGGCAAGAGGGTCTGGACAGAGCTGATTGGGTCTGTATGGAAGAGAGGCTTCCCCAGAGGACCCCAGACCCTCCCCGAAAGGGGCGGCATGTTTGGGCTTTGGGAGTGGGTCCCCGTGGCTTCCCTCCCAGTACCGCCACGTACCCGGTTATTCTCCTGCCCACACGGCGTCGCTGTGGCCAACTTACCACACCTCTTTGAGCTCCCATTTCCTCGTCTCCAAGGTAGAGATGACATTACAGTCCTTACCGCGACAGGAACAGAAGTACAACCAAAGCTGACTTAAGCCGAGCCTCATGCAGGAGCCAAAACTGTGTCATCAAGACCTACTTTTTCTCTCTGCCCCTTTGACCTTCTGTTCCACACTTCTCCATGCTGGCTCCTTCCTCTGCAGGGAGTCTGTGCTGGGTGGGTGGAGGGTGGGACTCTATCAGACGACAGAGGGGACAGAGCTGACCCATGTGGAAGTGGCCATCCGAGGCTGGAGAGCTTTTCCCATGTCTCAAGGGTCTTGCTGTCCCTAGATTTTGCTCTGGTCTACGCAGTACATGGTGGCTCACAGATCATCCACAATGAAACCAGAACAAGAAGGAGGACAAGGGAAGGACAGGACATTCCTTCCCCTTCCAGACCTGACTTACGGGTTACACGTTCATTTCCGCCCGTATCCTGCTAACTAGAACGCCTGTCTTGGCAGCCATAGCAAGCCACAGGGGAGTTTGGAAAGTGTCGATTTTTTTTAACTTGGCAGCCATGAGGCTGGCAAAAAATTTTGTCTCTGCCTGTGAAAAGGAGAAACGCTGGAAGGGAGCATTAGTAGCCTCTCGTATCTGCGCCAACACCACAGAGCCTCAGCCGTGTCTTGCGATGAGCTCCGATGGAGCCTGGTTAGCCTTGTTGTCCTGTCTCCGAACCAGTCATTAAAGCCTGGAGAGCGTAACGTACCAGTCAGTGCAGGTTAGCTTATCCTTCTCCTGGGTTCTAAATGGACCCCCAGCCAGGGCACATGGGCTGAGAATGGGAGCCAGGCGATTCCCCAAGATTTGGGCTATCAGGAGGAAGGCAGACGGATGGTGGGCAGCAAAACCCACAGTGTCCTCTTTACTTATCTCCTTCCGCCTTAATTGCAGAGATTAAAGTAGGTAATAAGTGTTTGCTTGTGCACATGCCCTCAGTGGGCTGTTTTATACGTTCTGTACATTAGGTACATAGATTCATGCGAGGGCTGTGTGTGTGTGTGTGTGTGTGTATACACACTTAAATTCACAACAACCTAATGAAGGAGCAGGTTAAAATGTTATCCCCATTTTATAGATGAGAAAATCAAGACGCAGAGAGGCTAAGTAACTTGTCTAAAATAATAGTAAGTTGGAGGAGCAGGAATTCAAACCCAAACCTTGTAGGCTGGGCCTACAAGGCCTTATGTTTCTCTGCAAAGTGCTTGGAAAGCACCTGATTCCCGGAAACCTAAAAATATTGTTATAATACACATTGAGAAGTGATAAGAAAATAAGCATGCGGCCAAAAATTACAGTAACATACAAATGGTGCAAGAAGGTCTATTAGCAAAAAATGTGTTGTCTGTCCTCTTGCCCCCGACAGAAACGCACCACCGTTAGCAGTTTCCTTTGCGTAATGTCAGAGTATTCAACCATACGGGTATATGACTCCATTCTTAGAAGTTCTTAAATTTTAGATGTAATATTTTGGTTAGGAACACATTCAGATCTCTCAAACCTGGGTCTAAAGCCTAGAAAGTATAAAAAAGGTAAATAATTGGGAAACCCATTTTTTTTTTTTTTTAAAGATTTTATTTATTTATTTGACAGACAGAGATCACAAGTAGGCAGAGAAGCAGGCAGAGAGAGAGGAAGTGAAGCAGGCCCCCTGCTGAGCAGAGAGCCCGACATGGGACTCGATCCCAGGACCCTGAGATCATGACCCGAGCTGAAGGCAGTGGCTTAACCCACTGAGCCACCCAGGCGCCCCAGGGAAACCCATTTTTATCCTTGATCCCCACCCACCTAGTTCCAGAACCCTCTGTCCATACCTACTACTATTCCTAGTTAAATCTAAAGGAGCCTTCTTTTTTTTTTTTTTAAAGAGTTTATTTATTTATTTGACAGAGAGACAGAGAGCACAAGCAAGCAGAGCGACCGGCAGAGGGAGAGAGAGAGAAACAGGCTCTCTGCTAAGCAGGGAGCCTGATGCGGGGCTTGATCCCAGGACTCTAGAATTATGACCTGAGCCAAAGGCGGCCGCTTAACCAACTGAGCCACCCAGGCGCCCCAAGGATCCTTCTTTTTTACACAAAAATATGGTAACACTTTGGTGTGTTTCTGGTTTGTTGTCTTTTTCACTTAAGATACTTGTGGATCAGGGGCACCTGGGTGGCTCAGTGGGTTAAAGCCTCTGCCTTCGGCTCAAGTCATGATCCCAGGGTCCTGGGATGGAGCCCGACATCAGGCTCTCTGCTCAGTGGGGAGCCTGCTTCCTCCTCTCTCTCTCTGCCTGCCTCTCTGCCTACCTGTGATCTCTGTCTGTCAAAAAAAAAAAAAAGGTACTTGTGGTTCTGCTCAGTGCTTAGAGAGCATTCTGATTGTTTTCTGCAGCTACACCAATCCCGTTATGAAACCACATTACCATGATTTATTTAACTCATTTCCTGCTGATAGACATTTGGACTGCTTCCAGATTTTGCTGTTAAAAACAATGCTGCAGTGAATAGCCACATATAGACATCATTAAGCAGGTTTGCAAGTGTATCTCCAGGATTAATTCCCAAGAGCCATTATTATTAATACTCCTTTAATTTAGGGCATTCCACCATAGGGGCTCTAAGTTCTAATTCACCAGGACCATTGCCTTAACTCCCCATCCCTGCCACAGGGTTAGGCTTCAGAGACAGTCTGAGGCTCCCACTCAAGGCAGGAAAACCAATACCCAAGCATTCCAGAGCTGCCAGATTTCTCGATGTCCCTTCTGTGTCCACGCCCAGCTCTGAGCCAGCTCTCACGTGTCCAGAGCTGCCATTGTTGGCCACCTGGGACCTGTCACTCTTAAACCAGCTCCTTGGCAGCCTGCTTCCCCACAGTGACGTGGAGGAGAATACCTGTTTTTTCCCACGCTACGTTTTATGTTTTCCATGTTTTGTCTCCCGGATTTTGGAAGGAACAGTTCTCACGTGGCCCAGTTAATAATGCGGTAAGGATGGTTACTCTGGCGTCCCGTTGGAACTCAGTTGCTCAAATACTAGAGTTAGGGACGGAATCTGTCAGTCCGCAGCGGCAGTCTCTTCACGTTCCTGCTGAATGCAGCCCTCTTCACGAAGCCTGGCCCTGGAAGGGGGCTCCCTGGATCCCGACGTGCGCAGGCGGCATCATAGTCGGCCTCGTGGATCATCCGCGCCAGCAAAGCTCTCCAGCCCCAGCTCCTGTGCAGCATTTCCAGTTTGGAGTCCCCGTAGTAGCCAGAGGAAACTGGCACGGCACCGGCGAACAGACCCACCCCACCCTGCCCCTGTCCTTTGCTCCAGCTCGGAGTCGTTATGAGTGTTCTTTTTTGGCAAGTGCAGTTCTGAGTGCCTGGGGAGTCTCTTGAAACTCGAGCGCATGAGTGAGAGAGGATCTCAGCTGGATCTCAGGAAAGTGGACCGAGGTGGCTGGCCTCTTGCATTTTGGGTCTGAAGTGCCTCAAGCTGTGTGCAAAGAATGGTTGTAGTAAGAAGGGGGCACCAGGCCGGCTAACACGGAGCCCTGTCCTCGGTGGCCCCCAGCAGCGGACACCATGACCTTTTCCTGCTTTGGGAACTTTCACCGTGGCCTACTTCATCACGTCCAAGTGCAGCAGCCTGCCGAGTACAAGGCCTTCTGGAAGCGCATGCAGGCTGGGGTCACCTATCTCTTCGTGCAGCTGCATGAGGTGCTGTTCCTGGCCACCAGGAAGGTGGCATCTGTGACTTCACTGCGGAGTTCATAAAGGCCAGTATGGATGTGCAGGTCTGATAGGCCTAAGTCTTACCGTGTCCCAGAATGGAGGCAAGGGGGCATGGTTGCTGCCCTAAAAATTAAAAAGGAAGGAAGGAAGGGAGAAAATGTGTGTAAGCAAGTTGGTGGCAGTGGTGGTAGGGGGCTGGGGTCTCCTGCTATCTTTCCTCCTGCACTTCTGTGCGATTCACCCCTCCCCCTCATCCCCAGGACTCCTCCTTCCACTGCATTTCAGGTAATTTCCCAGAGAGCTTCCTTCTTCCACCCTGTGTCTAACCTGTTCTTAAGTTCGTTTTGTTGTTGTTTTGAAGATTCTCTTGCAAGGTCCCTCAGCTCTTGGACAGAAAAATGTCAGCTACTTCATCTTTTAATGAAATACAAGATCAAATACTTTGGAGTACTTACTGTCTATTCAGGCAGTGAATGTACTTAGTTCCTGACAAGTTTTAACTTAGCCCTACCAGCACCCTGTGAGGTGCAGCCACTTTACAGATGAGAAAACAGGCATAGAGATCACTTAACATTGAGGTAGAAATTAGTAAATTTCTTATTATGGAGTTTTCCTATATTGAGCTTGGATTATCTGTGAATGTGGTCCCTTGGTTGTTTGTCTTCCTCAGCTTGGATGGGGATGAGGATAATAGATCTTCCTTCCCTCCCTTCGCCCCCAAGCAGGCTTGAATACAGGCCTGAAGAGTCCCAGCTGACTGTTAATCTTCTGAAATCCTCCCTCTCATGTACTGGCCACTGGCCCATGCAGGCCCCCATAGACTGGCTCTTTTCTAGTCTTTTGTTGGCTTTTTTTTTTTTAAGTTTATATATTTATTTGCTTACTTATTTATTTATTACTATTATTATTTTTAAGTAGGCTCCATGCCCAGGGTAGAGCCCCATGTGGGACTTGAACTCACAACCCCAAGATCAAGACCTGAGTTGAGATCAGGAGTCAGACGTTTAACCAACTGAGCCACCTAAGCGCCCCTATTTATTTTTTTAGTAATCTCTGCACCCCGCATGGGGCTTGAACTCACAACCCTGAGGTCAAGAATAGCATGCTCTTCCAACTGAGCCAGCCAGGCGCCCCTCTCTTCTAGGCTTTTAGAAGGACCCGATACAAGCTTTACTCAGGACATGCTGAATAGCAAACTGAAGAAGGTATCCGAAGGCCTGGAAGGGACCAAACACAGTACTGTGATGCGGGTCCTCCGAGTGGCCCTCAGCGGGCAGCTGGTAAGTGGGCAGATGGGCCGGATGGTTCCCTGGAGCTCCCCATTCATCCATTCAGCTGGCATTCACTGGCCGGCAGTAAGCTCTGATCTGGGGGTACAAAGACAAATGGCGCAGGATCGTCCCCTTCAGTCATTCAGCAGATAGTATGTATGGAGTGCCCACTGTGCGCAAGCACCATGTCGGGTACAGTGGGCACAGCAGTGAATGAAACCCACTCCCGGCCTGCCTGGAGCTAGCCATTGACGGCCGGGGAGCGGGGGGTGGGGGGGGCCAAGAGCACGGGCTCCTGGGAGTCAGCCTCAGCCGCAGAAAGTAAAGACAGTAGAAGGCTAACTGTGCCCCTTGGGGTGCAGGCAGCAACACTGGGGTTCCCTGGGTATTCGCTCATTCAGCAGTTTAAGGCAATGAGGCCATGTTTTCTCTTTTCATTCTTAGCAGGGACCCCCTGTAGCCGAGATGATGGTGTCCTTGGGAATGAGGGAAGTGCGGGAGCGAATACAGAAGGTGCTTTCCAGCTAGAGAGAAGATGTGCAGGAGAGTGGAGACGGCCCTAGGAACCTGGGCGGGCCTGGAAACCGCCTTCAGAGGGAAGCTCGTGGAAGGAACCCCGAGTGGAAACAGTCTCCGAGTGCACACCCGCTGCTTCTATGGCCTCTTCTCATCTCATGTCTGGTCTGGACGGCACGTTAACATGGCGCCGGTTAGGGGCAGGTTCACACTTGGCTCAGGCTGCCAGACAAGTGCCTTAAACAACAGAAAATGGTTTTCTCACAGTTCTGGAGTCTGGAAGTCCAAGGTCAAGGTGTCAGCAGGTGGGGCTTCCCAGAAGTCTCTCTCCTTGGCTTGCCCACGGCCACCTCTCTGGGACCTCACGGGGTCTCTCTGGGTGTTCACATCTCCCCTTAAAGGGACGTGGGTCAGGTTGGAGTGAGGCCCATCCTGGTGGCCTAGCTGTAACTTAACCCCGACTTTAGGGGTCCTGTCTCCACATCCAGTCATGTCCTGAGGTCCTGGGGGTTAGGGTGTCAGCATGTGAGTGTTGAGGGGATGCAGGTCGGCTTTTAACAGTGTGGCAGCTTCCTGGACATTGGATCTCGGTTCTCGGGGCCTATTGGGATGTGGAGCAGGGCAGGGTGGCTGGTGCATGCAGGGCTGAACTGGGTGGCAGACCCTCTGGGGCGTGGGAGAGGAGAAGTGACCGTCTGACGAGGGTGAGCACTGCGTTTTCTACTGCTCTTTGGCCTTGCACGGGGGCGTCCTGTCTCTCCTTCTCTAAAGGTCATCCCTTTCTCGCCTCAGTTCTCTAGGACTTGTCCTTGGGCTGGAGACCTTCACCCTGCCTCTTTCACACCTTTTTCTTCATGTCTACCTCTTCCTTCTGCCCATTTTTGTAAGTCTTCATCTACAGGTTTCTGAAATAAGATGTTCTTTTTATTTATTTATTTAAGTGATTTCTATGCCCCAAATGAGGCTCAAATTTACAACCCCAAGGTCAAGAGTCACATGCTCTTCCAGCTGAGCCAGCCAGGCACCCACCCCTGAAGTAGATGTTCATACTGGGGTAAATAGAAATGGAAGGAAGATGATGGCTGTGTATAAAGACCGTACTGGGAAAAGAATAAATAAAATAACAATTTTTTAAAAGATTTTATTTATTTATTTGACAGACAGAGGTCACAAATAGGCAGAGAGAGAGGAGGAAGCAGGCTCCCTGCTGAGCAGAGAGCTTGATGCAGGGCTCCATCCCAGGACCCTGGGATCATGACCTGAGCTGAAGGCAGAGGCTTTAACCCACTGAGCCACCCAGGTGCTCCAAATAACAATTTTTTTAAAAGACCCTACTGGGGCTTCTGTAGAGTTTCCCCATGTGGCAGCCAGCCTCCAAGTGAGAAACACGGTCGCCCATCCCCATTTAGTTTCCACAACTCTGTAAGAGAGATATTCTTATTTGTGTTATAAGTAGGGAAACTGAGGCTCAGAGGAGTTAATGAACTGTCCCGAGGTGGTAATGTGAGGCAAAACAAGGATTTAAACTCAGACTTAGGACAACCCGGGGTCAAGTTCAACTCTTAACTGCAGAGTGACATCAGAGCCTCTGCTTCTACAACACAAAGCACAGTTACAAGAAACTGGCTCATGAGTTGGTAAAGCTGCTGCCACTTCCTCAGTTGGAGGGAGCTGTCTACAAGTGGCATGTGTCTTCAGATGGGGGGGGGGTTGCCCAGTATTGTGGGTGTGTGTGAGGGACTCCACACATTGGAAATAACCTCAAGTCCGTCACCCTGTGCTTCTGAGAGCATAGTGAAGTGGTAAAGGCCATGGAGGCCAATTACTAGATCCAAAAGCCAGTTCTACCACCTACTCACCATGTGATTTCTGTCCCTCAGTTTCCTCATCTGTAAAATGGGGCTGGTAAGTTTTCCTTTCTCAAAGAGTTGTAAGGATAAAAATAGATGCTATATGGAAAGTTCTTAAAACTGCCTGGCACTAGGGGAGCCTGAGCTCAGTCGTTAAGCATCTTCCTTCAGCTCAGGTCCTGATCCCAGGGTGCTGGCATCGAGCCCCGCTTTGGGCTATCTGCTCAGCAGGGAGCCTGCTTCTCTTTCTGCCTACCTGCCTCTCTGCCTACTTTTGATCTTTCCCTCTGTCAAACAGATAAATAAAATCTTAAAAAAAAAAAAAAAAAAAACTGCCTGGCACTTAACCAATGTTATCTATTACCATCATCACCACCAGTATTTTCATTCTTAGAAAGGACAGTCTTGTTTGCAAAGCATAGAAACAGACTAACTTTAAAATATATATATATATATTTATTTATTTATTTGAGAGAGAGAAGGAGCAGGGGGTGGGGCAGAGGGAGAGGGAGAAGCAGCACCCCGCTGAGCTAGAAGCCCAACACAGGCCTTGATCCCAGGACCCAGAGATCTAACCTGAGCTGAAGGCAGATGCCACGCAGGCTCCCCTCCCCCTAAACTAACTTGAACTGCAAAAGGAAGAGAGAGTTAGGACTCTCAGAGATCCAAACAGGAGGACTTCCAGCTAGACCTTTCAAGAGATGAAATCTGTACCTGCCAACCTGCTGGGACCCAAGAAGCTCACTTCTGTCCCTCTGAGACCACAGTCTCTAACCTTCAGCTGGGTCCACTCCACTCATCTTCCCTCTGCAGGCCGGCTTTCTCTTTCTCTCTGTACTTGGCCAGCAACTGCCCCAGCACTAAAGCCGAATTCTCTCTTATCCTACATTCCCAGTTAGATAACTAGCATTCCATGTCCAGATTCCCAGGAGGAATCTCATGGGCCTCTTTAGGGTCAGCTGTCTACGCACGGTTCAGTCAACTGTGACCAGTGGGACAGTCCCACAATAGCACCGTGGCTGCAGGAGGGCCCACCGTACTGAGTAGGGAGACTGGTTCCTTCCCCTCAGCACATTCTCTGTGTCACTCAGGATCTTTTCTAGAAAATGATCGTTCTGTAACCACATTTGGAATTTCATTCCCATTGCCTTTATCCTACTTTGTTTCTACATAATACTTATTCCTATACGAAATTATATAGTATACTTGAATGTGTTTACTGCCTCCCTTGCTCTAAAGAACATAAGATTAAGACGGGCAGGCAGTCTGTCTCGTTCTTGGTTATAACCATAGTGCCTGGCCTATTGCCTGACACACAGTAGGGAATCAAGTGAAGATCTTACGGGAAAAATAAGGGCCCCATCAGTCAGAACAGTGGGTTCTTAGAAGTGGCAGTAATCTTCTGGTCTAACTGCCAAATTCTAATAGTTTCCCAACATCACTGCAAGATTTGCAATTGTGGTTAGCAGGCTGGTCTGTGGCCTGTAATTTGCTTTGAATCCAGCTCTCTGTGAGGCATAGCCTTTTTTCTTTTTTCTTTTTCTTTTTTTTTTTTTTTTTTAAGATTTTATTTCTAAGTAATCTCTATACCCTCCCTACATGGTGCCTGGACCCACAGCCACAAGATTAAGAGTCACATGCTCTCCTGACTAAGCCAGCCAGGCGTCCCTCTATGAGACAGACTTTGGACAAAGACTCTGAAGTGAAGGGTGGGGACAAATGGAAGTCGCCTATTCATCAGCTAATATATTCGTCGTATGACAAAACTGCTACCTTCCCAGGGACCGAGAGTGTTGAATACTTAGACAGTGAGTACCCTCTAGCTGATAGCAGGGTCCAGAGAGGGAGGCTTTTATTTATTTATTTATAAAGATTTTATTTATTTATTTGACAGCAGAAATCACAAGTAGGCAGACAGGCAGGGGCGGGGGGCAGCAGGCTCCCCGATGAGCAGAGAGCTCAATGTGGGGCTCAATCCCAGGACCCTGGGATCATGACCGGAGCAAAGGCAGAGGCCTCAATCCACTGAGCCACCCAGGCACCCCATTTTTTTTTTAAGATTTTATTTATTTATTTGATCATAAGTAGGCAGGCAGAGAGAGAGAGAGGGAAGCAGGCTCCCCACCGAGCAGAGAACTGGATGTGGAACTTGATCCCAGGACCCTGAGATCATGACATGAACTGAAGGCAGAGGCTTAACCCTCTTAGCCACCCAGGCACCCCCAGAGGGAGGCTTTTAGTAAGTTCAGGGGTACCAGAAGCTTTATAGATGAAGTGACCTTTGAACAAGGTTCTAAGGGGTGAGTAGGAGTTTCCCAGGTCTCTGGGTGTTGGAAGGGTATTCCGAGTAAAAGGAGGAAAGGAGAACTTCACAAAGATGAGCATGGTTGGAAGTAAGAGTAGGAGTTGAAGGGGTGTAGAAAGTGGCTGAGAAACCAGGCAGAGGGAAATTCCAAATGGCCCTTTTTTTTTCCTTTAAGATTTTTCTTTATTCGACAGAGAAAGAACATGTGCAGGAGGGGCAGAGGGGGAAGCAGGCTCCCCGCTGAGCAGAGACCACCCCACCCCCACCCCCCAGTGGGGGTCTCAATCCCAGGCCCCTGGGATCATGACCTGAGTTGAAGGCAGACACTTAACTGACCAAGCCACCCAGGCGCCCCCCAAAATGGCCCTTCTTTGCCAGGTTAAGGGTATCAGGGTACACCATCTGATGGAAATAGCAACAAAAACAACTGAGATTCAAACCAGCTTAAAATAAAATCTAGTATTTCACGTAACAGGAAGTTCAGGAGGTAAGGCAGGCTCTAGGGTTGGTTAATTTAACGTTCAGTGACGTCCGTAAGGACCCCAGGTCTCTGCGTTTCCATCTCTGCTGTATTGGCCCCAGCCAATAGCCTTGGGTTGATTTCCTGTGCTGACAATTGGCTCGCCTTAAGAGCTTGGGCCTCTCTGCACTTCCTCCTTCGTGTGCTGTCAGAGATGATGGCTTTCTGCAGCTCTCCCTAAATGCAAAGGAACTTTTCTCCAAGCACCCTTTACTGCTTTACTTCCCCATTCTTGAACTTCTGGGGAAGGAGGGGAAAGCATCTGCATAGGTCGGTCAGACCCAGAGCTGGGGGCAGGGCAAGCTCTTCCCTGAGGTACACGGCTGGGTTGGGGAGCCCTGGGCACTTGAACACAGTGCGGGTTCTCTTAGTGAAGACATGAGTTAACTCTTCGGGAGATGGAAGGTGAGGAGCCTTTGAACTGTTTTGAGCGAGGAGGCGACACGATCGGATTATTTGAAAGCTCCTCCCGAGAGCTTTGCTGCTGCGAGATGTGAGCGGAAGCAGACCAGAAGCAGGGAGCTCTGGTAGGAGAGGATGGGGAAAGGGGGCTCGAAGGAGGGCTGTGGTCGGGTGAAGCCGCGCTTCCTCATCACAGCCTGACCCTGCTCTGTCTCCCCAGCTGCCCTTCACGCCTCACAGCCCCTCACGTGCCCTCTTGTCTGGCTCCAACCCCAGAAGCCTTCCCGAGGTCCCCAGTCACATCTCCTTCCTGCCTTCGTACTGCTGTTCTCTGCGGCTGGAAGACCTGTCTCCCCGCTCTTCTCTGGCTGTGCCCGGTCACCTCCGACTTCTTCCCAGGAGGTCTTCCTGTTGTCTTTCTTCAGCAGCACCCTCTTCCTTTCCAAAGCACACAGCTGTTATGGGTTCCGTGACTGGTCGGCTATGTAAGGAGTTCTGCGGTGATTGGCTGGTGTCAGGAAGGTCCAGAAGGACGAGGCTTCCTATCTTCACCATTGTACCCCTGGTGGTGAGAATAGCTCTGCTTCACACGGTGGCTGCCCAGAGACACTGTTGAGTCACAGACCAGATCCACCTCTGATTGGATCAGATGGTCAGGGTGAGCAGTCCCGTGCACGGGTGCTGGCTTCCCTGAGGTCCCTATGTTTAGCGAGAATGCTGCAGTGTCCAGGAACTTCACATCACTGGGGGTAACTATCATTAGTGAGTCACCGGATATGAATGTGTTGTTTTTTTTTTTAATTTGGAAGGCAATACAAGTTTGTCTTGGCACTGTGCTCATTATCATGGCCTGGGGGATCTCCAACTTATCCTTTATAGCTGGGCCGAATGTTAGGGTCATGGCCTTTTCCTCTAGGCCAGAACCCCCTCAACTCTGCCCCCTCCCACCACTTCCCCAATCCTGATGGCAGTAGGACAGCCCAGCCAGAGAGGGGAGGCTTTCATCACCTGTAGATCACCTCTGAACCAAGTCCATTCAGTTCGAGCTTTATTCATTCATTTGACAAATACCTGTTGTGTGCCAGGCCCTCTGATGCCTGGGGATGTGGAGAGGAATAATAAAGGCTCATTAATTATAGACGCTCAGGGGTGCCTGAGGGGCTCAGTCTGTTAAGCATCTGCCTTCTGCTCAGGTCGTGATCCTCACATCGGGCTCCCTGCTCAGTGAGGAGTCTGCTTCTCCTCCTCCCCCCTCCCTCTATCCCTCCCCCGGTCCTGTGCCCGTGTTCTCTCTCACTTACTCTCTCAAATAAATAAAATCTTTAGGGGCACCTGGGTGGCTCAGTGGGTTAAGCCGCTGCCTTTGGCTCAGGTCATGATCTCAGGGTCCTGGGATCGAGTCCCACATCGGGCTCTCTGCTCAGCAGGGAGCCTGCTTCCCTTCCTCTCTCTCTGCCTGCCTCTCTGCCTACTTGCGATCTCTCTTTCTGTCAAATAAATAAATAAATCTTAAAAACTAATTAATTAATTAATGAAATCTTTAAAAAATGATAGACACTCGGTCGACAGGAGTTTCTCACCCCCAATTATTTATATGTTTGTATGTGTGTATTTACATTTGTTAAGCTTTAAAAAAAAAAAAAAAAGCAGAAGGTCCCCCACCTCAGAGAGCCTCTCACGTGAGACTGACAGTCAGGCAGGTGTGTAGCTCATGGTGGAGAACCAATGGAATTGCTACAGGGATATGGAATCCCTGGGTGCGGGGGTGTGTGTGGGGGAAGCCAGTCAGGGAACATTTTCTTTAAGAGGAGTTCGGTTTTGCCTTTTGATTTCAATTTCAGATAAATAGTGAGTAATTATTTAGCATAAGTATGTCCCAGGCAATATTTGGGACATACTTGTACTAAAAATTTTTATTTAACTGGGTTTCCCTTATTTTTATTGGTTAAATGTGGTAGCCCCACACTGAGGTAGTTTGACAGACAGCAGAGGGAGGTCTGTTCCTGGCTGAGGGAACAGGACATATAAAAGAAAGGACTTGAGGTACAGTCACTTCCCATCTGGTGTTTAAACCTAGATAGGGAGAGCCAGAAGATTCCGGTTCCACCAATAATTATTTTCCATCTATAAAGTGCGGAAGTTCAATGGTACAGAAACCCAGCCCCCGTCCTGACCTCCCAGTCCACTTCCTTACTACCCACTTAGCCTTTTATCTCTCTGTTGCAGTCCCTAGGCCAACGGCATCAGCATCGCCTGGAGACTAATGAGAAAGACAGATTCTTGGGCTTCGCCCCAGACCTACTGAATTAGAAACCGTGTGGGCTGGGCCCCGCATGCTGTGTTTTAACAAGCCCTCCAGGTGATTCTAACAAAGGCCCATTGGAAAATTACTGATCCACAAGTCAGAATGTTGAACGAGTGCGGTTGCTTACAATCAGTAACGTGGGCGCCTGGGTGGCTCAGTGGGTTAAGCCGCTGCCTTCGGCTCAGGTCATGATCTTAGGGTCCTGGGATCGAGTCCCGCATCGGGCTCTCTGCTCAGCAGGGAGCTTACTTCCCTCTCTCTCTCTGCCTGCCTCTCCGACTACTTGTGATTTCTCTCTGTCAAATAAATAAATAAAATCTTAAAAAAAAATAAATTAAAAAAAAAATCAGTAATCAGTAACGTAAGCCAGGTGTAAGAAGTAATGGCGGTGACGGATGCTGGTGGACAGCTCCTGCCCCTCCATAGGGCACAGTCTCCAGTCATCGCCAGACGTTTGTTGCAATGAGGAAACCCTGCTCTAGTGTCACTAGGTGTTTAGGATTTTCAAGAGATGAACAAGGGTTAAAGATTTTATTTGACTCATTAGTGAAGATACTGAGGTGATGTTACAACCAGTTCAAAGGAGAATCCATAGGACACACATATTTATGGTTCAGGAATATTGAAATGGAGACAAACTGGTTTTTCCACATGAAGCAGGTTGTATCTTTCCAGGACAAGTCATTTGCATGCCTATAGACAAGAATAATTTTTTTTTAAGATTTTATTTATTTATTTGACAGAGATCAAAAGTAGGGAGAGAGAGACAGAGAAGCAGGCTCCCCACCAAGCAGAGAGCCCGTCCAAGCAGAGGACCCTGGGATCATGACGTGAGCCGAAGGCACTGAACCATCCAGGCGCCCCTAGACGAGAATAATTTTTAATTGCTTTCAGTTATCTACAGTTTACAGAGATTACCATAATTCCCAAAGAACCAAATACAGAGAACATGGAAGGGTTTGCTACAGATGGTGCAGTTTCTTTGAAAAACAAAGTTTCCCCTATATGAATAATGTGATAGGTGGAAGCTGTCCCCTGAAAATTCGTTATGTTGAAGCTCTAAGCCCCTATGTTCTGGTATTTGGAGGTGGGACTTTGGGAGTTGATTAGTTTAGATGTGATCACAAGGGTGGAGCCCTCACGATGAGATTAGTATTTTTTTTTAAATTTTTTTAATCTTTTTTTAAATTTTTTTAATTATTTATTTGACAGATAGCGATCACAAGTAGGCAGAGAGGCAGTTAGAGAGAAATGAGGAAGCAGGCTCCCCGCTGAGCAGAGAGCCCAATGTGGAGCTCGATCCCAGGACCCTGAGATCACGACCTGAGCGGAAGGCAGAGGCTTAACCTACTGAGCCACCCAGGCGCCCGAGATTAGTATTTTTATAAGAGGCAGAGACCCCAGTGCTCTCTGTATCCCCCCCTCTGCTCCCTCCCCCTTGGAAGCACGTGGCAAGATGGCAGCCCTCCGCAAACCAGGAAGTGGAGTCTTACCAGGGACCCCGTCTGCAGCGCCTTCTCTGGCACTTCCCAGCCTCCAGACCTGTGAGAAAATGCTTGTTTAAGCCGCCGAGTCTGGGGTATTCTGTTAAGACAGGTAATAACTGTAAAAGGTTTAGTGTAGAAGCCAGCAAACAGCTTTCATGACAGTTTCCATGTAGAGAGATGCTACGGGCAGCAGTCAGACGGAGATGTGTGTAGCTGACTTATTTTGAAACTCCAATAACACCATGGTGGTAAGATTGTATATTGACTCAGGGGTAGGGATGTCACTAGGCCACAAAGGTACAAGAGCCCCTGGCTCCAAGGGTCCCAAACAGCTCAGGTGTGCTTCATCACTACCAGTAAAATCCAAAGGCAGAGAGACAGTGGCAAAGAAGCAAAAAAAGGACATATTACAGTGAGGCCAGCACAGGGAAGGGAGCAGATTAACCTCTCAAAGAATATCTCCAAAGTACTGAGAAGACTTCCAAGTTTGTCTAAGCAAAATGTGGGACAATGGTGGGCAGGGAAGTTCCGGTCATCAACGACGATGATTAGGGTCGATCACAGGGTCTTGCTGGCCCAAGGCAGTCCCTGCCTCTGGCGGGGGTAGTGTTGGTTCCCATTGCAGGATGCTTTCCCTGTGTGGGGCCATTTGTCACAGTTAAGAGATAAGTTGGAGAGAACTTAACCCATTAGAAAGTACAGACTGAGATCAAGATGGAAGTGAAGTCCTTGTTGAGAGACAGGACCTAAAGCCATATAGCTACTACCTCTTACTACTACTAGGGTTCATTTGGCCATTCAACAACTCTTGAGTGGCACTCTTGTGCTAGGCACTATTCCAGGTCCTGGGGATATGGATGTGTACAGAGCAGTTTTTGCTTTTAGTAGTGGAGTGAAACAGGCAATGGAGTATAGACCATTAGTTCTTCGAAGGAAAATTATCATTGTCTAGATAGCATGGCCTTTCATTGTCTCACCGACCTCCTATAAGAGGTTACTCATAGATGACTGATATAGTAATGCAAATTATTCTGCAAGTTAGATGGACAGCCCCCACTGCTGATGGAAAAGTTAGTTTTGTATTCGTTTATCCATGTGTTCCAACATTCCTTTATTCTGTACACATTAGCCTTTTCTTTTTAAAAATTTAAATAATCTCTTTACCCAATGTGGGGCTTGAACTTTCAACCCTGAGATCAAGAGTCTTACACTCTACTGACTGAGCCACCCAGGTGCCCCCAACACTTTCTCTCATTTAAATGAATTATAACATCACATCTCAGTTCCCCTCATTTTTATTTTTTTAAATATTTTATTTATTTATTTAACACAGAGAGAGATCACAAGTAGGCAGAGAGGCAGGCAGAGGGGGGCGGGAAGCAGGATCCCTGCTTGATCCCAAGACTCTGAGACCATGACCTCAGCCAAAGGCAGTGGTTTAACCCACTGAGCCACCCAGGTGCCCCAGTTCCCCTCATTTAATTAAAGAGTTAAGGGGCGCCTGAGTGGCTCAGTGGGTTAAAGCCTCTGCCTTCCGCTTGGGTCATAGTCTCAGGGTCCTGGGATCGAGCCCCACGTCATGCTCTCTGCTCAGCAGGGAGCCTACTCCCCCCCCCCCTCTGCCTGCCTTTCTGCCTACTTGTGATCTCTCTCTCTCTGTCAAATAAATAAATAAAATCTCTAAAACAAAAGAGTTAAGATAGTTAACACGTGTTCATTTCAATATGTATGAGAATCCTAACTTTTTTGAGGAAAAATTATGCTTTAACAAAATAAGGTGTAACGTGTAATGGAGAAAAGAAGGTATTATGATGGAAAGCAGGTGTGTCATTTCAGAGAAGGTGGTGTAGGGGAAGACCCTCCTGGATACTTCCCACTGAGTAAAAATACTAGGCCCCCAGGGGCACCTGGGTGGCTCAGTGGGTTAAAGCCTCTGCCTTCAGCTTAGGCCATGGTCTCTGGTTCCTGGATCGAGCCCCACATGGGACTCTCTGCTTAGCGAGGAGTCTGCTTCCTCCTCTCTCTCTGCCTGCCTCTCTGCCTACTTGTGATCTGTCTGTAAAATAAATAAATAAAATATTGAAAAAAAAAAAAACTAGCCCCCTCAAAAACTATTTCTAGTTTATCTGAAAATCAAGTTGAACTGGGTATCCTGCATCTCATCCAACAAGCCTACTCCAGAAGGACCAGAGCACGCAGGCCTCGCGACGCTGGTTGATAGGTTTTGACTCCGTTGCTGGTCTAGAAGTAGACTGTGCAAACTCAGCCTCTGCTGAGGGGAGGCATCTCTGCGAGGCGGCACCCCTGGCCCTGGGGCCCGCAAGGAGGCGGGGCTTTGGCTCCTGGGCGGGGCCGCAGTAGGCTCCGCCCCGTCACGTGCCAACCCTCGCCTGCCGCGTCGGCAGCCCCGGACCGCGCCGGACGGCGGCTGCTAGACGGCAGGGACGGTCGCAGCTTGAGCAGCGGGACACGGGCCATGGCGGCGGCGGCGACAGTGGCCGCGGGGGCCGGGGCCGCGGCGGGGGCGGAGTCGGCCGAGGGGCCCCCGGGGCCGGCGGCGGCGCTGGAGCTGTGGCTCAGTGAGTAGCGGGGCCACCCCTCGGCGGGGGCCCAGCACCACACGTGAGGCCTGGCTTCCCGCCTCCCGGGGTCTTTCTTCTGACGCGGCGGCGGCGGCGGGCAGGTGGCCGTGGGCCGGGGCCGGGGCCGGGCGTGGGTGCGGGGATCGCCGCGGGGTCCCCGGAGGAGCCTCAGGAGCCCGCCGGGCGGCGGAACCCGGGACTGGGTGCTCGGCCCCCTGCCACTGCCCACCTCCACTGTCGTCGCAGCGCATCCACAGGATTCATGTAATGGCTAGCGTTTGTGGAGCTTTTCTTTTGTGTCAAGCCCTGTGCGAGAAGCATTTCAGCCATTGTTAATCCTCACTACGACCCCAAGAGGCAGTTTCTATTATTAGCCCGGTTTTGGAGAAGAGGACGTTTCCACCGAAGGAGACTCGTGCAAGCCAGGCAGCCTCTTGCGGTCTCTCTGCAGCTGGCACAGATCTCTATCAGGCCCCTGTTGTTAATGTCAAAACAAGACCTTTATACCTTTTTTGTGTATGTTTACTCTGGCCTGGCATGTGTATGGTGAGCTTCATGACAGTCCTGGCCGGTAGGGGTAACCGATGAGAAATGGAAATTCAGGGAACGTACAGACTATGCGCCTTGTATAGGGCTTTGCTAGGTGCTGGGAATCCTGAGATGTCTAACACAGGGTCCTTGAACAGAAAGATTTTGTTTAGTGGGTCCAAGCCTGCAGGAAGGGCACCTTGCTGTAATTATGGGAAATTGGGGGTGCGGCTGTGTTTGCTTTACCTGCGATAGGAGTTGATCGGTCTACCTGGGGATTGTCACAGCAGACATAGCATTTGAGTGGAGAGTGGAGGTGACAACTTCTCAGGCACTCAGGCCCAGGAAACCAGGTGCAAAAAGCTGGCCGGGAGGGCGTGGAGCAGTTCTGGGAACCAGGAGTGGGAACTGCTGGAGGGTAAGGCCTAGAGAACAAAGAGCCTGGAAAAGAGGCTCCAGGGCTAATTGGGGCTTGTATGCTGCAGGAAGGAATTTCTGTTTTATCCTGTGGTGGGGTGGAGGTGGAATTTTCAGCGGGAGCATCTGATCGGGTGCACTTATTAAAAACCTCACCTGCAGCCATGTGGAGCCAAACTGATTAAGGAGGCTAGGCCAAGGAGGGAGAGTAAGTTAAAAGCTGTTTTGGGTAGTGCTTAGGGGCTGACGTAGGACAAAGGCATTGGGACTGACCTTAGAAATACTTAGCAGGCACCATCAGCAGCCTTTGATGCCTTCGAATGGAGACTAGAGGAAAGCCAGGATGGATCCCAGGTTTCGGGCTCCGGTAACTGGTTCGTTAGAAATGTCTCACCTGTGAGGAGGACTTAGTTTACGTTGGAAGAGATGGTTGAGTTGTGGAGTTTGAGGTACACGTGGCACAGCCAAAAAGAGACCCTCAGGGCAGGTGGTCAGCTGCAGAAAGGGGAGAAGCTGGTGGCTGGTGTGGGAGTCTGGTTCACTGGCAGAGAGCTTGTCCAGGCAGGCGGTGGTAGGAAGAGCAGAGGTTTGCACACAGACCATGGAGAACCTCAGCCCTTAGGAAGCACGTGGGAAAAGCAGCGTGACGTGGAAGGCGGAGTGGACACGGGCAGGAGAAAGCTAGGAGGGTGGGGAGCGACCCACCTCAAAGGAGGGCTACAGTCGGTGGGCAGGAAGATGGAGTAGTGTGAGGCAGCACAAAGGGAGACCTTGAATTTGGCAACTAAAAGGTTACTGATGAGGTATCTTGGCGGTAAGTGGTGGGGAGGGCCGTTGAGAGGGGGTAGATCAGGGGCCTAGACTGGGTTTGCCAAACAGAGTCCGGTGGATGGGCGGAGAGGACAGGGTCAGCTGACCCGCTGCCGGCGAGAGCAGGGAACCTGACTGCCCAGGGGGTAGGTTCTTCAGCCCCCACTGTTTTAGGCCGTTGTGGTCCCAAAGCTGCTAGATCTTCCGGTTTTTCAGGTAGAGCTGGAACCGTATTTTTATGTAAAATCTCTTGAGTTTTGAAGAGTTGGCAACAACTAATTTGAAATACAAAGTTTGTTTGATGTCGGGAGGGTGTAGCCCCTGGTCACCAGCCCTTTTGTCTTCCTTTCTTTTTTTCTTTTTTTAAGTGCTGTTCGCAAAAGGAAGGAGGGAGGGAGGTAGCTAGAGGGAGTTTAGGTGTAAAGGAGATCTCTTAAGGAGAGGGGCACCTGTAAGCCTCTCTTTTCGCTGCTGTGCCTTTGGGAACTGGCCTTAAATTCCAAGTCCAGTGCTGGAGCTGTGGGCGAGGGTCTTGAAGATGCTGAGGGAGGTCAGAGCCCGAGCAGAAAGGGGTGAGCGGGCTTCCAGAGAGAAAGGGCACCTTTTGTTTTTCTGAATGGGGAAGGAGATAAAGATGATTACACATGCAAATAAGGTTCCGGGTGACTGCCACCCTTCCCTGCTAAGTGTCGGGGCCTGAAACGGAATAGGGGGCTTGAGGAAGGAGGTGGGGGGAGTTCGGGAACAGCAGATGAGGGAAACAAAAGGGCACCCACCTGGGTGCTTGAGAGCAGGGGTTCAGCCTGGACACTGTTGACATATTGGGTCTGATAATTCTGTGTAGTGGGGGGTCTGTCTTGTGCTTTGTAAGGTCATTAGTAGAATCCCTGGCCTCCACACACTGGAATGCCCGCATTAAACCAAAAGCTTTGCCAGATATCGCCAAATGTCCCCTCGAGGAAAGTGGCAGGGTCACCTTCCCCCTCAGACTTGAGATCCTTGGAGTTTGGACTTTGGAGTGTTGATTGGACATCAGAAGTGTTTCCTGTAGTCTTCATGGTTTTGTGATTCTCCACCCCAGTAGGATCCGAGGAGGCGAACTATGGTTTAAACTGGATTTGCTGGGATGTGGGGCGCAGTGGAGCTGATTCGATGGAAGGCTGAGGAGGTGGAGGGTTGATGGTGTACAAAGGACAGGAGTGTCGCTGAAGGAATGCGCTGCGAGTCTGGGCGGGGTCGGGGAGGAAGTCCTTGTAGGGGGGGTCCGAGGACTGCCAAGCTCAGGTCACCAGGAGACCTTGCCTTAGCAAAGCAGGGCGGCTGTGTCTTGAAGATGTGGATAGTAGTAATCTGACCGTAGAGTTAATATATGTGCAACACTGAGAATGGTGCCCAGCACGGACTGTTAGATATTATTACCATTAGTGGTTTTTTTCAGTTGCGAGTGGCAAAAGTCATACCAGCTTAGCAGGAGGAAAAAAAACTTTGGGTCTAGAACTGGGGAGTAGTTCCTCAAAGGAACATCAGGAAGCTGAAGTGATGAATCACTGAATTCTCCTGAAACCAATATTATGCTATATGTTAACTAACCAGAATTTAATAAAAATTGGGGTGGGGGGCTGCCTGGGTGGCTCAGTGGGTTAAAACCTCGGCCTTCGGCTCAGGTCATGATCCCGGGGTCCTGGGATCGAGCCCCATGTCAGGCTCCCTTCTTGGTGGGAAGCCTGCGTCTCCCTCTCCTGTTTCCCTTGTGTTCCCTCTCTCTCTCTGTCAAATAAATAAATAAAATCTTTTAAAAAGGAAATCGCTTTTGTGCATTCTGCAACCGCCCATCTCCATTGATTTTTTGGTGATGGTTCCCCATGCCTTCCCAGAGAGCTGCCTCATTCTTGTTTCTGAGAGCAGATGCCCCACGGTATGAGGTGTACTATGATTGATGTAACCGGTTCCCTGTTAGTGGGATGTTGAAAGCAGCGCTGGGTCCCCATGGGTCTCTGGGACTGTAGCCACCACAGAGGTGCTGCCAGGGGCCCAGGGCCATCTTACGTGCCTTTGGTGGGGTGCTTGGCAAAGTCCTGTCTCCTTCCTCCCCTCAACCCGCTCCCAGGTGATATGTCCTGTCTTCCTTCCAGCCTCAGTTCTGTGGTTCTCTTGGGGATCGGGCACGGTCAGATTGCAGTCTGTCTCTACTCTCCCTGCTTCTGGAGGGCTAGCTCATTCTTTATCTCGGAGTCTAGCACAGGGCATTCCTATGGTGGGTCTCGCGCTCCCATCGTGGGCTTAACGGAAGGACTGCTGGACGGTAGGGGTCGGTGGGTACTTCCCAATTGAATTCTAAGTGCTCCTTGAGGTGACCGCTTCCCCACAGCCTCAGGGTTCCCCTGTCCAGTGTAGGCTGCTCCTGGCGCCACAGTCAGACTCTCGTGGTTCATTGGCAGCTGGTGTGAGATGATTTGGCTTCGGATTTAGTCACTCTTAGATGACCCATTCACTCACCGCTGGAGGTCTCAGCTGTTTTCTTAATAAGTCTCACCCTGTGGCGGGCTTAAAATGCATAGGAATACAGCTTTTATTTTATTTTAAAGATTTTATTTATTTGACAGACAGATCACAGATCACAATCATAAATAAAGATTTTATTTATTTGACAGAGAGACAGGCTTGGGGAGGGGGGAAGCTGGCTCCTTGCTGAGCAGAGCGCCCGACAAGAGGCTCGATCCCAGGACCCCGGGATCACAACCCGAGCTGAAGGCAGAGGCTTTAACCCACTGAGCCACCCAGGCACCCGGAACACAGCTTTTATTAAGCAGATACATGGCACTAGTGTTCTCTGTCCTGTCCAAGTGCCGGCTGAAGCAGCCACTTTAATGCCTGGAGCAGTCCTGAGAAGTCTTTCTGGTCGTGCCCTGCTGGCCACCTGCCACTTCTTGGGGCACATGGGTGTCCTGCACCCTGGACTGGGGCTATGGTCTGATGAGACCCAGTGGCTGGGCCTTGGAGGGTCGTTTTCTCTGGAGTCGCATGAAGATTCTGAACCAGCCGGACACGCTGGCATCATGTTATGAGAGACCCTGTTATTTCCGAACGAGGCTGGCCCTCTCCTGGAGTCAGAAATCAATCCAGCCAACTGGCCAGGCTCTGCAGAGGGAAAGGCGAATCATTCATTCAGCAGAGATTTGTGTGCATGACATTCTGGAGGATGTGAATGTGAGTGGATGAGACAGGTCTTCCTGCTTTAGGGAGCAGGTAACCGTGGGGAGGAGGTTGAAGCTAGTTCCCAAAGAGGCCTTGCTTTGGCCAAGAAACCGCGAGAAAGGTTTGGGCCCTGGTTGCTGTTTTCCAGCAACAGCTGTGGTTGGGCAGGCTTCTCTGCCTCTTCAACGGTGAGAGGATAGTAGCACTCTCCCTTCCGAGCTGGACCCAGGAGAGGCTTGGGAAACACTCAGCCTGGTGGCTGATAACAACAGTAACTTCTTCACAAAACAGAAAAAAAGAAAAGAAAAAAGGCAGCTACTACTACTCTTGCTCTTTGGGGGCTGAGATAAACTTTGAAGGAATCTTCATGTTACAAATAAACTTACATTTTATAGATCTTCCTGTTTTGCCTTGGTTAAGGGTTTGGAACCTAACTTAACCTCATAGAAGTGTCCTTCTTCCTTTCTTCGGAAAAACTGGTGGCTGTCTTACTCTCTTCACTTAGTGGCGGGGCCGAGGGGGGGTGAGGAGGATGGCTGGGTCCTGCTGCTCTCCGCTCTAGGTCCAGTCCTGTATTGAGTTTCTGAATGCCCAGAGGCATCAATCTTGACCTGGCAGTGAACTAAAACTTCAGGAAGCTAAAATCCAGCAGAATTATTTAAGATGAGTCAGGCATTCTTGATTAGGCTCTCTGAGAATCACTGCTTTAAATAATTTATTTCATGAGTAATTATTTTGTGCCTTGGAGGAAGGCATTGTACTAAGCACTGCAAGGAACACAGGGCTTTTGCCTTCCAGAGTTTTATTCCCTTTAGGTGCAATAAGTCACACATACGTGTGTTTTTAAAGTAAAAGGCAGAGACTTTGCCTTATAATGAACAATAAGATGAGCTGTCCTTTATTGATTACTTCAGAGAGAGAGGAGGAAGCAGGCTCCCCGCCGAGCAGAGAGCCAGATGCGGGGCTGGATCCCAGGGGACCCCGAGATCATGACCTGAGCCGAAGGCAGTGGCTTTAACCCAGTGAACCACCCAGGCACCCCTCTTACTGATTACTTCATTTTTTTTTTTTTAAAGATTTATTTATTTGACAGAGAGAAATCACAAGTAGACAGAGAGGCAGCCAGAGAGAGAGAGAGGGAGAGGGAAGCAGGCTCCCTGCTGAGCAGAGAGCCCGATGTGGGACTCGATCCCAGGACCCTGAGATCATGACCTGAGCCGAAGGCAGCGGCTTAATCCACTGAGCCACCCAGGCGCCCCTTACTGATTACTTTAATATTTGCTACCATACCAGGCACTTTAGACACTATCGCACAAACTCAGGAGTGTCCCGTGAGGAAGGTGCTCTTTTCCTTTATAGTAGAGGGAACTGAGGCTCTGAGAGCCCAAGGACATGAAGCTAGTCAGGACTGGAGCCAGAGGTCTCCATCGAAAGGGGGCAGGTAGGGGCTTTCTGCTCGGCGGGGAGCCTGCTTCCCCCTCTCTCTCTGCCTGCCTCTCTGCCTGCTTGTGATCTCTCTCTCTGTCAAATAAATAAATGAAATCTTTTAAAAAGGGGGGGGCAGGTAAAATGTGGGCCTTCTGAGAAGGAAGAGAGGCTTCTGTTTTGCAGGGGTGAGAGACAGATTGAGGAAGTCTTTTTGAAGAAGTGGTATTTGAATTGGGGCTCACAGGATGGCTGGGGTTTGCGGTCCAGCGTAGGAAAGCGCTTTGAGGAGGAACAGGCGAGGGAATGCAGACCATGGCAGCCGGGTGCCTTTGTTCCCCCCTGCTGTCTTTTTTCACTTAGAATGGAGTTGGCTTCTTTATTTTAAAGATTTTATTTATTCATTCGACAGAGAGAGATCACAAGCAGGCAGAGAGGCAGGCAGAGAGAGAGGGGGAAGCAGGCTCCCCGCCGAGCAGAGAGCCCGATGGGGGCTCGATCCCAGGACCCTGAGATCATGACCTGGGCTGAAGGCAGAGGCTTTAACCCACTGAGCCACCCAGGCGCCGCACGGAGTTGGCTTTTTGAATTCTCACAGTTGAGCTAGGGAGACACATGACTTCCACATGACAGAAGTGTGGCTGCAGTCAGGAAAGGTTAAACTCTGCTTGACCTTGGACTCTTCTGTAATCCGGCACAGGAGGAGAATCACAAGGTCTGGAGCAGCCTGGAGGAGGTCTGGCCAGAAGGTGGAAATTCAGATGGGCCTTAAAATGGATGGGATTTTACGAGGAGACGAGAGGAGTGAATGTTCAGGCCTAAGGAATAATAGCAGAAACAGGACCCTAGAATCAGCCAGTTGCAGAGCTTGGAAGAGCTTCTCTCTCAGGAGCCCTCAGGGAGGTCTTTCACTGGAGGGATGGGTAGCCCCCCAGGAGGAGGGCAGCAAGGAGTGGGGGTGGTTAGGAAAGCATAGGACAGCGGCCTTCCAGCAGCTCCTTTGTGCAAGAGCAGAGCCTGTCATCCAGCACCAGGAAGGTGAGCGATGACCCCTCCCCTCAGCAGAGCTTGGTCTTACCTTAGGCCTTCTTATCATTCCCCTTCTGCAGGGATCTCTGGCTGTGCCGCCAGCCTCTCAGTGCGTAGTGTCCTCACATTTCATTGGGGGATCATAGTGTGATTGGATCCGGGGGTCCCTGGGAATGTCTAGGTTTCCAGAAGGGAACAGCATTTTGAGAAATGAACACAAGGAGGTCCTTTTTTTAGAGTGCACAAGTCGCTGACGCATGGCGAAGCTTCTGACATGAGACGGTCAGAGAGGATCTCAGTAAGCTGAGGGTTAGACATAGGGGTATTGTCTTTGAGGAGGGGATGAGATGACCAAGTGGAGCCACCTAGAGCCTTGTGGTGTATTCTGACCTTACCATCACATAGCTGAGAAAGTTAGAAGGAGCCTCCCGCGGGGCGCCTGCCTGGCTCAGTTGGTTAAGCGGCTGCTGTTGGCTCAGGTCGTGATCCCAGGGTCATGGCATGAAGCCGCATATTGGGCTCCCTCCTCAATGGGAGTCTGCTTCTCCTTTTCCCTCTGACTCTCTCTCTCAGAAAAAAAGGGGTTAGCCTCCTGGATGCTGGCCCTCACTCATCTTCATTGCAGGGCCAAAGTGGGGAGTCCCGACGGGGCATGAGGGAGGCGCCTGTAGGCCAGCCGCTGCACGGAAGGGGAGTTTGTTGCAGGACTAAAGCTTGCTTGTTCAGCCAGCCAGTCTTCACTGAGGCCATACCTTGTGCCAGACACTGTGCCTGATGGTGGCTAATAGCATAGCCATGGTCCTATCCGTTTCAGCTCTCTGCTTGCTGGGTCTGATCCCCTGGAGGTGTGCTAGAACCGTTCTTGGCTACCACTTTATTTGTGGAGGGGCGGGTGTATATTTTTTTTCATTCTTTATTTATATTTCCTTGACAGATAAAGCCACAGACCCAAGCGTGTCAGAACAGGATTGGTCCGCTATCCAGAATTTCTGTGACCAGGTGAACACCGATCCCAATGGGTAAGGTGACCTTCACACACATGCACTTGACTCAGGATACCTCAGACAGAGTACATGCTTCAGTCTCTTGGATCTGTTTGACCTAAGAGAAAGAAAGTGAGGCTTTCTTTCCTTTTTTTTTTTTCTCCATGATCTGAGAACATTATTTTCCTGGAGATAGCAAATGGGAAAAAAAATGGAGTGTTCTAAGTAACTAATGCTGAGGAGACCCCTGAATGTTAGGGATAGAATGTAGCTAGGTTATGTGACAATGCAAAAGACATCAGTGTGTTCTCCGTTATTTAAGTGTCCTCTTTCTTAAGAAAATGTAGGAAAAAGGTGAGATTTTGTGGGTTTCTGGTTTTTGTTTTTATTTTGTTTTTAATATTACTTCTGTTTCCAAAGCATCTAGCTAGGAGCTAAGGAATCATGCCAGCCATCCGCATGTTTAATCTACATGTTGCTGCGTAGTCAGCCTCTCGAACTCAGTGAAAAGTTTGATCACACTTTCTACTCCAGTGTGTACTGAGTGTTTGTCATCTAACAGGGTCTGCCGCTCACGACCTTGTTACACACAGGTCTGGCCCTGAGCTTACAGCTTGAGGTTGTCGGCGTGGGTTGGCTGCGGGGAGCGGGATGGCCGGTAGTCTAGCTGCAGCAGGGCTGGGTGGGCCTCCTTCAGAGGCAGGTGTGTGGGCTGTGGGCCTGTCACTCCACCTCTGCTTTGGGACCCGTGCTTCTGGAAGAGGCAACGTGACAGAGTGTACTGAGCCATACCAGTTGGTTTCTTCCTCTCCACCCACAACCCAGGTCTCTCTGTTTTTCCTTAGCCCAACCCACGCGCCTTGGCTCCTAGCCCACAAGATCCAGTCTCCGCAAGAGAAAGAAGCTCTTTATGCCTTAACGGTGAGTTTGGCTTGGCCCTGCGCTTAAGTTTCCCTCCTGTGCAGCTAGAGAGCGCTGGACCCCAGGCCTGTTGCACGTGCCAGAGAGTGTCCAATAGCGAGTTCTGCACTCGGGTGGCCCCATCCTAGGTCTGTTTCGAGAAAGCAGCATTGAGCCTCCTTTGGGGGAAGAGAAGGCTTTCTTTCCCTTCATCTTCCAGAGACCAGGGCTGGCGGGTTCAGGCGCCACACGTAGCGGGGCCTGACCACTCACACGAATTGGTGAGCTGCTGGGTGAGGATGGAAACCCCGGAGAGCGCGAGGCTGGTGTGAGGGCAGCTGTGGCACAGGACCACTTGGGCCCAGTGTTGCTAAAACTTAGCTTTCCAGGAGAAATCAGAAATCCAGATTTTTTTTTTTTAATCTGTTCTCAGAATTTATCAATGTCTGTGACTAATTGTAAATGTTAAACAAGAGTGTGGACCAAAGAAGATGTGTGCAGGCCCGTTTTGCCACTTGAGTGCCAGCCAGTAGCCTCTGGTGTAATAGTCCTTGTGCGCTACAGATCAGGTGTCTGCCTCTGAGCAGGGCGGGATTCTCTAGCCAGTGTCTCCTGCCCCCTGGTCTCCTTAAAAGGGGGGGCAGTCTCTGAGCTTTCTCCTGGGCACAGATCTGGTGTTTATAGCCAGATCATACAGGCAGGTAGCATTTTTTCTTCATCTTAAAATGTCACCCTTCCTCAAACTTCAGTGTCTTTGTCGTCTTGAGGAAACACCAGCCATGATTCCAGCAGACATTCATTGGCTGTGAGATGAGCCCTGAAGCCAGTGGTTTTCCCTTTCCTCATGGGGCTCCTGTGTCCGTGCAGGTGCTGGAGATGTGTGTGAACCACTGTGGGGAGAAGTTCCACAACGAGGTGGCCAAATTCCGCTTCCTGAATGAGCTGATCAAAGTGTTGTCCCCGAAGGTGAGCAGCCTGGGCTTGGCTGGACTGCACTTGCTCGCCGCGCTGTACCTACCCCAGCCTCCAGACCTTCTTGTGCTCCTTCTTGGTCCAGAGCTAGGCCTGCTCACAACAGAGCCTGTCGGCTGATCACTGGTTTGCGACAGAACAGAGGGGATGGCCATCTGCGTGGGACAGCTTTCCTCTTGTTGGTTTGTAACCTCGGGAGCTTCCCAAGTGTGATCTGGAATTGAACATGACACTTGTCCTGGGTGGTGGCAGGACTCCACCCCTGCCACATCTTCAGTGATACAGAGGCCTTAAGGGACAGGTACTGTGTAGGTGTTCCCCACACCACATCACTATGTCACGGCCGTGTCCACATTCCAAGGACAGCAGAAGGGGTGAGAAACCTTAGTTTGCCCAAGTCCGCTCACAGGTCAGCCGGCAGTCACATCTTTCTCAATGGCCTTCCCCAGCACTCTCCAAGGTCTAGGATGCTGGTCATGTTCGTGAGCTGAGTCCTGCCTTTGGTTGTCAACATTGTCATGTTCTCGCTTTAAAGATGGCCTTGGGGTGGCTGATCTAGAAGGGTGAGGAACTTCAAGCTTGAGGACAGGTTTTCTGGTGGTGATGGCAAGAGATAGCAGGTGTGACTTTCAGTTTTATGTCCCTTCTGGCCTGCTCTCTGCATCTCTTCTCCTAGCCCCTGTGGCAGCAACACCGTCCTCGGATGGAGCCCTTCTTGGATACTTCGCAGTAATTCTCTGATATCAGCTGTAGGTCCTATAGTTCAGTTCATTTCAGTTCTGCCACTAACTACCCAGAGTTATCATAGACCCTACCCACAAAGGGCTCGGTCCTACCTAGACCTGCCTCCGTCACATACCAGCAAGGGGTTTCAGGTGTCCCCAGGTTACTTCCTGCCCTCTGACCAACTACAAATTCAGGGGTTCCCATGACTCCCTCCATAGTTTCATAATTCACTGGAAAGACTCACAAAAGATAGGAAAGCACAATACTCACTATTATCCTTTTGCTATAAAGGATGTAAGTGCAAGAGATCCGGGGACCAAAGTTTTGGGGAGAATGGGGAGCAGAGTCCCCGTACCACCCTCCAGAACTCCGTGTGTTCTAATCAGGAGGCTCCCCAAAGCTCCTTGCTGGAGAGTTTTTGTCAGAAGTTATGTAGGCATTTTGATTAAATCATGAGCTAGGCTTGGGCGCCTCAGTGGCTCAGTTGGTTAAGCGACTGTCTTTGGTTCAGGTCATGATCCCGGAGTCCTGGGATCAAATTCCACATCAGGCTCCCAGCTCCATGGGGAGTCTGCTTCTCCCTCTGACCTCCCCTCTCATGCTCTCTCACTCTCTCTCTCTCTCTGAAATAAATAAATAAATAAAATCTTTTTAAAAAAAACCATTAGCTAGGCTTGAATTCCGTCTCCAGCCCCCGCCCCTCCTGGGAGTTGGGCTGAACGTTCCGACCCTGTTGTTGTTTGGTGGGTTTTTCTGAAGTGGCCAGTCTTTCCCTTGAAACTAAGTGCCCACCATGAATGGTGAACGTAAACTCACATGTGGTCCAAGGGAGCTCCTGGTGAATAATAAAAGCTATTCCTAAAACTTAGGATATTCCAGGGGTTTTTGAAACTGTGCTGGGAACTAGAGATAAAGACCAAATACATTTTACTGATCTTGCCTCATTCAAAAACTGAGTGTCCCCTGTGGCTCTAACCTAGCCCAGTATACGGTGGGCTTCACTTGAGCAGTTACAGACATTGACTCCTAGAAATCCAGAAGGCACCCTGGGGCTGGGCACCAGGCAGTTTGGTCTCTCTTGCTGCCCATCTCCACCAGCCTGGGGCAGCTTGCTTCCCTGGACCTCAGCGGCCATCTCTGCCGTGGTAGCGTGTGCTGGCTAAGTCCTTTTGAGCTCTATAATTCTTTCCTTTTTATTTTCAGTACCTGGGGTCCTGGACCACAGAAAAGGTTAAAGGAAGAGTCCTCGAAATACTCTTCAGTTGGACTGTCTGGTTTCCAGAGGATGTCAAGATCCGAGATGCTTACCAGATGCTGAAGAAACAGGGTCAGACTCCGTGGCTTACATTGCATTTTCTCGTCACAGTCGTTCTGTTTTTTTTGTGTGCTTTGTGGTTTTCTCGGTGAAAGCTGGGCATCTTGCGTAGGACAGTAGAGTCTGAGACCAATGATTTTTTTAAAGATTGTTTTATTTTATTTTATTTTTTAATTTTATTTATTTATTTGGCAGAGAGAGAGATCACAAGCAGGCAGAGAGGCAGGCAGAGAGAGGGGGAAGCAGGTTCCCTGCTGAGCAGAGAGCCCAATGTGGGGCTCGATCCCAGGACTCTGAGATCATGACCTGAGCTGAAGGCAGAGGCTTAACCCACTGAGCCACCCAGGTGTCCTAAAGATTGTTTAATTTTTTTAAAAAACTTTATTCACTTATTTGAGAGAGAGCATGGATGGATGGGATGGGGAGAGGGAGAAGTGTGGGGCTCGATCCCAGGACACTGGGATCATGACCTCAGCTAAAGGCAGAGGCTTAACCGAGCTGTTTCTCCAGGTCTCGGTAGCACCTGTTTGTGATCTTGCCCCCCCCCCCCAGGGCCAGAAGGCTTTCCTTTCTGTTTGGAAGCTGCAGTCTATTCCCACAGCTGAGGGGTGCACGGTTTGTTGTCCTTCCCAGCCGTTGAAGGTGCTTGTTCTGGAGGAGAGAGGACGGAAGTGGGACCGCAGGCCTTGGCCGTGTCTCTGCATGAGGGCCCGGTGAGGCCTCGTGAAGAGCCTGTTGCTCCTGCGCTGCTGTGGGCCTCAGAGGTTCTGTGCTCTCTCACCTGCTCACTCCAGCCTGTAAACAATTGAGAAACCACTTTATCCGAATTTTTCGCCTTGGTGTTGCCTTCCGTCTTTCCTCGGAGGCCCTGCCTTCCCTTAGATTTCAGGTCGTTCTTGGCCCTGTGTTTTCCACCGTGATGGATTCAGGAAAAGTGGTCGATCTGTAGGTTGTCCAGTGCTGTGCTGTTGGAGGTAGAGTCACGCAGTTTGTACCTCTCTGTGTCCTGAGCAGAAGTCGGGAGTCCACAGAGCCTTGTAGAAGAGGGAACCTGGATGGGGCACCTGGGTGGCTCAGTTGTTAAGCGTCCGTCTTCAGCTCAGGTCATGACCAAGGTCCTGGGATTGAGCCCCACATTGGGCTCCCTGCGGGAGGCCTGCTACTCCCTGTTCCTTTGCCTGCTTGTGCTTCCTCTCTTGCTGTCTCTCTCTGTCAAATAAAAAATTAAATCTTAAAAAAAAACAAAAAAACAAAAAAAAACAGGAACCTGGATTCAGGATGGACTGTTTTTCTCCATCACATGTACTCACTGTTGTTGAGAGGGTCAAGGGTCGTGGCTTCTACAGTAATTTCTGGGCCCTGGGACGTTATGTACCTGCATGTAATGATCAGTGTTCTTATAGCGTCAGGCCCGTGTCCCACTAACCTTAGGGTCTGGTGCTGATAAGAAACTCCTAGTTTCTTATGTCCCACTGGGAACACACTTGTCGATGACCTTAAAGGAACAGACCCAGGGTATGACCGAGCCTCTGCATCCTCCCTCAGCTGACTTCAAGGAACCAGCACAAGACAGGGACATCAGAAACTAGGAGTTTCTGGACTTGATGCTGCTTCCTACTGAGGTCAGTGGGTACCCATAACCATATCTTAACTTCTAGGCATCGTAAAGCAAGACCCTAAACTACCAGTGGATAAAATTTTGCCTCCACCTTCTCCCTGGCCCAAGAGCTCTATCTTCGATGCCGATGAAGAAAAGTCCAAGGTAAGGAGCCCCTCTCTGACCTTGGTGGCAGCAGACCCCTTCTTTTAGGGATTTTCCTGAAATATCCCCTGAGATGTGCTCTGATCCCTGAACCAAAGTTGGGGGGGGATGTGAGGAGGTGGGTTAGTGAGTTCTCTCTGGAGCAGGCTCTTAGAGTGGTAGCATAAGGTCTGGATGTCTTCTCTATGGATGGGCCAAATAGTAAATGCCATGTTAATGTACCCTCTGCCTTACCTGTACGAGCATTCCTGAGGGAAGGAAGGTACAAAAGGATAACCCAAGTGGGCCAGGTGGGTGGGTGGTTGTATTCAGTGTATGTGTGGTATTGGGGGAAGATGCTGGAAAGAACTGGCTGTGTGTTCGCTCACATTTTTTCTTCAGTGCCAGTAAGCCTGATCCTACCCATCTTCCTTCTGCTACCATGTCCAGTAATTGTTGCTCCTCAGACATCAGGAAGGAGAGGGATGAGGAACTGGGGATAGCTTTAGAGTGCCTCTGCATGGGGAGAGGGCCCTTGAGCACTGGTGGTGGCCGTGTGTTGGGACATTACCAATCTTGGTCACTCACAGGGTCTGGGAAATGAGTACCAGGGAAGCTCCAGGCAGTGTAGAGACAAAGGCTTGGGGACCCTCTGCCTCTGACTGCACCCCTGAGCTGCACCCTCCCTTGGACCTGGGGGTTCAGTGGCCATGGGGTCAGAACAAGCAGGATTATGTTAGGTTCTGGGCTGTCTTTCCCTCTGGTTCCTCTCCTGCCGGTGCCTTGCAGAGGCAGAGGGTAGGAAGAGGAGGGATGGCACAGCCTTCGGAGAAAGAGAGAATCCTGTGTCCCTGGGGCAAGCTACGAGATGCTCTGGGCTTCCCTAGAGCCTTTACTCCATCAGTGCAGACTGAGTGACTCCCACGGGCATGGCATTCTGCAAGATCACCGAGGTGTATCAGAGGGTGCCTGGGCCAGGACAACCTCAGCATTAGTGACATTTTGGGCCAGATAATTTTCCTGCTGGGGGCTGTCCTGTTGAGAGTAGGGAGTCTACAGTATTCCGGCCTCTACCCGCTGGATGCCAGTAGCACTCCAATTGTGACAATCAGAAAGGTCTCCAGTCTTCGCCAGATGTCTCCTGGGGGCTGTTTCTTCCACCTGCCTACCCTGTCGAAACCCATGGGTCTGTGGGGGGAGTCCGAATACCTCCATGGCCTCACTGTGAGGACTTGGTAAGAGAACGTGTGGGAAGTCCGCATTCTGTTGCTGCGGCTGCTGCTCTGGGCCCTCTGACACCGGGGGGACGGCGTCTCACCGCCTCTTGTTCACCCTGCAGCTTCTGACGAGGCTTCTGAAGAGCAACCACCCGGAGGATCTTCAGGCTGCAAACAGGCTGATCAAGAACTTGGTCAAGGAGGTGGGCGTTTTTCCTCGGGGCTCTGCAGAAGCAGCATTTGACTCCGCTGTGTGTGCGCTGGAGGGAGTGGGTATACAGTTGGCCGAGGAGAGTGGTGTCCTCTGGGCCCAGAAGGGGGACACAGCCGCGGGCTCCCTGAGGGGAACAGCAGGATGGTGAGGGGAAGCAGAAATCCTGCTGTGCACTTTCCAAGTACTTCTCTGCGAGAGCCCCAAGCATGTCATAGACCCCAGTGTCTGTCCCAATGACAGAGTCCAGTTTGGCCATCTGGTCCCTGGACTGCATTGCCTTTTGCAGGAATTCTGGGCTCCGCGTTTTCTTCGCCACTGAGTGGACATTCCCACCCACTTGGTGTTCTAGTGACTTCCCTGAGCTTGCCAGCTCAGTGCCTCTTTCCCGTCCGTCGCTCATGCGTTAGCCAGGCCTTTGCTCCTGACCTCCGTGTCCTCTCCTCTAAAAGGAGCAAGAGAAAACTGAGAAAGTGTCGAAGAGAGTCAGTGCTGTGGAGGAGGTACGGAGCCACGTGAAGGTGCTGCAGGAAATGCTGAGCGTGTACCGCCGGCCCGGCCAGGCCCCGCCGGACCAGGAGGCCTTGCAGGTACTGGTTTTACAAAATCAGTTCAAGTAGAATTGAGTGTAAGTGACACGTTAGAAATTGCACGTATTTCAAGCGGATTCGATGTGTTTTGACATGTGTGTGTCCATGAAGCCATCATCACAATCAAGACAGTAAACATGTCCTTTGTCCCCCAGGATCTCCGCATCCCCTGCGTTAGCCTCCCCTCCTTGTGTGTCTTCACGTCCTCCAAGCAACCATTGCCTCGTTGCGTGATCTGATTAGCTTATACTTCCTAGACTTGAATGAAAGGAACAAGAGTTTTCTTTCCTTCTTGCTCTTTTTATCTTTCTGGCTTCTCTCTCTAGCTTCTCCCTCTTGGCATAACGGAGATCCATTCGTGGCGTGTGTATCAATAGTTTGCTATTTATTGTTGACTGGTATTCTATTGTGTGTATTACAATATATCTGTCTTTTGATAGTTAATGGGTTGTTTCCAGCTTTGGGTGATTGTGAATTAAACTGCTATAAACAATTGTATAGTTGCGTACAGGATTCTCGATCCCAGGACCCTGGGGGTCATGACCTGAGCTGAAGGCAGAGGCTTTTTAACCAATTGAGCCACCCAGGGGCTCCTCCATCTTTTTTTTTTTTTTTTAAAACACCTTTAGTGTGAATTTACTTATCCTAAGAGGAGCCATTAGCACTGGCTAGAAGAATTTAATCAGCCCTAAAAGAAGTCCTGGGCCCATTAGCACACATCTGCACCACTCCCCTCAGCCCCCCATTCCCCACCCCCCACCTCAGCGGCTCCTGGCAACCACTGATCCATGGTCTGTGTCTGTAGATCTTCCTCCTTGGACATTTTGTATAAATTGAATCCTACACCATGCCTTGAGTCTGGCTGCTTTCACTTAACGTCTGGAAGATTTCTCTACCTCCTAGTGTGTATTAAAACTTCATTCCTTTTTCTGGCCGAGTAACCTTCCGCCGCATGACTGGCTCACGTTTTGTTTGTCGGTTCCATCAGTTGGGCATTTGGGCTTCCACTTCGGCTATTATGAATGATGTTGTGAGAACATCTGTTACCAGTTCTCTGTGTGTGCAGTGTAAGCTTTTGATTTTCTTCAGTACGCATCTGTGTCTGCAGCTGGAGTTGCCAGATCATCTAGTGGGTCTGTTTCAGTGTCTGAGCACCTTGCCAAGCCGTGTGCCAAACCATGGTGCCAGTTACAGGCCCACCAGCAAGATGGCAGGGCGCAGTTTTCCGGATCCTGTCAGCGCTTGCTACTGCCTGTCTTTTGGTAATAGCTCTCCTGGTGGGTGTAAAGTGGGATCTCACTGTGGTTTTGAAATGTATTTCCTTGGTGAGTTAAGCTGAGTTTTCTTTCCTAGGTCTCTTGGCCGCTTGTATAACCTCTTGCTGAAGATCCTTTGCTCAATTTTTAATTGGGTTGTCTCTTTTGAGTGGTTAAGGGTTCATTATATATCCTGGATACCAGTCCTTTGTCGGACTTTCTCCTTTAATCTGGGAGTTTGATCTGTGTGTTGTCTTTTGTCCCTGGGGCTGTCGGTGTCCTAGCCGCGCCACCACCGCCAGTGCAGACAGATGGCGGTGGGAGCGGAGTGCTGTCCGAGGCAGCCGCTCGAAGCCTGTCTTTGCAGCTCTGCTCTTCTTCCTCCTTCCGCCAGCTACATTTGTCTTCTCTGTCTGCTTCCAGCTTTTTGTGCTTCTCTGCACAGGAAAGATGGCTTTCACGTAGCTCCTTAGTTTCCCTGTCCTTCCATTTCACAGAGTTAGCAGAAACAAACTAGTAGCTTTCCTAAGCCCAGATTCCTGAGAGAACAATCTGTTTGTCCGGCAAGGCTCCCGTACCTACCCCAGGTCAATCAGCTATAGCCAGAACTGGGTAGAGTTGCAGAGAAGATCATGCTGGCCTCTGCGTCCGGGGGGGTGGGGACAGTACTCAGAAGGGTTACTGGGCTTGGGCAGATGCTCCAAAGCCAGCTCCCTGTGGTGAGTTTGTGCCGGAGTCTATCAGCAAGGCTGGCATGCTGGGCCTCTAAATAGCACAGCTTTCCCCACCCAAGATGGTAACGAGCTAGGAGACAGGAGAGACGTGGCGTGAAACAAAACTTCTTCCTTGTAATGGGCAGAGCCGTCTTTGGGGAAAACGGCACATAAATATTAGCAAGTGGCTTCCCAATACGGAAGCCGAATCAGGCAGGTTTACCTACTGCTCAGATAGCACTGGCTCACCGCTGTTCTCCCCACAAGGGGCTTCCTTCTCTAAAACGTAGGGCTGGTGGGAGTGGAGCCGGATGTGCGCTTGCGTACAGGCAGGGCGCTCTCAAGAGCAAAGTGGCAGGAAAGAGGGGTCCTTCCTGCTTCCTCCTGCCACTTCCCGATGGCGCAGAGGACAAGAATGAGGCACCAACAAATCAGCTTCAAGACAAAGGGAGCAGGGGCCAGCTGTTGAGAAGACTGTCTTCCTGAACGACCCCTCAGTCCAGTATTTGTTAGGTAAAGATAGCAATCAACAAAGGACTGGAAGGAGATTATAGATAAGCAGGATGCGCCTGAGCAAGCAGTATAAGATCACCTAATCATCATCATCTAATGAACTGCAGGCAATCTCTGGAGAAGGGGAGGTAACAGAAAAAAGATGCAGGCCACCGTCCACCCTGAGCGGGTGCCGGGCATCCCCAGCTGCTTGGCTTCGAGAAAGTGTATTGTGTATTGTCCCCTCCCCAGAGGAGGATACTGCTGCTAGTACATGTTTAAGCATGTTTGGTCAGTGTGTTCTTCTCAGGGACGGTTACACCTCTCCCGGACTCCCCTAGCAGAGAGGTCATTTCACCAGCCCTGAGGGAGGGGGCGGGGAGCACTGCCGTCAGGGAGGACTGCGGTGCTCAGTTAGTTGGGTTCCTTTGCAAGGAAGTCTAACGTGCACAGAAGCCAGCGTCCTCCTCAACACCGAGCATGTGGAGGGTGCCGCTGTCCAGAGCACTTCCCTGCGATCAGGAGAGTGAGACTTCCCAGGTGTTATTGGTGCGGACTGAGGTTTAGTCCTGGGAGAACCTGCAGTGGAAATCAGGGAGTGTTTTTGGAAAAGGAAGACTGGCATCAGACAACAGTTGGATGGGGAGTTTGGATGTTAGTTTTATTATTTTTTTTTTTAAAGATTTTATTTATGTGACAGAGACACAGTGAGACAGGGAACACAAGCAGGGGGACTGGGAGAGGGAGAAGCAGGCCTCCTGTGGAGCAGGGAGCCTGATGTGGAGCTTGATCTCAGGACCCTGGGATCATGACCTGAGCTAGAGGCAGACGTTTAATGACTGAGCCACCCAGGTGCCCTCTGGATGTTAGTTTTAAAGCAGAGGAATCTCTTCAGAGTTCTATGTGGGGTTACCCCACTATTAAAGCTCTTCTAGGAGGCAAGGAAAGGAGCTTGGAGAAGAGCTAATATCGTACATGCTCAGAAGGGAGATTCTTAGGCTTCTGTCATCTTTTTAACTATTTTAAAAATTCAGGTAACTATAGCCCAAACTTTTTCTGACACTGTAACAGCCATGTCATTTCAAACCTGCAGTCACGCATTTAGGATGGACTCAGGAGAATTCCAGAAGCCCTAGACTCTGCTGTATGCTTATTGGAGGCATCTGGGGCCTTGCTGTGAAACCAGGCTGTTTCCTCAGGTCGTGTATGAGCGCTGTGAGAAGCTGCGGCCCACGCTGTTCCGGCTGGCGAGTGAGACCACGGACGACGACGACGCGCTGGGTAAGGCGGTCCCCCTCCTCTGGGCGCAGCCGGGACCACGGAGGGCAGAACACACGTGCCCCTTCCTGCTGGGCTGCGGTGGTGCCAGAGACCAGACAGAAGGGCTTCAGGTTCTGTGGCGGCTGGGCTTCCGAAGGGCGTGCCCCGTGTTGGCTTAGAACTGATTTCCAGGATGCTCGAGGCCCGAGCGAGCAGTCATCGGCAGGTCCGAAAGCGTGGAGAGGGGTGGGAACGTGCGGTGAAGGTTGGGCGCAAGGGAGATGCTCGAAGGAAGATTAACGGAAGTCTGAGGAACTGCTGCATCTCGAAGGTCTCCCCAACCTGAGTGCCGCAGGGGCTGGGCCACCAACCTCAATGAGGCAGGCTGAGGAGGAGCGGAGGGGGTGATGGTAGGGGCTGTGGAGAATGTTCGTACCTGCGGACAGGGATTAAAATATTTTATACTTTATGTTACGGAAAATTTCAGGACATGTGCAGGGAAATAGTGGGATAAGCCCTGTGTGCCCTTCACCTGTGGGTAACAGCCACCAGCTAGCACATGACCCATCTTTTTTCCTCTTGTTGCATATGTACTGCTCTACCCCCTTCGCTCATTCTCTCTGAAGCAAATTCCAAATGTTTTAAGGTAATCAAATAGTGTTAAGATTTCCCTGGGCATTTCTCTCTCAACATTTCGTGCTAACCCTCCCGCCTCCTCCTCCCTCCCTTTTTTTTAAAGTTCTGAATCACTCAGAAAAGCCATGCTGCTATTTTGTAAGCCCTTTTTTAATGGATAGCCCCTCTGTTCTTTTTCTTTGTTATTAGATGAAAAGCATGCCCCCTAGCACACCCTAGCACATACCCTCCTCGGTGTCCATCACCCGGCTCCCCCTTCCTTCTCACTGCTCTCCCCTCCAGCAGCCCTCAGCTTGTTTTGTGAGACTAAGAGTCTCTTACGGTTTGTCTCCCTCCCCGGTCCCATCTAGTTCATTTTTCCCTCCGTTCCAACCACAGCCCCCCACCCTCCCTCTCAAATTCCTCCTATCAGAGAGATCATATGATAATTGTCTTTCTCTGCTTGACTTACTTCACTTAGCATAATACCCTCTAGTTCCATCCACATCATTGCAAATGGCAAGATTTCGTGGTTGTTTTTTTTTTTCTTTTGGATGGGTTCCTGTGTGTGTGTGTGTGTGTGTGTGTGTGTTTGTACACACCACGTCTTTATCCAGTCATCTGTTAATGGACATCCAGTTTGGCTATTGTGACATTGCTGCTATAAACATTCAGGAGCACATGCCCCTTCAGATCACTACATTTGTATCTTCAGCGTAAATATCCAGCTGTGCGATTGCTGGGTCTTAGGGTAGCTCTATTTTCAGCTTTTTGAGGAACCTCCACACTGTTCTCCAGAGTGGCTGCATCAGCTTGCATTCCCACCTGTAATGCAGGAGGGCTCGCCTTTTTCCTCATCCTCGCCAGCATCTGTCGTTTCCTGACTAGTTAATTTTAGCCATTCTGACTGGTGTGAGGTGGTGTCTAACTGTGGTTTTGATTTGTATTTCCCTGACGCCAAGTGATGTTGAGCACTTTTTCATGTTTTTCACTGTTGGCCATTTGGATGTCGTCTTTGCAGAAATGTCTGTTCATGTCTTTTGCCCATTTCTTGATTCGTTTATTATTTGTTTGGGTGTTGAGTTTGATAAGTTCTCTATAGATTTTGGATACTAGCCCTTTATCTGATATGCCATTTGGAAATATCTTCTCCCATTCTGTCAGTTGTCTTTTGGTTTTGACTGGAAAAACATGCCCTTTGACCTACAAAGTTTCTCTAGGCCTCAATGTTCTAATGGCATGCCCCATGGTATTTAATGTTTTTCCATATCTGACCCTTCTTACAAATTGCTGATATTTCTTATAAAGTGCATCAGGGGCTTGATCGGATTCAGGATCAGTTAGAATAGGGATTGGGGAAGCAAGAACACTTCGTGGGTAGTGGTCAAGAGGCCCCTGGTTTCTGATGATCTCTTCATGATTATGGTCTGAACCCATCATTTTCTCTGATTGCAGTAAGCTCAAAAACAATCAAATTTTTAAGCAACTTGCCTGTGCCAACTAAAACATTTTGCCGGGTGAATACACCACCATGTTGTAGCTTATGTCCACGGTTAAGAAAATAGGCAGAAGCCAATTTCACAAAAGCTTATGAAGTTTTTGGAATCCAGTGTGTATTTTATATTTAGATGACATTTTAATTTGGATGCCAAGTTTTCATCAGAAGTACTTGATCTATATTTAGATTTTATGAAATTACAGGTAAACATACATTCATATTTGTTCCCTACACACTTAAAAGCTTTCCAATAAGTGAATAAAGTACCAAAAAAATCTCTTTTTAAAAATCTTTTTGAAGATTTTATTTATTTGAGAACACAAGCAGGGGTGGTGGTAGGAGACAGAGGGAGAAGCAGACTCCCTGCTGAGCAAGGAGCATGACGTAGGGCTCAATCCCAGGACTCCAGGATCATGACCTGAGCCAAAGGCAGCTGCTTAACCGACTGAGCCACCCAGGTGCCGCCCCCTGAAAAACTCTTTAATATTCACATTCACATTGACAAAACTGTTTTTAAGTTAATTAAATATTAAAGTTTTAGTTTCTTAGTTGAAATAGCCATGTTTCAAGTGTTGATCCTTGTGTTGGAAGGTATTGGGAACGAAGGCGAAGAAATTTGGTTTCTCCTGCATCTTGAACGAGAGGTGTTGGGGTTCAGGGACTGAATAACTAGGTCTGCTAGGGGTCTGATCACATGATCTGGCAGCAGGAGGCATAGATCTACTGAACCTGGTAGAGCTGTGTGGCCGCTGCTTTCTGGAATGACTTTAAAAAGACTGAGATTGTTGGTGGATAACTGAAGGGGTGTTCTCAATTTCCCCTCCTCCTTCAGCGGAGATTCTCCAGGCAAATGACCTCCTCACCCAGGGAGTTCTGCTGTACAAACAGGTGATGGAGGGCCGAGTCATCTTTGGGAACACAGTGACCAGCGCAGTGGGAGACCTAGCTGTCTCCACAGGTATGTGCAAAGAAGCCTCTCTTACCTTCTGCCCGGACATCCTGCAAATCCTGGAGAAGAAATGGATCCTTAGAATATTCTGGGTTGTGGTGTGGAAATGAGAGGCCTTGCTCTTTTTTCCCCTTTCCTTCAAGAGTTGGTTTTATGTAGCCAGCCTCTGCCACATGTGCCATCACCAACTGATGGGCGGGCTGGAGCCCGTCTCTGGCTCTCCACAGGAGCACATGGTATTTTGCACCCAGGTTTTGATTCCTCTTCTCATGAATGCTTACTCAGGAGAGCTAGAGACCAAAAAAACAAAACAAAAAAATAAAACAAAACAAAAAAAGATCTGTGTGTTGGTGGCTAACTACATCAGAATCATCTGGAATACTGGCTAAAACGCAGATTCTTAGGTCTTCAGCTTGGAGCTTCTGTATCAATGCTCCTTAGCACGTGGCCTGGGGGTTTGTGTTTTTATCAAGCACTCCAGTGATTGTGATGAGCTGTTGTCAAAAAGCCTGTGAGGCGGAGACGCCAGCTGTGTTGCTGGCCAGGTTGACTGGATGCCTAGCAGAGGACACCAGTTGCTGGGGTAGGAAGGCAGTCCTCTGGCTGCGTCCTGTCCTGTTCCAGATGTCGGCACAGGCTACCCACCACGGGGGGCACTGAGGGGCGGTGTGATGTCTTCTGTTTGGGAGGACGCCTCTGGGAAGCTGACGGGCATTAAGTGGAGACTGTGCTCACATCCTGACACATTTTCCGGACTCTTGTGTAGTCTTTCAGAAACCCGCAGGCTGCACGAAGAGCTGCCCTCTGATTGACTTGGAGGTGGACAGTGGATCTGAGCAGGCCGGGACTGCGGCACCATCCTTGCTTCACCAGGACCTGGCAGCCTTAGGTGAGGGAGGGTGTTTACGGGGAGCAGGCCCAGAATGGCCCTGACTCCCAGGGAGAGCGAGTGATCTGGTTCCGCTTCGGGAGACTATGCCTGTTTTCAGAGGGAGCTGGGTATACGGTAGCCCCCTCGTCCGTGGTTTCAGTGACTCGTGGTCTGGAAGCCGATGAGCCTCCTTCTGACCTCTGGTCAGAAGGTCACTAGTAGCCTAGGGCTGCGTCCCATGCCTACCTCGTTCACCTCACTTCCTCTCATCACGTAGGCATTTTATCATCTCCCACCACAAGAAGACAAAGGGTGAGTACAGTATGATATATTTTGAGAGCGAGACCACATTCACATAACTCTTACTGCAGCATATTATTTTTATTATCTGTTACAGTGTCTAACTTACAAAGTAAACTTAATCATAGACATGTATGTGTGGGGAAAAACATAGTATATGGAGGGATTGCTACTATCTGCCTTTGCAGACATCCACCGGGGTCTTAGAACATATCCCCTAATGAATAAAGGGGCGCTGCCATCCTGGGAGGTCCCCATCGCGTTTAGTCTCAGATTTGCCACGGATGACTTGAGAATGATTTTGGGTAATTGCTTTGCCCAGGCTTTCTCTGTGTTCTGGAAAGGGTGAACATGGTATCAATCTCTAGCTCCTGTCAGGTAGAGTTACTGGTGCGCATCTTTCTGTTTCTTCCTTCTAGGACTCGGTGATGCTCCGGTTACCAACAAGGTAGGGAAGCTCTTCCTAGGGCTGGAAAGGAGGTCCCTCAAACCTGCGTTCCTGAGGGCAGTGCTGCCTGGGTGGTGGGGGGAGGCCCCAGCATAGCCTGCGGCGACTGGATTTGGAGGTCCGGAGCCTCTTCCTTACTGTTACTGTCTGGCTTCAACCCCCCGAGAGACACATTTTTCCCTCTCCTTATACTCCTACCCTCTGCAGTGGTATCCAGGCTCCCGCTTACTGAATGTCCGATCAGGACTCCTGTGTTTTCTGGCCCTATTTCTCCTCCTGTCTCAGGAAATGCAGTCAGCCTTTGTCCTGGTGTCACCATGGCTCCTGGTCATGCATACCATGGCCTTATTTTAGGCATTCCTGCTTTCACAGGTTGCTGGTCAGAATTGCTGTAAGGAAAAGAAGAATCCCCCCGCCAGCATGCTGCCAGGTGGTGATGTTCAGAGCCCTTCTGCAGAAAGGAACTTGCTGGATCTCCTCTCCCCACAGCCATGTCCAGGGCCTCTGTGAGTCTCGTGGGCAAGGAACATAGAAGAGGGGCTCCGTGCGTGTGCTTCTGCTCATCGTGTGGGGGGCAGGCTGATGGGCCGTGTTAGTGTACAGTAACACGGGGCACGCTTGCAGATAGCCGGAGCCCTCTCTCCCTGGGGAGGCTGCTGCTTTCCTACCCCAGGTTCTGTGTGTGCTTCCCCTTGTCTCCTTTGACTCCCCATCCCAAGTCAGACAAAAAAAAACATGCTTTGGTTAGGATCTCTGCAAAAAGGGGTTGCTTTAACTAGTAGCAGCAGTAGGTGATGGTTTTGGTGTTCACAGGCTTTTTTTTTTTTTTTTTTACAATGAAGTTAAGCAAAATTTGATCACTAGAGAACTAGATAACATAGAAAGGCCCAATTATCACTCTCTAAAGATAATGTCGAATGTCCCTTTGCTTTTCTCTCTGTGTGTAACGGGTTATGTTGTTTATTTTTTATACACATGGGATCATCATTTACAAAGGGTTCCCCAGTGTGGTTTTTCCACATCGCATCTTTGATACATGTCCATGTCCGTTTCTATAAATTTGTCGCATTCTGGTGGTCTAATAATCCGCGTGCACATAATACTCATATATTTAGTCACTGCCCTCTTGTGGGTGTTTAAATACCTTTCAGTTCAGAGGCACTTGGAGCTTTGTTACAGTGCGGATTCCTAGAGGTAGAAGTGCTCTAGCATGTGAATCTAAATATGTGAACGTAGATCCTGCTGCTTTGCCTCTGGAGGGCTGGGGTGGCTTGCCTTCCCGTAGACAGCCTGAGCACGTCCATATCTGCGGTAGAGACACAGGGCCCTGGCCTACAGGAAGATGTGCTGGGACGTCATTCTCGTTTGCACTCAGAGAGTCATCTTTTCATTTTCTCCTTCTAACCACTCAGCTGGGGGCTGGTAATCTTCCTGATCTGTGTGGGTTATTCTACACTGTAGTTTCAGTTTGTATTGAAAATGTCTTTGGAGAGCCTGGGTGGCCCAGTCCGTTAAGCATCTGATTCTTGATCTCAGCTCAGGTTTCTTTTTTTTTTTTTTTTTTTAAGATTTTTATTTATTAATTTGACAGAGAGAAATCACAAGTAGACGGAGAGGCATCCAGAGAGAGAGAGAGAGGGAAGCAGGCTCCCTGCTGAGCAGAGAGCCCGATGCGGGACTCGATCCCAGGACCCTGAGATCATGACCCGAGCCGAAGGCAGCGGCTTAACCCACTGAGCCACCCAGGCGCCCCTCAGCTCAGGTTTCTATCTCAGGGTCATGAGTTCGAGCCCTGAGTTGGGCTCCTTGCTGGGCGTGGAGCCTACTTATAAAATATTCTCAATTTACATTCCAAATGGACAAAATCATGAAATGTGAATATCACGGTCTGTGTAGTGGTGTTAGCATCTTCCTAGTGCCCATACCATATATGGGAAACTTCACCTGAACAACATTTCAGAGGCTGCCTGGCAACTACAACTCTCATTCCTTTAATAATAGCTCTAGTTTACTGGGGTCTTAGGTCTGCACAGTCCCTGCAATTCTTTACATGTATTTTCTTTTTTAAAGATTTTATTTGTTGATTTGACAGGCAGAGATCACAAGCAGGCAGAGAGATAGAGAGAGGGAAGCAGGCTCCCCGCCGAGCAGAGAGCCCGATGCGGGACTCGATCCCAGGACCCTGAGATCATGACCTGAGCCGAAGGCAGCGGCTTAACCCACTGAGCCACCCAGGCGCCCTACATATATTTTCTCATTTAATTCTAATAACAACCCCATGAGGTAGATGCTAGATGATTTCCATTTTACAGATGAGAAAATGGAGGCACAGGTGAAATTACCCATCTAAAGTCTTACCCCTTTAAAATACACACACACACATATGTATTTCTTTTTCTCTCTCTTTCTTACCTAACTCTTCAGAAAGCCTAATCAGATTCCTGAAATTGTGTATTATTTTTGCTAGTCTTGATATTTTTTTCATTTCTTTGTAGGAATTATGTTCCACAGAAGAGCATTCCTAAGGAAGTGCCCCCTGGCACTAAGTCCTCTCCAGGTTGGTCCTGGGAAGCTGGGCCATTGGCTTCTTCCCCATCCACCCAGAATACATCGCTGGCTCAAGTGTTTGTCCCTTTGGAGTCTGTCAAGCCCAGTAAGTACAGTTTTACCTTCACCACCCCCCACCCTTGCTATTAAATACCCAGCTTTATCTGCTCTGGACTGGTAGGGGGTGGCTCTTAAATTGGGGAAGGTGAGTGCTAAGGATTTTGCCTGGGGGCAGAGGGTAAGGAGATGGCTTCACAGTCTCTTACCTACTATTTTTCATAAAGTTTTCTGGCTTGGGGTTGACACTAAAGGTGAAGGATATTGGCAGGCAGACTTTAATGAGGGGACTCGAGTCTTTTTAGACATGATGCTCACTCATTTGAAATTGAAGGGAATGTCCGGTCCAGTGTGGCAGAAATAACTTTGAAGAGGTGGGATTAGGTGGAAAGGAAGAACTTGGCTAGTGGCCGTCTACCATGGGGGGTCCTCAGTGCAGGAGAGCAGAGGTTCCCTCCTTACGAAGGAGGAAAGGTGACTGCATGCGGTCGGCATACCGGCATGGGAGCAGGAGACACCCAGGGTGCTCGGATGTACAGTACAGGCCCTTTTCTCTGGGCACACAGCTCTCCTGTGGCTCTGTGTGCTGATGTCGCATCTGGAACCAGGCAGAGGAATCAAACAGTATGCAGTAGGAGCCATTTGTGATACTTACTTGACCTTAAAAATAATAGCTGTCTAGTGCTAATTTCCTGGTTTTGATCACTGTCCCATGTTACGTAATGTTAATCTTTGTAAAAATGTAAACATTTGAGGAAGCTGGGTGAAGGGTGTATGGGAGTTGTGTTTTTATAACATTTTATAAATCTGAAATTATTACAAAAGTACAAAAATGAAAAAACACATTTAACGTAGAAATTTTATTTTTAAAGATCTTATTCATTTGGCGGGGGGGTGGGGAAGAGCAGGGCCAGAGGGAAAGGGGGAGAGAGAATCTCAAGCAGACCCCACGCTCAGCACAGGGCCTGATGCTGGTCTTGACCCCTGGACCCCAAGATCATGACCTGAGCCAAAATCAGGAGTTGGACACTTAACTTGACTGAGCCACCTAGTTGCCCCTCAAAGTAGAAATTTTAGAAAAAAACAGAGCAGAAAATTAAAATCATCTATACTGGTCCCAGAGATGGAAGTTCTATTAATATCTTAATGTGTCTTCTTGCTTAGTCATGTGTATATATATATACTTTTTTAATAAATTGGCACTGCAGTATATTTAGAATGTTTTACAGCCGGCTTTACTTTTATAAGCCATAGCATTTTTTCATGCCATGAATTATTCTTCAAAACCCTTACTTTTTAAATGTCTCCATACATCTATAATCATGGTACTGTCATTCATTTATTCAGTTCCTTTCTTCATTGAAAATTTTTTTAATTAAAAACATTTTTTTGGAGTGAGAGCACATGAGCTTGAGTGGTGAGGGACACAGGGAGAAGGAAAGAGAGACTCTGAAGCTCTGTGCTCAGCACGGACCTGGGCTCGATCTCGTGACCCCAAGATTACGACCTGAGCTAAACTCAAGTCACTTCACTGAGTCACCCGGGTGCCTGAATTCAATTCCTTTCTGAAGGATAATTTGTTTCTAGTTGTTTGCTGTTAAAACTGCTATGCCGAACATCTCTGGACACTTCTATGTTTAAACATTCTTGATTATTTCATCAGGATCTTCTTAGAAGTGCTGGGTATAGACATTTGAAATTCTGATCTGCATTAGCAAGATCCCTTCACAAAGGTCGCCTCTTTCCCTGTGCCCTCACCACCGTACCTCAGGAGTTTGCAGACTTTTACATCGTTGTCAGTTTCAGTGTTAAACCGTTGAACGTACACTTTGTTGGTATCAATGTTAACCTACTGAATGTACACTTTGGTAAGTGATTTTTGGCATCAGTGAAGGATCTTCATTAGAAATTTTTTCCCAAATTATGTAGTTGTCTTCCACTGTAGTGAGCCAGCCACTGATTTTGAAATAAATGTTCTAGAATTCTCTCATTAGGTCTATTCTGCATGCGTAGTTTTCTACTTCACTCAGTTGTGTACTTACGAGTATGTACTGCTGCAGGTCGCCCTTCCCCTGTCATAAATGTGAAGTCTTGCACCACCCCCCATACCCTATTTGCCTTAGCCCATTGGAACGTCACTAAACCTACTGACTTGAAGAGATGTGTCTTTATTGTTTTGTAAAATTAAATGCGAGAGATGTGTGTGCATGTAGTCATAGAAGAGAGACCAGAAGGAAATAGGCCCAAATGTTAGCAATACTTTGATTTCTGCGTAGAATTAATGGTGTCTTTTATTTCATTCTCTATGAGATCCTGTATTTTCTGTCATGTTCATAGTATTTGAGTCCTAATCCTGTCTCCCTTAAAGTTCCTTTTTTTTTTTTTAAACTGGTAATATGCTGGGGCGCCTGGGTGGTTCAGTTGGTTAAGCGTTTGCCTTCAGCTCAGGTCATGTGATCTCAGGGGTCCTGGGATTGAGCCCCGAGCTGACTCTCTGCTCCGCGGGGAGCCTGCTTCTCCTTCTCCCTCTGCCCTCCCCCCTCTCTGGCTTGTGCCCTCTCTCTCTCTCTCTCCCTCTCTCTTGCTCTCGCTCTATCTCATATAAATAAATAAAATCTTTAAAACAAAACAACTGGTGATGTGCTTCAGGGGGTTGGATGGTGGGGAGCGATCAGTTTGAGGGGAACTAGGAGTCCAGGTTGGGAGTAGTGAGAGCTGGATCACGGCAGCACCGAAAGCTTGGTTCCGAGGAGGTTAGTCCAGGAGCTGTGCTGACTGGAGAAGCAGCGGCAGCAGTGGGTGATAACATGCACATCTTTCAGGCGTTGGTGACTTCGTGGTCATGCTAACCCTTTTGCTTGGGTCCTTCTCCACCAGGCAGCCTGCCGCCTCTTATCGTGTATGACCGGAATGGATTCCGAATTCTGCTCCACTTTTCCCAGACGGGGGCCCCTGGCCACCCGGAGGTGCAGGTGTTGCTGTTGACCATGATGAGCACTGCCACCCAGCCTGTCTGGGACATCATGTTTCAAGTTGCCGTGCCGAAGGTGAGCCGTCTGCTGGCCAGCTCCCTAACCTAGGACATGATCTTTGAGTTAGGTATAAGAGACAAAATCCTCAAAGGAGTTTAAGATCAAATGGGAGGTTTATTGGCTTGTTGAACTGGGGATTTCTGAATATCTGACTTTAGATGTGACCGAATCCAGATAAGTTCTTAAAATGATTCCTTAAGAATCTCTTTCCACCTTGGGGTGCCTGGGTGGCTCAGTGGGTTAAGCCGCTGCCTTCGGCTCAGGTCATGATCTCAGGGTCCTGGGATCGAGTCCCGCATCGGGCTCTCTGCTCGGCGGGGAGCCTGCTTCCCTCTCTCTCTCTCTGCCTGCCTCTCCGTCTACTTGTGATTTCTGTCTGTCAAATAAATAAATAAAATCTTTTAAAAAAAAAAAAGGGGGGCGCCTGGGTGGCTCAGTGGGTTAAAGCCTCTGCTTTCAGCTCAGGTCATGATCCCAGGGTCCTGGGATCAAGCCCCATATCGGGCTCTCTGCTCAGCGGGGAGCCTGCTTCCTCCTCTCTCTCTGCCTGCCTCTCTGCCTACTTGTGATCTCTTTCTGTCAAATAAATATATAAATCTTTAAAAAAAAAAAAAAAAAAAGAATTTCTTTCTACCTCTTGACTTCGCTTTCTTCTGGGGAGCCTGTTCTCCAGCAGACTCCAAAGAGCATGGAAATGGCTACCAGCAGCCCCAGAATTACATAGTCCTTTCCTTCCTGAACTCTTTTATCACAGAGGGAAACTTCCGTCTGGCACGAGGCATGCATAGTAATTACCCAAGAAAGGGGTAGGTTTGGCCCCATTGGCATTACTTGGGTAATGGGGTAATTGGGACCAGTACCTTGTGTTCAAGGATAATAGAGGTACTCTGACCAGTGTAGACATGACATCCGTTCCTCTTCGAGAGAAGTAGGGCCCCATGACTAACAGCATCACAAAAGACAGGGAAAGGATGTCCTGAAAGGAAAGGTTCAAGGTAAGCAAAAGTAAAAATACACATTCTCTCATCCCTGTGGTAGTCTTGTGGGCCATGTGTTATTGTTATCTCTTATTTTATAAACTTCTAGTCCATGGGTTCAGAAAGGTTAAGTATTTTGCCCAAGGTCCCAGAGCTAGTAAGAAGTAGAACTCAGCCCAAGGTATGCCCTAGCTCTTCATGCTGCCTCTCAGAAGCCAACCATTGACCACACAGCTTCGATTTCTGGAAGGAAAGGACTTTGGGACCCTTTAATTATTTGGTGGGTGGAGGTCAAGTTTTCCTGTTTACCATAACTCCCTCTTTGAAGCTGTACTTTATTAGGAACAAATTAGATACTGGATTTTTCTGCCCCCCACCATAGTCCATGAGAGTGAAGCTGCAGCCGGCATCCAGCTCCAAGCTCCCTGCCTTCAGTCCGCTGACGCCTCCAGCTGTGATCTCTCAGATGCTATTGCTTGACAATCCTCATAAAGTATGTTCTGGTAACTTTGATAGCAGGGGGATGGGGAGGGAGGCCCTGGGCTGTCGGGAGGTAGCATGGTAGGTTGAAAGAGGTTTAGTTAGGTCTTGCTCTAAAGTGTCTGGTTGGGAGTGGTGGTGGGATATTCCCAGCTGAGGTCTGTATTCTTCGGGGCTCTTTGGAGGAAGGTCTCTGACTGGGGTGCCATAGCTGGGAACCAAGAGTGACACAAATTCCCCCCAGGACCATGAGTCCTCTGAAAGGGTGAGGCCTGCCTGTCCTCCTCAACTGGTCTGAGTCGTGGTCCGCCTCAGGACTGCAGAGGCGGGGGAGTTCTCTCAGGATGCATGGCTGGCTCCCCTTGTATTTGTCGTCTCAGAGGGCGCTGGCCAGGGGCCCCTGTTGTACAGTTGTTTCGGGGTCTTACTGACATGGAGTTAGTGTGATATTGCTATTCCTTGGTGACTGCTGAGTGGGCAGAAACTCTTAGAGTGGGCTGGTCTGTGTCTCTCCCCACTAATTTAATGTCTTCTGTCTTTGTGCAGGAGCCCATCCGGTTACGGTATAAGCTGACCTTCAACCAGGGTGGACAGCCTTTCAGCGAAGTAGGAGAAGTGAAAGACTTTCCAGATCTGGCAGTCTTGGGTGCAGCCTAACTTTTCAGAAGACAGACCCCGCCATTCAAGCTTAGGCCAATGTGAATTTTGCTGTCTAGATAGGACTAATCATGGTGATATAGTGCGGAGTGCCAACAGTTCTATCCTGACGTCAGGCTCTGGATCCCAACCTCTGACTTATTCTGCACATACTGTGTGTGTGTGTGTGTGTGTTGCAAGGGCATTTGGGGGAGGGGAGAGCAGGGCTTGGGGTGTGGACAGTGTGGGAAATGCTGAAGCATTTCTGACAACCATCTGCTACAGTCATCTGTTTCTGCATGTTTGTGGACACGGATGTCCCCACCTCAGGTTGGAGGTTTTATAAGCCAAAGTTGTGTTGTGTTTTGTTTTTTTCCATGTATTGTTCCCTTTTCATTCATCCACTCTGTGCCTTGTCAGCCTTTGAAAGTCTTGGTTGCTCCCAGGCTGCTGTTCTCAGGGACCTTAAAAGGGACCTGGTTGGTCTTGGGGCAGAGAGTACCTTCTGGGGCACTCTCTTCCAAGAAAGACCTTGTCTCCATTTCCATTAGAGAATGCTGCTTGCGTGTGTTTGAGAAGATCTTCAGAACGGAATGCTCAGTGCACTGTTGGCAGGCGAGGGGCTGCCACTAGACCAGAGGACCACACTGGGTGGGCCACTCAACGTCCTTCACCACTGTGCCTTAGAATCACCCAGAGAAGACCTTCCGGGGCAGAGGGGAAAGCAGGTCCCAGGCCTCACGCAGGCCTTGGGTTCTGTGGGTGGGGCAGCCCGTCTCGGCCCTTCCTCAGGACCCTCCTCTCCATTCTCCTCCTCCTCCTCCACAAGCGTCTACTCTCAGAGCTCTTCGATGGTGACGCCATGCCCGTCGTCAGTCCTAACAGACAGGCTCGCCGTCGCCTGTCTTCACCATGCAGCATGGAGAACTGTGACACAAATAGATAAGAAAAGAGCTTAGCAGTGATTTCAGTGGTGAATATAGAAAGTCCTTGAATAAAACTGTGTAGCAAATACGCTTTGTGGAGTCTTGTGAGTAGGAGACGCAGAGCCTGTTCCATTCGGAGGCGCCAAGCCTGAAGGGCCCTGTTGCCTGTGGAGGAAGTAGGAAGACTTCTTGCTGTGGAACCTGAAGAGTGACTTCAGTGAAGGGAGAGGCCCTGCGGGTCCAAACAAAGCTGGAGAGATGGATTGTTAACGTGCGTGGTTTGAAGGGAAAACTCAGGTGCATCACCTGTTCTTACTGAGCGCCTGCTGTGTGCTAGGCATCTTCTGTAGTCCTGCTTTGCTGGTCATGGGGGAAGCAAGCTGAGCTTTGCCGATGGGGCCTGATTAAGGACTTCGAAATCTGAGCCGTTCACCTGTTGAGGCACGATTCTACCTCAGGAACCATGAGACTCTTTTGGGGGCTCTTTATCACAAAGTCTCATACTTTCCAGGTTGATCTTTGAACTTCTACGTACAGTTAGAATCCCACCAACATTAATTGGCAGGGATCAGAGCTGTAAAAGATCATCTAGCTATGCTCATTTTTAAGCAAATGTGAAAACTCCTAAAACCGATGAGATGGGTGACTTCCTCGTTTGGCATGACTCCCATAAGATTCATTCTATCTAAACTTTCTTGCATGTTCAGGTGTTCTCTATAGCTTTTATGGACTCTAGATAATCTCATAAGGGTTTTAAGAGGAACCCGTCGTAATGATGATGCCTGCCTATGCGGAACTTCCATCAAGGTGGGTGAATGAGACTTAACGAGATTTTTACCCCCGGCTCAGTGGTGAACTTGTGTCTCAGCCTTCTGTCTTCCAGGAGCCAGACTCCCAGCAGTGCTTTGGTGAAGTTGGACAGGGTAGGGATGTGTGTGTTTGTTTTGGGGGGCGGGGGGAGTTCCTGATAGTGGCCCTGGTGTTTGTCATCAGTGCCTTCTGATGATCAAGTTCTGCAGCTACTGAAGGCCTGACCGGTATCTTTCCGTTCCTTCCACAAGCAGTTGCAGAGCAGCTGCCAAGAGTTGCGCACTCTGGTAGGCATCGCAGACACAGCAGCAGAAGGTTCCTGCCCTCGTGGATCTTCTCTTCTAGTGCAGAGACAGATCCATGATGTTCTTGGTGGGGATGGCGCCGATGATCAGTATTTGTCCCCTATCCTGAATTCCTCCTCCAAGATTCTGCTCACCCCTGTCTCCTGACTTGACTTTGTGACTGTTTCTCTTCCTCTGCCCCTTATATGTGCTTTGCCCCAGGGTTTAGGATTCTTCTAAGCACATCTGGGCAGCTAACCCCTAGATGGGTCCTAGACCTCTGTCTCAAGCTTCTGCCTCATTGCTGACATCCGATCCCTATTCATCAGTGTTTTTTTTTTGCAGGTTCACTCTGGTCTCAAGCTTGGAAAGCTTAGCACAGAACCCAGCCTCCTCCTCCCCTCGCCCCTTCCCCTTACATTTTCTTTTATTTGAAAGCACCTGTCTTGAGCCTTCATGGATTCTTGATTCCTGTTCGTTTTAGAACCACTCAGTAGCTTTGTCTCCTTTAGTCTCCTTCTAAATAGGACATCTTGCCCTCCCCTGCATTCACATGGTCACTGCCCTGGTTTGGCTTTTTTGGCTGGCGGAGGGGGGTCAGTGAGGCGGGGTGGTGCAGTTAGCTGCCTCTCAATTCTCTGAACTGTGAGACTTGCTGCCACCAGATTTATCCGACAAATCCGGCCCCTTGACCCCTTGCTGAGAAATCCTGAATGGCTTCCCAATGCCCTAAAAGTTGATACAACCCAATTGAGTGCTTAAGTATTCACTGCCCTTTAAGTATTCACTAACTTGGTGTGCTCCCTACTCTTCTGGCACCTGCCAGGATGAGCACTTTGCCACAGCCACAAGTACGTCCTTTCGTATTTTGACAATGCCATGTTTTTTCATGACGTTAGGAGGCAACTCCTTTCCCTTTATCTCTTCAGTGAATTTAAGACTAGGCTAGAACCCTGCTTTATCTGTGAGTCACTGTGAGCATAAATGGGCTTTGGAGATGGGAAGTGTTGAAAACAGGATAAAGGACTTAATGACCAAAAGAACATGCACATTCGTTATTGAAAATGGTATGGGGTGCCTGGGTGGCTCAGCGTCTGACTCTTGATCTCAGCTAAGGTCTTCATCTCAGGGTGGTGAGTTCACAATGACCAAACCTTCAGGATAGAAAGCAAAGGTGATATTCTAAAATACAAGTACTGCTTGATTACCACAGTGTTTACAAATCAAATTCTTCCTATCCAGTGTAGAAGACGCTGACTCAGCTCCAAAATACAAGGTTCTGTGAACTAGGTGTTTTGTTTTGTTTCTTTTGAAGAAAACAGGAGGAGAGTGTCCTGGAATGTCCATGGTTTGGGGGTGGTGGTGGTGGTGGCTGTTTTAATAAAGATGTGACCTGTGATCTGTGAAGAGGGGAAGCCAGGTAGGACAAAGGAGACCTCAGGTGAGCTGAGCCAAGCCTTTCGTGACATAGTGGAGGCACTTAGAGTCCAGAGTTCTCATGACATCTAATGTCAGCCCGAGTGAAAAATCCAGTCCCCCTTGCGCAATGCATTCCTGATGACGCCGTGCTCACTCTGAAAAAGCTTGCATTTTAAAAAGTGAACATTCTGTTCCTTCCAGCTTTCATTCTTAAATACCTCATCCCACTTAGAGAAGTAGCACTTTGATTTTAGAAGTTAAAATTGTGAGAGCAGGGCGCCTGGGTGGCTCAGTGGGTTAAGCCGCTGCCTTCGGCTCAGGTCGTGATCTCAGGGTCCTGGGATCGAGGCCCGCATCGGGCTCTCTGCTCAGCGGGGAGCCTGCTTCCTCCTCTCTCTCTGCCTGCCTCTCTGCCTGCTTGTGATCTCTCTCTGTCAAATAAATAAAATCTTTAAAAAAAAAAAAAAATTGTGAGAGCATACTGCAGTGTCAGAGGCCCCGGATGCATAGGATACTGACGTTGACCATCTTCTGAAGCCTCGAACTGGAAACACTGAAATCCTTAAGTTCACCCTTAGTTCCAATTCGGCTCTTCAGTGGCATTGCTGCCTCCATGAAGCCATGTGATCGTGGGTAAGTAATTTGCCGCCTTCAGATTCCTCCTCCGTGTAGTGAATAACAGATATTTTTTTTGAGAATTAAAAAGACTATGTAAAGTGACTACAATATTGCATGGCACTAAATTAGCTAAGACTTACTTCATTTACTGTCTGCTGTTGGCCTGTCCACCTGGTTTCCTTCCAGCACGTGAATAGAGTCAACTTGCCCATAACTATAAAGTTTATCTCCTAAAGTAAAAAGCAGATATTTAAAATTTTGATAAGTCTCTAATACCGAGACACAGTAAAACATCAAGGATAAAAAGATAATCAAAAGTTCATTGGAAACCAAAAGACTTCTTGCCATTTTGAAACACATCCCCAAGCTTCATCAACAGATGAATTCTGTAGCAGAACACATTTCCTAGAAGACATTCAGTTACTTTTGTGAACAAAGGTGTGCATTCTAGAATGTATGGCCCTGACATCAGGTCTGGAGCAGGCAGTGTAGTTTGCTCTTGTTTTTGCCGTACACGCGGCACACTGCCGTACAGCCCGGGGCCTACTGAAAGAAAATATGGTACAAACCACATCCGCGCAACCAGACTATTTGGTCATCTCATGGATGGAGAAAAAGTCCTTCTAAATTATTCATTGTTTAATCCCAATAAAAATAAATGATCAGGGGCGCCTAGGTGGCTCAGTCAGTTAAGAGTCTGTCTTTGGCTCAGGTCATGATTCCAGGCTCCTGAGATGGAGTCCCGCATGGAGCTCCCTGCTCAGTGTGGAGTCTGCTGCTCCCTCTCCCTCCCTGACCTGAGCAACTCATGCTGTTGGTCTCAGCTAAAATACTAAAAAACCAAAACCAAAAACCGACCGGTAGCATGTTTAATAAGGAGAGAGTATTGTGGCCTAAATAGAGGTTTATTTTCTTGTTAAAAAGACCTGATGTGGTCTGAAACCATTGCTGATAAAAGCATCACAGAGTCATTAGGGATCCAGACTCCAGCCAGCCCGAAACCCTCGCCCACGAATACTCTCCTCAGCATGTCCCGTGGTGATGGCTTGAGATTGGGACACAGGAAAGGAAGGTTTCCCGTAAGTTTCATGTGATACTTGCATCCACATCTAACTGGCTGTGTGGTGACATGGCCACAACTTGAGCAAAGAAGGCTGAGAAATTGTCATATTTGCGCACAGTGCCACACCTCACAAAACTGGGTTTTGGCCAAGGAAGAAGGGAAGACTGGATTTGTAGAGGATTAGCTATCTACCATAAGATACTAGGGCCATCTATTGGAGGGAAAAAAGCTGTCCTTGAACTACTGTGGAATGGAACAAAACAAAAACCCAAGCCCATGTTTCATGACCTGAGCCGAAGTCAGACACTTAATGTCTGAGCCACCCAGGTGCCTCAAAACCCATACTTATATATTTATCGTAGCCCGCTTTAAAAACCAAGCAATCTAGGTAAATGTGTGCATATGTAATAACTGATAATCTTCGGGTCCTACAATTGCAAATGAGTTTTTTAAAGATTTCAGAGCGAGAACATGGTGGAGGAGAGGGAAAGGGAAGCTTAAGCAGGCTCCACACCCAAGTGTGGAGCCTGACACAGAGCTCAGTCTGGCAACCCTGAGACTGTGACCCGAGCCAAATCTAGGAGTCAGACGTTTTTCCGACTGTGCCACCCAGAGCCCTGTAAATGGGTTTTCTTTAAATTTTATTTGCATTTTCTAAAGTTGCTAGGCTGAAAAAAACATCTTTATGCTTAATGTTTTTTCCAGATTTTTAAAAGGTGGAAAGTCTTCCACCTGATTACTCTTCTAGGAGACAGTGTTACTCGTTCTCTTACGTCCTTGGAGATACTCTGGGCATACTCAAATGAACTGGAGTGTTGTTTGTTTTGATTTGTTTTGTTTTTATTTTTTTTTTTTTTTAAAGATTTTATTTATTTATTTGACAGACAGAGATCACAAGTAGGCAGAGAGGCAGGCAGAGAGAGAGGAAGGGAAGCAGGCTCCCTGCTGAGCGGAGAGACCGACGCGGGGCTCGATCTCAGGACCCTGAGATCATGACCTGAGCCGAAGGCAGAGGCCTTAACCCTCTGAGCCACCCAGGCGCCCCTGTTTTGTTTTTAGATGTAATGATGTAGCTTGGAGATAATGTCATGCTGCTGCTTAGTAGGAAAAAGCAGCTCTCGGATTCCATCTCCTGACAGCAGATGGGATCAATCAGTTCTATGTATTTTTGGCACATGAATTTCCTGGTAGTTCCTGTGTATTTCCAGTCTCTCCCTCACCCTGGTTCCATTTCCATGGGCCCAGACATGCTTCCATCTTCTCTAGCAGTCCACTCCCTGCCTTACTTCTGTCAGCCCGGCATTGTAGAGTGGAAACAGGTATGGGTTTTGGAGTCAGGTTCAATTTCTAGTTTTTTGCCATCTGTAGTATCTTGGGCAGGACACTCAACAGTCTGGGCCTCAGTTTTTATATTGTTAAATTGTGAAAATATTAAAAAATCTACTTCTTAGGTTTAGATGCAGGTTTTTTTAAAAATATATTTTATTTATTTGACAGAGAGAGAGAGGTCACAAGTAGGCAGAGAGGCAGGCAGAGAGAGAGGGGGAAGCAGGCTCCCCGCTGAGCAGAGAGCCCGATTCAGGGCTTGATCTCAGGACCCTGAGATCATGACCTGAGCCGAAGGCAAAGGCTTAACCCACTGAGCCACCCAGGCGCCCTAGATGCAGTTTTAATAAGGTCAACAAAATACCAGACACAATAGGGACTCTGTAACTGTAGGTGCTATCATTTCTCCTCAAATCACCATACCCGAGATTCATTTACGATTGTAACTGTGGTGACTTCCATTTTGTCACTTGGTTCATTTTACAACCTTTTCTGTTTTCATGGAAACCAGTAAAATTTTGCTAATATTACTAACCTAATGTTTGCTAAGGCTACAAAAATGTTTGGTGGGTTTTTTTTTTTAAAGATTTTATTTATTTATTTGATAGAGAGAAATCACAAGTAGACTGAGAGGCAGGCAGAGAGAGAGAGAGAGGGAAGCAGGCCCCCCGCCGAGCAGAGAGCCCGATGCGGGACTCGATCCCAGGACCCTGAGATCATGACCCGAGCCGAAGGCAGCGGCTTAACCCACTGAGCCACCCAGGCGCCCTGTTTGGTGGTTTTGATAGAATCTGACCATCCCCTCCATCTCTGTCAAGGTTCTCATCAGCTGCAAGAAACGGGTAAGGCCAAAGAAGCATTGGTTAAACAAAAGATACTTACGTCTCTGTATTGGCTGCTTGGGACAACTGCAACAACATACAGTGAGTGGGGTGGCTTAAAAACAACAGACATTTGGCAGTTCTGGAGAAGTTTTAAATCAGGCCATGCTCACTCTGAAACCTGTCAAATAACTGTGGTGATTTGCAATGATCTTTGGCAGTCTTTGGCTTGCAGCTGCGGAACTCCTCCCTCTCCCTTTGTGGTCATGTGGTCTCCCTGTGTGTCTTCACATGACCATCTTCTATTGATCATATTGGATTAAGGGCCAATCCTACTCCAGTAGGACATCTTAACTATATCTGTAGTGTATTAATACAGATATAATACTATATCTGTATTATGCTATTGATAAGGTCACATTCTGAGGGACTAGGGATTAGGATTTCATGCCTAAGTTGAGACATAAGTCAACCATAATTCTCTCAAATTCAAAAACCCTGGAGGTAGTGGGATTAGGGTTTGTATGCAGTCCATATGATGTCTGGCACCCAGATGACTTCAGTCTTGTTGCTTTGCTATGAGTGACTTCTATTACTAAGAACATTTTATGGTTCAAGATAAGAGACTGACCAAGAATAAAAGACAAATTACCAAAATCAGGAAAGAAGACGCATAACTACTGATTTTACAGAAAGGATTATAAAGAAATACTATGAACAATTTTATGCCAACTTAGGTGAAATGGAGAAGTTTCTAGAAAGCCATGAATTACCAACTGATTTAAGAAGAAATAGAACATCTGAATAGGTCTCTAAGTTGAATTCATAAAATCTTCTCAAGAAGAAATAGCCAGGCCCAGATGGTTCCACAGTTAGTTCTGCCAAATTTTTAAAGAAGAGGCTTCCCCAGTTCTCAAACTCTGAAGCTAGAGAAGGAAGGATCATTTCCCAAAAGACTCTAAGACCAGTATTACCCTTAAACCAAAATTAGAGAAAAATCACAAAAACACTATTACAGACCAGTTTTCTCCCATGAACATTGACACAAAAGTCCTCAACAAAATAGTATCAAAGCAAATCTGGTAACATTCTACATCATGACCAAGTAGAACTTATCCTAGGAATGCAAGGTCAGTTTACCATCCAAATGTTAATTGCTATATAACATGAGTCGAATAAAAGGCAAAAACCACACAAGTATTCCAGTAGATACAAAAAGGTATATGTGTTTTAACCAACATTTTAAGAAACTAGAAATAGAAGGGAACTTGGTCATCTTGAGAAAGGGATTGGACTGAAAGGGACGCCGAAGACCAGGAGCAAGGTCAAGATGTTTGCTCTGGCCGTTTCTACTCAATATTGTGCTGAAGATTCTGAGCAGTGCAGTTAGTAGGAGGAAGAGAAAGGAGAATCTCTATTCACAGATGTTATGAACCTGTACATAGCCAAATTCCAGGCAATACATATAGAAATAACTGGAACTGATCAATGTCCAAAGGGTACAAGACACATATACAAAAATCAATTGGATTCCTATAGCAAGAACATATGAAATGAAATTAATTACATTCATAATAGCATTAAAATGAATGCAATACTTTGGACTAAATTTAACAAAAGTAGTGCAAGATATTTACAATGTATAACAAAAGGTATTGCTGAGAGAATTAAGTTAAAGGTCTCAACCAGGGGTGATTGTTCGCACTGAGAAATTTTTGGCAATGTGCGGAGATATTTTTAGTTGCCACAATTTGGGGGAAGGGATGCTTTGGGATCTAGTGGGTAGAGGCCAGAGATGCCTCTGGTATTGTAGTAGTGGGTAGAGGCCAGAGATGCCTCTGACATTGTACAAAACATAGGACAGCCTGAACAATAAAAAATTACGTGGCCATGAATGTGAATGACACCAAGGTTGAAAATCCTGATCTAAATAAATGCAGAGGCATTTCACATTTATGGATTGGAAGACTCCATATTGTCAAGATGCCGATTCTCTAAATGATGTGTAAGTTCAATAAAATCCTTATTCCAGCAGCATTTTTGTGTAGAAATTGATAAGCAGGTTATAAGATGTATAGGGACATGCAAGAGGTCTGGAGTAGCAGACCTCTTTTTTTTTTTAATTTTAAATTTTTTAATTTTTATTTAAGATTTTATTTTTTTAATTTTTATTTTTATTTAAGATTTTATTTATTTGAGGGGCACCTGGGTGGCTCTTCAGTTAAGTGTCTGTCTTCAGCTCAAGTCATGATCCCGGGGTTCTGCGATGGAGCCCCAAATCGGACTCCCTGCTCAGCGGGGAGGCTACTTCTCCCTCTCCCCAGCCCCCTACTCATGTTCTCTCTTTATTTCAAATAAATAAATAGAATCTTTAAAAAATTATTGTGTTTATCTCAGAAAGAGTGCACATGAGAGAGCAGGCCAGAGAGGGCAGGAGGGGCAGAGGGAGAAACATATTCCCCCCAAAGCAGGGACCCCAACATAAGGCTGAATCCCAGGACCTTGGGATCATGATCTGAGCTGAAGGCAGATGCTTAGCCAACCGGGTCACCCTGCAAAATAATTTTTTTAAAGATTATACTTCTGTATTTGACAGACAGAAATCACAAGCAGGCAGAGAGAGAGAGAGAGAGGGGAGGAAGCAGGCTCCCCGCTGAGTAGAGAGCCCAACGTGGGGCTCGATCCCAGGACCCCGAGATCACGACCTGAGCCGAAAGCAGAGGCTTTAGCCCACAGAGCCACCCAGGTGCCCCAATTTTTAAAAATAACGTGGGTGGACCGACCCTATCAGATTTCCAAACTTACTATAAACTATGGTAATCAAGACAATTTGGTATTGGTACTATAAGAATATAGAAAATGCAACAGAATTTAAAGTCCAGAAATCCTCATATCTATATCACTTGATTTTTGTCTTTTTTTTTTTTAAAGATTTTTTCTTTATTTATCTGACAGAGATCACAAGTAGGCAGAGAGGCAGGCAGAGAGAGAGGAGGAAGCAGGCTCCCTGCAAAGCAGAAAGCCCAATGTGGGGCTCGATCCCAGGACCCTGGGATCATGACCTGAGCCGAAGGCAGAGGCTTAACCCACTGAGCCACCCAGGTGCCCCATCACTTGATTTTTGACAAAGACATTAAGGCAATTCAGTGGAGAAGGAAAGTTTCTAAATCATCTTGGGATAACTGTATACGTGCATGTAAAAAATTAGATGGGCGCTTGGCTGGCTCAGTAGAGCATGTGACGCTCAATCTTGGGGTTGTAACTTTGAGCCCCACACTGGGTATAGAGGTTACTTTAATTCTTTAAAAAATAAACTTAGGCCTTTACCTCACACAATACACAAAAAACTCAAAGTGGACCATGGGCATAAATGAAGAGCTACTACTTTAAAACTTCTAGAAGAAAATTTAGAACTTCACGATTTCATGTTAGGCAAAGATTTGCTAGATAATGAGACAAAAGGTAGGATCCGTAAGAAAGAACAAATGATAATGGAATTTATCAAAATTAAAAACTTGCACCTCAAAGACACCATTAAGAAAATGACAAGATACAGATTGGAAGAAAATAGTTGTAAACCATATTAAAAAGGGAATTCAGGGGGCGCCTGGGTGGCTCAGTGGGTTAACGCCTCTGTCTTCAGCTCAGGTCATGATCCCAGGATCCTGGGATCGAGCCCCGCATCAGGCTCTCTGCTCAGCGGAGAGCCTGTTTCCTCTTCTCTCTCTGCCTGCCTCTCTGCCTACTTGTGATCTCTGTCTGTCAAATAAATAAATAAAATCTTTAAAAAAGGGGAATTCAGAATATGTAAGAAATTTAACAGCTGAATATGACAAAGACAGCCCCGTTTGAAAATGGGTGAAAGATCTGAATAGACGTTTCACCAAAGAAGATGTAAGAATGGCTAATAACATGAAAAGATGTTCAAAATCGTTGGTTGTGGGGCGCCTGGGTGGCTCAGTGGGTTAAGCCGCTGCCTTCGGCTCAGGTCATGATCTCAGAGTCCTGGGATCGAGTCCCGCATCGGGCTCTCTGCTGAGCAGAGAGCCTGCTTCCCTCTCTCTCTCTCTGCCTGCCTCTCTATCTACTTGTGATTTCTCTCTGTCAAATAAATAAATAAAACCTTTAAAAAAAAAAATCGTTGGTTGTTAGGGAAATGCAGACAAAAGCAACAGTGACTATTATATACCGGAAATAGGTAAGGGTACAGCGAAGCTGGAGCCCTCACATGTTACTGATGATAATGTAAAATGGTATCAGCTACTCTGGGTAAATTTGACAGTTTCTTAAAAAGTTGAACATAGGGGCGCCTGGGTGGCTCAGTGGGTTAAAGCCTCTGCTTTCGGCTCAGGTCATGATCCCAGAGTCCTGGGATCAAGCCCCACGTCGGGCTCTCTGCTCCGCGGGGAGCCTGCTTCCCCCTCTCTCTCTGCCTGCCTCTCTGCCTACTTAGGATCTCTCTCTCTGTGTCAAATAAGTAAATCTTTAAAAAAAAAAAAAAGTTGAACATAAATTTATCTTGTAACTTAGCAATTCCACTTCTAAGAATATAACCAAAAGTGATGAAAACTTGTCTACACAAAGGCATGTGGCCGAACATTCATAGCAGCATTATTCATAATGACTTTAAACTAGAAACAGCATAAATGCCCATCAGTTGGTGAATGGCTAAATATGTCATATCCACACAATGGAATACTATTCAACAACATAAAAGGAACAAACCGATACATGGTGCAACACAAAGGGACCTCAAAAAACACGCTCGGCGAAAACAAGCCAGATGGAAATCTGAAATGTTTGCAAAAGGCAAATTTATAGAGATGGCAGATGAGTGGTTTCCTAGGGCCTGGTGTGGAAGCAGAAATTAAGTGCAAATGAGGAGGAAGGAACTTTTCTGGATGATGGAAATGTTCTTGTGGAGATAGACCAACTCTAAATTTTTAAAAAATCATTGAATTGTATAGTTACAATGGGTGAATTTTTAAAAAAAGATTTTATTTATTTGACACACAGAGATCACAAGTAGGCAGAGCATCTGGCAGAAAGAGGGGGAAGCAGGTTCACCGCTGAGCAGAGAGCCTGATGTGGGACCATGACCCAAGCTGAAGGCAGAGGCTTAACCCACTGACCACCCAGGCATCCCACAATGGTTTAATTTTATATCCTGTAAATTATTAGTAAAGCTATTTTTAAAATGTTCATCAGGGAGGCCAGGGGATATATTGTAGAGGCGCCTAAGGCTTCCAACGCTCCCACCAAGAACAGTATACTAGTATACTAGCTTTTCCTGATTTGTGGATTGGGGTTCTTAGATATACAGAGTCTTCAAGAACTACCATATGCATCGAGTCGGAGTATGCCTGGCGTGAGAAGGGTAAGTGGCAAAACTATTCGCAATTACACACAAAGCATTTTTTTTTTAAATTTTCGGTTCTCATGACACTGAAGCCTTCTCTTTTCCGAGGCGTCCTACGAGGCTACAGAAAACAGGTGCAACCGGTCAGTTCCAGTTCCAGCGTGGTACGTTTCGGGAAAGGACAGGAGGTCAATGTGGCTATGGGGAGGGCTGAGGCCGGATGGCGTAGATTGCTCCGCTCTCCGTAGGAAGGCAGGAAAGCGTGGTAAAGAGTTCGAGCTCCAGTGGCCCGCTTGCCCCAGTTCAAGGCCCCACAGTCCCCCTTTCCGGCGACCTGACTCTGGACCAGTTGCTCAGCGGCCTCTTGATTCTTTATCTTTACCTTGGGGGAGAATAACGGCCCCCGGAGGACAGTGAACTCTTTAAGTGCGCCAGGGCACGTAAGGGCTTCAGAGCAAGCATATACTTTCAGCGCTCAACGTGCACTCAAGTTAGCAAGAGCAGCTGCGAGCCGCTCTGCGCCGGGAGCCTTTCTCCGGTCCCCAGCTCGGCAGAGCGCCCGGAAGCGCCGGCGTCGCTATGGTAACGGCCACCCACTTCCGGAAGAAGGACGGCGCGCGGCGAGGGCCATTCGGAGCCCGCTGCTCCGCGAGTTCACAGAGGGGACGCGGAGGGACGAGTTTAGTGGGCGCTGGGGGTTCTGCCTGCCGCCCCCCGCCCCCCACACCAGGCCAGCCCCGGTGCCCTCTCAGGGCCGCTCGACCCCACAGCCTCGTTGCCGCCGGACGCCGGGGCTGAGCGCGGGTGCGGCCATGGACTTCTCTAAGTTCCTGGCGGAAGACTTCGACGTGAAGGAGTGGATCAACGCGGCCTTCAGGACCGGCCCCAAGGAGGCGGCGGCGGGGAAGGCGGACGGCCACGCGGCCACCCTGGTGATGAAGCTGCAGCTGTTCATCCAGGAGGTGAACCACGCCGTGGAGGGTGAGGCCGAGCTGCCGGGACGGGCGTGGGGCGGCGGGCGGCGGGCGGGCGCGGGCCCCGCGGTGGGAAGGCGAGCCCGGCCCGCCCCTCCCCCTCCTGCAGACCCTTGGTCGGGGGGGGCGGGTAGCCGGGGGCCGGTCTCCGCTCGCTGCCGCCTGTCTCACGCCTGCCGAGGCCGGGGCTTGCCTCCTCCCCCTGGCGGTGCCAGCAGGTTTCCTTGACGTCCCAAAGAGTGAATTTCAAGAATAGTAACTGATCGTCACCTGGTCCTTAAATTCGCAAAAGCATATCAAAGCGGCGTGGGAATGACACAGATCTGGGGAGCGTAGTTTTTTAGCGGACCCTCATGCCCTTGGAGGTGGGCTGGCTTGAATAGAGACTTGAACCATCTTTCCAGGAGAGTTAACTGAAAAACAATACACACCAGCAACCTTCCCATGAACTCCTCCACTCGATGTTTACTCGCCGTCCGTTCATTAGATGCCTCCTGGACGCCGGTCTCTCTGCCAGGCTTGGTGGGAGAGAGACAGGTCCCGCAGGGAAGTTTATGACCCAGTAAATAGAACTTTCCTTTAGAGATGGGTCCAGTGTTTAAGAAAAGGCTGTTGTTGGGGGGGGGGGGGGGGGGGAGGGGAGCTTTATTTCACTGCAGGTTCTTTATTGTGCTTTGCCTCTAATACTCATAATTGAGCATCTGCCACACCTGTGCCCAGAAACGGGGCCAGGGGCAAAAAGTTTACCCTTCAGGAGATGGCTGCCTCGTGGGGAAGATACAAAACAGTTGAGTTACAATGAGGGATGGCTCTTCTGCAAGTAGGACCAGGGGCTATGAGAGCTGGCAGAAGCGTGCAGTCACCCCTAATCTGGGAGGATCATAAAGGGTTTTCCAACTGTGTTAGGCCTTGAAGGAAGACTTAATAGGGCAAAGAGAGAAAGGACATTAATAACGGTGATAGCAATATTTGAGTCCTTGGTATGTGTCAGTCACTCTTTTAAATGCTTTGTATGTATTAACTAAGTGGTTCTCAAACCAGGGGTGGTCATGTCACCTCCTTCCAGCCCCACCATCCCCTGAGTTTCTGGATGTTGTGGGGTGTGTTTTTCAGTCCTTGCGATGGGAAGGAATGTCACAATGAGGGACAGTTAGTGGAAATACCTAGCGATGCTTAGTGTCCTGCATGCTTGGGGTAGTCCTACACAATGAAGAACGGTCCTGGCCAGAATGCTAATGTTGCCCCTTTTCAGTGTAATTATCCAGTTTAAACCTGGCAATAATCCTTGGAGGTGGGCGCAGTTATGGTTCCCACTTCATAGTTGCAGAGACTGTGGCTGAGTGAAATCACGGACCCAGCATCATGTTTCTAGTTTGGATTTGAAGCCAAGGATTGGTCCCAGAGTTTAGGGCTCTTACCCGTTATACCTTGCTCCCTCTGGTATGAAGGGGACAGAGAAGAGCACACGCAGGGCCACGTGGGTATAAGAAGGCCTAGCTAGTCCACAGAAGAGTGAGAAATTCTAACAGAGCTGCATCAGTAACATCAACAAACATTAGTCATTAATATTATTGTTATAGGATCACACTTTCCCCCGGGGGAGGGGAAGACTTCTGGAGATAAGACAAAAAAGTAGGTTGGGATGAAAGGCGTTTTTGCCCATCATTTTATTTTATTTTATTCTTTACACACAGATAGATACACAAACACACACACACACACACACCCAGGGAAGGGGGCTGCAGAGGGAGAGAGGGGGAGAGAAAATCTGAAGCAGGCCTGATTCCATGACCCTGAGATCATGATCAGAGTGGAAATCAAGAGTGGGACACCTAATTGACTCAGCCACCCAGGTGTCCCCTTTTGGTCATCCTAAGGAGTTGGGAATTTGGCCCTTAGGCAGTGGGAAGCCTTCCGAGGTGTTTTTTTTTTTTTTTTTAAAGATTTTATTTATTTATTTGACAGAGAGAGATCACAAGTAGGCAGAGAGGCAGGCAGAGAGAGAGAGAGGGAAGCAGGCTCCCTGCTGAGCAGAGAGCCTGATGCGGACTCGATCCCAGGACCCTGAGATCATGACCTGAGCCGAAGACAATGGCTTAACCCACTGAGCCACCCAGGCGCCCGCCTTCCGAGGTTTAAAGCTGTATTTTTATGGAAGGTGAGGCGAGGGCTCAAGTCTGCAGTGAAGAGGTGTTATTGCAGAGGCTCGAGGGGGGGTGTTGAGGCCTCCAAATTGGAGGATGGATTTGTTCATTCATTCAGTCAACAAACATTTATTGGGCACAAACTGGTTTCCAGGTTCCAGAGATACAGTGTTGAACAAGACCCAGTCCTAGGCGTCTGCGTGGCTCAGTGGGTTAAGCCTCTGCCTTGAGCTCAGGTCAAGATCTCAGGGTCCTGGGATCAAGCCCCTATCGGGCTTTCTGCTCAGCATAGAGCCTGCTTCCTCCCTCTCTCTCTCTCTGCCTGCCTCTCTGCCTACTTGTGATCTCTGTCTGTCGAATAAATAAAATCTTCAAAACAAAACAAAAAAACAGACCCAGTCTTAGGTTGGATCAGTTAATCAAGTTGGGGGCGGGTGGAGGGAACCCACAAAAACCAAACAGGGACCAGATCATGCAGGCATTTATTTTTTTTTAATTAATTAATTAATTAATTAATTTTTTAAAGATTTTATTTATTTGTCAGAGAGAGAGAGAGAGAGAGAGCGAGCACAGGCAGACGGAATGGCAGCAGAGGCAGAGGGAGAAGCAGGCTCCCTGCTGAGCAAGGAGCCCGATGTGGGACTCGATCCCAGGACGCTGGGATCATGACCTGAGCTGAAGGCAGCTGCTTAACCAACTGAGCCACCCAGGCGTCCCTCATGCAGGCATTTAATGTCACATTAAAGACTTTGGAGTTGATACAAAATGAATATAAAGGGTATGTACCAGAGGATTTTTAAGCAGGGGAGAGACATGGATGGGTTTTTGTCTCTGTTTGAAAAGCAGCTGTCCAGAAGAATGGACTGTCATATAGTGGCTTTAAGTGGGGTTATGGCGGTGGTCATGGTGAGAAATGGGTAGATTTAAGATATTTTTAGGAGGAGGAATGGGAAGAACTTGCTGATGGATTGGAAGGAGGGATGAGCGGGGGGAGCATCGAGAATGACAGCAGGTTCTTGAGCTGAGTGACTGTGGGTGCAGGTCCCACGCGGTCGGGAACTGTGAGAGAATTTGTAAAGAGAGTCCATAGCCCATCACCTGGATTCTGCAGCGAACAGTGTACTGCTCTGCTCTGTTACAGATCTGTCCCTCTCTCCACTCATCCATAATTTTTTTTTTTTCAAGGATCTTATTTATTTATTTGACAGAGATCACAAGTAGGCAGAGAGGCAGGCAGAGAGAGAGAGAGGAGGAAGCAGGCTCCCCGCTGAGCAGAGAGCCCGATGCGGGGCTGGATCCCAGGACCCTGGGATCATGACCTGAGCCGAAGGCAGAGGCTTTAACCCACTGAGCTACCCAGGCATCCCCATCCATCCTGTTTTTTGACGTGTTTCAAAATGAGTTGCAGACGTCAGTATGCTTTACCCCTGTACATTTCAGTTGGTACCCTAAACAGTAGAATTCAGCACTTATTTTACAGCTCTTTATTTTTCAACTGAATACAGTTTACATAAGGTGAAAGGCACAGATCTGTTCTGATGAGCATCATGAGTTTTGGCCAGTGTGTACGCTGGGATAACCTAAATCTCTGTCAAGGGGAATATTGCCGTCACCCAAGAAAGTGCCTCCGTTCCCCTTCACAGTAAATCTGGTCCTTATCCTCCCAGAGGCAACCACTGCAAGTGAGAGTTTTAAAATGGGGATAAGAGGGGCGCCTGGGTGGCTCAGCCGTTAAGCGTCTGTCTTTGGCTCAGGTCTTGATCCCAGGGATCGAGCCCCACATCCGGCTCCCTGCTCGGTGGGAAGCCTGGTTCTGCCTCTCCTACTCTCCCCGCTTCTGTTCCCCTCTCTCACTGTGTCTCTTTCTGTCAAATAAAATCTTAAGAAAAAAAAGTAGAAGAAAGAGTGGATTCAGTTTGGGGGGGGGGTTGTGCAGAAGGAAAATGAGGGATCAGCAGGGGCCGAAGAGTGACTGAGGCTTAGCAAGCAGAAGGTTGGAGCTATAAAAATGTTGTTAAAAGTCAGCATTGTTCAAAGTCCGTCTCTGTGTGAAAGAAATCCTTGTTCTGTCTTTGTTTTCTTAGTCCTAGAACTTTACCTGGGGTCAGTGCTGGAAACAGATTGTTATTCTATGTCACAGCTGGACGAACAGGTTCCTGAAATACTTCTTCAAGGTGTTCAGGTTCTAGGGGCGCCTGGGTGGTTCAGTGGGTTAAAGCCTCTGCCTCCGGCTCAGGTCATGATCCCAGGGTCCTGGGATTGAGCCCCGCATCAGGCTCTCTGCTCAGCGGGGAGCTGCTTCCCTTCCTCTCTCTCTGCCTGCCTCTCTGCCTACTTGTGATGTCTGTCTGTCAAATAAGTAAATAAAATCTTAAAAAAAAAGAAGTTCAGGTTCCGTTCACCGCACTGGTAGAGAGAAGACAGTGGACTTACTGATTCCCCGGTGCATTGCCCTTTAAAGGGTCAAGGGTGCGCCATTAGCTCTCCCAATTCCACGTAACACATCATAGGGCCCAGAGATGTGCACGTTGTAGTCTGTGTTTGGGACGTTTGTTTACAACATGCAGCTTTCTTAATGTCACCCAGTCTCCTACTGGACTTGCTAAATGAGAAACTCTGGCAGGCGCCTAGAGACCTGCATTTAACTGTGCCCCAGTTGGCGCTGGCCGTCTATGGACTCTATTTCAAAAAGACCATGGAATGCGGACATTGGGGCCAGACATATGTAAGGTTTGGTTTCAGCTCTGTGAAATCTGAGGGCAGTTACTCAGCCTCTCTGAGCCTCAGTTTCCCAATTTGTAACAGGTGGCTGCTGGTGATTCCTGTGGACATTCAGTGCTAGAATGTTCGTAGGTCACCTGCTACATAGTTGGCATTGACCCAGTGTCAGATTCTTTCACCTCCTCTCCTCACGAAGGGACTTTCAATTGAACTCAGTCGTGGAGAAGCGTTCATGTTGGGTCAGGTTGATGGTTCCGTCCTTGTCAAATCACATGGCGCACGTCCGGCGGTCTGGGAGAACATGGTCCTGGCAGAGCCCGCCTCCCAGCCCTCCTCCTCTCCCTCCGCATCTTCCACAGAAAACTTGTGTGGTTGGGGGTGCTTTGGGCAGAATCCCTTCCTGTCTCACGATCTGTTCATCTTGTCCACTGGTGACCGGTCCGAGTTTCACCTTTTGTTCTTGGGTTCTTGCTACAGAAACCAGTCACCAGGCTCTTCAGAACATGCCCAAAGTGCTCCGCGATGTCGAAGCCCTGAAACAGGAAGCGTCTTTTCTGAAAGAACAGATGATTCTTGTCAAGGAGGACATTAAAAAATTTGAACAGGATACATCTCAGTCAATGCAGGTATTTCGGCTCCTGTCCCTCAGGCCGATTCTTGTTTTGGGGAGACATTCACAGAAGCTCCCTCAAGACAGGCGCGTGCTGTGACGCTTATGTTTCCGGTCACAGGCGGAGGCCAGAGATGAAGGAACTGCCACTTCCTTAGTGTTTGTCCTCTCGTCTCTCGTTTAGGTATTGGTAGAAATCGACCAGGTGAAGTCCAGAATGCAGCTCGCGGCCGAATCCCTTCAGGAAGCGGACAAGTGGAGCACCCTGAGTGCCGACATTGAGGAGACCTTCAAGACTCAGGTAGGTCTTGGGCTCCTGGGTGGCTCAGTGGGGTAAGCCTCTGCCTTCAGCTCAGGTCATGATCTCAGGGTCCTGGGATCGAGCCCCGCATCGGGCTCTCTGCTCAGCAGGGAGCCTGCTTCCCCCACCTTCTCTCTCTCTGCCTGCTTCTCTGCCTACTTGTGATCTTTCTCTGTCAAATAAATAAATAAAATCTTTAAAAAAAAAAAAGACTCAGGTCTTTAGTTGAGGGCATGTCCGCAGGCCAGGTAGGCAGGCGCTTGAGGTTCAGAGGCACAAACAAGAAAGTCATTTCCCCGAACCCGCAAGGGATTGGAAAACGCAGCACGTGGAAACACACACAAGCAAAGAGTGGGAAGACCTGCAGTAGCTCTGGGTCTTTCCACCTTCTGGAGTTGGTGTCTCCCACCTGACAGAAGACCTTCTCAGTCACAGAGTTCGGGAGAAACCTCCATGGAAAAGGCAGAGAAAATGGATGAAATGGGAGTGTGGAACACAGGTTGGGGGGCCTTTCCCATCCCGGGACCTCTCTGTGGTTGTCTGTTCATTGGGTTCCTCCGCCACCGCTCTGGTCCTGCTGCCCGTTGTCCCTCCGCCAAACCGTTGGAGCAGTTGGCATCCCTGCCGGCTCCTGGCCCCTCGCGGGCAAACTCATTCGCTCCCTCCCTGTGCCGCTGGCTCCTGATCCGTACTCCTTAAATTGTGTCCTCATCTTACTGTCCCAACACGCTGTGAACTCAGGGGCTGCCGTGTGAGCTTCTGTGTGTCTCAGGCATCTAACACGGTGTCTGACATGATATAGACACCTGTGGAGTGATGAAATGAAACACAATTACTATACCTTGAATTCTTCTAAAAAACAGCATTTATTTTTCTAATTTTAAACATAATTTATGTGTGTCTTAGAAGATTTGGAAAATTCCAGAAAGTACAAGGCAGAAAACAAAATGATCCTATTCCTGTGCACACTGATAAGTTTTTTTAATGTGTACTGGGTATTTTTTCCTACTATTTCCATATTTGTGCTTATGTATTTTGTATATATTATGTATTACTGATATAAAGACATTACATATATTCTAGTGTCTATTTTTTATCTAAACAAGATCTTACTTAAATTAATGTCTTATTTCTTACTTAATAGAAAGTCTTATTTCCCTTTGTAATTAATACTTCTCAAAAACATGATTTTTAATGTGTGCACGTATTCCGCATGTCATTATGAGTGACTCGTCCTTTAGGATTTAGGTTGCTTCCAGGCTTTCGTTACTACAACACTAGAATCACATTAATTAATTAGAATCCATGACTATCTCTGTGTCCCTCTGATTGTTCGTTCTTTGTTTTTTTAAAGATTTTATATCTAAGTAATCTCTACACCCAATGTTGGGCTCAAACTCACCACCCTGAGATCATGGTACACCAACTAAGCCAGCTGGGCACCCCCCCCCCGCAATTGTTTCTTTAGGACAAATTTCTAGAAAAGGAAACACGAGGTCAAAAGATGTGAGGGGTGCTTGGGTGGCTCAGTCAGTTAAGCATCTGCCTTCGTGAAGCTCAGGTTATGATCTCAAGGTCCTGAGGTTTGCCGCATTGGGCTCTGTGCTTGGCGAGTCGTCTGATTCTCCCTCTCCCTCTGCACGCCCCCCTCAGCCCTTTGCTCATGCGCGGCACCCTCTCTCTCTCAAGTACATGAGTAAAATCTTTAATAAAAAAATCGTGTGAATAATTTTCCATTTCTTTTAAAAGATTTTATTTATTTATTTGATAGACACACGGTGAGAAAGGGACCACAAACAGAGGGAGTGGGAGAAGGAGAAGCAGGCTCCCCACTGAGCAGGGAGCCTAACGTGGGGCTTGATCCCAGGACCCTGAGATCATGACCTGAGCCGAAGGCAGAGGCTTAACAATTGAGCCACCCAGGCGTCCGAATAATTTTCAATTATTGATGCAAATTGCTAAATTACCTTCTAGAAAGACAGTACAAATTTATGGGACCAGACTCTTCTTCTTCACACCCTCACGAACAGTAGCTATCATAATTTTCTCTAGGGTTTTCCACTTTGTTAGGAAGAAAACTCTTGTTTAAATTTCCATTGAGGGGCGCCTGGGTGGCTCAGTGGGTTAAGCCACTGCCTTCGGCTCAGGTCGTGATCTCAGGGTCCTGGGATCGAGTCCCGCGTCGGGCTCTCTGCTCAGCGGGGAGCCTGCTTCCCTGTCTCTCTCTCTCTGCCTGCCTCTCCATCTACTTGTGATTTCTCTCTGTCAAATAAATAAATCTTTAAAAAAAAAAAATAAATAAAAAATAAATTTCCATTGATTTGACTGCTAATCATATTGAACATAATAAGTTTATGGGCCATTTTTTTATTATATGGACTGTCTTTTCCTGTATTTTGTCTGTTCTTATCGAAGTATCTGGGGTCTTTCATTTCTTTCTTTCTTTTTTTTTTCAAAGATGTTATTTATTTGAGACAGAGACAGAGAGCGAGTGCATGAACAGGGGAGAGGGGCAGAGGGGGAGGGAGAAGCAGACTCCCTGCTGAGCCGGGGGCTGACACAGAACTCAGTCCCAGGACCCTGAGATCATGACCTGAGCCAAAGGCAGATGCTTAGCTAACTGAGCCACCCAGGCGCTCCTGAAGGACCTGGGGTCTTTTAAAATAAATATCTTCTGTTCTGGCCTTTCGTAGGACGTAGCTGTGATTTCTGCCAAGCTGACCGGTATGCAGAACAGCTTAATGATGCTTGTTGATACGCCAGACTACTCAGAAAAATGTGTGCACCTGGAGGCGCTGAAGAACAGGCTGGAGGCCTTGGCCTCGCCGCAGATTGTCACGGCCTTCGCCTCCCCGTCTTTAGGTAAGTGCCGGCCTCTCTCCTCGCTGCACACCCCCCCACAGGGGTAAGGCTTTCCAAGTCTTCCACCTTTTGAGTGTCTTACTTTGGATTAAATTATGTAATTGCGAATTAAGTTGTAACCTAATGGGGGTTACCTTTTTCCAGTAGTTCATATGAATATTTTTAAGCATACGGAAATGTCGAGATAAGCATACAACAAACAACATCTAGATCCTAGTTTGGTGTTTCAGCACATTAGCTCTGTCACACATCAACCCACCCATCCATCGCTCTGTCCATCCAGGTTCTGTTGGGGGTGCATTTCAGAGTAACTTACAGATATCAACATATTTCACTCTTAACTGCTTCAGCATTCATATCAACAACTAGAGTTCAGTTTCAGTTTAAGATTCTCTTTTGAGGGGGTAAAATTTACTTTTAAGGAAATGCACACATCTTAAGTCTATCGTTTGACCCTTGTCAAATACGATTTTTATTTCCTCTGATCTACTAATGTGGGAAATCATATTGATAGCGTTCCTAATATCCTATTATTTTTGCACCTCAAGATCAAGCCCCACACGTTTATGAGATGTCTGTGTGGGTGCGCATGCACATGTGTGAGTGCATGTTAAAATCCTACTGGATATTTGATGATGCTTTATTTAGAACTTTTTCATAGAGAGCTCGTTAGTAGATATCTGTGTCGGGGGTTAGTATCATGGTTGTGTTGATGTCATAGAAACAGCTGGGAAGCTTTCATTCTTCGTTATTTTTTTTTAAAAGATTTTATTTATTTGACAGACAGAGATCACAAGTAGGCAGAGAGAGAGAGAGAGGAGGAAGCATGCTCCCCGCCGAGCAGAGAGCCAGATGCGGGGCTCAATCCCAGGACTCTGAGATCATGACCTGAGCTGAAGGCAGAGGCTTTAACCCACTGAGCCACCCAGGCGCCCCTCATTCTTCCTTATTACTCTATTATAGTTTTTTGTTTTTGTTTTTTTTGTTTTTTTAAAGATTTTATTTATTTATTTGACAGACAGAGATCTCAAGTAGGTAGAGAGGCAGGCAGAGAGAGAGGAGGAAGCAGGCTCCCTGTTGAGCAGAGAGCCTGAGGCGGGGCTCAATCCGAGGACCCTAGGATTATGAGCTAAGCTGAAGGCAGAGGCTCTAACCCACTGAGCCACCCAGGCGCCCCTCTATTACGGTTTTTTTTTTAAAGATTTTATTTCTTCATTTGAGAGAGAAACAGAACAGGGAGCAGGGAGAGGAAGAGGGAGAAGCAGACTCTCCCTTGAGCAGGGAGTCTGGCTCGGGGCTTGATCCCAGGACCTTGGGATCATGACATGAACCAAAGGCTGATGTATAACTGACTGAGCCAACCGGGTACTCCAAAATAGCATTTCTGCTATTTTTCTGTTTAATTTTTACTTTTGTGAGATCATTATTTACTTTCTAGTGTTTTCCCAGTGTCCTTTTATATCTCATAGTGATACCTTAGATCCCCAACCCCCCTTTATTTAAAATATTTACTGTTTTAAGTAATCTCTACACCTAATGTGGTGCTCAAACTCAACTCCAGGATCAAGAGTTGCACCTCTGTTGACTGAGCCAGCCAGGTACCGAAACTTAGATCCTGTTAGGGAAAGCACACCGTATGTAATTTCCTTGAGTGTGAAGTGGTTGTAGCTTCAAATTTCTTCTCTTTCCTAGGCTAATTTTTTTTTTTAATTTTTATTTATTTATTAGACAGAGATGACAAGAAGGCAAAGAGGCAGGCGGGGAGGGGGAAGCAGGCTCCCCACTGAGCAGAGAGCCCGATGCAGGGCTCCATCCCAGAACCCTGGGATCATGGCCTGAGCCGAAGGCAGAGGCTTTAACTCACTGAGCCACCCAGGCGCCCCCCAGGCTAACTTTTTGAAGTGCTCTCTCTTTTATTTATTTATTTATTAATTAAAAATATTATTTTAAGTAACATATCATGTATTATTAGCCCCAGGGGTATGGGGAAGTGCTCTCTATTTTAAAAAGAGTTTTTTTTTTTTTTTTTAAATTATGGTAAAATACACATAGCATATAATTTACCATTTTAACCACTTCTAAGTGTACAAGGTAATGGCATGAAGTATATTTACGTTGTGCAAACATAACCACCAGCCACCTCCAGAACTCCTCATCTTCCTCAGTGCTATTAAATACTAGCTCCTGGGAGGCCTGGGTGGCTCAGTTGGTTAAGCCACTGCCTTCAGGATCCCAGGATCGAGTCCTGGATTGGGCTCCTTGCTCAGCGGGGTGCCTGTTTCTCTCTCTGCCTCTGCCTGCTTGTGCTCTCTCTCTCTGTGATAAATAAAATCTTAAAACAAAAAAAATATATACTAACTCCTTACTCTCTCACCCCCAGCCCCTGGCATCTGCCATCCTCTTTCTGTCTCTAGAGATTTGACTACTTTAGGGACCTTATAGAAGTAGAATCACATGGCATTTGTCATTGTGTGATTGGTTGATTTCACATAGTATGTATCATTAAGGTTTTTCTGTGTTTTAGCATGTGTAAACATTTCCCTCCTTAAAAAAAAAAAATTTCCAGGGCACCTGGGTGGCTCAGTGGGTTAAGCCTCTGCCTTCAGCTCAGGTCATGATCCCAGGGTCCTGGGATCGAGCCCCGCATAGGGCTCTCTGCTCAGCGGGGAGCCTGCTTCCTCCTCTCTCTCTGCCTGCCTCTCTGCCTACTTGTGGTCTCTGTCTCTGTCAAAGAAATTAAAAAAAAAAATCTTAAAAAAATTTTTTTTCTCCTTTTTAAGTCTGAATATTATTCCATTATATGTATATATCACCTTTCATTTATTTATCTGTCCACAGACAGCTGAGTTACTTTCGTCTTTTGACTGTCGTGAATAGTATTGCTGTGCACACAAGTGTACAAATACCTGGTGGAGTCTCAGCTTTCGGTTCGTTCAGGTGTATGTCCAGAAGTGGAATTTTTGAATCATATGAGAATTCTACTTTTAATTTTTCAAGGAATCATGTTTTCCATAAGGAGTTACATCTTTTTACATTCCCAGCAGTAATGTACATGTGTTCCAGTTTCCCCACATCTTCCCCAGCACGTGTCATTTTCTGCTTTTTTTATTTTTTTAATTTTTTTTTAAAAAGATTTTATTTATTTATTTGACAGAGATCACAAGTAGGCAGAGAGGCAGGCAGAGAGAGAGAGAGAGAGAGAGAGAGAGGGAAGCAGGCTTCCTGCGGAGCAGAGAGCCTGATGCGGGGCTCGATCCCAGGACCCTGAGATCATGACCAGAGCCGAAGGCAGCAGCCCAAACCACTGAGCCACCCAGGCGCCCCATTTTCTGCTTTTTTGATAGTAGTCATCCTAATAGGTGTGTATTAATATCGCAGTGTGATTTTGACCTGCATTTCCCTAATGACTACTGATACTGGATATGGCCATATCCTTATTGGCCATTTGAGTATCTTTGGAGAAATGTCTATTCAAGTCTTTTGTCCTTTTTTTTTTTTTTTTTAAAGATTTTATTTATTTATCTCTCAGGGAGAGAGACCATACAAGCAGGGGGAGCAGGAGGCAGAGGGAGAAGCAAGCTCCCCTCAGAGCAGGGAGCCCAGTGGGAGTCTTGATCCCAGCACTCTGGGATCATGACCTGAGCCGAAGACAGACACTTAACCGACTGAGCCACCCAGACGTTCCAAGTCATTTGCCCATTTTAAAATCAGGTTATTTGGGGCGCCTGGGTGGCTCAGTGGGTTAAGCCTCTGCCTTCGGCTCAGGTCATGATCCCATGGTCCTGGGATCGAGCCCCGCATCGGGCTTTCTGCTCAGCAGGGAGCCTGCTTCCTCTCTCTCTCTCTCTCTGCCTGCCTCTATGCTTGCTTGTGATCTCTGTCTGTCAAATAAATAAATAAAATCTTTAAAAAAAATAAATCAGGTTATTTATTTTTTATTGTTCAGTTGTAGGAGTTTGTTATATATTCTGGATATTAATCTCTGTTCAGATATATGATTTGTAAACTCATTCTCTGCGTTGTCCTTTCTTTCTTTTTATAGTGTCTTTTGATAAACAGTTCTTAAATTTTTATGTAGTCCGATATATCTGTTTTTAATTTTGTTGCCTGTGTTATTGGTGTCACAAGTGAGAAACTATTGCCAAATCCAATGTCATTAAACTTTTCCCATCTTCTAAGAGTTAATAGTTTTAGTTCTTTTTTTTTTTTTTTTAAAGATTTTTATTTATTTATTTATTTGACAGAGAGAAATCACAAGTAGATGGAGAGGCAGGCAGAGAGAGAGAGAGGGAAGCAGGCTCTCCACTGAGCAGAGAGCCCGATGTGGGACTCGATCCCAGGACTCTGAGATCATGACCTGAGCCGAAGGCAGCGGCTTAACCCACTGAGCCACCCAGGCGCCCAATAGTTTTAGTTCTTATGTGTAACTCTTTGATCCATTTTAAGTTAATTTTTATATGGTGTAAGGTAAGTGTCCAACTTCTTTCTTTTGCATGTGGATATCCAGTTTTCTGAGCATCATTTGTTGTCCTTTTCCCACTGTATGACCTTGACACCCTGTTGAAAGTCATTTGACTATATATGTGAAGATTTATTTCTGGGCACTCTCTTCTCTTCCGCTGATCATGTCCGTCCTCATGTCAGTACCACACCGTTACCCCCACTGGTCCATACATATTGTTTTGATTATTGTAGCTTTGTTGTAAGTTTTGAAATCATGGAGTGTGAGACCATCAATGTTACCCTTCTTTTTCAGGAATGTTTATCTATTTGGGGTCCCTTGAAGTTCTGTATGAATTCTAGGACGGGTTTTTCTGTTTCTCCACAAGACACCATTGGAATTTCAATAGGGATTGCATTGAATCCGTAGATGGTTTTGGGTAATATTACCATCTTAACAGTATTAAGTCTTCCAATCCAAGAACATGGGATGTTTTCTCATTTACTTGTGTCGTCTTTAATTTCTTTCATCAGTGTTTTGTTGTTTTCAGAGTACAAGGCTTTCAGCTCCTTGTTGAATTTTTTTCCTAAGTATTTTATTATTTTTTTTATGTTACTGTTAATGAATTTTTTCTCCTCTTCAGATCATTCATTGTTAGTACGTAGAAGAACAACTGATTTTTTTAAAAAAAGATTTTATTTATTCATTTGAGTGAGAGACAAGGCAGAGAAAACACAAGCAGGGGGAAGGAAGAAGCAGATTCTCCACTGAGCTGGGAGACCAGTGTGGGGTTCGATCCAGGACCCGCAGATGATGACCTGAGCCAAAGGCAGATACCCAACCATCTGAGCCAGCCAGGTGCCCCAATACAGCTGATTTTTATGTGTTGATTTTGTGTCCTGCAACTTTGCCAAATTCTCTTATTAATTCTAACAGGTTTTTTTGTGGAATATTTAGGGTTTTCTGATTATAACATCATATCATCTGCAAACAAAGACAATTTTACTTCTTCCTCTTCTCTTTGAATGCTTTTTTCTTACATGCCTCATTGCTTTGGCTAAGACTTCCAGCACTTAGGCTTATAAAGGTGGCAAAAGCAGACATTCTTGTCCTGTTCCTGATCTCAGAGTAAGAGTTTGAAATAGTCCTTCACCATTGAGTATTAGGTCAGCTGGGAGCTTTTCATCCAGGGCCCTTATTATGTTGACATAGTTTGCTTCTATTCCTGGATTGTTGAGTTATGTCATGAAAAGTGTTGAATTTTAACAAATCCTTTTCTTCACCATTTGAGATGATCATGTGGATTTTTTCCAGCATTCTGTTAATATCGTGTAATACATTGCTTGACTTTTGTATATTGAACCATCCTTGCATCTCAGGAATAAATTCTACTTGGCTGTAGAGTATCATCCTTTAATATGCTGCTGATTTTGGTTTGCTAGTATTTCGTCAAGGATTTTTACATCACTATTCAGGGATGTGACATCTGGGTGGCTCAGCTGGCTAAGTGTCTGACTGGTGATTTCTGCTTAGGTCATGGTCTCAGGGTCATGAGATCGAGCCCCGTGTTGGGATCTGTGCTGGGTGTGGAGTTTGCTTGAGCACTCCACCCCTGCTTCAGTGCACGTGTCTTTTCTCTCTGTCAAAAAAAACAAAAAACAAAAAAAAAAAACTTCAGGGATATTAGTCTGTGGGTTTCTTTTCTTGCATTGTCTTTGTCTGGCTTTGGATTGGGGGAGTGTTGGCCTCATAGAATGAGTTAGAGTGTTTCCTCCTCTTCAATTTTTTGGAAGAGTTTGGGAAATAGCAGTATAAATTTTTCTTTAAATGTCTGATATATTCACCAGTGAAGCTGTTTGGTGTGCTTTTCTTTCTTTCTTTTTTTTTTAAAGATTTTATTTATTTGTCAGAGAGAGTGAGCGAGAGCGAGCACAGGCAGACAGAGTGGAAGGCAGAGTCAGACGGAGAAGCAGGCTCCCTGCGGAGCAAGGAGCCCGATATGGGACTCGATCCCAGGACGCTGGGATCATGACCTGAGCTGAAGGCAGCTGCCCAACCAACTGAGCCACCCAGGCGTCCTGGTGTGCTTTTCTTTGTTGGAAGTTGTTGGATTACTGATTCAGTCTCCTTACTAGTATTGGATCCATTTAGAGTTCTTATTTCTTCATGATTCAGTCTTGGTAGATTGTGTGTGTCTAAGAATTTGTTCATTTCATCTAGTTTATCCAATTTGTTGGTATTTATTTATTAATTTATTATTAATTGATTTACTTAAAAAAATATTTTATTTATTTGAGAGAGTGAGCACGAGCTTTGGGAGGAGCAGAGGTAGAAAGAGAAGCAGACACTCTGCTGAGCACAAAGACGACATGGGGCTCGCTCTCAGAACCGGAGCTGAAGTTAGTTGCTTAACTGACTCAACAACCCAGGGACCCGTATTTTTTTTTCTAAGTAGGCTCCATGCCCAACACAGGACTTGAACTCACAACCCTGAGATCAAGGCCTGAGATCAGGAGTTGGACACTCTACCAACTGAGCCATCCAGGCACCCCCCATAGTACTTTTTTATAATCCTTTTTATTTCTGTAAGATCAGAAGTAGTGTCCTTTCTTTCATTTTTGACTTTATTTGAAATGTCTTCTTTCTTTTTCATAATAAATCTAATTAAAAGTGTGTAAATTTTGTTCATCTTTTCAAACAACCACCTCTTGGTTTTGTTGATTTTTCTTTTTTGTTTTGCTCTATTATATTGATCTCTGCTCCGATCTTTATTATCTTCCCTTCTGCTACCTTTTGGTTTAGTTTGTTCTTTTTTTTTTTTTTTTTTTCCCCTTTTCTAGGTCTTTAGGATGTAGAGTTTAGGCAGTTGGCTTGAGATATTTCTTTTTTGTTTTTTTTTAACCCAAACATTTACAGCTATAAATTAGCTGTTAGTGCTGCTTTTGCAGCATCCCACATATTTTGGTATATTGTGTTTTTATTTTCATTTGTCTCAAGATAATTCTTAATTTCCCTTATGGTATCTTCTTTGACCCATTGGTTGTTTAAGACTGTTGTTTAGTTTCTACATATTTGTGAATTTTCTCACTGTTTTTTCTTCTTTTGATTTCTAGTTTTATTTCATAATGATCGGAAAGGATATATGATTTCCGTCTTAGTTACGCTTGTTTTCTTTTTAAAGATTTTATTTATTTATTTATTTGTCAGAGAGAGAGCGAGCGCACAAGCAGGCAGAGTGGCAGGCAGAGGCAGAGAGAGAAACAGGCTCCCTGCTGAGCAAGGAGCCCGATGTGAGACTCCATCCCAGGACCTTCGGATCGTGACCTGAGCGAAAGGCAGCCACTTAACGAACTGAGTGACCCAGCTATCCCTCCACTTGTTTTCTGGCCTCAGTTGTGAGCTGTCCTAGAGAATGTTTCATGGGCACTTGAGAAAAATATGTATTCTGCTGTTGCTGGGTGGAGTGTTCTCTCTGTGTGTGTGTGTGTGTGTGTGTGTGTGTGTGTGTTAGGTCTAATTGGTTTATGGTGGTGGTCAAGTCCTTGACTTCCTTATTATCCTCCCTCTCCTTGTTCTTGAAGTGCTCTCATGACGTGCCTTCTGCACGCTCTGTTCCTTTTCTTTTCTCCCCTCCCTGTGCTACTTCTGCATAGGTCCTATTGTGGGGTTTTTGTTTTTTTTTTTTTTTTTTTTTTTAGTTTGTTTTCGTTCTGCTTAGTCATACTTCTACGTGGCTGCTTTTTTCTGGGCTTGCTCTTAACTGGAAAATAACGTGCAATCTCCTTAGAAGCCCATCCTAGTTTACCTGGGCTTTGTTGAGAGCTATCGCCTTGCCCTTGAATTAAAAGCTCCATTCCGTGCTGTGCTCTTCAGCTGCCTAAAGAGAACGGCTTCAGTACCCACCTCCAGCCTTTCCCTTCCATGACTTTACCCTCTTGTCAGTCATCTGTTTGGAGTGTTCTCTGCCTCTTTAGGATCCTAGGACTGGAGCTGGTTTGTGGAAAGTCACCATCTGGTAGCTTTGTCCCTCCCATTTTGTCACGAGTTTTTGTGGCTAGAGGCCCACAGAGCTCACGGATATGGTAGGGGTGCACCTCTGGCTTCGTGGGGTTGGAGAAGAAGTTAGGAATGGAGGTGGGTGGGGAGGCGGTGGCTCCATGAATTTGAATGATTTTCCCTTCCTGCTGAAGGGGTTTGCTGCTAGAATGAGGTTTGGAGGATGCCCTCTGGGTCAGGATTATGGGCCTTGGTAGCGAGGGCAAGCTATGTTTGATTACCTTTGTTCAGATTTAAATCAGGCCCGATTCCAGACCCACTCTCTGCAGGCAGGATGGCTCTTTTTAGCCTCTTCTGGGCTGATGCGGAACTAAGCCTTCTCCGCTGGCCTGGACCAGACCCTGTCTCCAACTTGTCCTGCCATGCTTAGCTGCTCCCGGTGACATTCCCAGGCTTCTGGAATCCCCACTCACCATGGGCCAAGGTGACTGAATATCTGACTTCTGATTCCTTTCTCCAACGTTCTGCAGTACACATATTTCCTCGGCTTCAGCACAGATGAAGTGGTTGTATTTTTCTCATGGTAGTGAATTTTGGTGAGCATCAGGAAGTTTCCCCACCCCACCCAAAGTAATGTATTCTCTCATCAGATATCTTTCCTGGTAGGCCTAGTTGCTTTTTTATCTGATGGTTTTTATTTTTCAAAAGATTATTTATTCAACAGAGAAAAGTTTTGCATTAGCACAAGCAGGGAGCAGCAGCAGAAAGAGAGGGAGCAGCAGGCTCCCCACCGAGGAAGGGCCGGATGCAGGGCTTGATCCCAGAACCTGGGGATCATGACCTGAGCTGAAAGCAGACACTTAACCGACTGAGCCACTCGGGCACCCCATCTGCCTTTTTTTTTTTTTTTAAAGATTTTATTTATTTGACAGAGATCACAACTAGGCAGAGAGGCAGGCAGAGAGAGAAGGGGAAGCAGGCTCCCTGCTGAGCAGAGAGTGCAAAGTGGGACTCGATCCCAGGACTCTGAAATTATGACCTGCACTAAAGGCAGAGGCTTAACCCACTGAGCCACTCAGGCACCCCATCCCTATCTGTTTTTAAAGGGAAATCTCTGGAAGTGCCTGGGTGGCTCAGTTGACTAAGCGTCTGACTCTTGTTCTCAGGGTCTGGGGTTCTGTTGACCTACTTAAAAAAATCAGGAGGGGAATCACTGCTAAGTTAGTACCTCCCGAACACCTTACCACTTCCCATCTCTGCTCAGAGTGACATTCTCCAACCTCATATGCCTATCTCTGTTTACACAACCAACCAGTAATTCAGTTATGTTGAAGCAAACTTTTAAAAAAAAATTTATTTAGGGACGCCTGGGTGGCTCAGTGGGTTAAAGCCTCTGCTTTCAGCTCAGGCCATGATCCCAGGGTCTCAGGGTCCTCTCTGCTCAGCGGGGAGCCTGCTTCCCTCCCTCGCTCTCTGCCTTCCTCTCTTCCTACTTGTAATTTCTCTCTCTGTCAAATAAATAAATAAAATCTTTTAAAAATTTTTATTTATTTGACAGAGAGAGACACAACAAGAGAGGAAACACAAGCAGAGGGAGAGGGAGAAGCAGACCCCCCACCAAGCAGGATTCCCGATGTGGGGCTCAATCCCAGGATCCCAGGATCATGACCTGAGCCTAAGGCAGATGAAGCAGATTTCTTTTACTAAAGATTTTATTTATTTATTTGTCAAAGAGAAAGAGAGAAGGAGCACAAGCAGGGGGAATAGCAGGCAGAGGGAGAAGCAGGCTCCCCACTTAGCAAGGAGCCCAATGTGGGACTCGATCCCAGAACTCTGGATCACCACCTGAGCCAAAAGCGGTTGCTTAACTGACTAAGCTACCCAGGCGTCCCTGAAGCAACTTTTTATAGCAGTTTTATTTTTTATTTTTTTAAAAGATTTTATTTATTTATCAGAGAGAGAGAAGGGGAGGGAGCGAGCACAGGCAGACAGAATGGCAGGCAGAGGCAGAGGGAGAAGCAGGCTCCCTGCTGAGCAAGGAGCCCGATGTGGGACTCGATCCCAGGACGCTGGGATCATGACCTGAGCCGAAGGCAGCTGCTTAACCAACTGAGCCACCCAGGCGTCCCTTATAGCAGTTTTAAACATAGCAGGGAGATTCATTTGATCTAAGGGATCATGGGAAAATAATAAGCATTTTAGGGGCAAAAAGCCATCTTCCAACTCATGGACTCCTGCCCATCAAACCTGATCTACTATCAGATTTCCAAAGCTGGATTATCATCACAATAACTGCCCTCACAGATTTTTCTTCTCAGCAAGTATAAAAGGTTGGCTACCAGTTTGTGCAGTTAAAATTTTTCTTTCTTCTTTTCCTTCTGAGACGGTGGCATCTGAGTTTTGGCCAGAAGGGGGCAGACGAGTGCCATAGGTGGTGCTTTGGAGGGCCTGTCCCAAGGCTGCCGCCCTGGCTTCTCAGCAGTGAGCCTGGAAGCGGGAGCTTCCGTTCAGTCCTTTCCTCTGCCCTTAGGAAAATATGTAAGAAACTACTTAATATAAATGCCAGAATTTGGCTCTTAGAGTCTATTGCTATGTGTGGAATGCTGATGTTTACCAAATTACTTACTTATTATCCTCAAGCCACCAAATATGTGAACATCTAAGCTGTTGAGTTTGTTTGCTTTTGTATAATTCCTGTCTGGTGTAATTCCAAGTAGGCATTTCAAAAGGATAACTCCCTTTTAGATATTGTTTTAAAATACTGATTATGTGAGGAACAGCAGGGAAGGCAAGGATGAATAAGATAAGGTTGCTGTCCTTCAGGGACTTTACAGCTTGGTTGAGGGTGAGGCCAGGAGAGAACAGGTGCACCAATAATTTTATTACAAGATGGCATGTGAAAGTTGCTTTAGCCATCCCTGGGATGAAGGGAAAAGATGATAGAAAATCGAGGAAGCTTTTCTGAACGAACTAACATATGTGCAGAACTTTGAAAGAACAATGAATTTTTTAAAATTTTTGATTGTTTCCTTTTTAAAAATATTTTATTTAAGATTTTATTTATTTGACAGAGAGAGACACAGCTAGAGAGGGAACACAAGCAGGGAGAGTGGGAGAGGGAGAAGCAGGCTTTCCACCAAGCAGGGAATCCTTTGTGGGACTTGATCCCGGGACCCTGAGCTGAAGGCAGATACTTGATGACTGGGCCCCCCAGGTGCCCCTAAAGATTTTATTAATTTATTTGAGAGATAGAGAGTGAAAGACAGCACAAGCAGGGGGAGTGGGAGAGGGAGAGGGAGAAACAGGCTCCCCATTGAGCAGGGAGCCCAATGTGGGGCTCGATCCCAGGACCCTGGGATCATGAACTGAGCCGAAGGCAGATGCTTAACCTGCTGAGCCACCCAGGTGCCCCATTGTTTCAATTATAAAGGTAACACAGGTTGTTGAGAATGGGAAGATATATACAAATATAAAAAAGAAGATGATTTACCAATGAACTCAACGCCCAGATATAATTGTTAGTATTTCCTTTTAGTTTCTTCCTGTGAGTGTGTACCTACCTGTATCTTTTAAGGCAGGACTATCCATTGAATATATACAATTTTGTACCTTGTTTTTCTCCCCGTGAGCATTTTCCCATGGGTGTAGGATTTTGATAGGTGGGGAGAAATGTTTCCAGCAGAGGGAACAACATACATATGAGTAGTGTAGGAATGGGAAGACTCAGGGGCAGTTGTGGGAATAATAGTTAAGCCTATTTCAGTGGCGTGGATGTTGGGAAATGGTCAGAGATGAGCCTGGACAGGAGAGCTAGGAGAGCATAGCTGGCCTTGAACAGACTGAGGAGTTTCTATCTGGGGAAGAATTTCATGGCTGTTAGCAGTTTACTAGTAAGTCTGATGAGGGCTGTTGGCCAAGTGGAAGGAGTGTGGACTTCGGAAATGGACAGACCAATTTTGGATCTGCTGCCTCCTTTTTTTTTTTATTTTAAGATTTTATTTATTTGAGAGAGAAGGAACAAGCGAAAGCATGAGCAGGGTGGTGAGGAGAGGCAGAAGTGGACCTCCCACTGAGCAGGGAGCCTGATGTGGGATTTGATCCCAGGACCCTGGGATCATGAGCTGAGCCAAAGGCAGACGCTTAATGACTGAGCCACCCAGGCGCCCCAACGGCTGCTGCCTGTTAGCAATAAGACCTCAATTTCCTTCTTAGAAAAGGGAGTATGGAATATACACACCCTATGATTCCTACTTTCCTGGTCTTAGGGAAGGCACTCTGTGAATGTTATTCCTTTCTTTTGGACCCCCATTCAAGATTTCATGGCTCTCACAGTAACCCAAAGGGAGTAAGTCCTAAGAGACCAGTCGGCAACTCATGAAGTTTCTATTTAGCTCAGCATATGGAGCTACACTACAAATTGGAATCCAGACCCACAAATGACTTCACTGGTTTCATTTTTCTATTTCTTAAATTCAGTTAAAATTTGTTCTCCTCACCAACAGTGTTGAAAAAAACTGGAGGTTGAAAAAACTGGAGGTTGTTGAAAAAACAGTGGCAGTCTTACTGGGGAAAAGAACAATTTTTCCCTCTACTGCTTCCTTCCCCAATCCTGATCCCAGGAGAGCACTTCTAATTCTCAGAACTGTTTTCTCTGGCATTTCACTTTGTGTTTCTGGATAAGTGAATGTACTTACTTATTTTTATTTTTATTTTTTTATTTTATTATTTTTTAAAGATTTTATTTATTTACTTGACACAGGAAAGAGATCACAAGTAGGCAGAGACAGAAAGGGGGAGGAAGCAGGCTCTCCATGGAGCAGGAAGCCCAACATGGGGCTCCATCCCAGGACCCCAGGATCATGACCTGAGCCGAAGGCAGAGGCTTTAACCCACTGAGCCACCCAGGCGCCCCTGCTTACTTATTTTTTTTTTTTTTAAGATTTATTTATTTATTTGACAGAGAGAGATTACAAGTAGGCAGAGAGGCAGGCAGAGAGAGAGAGGGGGAAGCAGGCTCCCTGCTGAGCAGAGAGCCCGATGCGGGACTCGATCCCAGGACCCTGAGATCATGACCTGAGCCGAAGGCAGCGGCTTAACCCACTGAGCCACCCAGGCGCCCTGCTTACTTATTTTTAAAGATTTATTCATTTCCAAGAGAGCACGTGCACATGTGTGCATGGTGTAGGGGGAGGGGGAGTAGCAGTGCAGAGGGGGAGAGAGACTCTCAAGCAGACTCCCCGCTGAGCACAGAGCCCAGCACAGGGCTCGAGGCCATGAACGCTGAGATCATGACCTAACCTGAAATCAAGAGTCAGGTGCTTAACTGACTGAGCCTCCCAGGTGCCCCTTTGCATCATACATTTATTATTTTACTTCTTTGTATATTAATTTTAGGCATTGTCTATTGACTTCCTATTGTTGTAGCTAAGGATTTCACTCTCATATCCCTCGTCTCTCCTTTTGCATTTGCCTCGTATATCATGGTTTTTAATTGAATTAGTAAATAATGTTTCTTTTATCACAAATTTATAAGCTTAGTGCATTTTTGCAGAATCAGGTCAGGTACTATGATTTTAATCTTTATCCTTAAATTTCTGGTTGCCTTTTTTTTTTTTTAAAGATTTTATTTATTTATTTGACACACAGAGAAATCACAAGTAGGCAGAGAAGCAGACGGGGGGTTGGGGGGAAAGCAGGCTCCCCGCCAAGCAGAGAGACCGATGCGGGACTTGATCCCAGGATGCAGAGATCATGACCTGAGCTGAAGACAGAGGCTTAACCCACTGAGCCACCCAGGCACCCCTCTGGTTGCCTTTTTATTTCCTCTCTTTCCTGCTACCATCCATAGGCCTTCATTTTTTTCCAAAATGGGAGTAAGGGGTTCTGAGTTCCTTTCCCCTTCATCCCAGAGACTTTCCTTCTAGAAGTCGCTCCTCTTCTCTGAACCAGACCAACAGAGCTCCTGGAATTTCTTTGCTGGATCTGAGATTTAAACTCTTGCATCTGTCATTTGTCATTTTGGATAGTTAACTTGAGTTAAATGATGCCTCAGGAACCCAACTGAGAGACGGTCTCGGTCCTTCTGGTTGTGTGATCTGGACGGGCTTATTTATTCTGATGCCAGTTTCTCCGTCTTCTGGCCTCAGTAGGGTTGCACTGGGGTTGAAGTGAGATTCTGTAAATGGGAGATGCTTTGGAAGAAGTGTGAATGTAAGAGTGTGACAGAAGCTTCTAGATGGTGTGGTTTTTTTTATGTTTTTTTTACCTACATTGTATATTGGAGGCCTTTGATATTAGCCTCACCTCTGTTTATTTTACTGATACATTCACATACTTTCTGATACAAGATGCTCTCTTTCCCCAGGAAGAATGAGTCTAGAGAGTGGTGCATGGGTGAAGGGAAGCCTTCCAGGGCAGAGTGGTGCTGACTGATGCAGTGGGGGAGATGTTTTAGGATGAGATTTCAGAGCATTTCTTCCCATATACTTACTTCACTTCATAGATAACTATGACAGATCTCCTATGTGCAGGGCACTGTGTGAGAAGTACTTCCATATGTCGAAATAAAATGTGAAATCATACGCAAAAGAAACGTAAGCAAAATTTCCCATTGGTGCTATATGTTTGTTAATATTACCTTGTTTATAATCTAAAATCAGTTGTTGATTTGAAATAAGAGTCCATTGGCCCTCTATGCCCTCTATGGCATAGAGACTAGAGGCCCCATCTTATTCACATGAGGCCTCTAGGAGTTTGGGATTCTTCCACGGCAAGTGACAGAAACCCAATTCACACTGGCCTATGTGAAAAAGAGAGAGACAGAGAAAGTCTGTTGCATACAGAACTGAGAAGTTCTGGAGTAGGTTTTGCTGAGCATAGACTGACAGACTGTGTTGTTATTAGGACCGTGTCTCTTGCCATTTCTTGATTCTGTCTCTCTGTGTGTTGGTGTTAGTTTCTTCCAGGTGCCCTCTTCAGGTGGTGGCCTGTACACTTCCAGGCTTCTGTCCTCACAGCTTAAGAAGAGAGCCCAGCATTAATCTTGATTGCATTGATTGGCAGGCTTTTGCCCTTCTGAGTCACTTACTTCGTCAGGTGGATTTGAGGCTCTGGCTGGCCAACTCTGGATCCTGGAGTAGAGTCAGCTTCACTAGAAACACTTCAATGGAAAATGGTCAAAAGATACAAACTGCAGTTATAACAAGTACAGGGCTGTAACATACAGTATGATGATTGGAGTGAACTGTCCTATAGCAATCCTATGTATAACAATCCTATAACAACCCTGTAGGAGATACCAGGGCAGTTGTTAATAGAGTAAATCCTAGGAGTATTCATCACTAGAATAATTTTTTCCCCTTTATTCTTTCCTTATTTCCTTTCTTTTTCCTATGTCTGTATGAGGAAATGGATGTTAGCTGAACCTATTATCATTTCACAGTATGTGTCGATAAAACCAGCATGATGTATGCCTTAAAACTTACACAGTGATGTCATTTCAGTAAAACTAGAAACAAAACCAAAGTGTTCTTTCATAAAGACAATTGACGGGGCGCCTGGGTGGCTCAGTGGATTAAGCCTCTGCCTTCAGCTCAGGTCATGATCTCAGTGTCCTGGGATTGAGCCCTACATCAGGCTCTCTGCTCGGCGGGGAGCCTGCTTCCCCCTCTGTCTCTGCCTGCCTCTCTGCCTACTTGTGATCTCTCTCTCTCTGTCAAATAAAATAAATAAAATCTTAAAAAAAAAAAAAAGACAATTGACATTTGCTCTTGGCTTTTTTAAGGATTTTATTTATTTATTTATTTATTATTATTATTATTTTTAAGATCCCAGGACCCTGGCACCATGATCCCAGCCAAAGGCAGAGGCCTTAACCCACTGAGCCACCCAGGCGCCCCAAGATTTTATTTATTTATTTGATGGAGAGAGACACAGTGAGAGAGGGAACACAAGCAGTGGGAGTAGGACAAGGAAAAGCAGGCTTCCTGCAGGGTAGGGAGCTCGATGTGGGGCTCGATCCCAGGACCCTGAGATCACCACCCGAGCCGAAGGCAGACGCTTAATGACTGAGCCACCCAGCTGCCCCGACATCTGCTCTGTCTTATGTATGTGTAATTACTAGCAGCTGTAAGAAAGTGCTAGTGGTGTTACTCGGTAATAAAACCTAAATTTTTTGCCTGGTAAGAAAAAAACTAAAAACACAAACAGAAAAATGGGGGAAGGGGAGGCAGGCCCATGGTCTCTCAGAGAACGCCTAGAGCTCTGTCAGCAGAAGGGCAGTGGGATATGTTTGCAAAACAACACGTCTGCCATCAGAACCCCACCCCCTGTACCCCCACCCCAGCACCCAGCAGAGGGCCTTCACCAGGCAAGGGCTCAGCAGTGCCTTCTGCATGGAGTCGGTGGTATCGCAAGAGCCTAGAAGTGTTTTATGGTTGCCCAAGTGAGTTTCCCATTTTTTTCTTTCTCTTGTCTGAATCAGGAACTTCCCCCAGTGTTACATGTTTATGTTTAATTTAATGTACTAACCTTGAAAAACTCGAATTCCTCTGTAAGGGCTGAAGATTCACATGTCACCTTTAAGTTTTCCAACGCTTTGCTGTGTGGTCAAATTCTGTGTTATTCTGTTTATTATTTGTTTCAAGAAATAACAAGTTCTACTCTGGGGTGGAAACTTTTTAAAGTTGTGATTATATTTTTGGACTAGTAACCTTGTAGCAGTTTCTGTCTAAAAGCATTCTTTGAATATACACCAAAATGTTGACAGTGTTTAATAGAGTGTGATAGGCAGTTTTTTCTTCTTGTTTTCCATTTTTTCTACCCCGAACATACTATTTATATTTCTGAAAAGCAATGCTATTTAAAACAGTCATTAATTTACCACATTTTTTAAAAAGATTTTATTTATTTATTTGACCGACAGAGATCACAAATAGGCAGAGAGGCAGGCAGGGATGGGGCAGGGGAAGCAGGCTCCCAGCTGAGCAGAAAGCCTGATGCAGGGCTTTCTCTATCCCAGGACCCTGAGATCTGAGATCATGACCTGAGCCAAAGGCAGAGACTTAACCCACTGAGCCACCCAGGTGCCCCAACTTACTACATTTTGTGTGTGTGTACCATATGCTGTGCTAATTTCTAGGAACAGTGAGACAAGACAGGAAAGGTCACAGCCTCATAGACCTTGTATTTCTGAGGATGAGAAAGATAACAAACTGTTATACAGGAACTAAATAGAAAAATACAGATTTTAATTAATTCTACAAAGGGAAAGATGTGATGGGGAATAAATAACAGGAGAAACCCAATTTAGGTTGGCTGATTGGGAAAGGCCTACCTGATAAGGGAAGGGGAGAACCACACAGACAGCCAGAAGGATCATCCAAGACCTGGTAAGTGCAAAGGCCCTGGGGCAGAAAAGAGCATGATTTGTTCTCTGCAGCTGGCAGAAGGTCAGCTGTGTCAGTATTTCTTAGTTCATATACATATTAGATTGAGTCCTATGAGATTGCTGCTTTTGTAGGGTCAAGTGGTTGAAGAGCAGTAGTTTTATATAGTTCCATCCATGTTGTGGTTGAGCAGTCCTGTCGTTGGCCTGCAAGTGACTGAAGCTCTCTGGGCTGCCCTTTCCTCCCCTGTAAAATGAGTTCGATTGATGGTTTTTCAAATGCCTTTCTGTCGCTGACATTTTATGATTTTAGTCTGGCCCAGGAGGAGGTGAGACAGGTGAATTGCCTAAAGCAGAAAATCTAAGGAGGCTCTCGCTCTGCCCTTGCACAACCCTGAGCACGAGAGTCTCCTTCAGTTTTGCAGCCCAGGCTTAGCTCCTACCACCGACCCCGTCCCACCCCTGCCCCTGGCCCAGGCCTGATTCGAACTCATTTCCTGGTTCCCGTGGAACAATGACTTTGCTGATGTATAATCTAAGTTCCCTTGCTGAAGCGTACAGATGCGTTATCTAAACAAGCCAAGGCTTGTGGCATCTGAGTCACATATTCTGCCCTTATGCTTATTTTTCGTATCTGTATTCTCTGTGCGTGAGTTAATTCACTGTATAGGTAGACAGTTCAGAAGGCAAGCTTACATATGTCCACATTTAGCCGGAGGGATTCTTTCTCTGGTCTGCAGCAGGAAGCCTGGTTCCAATGTGGCCATGTTTGATGTTGTTCTTCTTTAGATCAGTGCAGAATGTTTGTGAAGGTGTTTACTGAAATCGACCGGATGCCCCAGCTGCTTGCCTACTACTACAAATGCCACAAGGTGAGGAGCTGGGGGTGCTTACAGTTGTGGAATGCTCCCATGCTGGGCTGCCGAGCTCCAATTTGCAAGCTCCAAGGAGGAGACACTGGCCTCTGTGCGCTCTGGCTTTTTTCTTCTGATTCGCCAGTAGGGGGCGTTCTCGGTCCAACCCGTGGATTCATTTTCGCGGCGCTGGGAACACAAGCCCTCCCTTTCGGCCTCTTGTAGCTGAATTTCACTTCCACACTGACAAGTTGTTTAAATTTTTTGCATTTTTGTCTTTCAAGGGAGAGTCCTGTCTTATGCCCTCAGGAAGCCTGAAGAATTTTTTTGTTTTCTGGAGTTGTTGACATGAGCTGAAAACCTGACCGCTTTCTGGGCTGACTGAATTCCTCCAGGTCCAGCGCTTGTGTGTTTTAAGCAGTGCTGTTGGCCGTGGGGCTCAAGGGCACACACGCTCCCACCTTGAGGTCTTTTCTGGAGAGTGTAGCATGCCTGGTGGAAGGACCTTGGCAGGCTTTGGGGTGACGTGAAAAGAGCAGGGAGCACCCGGAGGGCAGCGGAGTCACTCGAGTTGTTGATCAGAGCTGGCACCGAAGTCTTGTTTCCCTCGCTTTTGTTTGCAGTGAATGGTCATCAGGGGGCACCCGCTCGCCCTGGGGAGTGGGCAGCTCGATGTGGCTTGCCTTGCTGGGGTGATAGGGCTATCCTGTTTCCTCAGTGAGGTCCCCTCTGTTCTGCCTCTGCAGGCGCAGCTCTTAGCGACCTGGCAAGAACTGTGCCAGAGTGACCTCCCGCTGGACCGGCAGCTCACAGGGTTCTATGATGCCTTGCTCGGGGCCTGGCACACGCAAATCCAGTGGGCAACACAGGTAACTGCTCGCGTGGGTCCTAGGGGATCGGTGCCTGCCCCGGGAATGGTGTCTTCCCACTTTAATGGCTGCTCAGAACATCTCCCTATTTGCTGCCCTCACCAAAGGAGTTAAAGATAAGCCTCGAAACCCAAGGCAGTAAAACCTTTAGGTCTCCTTAAGACTCTTGTTATCGTGCTTCTCTGTATCTTAAATAGAATCTAATGTGACAGCGTGGCATGGTGTTCAGCCAGGGAGCCTGTGGAATTCCTGAAGGCCATTATCTCCTGATCTAGAAGCAGGAGGCCCTTGGTCAGGTGCTGTTTGACCGAACAAGATTGTTTTTATCTTAACTTCAGGTAAAATGTACCTGGCCTAGAGTTAGTTTCCCTTATTCACACAGAACACCCAGAGCTGGAGGAAGACGGCCGTTTGAAAGGCGCCCTCTGACGTAGGGGACCGATGAGGCAGAGGAACTTCATTGCCAGGGGACACTTGGCGTCATTGATTTTCCCAGAGCCTCTCGGCATGGCATTTTCCGCCTTCCAGGGTATGAACCACTGTTCCTTTGTCTTGATGCCTCCAGGTGCCCCAGATCCTCTTTCCTTCGTTGAGGGCAGAAGAAGCTGTGACTCACTGGGCCTGTGTGGCTTGGTTTTTTTGTCTTTTTGCTTTCAGAGTGAGTTGTGCGCTCGGCCTACAGTGTGCATCTGTCTCTGTCTCCCATTGGAATGAGCTCAGCTGTAGCTGGAAAGAACCCGCCAGACAGGGTCGTGTCTCTCCCGCTGGTTAAAGCACTCTGCTCCAACTCCTGTCGCTTTCCCCTGGAGCCAGCAGAACTCAGTTAGGTCACAATAACACAAAACCCAGCCTCCTGTAGTCCTTCCTCGGCGTTGATGTGAACGTCGCTTCTCAGTGACCCTGTCGATGCCCACTCATTTCTGTGCCCTTGTGTCTTCTGCTGTCTCTCATGTGGTGAGGATAAAACCAGTTCACGGCCGCATGTGCAAATGCCCTTCATCATCTCCGAAAAAGGATTTAGACTTTTCAGACTTTTGTTCAGGCCTCATTCTAAATTTTGTAAGGTGTGAGTTTGGGCTAGTCTATACTTTTTGTCCGTGGCCCATTTCCTTTTCAGGAGGTAAGCATGATAAGAAGCCGTCATCTCCTGAGGCTTAGTACAATGCAAAAGAAAACAGAAGACACCACAGTAAATGTGGCCCCTGCTGATTTACCCCCCAGTATTTTAATATGAAAAACTTTCGACATATGAAAGCGTTGAAAGGATTGTGTAGTGAACGCCCATATATCCACTTCGTGCACTCTGCAATGGATATTTCACTAGGTTTGCTTTATTATAAACCTATCCTTCTCTCCATGTATCTATCCATTCATTAGTCTTATTTTTTGATTGACTTCAAGGAACTTATAAACATCACTGACATGCATGTCAGTGACTAGAGTTCAGTGTTGATTTCCCTTATTCTTTTGAGATAAAATTGTGAAATGTGGTGATCCTAAGTATGCCAGTTGATTTATTTTTGACAAATTCTATGTACCCTAATCTCTGTTAAGATGTAGAGAACATTTACCGGCACTCTAGAAATTTCTCTTACTCCTTCCTGGTCGGTCTTCATACCAGTACCCCTGAAGGCAACCACTGTTCTGGTATTTTCCCACCGTAAAGTAGTAGCCTGCTACTGAATTTTCTGTAGATGGAACTGTATGGTATGTGTTCTCTCCATAAGGCCTCTTCGATTCAGCATGTTTGTGGAATTTATTCCTATTGCGTGAATCAGTACTTTGTTCCTTTTTATTGCTAAATACTGTTCCGTAGCATGACTAGACCACAGTTTGTTTATTCATACTTACATTGAGGAACACTTGGGATGGTTTCAGTTTGGGGTTATTACGAATGAAGCTGCTACTGAGCATTGTTCTCTAAGTCTATTTGTGGATTCACATGTTCATATCTCTTGGGTAAATTCCTAGGAGTGGAATAGCTGGGTCATCAGGCGGGTGTACATTTAGAGTTATAAGAAACTGCCAGACATTTTCCCAAAGTGGTTGTACTTTTTCTACTCCCACAACAAGGATGCGAGAGTCCTGATTGCCCCACATCTTTGCCAATGGTAGGTGATGTCAGTCTTTCTTAAGTTCGCCGTTCTGGTGGGTGTGTTGTAGTATCTCAGTGTGGTTTTAATTTGTACTTTCCTGATGACTAAGGCTGGTGAGCACCTTCTCAGTGTACTTGTATCTTCCTTTGTGAGGTGTCTGTTCAGATCTTCTGGCCATTACAGAAAATTGGTTTATGTGCCTTTTTCTTATTGAGTTGTAGAAGTTCTTTCTATAGTTCGGATAAAAGTCCTTTGCCAGGGACACCTGGGTGGCTCAGTGGGTTAAGCTGCTGCCTTTGTCTCGGGTCATGATGCCAGGGTCCTGGGATGGAATCCCACATCAGGCTCCTTGCTTGGCAGGGGGCCTGCTTCTCTCTCTGCCTCTGCCTGCTTGTGTGATCTGCACGCACTCTCTCTCTGTCTCTCTTTCCCTCTGACAAATAAATAAATAAAATCTAAAAGTCCTTTGCCAGATATATTTTGTAGATACTGCTTTCTGGTCTGTGGCTTAAACAGAGGTATTGATTTTGATGAGGCTTCGTTTTTTCAGTTTTTTTTTTAATTGTTTTGTAAGAAACTATCACAAACCCCCAGATTGCTGTGTTTTCTTCTAGAAGTTTGTTTACTTTGTACAGAAACGTCTGTGGTCTGTCTTGAAATTGGCCTTGTTGTATAGTGTAAGGTCAGGTCAGATTGTTGTCGGGTGGGCTCTTGAGGTTGATTTCTGAAGCCCTAGTTGATAAGTTGGTAAGTCTGGGAACTTTGTGGTGGTTCTTTGACCCATGACCAGAGAATCCTTACGCCACATCACTTCCGAGGACCGGGGGACACCTCTGAGTGTAAGCGACCCAGCGTGTTTTAATTGAAATGCGTAAAAAACATGCCACTGAAGGTCTAGGATCTGCCTTCGTAGCTTCAGCGGACCCACCGGTTAGAGCTCCTTAGAACCGAGCGACTTAGTTTCCTTCTTCCCCTGCCCCAGGTCATTGGAGTAGGAGATGAGAGAGAAGGAGATCCTCACCGCGCAGTCCCGCTTCACCAGACGTGGTGAGGAGTCAGGATACCTTCTTCTAGACAAGATCCATTTTCCTTTCTTCCTTGGGTCCCTTCTGTCAGATTTCTTCTATTTCTTCTATCCGGTTTCTTCTGTCAGATGCGGACGTTGGGCTGAGCGGTATCTGAAGCTCTCGATGCTTCTCTGACATTTGCCTGTTCGGTGACAGTGAAGGGACCGCGTTGGCTGGAGACAAGAGGGTTCGTGTTGGTGCAGCTGTGTGTGTGGGCAGCGGAGCCACACGGCGGACGAACTGTGGAGCCAAGGCAGGAACGTGGCTTTCTCAAGAAGGTAGTGAGAGTCTCGAGCCATAGACTGAGTGATGACGTTGCCGTTTTAAGGATGATGTTGGTGTCAGAACATCACCTGAGTAGTTCCCCTGCCCAAAAGGCTTAACCCTGAATGCTATCATGAGGGAACATGCAGACGGATTCAAATGCAGAACCATTTCGTGAAACAGTTGTCTTGGAGTCTTCAAAAATGTCAGTGTGGTGAAAGAAAAAAAAAAAAAGTTGGGGCACCTGGGTGGCTCAGTTGTTAAGTGTCTGCCTTCAGCTTAGGTCATGATCCTGGGATCGAGCCCCACATCGGGCTGCTTGCTCAGCGGGAAGCCTGCTTCTCCCTCTCACTCCCCTGGCTTGTGTTCCCTCTCTTGCTGTGCCTCTCTCTCTGACAAATAAATAAGTAAAATCTTAAAAAAAAAAAAAGAAAAGTTGATTTGATTTTAGATTAAAGGAGACAAAAAAAAGAATGACAACTAAATGTAATCGCATGGTCCTTGATTGGATTCTGCATGATGACAAAAAAGCCATGTAGGGATAGTTGGACCATAAAGGTATTTCAAGAATAAGTTTGATTACTTGTAGTGTTGTGATATAAGAGGATGCCCCCATTTTGTTGCTGCTGTTGTTTTTAAAGAATTTATTTTTGAGTAATCTATACACCCAACATGGGGCTCGAACCTATAACCCCAAGATCAAGAGTCACGTGCTCCACTGACTGAGACAACCAGCTGCCCTAGGATGGCCCTGTTTTTAGGAGGTACATGCTGAGGTGCCTGCATTAGACCTGTGTTAGAGAAATAAAGCAGTTGTGACAGGATGTTAGTAATTGATGAATCTTGCAATTTTAAATATTTAAAATGTAAATAAGTCTTAAAAATAACATTTAAAAAATAACGAATTTGGAGGTAGCGTAGGCAGTGATCTGATGAGGAGAGGTTGGAGACAAGGCAAGAACTTGGTCTGGCCTTGCATGATGGAAACATAGTAGAAGGCACCCAGTTCAAGAAGAGTGGACAGTTGTTAAGACCTAGTAACTGATAACGGAAAAGTCCGAGGGGAGATTTTCACTGTGTCAGAAGGGAGGTGTTACTGTCAGAAGTACACAAGTTGAGGGAAGCAGGTCTGGGAAGGTCATGGGGACAGTAATGAATTCTAGTTTGGGACACTTAAATGCCAAGGAAGAGTGGCTGCCTCAGCGGTGTTGTACAGGAGACGGATGGAAGACTGTCGCTCAAGGAGTACAAATTGGGAAGGTTCCCACAGTTTGGTCATTTCGTTCCTCGTTGGCTTGTTTGGTTCTTTCCTCTGTTCCTACCTCTCAGACTCCAGCAGGGATGTCTCTCAAACTAAACAGGTGTTCACTGAAGCTTTGTGAGTTTTCTATTATTATAGTAATCTTAAAAAAAAAAAATGGTAGTTTGGATTATGTACATGGTTGCCGTAGGACCAGCATCTGTTATAAATGGGATTGTTTTCTTAATTTCCTTTTTGGGTTGTTGATTGCTGGTGTATAGAAACACAACTGATTTTTGTTTGTTGATTTTATATCCTGTAGCTTTGATGAATTTATTAATGCTAATAGGTTGTGTGTGTGTGAATTCTTTAAGGTTTTCTATATATAAGATCATATAGTTTATGAACAGAGATGATTTTTTTCTTCCTTTACAATTTAGATGCCTGTTATCTCTTTCTCTTGTTGTACTGTTCTGGCTAGAAATTCCAATACTGTGTTAAATAAAATAGCATACTTATCTTGTTCCTGGCCTTAGGGGAAAAGCTTTCAGCCTTTCACCGTAGAGTATGATAGCTGTTTTTCTTGTGTGACCTTTATCATGTTAAGGAAATTCATTTCTAGTCCTAGTTTATTGAGTTTTTTGGTTGTTTATTGTTTATCTTATTTTTTTTTAACATAAAATGTGTTGAATTTTATCAGATGCTTTTTTCTGCATTAACTGAGATGGTCGTGTGTTTTCTTCCCTTCATTTTGTTAATGTAGTCCATTATATTGATTAATTTTTATATATTGAGCCACTCTTCATTTTGGAGATCCATTCTACTTAATTATGGTATATAAGCCTTTTTTTTTTTTTTTTCAAGATTTTATTTATTTATTTGACACAGAGAGAGAGATCACAAGTAGGCAGAGAGGCAGGCAGAGAGAGAGGAGGAAGCAGGCTCCCCACTGAGCAGAGAGCTCGATGCGGGGCTCGATCTCAGGACCCTGAGATCATGACCTGAGCTGAAGGCAGAGGCTTTAACCTGCTGAGCCACCCAGGTGCCCCGGTATATAAGCCTTTTAATATGGTTGCTGAATTTAGTTTATTATTATTTTGTTGGGTATTGTTGATTGTGTATTTATAAGGAAATGGTCTGTAATTTTCTTTTAGTATTTGGTTGGCCTTGGTATCAGGTTAATGCTGGCTTCATAGAATGAGTTAGGAAGTGTTTTATATTAGTTTGCCAGGACTATCATAACTAAATATCACAAACTGGATGGTTTAAGAATAGAAATTTATTTTCTTTTTTCTTTTTTTTTTTTTTTTAATTTATCAGAGGGAGAGAGGGGGAGAGAGTGAGCACAGGCAGTCAGAATGGCAGGCAGAGGCAGAGGGAGAAGCAGGCTCCTTGCTGAGCAAGGAGCCCGATGTGGGACTCGATCCCAGGACGCTGGGACCATGACCTGAGCCGAAGGCAGCTGCTTAACCAACTGAGCCACCCAGGCGTCCCTAGAAATTTATTTTCTTATGGTTCAGGGCACTAGAAGTCCAAGCTCAAGGTATTGGCAGGGTTGTTTTCTTCTGAGACCTCTCTCTGCTTGCTGGTGGCAGTCTTCTACCTATGTTTTCTTTCTATTGGTGTCCTATTGGTGTCTGTGTCCTGATCTTCTCTTGTTATAAAGACACCAGTCGGATTGGATAAGAGCCCACCTAGATGACCCATCTTACCTTAATTGCCTCTTTAAAGCTCCTAGGTCCAAAGATAGCCACGCTCTGGGATACTGGAGATCTGGACTTCAACATATAAATTTGGGGGCAACACAGTTTTTGATTACTGATTCTGCCTCCTTCCTAGTTAATTATAGGACTATTCAGATTTTCTGTTTCTTCTTCAATCAGTTTTGGCAAATTTTGTTTCTAGGAATTTTTTTTTTTTAAGATTTTATTTATTTATCAGAGAGAGAGAGGGAGAGAGAGCGAGCACAGGCAGACAGAGTGGCAGGCAGAGGCAGAGGGAGAAGCAGGCTCCCTGCCGAGCAAGGAGCCTGATGTGGGACTCGATCCCAGGACGCTGGGATCATGACCTGAGCCAAAGGCAGCTGCTTAACCAACTGAGCCACCCAGGCGTCCCTGTTTCTAGGAATTTGTCTGTGTCATGTAAGTTATCTAATTTGTTGGCATATAATTGTTCATCATATTCTCTTACAATCCCTTTTATTTCTGTAAAATTGTAATAAATGTACCACCTTCATATCTGATTTTAGTAATTGAAAGCTTCTTTTTTTTGGTCAGTCTAGATACCAGGTTTGTCAGTTTCATTGGTCTTTTCAAAGAAATTTACTAGTTTTGTTGATTGTTAAAATTACTTTCTATTCTTTATTTCATTTACCTCTGCTCTAATCTTTATTTTTTCCTTCCTTCTACTAACTTTGGGTTTAGTTTCTTATTTTTCTTTTTCCTTAATGTGTACAGTTAGGTTATTGATTTGAGATATTTCTTCCTTTTTAATGTATGTGTTTAAAGCTATGAATTTCCCTCTTAGTGTTGCTTTTGCTGTGTCCCATAACTTTGGAGAAGTTGTGCTTTCATTTTCCTTCCTCTCAGGGTATTTTCTCCTAAAAATTTGAGTTTATTGATCTTACAGTTTTTAAGCTTACACCTTTTTTGGCCTTAGAGTTACCTAGGAATGGCGTTATATCTTGTTTTCATGTTTGGGCCTATTTAAGTTATGTTATGATAAAACAGCATTTTTATGATAAAGAAGCATCACAGACAGGGGTGTCCCTCAGAACCCCTCTCTAAATGTACTGTGTGCATTCTTCCAGTTTTGCCCACAAGAGATCATTAGTATATGAAACAGAAAAGACTCTTAGCGAATAACTAAATCTGTAATCTTAAAGGCCCTGCACACACTCTTCCTGGTGGTCCTTAGAATAAAAGATAAATCCATCTTAACCAAAGATCTGTGTCCAGGGGAGAGGTGGCTGTGGGCTGCTCTGCAAATCTGGCTCGATGTCCTCCAGCCCTGACTCAGCGAATTGCTCTTCTTTAATTCCATTTTGTTCCCCACCTCCCACCTCCTCCCAGTTTCTGCACTGTCATCCACACAGTCCTCGCTGGCCAGTTTTGGGTGGCCATCTCCATACTCTGCGTGACAGATGGGGAAAGAGGCACTTGGGGCCAGTGATAGACATGAAGTAGCCAGTTGTCCTGGACAGGTTGCAAGTTCTGCCATTTACTTGGCCTTCTGAGCTTGCTCAAGTTTGGGATAAGGATCGGTTGGGGCTTAAAGCTCTTGACCAGGTCACTTTCCAGCTGTTGGAGGGATTCCTCTGAGAGCAACCCAAGAGACTGTTTCTTTAACAGGTGTGCTTCTCTTTGGCCCTGTGTGCTAACACCGATACCTCTGTCTCGCTGCAGGTTTTCAAGAACCCCCACGAGGTCGTGACTGTGCTGCTGATTCAGACTCTGGGGGTCTTGCTGCCCACTCTGCCCGACTGCCTCAGCTCCAGCCTGGAAAGGGCAGGGCCTGAGCTGGAGCTTCTCAAGCTGCTGGAGTTCTATGACGCCACCGCCCACTTTGCCAAGGGATTGGAGATGGCGCAGCTCCCCCACCCACGTAAACATTCCTTCTGGCTTGTCTTCACTTGCTCTTTTTGAAGCTTCTGGGGCCTGGGTTTTCCCATCTTTTAGATGACTGATCTTGCAGAATTGGAAGGGATCCTTGTTTTCCTTCTCAGTAGATACAGAAGCCGCTTCCATGAAAGCATGGCCATTGCGGAAATGGTTGTTGCCTGTTAACCAAGCCCAGTGCTACCTAGGGGCTTTGCATGCTCTGGGAACGTGATGGGTACATCGGCAGGGGCTTAGAATACACATGAGATAGCTGGACATCGGTGGCCTTGGATTGGCAGCCGGCTACATTGGGAGGGTAGAGTCCTCTTCCCTTTGAGGCATCATAAAACCTCAGACAACTCAACCTAAAAAGTAAGTTAAGAGAACAGATAGGTTAGAGGAGATTTTGATGGGGCACCAGCAAGTTCTGAAGGACAGGGTTAGGCTATGTCAGGACTAAGGGTGGTAATGGGGGAACTGGGCATTTCCCCAGCTGTATCTGGGAACAAAGCACTCCTCACTCCTATTTGGGAACACAGCAGTGGTACGTTACCTGTGTTCCCTGTAAGTCAAAAGCATCATAAACTTTTAAGTAGCACAGATCTCGTGACACATGCTGCTGTCAAATCAGGAAATCACTTCAGGAAGCTTTGTTCTGCCATTTGGCTGCTGTGTGTCACTACCTTGGTTTATTTAATAGTTATTCTCTTTAATTACATTTGTGTATAATTACTTTGTACATTCCAGGGAGTGTGTATTGTTCGAGTTCCGGATGATTCATAGGTGTTTTGGCTCACTCACTCGGCAGGTCTCGGTCGTGGGAGAGGCCGGGGGGATGTGGGTAGCTTCCAGGGGACCGGGATGCAGTGTCCAAGTGGCTAGAGCATAGGACATGCTGCCTTCTCGGGCCCAGTAGAATGAAGGTAGGGCAAAGTACAGAAGGGCTGGTCGCCTTCCTCCCGCTGGTGAAGGACGTACTTGAAGAAGAGAGGACCACCCTCCACAGAATCAGATGTGGAAGTGCTTTGTTAGCTAGCCACAGAAATTTCAGTTTTTAAGGATTCAAAAAAGTATTTCTTTAAATCTAAAAATACTTCAGAAACACACAAAAATAAAAATACAGAAGAATAAGACTGATTCGCTACACAAAAATAAAAATACAGAAGTATAAAAATGATTCACTACACAAAAATAAAAATACAGAAGCATAAAAATGATTCATCACCTCAGCACTCAGAGAGAGCCTCTGGCAGCCTTCTGTTATATTTTCTCCTAGTAATTCAAATATAAATACACATTTTCCACAAATGGAAAATATATACATGTGTAACCACTGTTAAAAATTTGGTGTATCTCCTCAAAATATCCTTATAGAGTAAGGATTTTTTTCCCGTTGTTTATCAAGTATGTTGCAGAAATATTTTCAAACTTTATATTTTGCCTTTAACATTGTTTCTGTTTTAGTAATTAATGCATGTACATGGCATGATTAGAAATACATGAAAGATTTTGCAATAGAAAAATGAAATTTTAAAAATAATTTATTTTATAATTAATAAATAACAGGATTCATTATTTAAAAAACCAGAAAAGACAAAGAAGGAAGGTCACTCTCCATCTCCCATCTAGAAATAATATTTTGTGTTACATACATGTGCAGATTCTGTGTGAATGACCGTGTCTCTGTATCCTTAACTACCTTTTTAAAAGATTTTATTTATTTATTTGAGATAGAGTGAGAGCAAGAGAGCATGCATTGGTGCAGGGGAGGTTGGTGGGCAGAGGGAAAGGGAGAAACAGACTCACCCGTGAGCAGGGAGCCTGATCTGGGTCGTGATCCCAGGACCCAGGATCATGACCTGAGCCTCAGGCAGACGCTTAACTGACTGAGCCATCCAGCTGTGCTTTAAATTTTTTTTTTTTTAAGATTTTATTTATTGGGGCACCTGGGTGGCTTAGTCAGTTAAGTATCAGATCCTTGATTTTTTTTTTTTAAATTTTTAAAGATTTTATTTATTTGAAAGAGAGAGAGAGATCATAAGTAGGCAGAGAGGCAGGCAGAGAGAGAGGAAGGAAGCAGACTCCCCGCTGAGCAGAGAGCCCGACGAGGCGCTTGATCCCAGGACCCTGAGATCATGACCTGAGCCGAAGGTGGAGGCTTAACTCACTGAGCCACCTAGGCATGCCAGGAATAAATAAAATCTTTTAAAAATATTTCATTTATTTGACAGAAAGCAGGAGCAGGGGGAGGGGCAGAGGGAGAAGCAGGCTCCCTGCTGAGCAGGGAGTGTGATGCTGGACTTGATCCCAGGACCCTGGGATCATAACCTGAGTTGAAGGTAGACACTTAACTGACTGAGCCACTCAGGTTCCACTCCTTAAATATGTTTTGTTTTGTTTTAAAGATTTTATTTATTCATTTGACAGAGATCACAGGTAGGCAGAGAGGCAGGCAGAGAAGGAGTGGGGGAAGCAGGCTCCCCGCTGAGCAGAGAGCCAGAAGCAGAGTTCGATCCCAGGACTCTGGGATCACGACCTCAGCTGAAGGCAGAGGCCTTAACCCACTGAGCCACTTAGGTGCCCCCTTAAATATGTTGTTAATAGAGTATTTTGTTACTGTATTAACCCCCTCAAATTTAGGGGGAAGGGACAAAAACCGTTCAAATTTAATATTTACTCAATAATGTCACCTAATACATGAATTTTTCCATTTGTTCCACAAAAGGTTTTTTTTTTTTCCCCACTAAAGTCTTCATAGCTGCTTCCCCACTTCTGCCTCCCATTAAGATCAGTTGATGCACATTGTATCTGGTTGTCTTGTCTCTTTAATCTCTTAATCTGAAATAGTCATCTCCTCTTTCTTCTGTCTTTCAAGACACTGACCTCTTTGAAGAATATAGGGTAGTTTTCTAGTGGAATGTCCCATATTCTGGAACTGTCTGATTGATTCCTCAAGATTAGATTTAGATGAAATATTTTGGCAAGAATGCTGCATTGATGATGGGGTGTGTTTCCTGTGGCACCACGTCAGGAGACACATAATGTCCAATCATTGGTGATGGTTGGATTAATCACTTAGTAGATGTATCCACTAGATCTCTCCATTATAAACGTACTTCTTCCTCTTTGTAACTCATAAGTAATCCTTATTACTTAAGGATTACTTAAGGGTGGATTTAAGGGTGCCTGGATGCTTCAGTCGGTTAAAGTGTCGGCGTTTGGCTCAGGTCATGCAGGGTCCTGGGATTGAGTCCCACATCTGGTTCCTTGTTCAGTGGGGAGTCTCCCTCTCCCTCTGCTTCTCACCGCTTATGCTCTCTCTCACTCTCCACCTGTCTCTCAAGTCAATAAATAAAATCTTAAAAAAATTAAGTAACCCATGGAGTGATGCCTTGAGCCCATAGAAATATACTAATCCTCAAAAAATATTTACCCAGTGACTTTAGCCTCCATCGATAATCCTTGCCTGAATAAACTTTTACACTGCTGATTGTAAAATGATGATTTCCTAATTCTCTGCTTCCTTCTACATCTGTTTGTGGCCTTCTTTTATAAAAAAAGAGATTTCCCTTTCTTTCCTCACTTTTTAAAAAAGTTTTATTTATTTATGTAATCTGTACACCCCATGTGGTGCTCAAACTCACAACCTTGAGGTCAAGAGTCTTGTGGTCTTCTGACTGAGCCAGCCTGGTGGCCCCTTTCCTCACTTTCATATCACTGTGAATTCCTGGATTCTTTTTTTACTCATTGTGTTATGATTTGTTGTTGCCACTATTAATTTTGATGCTTGAATTATTTCCAATTTGGTCAGTGGTTGCCCCCTTTGGGCTGCCTCCTGGATCTTTTCAGTGTGTCCCCATCAGTCTTTAAGTGCATTCTTGCTGTTCGGCACAAACTGTTCCAGGAACACATACCTTCCCTGCCTCAGCTCTGTGTTTTCCCAAGGAGCCTGGTTTCTTCTAGTGGTAAATGGTATTTAGAACAAGGTCTGGACACTGAGGGTACTCCTTGTTGCTGGGCTCCTAGGGTCTTTTGTTGAACAGAGCTAGGAAATGCATGTTTCTGGTTTGTTCCAAAGAATTGGAACTGTGGATTGTTCTAGATCGTTCCAAAGCAGATCCACCACCACAGGTTCATAGCTTCTGTCTTCCCACTTGCACCTCTGGTTCCCAACTTGTGTGTGTGTCTTTTGTCTATGTAGATGTCCAATTATTTTTCGTGACTGCTTTATAGATAGATCACAATGTGTTTAATTTATTCTGTTCAACTACAAATGGACGAGCTCTGGAATGCTGGACGCTGAGGTTGCTGTGCCGAGCAAAACCAGGCCGTCCCTGCTGTCACCCATCATCTGTTCCGTTGGGAGATAACCTAATGATCATAGTAATGGCTGTATAATTACAAAATGAGATGAGTACTTTGAAGAAAAACACAGTGGTTCTAGGAGCATATGTGAGCCAACAAAACTGATCGAGCCTGGGGACTTGAGCTGAGTGAGTCCTGGAAGAAAAACGGGGAGGTGACCAGATGCCGGAGGATAAGGGAGAACAAGATCCTTCTGGACAGAAGCATCGGCACACGACCGGAAGGGAGCCCGGTGTGTCCGAGGGGCTGAGAGAAGGCGGCGGCCAGGGCAATGGTAAAGAGGAGAGGCTGGGGCAGTTAAAAACCGAAAGAGCTGGCTTTTATGGAGTGTTCCCACAGGCTAGACACAGATTTTATGTAGTCCCCACTAAGGCCTTATAAGATTGATGCCTTTATTAATCTTAATTTATAGCTGAGGAAACAGGCCTCCAGAGTTCTGTCATTGTACACAGTCACGTAAGTAGGAGGCAGGGGAGCCTGGACAGAAGAGCCTTCCCTCGCCACTGCTTGCGTCTTTCCCCTCCCGAGGTCAGCCTGCGTGGGGCCTTGCGGCCTAGAGAAAAGATTTTGGATTCCAGCTGAGGCACTCAGAGGCTGATTAGGGAGAGACGTGTCAGAAAGATTTCAGGAGGCAGCCTGCAGGGCCCCCGCGGACCAAATTCAAAACAGTTTGAGCATCAAAGCGGATAATGACAATAGTGGATCCTAACACCGTGAATATGGAAGAATCTACGGGTTCACGGGATTTATTATATTAAAGAGAGCGACAAAGGAAAATTTTTTCTTTGTAAGAGAAGACCTGCAAGTAGATCTAGAAGAAACGAGAGGATTAGGAAATCATTTTATAATCAGCAGTGTAAGTTTATTCAGGCAAGGCTTATCAGTGGATGCTGAAGTCACTTGGGTGTCAGTATTCAGCCTAGAAGCTGAGTTGCTATTCTTGGAAGGTGCCCATTTCGATTTTTGGTACAAACATGCTTTGTATTATTATTTTTTTTTATGTAGGCGAATATAGGAATTTTGGGGATGCCTAGTATATGAGGTATCCCGTCTCTAAAGTCCTGGGAAAATATTCCAGCAGACCCTTTTCTCTGCAGCACTTCTGGAACTGGCCCTTGACTAGAGTTATCATTTGAAGTGATTCTTAGCCACGGTGGGTTGTGGGACGAAGGGAGTTGGCATCTTAGCGCTCTAGACATTACACCCCGAGCCCAAGTTCCGCAGAATTATTTACCGAAGTGATGGCTGCAGCTTCCATGAATAGCCACAGCACGTTCACAAAATGCGGTCAGTCACCCCTAAGGTGAAGCCAGACAAGTTCCAGCAGAGTACGATCAGCCGTTGCTTTCCAGCAATTTCGGCCCCTTTGTTCATTATCGATTTTAATTTTTCATCCCCTTAAGATGAGTACAACCTGGTGAAAGTCACGGAACTGGTGGAGGCTGTGTATGGTCCATACAAACCCTACCAGCTGAAGTACGGCGACCTGGAAGAGAAGAACGTCCTCATCCAGATCAGCGCGGTGCCCTTGGTAATGGCCCAGTCCCCCCGGTGGCCAGGCAGGGGGCCTCTGGTTTGCCAGCCCCAGGGAGGGGGGTGGGGTGCAAAGACTGGGGGGGGGCTGGCAAAAAACAGGCTCAAGTACCCAGTGGACTCTTGCAATCCAGGTGTAAAGTGAGACCATGGAGATGCTACCGATTTTCTATTTAAAATCTCAAATAAAGGTCCAGCAGAATGAGAGGCTTAAATCTTTGGGGGGAAGTTGATGATCTCCCAGATAATGAATTTTTACTATGGCAGTCTTCCGTCTGAGCTGAAGGCTGACACCTAATGACTGAGCCACCCAGGCTCCCCCCCTTCTTTTTCTTTTTTTTACTTGATGAGCATTTACTGAGCACTTACTGCATACTGACATTACTTTAAATGCTGGAAACTAGAAAAGCACGAACAAGTGGTGTGTTCTGCCCTTGAGGAACTTATAGTCAGGGTCCTATTTTGAGACTGGAGAATCCTCTGTGTCCTCGCTTGGTTGCTGGCAGTGGTTTCTGGCCCTGAGAAGCAGGGACCAATCCGTGAACTTAGACTGGGCTTCTCAAAGCCTCAGAGCCTGGGTGCAGATGGGCACAGGAACCGAGCACTCAGGGACGGTGCCCCAGGGGCAGGTTCCCTCGGGCGGGCCTCTGAGGGTGAGGGAAGGCATTCCCGTCGCCAGTATTGTGGTGATTTAGCATGTTGCGAGTTGACATTTAAGAGCAGATCTCCCACTAGTTAAACTCTGCTGCCTCCTGCCATTTTTCCGTTTTCTAGTGATGTGCCTAGAAAGTCTGCTCCGCCTCAGTTACGTGCTTGCCCCTGAAGGAAGATTTTCCTTTCGCTGCATTCTTTTGGAGTGTCCGATACAGAGAATCTGAATTCTAGCTTTAGAGCCAAAGGGGAGATGCCATCTTAATCACAGAAAAAGAGGAAAGAGGTGAAAAATGGAAGGCTTTTCTCCCAGGGATTGGTGTGTGTGATCTTACTGGCCATGTAGATGTCCTGCCCTTGGCTCGGGCTCTGGAAGAGCTCCGCAGCTTTGGGGCTGCGTTTCTGCTGCCTGACCACGTGCCAGGAGGTTTAGACATCTCCTCCGTCTTAATGTCTGTTCATCTGTTCTTGAGTCCGAGGCGGCCCTCATTTGTCCATATTTGCTGACCAGGAACACGGGGAAGTCATTGACTGCGTGCAGGAGCTGAGCCACTCCGTGAACAAGCTCTTTGGTCTGGCTTCTGCAGCCGTAGACAGATGCGTCAGATTCACCAACGGCCTGGGGACCTGCGGCTTGCTGGCAGCACTGAAATCCCTCTTTGCCAAGTAAGGCTGGGGTGTGGGGACAGGTCAACACAGAGGGTGCTGTCTGCCCCAGTTAAAAATGCGTGTGTTCTGTGTTCCTGCTCTGAGCCCTGGAGTAGCACACGTGCCTGAGCCCGGGGCAATCTTTTTTAAAGATTTTATTTATTTGAGAGAGAGAGAGAGACAGAGATCGTGAGAAAGAGCATGAGTGGGGAGGAGAGAGAGAAGCAGGCTCAGTACTGAACAAGAAGCGTGACGTGGGGGGCGGGGGAGGGTCAGTCCCAAGACTCCGGGATGGTGAATTCAGCTGAAGGCAAACACTTAACCAACTGAGCCACTCAGGCATTCCCCACCCCCCATCCCCCGAAGGGGCAATCTTTGTTTTTATTCCCCCTGAGGAGGCAATCTTAAGGGTATTCCTTGTAGCACCATTACCGACAGTAGAACATTTGAAGCAACCTGAATGTCCAAGAATTTGGCAATCACTAAATAATGTACATGTTCATACAAGGGAACTCTGGCAGTTACAGCCTTAATTTGATCAACATATATCCACATTGATGGATCTCCAAAATATGGTGTCCAGTGAAAAAAACAAAGTTGCAGAATATTATGTAGAGTCCAATACAGTATGTAAAAAGAACATACAAAAAATAAGGTATATTTTCCATAGTGGGGTTCAGCGAGCTTTTTCCTCAGGGCCAGATGGTAAGCATTGTAGGCTTTGTGGGCCGTGTGAGTAGTCAGTAGAGACTTTTGTAAATGACATGTAAATGAATGGGTGTGACCGTATGTCAGGAAAACTTTTTCTTACAAAAAAGTCGAAAGTACCAATCCCTGTTCTGGATCTATTTTAATGCTTTAACATGCGTTATATATTCCTGTAGAATGGGTGTCCGCAAACTAGCTCATGAGCCAAACCTGGTCTGCCCTCTGATTTTGTAAATAAAGTTTTATTGGAATGCAACCATGCCCCTTCACTTACCTCTGGTCTATGAAGGTAGAGTTCAGTAGTTACGACAGACAGACCTTGGGCTTTGCAATGCCTAAAATATCTGGACCTTAGCAGAAAATTTTGCTGAGCCCTGATGTGTGGAAGGTTAGGCCACAAACTCAAAACATCGGGTGGTGGGGGAGGTAGGGAAGGAGTAGTGTGGTGTTCATAGGGAATTCAGCTTTATTTGTTGTTTTCTGACTTTTAGAAGAGAGCATATGTTCACACATTGTTTACGTAATTAAAAATATAAGATGAAAAAACATAAACATGCTAAGTGAAGGAAGTCAGTCATAAAAGACCATGTGTTTTATGATTCTGTCTATATGAAGTGTCCAAAACAGGCAAATTGATAGAAACAGAAGACAGACTGTGATTGCCTCGGGCTGAGGAGAGGTAGGCACCTGGAGGAGATGGGGGGTGATTCCTAAAACAGACGGGGCTGCTTTTTTGGGCGATGAAAATGTTCTGAAGTCGACTGTGGTGACGGTCACATAGCTCTGTGACTACGCTGAAAACTGTTGAATTATGCTCTTTAAATGGGTGAATTGTGCAGTGTGTGAATTACATCGCAGCAGAGCTGTGTGAAGGAAGAAAGAAGAGGATGCGAAGTGACATTTAGTTAGGGGACAGAACAAGCGAGCAGGAGGCATGAGGCTGGGTTCTCGGACCTGCGCAGTCCATGCGCCACAGCCCGCCGCTGGTCAGAGCTGCAGTCTCCGGCTTACACACAGACACATTCTCGGGCTCTCCAAAGCCCTTCTCTTGGTAGCTTGTTCTAGATTATAGTTGCCCTCAGTCTTAAGAAATTTATTTTTATTTCTTATTTTGTTTTAGAGAGAGGGAGAGCGTGCAGGCTTGGGGTGGGGTGAGGGGCAGCAGGGAGATAGAGAGAGAATCTTTTTTTTTTTTTTTTAAGATTTCATTTATTCACTTGACAGAGAGAGATCACAAGTAGATGGAGAGGCAGGCAGAGAGAGAGAGAGAGAGAGAGAGAGAGAAGCAGGCTCCCTGCTGAGCAGAGCACCCAACGCGGGACTTGATCCCAGGACCCTGAGATCATGACCCGAGCCAAAGTCAGTGGCTTAACCCACTGAGCCACTCAGGTGCCCGAGAGAGAGAGAATCTTAAGCAGGCTCCATACTCAGCGTGGCTCCTGACGTGGGGCCTGATCTCATGACCCTGAGGTCATGACCTGAGCCAAAATCAAGAGCCAGATGCTCAACCAACTGAGCCACCCAGGTGTCCCACAAGAATTTTTTTTTTTTTTTTAATTGAGCAGAATGCTGTTTTCCTATAGTAAGTTCAGGGAGCTCTTGTCATTCCAGAAATACTGGGCACGCCCCTGTGAGCTCTGAGGTCCATGGAGCCAGAGCTCTCAGTCCCCGCAGCAGGTCAGCACCATCAGAGGGCAGCTCAAGGTGGAGGCATTAGGGCCGCCAAGAACACAGGCACTGCTCTCAGATCGAGGAGTAACCAGATAAACCCAGATGTGTGCCTGCAGAAAGAGGAGTATGAGCAGTAAGTCTTACTGGACAGAATTGGCCAATTTCTGTCTCTACCACCAACCAAGATCTTGTGGGTAGAAAGAACTTTTTTATTGGGATCTAAAGATTTTATTATGAAATAACAAAAATAATACATTAGAGTAATTTTTAAAAAATTTTATTTATTTATTTGACAGAGAGAGAGACAGCAAGAGAAGGAACACAAGCAGGGGGAGTTGGAGAGGGAGAAACAGGCTTCCCGCTGAGCAGGGAGCCCCATCTGGAGCTTGATCCTAGAACCCTGGGATCATGACCTGAGCTGAAGGCAGACGCTTAACAACTGAGCTACCCAGGCGCCTGCATTAGAGTAATTTTTAAAAAACACGTAAAGGTATAAAAATATGAAAATCTTCCTCCCACCCTTAGTCTTTCTGCTAAAAAAATACCTACTTTTTTTTTAAAGATTGATTTATTTGACAGACAGAGATCACATGTAGGCAGAGAGGCAGGCAGAGAGAGAGGAGGAAGCAGGCTCCCCGCCAAGCGGAGAGCCTGATGCGGGGCTCGATCCCAGGACCCTGGGACCATGACCTGAGCCGAAGGCAGAAGCTTTAACCCACTGAGCCACCCAGGCACCCCAAAATAACCACTTTTGAACATTTTGCTTTTATTCCTTCAAAAGAAGACATTCAGCTCTTTCCTCCGTACTTTAAAGGAGTTTTTTAATCAACCTTAACTATTATATCTTTTTTTTTTAAAGATTTTATTTATTTATTTGACAGACAGAGATCACAAGTAGGCAGAGAGGCAGACAGAGAGGGAGAGAAGAGGAAGCAGGCTCCCCGCTGAGCACATCGGGCTCAATCCCAGGACTCTGAGTTCGTGGCCTGAGCTGAACGGAGACGCTTAACCCGCTGAGCCACCCAGGCATCCCATCCTTTACTGTTGTATCTTGAGGAACTGATGTATATAAGGCTGTTCCTCTCTCTTGTCCCCTGCTCTTCTCAGCTGTTGTGAGTGAGATAGTTCTTCTGTTGGTTATTTAGATTACTTCATTAAAAAAAAAATAACACAAATCTATATTAAAAATTCAAACTGTAGAGAGGGGCCATGGTGAAACTAGGTCACCTCGCGAAGGGAAGATCTGGAAGCTACCCCAGCAGCTGCTGTCTGTAGAATGAGGACAATCAGTGTGAAGCTCACCCGAGCGGGGTTGAGGTGGGACACCGTTCAGTCACAGGGAGGGGTATTGGGGACGGCAGGACGGAGCATGCAGGGGAGGCAGGAGGGGCCTGGCCTAACTTGAACCAGAGCGAGGTCGAAGGGTGTAACAGGGGAGAACGGGTTTCAGAATCAGGGGCTTCCCAGCTCTGCCGGGATTGTGGGCTCTGGTGTTGGAGCCCTGCCCGGCTCACTGCTCTGCTGCTTACTGCTTGGGATGTCTTGGTGTCCTGACATCTTTTCTTTGAGTGATGAGGCTCTCCCCATGGCGTTCGTGGCTAGTAAGTGAAAGTGGTAATTAAAGCCCCCAACACGGTGACCCTTACGTGGTGGAGACACCTGGAGATGTTGATCATGAGAGAGAATTGGAAAATCTGGGCATAAATGTGATGAAAATGTGATGTGATACGCACTGAGGCTGAACGGGGGACACCCCCATCCCCGCTCCAGTGCTCTGCTGCCCACTCTGCAACCTGGGAACACCCATGAGCTGCTGCCAAGCAGGTCCAGCGGCGGGTCGCACACTCTTGTAAGACACACTTGTCATAGTCGTGGGGTGGTGGCCCAGTTGTTCAACCTGCCGCTGAAGCATGATTATGTTCCTCAGCACCCCTCTTGTCAGGTGGTCCTTGAGGCCCCTCCCCATCCACCAAGGACCGATGTCCCCAAGAAAGCTGACTTCAGGGCTGTGCCCTGCGGGGCACAACCCACCTTCCTCACTTAGGGTTTGTGGTTTGGGAAGGGAGCAAGGTCAGGCGTCTTGGGATGCACACAGATGTCCTGGGTTTTCAGGGAGCCTCGTGGTTTCCAGAGAACAAGACCCTGCTCACCCGTGTCCTCCTCACCGTACCCTCTCAAGGACGTGCACACATTCGTTCCTGTTCCAGGAAGTGTACGTCTCAGAAAACAACGCCACCCCACAGCAGCTTTCCTTTTATTCTTTTCAAAGAGCTTTTGTATATATTATTTCATCTATTTAGTTTTTAAAGATTTTATTTATTCATTCGCAAAAGAGAGCAAGCTTGCTCGAGAGGAGGGAGAGGGACAAGCAAACTCCACACTGAGCGTAGAGCCCGATGTGGGGCTCAGCGTCATGACCCAGAGATTGTGACCTGAGCCGACGCCAAGAGTCCGAGGCTTAACCGACTGAGCCACCCAGAAACCCCTATTTCATTTATTTGATCATCACAATTCCTTGAGGCAATGTAGAAGACACCATTCGTTAAGTCCATTTTAAAGATGAGAAAACAGTCCCAAAGACACCCAGATGCTTTCTCAGGGCCCCAGTGCAAGTCTTGCATTCATCCAGGAACTGTTTCCAGGTGTCTCTTTTGTTCCCAGCTCTGTGCTCCTTCCTGGGGGACACTTATGAGCCACAAGGACATAGTCCCTGTTCCTCCGGAGCTTCTAACCTGGTGACAGCACATACATTAAACACACACAGTAAAGAAGCGATGGACTTGTACTTGTGCTGCGTGCTGGGCAGGGAAGCAGCTGGGGTCTGGGGGAGCAGACAGCAGCCTGGGGGGGAGAGAGATGCCTCAGCTTCGAATCCATTTCACATCCTGTGCCATTCAAGCCGGGAACCTGCCTGCTGTGGAGCTTGGCTGTTTAATCTAAACTGGGGGGCGGGGAGGGGGCCGGGAATCCTGCAAGAGTACCCTGTGCATTGGCGAGCTGCCTTACAGTGTGCTCGGTGGCGGTCAGGTATCATCATGGGCCTGTGACATGTCAGGACAGTTCTTTGGGCCGGGGAGTCATTTCTCAGCACCACCTCTCACCTGGTGGGTCACCAGAATCTTCGTCTTAGTGGCTCTCTCCTTTTGTCTCGTCTTGAGCACCTCTCTTAAATCTCCCTTCCAGGTGAAAAAGATGGTCCGGCCCTACAGAGAAGACCCTGCTGGGTCTTAGCCCTTTTCCCAAAGCCACATGATTCCAGGTGTCTTTAGAGCCGAGGAGTTTTTGCTGACATCCCTGTCGGGTGTTTTTTCTTTCCGCATAGGTACGTGTCTGATTTCACCAGTACTCTCCAGTCAATACGAAAGAAGTGTAAGCTCGATGATATTCCTCCCAACTCACTTTTTCAAGAAGATTGGACAGCTTTTCAGAATTCCATCAGGTAAAAATGAGGGCTGTAACTTAAATGTGTGCCCCATGTAGTAGGCAGAAACATGCATTATAGAATACGTAAAATTGCATTATAGAGCGTGTTGTTTTGTTTTGTTTTGTTTTTAAAGATTTTATTTACTTATTTGACAGACAGAAATCACAAGTAGGTAGAGAGGCAGGCAGAGAGAGAAGGGGAGAAGCAGGCTCCCCGCTGAGCAGAGAGCCCAATGCAGGGCTCGATCCCAGGACCCTGAGATCATGACCTGAGCCGAAGGCAGATGCTTTAACCTGATGAGCCACCCAGGCGCCCCTGATGAGTGTGCTTTTAAGGGGTTCATTTTTTTTTTCCCTCTCTGCTTTCTTTTTTTTTAAAGCAAACTCTAGGGGTGCCTGGTCATGATCTTAGGGTCCTGGGATTGAGCCCTGCATCGGGCTCTCTGCTCAGCAGGGAGCCTGCTTCCTCCTCTCACTGTCTGCCTCTCTGCCTACTTATGATCTCTGTCTTTCAAATAAATAAATAAATAATCTTAAAGCAAACTCTAAAAACAAGCCAATTAAAAACAGCAGCAGCGATAACAGCAGCCCAGAGAGACCCCCTCTCACTGTTAAAGCATTTTAGTCTTTGTGTATGCCTCATCTCCTTAGGTGACTTATATTTTTTTATATTTGGCTTGAGATTTATTTTCCCCTTAGCCTATAATTTTTCAGGCTAAAATAACTTGGAACTTATATTTTAGAAAATATGTAGCTAATTAGATCCTATTTTTATTATTTTTAAAATTTTTAAAATTTTTTGTAAGTTTTTTTTTTTAAGTAATCTCTACACCCAACTTGGGTCTCAAACCCAGAAGCCCCGGATAAAGAGTCACACGTTCCACTGACTGAGCCAGCCAGGGACCCCAGATTTTGTTTTTTAAATCTAAACACCATACCTCTAAGTGGTAAGGCAACATTATCTGGCCTTAAAGGACCATGTTAGAGTTCATAACAGGCTTTGTGGTCACTCTTCCAAGTGGTGGTTGATGGCTAGATCCTGGGGTAGTCCCTGTGACCTGTGGGCCACTAGATAGACCCCATTGCCCCAAGCCCTGAGCCCTGGTGGGAGTGTGATCAGCAGTGACCTGCAAGGGTTTGGCCCTTGAGAAGGTCCAGCCAGAAAGTGTAGACCGCTGGCCTATGGCCAGACCTGACCTATGGATGTGGTTTGATCACATCATTTACAAAATTTGGGGTTCGTTGTCCACATTTATAAACCAGATTTAACATAATCCAGATTTAACATAATCCAGATTTCTAACATCACCTAAACCCTGGAAGCCCTAGAAGCAATGGGTTCGCATCATCTCCCCGGCGCTGGTCGCTGAAGTCCCCGCCAGCCTGGCCGTACGTTCTCTTGTGCCGCTGCTCTGCTACCACGGTGGGACAGCTGCTCTACTCTTAGGCTGAGATAAACGACAACCCAGAATTTCTTTTCCTTAAAACCACTCTTCATGGTTGTACATTCTGGAGAGGGCGGTTGACCTTCACCCTCTTGCCTGACCCCTGGCCTAGGTAGTGTGTGCAGGGTGCCTGCGACGCGTGGAGTTCTCAGTGTGGTGGTGGTCCACACCAGAGCACGTCCAGATCCTCTGAGAGCTGTCTTTTTTTCTTTCTTTTTTTTTAAAGGATTGATTTATTCTCTGTCAGGGAGTGAGAGAGCGAGGCAAGGGGCAGAGGGGGAGGGAGAAGCAGACTCCATGGCATGGAGTCCAACTCCGGGCTCAATCCCATGACCCCGAGATCATGACTTGAGCTGAAACCAGGAGTCAGATGCCCAACCAGCTCAGCCACCCAGGCACCCCTGAAAGCTGTCTTTTTTTTTTTTTTTAAAGATTTTATTTATTTATTTGACAGACAGAGACCACAAGTAGGCAGAGAGGCAGGCAGAGAGAGAGAGGAGGAAGCAGGCTCCCTGCAGAGCAGAGAGCCCGATGTGGGGCTCGATCCCAGGACTCTGGGATCATGACCTGAGCCGAAGGCAGAGGCTTTAACCCACTGAGCCACCCAGGCGCCCCTGAAAGCTGTCTTTAATCAGAGCAGATCCAGCACCTCCCAGGGCCATTCGGATAATTTCTTCATGGCTCTGATCTGGACTTCTAATTTTGGGGGATGAAATTTAATGTTCTCGATGCTAACTGTATCCCCCTAGCATGTGTGGCGGCTTGGTACACTGGAAAATACTACATACAAGGTTATTCTGTTGCACTCGAGGCAAGTGGAAAGTGGAATATTTCATTTTCTCATAAACCTTTCTTATGATGGAATGCCTAGATACCCTGGTGATGGATAGGCACTTGTAGAGAAGTTAAAAATTAACTAGACTTAAGATGTTTTTAATCCTTGGATTTGTCCTGACATTTATAGTTTGGTGTTGAAGGACTCGGTCGCTGGACTTTAGGGCCTCGCATAAAATTACTTGAAAATTAAAAGATTATTAAGTAAAGGCATGACGGTCATTCAGTCTTACCTCTGAGAAGCCAAATAGATTACTCTTCATCTGCCTTTCATGGGACCAGAGAGAGACACAGCTTAAAACCAGTTTTCTTTGCCTTGCAAATAGCAGACATCTAACAAATACTAAGTAATGACTTTTGGTTTTTAAATTTTAACTTAATTTTTTTAAACCCCCTTTCTCTGTTTCACCCATCCCCCCCCCCCCCCCCCCCCCCCCGCAGTCATCATTTGTTTTCTGTACTCAAGAGTCTATTTGTTTCTTTTGTTTTGCTTTGTGTCTTAAAATCTACGTGTGAGTGAAATCATACGGTCAATTGTCTTTGACTTACTTCACTTAGAATAATACCTTTAGGTTCATTCATGTGATCGCAAATGGCAAGATCTCATTTTCTATGGCTGAGTCCATTGTCGATCTATGTATCACACACTGTGTCCATTCATTTATGCTTCTGTATCTTGGCTATTGTAAATAACATTGCAGTCAACTTAGGGATGGGTATATATTTTGAATTAGGGTTTTTGTTTTCTTTGATATATACCCAATAGTGACATTACTGGAGCATATGGTAATTCTGTTTTTAATTTTTTTAGGAAGCTCCGTACTGTTTTCCAGAGTGGCTGCACCAGTTTGCATTCCCACCAACAGTGCAAGAGGGTTCCTTTTTTTTTTTTTTTTTTAGATTTTATTTATTTATTTGACAGAGAGAAATTACAAGTACACTGAGAGGCAGGCAGAGAGAGAGAGAAGGAAGCAGGCTCCCTGCTGAGCAAAGAGCCCGATGCGGGACTCGATCCCAGGACCCTGAGATCATGACCTGAGCCGAAGGCAGCGGCTTAACCCACTGAGCCACCCAGGCGCCCCAAGAGGGTTCCTTTTCCTTCACCTCCTCACCAATACTTCTTTCTTCCTTCCTTCCTTTCTTTCTCTCTCCTTTTCTTTCTTCCTTCCTTCCTATTTTTTAGAGAGAGAGCGAGCGAGCGTGAGTTGGGGGAAGAGGCAGAAGGAGGAGAGAGAACCTTAAGCAGGCTCTGGGCTCAGCACAGAGCCTGATGCGGGGATCAGTCTCATGACCCTGAGATCATGACCTCAGCCGAAATCAATAGTTGGATGCTTAACTGACTGAGCCACCCCGGTGTTCCAATGCTTATTATTTCTTTTATTTTTGATCGTAGCCATTCTGACAGGTGTGACGTGAAAGCTCTTGTGATTCTGATTTGTATTTCCCTGATGATGATAGTGATGTTGAGCATCTTTTCATGTGTCTGTTAGCCGTTTGTCCGTCTTTGGAAAAATCTGCTCTGCTCATTTTTTAATTGGATTATTTCATTTTTTTGGTGTTGAGTTGCATATGTTCTTTATATACTCTGGATGTTAACCCCTTATCGGTTATATCATTTGCAAACATCTTGTCCCATTCAGTAGATTGCCTTTATGTTTTGTTGGTGGTTTCTTCGCAAAAAGCAAAAGCTTTTTATTTTGGTGGTGGTGTCCCAATAGTTAAATTTCACTTTTGTTTCCCTTGCCTGAGGAGACATATTTAGAAAAATGTTTTTATGGCTGATGTCAAAGAAACACTGCCTGTATTTTCTCCTGGAAGTTTTATGGTTTTGGGCCTCACATTTAAGCTTTAATCCATTTTGAATTTATTTTTGCGTGTGGTGTAAGGAAGTAGTCCGGTTTCATTGTTTTGCGTGGGGCTGTCCAGTTTTCCCAACGCCATTTGTTGAAGATGTTTATTTATTCTGTCTTTTCCCCATTGTTTATTCTCGCCTCCTTTGTCGAGGATTAATTGACCATATATGTGTGGGTTTATTTCTGAGCTCTCTATTCTGTTCTGGTGATTAGTCACTGTTACTGTGCCAGTACTGTTTGGATGACTCTGATGTATCTTGAAATCTGGAATTGTGATCCCTCCAGCTTTGTTCAACTTTCTGAGGGTTGCCTTGGCTATTTTCAGGGTCTTTTATGGTTCCATATGAATTTTAGGTTGTTTGTTCTAGTTCTGTGAAAAATGCTGTTGGTATTTTGATAGGGATTGGATTAAATCTGTAGATTGCCTTGGGTAGTGTGGACATTTTAACAATATTGACTCCTCCAACTATGAGCATAAAACTTCTTTCCATTTGTATCATCTTCAGTTCCTTTTATAAGTGTTTTATAGTTTTCAGAATATAGGTCTTTTTGTCTGTTTGGTTTTTAGTTCTAGGTGTTTTATTATTTTTGGTGCAGTTGGAAATTTTCACTTTCTGCTTCTTCATGATTAGTGCAAGAAATGCAACAGATTTCTGTACACTGATTTTGTATCCACTGACTTAATGGAATTCATTAATCAGTTCTAGTGGTTTTTTGGTGGAGTCTTTAGGGTTCTCTATATTATATTATGTCATCTGCAAATAGTGAAAGCTTCACCTTGTCCTTACCAGTCTGGATGCCTTCTATTTCTATTTCTTGTCTGATTGCGGTGGCTAGGTCTTCCCAGTGCTATGTTGAATGAAAGTGGATAGAGTGGTCATCCTTGTCTTTTTTTTTTCTTTTTTTTTTTGCATTGCACTTTGTAATTGCACAGGTAGTTTTAAATAAATGGAGAAAGCACCTTCCAAAAATTACAGTAGCAGGGAAAGATTCCATCAAGCATTTACTCAGTAAATTTCCATAGTTTTACACAAGATTCTTGATCTTTACATGAACTGTACATGAGGGAAAGGAGCCCCCTCAGGTAGGTTCTCTGCTTGCAGAAGCAAACTAAAGGACTTAAAATTGGAGGCAAGCCTGGGATGCCAAGAGGAGTAAAAGAAATGTTAAAGGGCCACTCATAAATTTCATGTCTAAGATGCTTGTCTGATGACCCTTACGTAAGAATTTTAGGGCAGACTACTGCCCTTAAGGGTATGACCTCAAAAACTGTAATTCTGGATTGTAGTAATGTATCTGAGTATCTTGGACTGCTGGATGACAAAGACAATACTTGGGGTGACCTATACAGTTTAACAGACAAATACTTTAAGGGAATTCCCTAGCACTGTACACCCTCTACTTTGGCTTTTTTAAATGAAGCACAGGCTTCTTTGCTATCTGCCAGGCAGTATAATGGTCAAAAGAAAAGGGTAACAGCACTGGGTCATTCCTTAGACACTAATCAGCTGAGGAAAGAGTTCATTAGCAAAAGTGTCCTCCCAAGAATGGTCTACACCAAGCAGAGAGGACATGTCGCTCAAGGGAGAAGGGGAGCCCTCATAGCCACAGTCACTGTAAGCATCCAGTAGACAGGAAGATGACTTGAGGCAGTGGCTGGATGAAAGAAGATCTGAGGTGCCCAGCTCTGGAATGAAGTCATCTTCTACCAAGTTCTTCCTTCACTGAGACAGTGAATTCAGGGTGATCTTTCTCTGAGGGGCTGAAAGGTGCTTCCTCAATTTCCACTACCACATTAGCTTGGCTCTCTGTCTCAGAGGGTATCTCTAAGACTAGGGGCTTGGTGTATACTTAATCAAAACAAATCAGTTCATTAATGGCTTCCAGCTTGGCTGATGACGTCCCCAGTGACGGAGAAGGGGAGGCTGGTAAGGAACTGGGTCCTTCTGGATGGGCTTCTGGATGCTGCTCCAGGCTGGGAGACTCTGGGGAAGGACATCTGAAGAACATGACTGGATCCAAGTTGAACAGAATGCCCAACAGGATATCAGACTCTGAGTCTGAAGAGTCAACGCTGTCAGAATCCATGGGGAGATGTTCTGGAGGGGTGACAACTGGGCCTGCACCTGCTGCGGACTCAGCAGACCCGGCCACTGGCCTCGCTCCATTCCCCTTGGTCTGGGTCTCCACCTCCTCTTCAGTAACCAGGGCATCCATCCCCAAGCGCTGTCTTAACTCCTGGTTCTCAACTACAGGCCATGAGTTTTCTCTCGCAAAAGTTGATTTTCTAGCAAAAGTTTTTGGTTCCCTTCCTCCAAATCTGCCACTTGCTGTTCCAGCTCACTCATTCGAGCTTTCTTTCGGTCTCTGGCAGTCTGGGCTGCTACTCTGTTTTTCAGTTTCCTCCGCAGCGCCTTCTCCTCGGGGCTCAGGCGCGTGAGGCGCGTGCCTGGGGCGGACTCCCGCTTGCCGCCTCGGGGCTGGCCCCTCGCGGCTGGCCCCTCGCGGGCCCAGCACCATGAGTGGCAGAGCCCGGTCGGCCGGGGCTCAGGCGGCGGTGGTGGCGGCAGCGGCAGCAGCGGGCTTGCTGGACAGAAGCAGCACTTTGGGGGCCCTGGCGGCCGGGCTCTACGCGGGTGCCACCACCACCGTGGCCCAAGAGTGTCTACGCCAGTGTGCGCCGCCGCCGTCCGCCCTCCTTGTCTTGATCCATAGGGGAAAAGCTCTCAGTTTTGCCCCATTGAGGATGATATTAGCTGTGTGTTTTTCATTTTTTCATATATGGCCTTTATTATGTTGATGTATGTTCCCTTTAAACCGACTTTGTTGAGAGTTTTTGTCATGAATGGATGTTGTACTTTGTCGGATGCTTTTTCCGCATCTCTTGAGATGCTTGTATGATTTTTATGCTCTCTCTGGTGGATGTGATGTATCAGGTTGACTGATTCGCAAGTATAGAACCACTGTTGCATCCCTGGAATAATCCCACTTGATTGTGGTGAATGATTTTTTAAATGTATTGCTGATTTCTAAATTTTATTTTATTTTTTTTAAAGCTTTTAAATATAAGTAGTCTCTACACCCCAGGTGGGCTCGGACTCACTACCCCAAGATCGAGTCACATGCTCTTCTGAGACTGAGCCTGCCAGGTGCCCGTTTACAATTTTAGATATGAACTATTTCCAACCCATTTTATTAAGGACAAAGCCCCAAAGCACACCTCAGTATTTGGGAAATGTAAGATTATTTCAGACGTGTGGCACAGAACTCCCGATTCCCAGCAGAGAGGTCTCGAGGATGTTAGAACGAAGTCGAGTTTCCCTTCTCCACGAATTACTGATTAGGGAGACATGTCAGGTAGATTGTCCAATGGTTAACCACTTCTCCAGAACCCAGCACCCCCAAAAGGAGTGAATAGTTAGAATGTTTATGAATGAGACAGTATTTGTCCGGTAAATGTCAACATTCCAGATACTTGAACTTGAAGTGCTTTTGTTTTGTTTTGTTTAGGATAATAGCCACCTGTGGTGAGCTCTTGCGGCAATGTGGGGACTTCGAGCAGCAGCTAGCAAACAGGTAGGCCAGAGCTGTGGGCGATTCCCCGGGATCCTGGCTGGGGAAGAACCTGATACAGCACACAATGACGACATACGGTCAAATGTGAAAGTCACAGGCCCAAGGACTGTCTGTACCTAGATACAAAGTGTCATCATGTCATCATTAAACATTTACTGAGCACCTGAAAGGGATAAGGCTCTGAGCTCCTTGGCAGTGGTCACAAAGTTTTTGTTAGATATGGAAGTTGCAGCCCAAATGAGACCATACGCGTTGTCTCCAAATTATAAATGGGCTGCGTTCCCACTGCTTGTTGGTAAGTGAATTACTGGGACTCTTAAGTTTCTCCATAGAAGCAGCATTATAGGTAGTGGTGAAGGCCCTGGGGCAGCCCGCAGAATCGGGATTCACTCGCCAGCCTTCTGGGTTCTGCAGCGGAATTCTGTGCTGCCAAGGGCAGTCTGTGTCAAAGGAGGATTTCTGGGGTCAGCCCTAGGAAAAGTTTCTTCCCCTCCTTTCTCTGTTCTGATACCTGCCGGGGTTTCCCTTGCCCGGAGGTCATCCCGTTCAAACCGGTTTTCCCCTCAGAGGGCTCCAGCCTCCCAGGTTTCCCTCCTTCCTTTTTCCACCTAAATCTGTCAATTCCTTGGAGCCGGTGATTTCTGTGTTCTCCAGGAGTTGGGGGGAAGAAGTCCATTTTGTACGGTTGTCTGAGGGCCTAGCAGCAGCCCCGTCGCCTCTTTCTTGGGTACTTCCTTATTGTCCTAAAGTGATGTGGGGGGGAGGGAATTTCTGGCCCTGGTCCGCGTGGGGTGGGCTGTGCGCGGTGACACAGCCGCCTGGTGGAAGGTGGGGTGAGTGGCTGAGGAGTGCGGTCAGTGCTCCACGGCAGCGCTTCCTCCGTCCCGCCACATTCTGTCTTCTTTCATTTCGGAGCCCAGGGACTGTCTTCAGGTTCACCGTGTCCCACAGTGGTTCCCGTTCTGGGCAGTGTCTCGCTGCGGGGTAGAACGGGCAGCTGCTGCTGTCCGGAACTCCGGAGCCGGGCGGAGTAGAACCCAAGCAGCACAGGTGCGTAGTGGAGTGTGTGTAAATAATATAAACGCCGTGAACATAACCCCCTGCACACGCTCATGCCGACGTGCGAAAACGCACACGTGGTGAAGTGCGCCTGTAGTGGACGGCGAGTGGGCCCGAGTGTTCGAGGACTCCTGGGAAGAGCTGAAAGTGTAACATTTATGTTTAAAGGAAAGGCATACCACTTCTTACTTTCTCAAGTAAAGTAGTAATTCTAGCCTGGCCCTAGCCCATGGCAAAAATGAGAAAGTTCACGAGTGTATGAAATAAAAAGGGAAACCACTCACCCTCAATATTCTCTCTAGAAGAAACATTATTAACATCTGCCCCCACCTATAATATTTATTGAGCTCTGATATTAGGGACTTTCCAGGAATTAAATCTTTAATCCTCCCCGTGACCAAAGAGGTAGGTACTATCCGTCTGTAATTTTACAAATGAAGGAACATTGAGGCATCAAGTCTGGCACAGGTAGTAATTCAAGTGAAAGAAATGATCTGTGGAAATAGCTGCGTCTCAGGTCACAGGACCATGAGGCAGGGATTCGAACGTGGACGTGAGCTGAGGTCACGGGACCACGAGGCAGGGATTTGAACGTGGACGTGAGCTGAGCCGTCCAGAGTGTGTCAGCCCTGCACTGCCCACACCATCTTTCTCACAGATTAGTGTCCCACCCTGGACTTGGGTTCCTCTGCCTGTGTACGGCAGACACCTTTCCATGTCAGGACATACAGGCTTTCCTCAATCTTGTAGTGAAGGTGAATATTACATTCTTAGAGGAAGAGAGGGGTCTGGTTAGGAAGTTGACCCGGTAGTGGTAAAGGATGAGCCTCTCTGTCAGCATTTTGCAGCCCAGAGAAGCTGAAACTCTGACCCAAGCTTTGGCATGAGATGAGAACGGACGGGGCGTATCCAGGGGAGCTTCTTTAAGAGGTGACATCATTCTTGGAAGCACTGAGCCTGGAAAGGGAAAATGGCGACAGTCACCATCTGTGTTCCCATCGGGGAGGCACAGGTGTGGCAGCTGCCTATAAAGCTTATCTTATCTGCCTCTCAATCTCCCCTCAATCTCCCCTGCAGAACCCAGACTCCCTCGGCCCAAGGACCACGCCTCCCACCACCCCTCAAGGTGACAAAGGCAGTAGCTCAGAACACTCTAGATTACTTTGGCGACAAGAGTGGCATTGGCTTTGGGGCTCTTAAGATCACTTCCTTGCAGAAAAAGATCGTTTTGTGATGTATGGGCTGAGTGCCACTGGAGGACTTTCTGGTGCACTGGGCAAGTCGGGTGAGCTACAGAGAGATAGACATGACTCCTCTATACTTTCATTGCACAGTGATGGTTTCCCTGGGAAAAGGTCTTCATGGGACAGTTTAATGGGAAAATCAGGTTTGGGGGATCCAGTGTAAATTTACAAGTTTCCATGGCTTGTAAAGAAGTGGGTAACAACCTCCCGTGAAAGGAGATGAGTTGAAGTGGTTGTAAGTGTGACATTGGGTTCCCTCCTCTGTGTGTACTCACTGCTGTCTCCCCGAACACTCGTTAGCACATTAGTGCAGGTCGGATTCCCCCCTTAATCCGTGAGCTTCTTGAGGGTGAGGACTATTTACTTATCTGCTGTCTCCTGTTCCAGCAATGAGAGAACATTTCTTTGTGAGTGTAGAAATCAAGTGTTCATTTCAGTAAGGTTTAGCTCATAGTACTAGTGAACACACATCCTAGGAAATCTGAGTCTGATGATTAGTTCATCTAATGAACTAATTATAATTAGTTCATCTAAGAGGAGGCTAGGGAGGAAGAGATATGGTTCATTCCTTGGGAGTTGGAACCGATTCTGCCTTTTTTTTTTTTTTAATTTGGTTCTCACTTTATTTTTTTTTTAAGATTTGATAGAGAGATAGCAAGAGAGAGAGCACGAGCATGGGGGAGAGGGAAATGCTCGATCCCAGGACCCTGAGATCATGACGTGAGCCAGAGGCAAGACGCTTAACCGACGGAGCCATTCAGGTGCCCTGGTTCTTATTTTAGAGCACACTGTTCTAACATTTTAAACTGTAATCTTTAATATTTAAACCATTCCTGACATACCTATTTTCCTTCAGCGTGGATGGCATACTGGGTCCAGTCTCCTCCTAGATGACCCAGGGGAGGCACAACAGGGGAGCTGATTTCCCAGAGGCAGCTCTCAGCTTCTTGCTCACTAAACCCAGGGTCAGCCCCCGTGGGCCAGGCCCTGTGCTCCGTGCTTGGAATTTAGACGGGAAGAACACCCTGTTTGGTCCTCACAGATCGTGAAGGCTTGGAAGAAAGGGTGATGGCAGGAACAGGCCGCGGTTTGGCAGAGAAGAGACCCAGCTGAAGCGACCTGGAGGCTTAAGCATCAGGGAAAACCATAGCTTAGTGGCAGAGACAGGCGGCCGCTTGTGTCGGCTGTGGCTCCCCAGGAAGGTGCTATAAACGCGTTCGTTTGTCTGTAGGTAAACGTGTGCCTTGACAGGCTTCACTGGACTTGTTTTTTTAAAAAGTGAGTTCAGCCAGAAAGCTGCCAGGGCGATCCTTTTTCATAACATGTTATGGTCAAGGAGGGGTCGGGGAGTCAGCCACACGTGGGATGGTCCTGCGTATGTTCACCTGGTTCTGGGCGGTCCCCCTGTGCTCAGGGAGGACAGCAGAGGCTTTGCAGCATCTGTCAGGGAAGGCTGTCCTTGGCCTTGGTGGAAAGAGAAGATAGAGGTGCAAGCCCTAGAGGTTGGTCGTCACCTAGAACGTTCTCCAGGCGTTTTTTCTTCCTGAGAAATGGGACAGTGCTGGCTTCTCACAGTAGAGCTCTCTGTGGCACCTAAACCACAAAAGTAAACTATACAGGGCAGGTGAACACGAACCCCACACCGGCCCAGTCGTGTGACGGTGAGTCATGTGGCTAGCAGCGTGCTTCGAGCTGCTGTCCCCACTCTCCCACGACCGGCTCCCCCGCTGCCGGTGGCTCCCCATGGCTTCATTCCAAATGGTGATGCCCGCGGAGCCAGAAAGTGCTGCACAGAAAATGCACAGTGTCCCAGATCGTAATAAACTGACGACGGCCCCTATGTAGGCTGTCTGTCACGTTAGGAAGGTGGCAGGTGCTGGCGGACTGAGTGTTAAATAGGAACTAAAAGCACCTGGGGTCTCTTTTGCACCCGAGGTCCAGCTTGTTCCTCAGCGGTGTGGGATGTCTTCCTTTTATTAGCAAATGGACCCAAAATCAGTCTCCCTCATCAGGATATCCTGGGATTTAGGAAGGAGCAAACTGAATGCTCCCAGAGGAAGGTTCCATACAAATAGCTCAGGGCATAATGGTCATCACTTTCATTTCAGGATTTTGTCTACAGCTGGCAAGTATCTCTCTGACTCCTACAGCCCTCGGAGCCTGGCCGGGTTTCAGGATAGCATCTTGACAGACAAGAAGAGCTCTGCCAAGAACCCATGGCAAGAATATAATTACCTCCAGAAGGATAACCCTGCTGAATATGCCAGTTTAATGGAAATACTATATACCCTCAAGGTATGAGACCAGACTGATGGCATTCTTGTCACCCGTTCCCTGATCCAGGCTTTTTGGCTCTGCATGTGGACCGCAGTCTGCCGTGTGCCCTACTGCCTCCTCTCGGTCTCGTTTCTGTTGCGTTTTAAGGAGCTAAAAAACTAAACTGGGTGGGAACGAATGGACGTATAGGTGTGGGAGTTGGAGAAGTGGAGCTTTATTACTGACGGAAGGCGGTAGAGCCCTCACGGACAGCATGACTTCAGGTGTGTGGTGATGGGCTTGCCGTGCTGCCCTCTAGAGTCAGATTTGCCAGGAGGATGGCTGGGTAGCCCCTGACTCCAGGGCAGGGACAGGCCCCTGTTACTGAACGGCAGAGAGGGGATTACAATGTGGACTGCCCGCTAGTGAGGAGAACCCACAAAGGAGGCCCCCAACCCTGCCAGGAGGGAAATCGATCCTCCTCGTGGCAGTAGGAGGACCTGAGGATAAGTGTTCCCTTCTGGCCATCCCTTTAGCTTAAGCTCTTGGTATGCCTATCACAGTGCTGCTCTTTGAACTCTGGGCCCCTTGGGGCTCCAGGGATGGAAGAACCTCCCAACATGTGGAGTGAACCACACAACAACCTATGAATGGCCCCAAGATCCTAAGTGGACTGTAGCATCCTTTCCAGAACCATCCCCCCACCTGTCTTGGTGATAGGCAGAGGAGACATTGCTGTTCCCTTGAAACCAAATACAATCTCATCGTGTCCTGGTGGGCCTTGAGCTCTGGGGGTGACGGCCCAGTGAGCCTTTGGACGTATCTGAGCCTTCATCTGCCCTCACACGGTCTCCCCATCGCCATGCACTTTGGCCCGCCAGTTGGCTGCACTAGAGCTTGACAAACACTTAAAACAGTTGTGCAGATTCATTCATCCGTGTTTCCGTGATTAGGTTAAAGCAACTCTGTTTATCTTTATTGCTGATCTGGTTTAGTTTGTTGTAATCGGCTCATTTATAATAGCAAAACTAAGGTTACATTTTCCACCTCTGTATTTTCTCAGGCTGTTTGGAATTCCTTGGAACTCATGTAGATTGTGCGTAGTCTGCCGTACGACCGAGTGTGACTGAGCTGACCTCGCTGGGAGGTCAGGCTCCTGTCCCTCAGTCTTGTTTATACCTGACACTTCTGATCATTTTCTCCCTCTGCCTCTATCCCTGAGGGACACTCACCAGTTAATTTTTTCCTAAACTGCCAGTCCCTGAGCTTGTGTTAGCAGATGCATCAGAATTACATGAAAAAGTGAGCTAAAATGCTCCCTGCACCCCAGAACCTTGCTGGGCTCTGATTCAGTAGCTCTGAGTGCATCTATAATCCCGCATCTTCCACAGGGGGTGCTGGGGCATAGTCGGACTTGGGAACCACTGCTGTACTGAACCACCACCTCAGTTTTTTCCTTTCAGGGGCTTTTCAAAATGTTGAACGAGCTGATCGCCTTGGTTAGAGCCAGGCCCTAATATTTTTTTGCATTATCTCGTCTTAGGAAAAAGGGTCCAGTAACCACAACCTGCTGTCTGCGTCTCGCACGGCCCTGACTCGCCTTAACCAGCAGGCCCACCAGCTGGCTTTCGATTCCGTGTTCCTGCGCATCAAACAGCAGCTGCTACTCGTTTCCAAGATGGACGTGAGTTTCCCACGGACCGCAGACATCCCCCTGTTGGGCCCCGGCTCCTCCCGCCACACCCCCCCACCCCCGCCCGGCCCCCAGGAGCTTTAGGAGGAAGCTCTCTAACTCTCCTGACTTGGAAGTCCCACAGTGCAGACTCACTGTTCCCTTGCAACTCACTGCTTAGCAAGAATGTCTTATCTTAATTGGAGTCACTGTGATGCCTTATTTTCATCCTGCTTCCTGGGATGATTATTATTGCTTGATTAACTTTCACCTTTCGGAGCAGCGTAGCTGTGCCCTCTGCGGGAGAAGTGAGGCAGATTATGTGCCACTGGATAGGTTGGGGCAGGTCAGAGGAGCTAATTGTGCCGTGAGATTGCATTCTTTTCATGAGCATTAGTTCTGGAACTTTGCCCAGGAGAGTGTCTTACCAGATCTGATCTGGTGATTTTGATGGGGTTTGAGGGGGCTGCTGTTTTCTGTCCTTGATGGCTTTGCTCTCTGGCTGTTCCCGGGGCGCCTCCCTTCCCTCACCTGATACCCTTTTCTGCTTGTCCTGACTCCTTTAAGGGACTACCCATCAGTCAGATCTCTACCTGCTCTAACTCCTGTGGCTCTGGTCTCTTCACTGATGTTTGGATTTCTGGGCTGGGATTGTGAGAAGGATCCAGTTGTGGGCCTTTAATAACTGGGAGATTCTTTTTAGAAGGCAGCAAGAAGCCATAAGGCATCATTACAAGTTCTTTGCTTCTTGCTGCCTTCTGGAAAGCATATAAGACCAGGGCTCAAGGGGCACTCGTTTCTTCACTGTATGACCTGGGTCCAGTCTGTGGATCTCTCTGGATCTCAGAAACCCCATCTGTGAAACAGTGGGGTTGGACAGTGGATTTTCCCACAGAATGCCATGCGATCTGCTGCAGTCAGATCTGTGTTTCTGGCGGGGGGGCGGACAGTGGCGGGGGTGGGCGAAACTGGAGAAATGATGTCCCTGACACGGTCCCATGGGCCTGGCTTCCTGTGTCAGCCTCATGAGATGGGGACACACTGATTCTGACCATGCAGATGTGTGAGGATCACATGACATTTCATAGACGATGGGACTTAGCCCTACAGCTGCCGCAGTGTACATGCTTAATGATTGCTGGTTTTCTTTTTCTCTGTGATTCTCATTTTTTAAGAGGAATGACAGTTTTTTAAAGTAAAAATTGCACACACTCCTTTTCAGAAATTCAGGCAATACAGGATAGTACAATGAAAAAAGCAGTAAATCCCTTCAGAATCCCACAACGTAGAAATGCCACGAACGTGTGGTACTTATCCCCTAGACGCCTCTTCTGGACGGCCGGATGGGCACCACTGGGCAGGTAGATCTGTAGAAGAAATGGAACTGGACTACATGTGCTGTTTTTTAAAAAACCAAAATATATACAATATAACAGTTATTTGAACTTGACTAGAAAAGGGAGACAGGAAGTGAAAGGAGTGGTGGAGCCTGAGATAACGGGCTCCTCCCGACAAAGGTATCAGCACCCAGAAGTTCTCTCCAAAGTTGCACGAAAAGGATTATGAAAACTGTTAAAAGGCCAGGGTCCTTGTTTTGGGTTAGTCACCCTTCCATGTTGCGGAGCTGCTGGTGCTCGTGGAGCTGCTGGGAAAGTTGCGGCCCTTCGCATTCTTCATACTTCCCATCCCCCGCCCCCAGAGCTGGCTGCTTTATTATTTTTCTTAGAGCTTAAAAAGGAATTTTTAACTTTGTCCAGTCATTTTATTGCTAGTAGTAATGCCATTGTAGTTTTGAAACGATTTCATGTGGATTGTAGGATAAAACAAGTGATTCATGGGAATGTTAAGAACCAGGATATTTTTTTTAACCTCTTTTTTACTGCAGTGTAATTAAGATACAGTGTTACGTGAGTGTCAGGCGTACAGTGCAGTGATCAGTGTCCCCGGCTCAGTGCTCCTCGCGAAAAGTATGCTCTTGGTTCCCTTCACCTGTGTCACCCATTCCCCCACCCCAGATCCTAATGTCGTGACCTTCTGTACTGGAAGGTCGTTTCTTTCTTTCTTTCTTTCTTTTAAGATTTTATTTATTTACTTAACAGAGAGAGAGAGAGATCACAAGTAGGCAGAGAGAAAGGGGGAAGCAGGCTCCCCGCCGAGCGGAGAGCCCGATGGTGGGCTCGATCCCGGGACCTTGAGGTCATGACCTGAGCTGAAGGCAGAGGCTGAATCCCCTGCGCCACGCGGGCGCCCCGGAAGGTCCGCTCTTCCCGCTGCTCTTCCACCGCCTCGCTGTGCTCGGGCTCTGGGTCGCTTGAATCTGACCTTACTCCGGCCGCGCTGTGACACCGCGGGACCCTGGGAACGGAGACAGGCAGCTCAGAGATTAGGAGGAGCTCTCCCAGAGTCGCCAGGGGGAAAGCACACAGCACAAACGCAAACACTTCGGCCGTAAGGATTTGAAAATTAAACCCTGGTCATTCAGTGTTTGCTTTTAATGTTTGCCGGTGAATTGTATTCCCCTTTCACAGCTGAAGAATATAAACCAACACTGCAGTCCATTTCAGAATCGACTGTTGACGTTTGCTCACATCACCTGGTGACAGATGAGACGGAAAAGCCCCTATGAAGGAACTTTTCAATTAGATTTTGAACAATTGAAAAATACCCTGCAGCATTTCCCGGTCGCCCTACTTGCTCAGCGCCTCCTGGTTTGTCCACTGTCCACCTGCCCTTCTTGCAAAACCCCCTTTGATTGTGGCCGCCCCCCCGCCGCCCCCGCCGCCCTCTGCCTGGCCACTCTCCTCCTGCCTCCCCATGGAGCCTTCCCAGGGCCTCCTGCCCGCTGTGCTCGTCCCCTGCAAGTTCCTGGGGGACACCGCTCCTTCCCTGCAGCCCAGCCCCGAGGTGCGGCTCCCGTTCTCACGGGCAGCGCCCCCCTCCCGCACGTCTGCCCCATCCCTACAGCTCCCCAGGCCCAGCAGAGCGGTCTGTCAGAAGTTTATTAGGGAAGTTTTCACACAAACGTACAGTGGAGAGAAGAGTCTAACGAACCCTACGTCGTCATCACGCCCCTTCGACATGGTCAGTGGGTCGTCCGTCTTGTACATATATCCTTTCTCTAAAGCATAACAACGCTAAAAATAATCACAGGACCCAAATCACCCCTAAGTTAGAAATGATTTCTTAATACCATTAATCAGTGTTCAAATTTCCAGTTGTCATAAAAGTCATAATTTCACTGTTTGAGGCAGGATCCAGGTTTGTTCTGCACGTTGGGGTTGGTCCATGTGTGTTCTGTGAAGTGCAGGCTACCTCCTCATGCCTCCTCATGCCGCCTCCCCTCCCCTTCTCTCTGCAGTGGATCTGTTAAAAATCAAGCCCTCTCTTAGCCCATTCGGAGCTGTGCCGCGTCCTTCCGGTCTTCCCTCTCCGCCCCTCAGGCACCCTGCAGCCCACTCCTCCTGTACTCACCGGTGCTCACGGCACCACACCTCGCCTCTGCCTCAGAGAACTCCCAAGTGGACACCTGTGCACGTGCACGTGGGGGAACGCATGGGGGTGCACAGCGCGGGAGCGTGTCACCGGCTCTTGGTTTCCCAAGGAGCGCAGGCACCAAGTCTTACCTCTTTTGGTCTCCTCTCCCCCACGGGGGGCCCAGGGCTGTGCGCGTCCTGGGCACGCAGTGTGTGGGGGTGATCACAGTGCTTCCTCTCCGTGGGTGGGAGTTAACTGATGAAAAGTAGGCTATTTTGAAACAGAGGAGGATTCTCGAACAAGAACGAGGAGTTTAGAAAACCAGGGCCGGAGGTGGGGAAGGAAAGAACTTGTCTCAAGCAAAGAAAATAAGAATTGAGCTGCTGCTGGGGAACACGGGGAGGGAAGCTGAGGCTTAGGCTGGGCTGGGAGCCCAGGGGTGGACGTGACCATGACATTCCCGGAACGTTGCTTAAAGGATCAGGCAGCTGGATGGCATCAGGTGGCTGCGGAGGGCAGCTACAGGGTGACCTGGGAGTTACTCCCGGTAACAAGGGCCTTGTTTTCCAGGCTGGCTTTAGGGTGACTCAGATTGGAATTAAGAAACTAGATTTCTGTGAGGTGTGCCAGGCTGAACTCTGGAACCACGTACATGCTGGTAATTTGCCTGGCTCTAGAGAGCCCGTTGGGAGGGCTCACAGCACGATACCGTAGACAGTCTGTATTTGAAATGTCGAAAGGAAGAGCATCTCCCCAGACAGAGGGGTCACAGAGAGGACAGGGGGCAGCTGGTGGGGTTTGGAGGTTCCCCCCCATCCCTTTCCCTCTGAGCTCTGAATCCATTTAGAAATAGATCTGGAAGGCAAGTAGAAATAAAAGCAGTAAAACAGTGTGGGGGAATGTGGGATTTATGTGGGGTCTCTGTGGAGGATTTGGGGGCACTCCTAGTCTCATTAGAGTGCTGAGGACCCAGGCAGCTCTTAACCTGGTGTGCCCACCCAAGTAGAGAAACTCAAACCACAGGGTAACTGGCTCTTCGCTTCACGGTCTGAGTGGGAGCACCAGACGGGATCTGTTCTCATCAGGTAGTTCTGCTGAGAAGGCAGCAGCTCCCGTTGGAGGGGTCTGCAGGAACTCGGAGAGAGAGGCGGGCTTCAGGCTGATGACTTGAAGAGAAGTCCCTGGTCTCTCGAATAGTGACGATTCCCAAGACTGTCACTGAGCAAAGGCACCTCTAGGAAGGCTGCATTCTTCGAGAATTTTCCGGCATGGGGTGCTTTCCCGGGCCTCCTGGTTTCAGTGACCTTGATCGCTTTCTCTCCTTCCCGCCCTAGAGCTGGAACACAGCAGGCATTGGCGAGACCCTGACCGACGACCTGCCCACCTTCAGTCTCACGCCTCTGGAGTACATCAGCAACGTAAGAGCTGTAGGGCGCTTTCCTCCGGGGCAGTTGTAACCTTGCAGACCTTGCCTTGTCTTTGGATTCTGGGCCTTTGGGGAAAGCAGTCATTACCACATTGGTGCTTGTGTGAACCTTCACTTTTGGGTTGTTTCCTTCCATATCCAGGACTTTAAGGACAGGCTTATTCAATCAGTGGACGAAACACAGGCTGATTTCAAAACCTAACACGTACCCCTCCTCCCCCTCCCCCGATGGGCGATGTGGCTGGCACCTAAGGGCATCCCAGTGTGAGTGCACAGAGGAGATTCTTGGGAGGACAGGAAGCAGGTGGCCACATTCTTCTCCGCGACTTTTCAGAGGAACAATGTGTGTGTGGTTCTGAATTCAAATTCAGCCAATGTGTAGTGACAGCCACTGTGCACCAGGCATGGTGTGGAGTGTTCTCCTGAGTAATTTCACAACAGGAAAGATATCTCTTAAGAATTGTAGTTCTGGAGACTCCATATTAACAAAGTACAGAATAAACCCTACAGGGGAGCCGGGCACTTGGAGTCCTTTTCCTCCTCCTCCGTTCACCCCTGGGAGGCAACGGTCCCCCTGCACGTGGCCTTTCTGGTTGCAACTTCCCGCATCCACCTCGGCTGCTCTTAAATACCAGGTAGGAGTAGAAGACTCCAGCCACGGGCACCTCACGCTGTGGGAGACTTCTGGACTTCTCCAGGGCCATTCTGAGATAAGCAATTTCTTCTGCCTAAGGCTGTCACTTAGAACCCACTGCTTTCTAAGTTATGGTTCTATTGTAAGAGGTACAAAGGAATTTTAGATTTTGAAAATAGCTGTGGTACAGTTGGAAGTGTCTGGTGATCCCTTGGGCGCGGAGGATGGCCTTGTTCGCTCTGTTCACTGGGAGCAGCGTCGAGTTCAAAATGGCAATCCCTCTCCTCCTGTTTCCCAGGGCATGACCTCATAAAGCTGTACTGATGAAACTATGAAGATGAGCGTCGGTTCTTCCAACCAATGGGAATCCTCTTATTTTTAGAACTGAGACGCTGTGTGTTACAGTCGGAGTGGATTGAGGAAATGATGTTGCTGGAAGGGACTGGAGAGGTTGTTGAACGATTTTACAGTTGAGGAAATTGAGCTGTTGGAGGAGTAGGGGAGGCCCAGATTAGTATCCAGGCCAGGGCCCTTGTCCACCTGCCGTAACCCCCCCATGAGTTAAGGTCTGTACCTGGGGGCTGATGAGCTGAACTCCGGAAATGAGCACTTACCGGACACACGCTGTGTGCAAGGACAGTGCGCGGCTCATATCACCGCCGTGAGGTGGTGCATGGTCCACACAGACTTTTATCTTGACAGCAACCATGTGAGCTGGGTGGCGGTAGCGTTCACGGGCAAGCAGTGAGCTTCTGGGCAATGGAGAGGGGCCGCTCTGTTAGGATGCCGGGCGCTCTGTGCATGTATCGTCCTTGGCACAGCTGTCTGAAGTCAGTATGAGACTGTCCTCCTGTCAGAGATGCTGATCCCAGGAAGATCACACAGCAGCAGAGCCAGAACTCAGACCCAAGGCTGTCTGACCACAGAGCTCTTCACTCTCCCAGTGTCACTGAGCTTACCCAAACCGAACAGCAAGGAGTGTGTATTGAATACGTGGGAAGAGCAGACAAACGGCCTCATTGAGCCGGTAGGCATCCCTTTGCACACTGACTGCAGAAAGATGAATGTGCACAGAATTCCCGAGGGAGACCTGGAGTCGTGGGGTCTGTCTAGCAACCACAGTGGTCCCCACAAGCTCAACCAAGCAGCTGAAGTTTGAGATGTCAGATTATTGAAATTTTGCCCCCGAGCGACACTCTGCCTTGCCGGTGATGCCCTTTCCCGCGCAGAGCCGCGTGGGCACTCTAGAGGGGCCCCATGGGAGATAAGACTCTGAAAAATGAAAAACAACATAGATGTAAGGTATAACGATCCTGACATCTCACTGCAGGTAAAGCTGGGTGTGTGGGTTTAGCCAGAAGGTATGGCCCCAGAGGAAAGCCGTACCAAACACAGGAGTATGCCTGGGGTCCTTGCACATAGTAGGTGTTCAGGAACGCCTGCCACGAGGAATTAGAATGGAGGGATCCAAGCGCAGAAACCAGCATCTGTCTCTTCCTCCGGCCTTGTGGGGAAATGATGCATTTGTTGCCGTGTTCGAGGTGCCGTGTACAGTGACAGCTGTGACTAGTGAGGAAAGTGGCCCAGATGCCTAGTTTTGAGTAGGGGATCATACTAAGGAAATGCAAAGAAAAAATGCTGATTGGATTTATGTTACCATCCGTGTGCCTCCTTAAAGGAAGAGCAGACTAACCCTGTTGCGTTAGCATGATGGACTAGAGGATGTTGGGACTTAACTAGAGTCAGCCCACGTTCAGTGTTTGGAAATGTTTGGAATCTCCCTCTGGGCTGGGAGATTTGGGGAGTCTGGGTGTGTGTGAGGCCAGGACAGGAAGATCTTACTTGGATAATCCTAAGGCTTTTAGTTGACAGAATCAGTATCAACTCTAAGTTTAAAGGTATGGAACAAATATAGAACCAAAAAAAAGCAGCAGCAACAACAACAACAAAATAAAACAAAAAGCAAGAGGCTCAAAGACCTTTTTTTTTTTAAATTTTTTTTAATTTTAAGATTTTATTTATTTATTTGACAGAGAGAGATCCCAAGTAGGCAGAGAGGCAGGCAGAGAGAGAAAGGAGGAAGCAGGCTCTCCGCAGAGCAGAGAGCCCGATGCGGGGCTCAATCCCAGGACCCTGAGATCATGACCCGAGCCGAAGGCAGAAGCTTTAACCCACTGAGCCACCCAGGCTCAAAGACTTTTTAAAAAAACAAAAAACAAAAAACAAAAGCAGTATGTTGTTGTAACCTGAAAATCAACCTTATTTTGAAACAAAAAACATATACTTACCTTAAAACACAAAACAGGAGTTTGAATAGAAATTAGCGTCTGAAGTATACCCGTGGTGACAGTCATGTGCATCCGACAGATGTGACAAACATTGTGGTATTTGTGGGCTTATCCCAAATGTCTTGTACGCCTGTCTTCTGCAGTTCCCCACCAGCCAAGAAGGCGTTGTCCATGTTTATTTCTAGACTCTGTATTATGAAATCAGTAGTGTTCCCTCCAAATTAATTTATAATTATAAATGGCATTTCTTCCCAACAAAATTCCTTCCTTCTCTTAGATCCCTTCTAAAGGGGAGACGCACAGCCAAGTTCAGAGGACAGGATTCAGATTCTTGCTTGGCCGGGCACCTCTGGGTGTTAGCACTTTCCTGGTTTTGCACCCATGAATAGTCATCATTTATGTTTATTTGCACAGTTGCTTGTCAGTGTCCATTACCTCATTTCAGGTAGAGATTGCACTGAGTGCATTCCAAGAATAGTGGGGCCATGAGTGTGAGGGTGAATCTGTGACGTCCATGCAAATTGCCGTTGATTTTTGTAGGGTCCTGTCATGGCAGTATTAGCACAGGCTGGAAAGATCAGAGTTGGGGTTGCCCCAGGCTTCATGCTTTTGTCTGCCCCCGGTTTGCCTTCACACGAACATGCTGCAGAAATAATGACCGTATGTGGCAATGTGGGGCTGAAAGTGCTTTCTTCTGTTTCAGATTGGGCAGTACATCATGTCCCTCCCCCTGAATCTTGAGCCTTTTGTGACTCAGGAGGACTCTGCCTTGGAGCTGGCTCTGCACGCTGGGAAGCTGCCCTTTCCTCCTGAGCAAGGTGAGCAGGGCCTGCCTGGAGGCCAGGAGAGGCTCACTGTAGCCCCATGCAAACCTGGGGCCCACGTGTTATCCCCCTGGGGCCCACGTGTTATCCCCCTGGGGAACTTCTGCAGCACAGAGTGGATTAGGGAGGAATTCCCGCAGTGCCCCTCGGGTGGGGAGGCAGGGGCAGGAGGTCCCAGGGTAAATTAGATGTACCCACGGGAGGTACATCTATAGCTAGCGCTCCAGGCAAGGGTCCCACCTGGCCAGTGCAAGCCCCTTCTTTGGACCATGTGCCGAGTAAAATGGCCCCCGCAAGAAGAGTTTTCCTCATTAGGACAAAAACAAACTCTTCACTGTAGAAGTGATGTTTTCTGTCCAGACGCCTCTGGTTGGAGCTTGTTCCTAGCTCTCCCGAGGCTCCTGGATCTCTAAACTGACAAGAAGATACAGTAATTAAAACTATTCCTTTTCCCATTATCTGGGCCCTGACACGTTTGAACAGAGACCATATACTTTCTGATCAAAAATCCTCTTATTCCTAATAAGGGATTTTATAGGCCTCCATAAGGCTGAGCAAACAGAAAAATCAGATGGTATAGAAGAGATTTCAGCAGCTTACAAGAAGGTACAACCCTGAGAATAAAATCACACTGAAAAGTTTAAACAGATGCTAAAAGGCATACCATATAAATGCAAATAAAAAGAAATCAAGAAGGTGATGTTGAATCAGAGCAAAAGATAACAGATGGGACCAAAGTGAGTCATTACATTGATAAAAGGCAGATCCCACAGTGAGCCTGTGACAGTCAGGTACACTGACATGTCAGGTGGCACAGCAGTGAGCGCTGTGAATGAGAAGCTACCCAAAATAGGAGAAACTTTTTTTTCTTTTTTGGTTAGATCAGCCAAACATATTTTATTACATTTGATAAGCGTTTGAAATCCAAGTTGTAATTAAAGCTGATTTGCTGCTTTTGTTTTTGAATGTAAAATAAAAATCAATTTTATATTTTGGTATACATTACATTTTATTGATTATGTTGTCCATATGACAAAAATTTTTATTATTAGCAAGTTATATTAACTATAAAAATTTGAAATGAATTAAATTGAAATACAGAAAGTTAAAACTAAAGATGGAAATTACACAAAAGGAAAGTGACTTATTGATACATTTTATGCCAACTTGGTTATTCCTATCCCATTAAACTATTTGGTGTCATAATCCTAAAATTTTATGATTTTGAGAGACAAAACCACGTGAGTATTGAGAATGTCGTGCACCTCTCTTTCAGGCTTTGAAAGGAAAATTAATGAGGCTAAAAGAGGAATTACTCAGTATAATCAATACACTTGATCACATCAGTACATTGGGCTTTTTAATCCCACAGAGAATAGGCTTTGTCAAATTTCTGTAAATCATTTGTGAAGATGTTACAAATAAAATCTCTGTGAGTTTCATAGGGTCATACACATTAAGGGAACTCATCATTTTTGGAAAGAAAGGATAATTGTATACAAATTTCACAGTTAGCTACAGTACGAGTGAATCGCAACTCAGGGGTAGGGAAGGGAAGACTCTTTGAAAGGAGAGCTAGAAGCTAAAGGAAGTTGAAAGTTGAATGTGAGAGACTAAAGCAAAACAGCGACATGGCTGGTAGTGGCAGTTCATATCCTTGTTGTATAAAAGTGCCCACGGATCAGTAAGAAAAAGATGACACCCCACGGAAAAATAAGTAAGTAACATGAAGGCATTCAAATAACCTCAAAACAGGAAGAAATGTGTAACTTTAGTAATCCTCAAATGGCTGTGAGGAAAGTAATGTAGGCCTTTATTTTTTTTAAAGTAGGCTCCACGCCATGTGGAGCCCAGTGCAGGGATTGAATTTACAACCCCGAGATCAAGACTCGAACTGAGATCACGAGTCCGACACTTAACCGACTGAAACACCCAGGCTCCCTGAATGTATGCCATTTTGTAACCTATCAGACTGACTATGTAGAAAATATATACAGATTTATATATATACACATATGTATGTTTGCGCTGAATGTTGGCAAGCACGGAGGAGAGCCGTTTAAATTATGCAGTTTGGATTTTTGGAGTTTGATACACGTGCATGCACATGCCTACACACAGACCCAAACATGCCGGGTGTGAGACCAGTTACACTGGAGTCCCAGGTTCTGCTCGTCTGGCTTCCAGAACAGCTTCTTGTTTCTTCTTTTTTTTTAAAGATTTTATTTATTTATTTGACAGATAGAGATCACAAGTAGGCAGAGAGAGAGGAGGAAGCAGGCTCCCTGCCAAGCAGAGATCCTAGGGCTCGATCCTAGGACTCTGGGATCATGACCTGAGCCAAAGGCAGCGGCTTCAACGCACTGAGCCACCCAGGCGCCCCTGGCTTCTTGTTTCTTATGTTCCTCTCATATTTTTTTCAAGAATATTTAAGTCAAATCCCACGCATCCTATTATTCCATGCACAAATACACCATCATGTATCCAAGATCGGACACCCAACCAACTGAGCCACCCAGGTGCCCCACCAACATGTATCTCTTATTGATGCCGATTATGTTCAAGTTCAAATTCTTGGGCAAGAAAATAGTGGTGCTGTGTCTATGTCTGTTACAGCACACCTGGGTGAGCGGAAGGCCTTATTGTCCCACTGCAAGGAAATAACATACACATTTAGTTAAACTGCAATTGTTTTCAGTCATTCATTCACTTACCAAACTGTTACTAATTGCTGGGCATTTGTTTGGGGCATTGTCAGGAGGGAAGAAACTCCAGCCATAAAGTAAACTTGTAGCAGGGATGGAAAACAGCAACAGGTCTTTCCAGGTATTTCCTTTTTTTTTTTTTTTAAGCCTTTCCCTCTCAACATCATATTGTGCAAAATTTCAGAGAGAAAACTGGGAAGAATTACCCAGGGGATTTCTAGCATGTTAACATTTGCACATTTTAAGAACTAGATGGTAAGCCGCCAGTAGGAGCTTTGAGGCTTAGAATAAATGGCTTTTCATAATCAGTGTAGTTAGAAGGTAGTTTTAAAAATCCTTACAAGTCTTTTTCCCGCAAGGAGATGGAATGTTGGGAACTTTGAAGTGATGTGTCCAGAGGTCACACACAGCATGTGCTAAAGCAGGGGCATTTGCAGGGAAACTGCAGTCCCTGTGCCCACCACGTCCGCGCTCTCGGTGGGGGTGCTGAGGATGGGCTGCCGTGGGGTGGGGTCCCCCAGAGGTGGCTCGCACCTGCCGGATGCAGGGCAAAGGTGCTGCCTAGGTGTGGTGCTGGGCCCCCTGGAGGCTTCCTTCTGTGTGGCTGGGGTTACGGGCTGAGGGGACAGCTGGTAGGCCCTGACACAGAGTGGCCCTATGGGGAGGCCCAGGAAGGTCGGGACTACACATTCCCACAATCAGACACAGAAGCCGAGCCTGGTGCTTCATCTAGCTGGCTTTTTAACACCCTCCTCCTTTTTTGTTTTTGTTTTTTTAATTTTTTTTTTTTTTCAGGGTTCCAAGATTCATTGTTTATGCACCACACCCAGCGCTCCATGCAGTACGTGCCCTCCTTAATACCCACCACCAGGCCCTCCTAACCCCCTTCCCACCTCCCCTCCAAAACCCTCAAATTGTTTCTCAGAGTCCACAGCTTCTCATGGTTCTTCTCCCCATCCGATTGCCCCCAGCCCACTCGGCTGTCCTTCACTCAATGTCCTCCATGTTATTCCTTATGTTTCACGAGTAAGTGAAACCATATGATAACTGACTTTCTCTTCTTCACTTAGTTCACTCAGCATAATCTCTCCCAGTCCCATCCATGTTGATACAAAAGTTGGGTGTTCATCCTTTCTGATGGAGGCATAATACTCCATTGTATGTATGGACCGTATCTTCTTTATCCATTCGTCTGTTGAAGGGCATCTTGGCTCTTCCCACAGTTTGGCGACGGTGGCCGTTGCTGCTGTGAACACTGGGGTACGGATGGCCCTTGTTTTCACTACCTCTGTATGGGGTAAATACCCAGCAGTGCAATTGCAGGGTCATAGGGTAGCTCTGTTTTTAGTTTCTTAAGGAATCTCCACACTGTTTTCCAGAGTGTCTGTACCAGCTTGCATTCCCACCAACAGTGTATGAGGGTTCCTCTTTCTCCACATCCTCTCCAACACGTGTTGTTTACTGTCTTGTTAATTTTGGCTTTTCTAACCGGCGTAAGGTGGTTTGGATTTGAATCTCCCTGATGGCTAGTGACGATGAACATTTTTTCATGTGTCTGTTAGCCATTTGTATGTCTTCTTTGGAAGACATGTCTGTTCATGTTCTTCTGCACATTTTTTAACGTGATTATCTGTTTTTTGGATGTTGAGTTTGAGGAGTTCTTTATGGATTTTGGAGATCAGCCCTTTGTCTGTAGTGTCATTTGGGACTATCTTCTCCCATTCTGTGGGTTGCCTCTTTGTTTTATTGGCTGTTTCTTTGCTGTGGCAGAAGCTTTTGATCTTGATGAAGTCCCAAAAGTTCATTTTCGCTTTTGTTTCCTTTGCCTTTGGAGACATCTCTTTTATTTTTTTATTTATTTGACAGAGAGAGAGAGATCACAAGTAGGCAGAGAGACAGGCAGAGAAAGAGGAAGGGAACCAAGTTCCCTGCCAAGCAGAGAGCCCTGCGCAGGGCTCAATCCCAGGACCCTGGGATCACGACCTGAGCCGAAGGCAGAGGCTTTAACCCAGTGAGCCACTCAGGCGCCCCTGGAGACCTGCCTTGAGAGAAGTTGCTGTGGCCGATGTCGAAGAGGTTACTGCCTATGTTCTCCTCTAGGATTTTGACGGATTCCTGCCTCCCTTTGAGGTCTTTTATCCATTTTGAGTTTATCTTTGTGTACGGTGTAAGAGAATGGTCTAGTTTCATTCTTCTATGCATAGCTGTCCAATTTTCCCAGCACCATTTATTGAAGAGACTGTCTTTTTTCCACTGGATATTTTTTCTTGCTTTGTCGAAGATTATTTGACCACAGAGTTGTGGGTCCATAGCTGGGCTCTCTTCTCTGTCCCACTGGTCTATGTGTCTGTTTTTGTGCCAGTACCACGCTGTCTTGGTGATCGCAGCTTTGTAGTAAAGCTTGAAATCAGGCAGCCTGACGCCCCAGTTTTTTCTTTTTCAACATTTCCTTAGCAATCCGAACAGCCCCTCGTTTTGAGATTTCTTTTCTCACCTGCATTTTGTGTATCTTGCTCCCATATCTTGCTTCTTGTCCTTGCCCTCTAATTATTCCTGCCTGCTTGAAAACCCACAGATCCCCTAGAACCTACGGGATGAGATCTTGCTCCTCCCTGGCCCGCATTGGAGACCCTTCTCAATCCCACAGTGCACAGCCCCATCTCCCGCCCCGACGTGCTCACACCCCAGCCACTCAGAGGATTTTTTTTTTCCTGAGTAAAAGTCTCCTGCCCCGAGAGTCCCACTAGCATCCGAGGAGTGATTGCCCGGGGCGCCTCTCTCTGCAGCTCTGTGTGCACACGCATGTCAGCAGCAGGACCATTTCCCACGTGCCCTGTTTGTCCCGCGCGCTTCTGTAAACCCGTGTGTGTGCGCTATCTGCCCGACTGCCCTTTCTCCTCCCGTGTGTCTGGGAAACTGTCCCTCGTGCTCAGGAAGCCCGGGGATGAGCTCTCACTTCCGGGCTCCTGTTGGTCTTTGGCGACGCCCTGGCTACAGCCCCGACATGGCTGCGTGATGGGGCCTTGTCTGTCCCCCGGCCAGAGTTTGCCTTCGGGGCCGGGGGCAGTGTGGACCTGGCAGGGCCTTAGACGGGACTCGTCCAGTTAGCAAGCAAGCAAGTACCTGCCACTCTCTCGGTCCCGCATGGGCGCCCCGTTCCCCACCCCACAGAGCCACCCCAGGCCTGGTAGGCTTATCCTTTCCTGGGCCAGGGTCTCAGGGAGGGAGGGTTATGCCCCAGACCAGCCACCCTGCCTGGCTGCGTTGCCGGCCACACGACCACCGGGCCAGCGGTCCATTTCCAGGGTGGAGGCCCTAGACCTCGTGTTCTTAGCCTTGTGCTCAGTTATGTTCATCCTATTTTTAGTTTTTAACTTTCTGGTTTGTGTTTGTTGTACAGATGCTACATGTAAAACAAGGTCACAATTTTAGAAAGAAAAACCATGACATCCCATCGGTGAACACCGTGGGGTTTCCATTTTCCCACGTGCGGATGGTATTTGACTTGTAGCTTTGTGTTCTGTATTACTACTGTTGTTATTGGTGGTGATATAGCAGCATTTTGCTTATCTTCTTCTACATGTATTTGTTTTCTCTACTTGTCCGCCTGCTTTTTTTTGTTGTTTACTATCAGGCCTCAGGGTGCAAGGGCTGTCGGGCCAGGACGGCGGCTCCCTCTCCCCATCTCCCTGCCCCAGCCTGACTGGCTCTCGCGACCTTGCTATTGACCTACAGTCATTGTCTGTTTGCCCTGAGATGGGGTTCCTACGATTCTAAGGGCGCCCTCATCGACCCAGGCCTGTTCCCCCAACCCTGCCCGCTCCTGCTCTGTATACAGACTCCTCCCCCTTCCCCACAGGTGATGTGACACGGAGAGTCACCACGTGTGCGGCACTGGGAGTGTGTCACACACTCCATGCTTGAGGCCCAGACCAAGGCGTCACGTGACTCTCACCACAGTCCCGCAGAGTTGGGCTCTCAGAGGCTGGGGAGCACGCAGCTCATCCATGGTGGGGGCCCTGGTCCGGGTCTCCTCCTGCCGCGGTGCCTGTGCGTCAGTCGTTGCCATGGGTCTGTCTCCTGTGGGCCGTGCTGGCTCGCCCACCTTCTCAGCTCATATGGGCTGCGTGTCCTCTCCCGGGGTCCCCCTCCTGCCCCCCCTCCCGGCCTGCGTGGCTGCACAGAGCCCCTCGCCTTCAGGCACGCGGAGATCTCTCTCCCTCACCTGACTGCGCCCTCTCCGGAATCATCTTCGTACTCCGTCCTTACCACCAATTGTTCTCTGTCCCCGTGTTGCCCACGGAGACTGCAGCTCCCTGGTGTGTGCGGGTATTTGGCCCCCGCCATGGGCCTGGCCGCCTGGAGGCGAGACCTGCCGCCGATGGGGTCCTCCCGACCACGGTCGTTTCTGATGCCCTTCCTCCCTTCCCAGGGGACGAACCGCCCGAGCTGGACAACATGGCCGACAACTGGCTGGGCTCCATCGCCAGAGCCACGATGCAGACCTACTGCGACGTGATCCTGCAGATCCCCGAGCTGACCCCGCACTCCACCAAGCAGCTGGCCACTGACATCGGTGGGTGCCCCCGGGGCAGGCGGCCGGAGGGGTGGCTGTGGCCCATCGCATCGGTCGGTGCCCCCACCCTCCAGCTCTGGGCTTGGCTGCGGAGCTTGTTAGAAATGCAGACTCTCTGGGCCTCGTCCCCAGAGATTCTGACCTGGAAGTCTGGGTTGAAGGCTGGACATCTGTATTTTGAAAAACGTCCTGGGGGATGCTGGTAGGCTGCCCTTGAGGGGGGCTTCCATGAGGTGGGTTGAAGTGAGTGACACAGACTTGCCTTTGCTGCCTGGCCTGCTGCTGCTTCTGTATAATTCCCCGAACCAGTGCTGATTAGGCTGCCACTGTGTCCCAGGCATGCCAGGCACTGAGCCAAACCCTTGTACCCACATTGAAGGCCACCTTCAGGGCCCCCCTGTGAGGTCGGTGCACAATGGAGGTCCCCCCCGCCCCCAGTGCTGGTGAGGACACGGAGGCATAGGACAGCTGAATAACAAGGCCACATACGATGCCTGTGTGCCTCCCTGGTCAGAGGGCCACATGCCCACCTGCTCCTGCTGGCGCCCGCCCCCCCGCAGGCGGGGCCCTGAGGTTGTGGATGCTGTGGGCAGGAGGCAGGGGAGTCTCCCCAGGGTCTTGGTATCCTTCCGTGGACCCGTCTCCTCTTTACCTGAAGCAGCTCTTGGGGTGGTGGGGAGAGGGTCGTAGGAGCCTTAGAGATCAGCTCCCTGGGGACCCAGACAGAGCTGTGACCTGGACATCCATGGGGCCAAACCAGGCTATTTTGCTACAGAAGAACTAGAAGTGAGGTGCTTTCCTCCGGGTCCTGAGACGGGCCACTAGGGACGGAGCCAGGCCTGGAGTCCAGTGTCCTGACTTCACAGTCAGCCCTGCGCAGTCGCAGAGAGCAGCCAGCTCTTCACTGTGGCTCTGGGCTGTGTTTAGGGAGGAAGGATGAGGCAATCCTGGCGCCCGGAGGCGGCGCCTGTTGGTACAGGCAGGCGCACTGAGGACGGAACCAGTCGGGACGAGCGAGATGCTGGCATTGCCGGCAGGTTCCGGGGTCCCTGTTCTTTCTCCCTCTGTGTTCAGCTCCCTCTGAACCTCTGGTCCCGCTCGGCACTGACCAAGCAGCCATTCCATTCCGTGTGAGCCACAGAGCCTGGAGCCTTAGCCACTCCCTGGGCTTACTGAGCTTCCGCAGCGGGGAGCGTGGCCAGGACGGGCTCCCGGATGAGCGGAGCTCAGTTTTACAGATAAACTCATGCGGGTGACAGGTGCTGGGACACCGCTCAGCCTGAGTTGGACGTGAGCCAGCCAGCCCGCCAGGGCAGAGCAGGCACCTCCGGTGGGCTGTGGCTGGAGCCGGCCATGGACAGAAGGGCAGCAGGGGCTTTGGTGGGGGGGTGCTGTTCGCTGCCCTTGAGGACGGGATGAAGGCGGAGCCAGAGGACACCACAGAGCACTCCCCTCAGGTCTGGCTCAGATGTGCCCTGCGGGGAGGAAGTCAGGGCAGCACTCATTTGTTACCTGTGACACATCGGGTGCTCCTGTGGCCTTTGGCCCATTTCATCCTCTTGACAGTGCAGCATCGACGGATGGATGCAGGGCCTCAGAGAGAGGGGTTCACCGAGCTCACCCCAACCTTGGAAACCAGTTCTCACCTGCCGCACTCTGCCAGTGTCGCACAAGCTTGCCTGGTGGTTAGAGTCGTGGGGCTTCTCTTAGAAGGATCCTGGGCCCTCTCTCGGAGTTTCTCACCGATGTGGTCTGGGGCGGGCTCGGGAATCGGTCTCTAGCTCGGGCCCCAAGGGGTGAAACGGGAAGTGTGGGAACGTGCAGCGCACCAGGCCCCCAACCCGGACACCGTCCTTGTCTACACGGGGAGCTTGTGCTGGGAAGTCTTAGTCGCTGCGCGTATAAACCCGTGTGTCCCCGGACTCCTTGGGGTCTCCATGTGGTCAGTGGGGTCCCCTGGGGAGTGTGGTCAATAGCTCAGGAGTCCCAGTGTAGCACTGTAGGGGGTGGGCTCGTCCGGCTGCAGAGCTGAGTGTGCAGTGCGTGGTGGGGGAGGGCCAGTCCTATATGCAATTAGAACTCCCAGATTTGGGCCAAACTGACAGGGTTTCTTTTCCGTTCTTCTTCTTCTTTTTTTTTTTTTTTTTTTTTAAGATTTTGTTTATTAATTTATTTATTTGAGAGAGAAAGTGCAGGGGAGCAGGGAAGAGGGGCAGAGGGAGAGGGAGAGAGAGAATCTCAGGCACACTGTGTGTCGAGTGTGGAGCCTGACGCGGGGCTCGATCCCAGGACCTGAGCTGAAATCCGGCATCAGATGCTCAACTAGTTGGGTCCCCCAGGTGCTCCTAAGCTGACAGTAGGTTTAATCCTCTTGGAAAACCGCTCAGAGTAAAAAGGCCTGGCTGCTCGGGGCAGAGTGGACACCTGGCATTTTGGGGGGTTCAGGGTGGATGTCTGTCTCCGTCCCACTTGGTGCTCAGTCTGTTGAGCTGTGTGTGTCTGCTCCCCATCCGTACAGACTACCTGATCAACGTGATGGATGCCCTTGGCCTGCAGCCGTCCCGTACCCTTCAGAATATCGTGACCCTCCTGAAGATCAAACCGGAGGATTACAGGCAGGTCAGCAAAGGCCTGCCCCGTCGCCTGGCCGCCACAGTGGCTACCATGCGCAGCGTGGACTACTGACAGCCCCCCAGTCCCCCAGCCTGGTTGAGAAGAGGCCCGGGGCTGGGGTTCCGGGGTCACAACAGCTCTCCAGAATGGATTTGTTCAAAACTTCTGCCTGGGATTGGGCACAGTTCATTTCAAAAAGACTTGTTTCGTTTGTATAATCAAAAGGGGGGGGATGTAAATTAGAGGCGTATTATTTATTAGAGCAGGATTTTCAGATGATTTTCTGAATGATCCGATCTGAAGATTGATAAATACCGTGAAATGAAAGAAGGCTGTTTTCTTTCCTTTGCTCAGTGAATATTTGGGTGCCTTCCATGTGCTGTGCTCCAGGCCTTGGGACACAGGCCAGAAAGGAGGGGGGAGAATCACCAGAGAAACCAGCGAGGAAGAGGCATCAGGGTGGAGGGCAGCCCCCAGACCCACAGATCAGAGCCATGCCTGGCAGCGAGGGACCGACGCAGACCAGGCCCTGGGTCACATCCAAGGTCAGCGGCATGGAAGTAGGAAATCAGGTTAGAGGGGAGCTGGGGGTCAGATCATGGACCAGCCTGCCGGCCATGATGAGGATTCGAGCTTTTACTTTGTCTCATTCGAAAACTCAGCGGGTGTTGGGGACTCTCAGGTGTTTTTGCCAGTAGCTTCTCTGTTAAGACGAACAGAAAAAGGTAATTTGAGTGACTCAAGAAAATAGCATCTGAGCTTTCTCAAGAGCAGGAAGTCCTGTGGCGCCAGCTTTGGGCAGTAACTCAGTGGCTGGAGGAGTCAGGACCAGGACCAGCACTTCCTGTGATTTTGACCTTTCCTCCACGTGCCGGCTCCTTCCCCCGGGCAGGGTGACTCTTGCAGCCGCAGACATCACACCGCGGTCCAGGGGGAGGGACGATGGCAGAAGGGACACCGTCGCTTCACCCTGGAGGCAAAGGCCTCCCGAGGGGCCCCCATGGCTGTCTCCTCGTTTGCTCTGGTGGGTTCTTGGCCACCAGGCATCCTCCCAGCAGCAAGCAAGGCTGGGAGCGCGGGCAGCAGGACACGTCTAGCTGGGGTTCTCTTGGGCAGGATGGTCGCGGGGCATTCAGTGGCATCCCTGGCCTCTGTCCACCAGACGCCGGTGGCGCTGTCCAGCTGGGACAGCCAGAAAGGTCTCCGGACCGTGCCCAAGGGCCAGACTCCCCTCCAGCATGGAAATCCTGACGTGGACCAGGCAGGACTTTTTGCCTAGGCTGGGCGCCCTGATGCCATGTGCAGGCCCGGTTTCTGTTAAAACAAGAGAAGGGGGCACCACTGTGTCTGTGGGGTCCTTTGTTGGAATTCATGTGTCAGGCGTTCCTGCTGCAGCAAAGGCTTCTTTCTCTCTGGGATGCCTCAGCGGCCCCGGGGATTATTCCCATCTTACACACAAAGGCATTAAGGTGTGGGCGGGTTAGGGGCTTGCCTGGTGCCCGCGGCGCCTGTGCTCCTCACCATGGGATGGACGCAAGGCGAGCACAGGACACCTATCCTGGCCAGGACAGTCAGCTTGTGCTGGCCCTCCGAAGTGGCACCACTGTGCGCACAGCCTCTCGGAAACTGGCCCTCACAGGCTGCCCGGGCCAGTGCCGTGCTGTTCCTATCATCTAGGGTTTCCCCACGTTCTGTCCACATACACTGGCCCTGAAAGAACCCGCACCAAGAAAAATACTGTGTTTTCTCATGTGGTGGATCATGGGCTGTCCCTGGCAGGGATCGAGCCTGGGTCCTGCCTTGAAGAAGTGAGAGCTGGAAACCTGGAAGGCAGAATGTACTATGCAAAGTGGAAACCTCTTTGGGGTGACCTTTGTGCCAGTGTCCAGGAGACCTGTTTGATTCTTGGCTTCACCACCTCCCGACTGTGTGATCTTAGGGAAGTAGCTTCCCCTCTCTGAGCCTCATTTCCTCTTGTGAAAGATGGGAGCCACAGTAGTACCTAATCAGGGTTATTTGAAGAACTGGTGAGGTCCGGCAGGGGTAAGGCATGTAACAAGTGCCCCTTCCCACTCCTGCTTCACAGTGTCTCTGAACAGAACCTCTCACAGCTCAGGATGAATGTGTGTCCCGGGCTGATTCAGTGACCTCCATTCTTGGGGCTTTTGCTGGAACACTGTGAAGAAGAAGGTTTCTTCCCACCATGTGTAGTTGCTGAGCTGAGGGAACGGAGCCTGAACTGTGCGGGGAAGAGCAGCACGTGGAGGGAACCTGTTTGCGAGGGACATCAACATGGAGTCACCTGAGTCAGCCCGGAGCTGGGGAAAGCACCAGATCTAGGTGAACCCCAGGAACAGCCGTACTTGAAATCACTGGACTTTTATTACAAGAACTAATGGACTTCCTCTTTTAGCTTAAGTCAGCTCGAATTAGTGTGACCCAAGAGCTGGCAAAAGGAGCTCAATAATAACCACTGCTCTGCCTGCCCCACAGCTTCAGATGAGACGGAAAATAGGAAAGCTCTGGACTCCTAGAAGGGTATTCTTGTGACTGCTGGCAGCGAGGGGATGAGGCTGGAGTTTCACCTTCGTCACCTAGTGGGGAAGTGTCTGGGGCACCTGACTTCACCTGAGTCTCAATGTGCTTACCCTTAAGATGAGATGATAATGCTTCTCAGTCATTCTGAGAATTAATTGAAAAAAGACGTACAAAGTACTTGGCCTAGTGCTTGGCATGTGGTGTTTGATACAGTGTAGCCATTGTTTGATAACCACAACAAATAATCATTGTGTGGTGACAACTATCCCTAGTAATAAAAGTAGTAGTCGTGGGAGTTAGTGTGGCAGCCACCGAGAACTGGACCCCAGCCTGCAGACTCGCCTGGCCCCGAGCTGGGAAACCCTGTTCCCCCAGGCCCTCCCCACACAATGCTTCCCAGCGCTGTCTTTGGCTGGAGTGGCACCAAGTCTGGGGCACCGCCTTCCTCCACAGGTGCCACTGTGGGTACTTCATGGGAGGTTGGCTTGTTTGCCTTCCCAGCCAAGGACCCAGGTGTTCCCCAGCAGCAGGGCGGGGCCCTCAGAGGTCCAGGCTCTACAGCCAGCGCTGCTTTGTGACCGGGGCTGGCAGGTGGTCCGCTCTCCGCACCTGACCAGCCCCATGCTTCTTTGGTAACAGCTCTCTGGTCTCTCTTTGGAGAGCCATCAGGGTTCCCATGCTTAACAATTAAAAATACAGGACACGCAGTTAAATTTGAGTTTCAGAAAAACAACAAATGATTTTATTAGTATAATATGTCCCAAATATCTTTTTAAAATTTTTAAAATATGTTTATTCATTTAGAGAGCGAGCGTACACACAGGGGCAGAGGAGGAAGCAGAGAGAATCTGAAGCAGACTCCACACTGAGGCAGAGCCCCATAAAGGACTCGATCTCACAACCCTGAGATCATGACCTGAGCCGAAATCAAAAGTCAGCCGCTTAACCTGCTGGGTCACCTAGGTGCCCCTGTCCCAAATACTACTTGCATATACTCACACTAAAAAAGTCAATTCATAGTCTATCTGAAATTCCTATTTAACTTGGGGGCCTGTATTTTATCCGGCAGTCTTTGGCCTGGTGTCCCCACCACCTGATTCTGCTGGGGGCCACCTGGCCTCAGGTGTGGGCAGGGTCTGGCCCATCCAAGCAGCCGGTCACACTGATTGGCTCAGAGGCAAGCATGTGACCCAATCAGTGACCAATGAGAGTCAGCCTAGGAACTTGCAGAGACAACTGGGAAAGAGGTCCTTACCCGGTGAGTTTGGACTCGCCGGGGGGACTTTCAGTGTGAGGGGAGCCTGCCCAGGAAAGCTGAGACCAAGAGACACCGTTTGAGGTTCTTGAGATTCTCTCACTTAAGCCAGCTTGAGTCTCATTCTCTTTCTCTCTGTCCTTGCCACCCAGAGAAGAGTGGCGGATGGCACTAAGTCACAAGTAGACTGTGGGGACAACGCCGAAACCACCTGCTTGAGAGCCTTACCGCGGCCAGGCCCTTGCTTTCCAGCCACGATGGATGCTGCTTTTATTTTCTAGAACAAAACACGGGCCACCCGGCAGCACGTCCCCCCACCCCCCACCCTGCCCCCGGGCCCGATACTCTTCCTGCTCCCCACAGATGCTCACCTCACTAAACCCACTCGCAGAAGTCAGCCAAGACGGTGGGGACAGACAGCACAGCCTGCCGGGCTGTTTGTCTCGGGAGCAGACAGTGCACTGGGAAGAAACTAGCCTGCTGCAGGGGACAGTGTCCCAGGGTCTCTCGAGCCAGGCTGGGGACGTCCCAGCCAAGGATCAGGTCAGGTTGGGGGTGTGGGCAGGAACCAAATGAGCACATATTTCCCACATCTGTACCCGCAACGTGACCCTACAGAGCCCTCAGCCTGGGACTGGCCAGGAGCTGCTGGTCTCTCTCTAGAGAGACACAGACTCCGGCCTTGGATACCCACTGTCCTTTGGAGAGAGCACCCCAAAGTGAAGCTTGGGGCCACGATCTTGGCTTCTCGGGTGTGAGTTCTGGTTTCCCCGGGTCTAGATGGCCTCGCCCTCACTGTCGGACTCGATGATGTCCAGCGGCTGCAGACGGAGGGAGTCATAGTTGGGAGGTGGGGTGCCCGGGATGGGCACGGTCTGCTCATCAGGGTAGGTGCCGGGGTCGGGGCCAGGCCTGGCCACATCAGGCTGGAAGCCAAAGTTGGTGTGAGCCTCCACCAGCTCGGCCACGGTGGGCGGCGGGCCAGCATAGCGAGCCTGGGCGCGTCTCTGCCGCAGGTTCTTGGTGAAGGCCACCAGCTTGATGACGGTGATCCACACAAAGTCGATGAGGATCTCTCCGAATTCGATGAGGCACAGCACCGAGCCCCCCATCCAGAAGCCAAACTGGCCACCCAGGTTTGAGAGCAGCCAAACAATCTGTGGGGAGCAGGGGGTGGACGGCCTGGTGAGGGTGGGGGTCGGGCCACAGGTTCCTGCCTTGAACCCCACCTCACGGCTTCCTGGGAGGTAGGCCATTGGCCAGGAAGGGGGAACAGGGTGACTGACTCGACCCACGGAAACCATTTGGGACTCCAGGACTCTCCCAATTCCCCTGTAGGGCTCAGGACCCTCCCCCAACCTCAGGGTGCAGGGTGGAGGGGCAGCGGGGCAGGGCTGAAGTGTCAGGAGCCCCCAGACTCACATTATTGGCTGCCGACTCCTCAATGGTGCGATAGTTGAATTCTTGGAAGTAGATGTTGAGCTTGACCACTCCCTTCCTGTAGGAGCAGCAGGAAGGACTGGTGTCCCCTCCCCAGGACAGACATACACACCCCCATACACACACACACACACACACACACACACACACACACACGCACGCACGCACACACAGGAAAGACAGCCAAGGGGCTGCCCCAGTCCTTTACCTTGAGCTGCTCACATGACCACTCCCAGGATGGGTGAGGTCCAAGCAAGGGCCCAAAGTGTGGCCCTCCCTGGTCACTCGGGGCCTTGGGGCCACAAAGGGCATCTCTGCGCAGCATCCCCTCTGGGGGCCCCAAGGACCGGCTCTGAGCTCCCCTCTCCCATCCCCGGGGGCGGGGGTGCAGCACATACACAGTCGGCCCCGCATGGAGTCCTAAGCCTTGTTCCTTCATCAAGGGACCTGGGGCCCAGGCCGCTGGCTGCGTGGGCTTCCCCTTGGCACCCAGTAGTCCCCAGGAAAGCTCCGCTCTCCCACACCTCCAGTCTTCTCCCTGAACACCTCTGCCTCTCCTTATTTGTCTGAACAGTTCCTGCCCCTCCTCGGAGAGTTAGCTCAAGTCCCCCTCCCTCTCCGGCCAGGTAGCTTCTTCCCTGCTGTGCTCCCAAAGGAAAGGTCTGACACAGGCTCCCACCCCCATCAGCCCTGTGGGCCTATTTCTGTTCTCGGCACTGGCGCTTCTTCCCAAGAGTATGGACCTGTGTCTTCTGTGCTCAGTTCATGTTCGTGTTGGATGGAGGAAAAGATGGAGGAATGGGTGGACGAGTAGGTGATGGAGGGATGAGCGGCTGGCTGGAGGAGCAGAGAGATGGACGGGTGGGAAGATGGATGAGTAATGGAGGGTTGAATGGATGGGGGGTGGGGGGAGGTGAACAGGTGACATTGGGAGGACAGGCTCTCCTTGGCGAAGTGGCAAACCCTGAATTCCATGCGCTGGCTTCTCTCCCATTCCCAGGGCCGCCGCCTCCAGGCCGCCTCCTGGACCTGACCAGTGTGAGGTGTCTGAGTCGCGGCCCTGTATCCAAGCCCCTCCCTTGAGGCTCTGGTTCCGCCCATTCTCTGCATTTCCCCCAGCCCCACCCAGACTCTAGGCTCACCTGCTCAAGGTGATGTTGGTGCTCTGGTCCCGCTCCTGAGACAGGACGTGGAAAATCCAATCCTGGAATCCAAGAAGGCAGCTGAAAAAATATGCACCTGCAGCACCGCCTCCCAGTCACGGGCCCTGCCCCCAGTCAGGGACAGACCACAGCCCCGAAGCTTCCCGAAGCCCCCTGGGACGGTGCTGGCACAGAGAGGAGAAAAGTTCTAGTGCACACTGGCTGCTGCTGCGGGGAGGAGGCACTCTGGGCTCCAGACACCTCCCCCAGAAGCCCAGCCATGGCGCTGGCTCTAACCCAGCTCCGGCCGTCGCGTGTGCTGTGCCTCTGCCCGCGCCACGTCGTCCTCAGCCCGCCGAGGCCAGCTCAGCTCACGCTGCAGCTTTCACTCAAATGTCGCCTTTGCTGGGAGGTCTTCCCTGACCACTCTGTCTAAAGTGCTTTCCCCTGGTTACTCTCCGCTCACCCTGTCTACTTCCTACCATCATCAACTTGGAGAGGATCTAATTTCTGTGTATTGTCCATCTCTGCCACTAAAATGTAAGCTCCCTAAGCGCCAAGGGCTTAGCCTCTCTCCTTCACTGCTGTGTCCCCAGCACAGCGCCTTGGGAGACACAGGTGGAGGGACAAACAGCCTGCAGACCTGTGCCCAGACCTGTCCCCCAGCCCAAAGGTGGGCGGCCAGGAGCCCGGCCACTCCACCGCCTCACCTCAGAGGCCTCGGAAGGCCAGTCGGCCATGGAGATGGTCATCTTATACTGGGTGTCACTGCAAGGGAGAAGGCAGTCCTGTGGCTGTCGCTGCCCCTGCCAGCGCTGCCCCCCACCCCGGCTCCCCAGTCCCCATGCCCCCCACCCTTGCCCCCCAGTTTCCATGCCCCCCACTCCGGGTCCCCAGTCGCCATGCCCCACAGCCCTGCCCCCTGAGTCTCCGTGCTCCTCACCGTGGCTCCCCAGTCCCCGCACCCCCGGCCCCTGCCCCCCATTCTCCGTGCCCCCCACTCACTTGCAGGACTCCTTGCACATGTTGATGCAGGTCTCCCTCTGGGCCACACTCATGCGCAGGCGTGAGTAACAATAGGCTGAAAAGGACGAGGCGGGGGAGGCGGGGAGAGTTAGAGGCAGGGCGAGTTAGAGGCAGGGCTTTCTACATGTTCTCCTCTCCCTCTTTGGGCCTCCGGCTGTCCCCTGCCTTCCTGGCCATGGCCACCCGAGGCCAGTGGTTCAGTGGGAGGGGGTGTGTTCTCCGTCCAAGCTCTCCTGCCATGGAGGGTCATCCCCTCCCATCCCGCACCCCCTGCCCCCCCCCCCATGTCCAGCCCTTTTGCCCCAGCCTGGCTTTGGGGAGCCTCGACCCAAACATCCCAGACTCAGCTCAGCAGGCTGACAGCAGTTTTCCCTCTGTCATCCCCACTTGGGGCTGGTGGGCAGGGTGATGGGGTCATGCGTGAAGTGATGGGTGATGGGGAGGGAGAGTCTCCCCTCTCGGCTGCATATTTCCTTGGTTTTAAGAGGTGGTGGGGCTCTCTCTGCTCCCCAAAACATCCATCATATTTGGACTCCGGGGCTTCTCCTTCTGTGGCTTCAAACTCTTGGAGGCCACCTCGGTCTCCCCACCCAGCAGCGCACAGAGAGACCCTGTGAGCTCACACCCACGGACACACATGCTGAGGCTCGTACGTGTGGCACTGTGGTTGCACGCACGCGCGCACACACATGGGCACGCAAACCAGCATGCACAGCTGCAGACACTGGAAGCAGTCACACCCATGCGTGAACACACGTGCAGACTCGGTCCTGAGTGCTCCCGTGCATACATACAAATGCCCTCTCCCGTGCATGCGTGCGCACACACACACACGTGCCCTCACCAGCCACTGCACGCCAAGCTCATGCATGTGCAGACGTTTACACGGCACACAAACACAGGAGGGAGGGGAGCCTGGGCTGGGGCACTGCAGACCGTGGAGGGGCAGGACTGGCCACCACCACCCCCGCCTGGCCCTGCTGAGGACATGGAGCTCTGCCCCCCGCTCTGCGGTCAGAGCCCCAGCTGGCCGGGCAGCAGTGCCCAGGACTGTGCGCTCACCCCAGTCTGGGAACTCCCGGTTGTTGCAGTATCTCTCCCCGCGGGGCAGTGGGTACAGGTAGTGGGCACAGCTGCAGTTCTGGATCATGTGCTCTTGGAAGCAGGAGCGAATACAGGCCTGCGGTAGGAGGGCAGGGGAGCACGGCTGTGACTGCGACGCCTCGCCCCCAGCCCCAGAGGGTAGGGGAGCCGGGGAGCCAGGGAAGAGGTCCCTCTGGCCCAGGAGCTGTACCTCCTGACCCCTTGCAGCCTGGGCGTCGCTGTGCTGCTCGGTCCCTGGTCCCCACGGAGGGACTCGGGCCAGACCCAGCTCTCTGAGGATGGCCCCGCCACCTTGCAGAGCTGGAGCCCCACACAGGACATAGGGCGGGGTGGCTTGGTCCAAATGCCACAGCCAACTCTTGGTAGTTCTTAATAACCAGGCTGCCAGCCTTGATGGAGCAGAGTGTCCCCTCGTGGGGACGGGGGAGGAAGAGTGGATTTGGTGCCCTGGGATTGCGTGGGATGACTCCACTCGTGCTGGGGTCTCAGGTCACCCTGACCTGCTTCCAGCGCACTCGGAGGCCAATCGCAGTCACTCATGGGAGGAGCAGTGGTGACGGCTGCCCTTGTGGGCTAAGGTCAGGGGGGCCTGGCACTGCATGGGGAATGGGAGCGGCTGGTACTCCTGTGTCTCCTCTTGTCCAGCTTCGCGAGTCCGGGCCGTGGAGGAACCCTTGCTCCAACTCCTGCTGTCCCCTGCTCTGGGCTCTGCCCCGCCTGGCACAGAGCCGGCCCCTTCCGCCCCAGCTTCTCCTACTCCCCAAGCTGCTCCATCCCAACCTAGCATGCCCCGTCCTGTTCTCTCTGACAGGGCCACGGCCCCCCTATGGGCACAGCCGGGAGGGGAAGAGCCGGAGTGAGGGGCCAGCGGGGTCGGACGAGGAGCTCTGATCGGGGGCCAGGGCCTCACAGTCTTCCAGACCTCACCGTGTCCCCTGGAAAGGAGGAATCCTCTTCAGGCCCCACAGCAGAGGCTGGGGATGGGGGGCGGTGGCAGTGGGAGGATGCAAGCAGAGTACCCGACCAGGGCCTTGGTCTTTGCCAAGGTCTCTGACCAGAGGGACGGCTGCATGGGACAAAGCAAGAGTGGAGGTTTTTCTGGAACGGGGTCTCTAAGGCTGGGCCTGACGGATGTCTCCGTGGCCCCCCCTCCGTGCTCCCCGCCTCCCTATGCTGCCTGTCTATGCCTTTATTAGCTCAGAAGGTTCCCCCAAGTTCCCCATTGTAGGCAGAAGCGCCTCCAGATAGAAGGCGGCCAAACTAGCCGGGGCAGGGTGTGGGGCGCACAGGTCAGCCGGACAGGGTGGGCGGGAGGGCGGGGTGGTGCGTGATTTTCAGAACTGATTTTCACACCATGCGCAGAGCTCGCAGGCACAGAGGCAGGCCCTGGAGTTCCCCTCATCAAGCCTCAGTTTCTTGATCTGCAGAGGCCGCCCAGGCTGGGGGAGAAGGGTCAGCCAGGGTCACGTTCGTCACCTGCGTGGAAGCTTTAGATGGTCCTCTCTGCCGGGGCTGGGTCTTGGGACAGGCCCCCCAGGCTGCCCCTGAAGGTCAGGGCGAGAGGGAAGCCCCAGCTACAGCAAGGGAGATCGAGGCTGGATACAAAGAGGGACTTTTCAGGTAAGGTGATGAGACCTTTGTATTGGGGCCTGGACACCCCGATTTCCTCATTCCTGTAATATCCTCTACATCTTAGCATCGCTGTGAGGAGTGAATGAAACACTGAATGTAAAAGGCCCCAGCAGTGCCTGCCCAGCGCACGATGTGCCGGATCCTCTCAGGATATTAGGAATTGTAGCAAGTAACTGGTATGTATAATAAATGCTGTTACTGTCCCATGGGGTGTAGACGGGAAGAAAGGATCATGTAATACACGTGAACCCTCAGCACAGCCTGTCTCCCACACAAGCGTTCTTCTTGGGAGACCCCGGAGTGAGATCCCTGTGTTCTGGGCATCCCCAGGGGCACAGCTGCCTGGTGGGGACGAGCAGTGGCTGGCCCTGGGCCCTGGTGAGCACCCAGGGACAGGCCTGGCTTAGTCCCAAAGGCCACAAACCCCACCAAACTACCCCGTGGTCACCCACAAAAATCCAGTACAGCCAGTCCTGCCCAGGCCCAGCCGCCCCGGACCCTGAGCCCTGAGGCCTTGGGCCTGCTTGATGCGGACTGCCAGGGTTCCCAGGTCCCCAGGCCCACACTGTCTTCCCACCTGTATAGAGTAGGTCGTGTTGTAGTCGCTGTAGAGGTTTCGCACGGGAACGTCGGAGCCATTCATGGTGCACTGGCTGTAGGGCTCCCCCATGCGCTCCAGCTTGTCCTGTGTCCAGAGAGGTTGCTCCTGGAGGCCCCGCCCCTCCCCAGGAAGCCCCCTTGGTACCTCCCTCCCAGCAAGCACGGGGGTCGGGGGGGTGCCACAGGCCCGGTCGGTACCAGGCCGTGCCCACCCTCCCCCCCAGCATGGTGGTCCTGGTGGGGGTTCTGGCCAGCAGACACGGCAGGAACGGACCACAAGGAGGCGTCCCCCCTCAGCCCCGCTCAGGCTGCCCTCGGGCCGCGGCCATACCACCAGCACCCCGATGGATGTCTCTGTCCCTGACATGGCGTAGATGCCCTCGTCTTTGATGAAGGGGTAGGACCTCTGCTCGTGGAGCAGCAGCCGGGCACCGGCCGTGGACGTGAGGAAGGGCACATAGTCCTCTTGGCCTATATCCAGGATCAGCTTCAGGCCTGTGGGAAGGTGAGGCTAAGGGCTGCCTGAATTCGCTCCCCAAAACCCACCTGTCCAGGCCTTCTCCCCACCCTCCCAAGGAGACCTCTACGGCCCACCTAGGAAGCTGGTTCTGCCTTGCGAAAATTGAGACTTCTTGCCTTCTCCAAGGCCCCCTTCCTAGCTCAAGCCACCCTGGCTCCCCCCAGCTCCACAATCTCTTTTCCATGTGGCAGGGGAGCAGGACTGCCCTGCCCCACCTCGAATCACATCATTCTTCTCATTTAATCCCTGTTGGCTTCCAAGCTCCTTCCTGCTGCTGGGCCTTTGCTAACGCTGTTCCCTCAAGCATGCTGTTCCCTTACTCTGGAATTATGTCCCCGCCTTCACCCTTCCCCTAGAACCTCCTGCTTTTCCTTTGGATCTCAGCCCAAGTGTCGCCTCCTCCAGACGCCTTCCCTGACTACCAAGACTAGGTCTCCTATCTCTGGAAATTTCCTCCCAAGCACGTCCCTCACTTATATGACTCTTATTGTCTATCTTCCTTCCCTACTGGATAGCTCCCATTTTTTTAAATTAATTTATTTTTTAAAACATTTTTTTTAAGATTTTATTTATTTATTTGACAGACAGTGATCACAAGTAGGCAGAGAGACAGGCAGAGAGAGGAGGGAAGCTGGCTCCCCGCTGAGCAGAGAGCCCGATGTGGGGCTTGATCCCAGGACCCTGGGATCATGACCTGAGCTGAAGGCAGAGGCTTTAACCCACTGAGCCACCCAGGCGCCCCGGATGGCTCCCTTCTTGAGGGCAGAGACTAGACC